>NC_067224.1:9917500-11372500 GCF_019924925.1 Ctenopharyngodon idella | reverse complement strand
ATACCATGGTGTAACCACTACAGCTCTCTATGGAGAGGCTTGTGAATTCCCTAGCTCTTAATGATTACAGGCAGACCTAAACATTGTGTTAGAAAGAGAACGCAAGGAAGCATTTTGTTACCCATTTTTTGATTCAGAATTTGTAAAAACTGCCACGTGACATTTTTTTTTTTTTTTTTACTTTTTATGCTTTTGACACAGAGCTCCTACAAAAAAAAAAAAAAAAAATGCTCAGAACTAGGGACACACCGATACCATTATTTAAGGACCGAGTACAAGTACCGATACTTTTTTTCTAGTACTCGCCTATACCGATGCCTTTTTTAATTTCTACATTTAATACATTTATTAATTTTTCTCTCTCTCTCTTTTTTTTGGTGATGTTGCAGTTTTCCAAGCACAACACAGTGAGACTAATGAATGTAGGACAGCTTCTTTATTACTACTCTAATGAAAAAGTAATAATTTTTATGTGCTTGTCACAAACTTAAAGAACAAAAATTTCAGTTTCCAATAACCTTCAAAGGGCATAATTACCAATATATATATATAATTGTTGTTATATAAAAAGAAATTTACAAACAAATTACAAACAATACAACAAATACTATAGAGATACAAATTAAATAAACTTGTTTTTCCAGATACAGTATGTTTATTTACCATGTATACATTTATTTAACATATTTTATTGTTTTATTAACATTAATGACAAATATAGGCTACGGTTTCTTTAAGACCGAATCCATGGATACTGACATATATCCTGTTTTCAGCCAAATGTTTACTTCCACTTAAGCCATAACCGACTGTATTTACGTGAGATACTCCACACGATGGACATTTTGACAACTATGTGTGCGTTTGAACATTCAGGCACAAGGAGAACTGGGATCGCCCGCAAGAAAGAGAGAGTGCATTGTTTCTGCTGCTGCCGCTGGTGTCTCTGTGCACGGAAAATTCTGTCAGTTACGTCACGTGAGGTATCGGTCTTTGGTATCGGGGGTATTTTTATGAGTACAAGTACAAGTACATGAGCTGGTATCGGTACACGATACTGGGATCGGTATCAGTGCATCCCTACACAGAACGATGCGAACGAACAAGCCTATACTTCCAAGTACGTGTGTGTGTGTGTGTGTGTGTGTGTGTGTGTGTGTGCATGGGTGTTTATTTCAGTCTTAATGTTTTACAGTGTCACCCCTTCACTGTTGTGAGCTTTTCCTGCATTATGACTGAATTACTGAATGGATTTCACATATTCTTAAAGCTTTGCTCTGTGTTACAGACAGTGATTCATAGGTGTTTGTGTCTAAGTGTGTGTGTGTGTGTGCGCGTTTGTGTTTGAGTGGGTGTGTCTATATCACACTCTTGATGTTTTAGAGCATAGGTCACTAACAGGCAGACCACGGTCCGTGTCTGGACCCAGAAGCCGTCCCATACGGACCCAGACCTACAGCCAAAACAGAAGGTTATGATTTAAAACATGACGGGGCGCTTCTATTTTACGGGCGCAGCTTTTGTAGTCTTTATGGTAGTGGTTTAGCGGATGATGAAACGCACAGACCAACTGCATGCAAGTTAAGCCATCCCATGTGATACCACTCAGCCAATCAAGTCCGCGCATCCCAGGCGGTAAACTTTGACTCTACAGTGCAGATAGATATGAAAGTTAGAGGCAAGTTACACATGAAAAGAAGGTAGAAAGAAAAAGAAAGATAGCGATACACATAGAAAACAAAAGGAGAGAAACGGACGGCTGAGCCAGTGAAAGATGAGAAAAAGATGGGCGAGATGGAGAAAGGGAGAGAAACAGATGAGTGAGATGGAGAAAGGGAGAGAAACAGGCGAGTGAGACGGAGAAAGGGAAAGAAACAGATGAGTGAGATGGAGAAAGGGAGAGAAACAGGCGAGTGAGATGGAGAAAGGGAGAGAAACAGGCGAGTGAGACGGAGAAAGGGAGAGAAACAGGCGAGTGAGATGGAGAAAGGGAGAGAAACAGGCGAGTGAGACGGAGAAAGGGAGAGAAACAGGCGAGTGAGACGGAGAAAGGGAGAGAAACAGGCGAGAATTGAATGACATTAGCAACAAGCTACTGTTTAGCTAATTATTTTATATATATATATATATATATATTTTTTTTTTTTTTTTTTTGCATAATTTGTGATTTTTTTTTTATTATGAAAAATATTCAATAACTTCACTGTAATACACTGTGCTGTCACCAAATTCAGTTCACGCCTCACTGCTGTCCTGCTGGTTATACTACAACTCTTTATTTTGAAGAAAAAAAAAAGAAAAAAAAAAGTGATATCTAAAACTGTCCAATTGTTAAGATGTGTTGAGATTTATTATCTGTAAAATTGGTTGAGACTGAATCAAGATGTGAAACAGAAAAGGGGAAATTCAAGCTTTTCCTCACTTTATTTTATTTTTCTGAAGTTAAGCACTTCATTTGAACAAGCACAATTTTCATTTTTTTTTTTATTTTCTCTTATTTTGAAATGTAGCCCTACTTTATTTAGTTAATGAGAGAAAATTATATCTACAGTCATACATATATGTTCAGTTCTATGTTACATGACAAATATTGTCAAAAAGTTTTTGAATTGTACTGAATTAATTTGATTTGACAGCCAGGAATTGATTACATGTTTGTAGATGTTGATGCAACTACTAGGATACTTAAATATATAATCACACTAACTAGTGAACCATTATGATCTTCCGGACCTTTGCTTCAAGAAATTTTCTCTAACTGGACCTCTTTAAATTTTAGTTGAATACCCCTGTTTTAGAGTGTCATCTCTTTACTGCTGTGTACTTTTTTTCAGCATTGTGGCTGATTTGTAGATTGTACACACAAAAATTATCAGAATTTTTGTCGATTTCCCATTCATTTCCTATGGTCGGTCATTTCTGACCAAAGACAACAAAAGTGTGATTTTTTTTTTACGACCACTTAGCATACTCGAATCATGCCCTCAATTTTTTTTGTGTTCACATTCCAAATGCCATAAGTGTCACCAAGTTTCGTACCATTCTGATTAAGCTGTGATTTTTAACAGTTCAAAACACAAAATTTTTCGGTCAAAAGTGACCGAAGAGCACCAGAGGGTTAAAGTCTGCAGTAATTACATACCACTTTTGTGACTTCATGATCACTGTTGTGGTCATGATCACTGCTGTGGTCATCCCCCTCAGAGTTATCACTTAGCCTGAAACAAAGTTCAATTTTTTCATTAAAACTATTATATTTAGTTTACAATAATATTTATATTTTGATTATTAGAACTTACTCAGACTCCAGCATATATGGACTGATTGCTCTTTCTGTTTTTACATAACCCTCCTCAAATTTCTTCATGCATTTGAGGAACCCTCCAATTTCTGAGTTCTTAAAAAACAAATACAACAAATAATAAACATGCATAATTTAATAACATGCAATGACAGTGTTAGCATTATAACAACCAGTGACAGAAGCACTCATTTTTCTTTGTTTTTCTAGAGACTACAAGCATTTTATCAGACATAGAATGTGATTCTAAAATGAAATGACACAAATACACAAATGAATAACATGAATAAATGCCACCTCTAGAATCTGGTGCTTCTTCCTAGTCAGGTGTTGCCGTCTGTGCGATTTCAACAAAAAGGGAAAAGTAGCTTTTTGAGGGGGAAAATAATGACTCCATTTTCCTCTGTTTGGGCACACCACATGCTGACCTTCCCTTCCCTCCTCATATTCATTGTCTTCATTCTCTGAGAGGCTCCTGGTGACTCCCTTGCTATCATCACCAATATCATCAGAGATGGACGATGGTCTATGTCGTCTTTCAGTTCGGACTGCTTTAGTCACAGACTGTGTTACAAACAGGCTTTCACCAGAGTCACTGTATAGGGGAATGCAGAGAAGTGATGCAGTGCATGAGAAAACATTTTAGTAAAATTAGATAATGTTTTGTGTTATTTTTTCGATTAATCAAATAATCTAACGATTATCCCCCCTGTAGCCTTGAAGTAATCCTGAAGACATTTATTATCTTGTTCAGGTGTTTTTTTATCAGGGTTAGAGCTAACTCTTCCAGGACCAAGTTTGCCTATCCCTCCCCTAGACAGACTGGAAAACAGTAGCGGCATTAACATTTAGTGGTACAGCATCTTAAGTTTAGGTGCCACTGGCACATAGCAGGGAAAAGTTGTGATGCATCCAGTAGCACGTCCCATTGCATGTGGTACAAATTTGAGTGGCCTGAAATGGTTCAGATATCATATTTGCAAGAGAGACGTTACTATCCATTTATTAAGTCTGATATCACGTGACACCATTTCAAGGTAAGGGTGTTCCGAACGGGCGTTGATCATTATCGGCCAATAATCATTTTATATAGTTTGATCAGTTGTCACTATAAAGTTCCAAACTCTATCCTGAAGGGCCACTGTCCTACAGAGTTTAGCTCCACCCTGCCTCAACACACCTGCCTGGAAGTTTAGTATGCTTAGTAAGACCTTGATTAGCTTGTTCAGGTGCATTTAACTGGGGTTGGAGCTGAACTCTGCAGGACAGTGGCCCTCCAGGAGTAGGACTGGACACCCAGGTCTATTTGAATCCTTCTATTCATCATGTAGTTAATTTATTTTGGCGATAGTGTCGCAACTGACACTTTGATGCTTCAATAAAGAGATCGTTAAACTAATCCATATGAATTGAACGGTTTAGTCCAAATTTTCTTAAGAGACACAATCGTTTTATATGTTGAACAGATTGAATTTAGGCTTGTATTTATAAAAAAATAAAAAAAATCTATCGCATGACATTGTGTAGTAAGTTGGCTCACGTGATTTATTTTTCACATTTCAGAACTTCTGTTAAAGGAATATAGTGAGCATTGATACATTCTGGTTTTCACAGTGCATTTTGGGACTTTTTAGGTAGCGAACGTTTCAGGGCACTGTAAGGATTTTGAGATTGAGATAGCCCTTAAAATGGCTCCCTGATCAGTGCAGTACTACTAAACTGGGGAGCTGATTGAGATTCACCCAGAACCCTAAATAACCTAATTTAGTGATTAGGTGATTTAGTGATGAACATATTTGCAATTCAGTAATTTTTCATGGCACATCTGTATTTCAGTTGCATGTGAATGTTATGTAATACCAGCGCTACTGTATGTTGTTGATCACGCAAACTGTTCATTCTAAGAGAAACATAGAATAAATCTATTATGGGTCACTACAAATACCCTATTAATAGTAGCATCCGTTACTTTTTGCATGATGCTGCATGCATGCTGGTAGGTGTCAGTGTAAGTAACATTTGCCAGCACAAGTTAAACCAAAACTTACAACAGTTGAGGAAGATCCACTTGAGTGAGACTGTAGCAAAAACAAAAACAAGCAATCAGAGACTGACATTGATCTAAATAAATACAGATATAATTTCTATACAATTTAAATATTATAATATGTGGTTAGTGGTTCTCATCTATGGCTTCAGTATTTTGCAAATAATTTTATGGAATTATGTAATGCTGAGGCTGTGAGGGCTACCGTACCATGTTTAAAATGGAATCAGCTGTAAAAAGCTATATAAAGCTCCTAGATCATTTATAATTTTCCAGAGCTCATACTGTCTGGATTTTTATGTCTACTGAAGTTTCTTGGAAAGATATTTTTGCAGTGTTCCGTCAGTAAAACAATCCAAAAACACATAACAGTACAACCCACTGAAGAGATGTTTGTCTATCCCTCACAGCCTCACTTTCATTCCCTTTTTAAAACTATTCCCTTTTTATGACTATGCTGTGAATAAGATCTCTTGGAGGTGCCACAACATATGGCGACAATGTCAGAAGCACATGAAGCAATCCATGTGCATGTCAAGTTTTAGTGGCACATGCCACTATACACTAGGCATGGGCCGGTATGAGATTTTGACGGTATGATAACCTTAAGCAAAAAAAAATATCACAGTTTCACGGTATCGCTATTACAGCTCTAAAATGTGTTATTTTAAAATGTCTAGGTAAGAAAACTTTTTTCCTTTGAACACAATATATTTATTTCTAAGCAACATAGAATATTTGGAAAAGTATTAAACTTGTATTTTAGGTGAAATAATTAAAATAAATAATTTAATTCTTCTTAATTAAATTAAAATTATATCAAATAAAATAAATGCAGTCATTTAAGTGAGCCTAAACTTGCAGCTCAACAATAATTAGAACAGAAATTGAATTATTTTCTGTAAAAAAAAAAAAAAAAGAAAAAGTTGCAGTCACTTGAGTTAAGCATGTGATCAGCTAAAGAAGATATTTAGTTATAATAAAAATATTAAAAATTATTAATAGTTATACGATATAATCATTTGTTGTTTTCATATTACAGAACAACAGCAAAATTACAATACTAATATTCATGATGTCTTTATTTCTTGCTTTTAAACGTTAAATCCTTGAGCTTTTATTTTGATGGAAAACCACAGGGAGATCCAGGAATATGTTTTTCTTTGACAACAGATTTATAAACTACACTCTCAGTACAGATGGTTGGTGCACGTTGCATTTCTAAATGCAAATTATAAGCAACTCAAACACGCAGCACTTGCAGAGCAGCATTTTCTGTGAATCGAAGCTATAAGCTGTTTTACTCCATGCAGACTATGTATTTCTATAATTATATCACATTTGATGATCGCACTAAGACACATCACATTCTCACATCCATGCATTGTCAAAATTCATAAAAAGTTACCGGGCAACTGCTGAATAAGTGTTTTAGTCTGATTTTTACTCGCATTTGGCACTTTGAACCCTGGCGATCATGCTAAGTGTCCCGCAAATGGTGCTGCGAGCTCGCGCAGCTCTGTCAGAAGCAATCCGTGCATGAAATAAAGGTATTAGAAAATGTAACATTTTGCAGTTTATTAAGTAATTGTTATGGCCATTTCGCGATTTCAGTCATCAGACAGTTAACCAGCTACCTCACTTCATCTTTTCAATGGGGGAAAAAGTTTCAGAGGTTCACCTCTTTCTGCCATCCTACACACACACACACACACACACACACACACACACACAGGTGACTGACTGACTGACTGCTAGCACCAACGGAGGGGGAGGGGTCGTGTTACTCACTACGCTGCACACAGCCTGGAGGATTCCTGCACTTTGGATCCACTTTTTGGACGAGACATAAAAAAAAAAAACAGCTCATACCGCAGGAATGTATCACGGAAGAATTTAGTGGTTTTGAAACCGCGATGTTTTCAAACCTCGGTATACCTTGAAACCGGTAACCGGCCCATGCCTACTATACACTGGTACATGCCAATGACAACTGAATGTGCCACCAGATATGCTACCCAGTACAGTGGCATGTGCTAGGGGTGTAGTCAAGTCAAGTCATCTTCATTTATATAGCGCTTTTCACAATACAGATTGTTTCAAAGCAGCTTCACAGTATGTATGTGCTATGTTCAGGGAAAATAGGACTACTGTCAAATAAAAATAAAGAAAATAAGAACAAATAAACTACAAGCAACAGCACAAATCAATAAAATAGAGCAAAGATTCAAATAAAATAAACTGCTTTTCAGGTTAATGAATGAATAAAGTACTCAAATATAAAATAACACTGCATATTATCTTCACTGTATAAATTAAATAACGATTAATCATTATTGAAGTTACAAAAGCATTATTGAAGTTACAAGAGCAGTTAGTGATTTATTTGTCATTTGTTGTTTGATTAACATTAAAAACACAGACAGCAGGAATATTAGGCTTCTTTCCCTTTAAGACAATGCACGATCCAGTACATACCGTACTGTTACGCGTTGTATTTCTCGACTGTTATACGTTCATTTAAAACATAACCAACTATGTTTGCTAGGATACTCGCCAAGACGGGCATGTTGACATAATTTGTGTGTGAATTTGTCTGTTCAACCACAAGACTTGAAAGAGAACTCAGTATTTGCTGTCTGAGATAAGCGTTGCATGCTTCGGATGAGTGCACACACAGATCTTCTCAATCGCGAGTTCTCATTTGCGTCTTGCTCTTGAATGTTTAAATTAGCAAGGATTAAATAAGTTTAGTTTAAACACAGATAAATACAGTTTAACAGCACACGTTGCTAATTTAATTTCTATTTAAATCACAGCAAACTACTATATCTTGTGTCACAGGAAGGAAAGACTAAGAACATTATTTGACACATTATTCAATTTATTTTACAAGTATTAGGGTTATTATAGTTAACTAAACCTAAAACCATAAAAAAAAAAAAAAAACTTTATTACTTGAAATAAACCTTAACTGGAAAAAAAAAAAATAAAAAAAAAAAAAAAATAAATAAATAAATAAATAAATAAATATATATATATATATATATATATATATATATATATATATATATATATAAAAATATATATAAAAAAAGGTAAACTTATTTTATTTAATCTAGTTTCCAAGCTTTAGCTTAACCTGATATACTAAAATAACTAAAACAGAAATAAAAAAACTATATAGACATTTAAAAGCAAAAACTAAAAGACAAACACAAAAAAATTACTAAAACTACAATGAAAACAGAAAAACTAAAAATCTAATCGAAATTTTAAACAAAAACTATAATAGTACCTCAATGATAAGTGTGTCACAATCCCTGACAAGTACTGAATTGAGCTCTCTTTCGTGTCTTTTTGCACTTGAATGGTAATAAAAATGTCCGGCGAGTTGGCGAGTAAAGTACAGGGTCCCACTTTATATTAAGCGTCCTTAACTACTATGTACTTACATCAAAAAATAAGTACAATGTACTTATTGCGTTCATATTGAATTGCAAAACACTTTTGCTGCTATTGAGGTGGGATACGGGTAAGGTTAAGGAAAGCTTTGGTGGTATGGGTAGGTTTAAGGGTAGGGGTATGGTGTAAGGGATGGGTCAACAGTGTAATTATAAAAGTAATTACAGAAATTAATTACAGCTGTAATTACATGCAGGTGTTTTTAAAATAAAAGTACAATATAAAAACATGTATGTACACAATAAGTGCATTGTATCAAATGATTAATTTAAATGTAAGTACATAGTAGTTAAGGCCACTTAATATAAAGTGGGACCAAGTACAGTTGGTTGTCTTAAGTGAACATAAGTTTGGAGAATATCAGATGTATATCAGTGTATTGGATCTGTGTATTGTTAGAGAAATGCTTACTTGATGCATTACAATTTAACTAGGGATGCACCGATACCTTTTTTTTAAGGACCGAGTATGAGTATCGATACTTTTTTTCCTAGTACTCGCCGATACTGATGCCTATACATTTATTAATTTCTCTCTCTCTCTCTCTTTTTTTTTTGGTGATGTTGCAGTTTTCCAAGCAAAACACAGTGAGACTAATGAATGTAGGACAGATTCTTTATTATTACTCTAATGAAAAAACGAATAATTTTTATGCGCTTGTCACAAATTTAAAGAACAAAAATTTCACAGTGTCCAATAACATTCAAAGGGCATAATTACCAACTGTTGTTATATAAAAAAAAAAATTTACAAACAAATTACAAATACTATGTTTTTCAGATACAGTAGGTTTATTTACCATGTATACATTTATTTTATTTATAACATATTTTGTTGTTTTATTAACATTAATGACAAATATAGGCTAGGGTCCCTTTAAGACCGAATCCATGGATACTGACACGTATCCTGTTTTTACCTAAATGTTTACGTCCACTTAAGCCATAACCGACTGTATTTACGTGAGATACTCCACACGATGGACATTTTGACAACTATGTGTGCATTTTAACCATTCAGGTGCAAGGACAACTGATCGCACGCTGTCTGAGAGAACTGGGATCGCGCGCAAGAAAAGAGAGAGAGAGTGCGCGAGAGGGAGCGCTTCTGGTCTGTGTCATTCAGCACGATTCCGCCTATCCCGCCTTCACTAATCAATAACGAATTGTGATTGAAAGCATGCAGTTCGCAATGTGTGTGTTGTCGTCATTAATTCGAAGTATTTCCACTTCCTTTGAGGCTGACATTGTTTCTGCTGCTGCCGCCGGTGTCTCTGTGCATGGAAAATTCTGTCAGTTACGTCACGTGAGGTATCGGTCTTTGGTATCAGGGGTATTTTTACGAGTACAAGTACATGAGCTTGGTATTGGGCCCGATACCGATACTGGTATCGGTGCATCCCTAAATTTAACTAAATTAGATTTTAGTTGACTAAATCTACTGTAGTAGACTAAAATCTTATGATATTTAGTCGACTAAAACTAGACTAAAACTAAAACCATTTCCGATATGGTTTGTATCCATCGACAGAAACATACATTATCCGAACTCTGTGTTTTACACGTTACTATTTTTAACAAACCATATGTCATCATTCGAGATGAACCGTGGTGTGTGCCGAACCGTAAGTGGAGTAATTACTCACCCTCATGTCGTTCCAAACCCGTAAGACCTTTGTTCATATTCGGAACACAAATTAAGTTATTTTTGATGAAATCCTAAAGCTTTCTGACCTCCCTATAGACAGCAACGTCATAACCAATTTCAAGGCCCAGAAAGGTAGTAAAGACATCGTTAAAATAGTCCATGCGACTACAGTGGCTCAACCTTAAATGTTATGAAGCGACGAGAATACTTTTTGTGTGCAAAAACAAATAAAAAATAAAGACTTTATTCAACAGTATCTTCTCTTCCCTGTCAGTCTCCTATGCTGTTCACGTTGTAAACGCTTCCAGGTTCTACATCAGAACGCCGGCTCAGTATTGGCTGACGCTGTACACTTGAGCACCACAATGCTTATGTGTGCTGCTGACGCAGGAGCTGGCCAGTAATGAGCCAGTGTTCTGACATAGAACCCGGAAGTGTTGCACTGTGTTTAAACATTGTAAACAACCAATTTCAAGGCCCAGAAAGGTAGTAATGATGTTGCAGTCTATAGGGATGTCAGAAAGCTCTAGGATTTCATCAAAAATATCTTAATTTTGACCTCCCACAAAACCTTTTTTTTTTTGTTATCTTCAGATTCGCAATTTTGTTAAAAAAAAAAAAAAAGTCCATCCTTCCCGGATCTTCCTTCTACTTCCCCTTAGATAGTCTTCCTCTCAACTTTAATAATAAAGGGTTGGGAACCCATTTTGTCATATTTTAAAAAATCTGAAAGAATTACCCAGTTGTTTACTTTTACTTTCCATTTATGTATCTCTCTCTTTTAGCCTTTTTGTGATACTGTATTTGATGTTTTAACCTCAGTGTAATTTGTCTCGCACGTTTTTTTTTTCTTTTTCCCTTTTATGTGTATGCATTTATACTGTATCATTATTTATGTATCACCACTGTATCAGCATTATTTATGTACTGGTATGCATGGGTCCATACCTTGAAAAGGTGTAATGACATTATTGTTCTATTTTGCCTTTGTAACCAGACAGTGTGTTATTTTGTTGCACCTAAGCTGCCTAGGGAAGGGATGTTTAGGGGTGGGGGTTGTTATAGCAAAAATTGAAGGAAGAAAGGAAAAATTTTAACTTTTATTGTTTTACTGTATGTTGCTTTACTCCAATAAAAAAAAAAAAAAAAAAAAAAAAAAAAATCTTTGTGTTTTCCAAAGATGAACAAAGATCTTGTGGGTTTGGAACAACATGAGTGTGAGGGTTTATTTTTGGGTAAACCAACCCTTTAAAAGGTTACAATTAACAAAAGAGCCCAAGTTATTAAATTCAGTTGCTATTTATTTATTTTTAGATATAATAAATCAACCCTCAAATAAAACAAAAACATGTAAATTGCAAATAAGGCAGGTTTTGCATTAACTTCTAAATCTAATTATAAAGTTAATTTTTTACTCCAATTAATTTTGGAAATAATTATTTACACAGTAGCTGTCATGACTTTTTTTGTCATAACTTGACAAATTTAACATACATACATTAAATTAAATAATCAAGACATTACTAACAGGTTAAGTAAATATAATGGAATAGGCTAATATAGTGCATATACAAAATGCTCCTCTCTAGAGTTCATTTCTCTAGCGAACTAACATGATGTCGACACTAAATGCCTGAGGTAAATATATGTGAGATACTCTCAAGCTGTTTTATTGATATCTTTCCACAACTGAAACACTGTTTAAGAGATTACATGAAACCATATCGATCGATTGTAGGGCTGTAACGATTCCTCGATTAAATTCGAATACTCGATTTTACCCGTTTCGAGTAATCGGTAAAATACCGGAAGTGGCGCTTCCCAAGAACGAGAATCCATGAAACGCATTATTAGACCATTTTCTAAGGCTGCACGATATTAAACCTGTTTAAAAATCATAATAAAGCATAATGCTATTGTGACTTTACAAAGGCTGTGAATTAATTAAATAAATGTAAGTGCTGCAGGTTTAATATGCGCTGTAATTATTTACATACGTGTAGGTTATCCATGTGCGTCTCATGCGGCTCCATTCACAGTAAATGCTGCTTCATGTGAACTGTTATTTACATGAGTGGCGCGTTTCAAACTCCATCTCTGCATATGCTGCGAGTTTGGATTGCTTTTAATGTTCATCTGGAAACGCAATGTGCCACATTTAATCAGATTTGTAAGGTAAGTCATCTTTAAACCTTAGCAAACGCAGGAGAATACATTATACAGTATTCAACTGTGCTAACTGCTCATCGCGATTTCAAAATATAAGTTTAAGCCCTCGTTTAAGTTCACATGTTCTTGTTCAAGAAATTATAGTGGTTGTAGCATTTCTGTCGTAAAGAAATGGCCAAATATTAAAGATTATTTGGACAGTTGAAATAAATGTTGTAAAACAAGGATTGGATGGTCTGGCGCGATTACTCGATTACCAAAATAATCATTAGCTACAGCCCTAATCGATTGTCTCTTCTTCTGTGCTTTTTACTGGTTGCAAACAGCGTTTTACCAGCTTTACCACGCGCACCCCCTTTTGAATCGGAGTGTGGATCGCCTGTGGATCGACTGTATTCATCGTGTGACTGCATGCACCAATCTGTACCCTGACGGTTCGGGACGAATACATGTACCATTACACCTAGCATGTGCCAATGGCTTCTGTGCGTAAGATGCAATGGCACTTAATGTTAATACTGCCTCTCACAACAAATATTAAAGACACCCTGTGGTGAAAATTAAGTTTTTATGGGTCCATGAGGTGTTTTTAAAATGCTTTAAGAAAAACCATGTGCAAAGTCATCACTCAACACCATTACTGAGTATTTTCTCCTTAAAACTGCAGTGTACCAAAGACAGTCTCATAAACGCGGCTTGAAACTGCCTGTTCACTACCATCACAAACATGCAATCAATCCCGTCAAAAAATTGACTTTTTATGATGTTCAAAGTGTTTCTAATACGGCAGACAGTGAATCGATTCGATTCATGATTCATAGGTGTTTGTTTCAAGAACGATTTTTGAAAATTCAGAACGATTCGGAACGATACACATTGAAATTCGATGCAATTCGATTAATTAGATTCGATTCTGCATTTTTATATGCATTCATAGGGCTATTGAAATGCTTTCCCCAATGTGTCTTAGTCAGGGTGCAAATTACACAGTGGCCTTCAGGAGGTCAGAGAGTTAGGGCAAAAAAAAACCCTTTTGTCCATTGTTAATGTTGGTTCATGTTAGTTATAATGATGCTACATAACTTTATTTTAATAGCCTAAAAATTGGCATTTGTAGAAATTTACATAAGCCAAAATTTTAAAAGGCTTTAAAAGTATTGTTAGTTCATGTTAACTATAGTGTAGGATAGTATTAATGGCTACACAACCTTATTAAAGTGTTCCAGGTACATTAAACATACTAATGCTTACATGGAGAGACTACCTTAGAATATGCCCTTTCCCAACTAATCCTAAACTAACTTTTCTTCATGGAATAGTTATAAAAGCCCTCTTTGTTCTCTTTACGATGATTCTGAAAGAAAACGCGCTGGGTTTCTGCTGTTGCTATAGTAACGAACAACTTTAATGCGCATCTTATTGATAGATAAACCACATGCTCTTATTTCAGTGTTGTTAATGTTGTAGTTAATTCAGCAGTTTCCTTCGCACATTCAGTTTAACAACATTAAGTTAAATTTTATTTATCATTCATTGGAACTGAGCGTATGAGACACTTACATGTGTTTGCTCCGTCCATGCAATAAATGCGCACCCTTGAATAAGCAGGGTTTTACTTCAACTGCTCAGGTAATGTCAATATATGACCCACTTCCGTAAAACGTAAGTATTTTATCTTATAATCTTATCTTAAAATAACGGTGACGTTTCCACGCAATAAAAGCGTTTTATTTCAACAGTAGTAACCATGCAAAGACTTGGCAGCTGTATCAATGGCTTGAGCGGTTTGACTCAGGACTATTGCTATCTCAATAGAGAGCTGTCATCTGCTCATGTGGATAGCAGTAGTGGCCGTCCTGAGGAGAGCTCAAACATGGGCTTCTCAATGAGAGCTACAGACAGAGCTCGAGCGCAATCCAGTGAAAGGCGTTAAAGAGTGCAGCGTGTCTGTGTGAAGGAGAGCTGTGAGGGCGAATTACAGCGCACAACGTCTCCCATCAATTCGCACATGTAGTATTTTAATGTTTATGTATTTTAAAGCACTGAATCGCTAAAGAATCGTGATTCATCTGATTCTTAGCGTTTTACATCGATTATCGGCCGAAATGAACAATTCTCCATTCAAAAAACATGTTTCAAGATCGGTGCATATGCATCATCAGGATTTGTAATCGATGCATTGAGAAAACGAGTGAATCGTTACACCCCTAGTTTCTGAGGATTCTGATTTTTTTTTTTTTTTTGGTAACATTATCAACATATTAATAGCTGTTTGATAATGTAGTCAAGCCATAGGCTAATAATATAATTTACCATTATGTGTCTGACGCTGTAGAGAGCAATCAGTAAAATGCATTCTGATACAGCGACTTGTAGACTTGTATAATTCGCTCTTCCTCCATCTTCTGAATCAGTTTCTGGTTCAAACATATATGGCTGAATTAAACCAATATTTCCACTTGCCATTGTGTAGCATTGACCAAGTGGATCAGGTAGCGTGCAGCAAGATGGCGTCTGTGTAGCTGATCATTTTCTGTCTCTAACAAACTTTCGTACAAAACTTAATCTCATTTGACCTTTCTTGTTTTTTTGCGTTGACAAATATCTTTATATTCTGAATGATCCTTTAACGATTTTAAGCGTGAGTTGAGGATTTTTATCTTTTAGTCTGTTAGAACAAAACTTGGTTTGTGACCAACTGAGTGCGTTTTCTGAAACCAACATTCACGTGTTGCCGGAACATTACTAAAGACAAATGGAACAAAGAATGAGAGAAAGTGTTAACCCACTCCAGAAGAGGACTCAAGCATGGAATGTCTTCCACTTTCAAAAACCCCGACCAGCAGCCCTCTTCCAAAAATGTAAATTTACTTTTTGTAATTTTCCATACTTCTGAAACCTCAAATACAGTTATACTGGAGGCGATCGAGAGGCTGGGGGAAAAAAGCAAGATGACTTATTGAGAAGTTACTAGAGCTCGAAAGGTCTGTTGCTTCCACTCTAATATGTGAACTTGTCACCAAAGCTGACTCAGTTACCGATACAACGTAGAGAGAGACGTTAAAACCTGCTGTTAAAATGGACAAACTAGATTTTCAATTAGCGGCTGAGATAATTGAAAATAAACTGAAGGAAAAGAATGATGAACCAGATGCATATAAATGAAGGTGGAACCTGAAAATGTTGGGTATTATAATTGAGGTATTATGCATGAGGAAGTATCACTTCTGTTGCTTCTGTCTCATTGCCTATTGTTGCCATTCAGAGACATGGGTCGTAGGTGCTCGTTTCCACAGTGCTACAACACAAAAATGCATTTCCCTGCGACGTGACCAGAGCTGAAGTTTTGGTGCAGGTTGTTTGTTTTGCTGTTGTCCACCAGCACAAATGGAAAATGTTTGCAGAGATCGCATTACAGCGGAGAATTCAAATGTCACAAAAGTGCTGCTCATTTACCTTTGCCTGTTCTGCGTTCAGACACATGAGCCGTGTATGTTTCCCTCAGAACAGTGAGTGTTGTTCATATTTTGCCCGCGATGCAGTCAGAACTGGAGTTTGAATACTAATGCATGAAAAATACGATTGTTACGATATACACACGGAGCGCGCATATGATCGGTTTCAGCGCGGAGCTACACGAGGAGTTTAACAACTCTCGCCACATGGATTATAGATCATGTACAGAATAAAGTATACGTGTTTATAGTTTTTATAGTCGTATTTCACACACTCTCCTGCACCAAACATGAACCAGCATGGGGTACGCACACATATTTCATCATGTCTTCTTCAAATGAAATATGTGCAAACTGGACACTGATACAGTGGATGAACGCGATGACACGATTATTCTGATACACAAAAGACAATGATTTAGACCGAAAATTCAAAGAAGAATGGACAAAAAAAGTAACTATGTCTTTATTCTTCCCGTGTTAAACTATGTCGTTTTTCATGAGACTGTAGTGCTCGTAAATGCAATGAAAATATTATTAGCCCTTTTAAATATTCTTCCGCATTTCTCCCTTGTGCTTGGGAGTTGTCATTTTCTGTGCTCATATATTAATATTCATTATTCTGTATAATGAGTGTGTTGTAGGTCTGTTTCTCATTGGTTGTTCTCCCCCCACCAACCCCTACACTCCCACTTTTCCAGAGCTTTACACGCCCATTTTCTCAGACTTTTCCAGCTCTGAGGTGTGAACCACCAGGCTAAAACGGGGAGTTTCATGACACTTTAACATGGGGAGGTGTACAAAATTTGCATGTAAACGGTAAACAACAAACAAACAAACAAAAAAGCCTCATGTCATATTGCACACAAATGAGGTAAGCTTTGTGTTTACATCATCTGCCGCATGCTCATGTTTACAAGGCAGCAAAAAAAAAAAAGACCGCAAACTCATGTTTGATTTGGGTAGTGCTAGAGCCAATACTTGCATGTGTAATAACTGAAAGAATATTTATACATCATATTTATTTTGGCTAGTTTACTTTAGATTTTTATAATACATGGTGTATTATAAAAATCTAAAGTAAACTAGCCAGAAAATATCACCCACTTTCACCCAAACTAAATACTTAAAAACAAGTTTAAAATGGTCACAGACACGCCAGGCTCCAACACCCACCAATCACAACGCACTCCATCTCCGGAATACTGATCACACGCACCTGCACCTCATCAGCACACTCATCACCTCCACTACTTAAGACGCTCACACACACTCAGTCACTGCCCGGTCTCGTTCGCATCTAGACGTACCTACATGCTTACCTCAAGGACTCCCAGCGATCTACTTACCTGTCTCCAGCGTCTCCAAGTCTCTCCTCGTGTTCCCAGTCTGTGTGTGAGTGTCTCCAGTCATCTGCGTTGTTCATCCTCCATCATCTTCCCTGGTCTCCATCTATTCAACACAAAGAACAGTATCACTCATCCTCATCTCACCATTCACCTGACAAGTCACTTAATACTCACCTGCACGTCTGTTTACTCTGCTGTTGTCTCAATAAACTACCATCTCTGCCATCTACAGTCTCTGTCCCTTCTGCACTGTAACAAAAGACTAGACCAAGACCGCGAGACAACAGCATGAGCCACCCGGATCCCTTTCAGGAGCTCGCTGACGCCCTGCGCCGAGCACTCACCGTCAACCCTCCTTCACCTCCACCAGCGATCACGTCCGTCAACACAGCCACCACTCCTTCACCACCCATGCACGCCATTCCCATGGCCAAACCAGCGCCGTACTCTGGATCGGCAGAGGATTGCAGCGGATTCCTCCTGCAATGCGCGCTGGTCCTGGAGATGCAACCGCACTATTACCCCACGGATACCTCCAAAGTAGCGTTCATAATTTCACAGTTACAAGGCAAAGCACTGCAATGGGCCGATTCCATTTGGTCCCAGAATACTCCTATCACTCGTTCTTACTCTGGTTTCGTCGCCCATTTCCGGGAAGTCTTCGGAAAGCCTGCCACTGACTCCTCTATTGGTGAGAAACTATATAATTTAAAACAAGGATCAATGTCTGTGAATGATTATGCTTTGCAATTCAGAATGCTAGCTGCTTCAAGCGGCTGGAACGAGCAGGCTCTGATAACCACCTACCGTCAAGGTCTGGACCCTCGAGTGCGGTTGCATCTCGCTGCATACGAGGATTCCATCGGACTCGAACGGTTTATCCAACTCTCCAACCGCTTCGGCACTCGTGTAGTGAACAGCACATTCCAGGGCCCAGTTTATGGCCGGGCCCCTCTCTGTCCGTAACAGCGGACAAAGGTTTGCTACATTTTGATTGGATCTTGGTGGACTAACACAAACAAACTGTCCAACGCCATCAGATAAAGATGTAAGGACAACATCCAGACCTCTCTTAGAGGGCAAGAAGAAGACCTCTTGTACCAAGCCTGGGAAGGACAGGACTTCTCATTGGTCCACATGCAGTTTCTGCCCTTCACCCATCTAGAGACTACTTCCTAAGGTTGGCCAGAGACTGCCATAAAAATTCCTTGGGACCTCAGCAGCAATGGGTGAAGCAAAGAGAGATCACAAAGATCCATCCAAAGCCATTCAAAACTATGTTTGAAAACCTTAGAACTGATGCAAACTACACATCCATTTCATACTTATTCACAGGAATAAGTATTCTCAGTGACAGCTATTTGTAGTGCAACATCTGACACAGATTCAGCTGTTAATGTACAATTGAATGAAAGCATGACGGTTCAATCTTCTTCCATCATGTTTAGTCTCTATTTGTTTAGAATATTGCCAAAGGTATTCTGGTGGTGGTTTGGAAAGTGAGAAATGCATTGGTAAACTTTAAAGACACTGTAAAGACTTCCAACTTTGTGCTTTATGCAAATGAGTTCCACAGGGGAAAGAAGGGTGGGCCACACTATGTGTGTCCCCTCTGATGCCAGCAGCCAATCACAGCACTCGAATGGAGAAGCGCCAAATTGCAATCTCCTCCTCATTGGAAAGGGATAAAGGTACCCTTTCAACAGACATTCCTTGTTTCTGAGTCAGCCCTTCAAAGGGGAAAGACATAACAGATATACCGTTCTGGGTCTCAACTCTGTAAGGAGTGAGACATTAACAGATACACCGTTCTGAGTCTGTCCTGCACGGGGATAGACATTGACAGATACATTCTCGTTCTGAGCCTCTGGTCCATCCAGAGAGACAACAACAGATCCCACGATCTGAGTCTACAGCTGGCGAAGCAGCAACAGAGACGACCACGTTCTGAGCCTCCAGCCTGTGAGGAAAGAGACATTAACAAACACTACGTTCAGAGTTTCCGTCCAGCGAGACAGTAACGACATCTGCAACAAGGTTAAGCTCAGGAGAGCAAACCTTCACTCCAAGGTACCTTCGTCTGCGTATTCCAGATTGTTAAGGACCTTCTGCACCTACACCAGGGCCTCATCTGCGTGTTCCAGATTTTAGGACCCTTTGGTGCTCCAGGAGATCAGCATCCCGCAGAGCTTCGTGTTCAAGACTGTTGAAACAGGTTCTGGCTCCTCTCCCCACTGCATTGTCACCCAGCACAACCAGTGGAAGACGTCACCGTCATCGGACTCAACCACGTGGAACGTAAATATCACTTAACCAAACCTCTTTCCAGAGACCTTGGCATTGTTGTATATTATCAGTATATAATTTCCTAATTCCCATTAGATGTAATATAGCTGATGTTAGTTAATAACAAATAATCTTTCGTTTATTTGTTCAGTGCATAATAAGGTTCTCCACCTTATTATTTTTCAGAGAAAGTTTATCTTTCCATAAGATAACGTAACTCTTCCATAGCCACACCCAACTTAATCACTTGTATTCTATGTATCTTATGCACTTTATTCCTTTATCATTCATGGTATTCATTTAGTAGTTGTGTTATTCTTGTTTATCTTTTGTTAATAAAATTTATTTTATTACACTTGTGTCTTCCTTGTGCTGATAATACAGAAAAGGCTCTACAAGTTAGCAATCTCACCAATCTTTCAGATAAATCAGCTGACCGCTTTACATTAATTCCAAATGAATGAAAGCCCCTGTTGGGAGTGTTCTCATACTGCCAAGGTAAAGACCTTGAATGGTGCCCTGAACTAGGAAAAGGGGGGAAGTGGTCATCTGATGTACTCATAACCACACCTTAAGAGACGTGTGATCCAAAAATTACAACGTCAGTGGTGACGTGAGTACCAATCCCTATTTTACTTCACATCCTTGGATGGGCGAAAGTAAAAATCACTACACTCATATGCAGTCGTGTCTCGAAGAATACCAGGGCCAGTCGCTATTCAACATCGCTCCCCGCCGACCAGAACCCATCAGCCCTCCAGAACCAGCCTACGAACCCATGCTTTTGGAGAATACCCGGCTCACTGCTACAGAATGGCAAAGGCGGCTGACCCAGAATCTTTGTATATACTGTGCTTCTCCTGGGCATGTAATCTCCACATGCCCAATTCGTCCTCCTCGACCAATGGTGAGTGCCATCATTCCCTCAATAAGTAAGATGAAACCACTCACCACTGTAGTAAACCTTACTGCTGCTGACATCTCTCTTCCAGTGGTCGCACTCCTCAATTCTGGGTCAGCAGGCAACTTCATCTCCGGCGCCCTCTGCCATCAACTCAAGCTCAAGACCACGGCCACGCGGTCTACCTACCCGATCCACTCAGTGGCCGGGAAACCTCTCAGCAGAAGATCTGTTCGTTGGTGCGTCGGGCCCATCCAGTTACAAGTGGGAATCCTCCACACGGAGCAATTACATCTGCTGGTTCTGGAGGAATCCACCGCTGACATGATACTAGGGCATCCCTGGTTGGAGCAGCACAACCCAGTCATCTCCTGGAAGACCGGCGAGATCCTGAAGTGGGGCGACACCTGTTTCACCAGCTGTTTCTCGGAGCTCCAAGTTCCTCCGTCTCCTCGTCCTGAACACCTCTCTGTCTGTGCCATGTCCATCGAGAGCCCCATAGAGAAACGCTCTGTGGATGTACCTCCGTGTTACGCCCCCTTCAGCGACATCTTCTGCCCTCAGCGAGCTTCCAAGCTGCCTCCACACCGGCCATGGGACTGCGCCATCGACCTGCTTCTGGGTGAGTCAGTGCCCAGGGGAAAGATCTATCCCCTGTCCATCCCGGAGGAGAAGGCCATGGAGGAATACATCAAAGAGGCCCTGGCGCAAGGTTACATCCGCCCGTCTACTTCCCCTGCTGCTTCGAGGTTCTTCTACGTGGCAAAAAAGGACGGAGGCTTGCGGCCATGCATCGATTACAGAGCCCTCAATAACATCACCGTAAAGTTCCGTTACCCCCTTCCTCTCGTCCCAGCTGCTCTGGAACATCTCCGTGGTGCCACTGTCTTCACCAAGTTGGACCTCCGCAGCGCCTACAACCTCATCCGGATACGTGAGGAGGACGAGTGGAAGACTGCCTTCGTGACACCCACCGGCCACTATGAATACCTCGTTATGCTGTATAGCCTGGTCAACGCCCCCTCCGTATTCCAGGACTTCATCCACGAGGTGCTCCGGGAGTTCCTTCACAAGTTCGTCTTGGTGTACATCGATGATATCCTCATCTACTCCCGGAGCTTGGCCGAACATCGCCACCACGTTGCGGAGGTCCTGAAAGGCCTGAGGGAGTTCCACCTCTTCCTTAAAGCTGAAAAGTGCTCCTTCCACCAGCCCTCAGTGCAGTTCCTTGGCTACAACATCGACAGCAGAGGCATCCGGATGGACGAGAGGAAGGTGGATGCCATCTGGAACTGGCCTACTCCATCAACCATCAAAGAACTCCAACGATTCCTCGGCTTCACCAACTTCTACCGCCGTTTCATCAAGAACTACAGCTCAATCACCGGTCCACTCACCAACCTACTCCGCCATAAGCCCAAGTCTCTGTCCTGGACTCCAGCTGCCACCACCGCGTTTAACACCTTAAAAGAAGCCTTCACCACCGCTCCACTCCTCGTGCACCCTGATCCCGACCTGCCTTTCGTCGTGGAAGTGGACGCCTCCACCACCGGAGTTGGAGCGGTGCTATCTCAACAGCAGGGTACACCAAGTAGACTCCATCCATGCGCCGCCTTCTCCCGCAAGCTCAACCCGGCGGAGATCAACTACAACATCGGCAACAGGGAGCTACTCGCCATCAAGCTGGCCCTCGAAGAGTGGAGGCATTAATTGGAGGGAGCCAAACACCCCTTCCTCGTACTTACCGACCATAAGAACCTTGAGTACCTCCGAGCTGCAAAGAGACTAAACCCCAGACAATTCTCCAAGTCCGTGCGTCTAATCCCCCTAACTGGTCTACCCACTGCTATGCAAACCGCCGAACTCATGTTTAAACACGTATTCAGATACTACGGTATCCCTGAAGACATTGTCTCAGATAGAGAACCTCAATTCGTTTCCCGTGTATGGAGAGCATTCTTCTCGCTCCTAGGTGTGACCGTCAGTCTAACATCCGGCTACTATCCCCAATCGAACGGGCAGACGGAAAGGAAGATCCAGGAGATTAGTCGTTTCCTCCGTACCTTCTGTCACGGCCACCAGGACTCTTGGAACCAGTACCTGGGTTGGGCCGAGTACGCACAAAACTCCCTGCGCCAACCATCTACTGGACTCACCCCGTTCCAGTGCGTGCTCGGTTACCAACCCCCACTGTTCCCCTGGTCAGGGGAACCATTGGACGTCCCATCTGTCGACTACTGGTTCCGAGAGAGCGAGAGGGTCTGGGATTCGGCACATCATCAGCGTCAGCGGGCCCTGCGCAGACGCAGGATGGCAGCCGACCTTCACCGTTCCAACGCCCCTGCCTACCAACCTGGACAGAAGGTCTGGCTGTCAACCAGGGACATCAGGCTGCGTCTGCCCTGCCGGAAGCTGAGTCCCAGGTTCATTGGCCCATTCACCATCACCAAGCAGGTCAACCCGGTCACGTACCAGCTCCAGCTTCCACCTCAATATCGCATTCACCCCACTTTCCACGTGTCTCTACTGAAACCTCACTACCCTTCTGTTCCTCTCTCCACAGAGCCTGGCGTAGCAGCAGCCGAACCTCCACTTCCACTCATCCTGGACGACGGTGCAGCCTATGAGGTGTGTGAGATCTTGGCAGACACGCCAGGCTCCAACACCCACCAATCACAACGCACTCCATCTCCGGAATACTGATCACACGCATACCGGTCTTGTTCGCATCTAGACGTACCTACATGCTTACCTCAAGGACTCCCAGCGATCTACTTACCTGTCTCCAGCGTCTCCAAGTCTCTCCTCGTGTTCCCAGTCTGTGTGTGAGTGTCTCCAGTCATCTGCGTTGTTCATCCTCCATCGTCTTCCCTGGTCTCCATCAAGGACAGTATCACTCATCCTCATCTCACCATTCACCTGCCAAGTCACTTAACACTCACCTGCACGTCTGTTTACTCTGCTGTTGTCTCAATAAACTACCATCTCTGCCATCTACAGTCTCTGTCCCTTCTGCACTGTAACAAAAATGGGTAAATCTTCTACAGTATACATATTTTTGATTCTTAATTTTCTTTTCTGACATACTCCAATTCTTGTTAAAACACACTAGACATGCTTATTCTGTGCATTTTGAGCACTTTTGTGTGAAATCATATTTATTTTGTCCATCAAAAGTGTGCTTTCACTTTGAGCGTCAGCAGCGCAGCAAAAAAAAAAAAAAAAAAAAAGACTCGCCACTGAAACCCCCGCTTCACTGCTGCTTACGCGACACTCCTGCTTGACATTCACGTGCTCCCGTTGTGAATGCACTTATTGGTTAACATGCACGCCGAAAAAAATTATGCACTGCTCACGTGCCGCTCATGCTTGCAGTGTGAAACGGCCGTAATTAATGACATAATTTTCATTTTGGGGTGAACTAACCCTTTAATCCAAAAATGTGTTTAGTTATTAACAGAGCCTTATTTAAAAGGTTAGTTCACCCAAAAATGAAAATTCTGTCATTTATTACTCATGCTCATGTCGTTCCAGACCCGTTAAGACCTTCGTTAATCTTCGGAACGCTAATTGAGATACATTTCCGATGGCTCCGTGAGGCCTGCATAGGGGGCAATGACATTTCCTCTCTCAAGATCCATAAAGGTACTAAAAACATATTTAAATCATTTCATGCGAGTACAGTGGTTCAATATTATTATTATAAAGCTACGAGAATATTTTTGGCGCACCAAAAAAAACAAAATAACGACTTATATAATGATGGCCGATTTCAAAACACTGCTTCAGGAAGCTTCGGAGCATAATGAATCAGCGTGTCGAATCCGCAGTTCGGAGCGCCAAAGTCACGTGATTTCAGCAGTTTGGAGGTTTGATACGCGATCCGAATCATGATTTGATACGCTGATTCATTATGCTCCGAAGCTTCCTGAAGCAGTGTTTTGAAATCGGCCATCACTAAATAAGTCGTTATTTTGTTTTTTTTTGGCGTATCAAAAATATTCTCGTCGCTTTATAATATTAATATTGAACCACTGTACTCACATGAACTGATTTGAATATGGTTTTAGTACATTAATGGATCTTGAGAGAGGAAATGTCATTGCTGGCTATGGAGGCCTCAATGAGTCATCGGATTTCAACAAAAATATATATTTCAACAAAAATTTGTGTTCCGAAGATCAACGAAGGTAAAACGGCATGAGGGTGAGTAATTAATGAAAGAGTTTTCATTTTTGGGTGAACTAACCCTTTAAGTTTATTTGGAAAAACAAGGACTGAATATGTAGAAAGAAAAACAATTATTAGAACTTTTTCAGAGGGTGGACTTAACACTCTTGATTTCAGTACCCGTAATATAATTTTAAAATCAACTGGATAAAACATTGTTTGGACCAGGAGAATTCTATATGGTTTTATATCCATAATTTGATCTTTGAAAAGTATGGCGGATTAATATTTCTGCTATCGTGTGATTCCAAATGTAGTAAGCTTCCCATTAAATTATCTAATTTTCATAAGCAGTCACTAGAAGCTTGGAAATTAGCCTTTAAACAATTTCTCTCCACATGCATATACTATGGAATAACCAACATGTGTTATCTAACATGACTATATTTAAAAAGAGAATGTTTTAATAAGATAATTATTTTTGTTTGAGATTTGCTAAATAGTACTGTTGAGGTTCATACTTAATTTACTTCTCAGGGACTGTGTCTTCATATAGCCTAGAGATTACAGTTTGCTTGTAAAATGCAATCTCTTCTAAATTGCTACACCTTGTGAAAACATCTGGTAACGCTTTAGATTACAGCCCGGAAAGTACTGCATAATTACAAGCAGTAAAGTATGACATCTGCGGGTTGTCAATTAAAGTGGTGCTTGTTACCCTCTTGTTTCATGTAGTTAATGGGTAAGTACAATAAAAACACAATCTGATATCACTGACTCCGAAACCTTTATTTAAAAAACAACTTAATTCAAAACTGGTTTACAACACTTCTTATTCATTTATTAATTTCAAATTATAAAGCCTTAACAGAAAGTAGCACGTTTTGTCCTTTTTTTCTCTCTTGCTTGGCTTCCTCCTCCTCTTGTTCTTCTTTTTCAGTCTTTCCACTGATGAATCTTAAGAAGGAATCCCATGTCTTTTGCTATTCTGTATTATGTATTATAAGAAAATACAGTACACCCAGAAATGTTCTCATGGTTTACTCATCTTTTCGCTTTCCAACCAACTGTCACCAGCATGTGCATGAGAGTCAACTTCACGTTTGACGAAGCAACGTGAAGTTTCAAGCTTTCATGACGTTCTCGCGGGTGTTTCATGTGAAACTCGCGCGAGAACTGCCATCTGTTTTTCTGTCTTGTCTGTTTCTCATTATTATTATCTGTTATTCTGTGTATTTTGTTTTGAGTAGTAATTTAAAAAAAACAAACGGACGGCATCCGACATCCGCATGACTTTTCGTGTGAGTTTCTCGGCGCGCTTACGTCACGCCTCAAGTTACGTCAAGCATGAACTCTCAACCCTCTCATGCACGCACGTCGCACAGGTGACAGTTGGTCGGAAGCATTAGTCTACATTTAAAATGTATGGTATTTTTCTTACAAACACTTCACTTCAGAAGACATTGATTCATCCATTGGGGTTATATGGATTACTGTAGATATTACTGTGTGTGCTGTTTGATGCTTCGACTTTCAGGAACACATAATCTTGCATTATAAAGCATTATAAAGCATTCCCAGAGATTATTTATTTTTCTAAAAAACTTTGTGTTCATCTGAAGAAGGAAAGTCATATACATCTTGGATGGCATGAGGGTAAAAGAGGACATTTCTGGGTGTACTGTATTTTCTTATAATACATACAGAATTTAAAGAAAGAAAAAGAAGAGGAGGAACAGGAGGAGGAGGAAGCCAAGCAAGAGAAACGAATAAGAAGTGTTGTAAATCTGTTTTGAAATAAGTTGTTTTTCAAATAAAGGTTTCCAAGTGATATCAGATTGTGTGTATACATGTTTTTATTGTACTTACCCTGTAACTACATGAAACAAGAGGGTAACAAGCTCCGCTTTAATTTACAGCCCATAATGTCATGCTTACCCTGTAACTACATAAAACAAGAGTATATTTCCCCAGTATTAAAAAAAATGCAATACTGTAGTTTTACTTGCCTTGAACTCAATCAGTGCACTTTTGCAATAAAAAATACTGTGTAAATGCACTGATATGTAGCCTACCCCATAAGTTTTAAAAAAGCCTTTATATATTTGAACACTATTATTACAAAAAGGTGTGCAGTGTATGTTCTCGCTAAATTGCTCCCAAACGTAAGATTGTTGTCTATCATAATAGTATAAGTACCCCTTAGTTCTAAAATACTTACAGTATAAATAATTTGTTATTTTCCTGGTTGTTACCACTTTATTCCCCAGACTTTACATATTGTTCCCCTATACTTACACATACTTACTTTATAGGTACACTATAATTACTCGAAGTTACGCTGTAAATACGTTGTAATTACGCAGTACTTTCCGGGCAGATCCCAAAACATTTTATTGGAGGCATTAATATTTTGGACAATAAATGTAACAATTTTCACTTCATTAGAAAGTGTCTCACTCAAAGTCATAGTCGTTACCCAAAAGCACTTGCCTCAATTGATAAAATATGGTCAAAGAGTAGTAAGTTTTTACTGCCCAATAAAATAAAAGAAGTTAATTTCAAAATATTGCATAGATATTATCCTTGCAATGCTTTTCTTAATAAATTCAAAGACATCTCACCACTAGAGTTGTCAAAAGTACCGACTTCGGTACTGAAATTTTAAAAATGTGATGCTTTGAGCGCTGTTGAGTGGATTCGTAAACACCTTTTGATTGGCCATTGTGTTCACGGCTCATCGGATATGTCCGTGATTGGCTTCAATGATCAATGCTTCAAAAACGTTGTAAATAGTCAACGAAATAGTTCAAACGCTCCCGCTTTCAAATTCAAACACTTCCGTGTGTTGATCATTGTAGCCAATCACAGACATATCCGATGAGCCGTGAACACAATAGCCAATCAGAGGTGTTAATGAATCCGCTCAACAGCGCTCAAAGCATCACATTTTTAAAATTTTCAGTATCGACTGGTACCGAAGTTGGTACTTTTGACAACTCTACTCACCACAATGCTCTTTTTGCAACACTGAACCTGAAACTCTCTAATCCTCTTCTTGGACTGTTATACTGCTTCTACTACATTTGATAACACATTAAACACATTAAAAGTAAATAATTCTCTTTAGGAAGTTCCATTTACATAAAGCTAAGTCTATTAAGCCCTCTTTTGAGTTTTTTTTTTTTTTTGTAAAGACTTAATACTATGACTCATTGAATGTAATTACAAGAAATAAGAAATGTATAAAAACATCTCTTATTCTGAAAAAAGTTAATTGCAGAATAATGCTTTACCTTGTATGAAACAAGAAAAATTATGAAAATGGATCAATACCAAAAAATTGTCTTTTAAAAATGTGTATGAAAGATTTGTTATGTGTATCCCCCCATGTCTGTTGGTTTAATGTTTTTTGTATGTTTACTGAAATGTAATTTAAAATAAAATCCTGGATCAGGTAGTCCAAGCTGGTGTGATTGAGTGGATTATTGGACTAATTTGCATGTTAAAGGGATAGTTCACCCAAAAATGAAAATTCTATCATTTACTCACCCTCAAATTGTTCCAAACCTTTATGAGTTTTCATTTTTGGGTGAACTATCCCTTTAACGGCTCTGCTTATACTAAATGAAGCAAGTTACATTCAAACTGTTTTAAGGCATGAAGAAATTATTTTCACAGTAAAAAAAAAAAAAAAAAAAAAATTAAATGTCATTTTGATTATCAAAGATGAGCTTTAAGGGATAAAAAAATTATTGACTGCAGGGGGGATTTAAAAGACGATTAAAAGCAACACAGCCGTCTAGTTTCGATTTCCATTCTTTTTTTTTTACCTGTCCGAAGAAGATTTGTGGACTGAAGCATCTCTTCTCCTCTCCAAGGTGCTGGTGAACTGCTCAAAGCATGCATTGATAGAACTCACAACATCAGGCGGAGGAGTTTCGAGGAACAGCTCCGAGTGCGGGTCCAAGTCGATCAGATCACTAACGTGCGAAACAACCGGTGCGATCTGCTGCGTGTTTGGCGACTCAATTTCCGTCCTGTCGTCTTCGCTTCTTCGAGCCATGGATATTTAATCTAATACTATTTGACATGAGAATTGTCATGTGTTCGTAGACTTGCGTGATGTCGATTAACACCGATTTGTGCACCTCTGACGGGCGCTTATGAGGCACGGGTTGTTTCTGCAACAGATTAAGCCTGAACACAAAAGTACTGGTGAAAAAAGAAACTTAATCATGTATCAGAAAACGTTTGCCTCTACGCCAAACATATCCACGTGTTGCACGATTCTGTTTTCATAAGGCGGGTGTCATTTTCATTTTCTTCTTCTTCTTCTTCTTCTTCTTCTTCTTCTTCTTCTTCTTTGGGTTTTTATGGCAGCTGGCATCCAATTTGTTGCATTACTGCCACCTACTGTATTAAATTCCCTTTACACTATGGCTATGTCCGAAATCGAAATATTTAAAAATAATAATTTATATATCATAGAGTTTGTGGTGGGGTAAATTAAACGCGATATGCGGTGACGGCACAATTGTGTTGCATTGTGGGTTATGGAGCTGCCTGAAGTGTACATATGAACGATAGCTGTGTCCCAATTCAGGGGCTGCGCCCCAATTCAGGGGCTGCGCACTTTGGAGTGCATGAAAGGGGTGGTGCTTTGGAGTGGAGGGTTGCCAGGTCTGCGCAACAAAACCATCCCAAAAGTAGCGTAATCGCAGCACAAGTGTAAAAGTATCCCAATCCCAGACGTGGCAACAATGAGCCGAGCGTCGTTACATGGCTAGCGGCTGTGTGACAGACAGCTGACAGTTGACGTTTGTGTGTGCATTTTAAAGTTTTATGACTTTCTATTGGGTTTTGACATGCTTCACTGCCGGCGACGACGGGACACTGGACCAAAATATGTATGGTTAAACTACGTAATATTAGTTTTATATTCACATGATAAGCAGCCCCTCGCCTCACAGGCACAGCCTACTGTGTACAAAAAAGCACTCACACAATTTAAAAAATTCTGTTGTGTACGGAGGACAAAATTCCCAGCTCTGGATATTTTTTTTACACAAATGCATCGCTTTGCCTCAGAAGCCTAACCACCCGGAGCCGTGGTTATCTTTTATGATGGATGGTTGCACTTTTTTGGGCTTCAAAATCTCATCCTTTTTTTTTTTTACTGCCATTATAAAGCTTAGGAGAGCCAGGACATTATTTAGTATAACTCCGATCGTATTCGTCTGAAAGAAGAAAGTCATATACACATTGGATGGCTTGAGGGTGAGTAAATCATGGGGTAATATTCATTTTTGGGTGAACTATCCCTTTAAGAGCTGTTGCACGAGCTCTGATGACGACACAGCTGTTTCACGATTGGGGGATTCACCGCATGACAACGATCACGTGTGTTTCGTGTTTATTTTTCTAACACCTTCAGTTCCACTAATGCTCACAAATCTGTATTTTTATAACAGTTAAAGCTCTTTTCATGTAGTCGCGATGTTATATTGTGTCATGTGTTTCAAAGTAAAACTGATAAAAAAAACGTAGACCCCGCTCCATTAGTATTTAAATAGCATAGGCTTATGTTGAACTTTATTTTTGTACAAGCAGACGCTGTATTAAGCAGTACATAAAGTATTGAATGAAAATGTCTCTGACACATCTGTGTATTTGACAAATATTGCATTTATTTCACTTCAGCTGTGATAAAGTATACAAACACAGCTCGAGCGTCTCTTCGGAAAGCAGAAAGTGTCCGACGTCACGTCTCCGTTTTCAGCTTCTAGGTATTTTTGTTCAAAATAAAGTTGGTGCTGTGAAGAATAGGGGAGGGAATAGAAAAAAAGAAATAGCCATGACCAGATTAATGATAGGTCACAGTAATTTGTATGGCACACTATACATTATAAGGAAGCACCCAACTGGTTTTTGTGGCTATTGTTACGTTTCAGAAACTATAGGGCATGTGCTTATGAGTTACAGACAATATGAAAACACAGAAGAAAAAGATGATGGAAGAGTTAGGAAAAGTTGGTCTAATAGAGACAGGAATGAAGGAAATACTGGAAAGTGGAAAGAATGAAAAAGGCAGAAGAAGTATTTGCAGTTTTTTTTTTTTTTTTTTTAACAAGGACTGGACTAATGAGGAGAATATGATGTAATAGACATTACAAGAAAATAAACCCGGAAGATGGCAGTAGTGCAACGCTAGTGGATGCAAGCTGCCGTTAAACCCCAAAGAAAAAGAAGAAGAAGAAGCAACTCTCGCCGCAGCCGATGTCGAACACACTTTATGAGTCTGTCTGACAGATTATTACATACACCGAGACGGATGGCAAACTCCAGCAAGACCGAAAAGTTCCAGCTGCATGTTCCGAATCTCGAGGAATTATGTCAGGGTAATAATCGCATTTTATTTTAATGTGTGCATTTATATGGGTATTATAGGCTAACTGTTTCTTTCATTGTGCTTCAGTAAAACCAAATGACACGAGTCCAAAGTTCAACATGACTATTTTGATCTTTACGAACATTTAAAGCAGACTAGCGAAATGTAATGCACAATAGTAAAAAGAATCCTAAAAGATGTATATAGTATTGTGTATAACAGACCATCATATTTGATAGTATTTGAAATAAATTAAGGGCCTCAAACAATAATTCTCTAAAAACGAATTCCTACTTAAATAAAAGGCAGAAGAATTGAAAAATCAATGGTTAACATTTATTTTTAAAGTCGGCATGAAACGTAAATTGCGATAGTCTTTTCTTTCCAATAAGGGTTATGCGCAACAAATATTCTATAAAACGGGTTGCATCGCTTCAGGTTCAGGTCTGTTCTGTGTGTTTCATTAAATTGTTTGGTAACACTTTATTTTAGGGTATTTTAACTAGTTGCTTATTAGCATGCATATTACTAGAATATTAGCTGCTTATTAGTAATTAATAAGAACATATTAATGCCTTATTCTGCATGACCTTATTCTACATTCTTAATCCTACCCAATACCTAAACTTAACAACTAACTTACTAACTATTAATAAGCAGTAAATTAGGAGTTTATTGAGGGAAAAGTCGTAGTTAATAGTGAATACATGTTCCCTATACTAAAGTGTTACGAGTTGTTATTACTTTTTTAACATTCGGATCCCAGATAGTAAGCACCACTGAAACATACTAAATCAATGTTAATGCGTCAACGTTAACTGCATTGAATCAACACCACTTTTGCACCAGCAATTAATGTTGAAATTTCATTTTAAAAAAAGAAAAAAACAACGGTAATGACATTTAATCAATGTTGGTTCAACATCATGTTTGCACTCTCAGAAAATGAAACACAAGCAGGGCCAAGCCTTTATGGGGCCCTAAACAGAATTTGATTTGGGGGCCCTCTGTGCCGCTAATTAGATTGACTATTGTCAATGCATAATTATTTTACAATTTTATTAGTTGTAGCTGTGTTGCTTACATCATACTAATGTCTGCCTGGCATGTTTTTACCCTTCTGTGATGTTTTATTGTAACAGAGTAGCAAACCCACAAGAGTGGTCAGGTGTTAATTTGCACAAATATTCAAATACTAGAGTACTGAGTGGCATACTTAATGTGGTGTACTGAAAAATAGCTAAATAAACCAGCAAATAACGTATTTACTGTAAACAAGTTAACCACTTTAATTGCTTTTGGTTAAAAGAAATTAGCAAAATGCAAAATTGCAGAATTGCACAATTAACTACAAATAAAATCTTAAGATAAACAGTGTCTTCTTATATAAAATAAATGTAAATGTATAAAACGGACAATATTAAATTAAATATTTAAATAATGTCATAAAATGAACAGATCAGATGGACCTGTAAAAAGATAACAATAATAAATGTATTAACATTAAAGGGATAGTTCACCCAAAAATCTAATTTCTTTAATCATTTACTCACTCTCAAGCTTAAACTTGAATGAGTTTCTTTCTTCTGTTGAACATAAAGGTTATTTTGAAGAATGTTGGTAACCAAACAGTTGCTGGTCCCCAGTGACTTCCATATATTTTTCCTTTTAGAAAGTCAGTGGGGCCCATCAACTGTTTGGTTACCCACATTCTTCAAAATATCTTCTTTTGTGTTCAGCACAAGAAATAAATTAATACAGTTTTTGAACAACACAAGAGTGAGTAAATAATGACAGAATTTTCATTTTTGGGTGAACTATCACTTTAAGGACAAAGGGCAGCATATTTACTATTAGGCTGCTGTCACGTTAAGACCTGCACGCATCTAACATACAGACTCGTATCCGATTTTCTCTCAACTTATTACTTTCACTTTAGACATAACCAACTGTGTTTATTTAAACCTTGTGTGTATTTGAGAGTATTAGCACAATTAGACGTGAAAGATGAAGTCCGGTAATCAAGTGCTGTTTGACAGGCTTTTAGTGTGCACGTGCTTCGGGTGTACGCGCTCAGAAAAAGCGCATGTCAGAACAACACACAGATGAAATGTTTAACCTGCAAGGCTTTAAAGCACATGCAAATAATGAACTTCTGTCATTGCGAATAAGTGCAGTGTCCCATGAGTGTAACTCTACCACTGCGTTAACATGTGATGCGAATGTACGTTGAGTTGTGCAGTATAGGGGTTATGCGCAATCTAACTTCCGTATTCTGTAAAATAGATCAGATTGCTAACGGTTTAGGTCTTTTGTATGTGCTTCATGAAAAAATTAGCTGTTTTATTCAAGATAACTTAAAAGGAGTGAGCAAAGATGAGCATAACTTATGCCCCCCGCATATGCAGATTGATATTTAAAAGCTTTTTTAATTTTTCTTCTTTACACTAACGTTTAGATATTTAATAGAATAAAACACCTATAACATAAGTCCATAGATATGCCGTCAGTTCATACTGCTGTTAACACTTTCTCTGGCAAGCGGATGCAATGAGACCAGTTTTCCGGTTTGGTTATGTGACGATCGGTATCAGGCCAATACCAAGCTCATGTACTTGTACTCGTACCCACGATACCAAAGATCGATACCTCACGTGACGTAACTGACAGAATTTTCCGTGCACAGAGACACCGGCGGCAGCAGCAGAAACAATATAAGCCTCAGGGGTGTGGAAATACTTCAAAATTAATGATGACAACACACACATTGCGAACTGCATGCTTTCAATCACAATTCGTTATCGATTAGTGAAGGCGGGATAGACGGAATCGCGCTGAATGACACAGACCAGAAGCGCTCCCTCTCGCGCGCTCTCTCTCTCTTATGGGAAGCCAAACGCACCAAATGTAGGACGAGACAGCGCGGTTTTACAGAGCTCGCGCAGCGCCGACATGTCATCTGCGCGGTTCAATGGACCGAGCCGCGCGACCGACTCGTAAGCGCAGCGCGGACGTGCTTGCTTGCGCCACCGAACGGACAGCGCGGCGCGAACTAATCTCACCAGCGGGTCTGGTGAGCTACTGTAGGCCTAGTATACTATAGTTTTTACTACAGTAAACTGTAGTGTATATTATAGTATAATATACCCTATTGTAGAAAACTGTACAGTATTGGGTAAAGTAATTTGTTTATATTACTAGTTGTTCTGTTAGGTTTCAGCAACTATAGAATTACCACAACAAATGAATTCAAGTACTTTACTATAGTATGGTTCAAAAACACTTGTAGTTACAATAAATTTCTATAGTATTTTTTTCACCTGGGTATAGGCCTACACCATGCATATACACACACTTCCGTTCTAGTTTAAATTTTTTAAAATGTTTTTAAAAGAAGTCTCTTCTGCTCACCGAGGCTGCATTTATTTGATCAAAAATACAGAAAAAAACAGTAATAATGTGAAATATTTTTTCATTTTAAAATAGGCCTGTTTTCTATTTGAGTAGCCTATATTTTAAAATATTAATTGTGATCAAAGCTCAATTTTCAGCATCATTACTCCAGTCACATGATCCTTCAGAAATCATTATAATATGATGATTTGCTGCTCAAGAAATATTAATTTTGAAAACAGATGTGTGCAATTTTTTTCAGGATACTTTTTTGATTCTTTGATTCTTTTGATAGAAAGTTCAAAAGAACAGCATTTATCTGAAATATAAAGCTTTTGTAACATTATAAATATCTGCTGTAACTTGATCAATTTAATGCATCCTTGCCGAATAAAAGTATTCTTTAATCCCCCCCCCCCTCCGCTGCACTGTTTTAATTGGTCAGCACCGCGCTGGTGAGATTAGTTTGCGCCGCGCTGTCCGCAAACAAGCACGTCCGCGCTGCGCTGACGAGTCGGTCGCGCGGCTCGGTCCATTGAACCGCGCAGATGACATGTCAGCTAACTTGTGGAGTATCTCACGTAAATACAGTCGGTTATGGCTTAAGTGGACGTAAACATTTGGGTGAAAACAGGATATGTGTCACTATCCATGGATTCGGTCTTAAAGGGACCGTAGCCTGTATTTGTCATTAACGTTAAAGGGTTAGTTCACCCAAAAATGAAAATTCTGTCATTAATTACTCACCCTCGTGCCATTTTACACCCGTAAGACCTTCGTTGATCCTCGGAACACAAATTAAGATATTTTTGTTTAAATCCGATGGCTCCGTGAGGCCTACATAGGGAGCAATGACATTTCCTCTCTCAAGATCCATAAAGGTACTAAACACATATTTAAATCAGTTCATATGAGTACAGTGGTTCAAAATTAATATTAAAAAGCAACGAGAATATTTTTGGTGCGCCAAAAAACCCCAAAATAACGACTTATTTAGTGATGGCTGATTTCAAAACACTGCTTCAGGAAGATTCGGAGCGTTATGAATCAGCGTATCGAATCATGATTCGGATCATGTGTCAAACCGCCAAACTGCTGAAATCACGTGACTTTGGCGCTCCGAACTGCGGATTCGACACGCTGATTCATTATGCTCCGAAGCTTCCTGAAGCAGTGTTTTGAAATCGGCCATCACTAAATAATTCGTTATTTTGTTTTTTTTGGCTCACCAAAAATATTCTGGTTGCTTTATAATATTAATATTGAACCACTGTACTCATATGAACTGATTTAAATATGTTTTTAGCACCTTTATGGATCTTGAGAGAGGAAATGTCATTGCTGCCTATGTAGGCCTCATGGAGCCATCGGATTTAAACAAAAATATCTCAATTTGCGTTCCGAAGATGAACGAAGGTCTTACGGGTGTGATACGGCATGATGGTAAGTAATAAATGACAGAATTTTCATTTTTGGGTGAACTAACTCTTTAATAAAACAACAAAATATGTTAAATAAATGTATACATGGTAAATAAACCTACCATATCTGAAAAACAAGTTTATTTAATTTGTATCTCTATAGTATTTGTTGTATTGTTTGTAATTTGTTTGTAAATTTATTTTTATATAACAACAAAATATATATTGGTAATTATGTCCTTTGAAGGTTATTGGACACTGTGAAATTTTTGTTCTTTAAGTTTGTGACAAGAACATAAAAATTATTACTTTTTTCATTAGAGTAATAATAAAGAAGCTGTCCTACATTCATTGGTCTCACTGTGTTGTGCTTGGAAAACTGCAACATCACCAAAAAAAAAAAAAAAAAGAGAGAGAGAGAGAGAGAGAGAGAAATTAATAAATGTATAGGCATCAGTATCGGCGAGTACTAGAAAAAAAGTATCGGTACTCGTACTCGGTCCTCGGATTTGAAAGCAAAAGTAAAATAGCATGCCCACACGGGCATTCATAACGGTACGGTGCGGAGCAGATCGAGTGTTTTCAATTAATTCCTATAGAAGTTGAGCTTCCATAGGAATTAACTGAAAACGCTCGCTCTGTGCCAGTAGACAAGCACCATTATAAATGCGCATGCGGCTGTGTGCATTTATTTTCACTTTCAAATTGGCGCCAGTTCGAGAGCGGCAATCACTTGAATGGTGGGTTCATTATTATTCTTAATGAAAAACACAACAACAACGCTGAATTGAGCAGACACGTTTAGTTTTTAATTTCGACTACCTCTGGAAGTGGTCAAAAGTAGACAAACTCAAAACGTTTTAGACCCTGTTTACACCTGTATTTAGCATCGTCCACTTGTGATCTGATCGACCAAAATGCATCTTAATACCAGGTGTAAATAGGGCCTAAAACGTTTCCTGTCAGATGTTATAGACCTATAGAAAACGTCTTTAAAATGTTTATGATTTAGCATACATATGAATGTATGTAAAACTGCTTTTTAAAAGATTTTAATCAGATTTGTACACAACAGATTTTTTCCAGATGAAGCGCTCTTTAAAAGCCTTCTTGGAGACGTATGTGTGCTATCTGACATCAGTGTTCCTGAGCCTAAAGCTGCGTTCATGCCATGTCCTAATTACAGTAGTTATGAAATGACAACATGTGACGTTCTAAGCAGTTCATACTCTGAATCCTTAGGATGTGAGGGAAGGATGCAAGGAAAGAAAATGAGGACAGAACTTTTGGCAATATAGTGTATTTTGGCCGATAAATCTTAATCCAAATTTGTATATAATATTTGAGAGCCTGATTACAAAAACAAAAGGCTCACCATTAAAAGCCATGTCCCAAGCTCTTCAACATCAAGAAGAAACATATACAGTAGGCCTATAGTTAGTGCTGGGCAGTATACCGGTTGATATGATATACTGGTTTCAATTTCGAGACCGATATGCATTTTTCAAAAACTGCCATACTGGCGCGTAGCTGAAACAGCTGTTATATCTATTCAATGGCCATGAAGCACTACGTAGAGTGTATAGAGAGCGGACTTCTATTAACTGCATACCCTTCTTACAATGTTTATATAATATATTCCCTGTACTCCTGACAGTAAAATATGGCAACATAAAGGTCCAGTAAAAAAAAAAAAATAAAAAATAAAAAAACGTGACATACCATGAAACCGCCAGAATCTTAAAAAAAAACCGTGATACAGATTTTTGGTCAAACCGCCCAGCATTACCTATAGTTTAAACAAGTGCAAGATTCCATAACTTTTAAAATTAATTTTACTCTTCTATGTCCTAAGCCCTATGTGGGGAAAAAAAGTATACTTCCATAATGTACTTAAAGTGCACTATTTTCGTGCACTAATTTTGTACTTAATATACTAAAATTCTTCTTTAGTTCTACTAGTAATACTTCTTTATTATTATTTTATTATCATTTAGTACTTCTTAAGATGATCTTAAGAAAATCTAAGTGTACTCAACTGTGCTATTTTGAGACACCATGAATATGGACTAAAATTTGCTTTTAACATACTATCTTTGTATTAAAGGGATAGTTCACCCAAAAATGAAAATTTGATGTTTGCCTGCTTACCCCCAGGGCATCCAAGATGTAAGTGACTTTGTTTCTTCAGTAGAACACGAATGATGATTTTTAACTCCAACCGTTGCGGTCTGTCAGTCATATAATGCATTTAAACGGTAACATCATCTATGAGAATAAAAAAAAACATGCACAAACAAATCCAAATTAAACCCTGCGGCTCGTGACGACACATTGATGTCCTAAGACACGAAACGATCGGTTTGTGCGAGAAACCGAACAGCAGGCGCATTTTCAGAGCGCGTTCAGACCTCACCAACCGGATGCGCAAGGCAGTTGGACATAGTGGTGTATTAGAGGTAAAAAATTATATAAATACTGTTCAGTTTCTCGCACAAACCGATCGTTTTGTGTCTTAGGGCATCAATGTGTCGTCACGAGTCGCAGGGTTTAATTTGGATTTGTTTGTGCATGTTTTTTTATTCTCATAGATGGTGTTACCGTTTCAATGCGTTATATGACTGACAGACCGCAATGGTTGGAGTTAAAAATCATCATTTGTGTTCTACTGAAGAAATAAAGTCACCTACATCTTGGATGCCCTGGGAGTAAGCAGATAAACATCAAATTTTCATTTTTGGGTGAACTATCCCTTTAAACAATGTATTTAGTTACCACTTGTAGTACACTTGAACCCATATTTCAGGTCCAAATGTACTACAAGTGGTAACTAAATACATATTTTTTAATACAGCAATAAAAGCACTTTGCTAGCGGGTTAATGAACTCAACGAAACACATCCTTTATGAGATTAATCAGACATTATGCAACATAAACATAATATTACAACTTATATCTGAACAAAATGATGCAGTGAACTTGAACTAAGTTATGTAGTCACTAATCAGAATGTGTAACTCCTGTTGTGGATGCGCTCTTCCAACAACACACTGTACAGTAACTAAACCCAAAGAATTCAAAACGTTTTATTGCAATACTGTTCTAATTATAATGTAATGTATTTGACAGTCCCAATCATAGTTATTAATGTTGTGCATTGCTGTTTGAGCTGCATGTGCTGAAGCTAAAGATGATCACCGGTATCTGAAGCGCTATATAAGATAAATCAGATATATATACACAAAATAAACATAATATTACAACTTACAATTGCACAAAACAAAAGGCTGTGAATGCACAAGAGAGCTTGACTGCTAGTCATGAAGGTGTATCTCTGTTGTGGATGTGCATATCCTGCAACAACGCGCTAAAACATGGGCACACAAAGAATTCAAAACATTCTTTTACAGTAGTGTTCTCATTAAAATTTTATGTAGTCTATATGACAGATTTGCACTGCACTTTTCACTTAACTGTATATTTTCCTTTTCAAAGTGATTCCAATCATATTTTAAGCAATTTAAAACCATCGAACAGCGCATCTGAAGTGTCTCAGCTAAAGGATATAATCCATTTTTATTGACTTTAATATATTGGCTATATCAGCCAATACCAATATGGTGGCCGATATATCGTGCATCCCTAATTTAAACTGCAAAGGTAAAACATAAATTAAAATTATTGTGACAGATGTGAAGGGGAGGAGAATTTATATGTGCATCAAGTTCTTCGACAAGAAAGACTTCCACATAAGATACACCTGTGCATTCTCACACAAAGCTCCTCTGGAAGCCTTCTCACTCCTTTCCTCGCCTCCTCCCGGTGCAGTTAGAGAATAAAGATATCCTTCAAAATGGCTAAATTTGCACAGGCTGCAACCAGCGACCAGGTGAATTATAACATTAAAATGTTTGATTTGAAGTAAAAAAGTATCTGAAAATCAGACAAAAATACAAAGGTACAAGACTATGTACTTAAAGCTGCAGTCCGTAACTTTTTTTTGGTTAAAAATGATCCAAAATCAATTTTTGAGCAAGTACATAACCAGCCAGTGTTCAAAATTATCTCCTTACCTTAGCCCGATTCACAACGGTAAGCTTGTAATAATGTTTTCTAATTCGGGTGGTACTGGTGGGTTTCCGCAGGAAATTTGAGCATGCAGCCGTTCGTCTTTGCGTCATTACATCACGTCTGGTTACATAAAGAAGGAGTCCCAGCTAGTAGGCTATATGGGATGTGGAGGATGCTGCAGGCGGCGGATCATTTATAGCCTTTTCTCATAGCAGCTGCAATAAATAAACTTATAATTTTGATGGTGGATTCTAGTCCAGAATGGTCCAAATGACAATCATCAGTGGCAACTGGAGATTCACTTGTAGTCAAAAGCAAAAGACTTCGGACTGCCGAGTGGCTACAGAAATTGAAATCTACAGGTAACGTAATACACACTAAATACCCATAGTCACGCAATGCTGATGTTGTTAACGTTAACAAGAGAACAAAGTATAACAATAATAATAATTTGCACAGTTTGACGTGATCCAAGCTAAGCGATCGTTAGATTTAATCACCATTGATCAGCTTGTCGATTTGTGGCAACAACAGCACGGGTGTTTATACAACATGTCCAGTAAAACATTTTTTTTTTTTTTTTTTATTGATTTCCAACACATAATATAAAAGTACTGAACAAATATAAACTACAACAAAGAAATAGAAAATGTACAGTATAATATAAATAATAATACAGGTAAAAAAAATAAAATTAAAGCTGCAAGCAGCAATGAAAGGGCCCTCGCACCCGGGCTCACCGCCACCTGTTGGCCTCAGGAAAACAGTGAACAGTGGGCAACATGCATGTAAGCGAGTAAATACAGGAGAATTATGGGAAAGTCATTTCAAAGTGCCAGACTTCCTCTGCCAACAGGTGGCGCTTTGACCGTAACTGAATATTGCCATGTTGATGTCTCCAGGCCAGGACTATTATCGAACATGTGAAGTTTGGAGCAGATTGGACATTGTATGCCTGAATTACAACAATTTCCTTTTTCGTGGCGTTAATCGCATACATTAGCACTCAGCCAAGTGTTGCATGATTTAAAGTTTTTTTAGTATGTTTGGTACTTCTTGGCATATAAAAATTTGTTTCGGGGAGTGAATTACAGTGTAAAGCATGCCATTTCCTGTTGCCAGCAGGTGGCGCTATGACTAACAGAATATTGGCATATAGATGTCTTTAGGCCAGGACTCTTATCACACGTGAAGTTTGGGGCTGATCAGAAACTGTATGCTTGAGTTACAACAACTTCCTGTTTCATGGCGATAATAGCATGCTTTAGCAGTCAGCTAGGTGTTGCTAGCATGATTTAGAATGTTTCTAGCATGTTTAGTACTCAATTGCATATTTTAGTATGTTGCTAATAGTGCATCATATTGTTAAAAACGTCACTTCCTGTTGCCAGTAGGTGGCGCTATTACTATAACTGAATATTGTCATGTAGATGTGTTCAGGGAAGGACTCTTATCAAATGTGTGAAGTTTGGGGTAGATTGGACATTGCATGCCTGAGTTACTGCAACTTCCTCTTTCACTGTATTAATAGCTTGCCTTAGCACTTAGATAAGTGTTTTGCTAACATTTTTCTAGCTTGTTGCTAGCCTGTTTAGAACTTGCTGGCACATTTTAATATGCTGTCAGGAGTCCATAACAGTGTTAAACATGTCACTTCCTGTTGCCAGCAGGTGGCGCTATGACTATAACTGAATATGGGCATGGACATGTGTTCAGGACAGGACTTTTATCAAGTGTGTGAAGTTTGGGGCAGATCGGACATTGTTGCCCTTAGTTACAGCAACTTCCTGTTTCATGGCGAAACATCAAAATTTGTCAGGCCGCCAGGGACACGCCCTTTTACGAAAACTCAAGATCTTCACAATTTAGCGTCGCACAAGCCTTGTGATTATACAAACCAAATTTGAAGATGATCGGATTAAAACTGTAGGAGGAGTTCGTTGAAGTACGAGGCCTGAAAATGGCAAAAACTGCACAAAAATCGCACAGGAAATTCAAAATAGCTGACTTCCTGTTGCGTTTAGGACTTAGTTCCAAGAGACTTTTTTGTAGGTAATGGGACGGTACATGTATGTACCAAATTTCGTACATGTACATCGAACGTAGCCCGAGGCGCACACCGTTGAAATTTTATAGGTGGCTCTATCGAGCCATTTTGCCCCACCCATTTCTAAAACCTATATCAGATGTCAATTTTCGCCAGTCCTAACGCGTGTGCAAAGTTTCGTGAGTTTTCGAGCATGATGCGATAATGTTTGGAAAAGAATAATAATAAATATAGCTGCAAGCAGCGATGACGGGCCAAAGCCCGGAGGCACCGCCACCCCGGTGGCTACAGGGCAACTGTGCACGGCGGGCAATGGGCATTTAAAACAGTTAAACATAAAAGGACTATGTCAAATTCAAACCACATTTACTGCAGCAGCTGATGCTCCTATGATCACAAACCACAACAGCCACATCCATGAGATCGTTTAAATTGAGATGACTTTCATGTCATAGAATGTCATAAGTCAATTTAAAATGAGTGCAGAATATCATCCTAATCTGACATGTCTGTGTTTTTTCTCAGACAACCTCTATAAAAATTCTACATACTGTTATTTGTGCAAACTCCACAGTGCTCTGAGAAATCTAATCCAGCCTTAATGCGAATATCTGTGATTGCTGATGTTGTATAATCCTAACACTTCTCTTCATGTGTTTTTTGACCTCCCTGAGCTGTTGTTTGTGCACCAATCTTATGCACCAAAAGCATGCTTTCATTTAATTTTAATATGTGTGGTATAAGAGGAAAAATAAAATGAAAAAATTAATAAATAGAGCCAAATCACAGAACCTGCAAAGACAATTTTAATGTCAGTCTTGGGTAATAGTAAGGTACATGTCTAGATTTTTCTGCTCACTTATTCAAGTTTATTTTAAACAGCCACTTTTATAATCATGTGAAATTTACTGAAACAGGGGTTTTTAAAAATTTAATTATATCAATAAATAATTAATTTAAAAATTCTAACTGTAATTGTGAAAAATAATAATTATAACTCAAACAACATTTAGAAAACTAGTCCTGTCCGAATAGTGATATAGTGTTATGGTTCAGTTTCAAATGAGTGTGAAGTTCTCATTTGCGGTTCAAAATTTTTATAAGTTCATCAATAAATAAGTAACCAGTAAAAGAGTTAAAGACCACTAATCAAGATTGTAATACACACACAAACAGGGAGGGGAGATATATATATATATATATATATATATACACAGTGACAGACAGAGACCCACACACAGACACCCCCCACACTCACAACACACACACACACACACCCAAGTGAACCTGAGGTAGTATGGGGGAGGAGAGAGAGAGAGAGAGAGAGAGAGAGAGAGACTGAGAAGATCATTTTAAACCAAAAAAAAACATCTAAATTGTGACATAAAGTAGTCTTTGATAAATGTTTAAATATACCTGCACAAACAGTATAAAATAAAAACTAAATCATTCTTCTGTCTATATAAACCATTGATCTAGTGCTTGATTTATCCAACCCTGTTTAAAAATAGGTATATGCTGCCCTCTAGTTGTTTCTGTATGTATGTTATTTATCCATTTTTCAATCAAATATAATTAATGTCTATTTTTAACTTACACATGCTTTTTAAACTGAAAAAAAAAAGTGTTTATTTCAAACATTTGTATTATTCTATATATAAATTAATTGTGTATAGTGTTTTTTGTTATAGAAAATATGAGTCATTCCGTTTTCCTTTTTTGACATTACTTCAATCTATCACCATGGCAACATTGATCGAGATATCCATTATCCATTCTCAATTTAACATCTTCAATATCATAGCACCATGGTAAAAAATGTTTGGTCTGAATCAAATAAACCCCCTAGAAGTAGTAGTTTAAAATTCAGAGCCTATTTATTCAAAAAATCCACATTCAAACAAAAATAGCTGACTTCCTGTTGGTCTGAGGTAATGACTGTAAATTAGAAAGTTGTCCGGCTTAATGAGAGCAACATGTGTGCCGAGTTTGGTGACTGTAGGTTAAACTAACCCACCCACTTTTGTCAAAAGGTGGCGCTATAAAGGCCCTGCTCCCCGCCCATTTCTACGGTTTTGCCCATGTCTACTGTACGACACCGCTGGTGTGTGTGTGTCGAGTTTCATGCAATTTGAAGCATGCTAAGAGTCTCAAAAGCCTCCAAAACGAATATTAAAATTTGATGCGTTGCCATGACAACAGTGTTTAAAATATCAAAAATCCTGTCACAGGTCTACATCTGCTGTGTATTGACATTACACTGATGAAGTTTGAAGCACATCAGGTAAAAATAACAGAGTGATCTCTAAGCATTTTGAAAGTGACACACTTCCTGCTGCCAGTTGGTGGCGCTATAACTTTGACTCACAATAGTCACATCCATGTGATCAGACTCCTACAACCAACACACTAGTGAAGTTTCATAAAAATCAATGTATGCAGACGTTATAACACACTTCCTGATTCCCTTTTCTCGCCATAAATTCGTTGCCTCGCCACGGCCAAACCGTTCGAGATATCAAAAATCTGCTGGCAATTTTTCATCATCAATGTCTTGACTTCATGCTGACCAAGTTTGGTGGTGATCGGATTAATCACCTAGGAGGAGTATATCAAATTCCAGAGCATGCATTTTTCAAACAAACCATAATAGCTGACTTCCTGTTGAGCTGGCGTATAACTTAGAGCACGAAAGTTGTTAGGCCGATGAGGTCTATATGTGTACCGAGTTTCATACTAATATGTGCAAGCGCGTTTGATATATGTACCAAGTTTTCGGACCCCATTCAAGAGGGCGCTGTCGAGCCCCCCTGCCACGCCTGGGTACCAGCTTCTGCCCGGCCGCGTATTCCGATGTGTGTGCAAAGTTTCAAGAGTTTTCGAACATGTTAAGGGCCCCAAAAGTGCCAAAAACATAGAAAATAATAATAATAAATATAGCTGCAAGCAGCGATGGCGGGCCCAAGCCCGGTGGCACCGCCGCCCCGGTGGCTTTAGGGCAACTGTGCACGGTGGGCAATATGTATTTAAACTGGGTGAATGTAAAAGGAATATGTCAAAGTCATTTGAATATGCCGCATATACTGGAGTCAGCCAGTGCACCTTTAACTGTGAACCACAACAGCTAGATCCATGAGATCATTTAAATTTAGATGAATTTCATGTCAGGATGTCATAGGTCACTTTGAAATGAGTGCAGTTATATTTTGCAGCTCAACATTTTGTAAGTCTAAATCCAGTGTAAATCTCAGTCCAGTATTTATTTTAAGTTTTTTTTTATATATATATATATATATATCTTTATAAACCATTACCCCCCCCCCAAACACACACACACACTTAACATGACACACAGAGAGAGAGAGAGAGAGAGAGGCAAAGTGAGATTTAAGAACCAGTTGGAGATGATTCAATATCATTTTAAACAATAAGAATAAAATTTATACTGTGACAGAAATTAGTCTTTGCTAATCTCTTAATATATACATTCAATAATACTAACTAAAAGTTATCATTATCAGTTAAAAATGTTATACGTCCAGATGAATTTATCTTAAGGTCTTTTAAGTATTAAGATTTAACAAAATTATTAAACTAATTATATAAAACTATATAGTCAGTGCACTGCAAATGAACTAGTTCTATGCCTTTATTTTGTTATACAAATTTATAGAAGAGAAGGCCTAAGAGATTTCCTATCCTATAATGCAGTCAAAAGGACACAGCAGTGAAAGGGTTAAACCTGCAAGACTCTAAAACACACAGAGAGATAGAGACACACACACACACACACACACAGAGGCAATACAGTTGGAGTCTGACCAGTTAGTTGAGTCAGATGACTCAATAATATTTAAATAATAAGAATAAAATATATACTGTAGCAGAAATTAGTCTTTGATCATCTCTAAATATGTACATTACAATATAAAACTAACTAAAGCCGAGTCCTCAAAATCTTGACTTCATGCTGACCGAGTTTGGTGGTTTGGTGGCGATTAATCAGATTAATCGCCTAGGAGGAGTATATCAAATTCCAGAGCATGCGTTTTTCAAACAACCCGTAATAGGCGACTTCCTGTTGGGGTGGTGTATAACTTAGAGCACGAAAGTTGTTAGGCCCGATGAGGTCTATATGTGTACCGAGTTTAATTCTAATACGTACAAGCGTGTTTGATTTATGGACCAAGTTTTCGGACTTCTTTCAAGGGGGCGCTGTCGAGCCCCCGTGCCACGCCCGAATACCAGCCTCTGCGGCGTCCTAATGGCCGCAGATTTCAATGTGTGTGCCAATTTTCAAGAGTTTTTGAGCATGTTAAGGCCCCCAAAAAGCCCCGGATGACGGAAAAAAAAATTAAATAATAATAATAATCCTTAGAAAAACAATAGGGCCCTGCGCCTTAGTGGCTTGGGCCCTAATAATAATCCTAATGAAAACAATAGGGCCTTCAGCCTTTGGCCCTAATAATAATAATCCTTAGAAAAACAACAGGGCCCTGCGCCTTAGTGGCTTGGGCCCTAATAAACGGAGCAATTCCAATAGGGTCCTCACACCATTGGTGCTCGGGCCCTAATAATAAATATAGCTGCAAGCAGCGATGGCGGGCCCAAGCCTGGTGGCTTCACGGCAACTGTGCACGGTGGGCAATAGGCATTTAAAACGGGTAAACATAAAAGGACTATTTTGAATTTATTTGAATACACCACATTTACTGCAGCAGTTGGTGCCCATATGATCACACACACACACACACACACACACACACACAGACAGAGACCCACACACACACACAGAGAGAGAGAGAGAGAGAGAGAGAGAGAAAGAGTGAGACTGAGGGGGGAGGGGGGTAGGACAGAGAGAAAGTGTGAAAAATCCACATTCAAACCAAAATATCTGACTTCCTGTTTGTCAGAGCTAATGACTTCAAATTAGAAAGTTGTCCGGCTTAATGAGAACAATATGTGTACCGAGTTTGGTGACTGTAGGTAAAAATACCTACAATGTTGATGTGTGTGTTGAGTTTCATGCAATTTGAAGCATGTTAAGAGCCTCAAAAACACTAAAGAATATTATTAAAGTTTGACATGTTGCCATGGCAACAATAATTACGATATCACAAATACATTCACAGGTCTACATCTGCCATGTTTTGACATTATTGTGATGAAGTTTGAAGCAAATTGGGTAAAAAAAAGAGGGTGATCTCAAAGCATTTTGAAAGTGACACACTTCCTGCTGCCAGTTGGTGGCGCTATAACTTTGACTCACAATAGTCACATCCATGTGATTGGACTCCTACAACGAACAAGTCAAGTCAAGTCATCTTTATTTATATAGCGCTTTTTACAATGTAGATTGTGTCAAAGCAGCTTTACATTGATAACTGGTACATTATTTGGCTGCACAGCAGCTCTTAAAAGAATAGTGTCAATGCAGGCAGATCAAAGCACTGTTGAATATCAAATGTCAAGTCAAATGTCAAGTGTCCCCAACTAAGCAAGCCAAAGGCGACAGCGGCAAGGAACCCAAACTCCATCAGGTGACATCAGGTGGCAGACAAGTGGCAAATAGGTGTTTAAATGGAGAAAAAAACCTTGGGAGAAACCAGGCTTAGTCGGGGGGCCAGTTCTCCTCTGGCCAACAGTGCTTTGTTACGATTCAGGTAGCTATCATAAGTCCGACAGGATCGCAACATTCAAAGTATTTATTCCAGTTCCATCCAATTGAGGATCGTATTCATCACGGCGGTATGGACGGTTGTTGAGGAACTGTGTCGTGGCTGTCGTGTCGATGAGGCCCTCACAGTGGATGATCTAGTTGACTCAATCTCTGCTGATACTTCAGGGCTGCGTTGTGGTCGTGTCAAGGCGCAGGTCCTTGGTCTCACCTGGATACGGCCCAGATCCGGTTGACTACGGTGAACCTCGGGATAACCAGAAAGACTAATATTAGCGTAGATGCCATTCTTCTTCTGATGTAAGGAGTACATCAGGTGTTATAGGAAGTGTTCCCGGTTCCGGCTGACCTAATTTATGCAGCCTAATAATCCTTTAACAGATTTGAAAATATAAATTGGTAATGTGTTATGTGTATGCCAGGTTAAAGAAATGCGTTTTTAGTCTAGATTTAAACTGACAGAGTGTGTCTGCTTCCCAAGCAATGCTAGGAAGATTGTTCCAGAGTTTAGGTGCCAAATAGGAAAAGGATCTACCGCCTGCGGTTGATTTTGATATTCTAGGTATTATCAGCTGGCCTGAATTCTGAGATCGCAATAGACGTGAAGGACTATAATGAATTAGGAGCTCGCTCAGGTACTGGGGAGCTAAACCATTTAGTGCTTTGTAAGTAATTAGCAAGATTTTAAAATCTATATGATGTTTAACAGGAAACCAATGCAGTGTTGACAGAACTGGGCTAATATGGTCATACTTCCTAGTTCTAGTAAGAACCCTAGCTGCTGCATTTTGTACGAGCTGTAGTTTATTTATCAGGCGAGCAGAACAACCACCCAGTAGAGCGTTACAGTAATCTAGCCTTGAGGTCATGAACGCATGAACTAACTGTTCTGCATTTTTCATTGAGAGCATATGTCATAGTTTAGATATATTTTTAAGATGGAAGAATGCGGTTTTACAGATGCTAGTAACATGGCCTTCAAATGAAAGATTGGTATCAAAGAGCACACCCAGGTTCCTAAGTGACGACGAAGACTTAACAGAGCAGCCATCAAGTGTTAGACAGTATTCTAGGTTATTACGTGAAGAAGTTTTTGGTCCAAAAATTAGAATCTCTGTTTTTTCTGAATTTAGTAGTAGGAAATTACTGGTCATCCAATTTTTTATATCAGCTATGCATTCTGTTAATTTTGTGAATTGGTTAGTTTTGTCAGGGCGCGAAGAAATATAGAGCTGAGTATCATCAGCGTAACAGTGAAAACTAACGCCATGCTTCCTAATGATATCTCCCAAGGGTAGCATGTACAGAGTGAACAGCAACGGTCCTAGTACTGAGCCTTGCGGTACTCCATATTGAACTTGTGATCGATATGACATCTCTTCATTTACTACTACAAACTGATAACGGTCAGATAAGTATGATTTGAACCATGACAATGCAATTCCACTAATGCCAACATAATTTTCGAGTCTATTTAAAAGAATATTGTGATCAATAGTGTCAAATGCAGCACTAAGATCCAGTAACACTAATAGAGAGATACAACCACGATCTGATGATAAGAGCAAATCATTTGTAACTCTAATGAGAGCAGTCTCAGTACTATGGTACGGTCTAAATCCTGACTGGAAATCCTCACAGATACTATTTCTTTCTAAAAAGGAACATAGTTGTGATGATACTACCTTTTCTAGTATTTTTGACAGAAAAGTGAGATTTGAGATCGGCCTGTAATTGACTAATTCTCTAGGATCAAGTTGTGGTTTTTTAATAAGAGGTTTAATAATAGCCAGCTTAAAAGTTTTTGGTACATGTCCTAGTGATAAAGATGAATTGACGATATTAAGAAGAGGATCTATAACCTCTGGAAACATTTCTTTCAATAGCTTAGTCGGTATAGGGTCTAACATACATGTGGTTGATTTTGATGATTTAACAAGTTTAGACAATTCTTCCTCTCCTAAAGCAGTAAATGAATTGAATTTTTCCTCATGGACACTACAATGCACTATCTGATGCGATACTGTAATAGACGGTTGCATGGTTATAATGTTTTCTCTAATATTATCAATCTTGCAAGTAAAGACATAAAGTCATTACTGCTGTGCTCTTTGGAAACATCATTTCTTGTTAATTTAGCCACTGTATCAAATAAATACCTAGGGTTGTGTTTATGTTCTTCTAAAAGTTTTGAAAAATAAGCAGATCTAGCAGATTTTAAGGCCTTTCTGTACTCAATCATTTTCTCTCTCCACGAAATGCGAAATACTTCTAGTTTTGTTTTCTTCCAGCTGCGCTCCATTTTTCTGGCTGCTAACTTTAGGGCCCGAGTGTGCTCATTGTACCATGGCATTGGGTTAATTTCCTTAATCTTTTTTAAGCGCAAAGGAGCAACTGAGTCTAATGTGCTGGAAAAGACAGAGGCAATAGTTTCTGTTACAACATCGAGGTCTTCTAAGCTTTCTGGTATGCTAAGGCGATGAAACTGATCAGGAAGATTATTTATAAAGCGATCTTTAGTGGTAGAAGTGATGGTTCTGCCATATTTATGGCATGGAGGCAGTTTAGCCGCCTTGACTAAATGTAGTATACACGAGACTAGATAATGATCTGAGATGTCGTCACTCTGCTGCAGAATTTCAACAGCATCAATATCGATTCCATGTGACAATATTAGATCTAAAGTATGATTACGACAATGAGTGGGTCCTGACACATGTTGTCTAACACCAATAGAGTTTAGAATATCTGCAAATGCCAATCCTAATGCGTCTTTTTTATTATCTACATGGATATTAAAATCACCAACAACAAGGACTTTATCTGCAGCCAATACTAACTCCGACAGAAAATCAGCAAATTCTTTGATAAAGTCTGTATGGTGTCCTGGTGGCCTGTATACAGTAGCCAGCACAAATGTCAACCTACATAATGTTACGTAAAGTACCATCACTTCGAAGGAATTATATTTGAAAGACTTTTGACTAATACTGTAAATATTACTATAGATTACAGCAACACCTCCCCCTTTGCCTTTCTGACGGGCATTGTGTCGATAATCATAACCTTGAGGACTAGACTCATTTAAAGTAATGTCAATGTCTTGACTTCATGCTGACCGAGTTTGGTGGTGATCGGAATAATCGCCTAGGAGGAGTATATCAAATTCCGGAGCATGCGTTTTTCAAACAACCCGTAATAGTCGACTTCCTGTTGGGGTGGCGTATAACTTAGAGCATGAAAGTTGTTAGCCCCGATGAGGTCTATATGTGTACCGAGATTCATACTAATATATGCAAGGGTGTTTGATATATGGACTAAGTTTTCAGACTTCATTCAAGGGGGCGCTGTCGAGCCCCCCTGCCACGCCTGGGTACCAGCCTCTGCGGCGTCCTAATGGCCGCAGATTCCAATGTGTGGCCCCCAAAAAGCCCCGGATGACGAAAAAAAAATAAAAATAATAATAATAATAATAATCCTTAGAAAAACAATAGGGCCCTGCGTCTTAGTGGCTTGGGCCCTAATAAAAATAAATGGAGGAAATCCAATAGGGTCCTCGCACTTTGGTGCTCGGGCCCTAATTAAAGCTGCAAGCAGCGATGAAAGGGCCCTCGCATCCGGGCTCACCACCACCCGGCGGCCTTAGGAAAACAGTGAACAGTGGGCGACATGCATGTAAGCGAGTAAATACAGGAGAATAATGGCCAAGTCATTTCAAAGTGCCAGACTTCCTGCTGCCAACAGGTGGCGCTTTGACTGTTACTGAATATTGCCATGTAGATGACTTCAGACCAGGACTATTATCAAACATGTGAAGTTTGGAGCAGATCGGACTTTGTATGCCTGAGTTAAAACAACTTCCTGTTTCGTGGCGTTAATCCATAGACTGTAAAAAAAATATGGACGTAGTGTCCGTGACGTCACCCGTAGATTTCTGAAGAGCATTTTTGAAGCGAAAATGAGGCCGCCACCATCTTAGCTGCGCGTCACCGCACGTCACTCCCGGATAACTGAAAATGGGCAAAGAGGCGGGACGTGGTTGGAACCAAGGTGACTGGTTGCTGAAACCATGCCGGCATAGCACGACGTGATCATGTTAGCAGAAGGAGCTATCTATCTATCTTAGATAATATCTAAAATATTAATAAAGATAACAAGTTTATTAGAAAGTTCTAAAGGTGCATTGTCAATCTACGGTGTCTTTAAGATATGCTCCAACACCAGTAATTAATTTGAGTCGAGTGTGCAAATAACAACACGCAAAATCAAACGGGACTTTATATACCCGTTTTATAACCCCAAACTACATACCTTTATAATGAAATAGCGATCGCGAGATGAATCCAATCCGTGGTACTTAATTGGGTAAGATGTCCATGAGTGTCCATTGCAAAACAAAAAACAGTAGGCATTTATTAACATGTGGCATATTGAAATGTGTCTTCTTGGAGTGAATTACAGTGTAAAACATGCCATTTTCTGTTGCCAGCAGGTGGCGCTGAATATTGGCATATAGATGTCTTTAGGCCAGGACTCTTATCACACATGTGAAGTTTGGGGCAGATCGGACATTGTATGCCTGAGTTACAACAGCTTTCTCTTTCATGGCGAAACATCAGACTTTGTCAGGCCGCCACGGACACGCCCTTTAGTGAAAACTCTAGATCTTCACAATTTAACATCGCTAAGGCCTTTAGATTAGACTGACCAAATATGATGTTGTTCTGGTTAAATCTGTATGAGGAGTTAATCACAGTGTAAAACATGTAATTTCCTGTTGCCCGCAGGTGGCACTATGACCGTAACTGAATATTGCCATGTAGATGTCTTCAGGCCAGGACTCTTATCACACGTGAAGTTTGGGGCTGATCCGACTTTGTATAGCCGAGTTACATCAACTTCCTTTTTCATGGCGAAACATCGAAATTTGTCAGGCCGCCACGGACACGCCCTCCAGCAAAAACTCTAGATCTTCGCAATTTAACGTCGCAAAGGCCTTTAGATTAGACTGACCAAATATGATGTTGATCTGATAGAAGCTCTAGGAGGAGTTTGTTAAAGTACAACGTCTGGAAATGGCAAAAAGTGCACAAATTTTGCAGAGAAAATTCAAAATATCTGACTTCCTGTTGGTTTTCAGACTTTGCACCAGGAGACTTTTTTGTAGGGATTGGGCTGTTACATGTGTCTGCTGAATTTCATACCTGTATGTGAAACGTGGTGCAAGGGGCACTTTGTTGAAATATTGTAGGTGGCGCTATCGAGCCATTTTGCCACGCCTAATTCTGAGACCCATAACAGACGTAAATTTTCACCACTTCTGACGCGTGTGCAAAGTTTCATGAGTTTTCGAGCATGTTTAGGCCCTCAAAAATTGGGAGAAGAAGAAGAAGAAGCGGAAGAATAATAATAAATGGAGCAATTCCAATAGGGTCCTCACACCATCTGTGCTCGGGTCCTAATAATAAACGGAGGAAATCCAATAGGGTCCTCGCACTTTGGTGCTCGGGCCCTAATGGAGGAAATCCAATAGGGTCCTCGCACTTTGGTGCTCGGGCCCTAATAATAATAATAATAATAATAATAAACGGAGGAAATCCAATAGGGTCCTCGCACTTCGGTGCTCGGGCCCTAATAATAATAATAATAATAATAAACGGAGGAAATCCAATAGGGTCCTCGCACTTCGGTGCTCGGGCCCTAATAATAGGAACGCCGATGGATAATATAGGTGCTTGGCCCCTAATTAATGGGCACTATAGACGCTACTTGATGGTGAGGGTTGGGGGATTGTTAAATGTGATTTATAATGTAAAAATCAATAAATAAATAAAAAAAACTTTGAAAAAAATGTTGTTTAGAAAAGAATGAAAATTCTTAGTCAGGAGGATGTTGTGCCCGCCACACATGCACATAATCCAAATTATCACATAAAGAATTAATGAGTTTAGCCTGAAATGAGGGAGCTCCAGTACCTGAAGGGAATTTGTCCATAAGTGGATTCAATTGAAATTTAAAATCCCGATTAAAATTAAAATACAATTAAATTAAAGACCATTTCAATAATTTGAGAAATGCACCATTAGAAAATCACATGGTGACCAGGGAGAAAATATACACGCATATCATGCAACTGCTCGGAAACACGAAGGTTGAGGATCCAAATATCGAAAGGGTAATCCACAATCAAAATCCAAAAACAGGCAAAGGTCAAAACACAGGGTACACAGTGTAAACAGTCACAGGAACACAGGCAAACAGGGGAAACCAAGAATCCGGGCAGGAAGTCAAAACCATGAACAAAAGAAACAAAAGATAGCATGCTCAGAAACGCAGTGTAGACGTGTACAAGATATTTTGAAGAATGTGGGTAACCAAACAGTTGATGGGCCCCATTGACTTCCTAGTAGGAAAGATATATGGAAATCTCTGGGGACCAGCAACTGTTTGGTTACCAACATTCTTCAAAATAACTTTTATGTTCAACAGAAGAAAGAAACTCATTCAGGCTTAAAACAACTTAAGAGTGAGTAAATGATTAAAGAAATTTTATTTTTGGGTGAACCATCCCTTTAATGTTAATAAATGTATTATTGTTGTCTTGTTACAGGTCCATCTGATCTGATTTTAGAAGATACTGTTTATCTTAAGTTATTTTATTTGTAGTTAATTGTTCTGTACTTTTGCATGTTGCTAATTTCTTTTAACCAAAAGCAATTAAAATGGTTAACTTGTTTACAGTAAATGCATTGTGTGCTGGTTTATTTAGCTACTTTTAGTACACCAAATTAAGTATGCCACTTAGTACTGTAAGACCTTGAATTTTAAAGTGCAAATTAACACCTGACCACTCTTGTGGGTTTGCTATACTGTTGCAATTAAAAACCGTAGAAGGGTAAAAACATGCCAGGCAGATACTGGTATGATGCAAGCAACACTGATACAACTAATAAAATTGTAAAATAATCAAGCATTGACAATAGTCAATCAAATTGGTGGCACAGAGGGGCCCACAAATAAAATTCTGCTTAGGGCCCCATAAAGGCTTGGGCCAGCCCTGCTCATACACAACTATTACAAAAGCTGTAAACATTCACTGATGCTCAAGAAGGAAACATGATGTATTAAGAGCGGGGGGGTGAAAACTTTTTAAATTGGATGATCAATTTTATTATATCTTTTCACGTGACAACACTGAAGAAATGACACTTTGCTACAATGTAAAGTAGTGAGTGTACAGCTTGTATAACAGTGTAAATTTGCTGTTCCCTTAAAATAACTCAACACACAGCCATTAATGTCTAAACTGCTGGCCAAAAAAAGTGAGTACACCCCTAAGTGAAAATGTCCAAATTGGGCCCAAAGTGTCAATATTTTGTGTGGCCACCATTATTTTCCAGCACTGCCTTAACCCTCCTGGGCATGGAGTTCACCAGAGCTTCACAGGTTGCCACTGGAGTCCTCCATGACAACATCACAGAGCTGGTGGATGTTAGAGACCTTGCGCTCCTCCACCTTCTGTTTGAGGATGCCCCACAGATGCTCAATAGGGTTTAGGTCTGGAGACATGCTTGGCCAGTCCATCACCTTTACCCTCAGCTTCTTTAGCAAGGCAGTGGTCGTCTTGGAGGTGTATTTGGGGTCGTTATCATGTTGGAATACTGCCCTGCGGCCCAGTCTCCGAAGGGAGGGGATCATGCTCTGCTCATTCATGGTTTCCTCAATGAACTGTAGCTCCACAGTGCCAGCAGCACTCATGCAGTCCCAGACCATGACACTCCCACTACCATGCTTGACTGTAGGCAAGACACACTTGTCTTTGTACTCCTTACCTGGTTGCTGCCACACACGCTTGACACCATCTGAACCAAATAAGTTTATTTTGGTCTCACCAGACCACAGGACATGGTTCCAGTAATCCATGTCCTTAATCTGCTTGTCTTCAGCAAACTGTTTGTGGGCTTTCTTGTGCATCATTTTTAGAAGAGGCTTCCTCCTGGGACGACAGCCTTGCAGACCAATTTGATGCAGTATGCGGCGTATGGTCTGAGCACTGACAGGCTGACCCCCCACCCCTTCAACCTCTGAAGCAATGCTGGCAGCACTCATATGTCTATTTCCCAAACACAACCTCTGGATATGACGCTGAGCACCTGCACTCAACTTCTTTGGTTGACCATGGTGAGGCCTGTTCTGGGTGGAACCTGTCCTGTTAAACTGCTGTATGGTCTTGGCCACCGTGCTGCAACTCAGTTTCAGGGTCTTGGCAATCTTCTTATAGCCTACGCCATCTTTATGTAGAGCAACAATTCTTTTTTTCAGATCCTCAGAGAGTTCTTTGCCATGAGGTGCAATGTTGAACTTCCATTGACCAGTATGAGAGAGTGAGAGCGATAACACCAAATTTAACACACCTGCTTCCCATTCACACCTGAGACTTTGTAACACTAATGAGTCACATGACACCAGGGAGAGAAAATGGCTAATTGGGCCTAATTTGGACATTTTCACTTAGGGGTGTACTCACTTTTGTGGCCAGCGGTTTAGACATTAATGGCTGTGTGTTAATTTATTTTGAGGGGACAGCAAATTTACACTGTTATACAAGCTGTACACTCATTACTTTACATTGTAGCAAAGTGTCATTTCTTCAGTGTTGTCACATGAAAACATATAAAAAAAATATTTACAAAAATGTGAGGGGTGTAGTCACTGTGAGATATTGTATATATACAATATCTCACAGTGACTACACCCCTCACATTTTTGTAAATATTTTTTTTATATGTTTTCATGTGACAACGTGACAAAAAAAAAAAAAAATATATATATATATATATATATATTTTTTTTTTTTTTAGAAAATGACCAATCATTTTGCTAGATAAGACCCTTATTCCTCGTCTGGTATCGTTTAAAGCCCTTTGAAGCTGCACTGAAACTGTAATTTTGACCTACAACCGTTTGGGGTCTATTGAAGTCCACTATAAGGACAATAATCCTGGAATGTTTTCATCAAAAACCTTAATTTCTTTTCGACTGAAGAAAGAAGGACATGGACATCTTGGATGACATGAGGGTGAGTAAATTGTCAGGAAATTTTAATTTGAAAGTGAGCTAATCCTTTAATGCATCATTAATTTGTTACATTTATATAGCGCTTTTCTGGGTACTCAAAGCGCTTTTACATATGGAAGGGGGAATCTCCTCAACCACCACCAATGCGCAGCATCCACCTGGATGATGCGACGGCAGCCATATTGCGCCAGAACACCCACCACACACCAGCTTATTGGTGGAGAGGAGACAGAGTGATGAAGCCAATCAGTATATGGAGATGATTAGGAGGCCATGATTGACAGAGGCCAATGGGCAAATTTGGCCTGGATGTCGGGGTTACACCCCTACTCTTTTTGAAGGACATCCTGGGATTTTTAACGACCACAGAGAGTCAGGACCTCGGTTTAACGTCTCATCGTCCCATCACTATACTGGGGCGTTAGGACACACACAGACCACAGAGTGAGCACCCCCTGCTGGCCTCACTAACACCTCTACCAGCAGCAACCTAGTTTTCCCAGAAGGTCTCTCATCCAGGTACTAACCAGGCTCAGCCCTGCTTAGCTTCATTGGGCAACCAGTCTTGGGCTGCAGGGTGTTATGGCTGCTGGCAATCATGTTTCCTTCTTGAGCATTAGTGAATGTTTGCAGCGTTTGTAATAGTTGTGTATGAGTCCCTCAGTTGTCCTCAGTGTGAAAAGATGGATCTCAAAATCATACAGCCACAGCTGAAAAGGGTTCAAATATGCAGAAGATGCTAGAAAACCAAAGAATGTGCAGGACCTGAAGAACAGTGGGGCGGTCTTCTTGGCCTGAAACACAAAAAGCAGAGGGCCAGCTTTTTGGCGGCGGGCCTGACTGAGGGAACCACTCGTTCAGTTGGCTGCGGGTGGGCTCAGTGGGGGAAAACCATTATAGGCTGAGCTCGTTCACTGCCTTGGTCATGATGCAGAGGAGTTTCTCATCTATAGCATCAGGGAAATCGCTCATGTTGCTGCAATGCACTGTGGAGTCCTCTGTAGGGCTGCGAGACTGACCCTTTATATCAGACTCCGCCATAGGCATGGCATCGTCATTATCCTCTTCCAACCCTGCAAGAGAGATTCGGCCCCAGGCTCCAACAGAGGGGCCGGAACAAGCTTGAGCAAATGTTACCGGAGGGAAGGCTGGTTCAACAGACTATAGGCTCACCTTTTTTAGGGCTGTAGGGTGTGGGGCTTCCATATGTTATAGTGACTAATATATTTGTGTGTGTTACAGTGCTGGAATCAGGACTGAATACAAATTTTTCTGATGTAAAAGTGTCTGTTACTGACTGTCCAGATCTTACACACGAGCCTTTCAGGTTTCCTGTCAAGGGTGAGTACAGATGTAAGTCAGTTTATGCCAAGGAGTAACAGGCTCTTTAAACAACACTTGTTACTCTTTTATTAGGTATTTGTGGCAAACCACGTATTACTGATGTGGGAGGTGTACCCTATCTGATTCCTCTGGTCCGACTGGACAAGGTGCGTTAATGAATTGTAAATGTAATTTCAGAAAGAAGCATATTTGTACAACTAACTGTAAAACTTTCCCCTCAAAGGTTTACAACATGAACCTTGTGTCCAAGGAGGTTGAGCTGCCTGGTGCATTTATTCTTGGTGCCGGTGCTGTCTCCTCTAAGACAGTTGGGATAAATGGAGAGGTATGTATAGCTGCACTAAAACCAGTGGTTTTTCCACATTAGAATTTCAAGACCTAAAAAAAAATTACTTCTACAAATATGTTTAAATTGATGTCAATTTGCAATGGCATTGTTAAACGAAAATGCTTACTTCTGCATAAAGCTACACATCGTGGTTTCGGGATTTTTCTTCTTTTTGGTTTAATGCGGAGTTCAATGGGGTTTTTAACACTGTATTGTCCTGTTTTGTCCTAGTTAATGCCTCTGGTGGTGACTGAAGCTGAGGGGAGACCTGCGGTGAATGGCAGTTATTTTTCCTCCATCAACCCAGTGGATGGAAAATGTCTACAGGAAAAATACAGTGACAGGTTTCATGACTGTGACTTTGGCCTCCTCGCAAACCTTTATGCATGTGAAGGCAAACCTGGAAAGGTAAGAACCATGGGGACTTTGCATCTCTGTACAACCTCAGTACTGTGATTGAGTTACTACATGGAGTTTTTCCTTTGATAATGGCCATAAGTGATGAAATGATTATTAGGAGTGAGCTACTAATAATTATTAAAGGAACCCAAAACCACTTCAAATGTTATGATTGAATATTTACACCACCATTCAAAAGTTTTGGGCAGTAAGATTTGGCCGCAAATATTTAAGCTAAAATACAGTAAAACTGTTAAATAGTATTATTACAATTTAAAATAAATGTTTTCTATTTGAATATATTTTAAAGTTTTGTAATTTCATTCCTGTGATGATGGCAAAGCTGAATTTTCATCATCCATTACTTCAGTCTTAAGTGTCACATAATCCTTCAGATGTCATTCTAATATGATGATGTGTCATAAATCATACTGACCCCAAACTTTTAAATATAACAAAGTTTGAAAAAAAAACTACCATTGCAGGTCATTGAGGTGAGAGCCTGCAGAAGGACTGGAGAGGACAGTCTTGTGAGCTGCATGAGAAAGACCATGGAAGAACATTATAGGAAGAAGAGCGTGGCCCTGGGTGGAACTTTCGTCATACAAAAGGGGAAGGCAAAGATCCATATCATGGTAATTAAATAATAAAATAATAAAAAATTAAATATTTGTAGTATTTGTAATATTTAAATATTTGTAATGCGCAAGACTATGGAAGTTAAAAAGTTATTTTAGATTAGTGACTAATATTAGATTAGTGACTAAATTTAGATTAGATAGTAATTTTAAATTAATTTTAGTTTAAATAAAAATAATTATAAATAAATATAGCTGCAAGCAGCAATATGGGGCCAAGCTCCTGAAGGGGCTGTAGCGCAGTGCAGAGTAGGAAGAGCAAAAACAGCAGAAATGTAATGTAGATGAAAAACCAAATGGTTCAGAAGTATAGGTAAGAATGAACACAAAATGAACAGAAGTGTAGATGAGAATGAACATAGAATGAACAAAAACACACTTATTTCTAATCCTAGAGGAAGAAAGGTTAGTACAAAGCTTGCCTGGATAATAAAGGAATTGAATTGACAAAACATTACACACAATTTTATGAAGTTGTCCTACACGGGACGCCTGTCACTCATCTTGTTGCGCCACTGGGAAGACATGTGTTCACCCAGATGCCGAAGTTCCATAGTTCAAGTGAGAATCAATTCTAAATGAAGAATTTTTGTAGAAATGCACCCATGTTATATTTTTAATAAGTTCAGATTAGATCATTCTCAGAAAGACTCAATGTCTGGAACAGAAGCAACTTTTACAATTAACCAATTAGCATGCTAAGCTAACTAACATAAGACAACAAACACAAGCAAGGTCACGTTCGGAGACGAATATCTCGGGAACAGTAGCGAATATCAAAAAACTGTTCAGTCATTTCTGTGCTGCTCGGTACAAAAATCATTTGAGCCAATTTTGGACAAAATTTGTATGAGAAGTAGCGAAAAAACCTGTTTTTCCATTTACTTCAATATGGTGGACGGGTATATTTAAGGAAAAAGACAAATGACACATCGTCAGAATCAACATTAGCCAGGGAACAAAACGACACAGAGAATACAAATTTTGGACAAAGCTATAAGCATTTTTGCAAAAATCCTTATATCTCTGGAACATTAGGTGGCGCTGTGTTGAAACTTTTCAGGTATGAGAAGGTTAGGTGTCTGATGATGATACCATACCTGCTGAATTTTGTGCCGATATGTCAAATTGTTTAAAAGATATTGCAATTTATGACAAAATTCTAAATGGCAGCCCAATGGTTCATTCGATCCTGGCAAAATTGGTATCCCCACATTTGGCATGACACAAGGAATCCACTGACTCAAAGATCATGATCTGACACCAAGATCACCAAGATCATGTTCTGACAAACTGTTCAAAAGTTATTAGCAAAAATAACAATTTTTTCAGATCTCATGACCTGTAGGTGGCATTGTTCCCAAATTTAGCATGGACCCTCAGATCATGGTTCCAATGAAGCATACCAATTTTCGTTTTGATTGCTCAAGGTTTGGCCGAGATACAGCCTCTGAACAAATTTCGGATCGACCTTGTTAAGTTCGCGTCATCACTTTTGAACATAGATGAAAAAAAAATCTGTTCAGTCATATCTGAATAGATATGGCTTGGTTCAAAGATGATCTGAGCCAATTTTTGTAAGAACTTGGCAACGTTTAAAGGAGGAGTAGTGAAAAAAAATGAAATACTGTACTTTTTAAAATGGTTACTACTGTACTGAGCGGAGTCTTAATGTAAGATGTTGAATGTGATCAACATAAAGAGAGGAATCGGGTGAACTAAATTAAATTTTTCTAGAACAAAGGGTTTAAAAGTTAAAACCTTTTAGAAAAGTCAATTTTTGAACTGGTGGTGGCACTATAGAGTTGGTCCTAGAATTGGTCAAATCACTTTTTATTACCATCTCTAGGATTGTGCCAAATTTCATCATTTTCTCATATTCTGTTCATAGGGCTGCCATAGACTCCCATTTTGGAAGAAAAATAATAGTGCGGAAAACTAACGGATACAATAGGGGCTTGGCCCCTAATATTAAAGGAATCAAAATGACTCAACATTACACACAATTATATAAAGTTGTACAACACGGGACTCAAACCCAAAATCTCTGGGTCAGGTGCATGTCACTCATCTCGTTGCGCCACTGGAAAGACGTGTGCTCACACAGATGCCAAAGTTCCATAGTTCAAGTGAGAATCAACTCAAAATAAAGATTTTTTAAATATAAAACATGAAGTGCATTTTTAATAAGATTGTTCCTAGAAAGACGCAATGTCTGGAACAGGAGCAACTTTTGTACTACTTCTGGCCACAGTACCTCTTGCGGTCTGGGCATGTGCCACACAGGTTTGGGCATGTGCCACAACCTGAAAGGTTCGTGGCTCGTGGCATTACAGATTGCACCACTCAGTTGACCAGATTGCCAAGGAGAGCTTTCAGTGTGAGAATGAGCACACAAAAGCATTACTTAATATTTTAACCAGATTGACATGCTAAGCTAACTTAATTCTAATGTAGTTTATGGTTAATCTGATAGCTGAAGAGACACATTTAAAAGAATTGCAACAGATTATGATTTTCTGACAAACTGTTCGAAAGATATTAGCAAAAAAAGCCTCATGACCTGTAGGTGGCATTGTTCCCAAATTTGGCGTGGACCCTAGGATCTTGGTTCTGATGAAGTGTACCAATTCTTGTTTTGATTGCTCAAAGTTTGGCTGAGATACAACCTCAGAACCAATTTTGGGTCGGCCTTGTTAACTTCACAACATCATAACTTTTTTTTTCACCAGTAGGTCATAACATTCTGATACTGTCGGAATCGGCATAAACCAAGGAACATAATGACATAAAGAAAACAAATTTTGAAATGTTTTCGAAAGTTATGTGTTTCTACAAAAAAAAAACAAAAAAAAAACAAAAAAAACTTATTTCTGGTACACTAGATGGCGCTCAGGTACCTTCAGGACATGCCCATGATGATACCTACCGAATTTTGTGCCGATATGTCAAATCATTTAAAAAGATATTGCAATTTATGTCAAAATTCAAAATGTTTCTAAACTTAAAGGGGTCATGAACTGTGTTGTTTTATTGTTTTATAATGATTCCTGGGGTGCACTTATAATGTTAATATGCTTTTTAAATCAAAAATGCATTACTGTCGAGTCTGTATCGTAAAAGTCTGTTTGCAAAGCCTGCGCCGAAATGCGATTGATTTATCAAAGAACCCAGAGTGAAATCGCGATAACAAATAAATAAAGCTCAACTGAGACATTCACATTGTTGAAAATAAATAACCATATTCCCAGCATTAGGATCCTATGAAAGGTAATGTTATTTTTGTCCTGTCTCGCTTTCCTCTCCTCCTCATCTCACTAACACGCCAGTGGGCGGGGCTAACGTTGCAATGATGAAGTAGGCGTTGATTTCTTCTGCGGAGGGCGGTGTTTCACCTGTCTAGATAGGCACATTCCAGTCGTCCGATGGGCCTAGTGTCAATAAAAGTTTTTACTGGACTAACAAGGAAGTTTTCAGTTCTGAAACTTGCAGGATATTCTTAGGCCCGTCCACACGGAGACACGTTTAGGTGTATACGCAAAAAAATTGTATCTGATAGGCATTTCGTCCAGACAAATGCGGCGTTTTCAGAAGGTGAATCCAATATTTTTTGAAATTGGGTCCCAGAGTGGATAAATCTGAAAACGACATTTTTGCGTTTTTGTGTACAGCTGTATATTTTGTGAACCGTTGATGTCATCACCCCACGTGTCGACCCTAGTCAGACACTGCTAACAGCGCAAAATAAAGCGTTATTTCTAAATTGTTCATCAGCCTTCTAAGGTTAAAAAAGCCTTGTCTGTTTTTTACAAAGCCAGTCTTGAATAACAGTTTTTAACCTTAGAGAACCGTAGCCAGGATTTTCACATCTACTTTAAGCAGAGAAATGGGAAGACCTACAGTCTGAGGGGGTTTTATTAGGTTTTAAAAGCAGAGATGTAGACCCCTGATGGATGGAAGGAGGTAGACCACTATTATTTAGGGATTCTTCAAAAACTAAGAGAAGCAGTGGGGAAAGCTTTTCTGCTCTGTATCTGCATAATGGCTTTCAGAATTACATTTGATGGATGTCAAAAAAATTCAACATGATTAGAATATTTAAAGGAGTTTGAATGATACAAAGAAGAGTAAACATTTAAATTTATTTGGACTTGGGCAATACCAGGGATGCCCCTCCCCCCCTCCAAATTAATGCAGCTGTGGTGAGCAGACCTTTCAAAAACATTGAAAAATCTTACAGATCCCAAACTTTTGAATGGTAGTGTACAGAGCCCTTGAAAGCAGTCACTGTTAAACTTTATAAAATAGGGTAACTTGAACTATGATTAAACTCAAAATAGAAATATTACAACATAAATTATGGAAGCTCCTTATACTGTATGTGAACATAAACATTTTACTACTCTGTCTTTAAGCCACGTGAATTCTCTATCTGCCCTCTAAACACCAATGAGGAAGTTGATAACTGGCTCAGGTATTTTGAAGTCAGTGCACCACTGATCTTTCAAACTGTCATGGTGTCCAGAGACCCAGTGAGTACCAAACCAGTAACAATGTCATACCCTCCATTTTTCTGACAAAATTATTTTGAATCTTTGCTAAATATTTCATATTAGCTAAAGTCTGTTGTTCCCAATTTAATTTCTGTTGTGCACAATTCACAGGGTCTTGACCTGAGAGTGGAGCATACCCATGGCTTCAGTCACCATGGTGAGGGGGGCCATTACTACATAGATACCACCCCAAACACTGTGGAGTACCTGGGATACTTCCTCCCTGCTGAGCTCCTCTACCGTATTGACCGACCCACAGAGACACACAATGTTGGCCGAGATTAAACTTTTGACAGTTCTTTTTTATTGTATAAAAGCATTTAAAATGCAAATAATTCATTTAGCTTTTTGTTACTAGGACCACTTTATATTGATGAATAATAAACTAAATATAATAAGTCTTGAAATCATAATTTAGAGTATTGACCATTATCAAAACTCTTCATACAGTCTGCATTATCAACATGAATCTTGGCTAAACAGTTAATCTCACCTCCAAAACTCACTCAGACCAATAAAACACTTCATATATGTCTCGTTCTACCGTAACACTGGCAACAGTTCTCATTCAGAAAACATACATCATTCATAACACACTTACCTAAAAAACACTAACAACAGAGAGCATTATATAAATGATGAACTTTGATCTTTAAAGTTTGAATGATTTTTCACATAAAAAAGTATTTCATTACAGAATAACATCTTTTCATTTTACTGACTGTATTACAGCATAAAGAATCAATGAGAAATGCAGCCATTTGAAATAAAACAAAACAAATTCCTGAAGCAGTAATTACAAAAACAAACAAAAAAACATCAGAAACATATATAATGACATGATATATAATGACATGTGTGCAGTATTGGAGTCCCAGCTGTTTCAGGAATCTTTCTGTGTGGAGTTTGTATGTTCTCTCCATGTTGATGTTGGTTTCCTCTGGTGCTCCAGTTTCCCCCACAATCCAAAGACATACAGGACAGGTGAATTGGAGACTGTACGTTTGCCTGTAAGTGTGAATGTGAATATGAATGTGTGTGTTTCATCCCTGAGATAGACTGTCCATCTTTCCAGCGTGTTTTCCTGCCTACAACCCGAGATGCTGGAAAAGACTCCAGCCTCCCCATGACCCTACAGGACAAGTGCTTTGGAAAATGTATGGAATAGATGAGCTGTAATTGTAATTAGTTTTGTTTGGAATAATTATTATTTAATTTCATTATAAATATTCTGCTAAGATTTTATATTATATATACTATAATTATAATATATTTATATATAATTCCTGCAGAAATGCACAGTTTCCCATAATTCTGATTTGAATGTGCTTTTATCAGTTTTGAAAGCAGTGTTTTAGCATTAGAAAAATGTGCTGCAAATATAGTGTTTTGCAGATGTTGAAGTATGAATGACAAAGGTGTTCATGGATTTTGAAAAATGTTTGAAAAATTAACTGGTTGCATATGTCAGATTTATTGCATGACTTGGGCAGAGAAAAGCTGTTGCTAATGGTCAATGTAATGGTGAAGGGATAGATCAAATAGGCCAATTGATGTAAGGTTTGTGAATAAATTTCATGCTCTCTTGTAAAAGTATTTTTTTAGTGTTTTTAAAATACAAAAATACAGTTGTTTATTTTGATACATGGTGTGGCTGCTGTATTTTGTAGTTTATTTTGATACACTTAAAATTAAGGTATTTGGTATTTTATTTTAAAATACATTTTGATGTATCTTTGCCCAACCCTGCATATGCTACATTATGCGTTACTATCAAAACACACCAAAATCAAATCATACCATGTATCTGCCTGTCCAAAAGAAATACTGCAACCATGGCATCATCTTTCAGACCCGTTGACTAACGCAGTTGTCTCCAGTGTGAAAAAAAGCAACACCGATATTAATTTGGGGTTTTAGCTCTGTTATGATGCAGCCTTTTTTCGTTGTAGCCCTTTCTAAGACTGTCTTTCTTTTGGTCAATACTTTTCCAGTGCCACTTGTTGTCAGTTCAGAAGGAAAGTTAGGTTGTTGCTGTTTGCCTTTCATTCTCGCACTGACTCCGCAAACACACGTTGACTGACAGGGAACAGATGCTATCGGACCGTTGAACGCAATGATTGAATGAACATTTTATGGTCCTACGCCTTCCACAGTTTATATATATTTATAAAAATACATTTACACCGCTTAACATAGTGATTGCTATCAGGATATGAGGAGACTTTCAACCAGCATAACAAAAAATGTTTCTGAAGAAAATCTCCTATTGCACATTTAACTGACAACTACTAAATGTTTTATAACTACCTGAATTAATCATGAATTACAGTAGGAATACGTGTTAATAAAGAATTTATTAACACACTGAGTAACTATTACTATATGTCTAAATAATATGTATAAATGTACGTTTGAATAGTTTATTAATCATTTACTTACTTTCTAAATGATCTTATGAACCACTGACAACTAAATAATTTGTTTGTAAATAATGTAATACTTAATTTAGAAATAATAAATTTGTGACACTGCCACATAAAGGACATGTCTTAACCACTCTGTATATAACTATATTTGTGTATCAGAGTTTTAATAGATTTTCATGTTTCATTGTCCATTTTACTCCTCTTAAATGTTTGTCTTTAAGAACTGAGACTACCTGTCGTGTGAGCAATCACATAACAGGTAGTAGGAAGTAGCCTCTCATTATAAAAGAAGCAGTATGGTTTAAGATGGAGGCCTGACACCTAAATGAGAATCAGGTTGGTGACCATCTAATGCCTGGATTGTAAAGTACTGTTTGTGGACACTTACCCTTTCAGGACTAACACTTGCACTTTGGATTATAGCACTTTGGGTTGTATACATGGGAGAACACTTTGGACTATCAACACACAAAGTTTCCTTACAACTGTTTTATGGTAAAGAACCACCACTCAATGCTCTTAACAGTCTATGGACTCTTTGTATATATTGTGTTGTTTTAGTTCAGTGTCATTTGTTTGTGATAATACATTTCTGTTATGTTTATCTGCTGTTTTATTGTCTTCATTGTTTACACCCAACATACAAGTACGGAAAACGATTCCCATTTTAATTGTGTTACTTTTGCCGATATGACTGTGAGATAAAGTATAGAAATACAATTATTAAATACGTTATAGATATGCTAATAAATCAAGAATAAATCATCTATCACCAATGTCTATTAATGTAGGGACAATGCTTTATAAATGATGAATTGACTATTTACTAATGCTTAACTAATTTTTCATAGCGTGAGTTATTATAAAGTGTTACCAGTAATACACACAACACAGGAAATGCAAATGTCCTAATTGTTTACATAGCTATCTCAATTACAAAAACTTTAAAACGGGAAAAGAAAACAACAAAAAAGGTAGGAAGGGTAATATTGAGAGGGAGAGGAACAGTGGAAGAGGTAGAAAGAGATGAGAAGAAAGGAATAGATTGTATAGGAAGAGGAGATGGAGCAAGAAGAGTTGAAGATGTAGGAAGAGGAGAAGATGGAGAAGTAGACATAGAGGAGATTGGAGTATTAGTGAAAAGAGCAATAGAAGAAAATAAAAGAATACGTCGACAGAGGGAAAGGGGAGAGCAAGGTATAAGAGGAGGGAGTAGAGGTAGAAGGATAGGGTACAGATGGGTTTCAAATGAAATCAGAGTCAACCTAACTGACCATGTCATAAATTATGGTCTTTCCTCGAGAGAAGCTGGACAGAGAGTTCAGCCCAATATAAACATTGTGCCACAGTCAATGTCCCTGGACAACGAGTACTGCAATCCACTGGTGTTGTGGCACACAACGCTGTCTTGGGGCCTCACAACAGAAGGGTCCTAATTTTTTTAAACTCCCTCAATGAAATCCACTTTCTGCAGGGTAATCAATAGAAAATTGAGAGAAATTGTGTAGTTGTGTGGGACAACGTCCATTTTCACCATTCAACACTGGTGCAAGAGTGGTTTGAACATCACCCACATTTCAGGATGGCGTTTCTTCCAGCATATTCTCCTCTTGAAGATGGAAAGTATATGATCGCAACCTTTACAACCATGTAAGTCTTCTTCATGTTATGGAAGAAGCCTGTGGAGAAGTTGAGGCACAAGGATGGATCCAGCATTCATGGCTTTTTTTTCCCCACGATGCATGACTTGTGAAAATATATGCTGTGATGTTAAAAAAGTTCTTTGACCAGATGTAAATGAGAGGCAAGATCTATAAAGTTCACTGATTCAATGATTGCAGCACATTTATTTGTTTGTTTATTTACTTTTATTCATACTTCACCATCTGCAAAACAGTATATATTTGCAGCCCATTTTTTGAATGCTAACAGACTGCTTTCAAAACTGATAAAAGCACATTTAAATCAGACGTTGGGATATCTTTCAAGCAGAAGTTACTCTTTATTGAGAAACGCGCTGTGCGTCGCTGTAGTCATCCAAGTCCAACTAAGGCAGCGTACTTGGTAGTTCATATACATTCAAGGGGGAGGGATACATAGAGTAGAGGTGGGGACAATCTAAACAAAGCATGCAAATGCAGTGCAGGAATCAGCCCATTCCCTACATTTCCCAGCCATGATCTAATCAGCATAACGGTGTCATTCAAATGCATAGGTGCCAAATGGTCAGGAAGTGCATGAAGACAAAAGGTTAATGTTACAGACACCTGGGCTGCCTGCCTTGATCTCCTTAAATTGTCATTATCTTTACCTCAAAATGTTAAATACAATATACTTCACCTTAGTATTTCATGTGAGGTTATGTCAGGATGTAGGATCAGCTGATCTTAAACAGATTCTTAAATTTGTAATCCCAAAGTTAAATAATAATTATTCCAAACACAGCTAATTACAATTAAAGCCGACCAAGGTGTCCTATTTTTACTCTCTCTAACAGTAGTACATATATTTCTAGTCATAGTAAATCTTCATAATGATTTTGTTTGTATACGTTGATCAAGGATGGTAGGGAAAGAAGAGTGGTGTAACAATCAGTCCAACTGAAGGCGAGTTGATGAACCCATGTGCAGTTTATTGAAACTAAGTCACAAACAAACAAAGCAAGCACTTGACTTGGACATAAGCAGACTTGACAATAAGCAGACTTGACAATGAGCAGACTTGACAATGAGCAGACTTGACAAAACCACTCACCAACAGCAGGGTTACATAAATCCAATACACAACAAAGTAACATGGAAAACAATGGCTTTAAATACATGAACTTAGTGAACACATGACTAAGACCTGGTCTGTGGAGCAGAGGTTCCTGGTGCACTGGCAGACCTGATCCGTGGAGCAGAGGGTCCTGGTGCACTGGCAGACCTAGGCTGTGGAGCAGTGATGGACCTGGATCATGGTGCAGTGACAGACATGGGTCATGGTACAGTGACAGGCTGTGGAGCATTGGCAGGCCTGGATCAAGGTACAGTGACAGACATGGGTCGTGGTGCAGTGGCAGAGGCTCTGGCGTGGTGGCCATGATGTGGAGAGGCTCTGGCATGGATGTGTGTGTGGCCCAGGATACACACAGGATAGCTGTGGCCAGAATTGTAAGTGCTGCACACTCTAGAGACTCTGGTGTGACAACCATCTCGGCTGAGGGCTCAGGCGTGGCAGCCATCTCGGCTGAGGGCTCAGGCATGGTAGCCATCTTGGTTGAGGGCTCAGGCATGGCAGCCATCTTGTGAAGAGACTCAGGCGTGGCAGGCATAACGTGAACAGGCTCAGACTTGGCAGGCATGATGTGAACAGCCTCTGGCTGGGCAGCCATGACATGAACAATCTCTGGCTGGGCAGGCATGATGTGAACAGTCTCTAGACTGGCGGGCATGACGTGAAGTAACTCTGGCATAGCGGCCATCTTGTCTGAAGACAGGAAAGTTGCGTTTTCAAAGGAGCATTAAGACTACTCTGATAAAAAATAAGTGACTTATCTGGAAAGTCAGATTGGTGAGCAAGGTCCAAGAAGTCTTGTGTATGATCCTCTATGGAATGGTTGCCTTGGCGTAGAAGGAGAAGACGAGCTCCAGGGGGTAAAACTGCTGGGTTTATGGATAATGGTTGTGTATTCTGTAACAATCAGTTCAAACGAAGGCGAGCTGATGAACCCATGTGCAGTTTATTGAAACTAATGAAAAACAAACAAAGCAACCACTTGACTTGGACATAAGCAGACTTGATGATGAGCAGACTTGACAAAACCACTCACCAACAGCAGGGTTACATAAATCCAATACATGACAAAGTAACATGGAAAACAATGGCTTAAAATACATGAACTTACTGAACACATGACTACGATAACCAATGGGCAAGAGACACAAGGAACAAGGGAACAAAAGACAGAACAGAACTGAGAAACCACATGACCATAAACAACCAATCAGCACATGACACATTGACTAAGGGAGCACATGAGTAGCAAGGGAAGCATGACACAAACAAGTAACATGGATCAAACTACATTATAAAAGACATGAACCATGAACATGAAACAAAACTATACATTACAAGTGGCAGAGAGAGGGAGGACTAGAACCCTCACAGTTCTGTACATCCATCCAATGAGGAGAGCATTAGACTGGGCATCAGCAATTTGAGAGAGAGACATGCAACTTCAAACTTCATTTGATTACTTCACAACTACATGAAGTATTTGAATATTTAGGGAGGTAAGGATATTTCTGTCCAACTGCTCTATTTATGCCAGGGTTCTCGCTCAGCAGCTGACTATGCTATAGAATTCAGAATGCTAGCAGCTCAAAGTGGATGGAATGATGTAGCACTTAAGACTCTGTTTAGAGAGGGACTCAATCACAACCTGCAGATAGAACTTGCATGTAAAGGTGATGTGTCAGTGGACAGAAGTAATCAACACAGGTATGATCGTTCACAAAGTTTATTAACAATGGTAGCAGAGGACAGATGCAGATGGAAGGATGGCTGTAGCTGGTGCAGGTGTGTCCAATTGGAATTCGGGTGAATTTGAACGAGTGGGTGGAGCTGAAGGGTCTGGTGTGGCCTCTGTGACAGTACCCCCCCCCCCCCAACTCCATCTATAAGAGTAAAAAAAAACATGCACAGACAAATCCAAATTAAACCCTGCGACACATTGATGTCCTAAGACATGAAACGATCGGTTTGTGCGAGAAACTGAACAGTATTTATATCATTTTTCACCTCTAAAACATCACTATGTCCAACTGCCTTGCGCATCCGGTTGGTGAGGTCTAAAAACGCGTTCTGATGACGGAAGTGATCAGAACTTATACGCTTATACTTCAATGAGTGCGAGACATCACTTCCGTTGTTCTATCACTTCACTTCTCTCCCCTAACTATTCTTCTCCCTTGTCCTGATCCAACTACTCTTCTCCTCCTTCAACTATTCATCTCCCTCACCCAGACATTTTTTTTCTCTCTGCTCCTCTGTGTTGTTCTGCATCCACAATGAACAAAACAAATTCAAAGAGTCCTATTTTACTGTATGTCCATGTAATGAAAGGAACATCAACACTTGACTATGCCTCTAACTGAATCTGCTATTTCTCAATATTTCAGTGATCTGCTATGATTATCAACTGTTTCAGTATTTGTTTTATATATATATTTTTTTTAATACTTCTGAGCTGCTGATGTTGCAGAAGTCAAGTCAAGTCAAATCAAGTCACCTTTATTTATATAGCGCTTTTAACAATGCAAATTGTGTCAAAGCAGCTTTACAGTGATAACTGGTATATAATTTTGGCTGCACAGCAGCTCTTAAAAAATGGTGTCATTATCCATCTTAAGTAAATTCAGTATTGATTCATTCCGATGTAAGAATCAATAGTTATTAATTTAGTTAATTTATCTATATCAGCACTGGAGTAAACAGTGATATCATCCAGCTCAGTTAAGTTCGCATACAATGGTGTCAATGCAGGGAGATCAAAACACTGTTGAATATCAAATGTCAAGTGTCCCCAACTAAGCAAGCCAAAGGCGACAGCGGCAAGGAACCCAAACTCCAACAGGTGACATCAGGTGGCAAACAGGTGTTAAAATGGAGAAAAAACATGGATACGGCCCGGATACAGCTGACTACGGTAAACCTCGGGATAAACAAAGAGACTAATATTATTCAATTCTTCTTGACAATATTAGATCTAAAGTATGATTACGACAATGAGTGGGTCCTGACACGTGTTGTCTAACTCCAATAGAGTTTAGAATGTCTGTAAATGCCAATCCCAATGCATCTTTATCATTATCTACATGGATATTAAAATCACCAACAACAAGGGCTTTATCCGCAGCTAGTACTAACTCTGATAGAAAATCAGCAAATTCTTTGATAAAGTCTGTATGGTGTCCTGGTGGCCTGTATACAGTAGCCAGCACAAATGTCAACTTACATAATGTTACATAAAGCACCATCACTTCGAAGGAATTATATTTGAAAGACTTTTGAGTAATACTGTAAATATTACTATAAAATTACAGCAACACCTCCCCCTTTGCCTTTCTGACGAGGATTGTGTCGATAATCGTAACCTTGAGGGCTAGACTCATTTAAAGTAATGTAATCGTCTGGTTTTAACCAGGTTATCTAGATTATAGACAGCACATCTAGATTATTGTCTGTGATAATATCATTTACAATAAGTGCTTTTGAAGAAAGGGATCTAATATTCAGCAACCCAAGCTTTATCATTTGTTTATCAGTATTATCTCTGTTTTTTATTTGTTGAACATCAATTAAATTTTTACCCTTAAATGGGTTTGGAAGTTCTTTGTATTTACTAATCATCTCGGGATACAGACACAGTCTCTATGTGATAATATCTAGGTGAAAGAGTTTCTATGTGTTGGGATTTATCTGACTTCTGTGACGTGAGACAGCTAGCAGACGGTCAGTTTAGCCGGTCTGTCTGCTTCCTGACCTGGGCCCCAGTTTGTCATGTTTCAGCTTTAAGACTATATGACATATTACTAGAGAGAAGAGCAGCACCATCCCAGGAGGGATGAATACCATCTCTTTTCAACAGGTCAGGTCTGCCCCAAAAACTTTTCCAATTGTCTATGAAACCTATGTTATTCTGCGGACACTACTTAGACAGCCAGCCATTGAGTGATGATAATCTGCTAACTATCTCATCACTCTGACGAACAGGAAGGGGACCAGAGCAAATTACTGTTTCTGACATTGTACGTTAAACAAAGTTTTCTGGACAAACAATTTTATGTTGAACTGCAATGCTAAGTACTAAATAGTTTGCGCATGCGTGCTGAGCCAGAAAATCGTGCCGTTTCCTTCTCCGTTTTGTGCTTTAGCTCCTCCTCATTTTCTCCATGCCATGATGGATTTCGCAAATCCTGATTCTTCGAGGATCTAAAATTTATTGTCATACGACTGTAAGTATTAATATTACTTTAAATTTAATACATGCAATGAATTGCATATTTACGAGCAGACGGTGTATTATTAGATATAAAATCATTGCGTTAAACAGGTTAAAAATGCCAATTGTTAAACAGTGGATAATCTTTGTATAGTTTTAACTAGCCTAAGTCTTAGGCAACTCTCTCCTTCGTCCCGAGTCCAGAGGGACTCGGACTCGGGACGAGTCCCTTCATCCAGAGGCAACTCTCTCCTTCGTCCAGAGGCAACTCTCTCCTTCGTCCAGAGGCGACTCTCTCCTTCGTCCCGAGTCCAGAGGGACTCGGACTCGGGACGAGTCCCTTCGTCCAGAGGCAACTCTCTCCTTCGTCCAGAGGCGACTCTCTCCTTCGTCCCGAGTCCAGAGGCGACTCTCTCCTTCGTCCAGAGGCGACTCCCTCCTTCGTCCCGAGTCCAGAGGCGACTCTCTCCTTCATCCAGAGGCGACTCTCTCCTTCATCCCAAGTCCAGAGGCGACTCTCTCCTTCGTCCCGAGCCCAGAGGCGACTCCCTCCTTCGTCCCGAGTCCAGAGGCGACTCTCTCCTTCGTCCCGAGACCAGAGGCGACTCTCTCCGTCGTCCAGAGGTGACTCTCTCCTTCGTCCCGAGTCCAGAGGCGACTCTCTCCTTCGTCCCGAGTTCTGAAGAGACTCCCATCCTCGTCCCGAGTCCTATGATGGCTCCAGCTCCTAGCCCAGAGGACCTCATTGTACCTATCATGGCGTTAGCGTTTATGTGTGTCTGGGGCAACACACACATCGGCTCCGGTCCCTGAGCCCGCTCCAGTCCTTGAACCTGCTCCAGGCTCCACTCCAGCCCTCGAGTCTGCTCCAGCCCACGAGCCCGCTCCAACCCACAAGCCCGTTCAAGAGTCTTTTCTAGCCCTAACACCCAGAGTCTCACCCAAGTCTCACCCAAGGGCTATCCGTTCCCGACCTTGGTGGCCGAGCCTGGGGTCTTAGCCAAGGCCACGGAACCCGAGGGGCCTGCCCTGCCATGGTGTCCTGAATGGCCTGCCCCGCCATGGCATCCCGAATGGCCAGCACCGCCATGGCGTCCCGAATGGCCAGCACCGCCATGGCCTCCCAAATGGCTAGCACCGCCATGGCTTCCCAAGCTGCCTGATCTTCAATGGCGCCCCGGTCAGCCAGTACCGTCCTGGAGACGACCTACCCCGTATCACCCAGGACGCCCTCCCTTGCACCTACCGGGAGGGGGGAGTACTGTCACCGTCTGTCTCACCTTCCCCGGACTCCACTTCCCAGCATCCCTCTGGTTCCTCATCTGCAATCACTGATCACCACCAGCTGTCACTCATCATCTGCACCACTCAAAAGGCCCTCACACACTTCACTCAGCATCTGGTCTCGTCTATGGAAAGCACTACGTCTCTTACCTGGACTCCTTACCTGTTACTCACTTGAGATTCCCATATCCTCTTCCGTTCGTCTTCCATCGTCTGTTCTCCATTCCCTGTGGATGCTTCACCTACAAAGACATCATCAGTTACACTCCAGCTAAGTGACTGCTCCAAAGTGCTTATTCATTCACTCACCTGCATTCTCCATCTACCAGTGTCCGTGCCTCTGTCTCAATAAAACTACCTGTTTAACACTTACCTGCCTGCCTCCGTCCGTGTGCCTGACACATTGCATGAACGAACAAATTTACATCGGCTAAACAAAGTATCTTTACTGAGAAGAACTAAAAAAGGATAGTAATAAAGATAGTGTGGTGACATACTTTATTTTACAAATTCACTTTTTTTCATCCAGGAAACAGAAAAAATTAATTAACTCAATAACAGTAATTGTTGTTTCAGTTGCTGTGACAAGAATAATTGTATTAGCAAAACACGACAATCAACATTGCATGAACGAACAAATTTACGTTGGCTAAACAAAGTATCTTTACTGAGAAGAACTAAAAAATAATTGTTGAGACAATTCAAAAGTCTTACTGCATCAAGTTGCCTTACTTTTTTACATTTTCTCAACTATTTATTTTTTACAGTGCACCATTTATCAATATTATACATTTAAGCTAAAAACTCACAGTGTACACTAGTCTCCAGGCTCACGGCATCCCGGACAACAATGTTTAAACAATCCATAAAAGATAAATCACTGTCTGGCCATCTGAGATTTCGGTATAGAGATAAAGGTTATGATTATGAATTTTTTTTAATTTTTTTTTTGGTATGACAGCACACGGTTTTTGTTTGCTTTTGACATCTAAAAGAGCATTTGGACCCGAAAACTGTGATGTGATGTCAGACTTAAAAAGTGGATTGATATGCTCCCCTGTGAGTGAAGGTTGCTGGAGGGGAAAGGTTATTTTCACACTCGTGAACACCATCAGAGATGAGAAGAGATGCAGTTAAAAGTGGAAGGGAAAGTTATTTTGATTAAAGATGGTTTAAAAATAAATGTAAAAAGATAAATCATTTATAATAAACACTACAATATTTCACTCCAATATTCCAATATTCCATGCCCATTTTGAATTCATGGTGTCTTTAAGAGATCTCTTTGAATGCATTCCGCAACTCCACATAATCACTAGAAATTATGATATTAAATTACTAATATTGAAGAAGAAACTTTTGTCCCTCAATGGTATGGATTACTCAAAATGAAATAATTAAATAAATAGTGAATTAAAAAAAACAACAATTAAACAATTAACCCTCTGGGGTCTGAGGATTTTTGGGGCCTGACATATGTGCTTTTTTCAGTTATTAATAAACATATTAATGGAAAAAGTGTCATTACACTGTATTCAGCACGAACTACGCTATCATAATATGTGAGCAACATGTATGTACATGTTTGAATTTTTGAAGGAATAACGTTTATGCGTGGTTATTGAAAAAACAAAAAACTTAAGTTACTGAAATAAGGCCAAAAAAATAATATTATATATGTGTTCACAAGACTTCTGGGTATTGGAGGTTGTAGACTAGAGTTTTTGCTTAAAAATTATGTAAAAATTATCCTGCCTTCTCGTTCATATAAAACAATATATTAATTCAAATTTTGTAAGTCACTTTTTGTCAAGAAACACAGTATGCGTGGAGGTGTGAATCTTCATGAATAATGCTGTGATTCACACCTGAGAAGACAAAAGATCCGCATAATGAGCTGCATAATGAGCCGCATAATGAGGCCTTTCAGTCAGGTAGGCTATGTGAAAAAACCCTCTGTGATCACGCTCATTACAGGATTAATGTCCACTCAAAAAAAACATGATTTTTGTGATCTCATGCATGTACATATTATTGCACATCATGTGAAGAAAATTTTGTATAGGCCTATGTTAAATTACAGTACCAGTCAAAAGATTGGACGCATTACTAATGTTTTTAAAAGAAGTCTCAAGTCTCTAACCAAATTATGGTTTTCTATTTTAATATACTTTAAAATATAATGTATTTCTGTGATGCAAAGCGTCTGAACATTCCTACCTCTATGGCATTTCATATAGGCTACTATATTTGTTATATAGCCTAAATGTTAATGTGCAGTTGACAAACTATACATCATTAAAAAGCTCTAAGCCTCAAGCTTCACATTTTCTCTGTTTTACTCTTAAAATCTTATATTGACCATCATTTCTTAATATGCTTAAAAGCATGCACATTTGGAAAAATATTGATGGATTTTCATATGTTTATGTCAATTTTCTATACAGAGGAGTAATATTTATTCTATATTTATTGTCATCACTATGAGCGCTGGATACTGTGTTTTCAATTCATACTTGCAGCCGGAGGGCGCTCTGTGCACCTTTAGTCCACAAATGTCTCAGTGAAGAACAGGCATACCATGTGACATTCCAGGAACTAACAGAGGCTTCCAGAGATCGCTAACCATGGCTATAACATGCAGATAGACACCTTTGAAGACAATAAGTACACGATTGCGACGATGTATACATGTATTGTCTCAGAATTTGCGTCTGAATAGCGCTCGCTCCGTGGGCGTGGCCGCATTAGCGGATAATGAGCTGAATCATGGACTTCTGACATGGCTCTCTTTTCATACAGATTACATAAACAGAGAATTTTTGTTTTCAATTTGACTTACACTATTTAAAACCTGACATTTCAACATTTCTTTAGACATAAGTCTAATTTTTTTGTGATTAGTATTCACTAAGTTACACTTCATTTTCTGAGAACGATCAGAATAGCAAGTCGTCTGACACATGACACCTGATGTCACCTGATGGAGTTTGGGTTCCTTGCCGCTGTCGCCTCTGGCTTGCTTAGTTGGGGACACTTGACATTTGACTTGACATTTGATATTCAACAGTGCTTTGATCTGCCTGCATTGACACTATTCTTTTAAGAGCTGCTGTGCAGCCAAACAATGTACCAGTTATCAATGTAAAGCTGCTTTGACACAATCTACATTGTAAAAAGCGCTATATAAATAAAGGTGACTTGACTTGACAGTTAAAATATAAATAGAACCCGCTTTAGACAGACTTAAGGGGCCAACACAATTAATAGTCAGATATTCAAAAGGGTTGCTCACAGCAGGAATGGGATACAACGGCACCGGTGCCAAGACTTCATTAGGTTTACCTACCAGTTGACAAATATGGCACGTTTTTATAAAGCTCGACACATCTCTTTTTAATCAAGGCCAGAAAAAAATAGCGCATTGTGCTATTGTAGGTTTTCTTTACCCCTAAATACCCAGCTATGAGCCGTTTTAAACACCAAATTACACAACCCTTCTGGAATCACAATTTGAAATATGAGTTCACCCACAACACAATCATTACAAGGCGTCCATTTGTGGACTAAAACGCCATTATTCAGAAAATAACCAGAAGCCGCGCTTTCAATTTCACCATTGGACTTAACAGCCTCAAACAATGTCGTCAACCCAGTGTCTTTATCCTAAGTCAAAATTAACTCATCACGGGAAATTGATGAAGGATGCATCATTTTTCTACTTCACCTTTATTCTGGGACACACTTATTTTGGTACTCGTAGCTTGAATTACCGCACAGGATAAGAAAACATCAGGAAAATCTTGGACGCTCTTATCTGCCTCTGCAGACAAATTTGGAGTTGTTTTCACAACTGGAGGTACAACAGCACGCCACACACGGTTTCAGGCCAAATTATTTCCTAAAATTAAATCCACGCCTTCCACAGGTAATGAAGGTCGTAAAGCAATCTCAACTTCTCCATGCACAAGTTCAGACTCTAACTGAAATCTATGCAAAGGAGCAGAGAACACTTCCAACCCAATTCCTCGGATCAGAACACTATTCCCTGTACTAGATTCAGAAGAGAAATTCAATTTTGAGTCCAAAATAAAGGATTCTGAAGACCCCGGTGTCACGCAAAATCTTGACAGATACTTTAACAAGACAATTAACTAAAGAAACAAATCCCGTAGTAATAAAAGGACCGTAATCAGCCGGGCACCACACATACTCATCTGCGTTTTGATTTTCACTCCGTCATGGATCCCCGTTTCATTACGAGTATAAGTTGACGCAACAGGTTTAGTAGTGTACTTATACTTGCCTTTTAACACTGGACATTCTTTATTCCAGTGACCCTTTTCTAGGCAGTATAATTTGGATCTATTTTTCTACTGGGCCTATACTCTACTTTTGACATCGGTCAATCTAGATTTTCATAGTTGTGCTCTTTTTGATAACTGCTGGGATTTTTATGAATCAACACGAATCAACCGTTCAGGTATAATATTTCTGAACTGCTCCAAAATTACCAAGTCAAAGAGACTCTCAAAAGAATCTACCCCTAACGAAGTACACCAGCAATTAAAGTGACTTGTGAGCTCTTGCAAAACTTCCACATAAGTTTGTCTCTCTCCCTTTCTCCATCCCCTAAACCGGCGACGGTAAGCTTCAGGGACAAGTTCATAAGCTTTTAAAACAGCGTCTTTCATGATCTTATAATCCCTTCAATCTGCTGGTAAGAGTGAAATAAGTGCTTCTTGAGCTTTACCCTCCAAAACGCTTTGTAATAAAAGAGTATGTTCGGCATCATTACAACCTCAATCATCTGCAACAATTTCGAACAGAGAAAAGAAAGCGTCTAGATTTTTTTCGGTAAACCTAGGCAATAACTTGGTCATATTCGCAATGTTCAAAGCTGTATTTGCGACCAGCTGTTCACTTGAGGAATCAACACTTATACTGCCTATTTTTCCTTTGGCAATCAGTCTTAAACGTTCTGCCTCCTGAGCTAATTTGGCTTCCTGAATTTGTTCACACCTCTCAAATTGCCGTACACGCTCTCGTTCTTGAACCCGCATTTTTTCTAATTCAAGCTGTCTATCGAATTCGCGTTCCTTACACTGCAGATTTAAGATTTCTAGCTGTTGCTCAAAAGTTAACCCGCTCTGTGCTCCCATCATAACTAGTGGAGTTGAAGTACCTTCTGGTGACAACAGTTCTTCAAATTGTGTATCTGCAGTTAAAATCATTCTCTCTGCTAATTTCTCTTTTACAAGATCACGAAAAGTTTTTAATTTTATATTTTTGATTACCCCTACCTCAAAATTAAAATGCTCAACTACTTTACTCAATTGCTCTTTTGTAAGTCCATTCAATTTCTCTACAGTAGGAGCAGCCAAAAGTCCTGTAACTTATCCATTTTATCTAAACTTCACTATACTCATTTTATTTCTTTTCTCAACGCTAAAATGAATAAATGAAATTGCTGTTCTCAGTTACCAAGTCTCATTAAATGCACAGACCAGAGGAAGATGAAATAAACAGACCAAAGCCAAGTAGACAGCACTATAATGCCAGAAGAAATTAAGAGCCGTCCCGTATCTAACTAAGAAATCAACTAGCCAAATAAACTCAACCCTAGTCTTCAGTACGCCCACATGCAGCTCAATGGCTAATCCGTCTACCCGCATCCGACATACCAAAAACGACAAACTAACATAATAAAAAGTTACCGCTCTACAGCCTAACACGGGAGTTCGCGTGGCTCTGACGGTCTAAAGCTGGATTTATACTTTCGCCTGGCTCCGCACTGTGAGCCTCCGCTGACTGCGCGAGCATCTCCCCAAACGGACGAGACGTTTATACTTGACACGCTCGCTGTTGTTCTATTCTTTGAAAAGACAGGGGGGCGACTCGGAGAAATTGTTCTCTAGATCGGCAGTAAGCAGCGGCGAGAAGAAGAAAGGTACACGTGACGATGTTTATTCTAGTAACTTACACTTCACCAAAACCACACTGCAAAAAGAATCGTGTAAAACCCAGTAAACCTTGAGATTATTACTTGCGACATTAGAACAAAATATATGGATATGAGAATATGTATACAACTAAATTAACGATCTCTTAAATATTTTCTAATTTCACTAAACATTTTCATTTAGTTTCGTGAAAATTTCTATTAAACATGGACCTTTATTTTCATTAAAGGGGATTATTTCTGGTATTGTAGGCACATTTTGTAAATGTAAGCAACTAATTTAGACGCACAAACTGGGTGCCGGTGTGGTGAGACTACATGCTCAGCCAGATTCGCCTCGCATCCGGGCATTTTCGGGATGCGGAGCTGCGTGGAAAGTTACAAAATTTGACATGCACATCGCCACGTGAAATGAGTTCATGCGCACTTCCACCAACGCCACGATGACATCACTTTTGTTGCGCGCACCCAGCGAACTTGCGGACGCGTCGAGTATAAATCAGGCTTAACCCGTCTCACTTACACTTCTTGGCAATTACAGCGTAAGTCTCAGTTACCTTTGGTCATGTAGAGCTTAACCCACCATCGGCGAAGTGTGACCACGCGCCTCATAGGCAAAGGCAATAGCATCTCTCACCCAATGTGACATGGTCTGTTTCATGGCAGCCGCACCCCTGTTATGGCCGCCATGACAAACAAATAGTTGCTCTGACTTATGCCACTGGCTAGTGCGGTGGACGTAGGCCTGAAGAGCACGGACTGGACACAGTCTGTGAAGTCTCTTCTGTTCCGGCATAGTGAACGGCGGAGGGCAGAAGGCTTCGTGAGTGACCGGATGGAAGTTTGAGAAAGGAACCTTAGGCGGATAGTCAGGATGAGGATGCAAAATAGCTTTCACCATTCCTGGGGCAAAGTCTAAGCAGGATGGGACAATGGACAGAGCCTGCAAGTCCCCAGTTCCCTTTAGAGAAGTTATTAGGAAAACCATTTTCAGAGTTAACAGCTTGTGAGAAACTGACTCTAACGGTTCAAAGGGGGTCTCAACCAGGCCCTCTAGGACTATTTCTAAGTCCCATGAAGGGATCCTGGTTCTAGAAGGAGGCTTAGGCCGCCTAGCTCCTTGAACAAAGCGAGAGAGCAGGACATGCTTGCCCAAAGGCACCCCGTCAATCAGAGCATGGCAAACCGAAAGAGCAGCCACATAAACCCTGAGGGTGGGGGGGCATGTACCTGTTGATAATTTTTCCTGCAGAAAATCCAGAACTGTAGCAATTTGGCAGTTTACTGGATCTGCATTGTGTGTAGTACACCATCTTTCAAAGACACCCCATTTGTTGGTATATCTTGCTCTAGTGGAGGGAGCCCTAGCATTTAAAATAGTCTCGATAACGTCAGGTGAAAGCCCTGTGTCCCTCAGTTGGTTCCCCTAAGGGACCAAACATAAAGGTTCCACATCTCCAGCCGGAGACAGAAGGCGCCTGAGACAGAAGGTCCCTCCTGCTCTGTATCGCCCAAGGCGAGCCGTCGAGGAGAGATATTATCTCCGAGGACCATATTCTGTTCGGCAAACGTGGCGCTATTAGTAAGAGGCAAGACCCCTTGTTGGCGAACTCTGGCTAGAACTCCCGGGAGCAGAGAAACTGGAGGAAAGACATACAGGCGCATCAAAGGCCATGTATGCACCATTGCATCCAGACCTAGGGGGGCTGGGTGACTCAGAGAGAAGTAAAGGGGACATTGCGCATTGCGGTCTGATGGGAGGCGAAGAGGTCCACCTCCGCTTCGTAGAATCCCAGCCATATCTGTTTCACCACCTCGGGGTGTAGTTTCCACTCCCCACTCAGTAACTTTTTGTCTGGACAGTAAATCCGCTCCCACATTCTGGTACCCAGGAATGTACACTGCCCTCAGTGATAGGAACTTGTCCTGGGCCCAGAGGAAGATCTGTCGCGCTATCTTGTTCATATGGCACGAACGCAGACCTCCCTGGCGATTTATATAAGAGACTGCTGTTGTGTTGTCCATCTGCACTAGGACATGACAGCCTCTTAGTTGCTGGAGAAAGTATTTCAGGGCCAGAAAAACAGCCCTCCCATTCCTCTTGGGCTGGACGGCCACTTAAGACCACTCCCCAGCCCGTCAGGGAGGCGTCCGTTGTTAGCAATTTGCGACGACATGGCGCCCCTAGAGTGGGACCCTAGGCGAGGAACCCTTATTTGCCTTAGGGGTTTGGCCCTTGGATGAAATCCCCTGGCTTTGAGCCAGAACTAAAACGGTTTCATATGCAGCAGGCCCATAGGAATCACCGGGGACGCTGATGCCATGAGACCTAACATTTTTTGCACAAAACAGTGCAATCTTGGCCTAGCCTGACATTGTTCAGGGTGTTTAGAATAGTCTCGACTCGAGCGGGAGACAATTGTGCCCGCATCGTGGTCGAATCCCTTATGACCCCTAAATATGTCATTCTCTGGGCAGGACAGAGAATGCTTTTCTTCTCGTTGGGACTGGGTGGCTGACGGCCCCTCCCCCTGACTGCTGCAAGGAAGGAATTGCACAAACGCTTCCTCCAATTTCTTCACCTCCCGAAACCTGTTGATGGCCAAACAGGCTGGAAGGTGACACTGGCACATCAAGCAAAAAGATGCGGTCTTTGTCTTTGATGCCTGTGAGATTGAGCCACAGGTGTCTCTCCGTGCTGACCATAGCAGCCATAGAATGGCCGATAGCACAGGCCGTCTGCTTGAGAGAGACAGGTCTGTGGTACGACGGAGCTCTGTGAATGCTTCCTCATCGATGGTAGCACCCGCACTCAGGTCCTTCAGCAGGTCAGCCTGATATGCTTGTAACACCGCCATGGTGTGCAGAGCAGCACCAGCCTGACCGGCAGCTTGAAAAGCTTTACCCACAAGCGCTGAGGTGGTTCTACAGGGCTTTTTTCTGGGAAGGGTAGGTTTCTTTAATGACGATGCTGATCCAGGTGAGAGATAGCTCGCGAGCGTCTCTTCAACCTGGGGCATCGTCGTATACCCCCGTTCCTCAGCAGCCACGATAGTCAAATAAATCGACGTCGAAGGCACAAAGATCCGGGAAGTATACGGTTTTCTCCATGATTTAGTTATTTCATCATGGAGGTCCTCAAAGAAGGGGAGAGACTGGTATTGAGATCCCTCCCCTTGCCACCGGACAGAAACCTATCCTCTAATTTTGAGTGTTTGGGGGTCTCTTTTTTCTTGTGGCCAGTCTAGCTGTAATCTGGCCACAGCCCGAGTCACCACCTCGAGTAATTCCTCAACGGATTTATCATTGTGCGAGGAACCCTCGGAGGCAGCAAGCTCGAAAAGAGAATTGTCATCTGCCGTGTGATCACGCGATTGGATGCCTGGATCTGGTAATGAAGCGGGTGAAAGGGCAGGACCTGTCTCCCGCTCGTCAGCCAGATCCATTCTCGAGTCCCACGATCGTACAGTGGGTGCTGGCTCTTGGAAATAAGCGAGGTGAGCGCGAAGCATCTTAACTGTGAAAAGATCACAGTGCTCTTCCCCCAAACAAACAAAGCAGTATTGGTGTGTGCCACACATTGCTTTGTTTGCTCATACTTTCTCTCTGTATATATATGATGTATAATTTATATGTGTTCAATTTCACTGGCAAGCAGAGATGAAAGAGGAACAGAGGAGAGAAAGTTCTGAATCTATCTCAAATCTAACTACTAACACAGTGTAGAGGAAAGAAAGAGATGACAGAGCTTGCTTCTTTTTAAACAGATAGAACTGTTTGTAACACACAGAGACTGTTTGTAACACACAACTTCACGGTATGGCCTCTGAAGACAAAAGCCCTGCAGATGCACCTGCGGCACATCTAATTATAGCCTCGCATACGACGCATTCCAATGACGTCACGCAGGCTATAAATATAGGTCAATTTCATTGACATTGTTTTACACATATTCACAGCTGGTCACGACTAAAGACGTTCCCATAGCGCTGAATAAAGCGCAGTTTGAGTGTAGCTTTTGAAAGGGAACACTCCACACCTGTACCTGATGCTCGCTCTGGAAGAGAGGCAAAACCACGGAACACCACCATCTAGTGGACAAATATAAAAAGAACACTCTGGGCCGTAACACCGTCCAATTAGATTTGAGCTTTAGATCACATGCCCAGAGCAGCTGCTGTTGCACAGATCATGTTTTCATGTGTTTTAATTAAATCAAAAGCAAGTTAATAAGCAGTCTTCCTTTGATATCAAGACGCCGGTGTGAACGAGTCACGAGCCCACTACCTGGCCTCTATGTGGCTATTGGATGCCACTAATAATTGGTATCTGAGAACAGATTTTTTTCTGACATGTTCTTTATACAGAATATCATTTCTATTTATTTTCCACTGAATTATGTGATCACAGATTAGATCTGTCAATCATGTAATAATCTCCTGCTCTTCCGTATAAAAAATTGAGAGAATAATTTTTCAGATGAAATATGAAGGCAAAATTACAATGAAAACGCTTTTTACAAGTGTACATTTCATTTTGATTACATTCTGTTGCCATCATTAGATTGCATTTAAAACTCAAAACAACAACTCACAACCGATGAGTAAATAAAGTATCCAGTCACATGTTATAAGATGAATACTCTGAATTTGTCATATAATAGTCATTTGCCCTTATGAAGTGCTGCAATCATATCTCTGAATCAGAATCAGAATAAGCTTTATTCGCCAGGTGTGCTGTGCACAAACACACAAGGAATTTGTTGTGGTTTTCTACAGGAGCTCTTGGTACACACATATGACATGAGAACAAAAAGAACATTTAAATAAGTAAACTAAGAAAATAATAATAAATAAGTAGAATAAAAAAAAATAATAATACTAATGTGGTGTACATCTAATTTTTACTCTCTCTCATGTACTAAAAGTGAATACTAAAACAGGGGTAATTGCCATGTTAGCTGTTTAACCTGGAGATAGGGTTGGGGTGTAGGATTATTCCTGAACGAGCCCACCAAATTAACACAACTCCACATCCCAAAGATCAAAGAGATCCAACTTCCCCCACCGAACCATTTGTGAGCCATAAAGTTGGACCTGGGAACTAAAATGGCCAATCGAAGACGGCCCCTCCATGTCTGCTTAATTACAAATGCATTTGATTGTATTAACAGAGCCAAAGATCAAAGAAACCATCTTTTGCTGTACTGACTTTAAGAAATCAGATGGATCAGCAAACACCAGGTGTAAATTCCCACTGTTATCAGGAAACTCGGACTTGCGACACATCTCGAGGTAAAGATCACAGCAGGGCACCACGGGAATCACCTACAAGAAACATTCCCTCTGTCCAGCTTTGCACTTCAAAAGACATTCCAAAGTTTCCCTGGCAGACAGTAAAGACACTCTCTTCAAACAGAAACAAAACTCAGAAAATACTGCCAAATATATGAACGTATCACAAAAGTAGCATCTAACATATATGTATTAAGCATGTTTTATTTTGTTCATGGAACCTGTGTAATTCTTTCTGTGTGTTTTAAATATTGATTACTGGTAAATTTGAAGAAAATCTACCTTAGTTACAGAAAGTGTGTACTATTTGGTATGGTTGTGATGGATGAATGTTTTCCAGTATTTTGATGCAAAATTGATTTATGTAAGATGTACAACTTTGAACCAGCAAAGTTAACTTCTCAAAGTTCTGACCAAAATCCCTAAGTTTGAAAACAAAGGACTGTAAGGACATTATGCTAATTACATACAAGAACAGGAGAACTGGATGTAGGACCCGCCCAAAACCATATCTGATTGGCTAAAACAATCGGAAAGACGGAACCAACAAACCGTTCAAAACTCAATACCGCGCATTGTGTTTTCGCTTTTGCCCTTACTTGTACTTCGCTGAGTCGGCGGACCGACCATCGTCCTGGAATTCACTCAAACCCCTGCAAGAACCTTCGTTGAACTTCGCAGACGAGGACTCGCTCAAAGTCCTTTGTTTCCAGCAACTCTTCGAGACGCAGAGAGACACCCACGCAGCAACGCGTAAACCCTGCAACTATTCGACGAAGACTCCATTTTCTTCAAAGCCAACTATTTCCCCACGGGACATCAGAAGGACGTCGTCCTTCAGAACTCTTGACCGAGCAACGCCGCTTCCTTCAACTCCATCACGAAGGGTCACGCGCTTACAGGAGCAGCCAACGCAAGTAAACACAGGTCTCCTAATTTTGCTGAGCTGGTGCAATTTTATTAAGCAAATGAAACTATGGTTGAATTACTAGTGTATTAATTCTCTCAGGTTACAGTCAAAGAAACTTGTTAAAAGCTAGGCAATTGGGGAATCCATTCACCTCCAGATAATATTCTCACCATTTCCCTGTAACTGAATGAATGAGTGTGTGTGTGTGTGTGTGTGTGTGTGTGTGTGTATGTGTGTATATGTTTTTCGTTAGATTAGTTTGTGCATAGTAGATTAGTTCAATAAAGTCTTGTTTGATTTTTCACGCATACAAGTGTCTTGTGCTGTGGTTACCTTGCTCATAATCATAATCATAATCAGTAATCATAACAAAATATTATTACCGGTGGCCAAGGGATAATATTTTGTCCAGAATTGGTAAAATACTTTAAGCTCAATTTTTCGGTGGACGAATAATTGATAAAGTGTTAAATATTAATTCTGAATCATTTACAGTTGATTCGGTTCTTATTCACTGTAATTTAATTACACTTTTTGATGAATTAATTGGGTTAATTCTTACATATTGGTGGAGAATGCAGGCAGTTTAATCTAATTTGTAAGCACAAAACAAGTCACTTGTGATTGTACCTTTTCTATTGATCCGGAAGATAGATTAGAGACAGAAATGAGTCTTTTTGATTGTCGTGTAATGTTACGCGTGCATAACAAGGATAATGGATGGATGGATGAAATCTGTACGTTTTGTTGTTGTTAATGTGAATGTGCCGCCATTTCATGTAAATGCTTTAAACTTTATCTGCATGCTGTAACCACGTGCGTTTGTACCTGTGCTTTTGTTGTGCGTCACCATAGTAACAACCGTGGCACGGGAGTCAAGACTTCCGGGGTAATTCTTGCTGCGCCATATTGTAAACAACTCAGGTGTAGCTAAGCTAACGGAAGCCACGGTATTCAAGTTAAAGCCTATGCTAAAGCCATTAGCCTTAAAGGTTAGTGGTTAGAGCATAGTGTTGTTGTAGCTCTCTGAAGCTAAATGCAGTGTGTTTTGGAGCAGTGTTGAAGTGTTTTACCCTTTCACATCTCAACTCTAATATTTTAGAGTCTTTTCCATCTTGTTCTTCTCCTTTATTTCCAACTCTCTTCCCACTAAAAGGGTACTGACTCAGAAGTATTTAATTTGTGATAAAACCAAAATTAACTACGCTAATTAAAACTATATATAATCACAAACCCATTGGCATTATATTGGCAATCCCCTCAATTGTGTAAGAGTAAACCAAAGCTCAGGTTGAACCAGTTACCAATTGTATCAGCCATCCTTTTGTTTTGTTTTTATCATTTCCTTTATTAGTTTTTTTTCCTTTTTCCCTTTATTTCACTTTATTTTATTTTTATTTTCTCTTTTCATTTGTTTCCCTTATTGTTTATTTTTCTACTTTTACTTGTTTTCTCTCCCTCATTCAATTTACCATGCTGACCGGTTTATTTGAATTTGAATTACTTGGCCATTGCCATTTCTACCTCCACTGTCATTCTCATTTATTTTAAGCAAATGATGATGGATGCCATTATTTATTTGTTTTAAATAAAGAGATGAGGATTTTTTTTCTTCTTTGTTTGGTTTTGTTTTTATTTTTGTTTTGTTTTCTTTAGAAGTTTCATTTTTATTAATTAATTAATTTATTTTTTTTTTTTCTCCTATTGCCAGTGCTTTTCCTCATTTGCTCCTCCCCTTTTCCCTTAGTCCAATCCTTCGCTGGGAGCAGCACATTTACATATATCTCTGTTTACACATAAATATATATAGTTAAAACCCTGCATGTTTAATGATAAAGTGGAAACAATTCCCTTTTTAACTTTTGCTTTATTTAGGTATAAACCAAATAACAGCAGCTTTTCACTTGCAGATAAACATAGTGGATGAACATAACAATAGCAAAACTATTGGTCAAAAATCCACATGCTAATTGAGTCAGTCTCCTTTCCCTCACTGTCATCTAACTCTCTCTTGGTCTTTTCTGCTCTCTCTTTTTCCCATGCCATTTCTGGAACCGAACCTGTGAGAATTACACAGTGATTACAGAAACTTTCAGGATAACTATTCGTAAATAGTTTGAAGTTTAAACAGACGTTTGAATTCACTCTCCCTTTCAGCATATTACCTTCTCAAATTTTGGTATCCTACCCAGCCTGAGCCAAATAATTTGATAAGAGGAACAAGAAGCGACTGCCATTCGCCTAATACGTTCTAAAAAAAAAAAAAAAAAGAAGAAGAAGAAGAAGAAAAAAAAGAGCACATTAACAGGTGTATTGTGTCAATCCTATAAAAAGAAAACAATTATTGATGTTAACATTTTCTTCCTACCAGGAGAAAAGTATAACAGCAATAATACACTGCATTAAGAGATTGTAGTTCAGATAAGAAAAAAAACAAGTTTTTTTTTTCGACTACCTTTCTATTTGATCTTCATTGAAGTATCTCCATTTAATCCCGTACAGAATTCTCTTCTTTTTTCTTTTTAACAAACAAAACATTCCTCTTCCTATTTTCATTAGCAACTTTCATAAAAAAAGATAATTTGTTGTTGTTGTTGTTGTTGTTGTTGTTGTTGTTTTGCCTTGATTGCTATCTGCTTTAAACATTATCCTGTTTTGTTTTACATCTGCTCTCTACCTCTCTCTCTCTCTCTCCTCAGCTGTGTCCTCCAAGTTGTATGCACTATTTTCACTTACAGAGACTACAAGTCAGCAGTACACTTCACTAGAGGCCCCACAGCTCCAGCAAACAACACATAACTGCCCATCACACTTAGCTCACACAGTTATTATTTTTATTAAGCGATCTGTGTCAGTCTCTTTTCCAGGTCTCTTCACTACGTGCCAACATGTCTCGATCTACCGACCCCATCGCTCACTGGGAAGACTTAGAGAACTGGCTGGGTGCAGTGACAGGAAGTCTCTTACCCCAAGCCACTGACAACCTACGGCAGCACATGCAAGAGCAACTGGATGCTAACATAACGGACCTCATGGCACAGGATATACTCCAAAGCTTCAACCACAAAGAACTAGCAAAGATCACTGGCTCCCTGAGCCACACACTGATAGCCACACTCAAATTGAGCGACACGAATGCAGCCCACCTCCAGAAGGAGCTGACCCGCGCACGACAACGCATCAACCAGCTACAACTTGAAACGCAGGACCAACAAGGTCCGATGAGATGGAGATACGTACCAAAAGGGAAATTAAAAAGCTCCAAGAGAAATTAATAACTACCACACGAGAATTAGAACAAGCAAATGCCGCCCAAAATGATCTGACCAACAAGCTACAGTATGTAGAACAGCTACTGGAAAAAACCAAGGTTGACTTAAGACACAAGAGCAGCCGAATAAAGGCCCTTGAAAACCATCCTGAAAGGTCACCAAATGAAATCAGCAGCTTGAATCAACAACTGGACTATGTAAAAGAATCTGACTCGATCAGAGAGGAACTTAAGCATGCTTACGAGCTGCACCCTGAGTCAACAAGGACAAGACGCCCTCTGATGGTGGAGCTAGAGGAAATGCAGACCAAGGAGGAGTCTGGTAGATTGAAGACCAGGGCGAATGAAGGACTAGAGGCAGAACCATATGGTCAGGGGACTGAGGTGGAGCCAGTGGGATAGTAGGCAAAGGAGGAGCTGGAGGGAAGGAGGAGCCTGGTGGAGACTACGGTTGGATGCGCTGGCCCAATGACCGTAGTTGCGCAAATGGAGCCGGAGGGCCGAGGAGAGCCAAAGACTCAGTAGAATGAGGCAGAGCCGGGCAAATGGGTGGACCAATTGGAGGAGGCAAAATCAGAGAACTGGATGAAGCAAGCAGAGGGGGTGAACCAGAGAACCAGACTGAATAAGTGGAGGGGAGGGGGAAAATAAGCAATGTGGAGCCAGAAGAGGGGGTCGAGCCAGCAGAGACAAAGAACCAAGGAACTTGGCAGGACCAGCGGAGATCAAGGAGCCAGGAGATTGGATGGAACCAATGGAGGAGGAAGGGCTTGGGAACTGGAGGGGACCAGCAAGTCCAAAATATTAACTGTGGTCAGTAGTTATTATGTCTATGGTGGAATCAACAAGTTCTGTGACTGGAGCAGATTTATGGGGCTGCTCAAAGATTGCCACTGGTGGGCAAACACTCTCTAAAAAGAAAAGGATATACTCTTTTCATTAAGCTTCCCCATCACCGGGGACTGCCACATCACAAAAGAAGTGAAGAAACACCTCTAAAACACTCTCCATCCCTCTCAGAGGAACACTACCCTGCCGACAAGAGAAAGGGGACTCTCCAAATGGAGCGTGAAGATACAGACAGCCTGACATTAAAAGATCTTGACAAACTGGCCAGAAACATCACTAAATTCACACCAAATGCGACAGGAGGTCAAGATGTACACGCATACCTGCAAGACATCGACTTCCACCTGGAGATGAGAGCTAACGTCACAGACAGAAACAGACTTTATTTACTCCGATCAACGTCCAGTCCTGAGGTGAGAAGTTTCTTGGACAGACAGCCTACACACACCAAGTCCGACTACCACCTCCTCAGAGAAGCCCTTATCAAAGAGTTTTCAGATCCAGAGTCTGACCAAGGACTGGTAGCCGCCCTAGAAACCAAGCAGGGCCGGCATGAAACACCTCAAGTATATTACAACAGACTCAGATGAGCATACTTTGGGGCACGCAATGAACCTGACATGGAACAGGACTTAAACTTCAAGACCCTCTTCCTGAGAAACCTCCACCCTGGAGTAAGCCATCACCTGGGCGTCATGGCCTGCCCTCGATCCATGACTACACAACAGTTAAGGGATTTGGCACACAAAGTGTACGGCAAACAAAAGATGGCCTCAGAAAAGGGGTCCAAGACACCAGCAGTCTGCGATTTTAACACTCCAAGTCATGGACTTGCCCTAGAGGGCACCCAACACCACAGCAGCACCATACCGCCACCTAAAGTCAAGTCAAGTCACCTTTATTTATATAGCGCTTTTTACAATGTAGATTGTGTCAAAGCAGCTTTACATTGATAACTGGTACATTATTTGGCTGCACAGCAGCTCTTAAAAGAATAGTGTCAATGCAGGCAGATCAAAGCACTGTTGAATATCAAATGTCAAGTCGAATGTCAAGTGTCCCCAACTAAGCAAGCCAAAGGCGACAGCGGCAAGGAACCCAAACTCCATCAGGTGACATCAGGTGGCAGACAAGTGGCAAATAGGTGTTTAAATGGAGAAAAAAACCTTGGGAGAAACCAGGCTTAGTCGGGGGGCCAGTTCTCCTCTGGCCAACAGTGCTTTGTTACGATTCAGGTAGCTATCATGAGTCCGACAGGATCGCAACATTCAAAGTATTTATTCCAGTTCCATCCAATTGAGGATCGTATTCATCACGGCGGTATGGACGGTTGTTGAGGAACTGTGTCGTGGCTGTCGTGTCGATGAGGCCCTCACAGTGGATGATCTAGTTGACTCAATCTCTGCTGATACTTCAGGGCTGCGTTGTGGTCGTGTCAAGGCGCAGGTCCTTGGTCTCACCTGGATACGGCCCGGATCCGGTTGACTACGGTGAACCTTGGGATAACCAGAAAGACTAATATTAGCGTAGATGCCGTTCTTCTTCTGATGTAACGAGTACATCAGGCGTTATAGGAAGTGTTCCCGGTTCCGGCTGACCTAATTTATGCAGCCTAATAATCCTAATAATGTGTTATGTGTATGCGAGGTTAAAGAAATGCGTTTTTAGTCTAGATTTAAACTGACAAGAGTGTGTCTGCTTCCCGAACAATGCTAGGAAGATTGTTCCAGAGTTTAGGTGCCAAATAGGAGAAGGATCTACCGCCTGCGGTTGATTTTGATATTCTAGGCATTATCAGCTGGCCTGAATTCTGAGATCGCAATAGACGTAAAGGACTATAATGAATTAGGAGCTCGCTCAGGTACTGGGGAGCTAAACCATTTAGTGCTTTGTAAGTAATTAGCAAGATTTTAAAATCTATACGATGTTTAACAGGAAGCCAATACAGTGTTTACAGAACTGGGCTAATATGGTCATACTTCCTAGTTCTAGTAAGAAGTACCTTGCGGTACTCCATATTGAACTTGTGATCGATATGACATCTCTTTGTTTACTACTACAAACTGATAACGGTCAGATAAGTATGATTTGAACCATAACATACAATTTGTATGTTAATCGCCTAAATTATTACATTATACATTACATTATTAGCTAACTGCAGTCTCCAAATTGTAATGTTGATATGCATTCTCTGTAAAGCTGCTTTGAAACGATATGTATCGTGAAAAGCGCTATACAAATAAATGTGAATTGAATTGAATTGAAATTGAATTCCACTAATGCCAACATAATTTTCGAGTCTATTTAAAAGAATATTGTGATCAATAGTGTCAAATGCAGCACTAAGATCCAGTAACACTAATAGAGAGATACAACCACGATCTGATGATAAGAGCAAATCATTAGTAACTCTAATGAGAGCAGTCTCAGTACTATGGTACGGTCTAAATCCTGACTGGAAATCCTCACAGATACTATTTCTTTCTAAAAAGGAACATAATTGTGATGATACTACCTTTTCTAGTATTTTTGACAGAAAAGTGAGATTTGAGATCGGCCTGTAATTGACTAATTCTCTAGGATCAAGTTGTGGTTTTTTAATAAGAGGTTTAATAATAGACAGCTTAAAAGTTTTTGGTACGTGTCCTAGTGATAAAGATGAATTGATGATATTAAGAAGAGGATCTGTAACCTCTGGAAGCATTTCTTTCAATAGCTTAGTCGGTATAGGGTCTAACATACATGTTGTTGATTTTGATGATTTAACAAGTTTAGACAATTCTTCCTCTCCTAAAGCAGTAAATGAATTGAATTTTTCCTCAGGGACACTACAATGCATTATCTGACACGATACTGTAATAGACTGTTGCATGGTTGTAATTTTTTCTCTAATATTATCAATCTTGCAAGTAAAGAAGTTCATAAAGTCATTACTGCTGTGCTCTTTGGAAACATCAGAAGTTGAAGCTTTATTTCTTGTTAATTTAGCCACTGTATCAAATAAATACCTAGGGTTGTGTTTATTTTCTTCTAAAAGTTTTGAAAAATAAGCAGATCTAGCAGATTTTAAGGCCTTTCTGTACTCAATCATTCTCTCTCTCCACGAAATGCGAAATACTTCTAGTTTTGTTTTCTTCCAGCTGCGCTCCATTTTTCTGGCTGCTAGCTTTAGGGCCCGAGTGTGCTCATTGTACCATGGCATTGGATTAATTTCCTTAATCTTTTTTTAAGTGCAAAGGAGCAACTGAGTCTAATGTGCTGGAAAAGACCGAGGCAATAGTTTCTGTTACAACATCGAGGTCTTCTAAGCTTTCTGGTATGCTAAGGCGATGAAAATTATCAGATTATTTATAAAGCGATCTTTAGTGGTAGAAGTGATGGTTCTACCGTATTTATGGCATGGAGGCAGTTTAGCCGCCTTGACTAAATGTAGTATACACGAGACTAGACAATGATCTGAGATGTCGTCACTCTGCTGCAGAATTTCAACAGCATCAATATCGATTCCATGTGACAATATTAGATCTAAAGTATGATTACGACAATGAGTGGGTCCTGACAAATGTTGTCTAACACCAATAGAGTTTAGAATATCTGCAAATGCCAATCCTAATGCGTCTTTTTTATTATCTACATGGATATTAAAATCACCAACAACAAGGACTTTATCTGCAGCCAATACTAACTCCGACAGAAAATCAGCAAATTCTTTGATAAAGTCTGTATGGTGTCCTGGTGGCCTGTATACAGTAGCCAGCACAAATGTCAACCTACATAATGTTACGTAAAGTACCATCACTTCGAAGGAATTATATTTGAAAGACTTTTGACTAATACTGTAAATATTACTATAGATTACAGCAACACCTCCCCCTTTGCCTTTCTGACGGGCATTGTGTCGATAATCATAACCTTGAAGACTAGACTCATTTAAAGTAATGTAATCGTCCGGTTTTAGCCAAGTTTCTGTCAAACACAGCACATCTAGATTATTATCTTTGATAATATCATTAACAATAAGTGATTTTGAAGAAAGGGATCTAATATTTAACAACCCGAGTTTTATCATTTGTTTAGCATTATTATCTCTATTTTTTATTTGTTGAACATCAATTAAATTTTTACCATTAAATGGGTTTGGAAGTTTTTTGTTTTTACTAATTCGGGGTACAGACACAGTCTCTATTTGAAAATATCTAGGTGTAAGAGTTTCTATGTGTTGGGAGTTATCTGAATTTTCTGACTTCTGTAACGTGAGGCAGCTAGCAGATGGTCGGTTTAGCCAGTCTGTCTGCTTCCTGACTTGGGCCCCAGTTTGTCATGTTTCAGTTCTAAGACTATGTGCCATATTACTAGAGAGAAGAGTAGCACCATCCCGGGAGGGATGAATACCATCTCTTTTCGAAGAACGAAGGGAATCCTCCTTCAGCAAGGAATCTACAAAGAAACTCCCATCACTCCTGGCATCAATCAAACCAACTCAACCATGGGTCCACACAAGAACAAAAGACTGAATGAGCTCACAAGAACTGATGCAGATGTTCATGAAAGAATTCTTCAAACACAATGAAGACAGGAAATGGGAAAAGAAAAATAAGTCAGATTCCGCATGACTAGAGGCAAAGCAAAGAAACGGCGACTACCTGGTACACCACAACACTCAGAACAATAACCACCCATCTCACACTCACTATCCTCAAAGTAACACAAGTGAAGCTGCCATCGCAGAACCATCAAAGGAACCAGAGACTGAACCTAAATGCCTAGCAACAGAGTCAGAACCTGATCCAGTACCTGTTGACTTCTTCCACAAGAACCTCCAACAGCCAAGAAAAGGGGGGAGACCAAAAGTGACTGACACAGATCAATGCTACCACACATTACACCACATTTAGGAAAACATTCAGTTGTCTTCCCAAACACATTATCAAACTTAATTTTATTTTATTTACGGTATTCCCACACTATTGAGATTGTCCCCTCTAACAAGTAATTCTGATCCCACAGGTGTCATTACTAACACTCACTTTCTTTATTTCTCTTTTTCCTTCTCTTTTCACCTAAATTATTTAAAACCAACAGAGAACTGAGTTAGGGCTAAACAGTAGGATCGACCCATTACATCCATTGTACCCAAAAACGTGGATTGCAGAGTCCCATGAGCTAATCGTCATGGCACCCTCGCAACTGATCAAAACGACCTAACCGTCCGACCAAATCAAAAGATTTACCTCTAACCGTTTGTTTTTGTTTGCTTTTCTCTGTTACCAGGACAATATTTGAATTCGCCATCCTGTCTAGTCATGCAAGGAGGGTGATGCCCCCACCCAAAGTTGCGTCGACAGGCCCAGCGTTGACAATTCTGTTCCGTGAACAGCCAGGGTTATTAAGAACAAACCCCCAGCACGCTTTCCAACCAAACCATCCAATTAATCAACAAACTCTTTTGGTACTTCAAATTGATCTCAATCAAATGAAATGCGTAACCATCCCACTGTCCGATACGCTGCTTGAGATCTCTTCCCCGATCGAGAGCCTAGCTATGGGTAGGATCAAACCATATTTAATAGTTTTTGTTTTGTCTCGTACGAAACATTTTTGCTGTCTACTACCATGGGCCAAGTCAGTCCAATTTAGGCCCATGATATCCCTGTACTAAACCAAACCCTTGCACCAGGGCTCAGCTAATGATGGAGTGTTGTGTTATGTTTGCATGTATGCCTGTCTCTCTCTCTCTGCCTGTTTCCTCAGCGCCCGCCGATGTCCGCACCGGGAACATCGGCGTCCGAAGGGGGGAAATATGTAGAATTATTCATGAACGAGCCCACCAAATTAACACAACTCCACATCCCAAAGATCAAAGAGATCCAACTTCCCCCACTGAACCATTTGTGAGCCATAAAGTTGGACCTGGGAACTAAAATGGCCAATCGAAGACGGCCCCTCCATGTCTGCTTAATTACAAATGCATTTGATTGTATTAATAGAGCCAAAGATCAAAGAAACCATCTTTCGCTGTATTGACTTTAAGAAATCAGATGGATCAGCAAACACCAGGATGCAAGGTGTAAATTCCCACTGGTAAATTTGAAGAAAATCTACCTCAATTACAGAAAGTGTGTACTATTTGGTATGGTTGTGATGGATGAATGTTTTCCAGTACTTTGATGCAAAATTGATTTACAGTCAGGTCCATAAATATTGGGACATCGACACAATTCTAATCTTTTTGGCTCTATACACCACCACAATGGATTTGAAATGAAATAAACAAAAGATGTGCGTTAACTGCAGACTTTCAGCTTCAATTTGAGGGTATTTACATCCAAATCAGGTGAGCAGTGTAGGAATTACAATAGTTTGTATATGTGCCTCCCACTTTTTAAGGGACCAAAAGTAATGGGACAGTTGGCTGCTCAGCTGTTCCATGGCCAGGTGTGTGTTATTCCCTCATTATCCCATTTACAAGGAGCAGATAAAAGGTTCAGAGTTCATTTCAAGTGTGCTATTTGCATTTGGAAACTGTTGCTGTCAACTCTCAATATGAGATCCAAAGAGCGGTCACTATCAGTGAAGCAAGCTATCATTAGGCTGAAAAAAACAAAACAAACCCATGAGAGAGATAGCAAAAACTTTAGGTGTGGCCAAATCAACTGTTTGGAACATCCTTAAAAAGAAAGAACGCACCGGTGAGCTCAGCAACCCCAAAAGACCCGGAAGACCACGGAAAACAACTGTGGTGGATGACCGAAGAATTCTTTCCCTGGTGAAGAAAACACCCTTCACAACAGTTGGCCAGATCAAGAACACTCTCCAGGAGGTAGGTGTATGTGTGTCAAAGTCAACAATCAAGAGAAGACTTCACCAGAGTGAATATAGAGGGTTCACCACAAGATGTAAACCATTGGTGAGCCTCAAAAACAGGAAGGCCAGATTAGAGTTTACCAAACAACATCTAAAAAAGCCTTCACAGTTCTGGAACAACATCCTATGGACAGATGAGACCAAGATCAACTTGTACCAGAGTGATGGGAAGAGAAGAGTATGGAGAAGGAAAGGAACTGCTCATGATCCAAAGCATACCACCTCATCAGTACAGCATGGTGGTGGTAGTGTCATGGCGTGGGCATGTATGGCTGCCAATGGAACTGGTTCTCTTGTATTTATTGATGATGTGACTGCTGACAAGAGAAGCAGGATGAATTCTGAAGTGTTTCGGGCAATATTATCTGCTCATATTCAGCCAAATGCTTCAGAACTCATTGGACGGCGCTTCACAGTGCAGATGTGAAAGCAACCAAAGAGTTTTTTAAGGGAAAGAAGTGGAATGTTATGCAATGGCCAAGTCAATCACCTGACCTGAATCCAATTGAGCATGCATTTCACTTGCTGAAGACAAAACTGAAGGGAAAATGCCCCAAGAACAAGCAGGAACTGAAGACAGTTGCAGTAGAGGCCTGGCAGAGCATCACCAGGGATGAAACCCAGCGTCTGGTGATGTCTATGCGTTCCAGACTTCAGGCTGTAATTGACTGCAAAGGATTTGCAACCAAGTATTAAAAAGTGAAAGTTTGATTTATGATTGTTAATCTGTCCCATTACTTTTGGTCCCTTAAAAAGTGGGAGGCACATATACAAACTGTTGTAATTCCTACACTGTTCACCTGATTTGGATGTAAATACCCTCAAATTAAAGCTGAAAGTCTGCAGTTAACGCACATCTTTTGTTTATTTCATTTCAAATCCATTGCGGTGGTGTATAGAGCCAAAAAGATTAGAATTGTGTCGATGTCCCAATATTTATGGACCTGACTGTAGATGGACCCAAAGAGGGAATTATACACATATATTGTGAATTAATTACAACGGATTATAATCAATTACATATATGATTAGTTCTAGTTTAATAGTTGTCTAGAAAAACTATCCTAGTTTGTCCAGCAAACTATGGGTTTTTCATAGACTATTATAAAAGAAATGTTATTCTCTGGCCACGAGAATAACTTCCTATTATAGCATTAAAGCGTAAAGCAATGTTGCAGAATCAACATAGAAGTGACTTTGTTTCTGCTGCTCATTCAGAAAACCATCGAGCATGAATATAATGTATTTAATATATGAAACTATGGATACAGAGGCTATACTGCTAAATATACACAAATAATACACATATATAGAAAACGAAAGTAAAGTCAAGAAAGCAGAGGTGATCAAAGAAATGGCTTACGAACAGTTAAAACCTTTGAGAGCCAGCAAGGAAACTCAGCTTACACATCGAGCTTAAAACACTTAGAAAAGAATGGTTCTATACTTGCATAGGTTCAGGTGCTGTGGTCGTTTCGTGTTTCTGCAGGAGTTTCGGTTTGTGCGGCTGGAGCGATTGGTCCTTTTCCGAGAAAGGGTTCTTTGGTGGGATTTTCAAACAAGGGTTTAACTTAAGAGTAAGATAACCGGAAAATAAAGAAGAAGAGTCCGTCTCCTAGGCGATGAAAAGTGAAGACTTTGGGTGACGGATGAAGAAGGTTTGACAAAAGAAACTTGATGGATGGAGCGTGATGGAGGCGCGGTCGCCGAGACGTCCAGGAGAGACGTGCGTGAAATGGCGAGGGACAATCGAGAGACATGTGTCATTGTGTTTTAAGGACAACAGACCAGAACGCCTCCTTGGGTACATCAGCCAATGATGAGGGTGCGATTTTGGCAGGCAAATTTCTTCTTTGTCTTGTCTTGCGGCTCACTTTGCATAATTTATGATGGTTTCAGAATTGGTAACTTTTACTCCAAAAGACCTTAGACATAGACTAAAGCATGGTATCGTAACAGAACATGCATAATTAATTAAAGCATCCTGAGAGAATTTGTTTAAGACCAAACATACCAGGGTGCAGAAGACATAAAGACATAGATACAATCTTACACTCGCATATAAAAGGTTTGAGGTATAATTCACACAACTATAGTCGTAACTTAATATTAAATCCATGATTACAACTGGAATACAGGCTTACATTTTAATCATATTTTAATGAATGTGACTTAAAGAGGTATGTTACTCTGTGTGTGCACGTACGTGTATTGGAGTTTGGCGATGTCTGGAATGTGGCCGCATGGCTTGCCGTAATTCGATCTGAGTTTAGCGCGTTCGTTTGAAGTCACAAGGGAGAGAATCGGGGATCCATCGATACGGCCATAAAATGTGTCAAGTGAGCTGTTAATGTCAGCCAGGCCGGAGCCAATGTGAGATTTACAAACAAAAGATCAATAAGGTAACACTTTAACGAAGTTTATAGTTGACTTGCTAGTTTTGATCCTGCACAGATGCTACAAGACGCAGAGAGACACCCACGCAGCAACGCGTAAACCCTGCAACTATTCAAGAAGACTCCATTTTCTGCAAAGCCAACTATTTCCCCACGGGACGTCGTCCTTCAGAACTCTTGACCGAGCAGCGCTGCTTCCTTCAACTCCATCACGAAGGGATACGCGCTTACAGGAGCAGCCAACGCAAGTGAACACAGGTCTCCTAATTTTGCTGAGCTGGTGCAATTTTAAGCAAATGAAACTATGGTTGAATTGCTAGTGTATTAATTCTCTCAGGTTACGGTCAAAGAAACTTGTTAAAAGCTAGACAACTGGGGAATCCATTCACCTCCAGATAATAATCTCACCATTTCCCTGTAACTGAATGAATGAGTGTGTGTATGTTTTTCGTTAGATTAGTTTGTGCATAATAGATTAGTTCAATAAAGTCTTGTTTGATTTTTCACGCATATTAAGTGTCTTGTGCTGTGGTTACCAAATTGCTGCCTTAAACTACGATTGCTACCTTGCTCGTAATCATAATCAGTAATCATAACAAAATATTATTACCGGTGGCCAAGGGATAATATTTTGTCCAGAATTGGTAAAATACTTTAAGCTCAATTTTTCGGTGGACGAATAATTGATAAAGTGTTAAATATTAATTCTGAATTTACAATTTACATTTACAGTTGATTTGGTTCTTATTCACTGTAATTTAATTACACTTTTTGATGAATTAATTGGGTTAATTCTTACAGGGGAAAAAACTGTTCTTATGCCTAGTGCACAGAGATCTGTAACGTCTGCCTGAGGGCAGAAGTGCAAACAGGTTGTGTCCAGGGTGAGAGTTGATGTTACCTGCCCGTTTCTTCACTCTGGCGTTGTATAAGTCCTGAAGGTTGGGCAGGTGCATAGAAGTGCACAGAACTGACTCAATAACAGCTGAGTAAAACTGTGTCGGCAGTACCTGTGGCAGGTTGAACTTCCTCAGCTAGCGAAGGAAGTAGTCTCTGCTGAGCCTTTTTCGCAGTGGAGTCAATGTGATTGTCCCACTTCAGGTCCTGAGAGATGATGGTGCCCAGGAACCTGAATGACTCCATTGCCTCCACAGTACTGTTCATGATGCTGAGTGGGGGGAGTGCAGGGGGGTTTCTCCTAAAGTCCACTATCATCTCCACTGTTTTGAGCGTGTTCAGCTCCAGGTTATTGTGACTGCACCAAACAGCCAGCTGTTCAACCTCCAGTCTGTAAGCAGACTCGTCTCCGCCCCGGATGAGTCCGATGACTGGTGTCGTCAGCGAATTTCAGGAGCTTGACAGAGGAGTCTTTAGAGGTGCAGTCATTTGTGTAGAGGGAGAAGAGCAGTGGGGAGAGCACACAACCCTGAGGAGCTCCGGTGCTGATGGTGAAGGTCCTGGATGTGAGCTTTCCCAGCCTCACTAGCTGCTGCCTGTCTGTCAGGAAGCTGGTGATCCACTGACAGATGGAGGTGGGTACAGAGAGCTGGGTCAGTTTATTTAGGAGGGTATCCGGGATTATGGTGTTGAAAGCCGAACTGAAGTCCACAAACAGGATCCTTGCATGAGTTCCTGGTTTGTCCAGATGTTGTAGGATATAATGCAGTCCCATATTGACTGCATCATCTACAGACCTGTTTGCTCCAGCAGGGGTCCAGTGATGTCCTTCAGGTAGGCCAGCACCAGTCTCTCAAAAAAGCAACAGGTCTGTAGTCATTTAGTCCTGTGATTTTTGGTTTCTTGGGTACAGGGATGATGGTGGAGTATTTGAAGCAGGGGGGGACTTCACACAGCTCCAGTGATCTGTTGAAGATCAGTATGAAGATGGATGACAGCTGGACAGTGCAGGCTTTGAGACAGGCTGGTGAAACACCGTCTGGGCCTTTGGCTTTCCTTATCTTCTGTTTCCTGAAGACTCTGCATACATCCCTCTCACTGATCTGAAGTGCAGGTTGAGAAGCAGGAGGGGGGAGGGCGTTGATGGCTGTGTGGTGAGCCGGTCAGAGCGGGTGTGGGGTGTGAGACCAGGCTTTTCAAACCTGCAGTAAATTGCATTCAGCTCGTTGGCCAAATGTTGGTTCTCCACAGTGCTGGGGGATGGGGTCTTGTAGCTGGTAATGGTTTTCAGGCCCTTCCACATTGATGCTGGGTCAGTAGCTGAAAGCTGGTGTTCTAGCTTCTTGGCATAACTTCTCTTTGCTAAACTGATCTCCTTATTCAGTGTGTATTTGGCCTGTTTGTACACAAGACTTTGTCCCCGTTCCTGTAGGCATCCCCTTTGGCCTGGCGAAGCTGAGTTTTGAAGTAAACCAAGGTTTGTCGTTGTTATATGTTAAATAAGTCCTGGTGGGAACACACATGTCCTCACAGAAACTGATGTAGGATGTCACGGTGTCAGTGAGCTCATCCAGATCAGTGGCTGCAGCCTCAAAAACACTCAAATCAGTGCAGTTGAAACAGGCTTGTAGAGCCCGCTCTGTTTCGCTGATCCATTTCTTTACCAGCGTCCATCTTACCACAGGCTTAGCAGATTTCAGTTTCTGCTTGTAGGCTGGTAGAAGATGAACCAAACAGTGATCAGAGTCCCAAAGCCGCTCTGGGGACAGAGTGGTATGCATCCTTTAAAGCAGTGTAGGAATGGTCCAGTATGTTACGGTCCCTGGTGGGGCATGTGATGTGCTGTCTGTATTTAGGCAGTTCACAGGTGAGATTAGCTTTATTGAAATCACAGAGAATGATAATGAAAGTGTTTGGGTAACATTGCTCTGTGTGTGTGATCTGATCAGCCAGCTGTTCTAGCGCTGCGCTCACGCACGCATCAGGAGGAATGTAAACACTCACCAGAATAAACAAAGAAAACTCCCGCGGTGAATAAAAAGGCTTACTGTTAATGAAGGCTTACATCTCTGCAATGCGTCTCCTGTCTATGGTCTCTAAACACAGTTATTGCTGGGCCACCACAGTCCTCCTTATGTTGGTAAGACCAGCACACCGCAGCCACAATAGCGCTGTATGACTGATGATCTGCTTTTATTACATTTTTCCTCTTTTATTCAAAATATTCACAAAGTTGTTAACTATAACATGAAAGATCTGATATTCTGATTGACAAATATGTGCAAGTGGATGTGTTTTGCTGTTTAAACACCTTTATAACAATCGCGTTAGTTGAGCTATACGTGCGATGGGCGCCGCCATGTTAGTTTGCACCACAGTACAGAGAATCGGATCTGTTGGATTTACAACATGCAAATTCATCCACTTCTCCCGAAATACATGAAAGTAAGTGAGCTGGTGAACTGGGAGAAGAATAGAGTAAACTTTAAAGTTACATACACAATGTGTATCTGATATGAATAAAATGTCGTCTAATTATTATGGAAAGGATTGTTATTGCCACTTCCATAGACATCAGTGTGTATTTTACAAGCTATAAATGTATTGTTTTGTTAGCATTTATGTGTACTTAAATGTCTGAAACCTAAAATAAACATTATGTGGTTGAAAACGCTGCATATTTGTGATATATGAAAAGTGCTGCGCGCGTCCATCTCTGGTTTAGCGCCAGCCAAAGCGCGCACGCACATCTGAATTTGGCAGCTGATCACGTGATGCACCAAACGTTCTAATCACACTGGTGTGATCGTACGCTTAAGAGGGTTAACAACTGGCGTGAAGTGTAAACACAAGCACCAGGCAACTTTAGTGAAACTTGGTATTCTTAATGTTGCTCCAACACCAGCCAATTCCTCTCTAACAAGGAAACCTCTATCTGCAAGTATCTCATCAACATGCTCAAGTTTTTCCAAAAAAAAAAACAAACAAAACAAAATCTAACAGAATCTAAAGTTATTAGTTTTTCTCCCTACCCATCAGACAAAAATGATATAGTTCCTGCTGGTGTTATTCCAATTAGATACTTAATTGTGTTTTGGTACTTATAATTTGACCAGGTTTCAGCCCTTGCTCTTAGTAGTAATTGTATGTTCTCTCTATAAATATTTCAGTACAGCGTATACAATGACAGTTCTTAAATTTGGGTTTAAAATACTTTGGCATGTTTGCTCATGTTTGCTCTCACTGCATCCTTACTAGGCCACAGTATCAAAGGGTTCAATATAGAGGACAACATGGGTATCAACTCTATTAAGATTTTTGATACAGTTGAGAATGAAAGCCCAAATCTGTAGGCAAGATCTCTGTTGTTGAGTCCAAGTCTGACTTTCATCAGAACCAGAAGGAGGTGGTTCTCCCAGCTTAACCCACCTTTAAGCACAAGTGTGCTTCTTTTTATAATACTCAACAGCCATATGAAAAACAACACAATTTTAGAGTTCATGTCCTTTATAGATTCAAACCCAAAATTGGACTGCTTAAGCTGCTCCTTCAGTTTTTTTATTCTCTTCCTGTGTGGCCTCCAGTTCTCTTTTCACAGCTTCGTAGTCATCACTGTGCTGGTTGTACTGCAAGTTGAGTTGGTCCATCCATCACTTTTTTGGCCACAAAATCACCTTCATCTATAACACAAAAAGGGAGAAGAATTAATTAACTCTTTACACGTGCAACACATTACAAGAACCAACCAGCTCCAAACATACACAGACACACACGCAACCATCTCAGGTTACGCATGTAACCATGGTTCCCCTGAGAACAGGGAACGAGACACTGCGTCTAGCACTATAGGGAACACCTCCGTGGGAACCGGTGTCTGAAATGCTATCAAATCATGACAATCGTATTGGCCGGCGACAGCCTATGTAGACGCAGTGTCTCGTTTCCGGTTCTCGGGGAACCATGGTTACATGTGTAACCTGAGACGTTTCCTTTCGAAAGAGAACTCACACTGCGTCTAGCGCCATGGGGAATGAAATACCCACGCCGCAATGCTGAGGGGAGTGCATGCCAAAGAATGGCTGACAAAAAAAAGATAGACAATTTCAACAGAAATGTCAAAATCACTCCTCCTACGGATCTAATAGGCTGTCAGTGACAGCATTCCCTACGGCCAACACCCAAGCTATAAGCCTCAAAGAGGCCCCCAGAAATATCCAGAGGCCTACCAAGGCCACTCAAAGGCTTGGAACCAACAACTTCAAACAGAAGGGGCCCCTTTAAGGGAATGTGGCCAGGGAGCCGAAAGGAGCCCCGGCCAGTCACTTCTCAGGGGAGCATAGTCTACCCCTAATGCCACCAGGGAGGCTGACCTGGTCCTACTTTAGTAACCTAGTCTGGCCAGCAACCTGTCTGTTACCTAAACAGAGCCTCTAAAGCACTTGCCTCCAGAGGAGGTGTCCAGAAAGAGGGACTGCAAACTGGCAGTAACCAACTCAGACCGGATCATAGAGACTGGCATCCTGGGGAGCAGGACTCAGCATAGCACTTAAAACTCTTGCAATCAAGGGGAGTTACTCTGCTCAACCTAGGATCTACAGAGCGCTTCTTAAACAAGGCACTCTGGAGGCTGAGTACTCTATATAAGGTACTATATATAATGAGAGGCATACCTCCAGCTCCAACAGGAGCTGATCTACCAAGGGAGTTCTTACTAAAAGAATCTCTTAAACCTTTAAGACCAACTCAGGGATCGAGGTCCTCTATATGACGACCCACACGAGAGAGGGGAGTACCTACAGCCTAAAATAGCCACTTAGAGACTTGGAATACTCGTTTGCATTGCCATAACGAGCTGTGTACTCAGCATAATGCTTTCTACCCTTAAAACAACTCTTGGTCCAAGACGAGAACGACCGTCTGAGCTCAGCTCTGGCGGAATGGAGGCCTCAACAGGAAGAAATTCCACAGGAGGGGCCTGCAACACTCGACCCCGTGACTTGATAATAATCAAGGAGCTTTTGGCTGAGAGATTGCTGAAGCTCAGCATATTGCTTTTACTCTAATATCAAGAGGAATCTCAGCTCAATCTAGGCAAATTAAGGAGGCCGTAAAGCCTGCTACTCGCATTAATAGCCTAATGCAGAAGGCGGGCCCCGGCCGGGGACGAGTCTCACAATGAGAGGAGGCATACTAGGATCTCTAGCTGCCAGTCCTAAGCTGGAGAGACTCCCCTAGGAGTAGCCTACTCCGAGCTACGGCATGCTAGGAGGCGGAAAAGCTGCAGCATAACCGCCTCTGTCTAAAAGACACTCCTAAAGTACTAGCCTAGGCCGGAAATAGGGGCGGCCCAAAAAGAAGGGCCGAGACACACGCACTCATGACCTTCCTGGAGCTCACTGGAGCGGTAGCTTCGAATAGAGACTCTCAAACGAGAGGAAGCCAGCTCACTCACCACAGGGTAATGTCAAGGCGGCCCAGAGAGGGCCGGCACCTACAGTCATGATCTATCTGGAGCTCGGGGGAGCGGAGGCTTCAGCATATCGCCCTTCACTCTCTCAGCGAGAGGAAACCACTTCACTCGACCTAGGGAAGGTATCAAGGGGGCCTAACAAAGGCCATACACCTCAAATTGTGATATTACCTGGAGCTCAGCAGAGTGGTGGCAGAGCCTCAGGCCTGATGTAAAAGCGCCTGAGATGAATAAATGCCCCTTTTATTCCTTTTTATAGGGAGCTGAGGTTGCTAAAATTATAACGGTTCTCACAAAAGTGAGGCGACCTACAAAACTCAACCTGAGGGAGTTGGGCCATATGCCCATTTCCCCTTTGATATTATGTAGGTGCTATGGCTGAGGTTAACAGCTAAGGTTATAGGCTGTTATTAGCCTTCCTGGTGCTGTTTTTCCCAGGTGTTAGGCCCTTATCTTTGAGAAGATAAGTTATGCATTACTGCTAGGCCCCACTTTGTAGAACTTTGTCATGCTTATAATGTCTTCACATGAGCCCCTTGAATTATATTCAAGTTTGAGTATACGGTGCTAAATGTTTTTAGCTTTCGTTCTCAAGGGTTCAATACAGATCTCAGATCTGTTTTGTGAAAACATTAATCCTGTTTGGATGGCATGCATTACAACGCATTTACCTTTGTTTTGGGTTCTAAGCTTTAGCCCTACATACTTTCATATATGTGAGCTTACTCTAGTGCTGCCACAGGTTAGCACCTGGTTCCATGATAGCAGGCTGTGATTAGCCTCTATCTAAGAACGTGGTGTTTTGTTGTACTCCCCAGTTAGGGTTTGTGTTCCACTGAGTGCATCCCTGTTGGATTGCACACTCAGGTTGAGTGTAAAGAGTCTTATTCTGGTTAGAATAGTATGATCTCTGTTAGCTCCCATTCGATCATGACCACAGCAGCTGTTTTACATATACTGTTAAGTCTGTTGGCTCTTTTTGATAGCCTTTTTTTGAGTACAGCTTGTATCTCGGGCGCTGTTGGTTTACAATCGCGAGTTTGCTCACATCTTAGCACTGCCTCAGGCTTATGCTCATGTTTGTTTGAGGTGGTAGACCTTGTGGGCCTCTCTTAGACTATGATAGCATGTTTATTTGTACCATGTACATTGCCTGTTGGAATGTGTAGGCTTAGCTCAGGTTGTGTAGCTAGTTACCCACAATTGGCTTGTTGGGTCTAGAGCTGGTCCCCTTTGAGCTTGGTCCCTATTTATGACCACTGGCTGGCGCCACATGGTGCTAAAAGTAGTAGGCCCTGCCAGGCCTCCTTTTCAGTTTTTATGTTGGCCCAGCTGGTTTGGTTATATTTAGACTCATTTCCATGGTTGAGTCTTGTTTGCTGACTCACACCGCCATCGGCCACTCCCACCTCTGTAGAGTAGGCCCTAGGTCAGGCCTCTCATAGAGCACTGTGGCGCAGTGTGTACTCCTCTTATCCAAGTGTTAAGGTGTCTTATCGAGTACTTGGCCTACTGGCTGGTTTAGTCATGAAGCTACCACTGGCTGATGCCATGTGTTCATGGAGGTTGAAGGCCCCACAAGGGCCTCCTTTCAGTTTGCATGTTGGCACAGTTGTGTGTTGGTTTCTATGTGGCTCATCACCATGGATGGGTCGTGATTGCCACTAGCTGACGCCACGTGTTTCGAGTCGTAGGCCTTTGTAGGCCTCCTATGTATCATGCTGGAGCTTGGCTGTGTACTCCTCTCATTTAGAGAGTAAAAGGTGCTTTTACTGAGTACATGTTCTGAGTGGCTTGCCTCTCAGGGTGAGTTCTTGTGTTAAAACCAGCTGGTTGTTCGGTTTTATGCATTTACTTCCTTGAGCATGGTCTCCTTTAGCTCTGGTTGAGCTAAGTAGTTACCTTGTTTTTAACTCTGTTCTATTTTGCTCCTAGAACTTTAGTGGCCGCTAGCTGACGCCGCGTGTGACAGGTAGGCCCTCGCGGCCTCCTTTGGGAACATGCTGGCATGTACCTTTTGTGTTTCTTTGACATTCTTTACTGAAGACAGTAAAAGGGACTTTATGTCGCTGGCTGGCCAGGGCTCCGGCTGACTCATTAACCTCCTTTGTAGTCGGTTTGTTCTGCCCGAAGCTTAATAACACTGCCACGAGCTGATGCCACGTGTCTGCTGAGGTTATAGGCCCATGGGGCCTTCTTTAGCACGTGATGGTGTACGCTGTACTCCTCTTGCTTAAAGAGCAAAAGGTTCTTTACCGAGTACACTGCTCGTTGGATTGTGTTGGACGGACTGTTTCGTGGGCACTCACAGCTATTTAATTACTTGGTTGGTTGTGCACCCAGCATGCTATTTTCAGGTGAGTGGCCTTATGGGCCATCCTGGAATACCACCATACCATTTGAGTTTCTGTGTGATATTTAGTTCATTTTTTAAGAACTTTAGTTATGTTGAAGGCCCTTTTTCCGGCCTCCATGACTATGTGCCTACAGTATGGTCTGTCTGTTAGGTTGAGCTTCGTACTTCCCTTTGGGTTGACTGTGTAATTGTGCTTAGCTCCCTAAGCTGGTCATTGGTTGTAGACTTCTATTAAGTCTCCCGTTGAGACCAGCCCTAGGCTGGTTTGTGCTCCCCTGTACCAGGGTTTTTCTAGCACACAGCCTCCTCAGTGCTTTAATCAGACACTGAGTAGATCCTAGGATGAGCGGATTATACTCCCCTCAGTACGAGGGTTTATAGCGCTCAGCTGAGTTCTGCTCTCCAGGATGCCCTTCTCTGCGCATGGGTTTGAGTTGCTCACTGCTCTTTCGCAGTCGCTCTTACCTGCTCTCTTCCCTGAAGAATGCGCTTTGGAGATTCTGTGTATCAGACAGGGCTGGCCCAGACTAAGTTTGGCTTTCGCCAGATTAGTACGGCCTCCTTGGTGGCGCCGAGGGTGACTTTTTTCGCCTCTAGTGACTGGCCAGGGTTCCTTTTGGTTTCCTGGCCACATTCCTTTAAGGGACCACTTTCCACGGAATGCTGGTCCCAGATGCTTGAGCAGCCTTGGAAGGCTTTCTGCGGAAGGCCTCTTTTAGGCTCAGCTTAGGCTGTTGGCCGTAGGGAATGCTGTCACTGACAGCCTTGTGTGACCCGAAGGGAAGTTGCTCCCGGCATTTCTCTGGAACTGCCGAACGTTTGTCCGGTCATTTGACATGCACTCTCCTTTAGCATGGCGGCGTGGGTATATCGTTCCCCATAGCGGTAAATGCAGAGTTGAAGTTCCCTTTCGAAAGGGAACGTCTCAGGTTACATATGTAACCATGGTTCCCTGAGAACAGGGAACGAGACTCTGCGTTGCCCTGCCTGCTGAACAGTCCCTCAAGACGAGTAGGTGTCGACTGCTTCCTCAGGCGCTCCCTTTATACTCCGGGTTCGCGCTATGATGACGTCATAGGCTGTCGCTGGCCAATAGGATTGGAGTGGTGTGATTCTTTGGCATTCGGACACCTGTCACGAGTGACGGTTCCCCATAGCGGTAAACGCAGAGTCTCGTTCCCTGTTCTCAGGGAACCATGGTTACATACGTAACCTGAGACGTTATTTTTTGCGTTTATTGCACAGCTCTCAGGGCAGGAGTACTCAATAGGTTCGTATCGTTGTGTTATTTTCAGTTAACTACTAGTGATGTCTGGTTCGCGAACGAATCGTTCTTTTTAACCGGTTCTTTTCAGTGAACCGGTCAAACCAGTTCACCAAATCGGACTGAATCGTTCCAAACAGTTCGCATCTCCAGTAAGCAAACACTAATCCACAAATTACTAAAGTTACTCACTTTTGACGTGCCTGACACTACCTCTCGAAATAAACCAACATCCCGGAGTTATTCAGTTACTCCAACACAACAGTACACTGACTTTACCTGCTGTGAAGAAAACTGATGATGATGAGCACGAGCAGCAGAGCAGCTGATATGAGTGCGCATGCGCGGCGCACACGAACGAGCGTACACGGCCTGCGCCATTCTCATTCTCGAGTCAAGAATCGGTTGCAGCGGTTTTCGGATCACCAGTACACAACCGAGAACCGCTTCTTTCGGACATGTCCGATTTGAGAACCGATGAGCTGATGATACTGCGCATGTGTGTACTTTTTCAAGAGAACGAAAAGCACGTTAGTCAAGTTTTGTTGAACATTGGAAAGTGTGATAACATAAAACATACTGGAAATATGTTTATGACTTAATTCAAAATACAAAAAGTTTATTGTGCTTTTCCAAATACACCATAACAGATTAATAGCATACAAAATACTGTACATAATACCGTACATAATAAACTACATGCCAACATGAACATAATATTTTGTACACAGATCAAACTAATGTTCAGAAATAGTTCTACAATATAGTTCTTTCTATATTAATGTTATTTAAAAAGCAATATAATAAAAGTTGTGCAGTTAATTAATTGTTTGTAAAACTATCAAACTAAACATTTATTTGTTTCATAAATAATCCATGGACAGCTTATTTAATTTCTAAACATGGTGATATAAAGATAAAAAAAAAAAATTACGTAATCAAACTACAGCGAGAGCAAACAAACGACTCCTTTTGAATCGCTCTCGCGGTTCTCGAATCTCATCTCGTTCTCGAGTAGAATCGGTTGCAACGGTTTTCGGATCACCAGTACACAACCGAGACCCGCTTCTTTCGGACGTGTCCGATTTGAGAACCAATTAGCTGATGATACTGCGCATGCGTGATTCAATGTGTGATCTAAAGCTACAGAACAGTAATGACTGTCACAGCACCGGTTAACTAGGACAACTGATGCTATGAGAGGACTCGAATGAGGGGCCAATCTGCTGAAACGTAAGTTTATTTAATTACAAATAAATCATAATGTAAAAGGATTGTGGTTTCTGCGCTGATGAACTGCCTGTATATGGATGCTTTAGATGCAAAAATAAATTGTATGAAATGTTTCAGATTATGTTTTAGTTGACTGATGTTATGATTACTGACTTTATATATTTGAATGTGTTAAGTGTTTTTTCATCCCGGCCCAAAATAGACGACGTCATCGCGGATGACGTCATTACGTCGGAGCGTAAAAGAACCGGTGAACCGTTTTTTTTTTCAACCGGTTTATTGAATCGAACTGTCCGAAAGAACCGGTTTGCGGAAAGAACCGGTTTGCGAAAAGAACCGAACTTCCCATCACTATTAACTACGTGCTGCTCTCGGGGCAGGAGTACTCAATAGGTCCGTATCGCTGTGTTAATTTTCATGTTTATTGTGCAGCTCTCAGGACAGGAGTACTCAATAGGTTTGTATCGCTGTGTTATTTTCAGTTATCTATGTGGTGCTCTCAGGGCAGGAGTACTCAATAGGTTTGTATCGCTGTGTTATTTTTAGTGTTTAACGAGCTTCTCTCAGGGCAGAAGTACAGGGCTCTACAGTGTGAGCATTTCCCTCGCATTTGCGCCTGAAAATAACTGCATGCGAGTGTGAAAAAATATTTAGGTGCACTGGTGCGAGTGACCCGATCGATTCTCATGAATAGAACTATAATACAATCGGAACAAAAAGTACACCTCCTAAAATGTATCTACACTGAACAACAGTTATGTTTCGCACTGCAATCGGCTGCTTTTGTGCCTTCATTCAAAGACTTTGCTTCAGTCAGCAGAGCAAGTGCAAAAGACGTGCGCGACAGACTACACTTCAAAGATTGTTTACAAGGTGAAACGAGACACTAACCGCGTTTCCATTACAGATTTAGGCAAAACTTTTGCGATATTTTCTAAATGTCGATAAAAAACTACTGCGATATGACGGTGTTTCCATTAACTGTTGTTATGCGACTAAAACTCTCACGATGAGTCATTTTCCTCTTGCGATACGTCATTTTCTAAAAGATACTTCTTTCTGAGAGCTTTATTTGGAGCGTAATATTTGCCACGGCTTCTATAAATGCACCACGAGGATGTGAGGAACGAGGAGTGAGAAAGCTTCCTGAGGAGCTATGAGCGAGGATGCACAGGTGCATAGACATCTAATACTGTTAGTTTCTAGTAGGGCTGGGCGATATGGCTGAAAACTGTATCACGATATCAGTGTTTCATATCGGTCGATATCGATAATTATTGATATTTTTTATGACCCATTTAAAATAAGGACCAGGAGAAAAATATATTACATTTAAACATTTTTATTTTAAACTTAACCTTCCTCTGATCATAATCCCCTCAGTTATTAAGACAGAAATGTCAACAACCATTGAAAACTCAAATAATTAAAATGTAAACAAGTCTAAAGTCATAATGAACACTTACAATTATCTCTTAACAATTAACATTTAAGGTGCAAAATGAAAAAAATGTAAGAAATGCTTAATAAAGTGTAATAAAATAGTGCAAAGTGTTAAATATAAACAGAGAAACCTGAGAATTTAGTGCAAGTTTAGTGCTAGGAAGTTCACTAGCTGTTCACCTTCTGGTGAATAAAGTGTTTTTAAAATATGTGCAGTGTTTTGTAAACATAAATAAAACTGAGGTAGACTGAGATACATCTGTAATATAAAAAACAAACCTGATACAGTATAGTAACATTTGTTTGAAATATAAAACCTGCAGAAATATGAAAAAGTAACTCTTCAAGTTATTCTTACTCTAATCATACTAGAGTAAGTATTCAAGTATATTTTCAGTCCAGGTTTTGTGCTAGGAACACCAGCTGGTTGACCTTCTCTGGGTCTAAAGCTGCCCTGGTGCATGTAACAATATTACCCCCAGTACTAAAAATTCTTTCTGAGGAGGTGCTGGTGGCTGGGATGCACAAGTACTTTTTCGCCAGCTGAGACAATCTGGGGAAGTTGTGTTCATGTAGCCTCCATCAGTCCAAAGGGTTAGACTCACTGTCTGCATCAGGGCACATCAGGTACCTTTCCAGCTCACTCTCCACTTTTTGTTTTTCAGTGAGAGGCAAAGCATCATCTTCTTGGCACTGTTTTTTGAAAAAGCTCCCCAATGACTTGCGTTGCTTCTTCACGCCCAGTGGCATAGGTGGTCCACTGACAGCTCCTCCTTCTGCACCTTGGTCTGCTGCTCCCTCAGAAGGCCCTGCATGTGATTGGCCCTGGTCTTCATCCATGATCTCAGACACAGCTCTCATTTGAATGGCCCCTACCTTCTCTGGCCTGATGTATTGGCCTTTAAACCTAGGGTCCACAAAAGTAGCCATGTCAAGGAGATCATCTGTGTCAGGGTCAGCATATTTCTCATCGAGATAGGTCATTATTTTTGTCTTCAGCTCTTTTGTGAGCTGAGTGTCCCCCTCATTAACTTTCAGCAAACTGGAGCGGAAAAGGTGGAGCACAGGCTTCTGTGAACTCCAGGAGAGGAGTTAAGGCCGCATGCATTGACTCAAGGACGTCAATATCCTGCCACGTTGGGATAAGGTGCCTGTTGTTTTTGTCAGAAGACAGAACTTCAGTGATGGCCTTTTGTTGCTCTAGGACCCTTGCCACCATCTTTTGTCTTGAGCCCCACCTGGTTAGTGACTCTGTAACCAGCTGGTGTGTGGGAAGATGGAGACGTTCCTGTGCTTTAGAGAGCGCACTCTTTTTCTTCCACGAGTAAGAAAAGGTAGATACCACTTTCTTGCACACACTTACAGCCCTCTCCACTCTTTTATCTTTTCCTGCAGCACCTGCAGAAAAACAATGCCAGCATTAATAACTGATAATAGATCACACACACACACACACACACACACAGAAACACACACACAGAGTCATGTCAGTGTGTAAAGCTGCTTCCATAGATCATAATATACTTATAATATATAATCTCAATTACTGGCTAATAAAATCACCATAGGAACCAACATTGATGATGAGCATTAAAATGACAAAGCTACTCACCAATAGCAGAGTGCAAACGATGGCCAAAACACTGCAGCCGTGTCCAGTTGTTCAGTGAAGTCGCCTTCACTACATTTGCCCCGCTGTCTGTGGTGATGCACACCATTTTGTCTTCAATCAGACTCCAGGACAACAGTGCCTCCTTCAAGCCTTCTGCTATCACTTCTCCTGTGTGATCTTCGGGGAAATATGCAGTCTCAAGGCATCTGGTTTTCAAACCCCATTCATTGTCGATGAAGTGAATGGTCAAGCTAATGTATGGCTCAGAAGTACGGCTTGACCACAGGTCAGAGTTTGTTGCAAAGTACTTGGCTGACAATATTTCTTGCTGCACAGATTCTTTGCACATTACATACAGCTTAGGAATGGCAGTCTTAGAAAAGTACTTTCGGCCAGGAAGAACATAGCGTGGGTCAAGCACGTGTATAAGCTTTTTATAACCTGGCTTCTCGACAGTGCTAAGCGGAAGCATGTCTTTGGCTATATGATATGTCACTGCCTCCGTTATATCTTTGTACCGTTTAGATTCTTTGTCATAAGGCACTGACGCAGAGTACCTCTCCATGGTGGTCTGCTGCTTGTGCGGTGTTGCAGCTACAGATGTTGCTGGCTGAATACGACTGTGCTCCAAAGGGCGAGCGCGACTAAGGTGGTACATCAAGTTTGTGGTATTACCACTCTTGGCGGGGACGACGGTCTTGCATAATTTGCAGACGACACTGGTCTGACTACGGTCAGACTTATAATACCCAAAAAATTGCCATACTGGCGAGCTGACTTTTCCTCTTTTGTTTACTATTTCCTCGCTCGCTGCGGCACTCATTTTCTGTTCATCAGTCGCCGGTTACTGAAGAGGAATCCAGCAGACCAGCACGAGACAACGATATGGCGCAACCAAACATGATACTGTTACATGATTGGCTGTTAGTGTGTCACTCCCTACGTTGCTAGGTTACCAGAGAGCGAGTGCCTTTGTGAATGCAACCAAACTTGCTTCGCAACCTCTGTGTTCTTCTAACGAAGAATAAAAAATATCGAACGTTTTATCGAACACATTTTTTATTGATATCGATCACGTGTCTATCGCGATACATATCGTTATCGTTTTATCGCCCAGCCCTAGTTTCTAGTATGTTAATAACTGTTACTAATAGTAGGCTAGCCTATTAATCTATTATTAGATGTCAAACTTAAATAACATAAGATCCCTTGAGGCTCGAGCGCAGCTGATGACGCTTTAAACTGACACTCAAGGGATCAAGAATATTCAAATATACAAATAAGATCTCATTCGATTACCCCGTCTCGTTTTTTTTTCTTTTTTTGCATCCTCCCGTTGCATCTATGGGGTGAAGCTGAGGCGTGAGGAAAGAGATGCATACATAAGAAAAGAAGAGCACACCCTGTCTCGTCTTCTGTACAAACATACAGCGCTAAAGAATGATATGACTGTATGTCAGGTGACCTGTAAATGCGAAAAAACTATTTCCATTGCATTTTTGCGAAATATTCCTTTTTCGAATTGCCTGAAAAACCACCTCCTGCGTAAAAAATATTTTGCGATATTTGGCAGTTTTTGTGAAATTTATGTGTTTCCATTAAGCGTAATTTCAATTCGCAATTACAATTTGCGCAATTTGAGGGGTGATGGAAACGTCTCATGCTGCAGATGTTTCAGCCAAATTAACTGGAAATACTACATTTGGATTATCATAAGCAAGGTTGGAAATTAATGGAGGCTTGAGGGCAAAAATGCCACCAAAAATTAATGAAAACATGCACCATGCTGCCATTTTACTTTCGCTTTTAAAGTAGAGGCAATTCGGAGGCGGCAATTGCTTGAATGGTGGGTGGGTTCATTATTATCCTTAATGAAAAAACACAACAACTAAACAGTACAATGACAAACTCGCTTAAATATTCTTTTACATTTCACTTTGCAACCAAATCTTCATCCATCGTCATCTGACTCCTGCAGCGACTCTCGTTCAGCTCTCACTGAATTGAGCAGACGCGTTCAGTTTTTAACTGTATCTGTTCTGTAACTAAACTATATTATTTTTATTACTATAAAAAAAAATCAAAACGATGGTGGCGGCGGTGCCGCGGTCACGGTGGGCAAGTGATATAACTGGTGTTGCGGCTGAACACAGGTAACACTGTCTATTGCAGCAAGACTAATATGTAGCCTAAGTTAAGTAATAGGCTATCACACGAGTAGACTCCTGTTTCTTCGAGTATTGGCATGATTGCAAACGTGATACTTACTGATCTTACTGAAGTCCAATAAACAAGTTGATATTAAGTGATTTAACATTAGACACAATAATGTCTGTTTTTGCTATATTTCGTGAAAACAGTTTCAAACAAAGCCACAACAGAACTGTTGCGCATCTCTAAGCAACGGTGAATGAATGAATCTGAGTTTTGAACGACTGAATGAATGACTCGCACATTAAGATTTACCGCCACCTACTGGCGGTAAAAGTAATGCATTTATTTTTGTATTTACACTTTACACAGACTGTTTTTACTTAAAATATCAAATATGTAATTTTTTACATATTTCTAAATTCAAAATTATACTTAAAAACATTTACAACATTTACCAATGAGTAGTCTATGTAAATGTGTCTAAAAACCACTTCAGATGGAGCTTATGTGCCACTTCTGCAGTGCAAAGATTTTTGATGATTTATTTTGATAGGTAACAGTCTGATTGGGTCTTATTGTTCTAACTGAATTTATTGTTTAACATTTAAAAACAAATTTTCTATTTTAATTTAAGAAATTGACGAAATATGCATACATTTAAATAATAAGATTAGAAAAAAAATTGCTCTTATAATGGTAAAAATGCCTGTGGAAATTAATATAAAGGGGCAAATATCACCCTGTAATGGGAAAGTTAGTGTCTGTTATTGATCAGAAAGTGCTCCTAAATTTTTTTTTTTTTTTTTTATTAGGAGCACAAGTGCTCCTAAAGAAAAATGTTAGCGTAGAGCCCTGAAGTACTCAATAGGTTCGTATCACTGTTATTTTTAGTGTTTACCGAGCTTCTCTCAGGGCAGGAGTACTCAATAGGTTAGTATCGCTGTGTTATTTTTAGTGTTTACCGAGCTTCTCTCAGGGCAGGAGTACTCAATAGGTTCGTATCGCTGGGTTATTTTTAGTGTTTATCGCGCAGCTCTCAGGGCAGGAGTACTCAATAGGTTCATATTGCGGTGTTATTTTTGTGTGCTGTATACTGTGGATATACAAACCTCTAGATTAAATGTTATATATTTTATAAACGACACATATCACTCATAAAAATATTCCATAAACATGGCTGTCATCTCCCAGGGCATTCTTGACTTTAGTAAAACTAAAGCAAGTTGTCCCACAATCCCATAATATACAGTGTGCAATTTTTTTCCATTTGTTTTATATAGGAACTTTGGCATCATTTTCTTAGTTTTTACTAGTTTTATAGTCTACCCTTAAAATGTATATACAGTTAGTATTTTCATTTTTTTTTTAAACATTTAGTTCTTAACAGGAGTAGACAGTTTCTTTATTATTGACTTGTTCTTTTATTCTTCAGTTACCTGGATGAACTGGCAGAAACTGGATGACTCAAAGAAGCAAATACAGCTGATGCTGGCCAGTCAATGATTACCAAAGGACTGGATGCAATAATGGAGATGGATGAAAAATGGATTGTGTTTGTTCCACCTGATAATCTCACAGAGTTGACATTGTGATGCATTGTGATTGCAAACTTAGTTTTTTTAAAATTCAAAAAAGGACATGAAACTGCTGTACTTTTAACTATTTCATATAATCATTCTTTTTAGACATGAATCAATGAACTTGAATGTGCCCCCCTTTAAACCAGGCCCAAGGCCAAGGGTCACCTGGCCAAATGTTTCCCAGTGTCTCCAGAAGTGTTTGTAAGGTCTTCGTGCAATTGAAATGCATAATTATTTTGGTTTCAATTTACACTGATAGTCATAAACAAACAACATAAAATGGGGATGCCCATGATTTTATATCTAAAGTGAAGCCTCCAGGTAAAATACTGTATAGGTGTAAATTTGGCTGTCAGGAACTTTTCATTGCTGACCAGCTCACTGGTCAATTGAAATGCAAACAAACAGAATTACTCAGAAAATCATAACTTCTAAGTTAAAGACACATAACTCCCTCAAAATTGACAATTTCCTAGTGACAAATAATACAACAAAATGGCAGTAATGTCACAGTTATATTTCTACATCCTCTATACTCTTGTCTTCACAGTTTGGTGCACAGTGAAGTCAGTTTGGTGCACTTGGAGAGCTGCACACCCGTGTCAGCCAGCTTTCCCTGTATTTTTGTTTTCTGTGCCTTTGCTTTTCTTAAACAGCCAGAGTATTGCTGGAGTAACCTAACATATTATGCTCTGATATTTCATGCATTGATTGTACATAACCACTAGAGATGTGACGGTGAGGATATTTTCCTACCGGTTTAAATCGATGTGTGACAACACTGGTAGTACCGGTATCACTGGAGGGGGCTTTTAAATCGCTAATTTGAAAGCGAAATGCGCACGTCCGCACAGGCATTCATAATGGTTTGGAGCAAAGTGAGCATTTTCAATTAATTCCTAAGGAAATTAAGCTTCCATAGGAATGAACTGAAAACGTTCGCTCTGCTCGTTCCACGCCAGTGGACACATACCGTTATGAATGGGCGTACAGCTGTGCGCATTTTACTTTTGCTTTCAAATTAGCATTAATTGTTTGAATGGTGGGTTCATTAGCCGATTATTCTTAATGATAAACACAACAAAAAAGTACAATGACAAAGTCGCTTGAATAGGCGCTTTGAAACCAAATCTTCTGCTTTTTACCTTGTTTTATTCTGTGCTGCGACTCTCGTTTGACTCAGGCTTTAAGCAGACACGTTCAGGTTTTAATTGTAGTGTCTGTTCTCTAACTGAACTAAATGATTTTATTACTATAGAAAATAAAAACGACAGTAGGTGCGGTGCCGCGGTGGGCAAGTGATGCAGTATTGAGGCTGAACACCGGTAACACCGTCAACACCAACTATCGCAGCAAGCCTAATTACCACTCATAACCACAACACTTTTTTTTAATATATATTCAAATCTGTAATACTATTTATAAAGGTTTCCTACAACAGTTAAATATGCATTTAAGGTAAATAAAATAATAACTTTAAACCTGATTTGATTAAATCCAATTTGAAGGTTGTGAAATAAACACACATTTTAATCCAATAAGCATTCCGCATTCAATCCAATAAGCAGTTATTTAGCATTCCGTTCAGGTCAATGGTATATTCACATTCATCAATCTGAATGATTTCAATCCGATTGAAACAAAAAGTGTCCATGTAAACATGGCTATTATGCAAATTTGTTACAAAAGTACCAGGAAGTGACACTGGAATTGCTGACATCTCATTTTGGCAATCCAGAATTGATCCATTATTTTAGGAGACAATAGCTTTATTTACCATGCGTTTGATTTTTAAAACTTTGAAGACATTTTACATTCACAAACAGCTATATTACACACTGCATGAAATGTAATATTTGGAAAAAAAAAAAAAAAAAAAACACTCTGCAAAGAGAAGAAAATGTATGTAATTGTTAGCATATAATGTGCGAATAGGAAAACAAAGAAATAGTTTCTTAAAGAATTTACAATGCAGCATACATTTGTCCAGAACTATAAAAAAAAAAATTGGACAATATATGGGTTAATGATATGACGTGCATATTTTTGTGCCCAAATGCATTATTTCCTTAATTTTATGAAATTTTATGACATATATCAATTTATTCTAAAAAAAAAAAAAAAAAAAAAAAAAAAAAACTGTTTAGTTTGAATTCATTTTTAGCACATTACAAAAAAGTAAAAAAAAAACAAAAACAAAAAAAACATTTGAAACACTTGTTATTAAATGTTATGTAACAACTGAATCTTGTTTAAACACATTGTTCATGTTATAGTTTTGAGTACTCCTGCCCTGAGAGCAGCGCAGTGAACACTAAAAATAACAGTGATACGAACCTATTGAGTACTTCTGCCCTGAGAGCAGCTGGATAAACACTAAAAATAACCCAGCAATACGAACCTATTGAATACTCCTGCCCTGAGAGAAGCTCGATAAACACTAAAAATAACCCAGCGATATGAACCTATTGAGTACTCCTGCCCTGAGAGCAGCTGGATAAACACTAAAAATAACCCAGCAATACGAACCTATTGAGTACACCTGCCCTGAAAGAAGCTCGATAAACTACAAATAACCCAGAGAAATGAAGCTATTGAGTACTCCTGCCCTGAGAGCTGTGCGATAAACGCTAAAAAAAAAAACACAGCGATACAAACCTATTGAGTACACCTGCCCTGAGAGCTGCGCGATAAACACTAAAAAACCACAGCGATACAAACCTATTGAGTACTCCTGCCTTGAGAGCTGCGCAATAAAAACACTACAAATAACAGCGATATGATTCTATCGAGTACTCCTGCCCTGAGAGAAGCTCGATAAACACTAAAAATAACCCAGCGATACGAACCTATTGAGAGGAGAAGTCGACCATTTCATCGGTTTTGTCGATTAATCGGCAGCGATAGTTGATAGTTGAACAATCGGTTATCGGCAAAAATCCAAAACGATAGTTTTTACGGGTTGCGTCCTTTGCTGGAGCGGTTGAGAAGGGTGCGCTGTCATTACACAGTATGAGAGTGCTGAGAAGGGTCTGCTGGCATTATACAGAAAGAGAGCGGCCTCTAGAGGCTAAATAAAAACTATCACCGGCGCCTCGTGTTGTTTATATTGACACGTGATGTTGTGCCCTGCACGAGGGAACACACTGCGTGGAGAGCGCTGGCACATCAGATGCACGTTTAAAACACAGACAGCTAAACAGTATGAATACAGAACACTACAGTACATGTTGCCATATCATTATAAAGTAATCAGTCTGTTGACTAGGTGCTGCATTAGTAGAGAAACAACAGCAGTATGTTTGCTGTCAAGGCTGAGAGGATGCTAAAACTAGTACCTCAAGCCTTGATTAGATAATCAGCAAGTGTTAGAAGCAAATAAAGTGTGAGACTATGCATGTAATATACATTTATGTAATTTTAATGCTCTGTCCTTTGCGTAGATATTTAAAAATGGCCATTTTTAAGCATGAATGTTTAGATTTATATGAAATGGTAACACTTTACAATAAGATTCCATTTGTAACATTAACTAAGGTTAATAAATACCGTAGTAGTATTGTTCATAATTAGTTTGTTAATTTCAGCATTTACTAATACAATTTATCTGTTAACCTTAGTTAATGCACAATGAACTAACATGGATGGTCAAGGTTAGGGCTGGGCGATTTTTTCGATTAATTTGAATTTAATGTTTTGCCTCGATTTTATTATTTTTTAAATCAAGAAATCGCGATTTTGAATAAAAATGTTAGCAAGCGTTACAATTTGACATGTTGACAAAACAGCAATGATAACCATATTAGGAGAAGAAAATGATCCGACCACATAATGGCGCCGGCGCGCCTGATTAACCGCTCTCATGTGACGCTCTATGAACGTAGAACACATCACTATTCTTAAGCGGCTGTTCGTTCAGAAATGCGTTATTGCATTATAAAAATGAGACGCAGGCAGTGGAATGAGAAAAAAAGGCAAAGTTATTAAACGTGAGTTGAGCTTTTTTTTTTTTTTTACTTGACCGCTGTGTTTTTAGAATGCCGTTTCATGGGTGAGACGCTGCAAAAGACGCGAGACACAAGTGCAACACCTAAACATGTCTGCCAAACATAAAAACAATAGGACAAATAGCGCAATGGAATACAAAAACCTGTTTGATATTTCATGTTTGCATGATGGTGACAGGCTGAAAGCTGCTGTTTTTACAAAGCATTTGCTGATAATAATAGCCTATTACTGATGTTATTTATTGCTATTACTTTTTGGCTAAGAAATATTTAGCATTTTCTTATTTTATATTATTTCTGTGTATATAGGATGTGTTTAATATAAGTTTGTACAACATTTGCCTTTATATTTCAGGCATATTTTCTGCAAACATATATAACAAATTGTTTTACATTAACACCATGTTGAGGTGCATTTGGAAAGGAACTTTGTTTTTAAGCAGATTGTTAATAAAGAAAATGTTACTTAAATCATATTGTAGTTAAGTTAAGTTGACTAGTTAAACAGTAAAAAAAAAAAAAAAAAAAAAAAAACGAAGTCGAAAATCGTGAATCGGTCAATCGTTCTGGGAAAAAAAAAAAAAAAAATATTCGAGATTTTATTTTTTTGCCATATCGCCCAGCCCTAGTCAAGGTACAACTGTATTGCTTAAATATCAATACATACTGCAAAAAATGCATATTGCATAATGCATATAGTTCATGTAAGCTAGCTAATACATCTTGGTTAACAAATGGAACTTGCAAAGAGTTATCTATGAAATTTACGTTCATGTTTGTAGGTTATAGCTAAAGAAACACATTTGACCTGTAATATTTTAAAGTTTAAATAATTTTCTGTAGAATCTGTTCTGTAGAACTTCTCACTTTTATATATTCATATTTATATATTTATTTCATTTTGCACATCTCAGTTCAGCATTGTTTTACTTGGAATGTTATGTTGGTTTTTATTCAGTATCCATTTTAAAACTATCGGTTGATTAATCAGTTATCAGCAAGTATGGCCCAACCCAGTTATCGGTAAAATCCACTAGTTTTTATAGTTTATTTTATTTCAGTTGACATTTATTTCAAGTTAAAATATGGTTTTATTTAACTATATTATTAACCCTTATGCTAGTAAAATCTATATATTTAATAATGTGTCAAAGAATGTTCTTAGTCTGTAGTCCTTACTGTCACAGAAACTATACTTTTAATGTAAAATAAATAAAATTAAATTAAGTTTGTGTAACCAAATAATAACCAAGAGGGAAAAAAAAATATATTTACAAACAAGCTCGAATAAAGCAGGACTCTTATTCTGAAATGTCTACTGTTTACTATTGCATGCTTCTCATTCGAGTTAAGATAAGGGAGTCAGGGAGATAAAATATACGTTCTTACAACCGTTTATAACATATTACAATATAAATAAAGGAAAGTAAATTGTCATAATTGATCAGCATTAGTTCATAAGCAGTTGCTTAGCATAAATATTTGCTATTCATTCTGAACGTTGCGCGAGCTTGTAGAATGCGCAACAGCGGCACCTTTCGACTTTGAAATGTACAGCGCACACATATATTTAATGAAACCATAGCCTTTTGTAGTTTAATAATCAGGCAGTATTGCGATTTAAGACTCCTTATAATGATAATTAGGACGCGTGTTATACCATTTAAGATACTGAAGACTTTTTATTACCTTAAATTTAAGAAAGCTGATTATCAGGCATTTTAATTCGCACACTACGCGCTCCTAAATACATTTCGCAGATCACACACACACATCTATTTTTAGTCGCAAATGTTCGCATACTATAAATAACAGCCACATGAACCTCTGAGAGCAGGAGTAACACTATAAATAACACAGCGATTCAATCTATTGAGTACTTCTGCCTTCAGACGGAAGAAATGTCGCGGAGATTTGAACAAGTTTTGTTTATTCGGCACAAAATCATTGGAAGCATTGGAATAGCATGTTTTGCTCCAGTTAAACCCTAAGTAGCTTTGGTGCGGTTGACTGATGAAGTAGTCGAATGAAAATGATATGATAGGGTATTTAGACGATGATTATTAGTTCTGTGCACTTATGTTCGCTAAATATCTTATGTTAAAGGATGTTGAATTTTAACACAATATACAGTAAATTCACTTACCTTGCAATAAATGCATTCTGTCACGGACAGCGATAATGGCTCTGTCTGAAGGATTCCCTCCACACGGTCCAAACTCTTAACCCCGCCTCTGCTTCAATTTCATTGGATGAATCTGTAAACCAATCATTTTCCTTTCTGCCCTCAGAACAAGTTTGAGAAGTAAAACTCCTATCTGCTTTATGCAGATGCTGATGTTAACGGATGCGGGACAAAAACAGATTCTTCCACGCCCTGTCAATCTCAAAAGTAGAGATCGAAAGGGAAAGGAAGGCTCATATATGTGGGTGCAGATAAACAACACGCGACTGTGGTTGCCATGGGAAACACACACAGCGTGAGCAAACAGTTTCCTCAAAAACTGAACGCGTGCGCTCCTTGCCCAAACAAACAACGCACAAGTAATGTGTGTGATTAAGTGTCAAAAACTTGAACCAATCCACACATCGCTCGAACGTAAAACAGCACAGTTTGCTGATATTGAGGATGCAAAAGACAACGCATCCTCAAACAGCACAACACTCTCGTCAGCCACTGAAGCATACGAAATAAACACCTACTTCAGTCGAACTTCTGTGCGCATCGAGCACAAAAGATTGTCCCTCTTCCCACGGGAAGAGAGACAAACGAGAGTGGAGCTTCCTCAGCAGGAAAAGCTCTCACAAAAACATGTAAAGAACTCTCAAACGCTGAACATGCATGCTCTAACAAAGGAAGCACAAGTCATGAGTGTCATCAAGCATCAAATATCTATGACACGGATATATGCACAACGTCTTCTTACCTTGAACAGCGTTTAAAAAAAAAACAGTCCCTGGCCTGAAGACGAAAAGAGGATGACTTGGGCTGTGTCCGAAATCGCCCCCTATACCCTTATATACCCTTAAATAGAGCACTATTTGAGGAGACAGCCATTTGTAGTGGTGTCCGAAACCATAGTGGACGATGTTGATTGCACTCGTTCAATCCCACAATGCACTGCAATAACGAGTGTACAACCGATACACGCTCAACGGCTAGAGAATACCCATAATGCACTGTGAGAGTCGCTTGCTGAATGAATTCCCGCGTCTCGCCAGGAGATGGCGCCCGCAGCTGAATTAATCATCCATTCATTTTCCAAACCATGCTGGTCCAGTATATTATCATACAGGTATAATTTCCTTTTCAATTGATCATTAAATCGTTTAATTAAGGTTTGTACATGCTAGTTTTCATGGCAGAGTAAATATTCATTGCTACTGGATCTGCCAGTTTGCTACATTTTAAATGATTATTAAACAGCAAGCACAAACTATGCGAAATCTGCAGCCCTTCCGGCGCACTCAGTGTCCGAATTCACTCACTCGTTTTATTCACTCCTTCAAGTGGACTATATTAGTGGACTAATGTGGGGAATAGTGAATGAGGGTATAGGGGGCGATTTTGAACACAGCATTGTTCTCTAGGCGCCCCCTATGTGCGTTCGGGTCGCGCTAGTAGTGGCGTCATAGGCTGTCGCGGCCAATACGATTGTTGTGATTTGATAGCGTTTCAGACACCGGTTCCCACGGAGGTGTTCCCCATAACGGGGGAGGGAACAAGATGGCGGGCTAAGCACATGTAGATTTCTCCGCTCTCCAGCAAATCTTGATTTTTATGTCAGCATTCAACTTTTAATCATCCCAATTGTTGTGTATCAGCGAGTATTGGACTATGTCAACAAAAAAAGCTTCTAATCACCCGAAAATAGTCATTCCAGGACAAAAAGGGATGACTATAAAAACTTCGGGTGCTCTTGCCAAACATGAATACGTCATGGAAGTAGACCACGTCGATCATAAAGAGAAACGCAAAGAATCTTCCTCCTTGCAGAACACTCCAACTAAAGTCCAGGCTAAGAAACAGAAGGGTGACGAAAACCCAGAGATTTCCAACGCCGCTCTTCTGGAAACCATAGTTGCCAGATTCGATCTACAAGACGGGAAGCTGAGCAGCATTGAGCATAAGATCACTGAGAACAGTCTAATGATCGTCAACCTGACAAAAGCTGTGGAATTCAATACGGCGGAAATAAAGGACTGCAAAACTAAAATAAACTTGTTCGAAAAACAACTCACCTCTGTTGTCACATCGCACGCAGACTTGATAAGCCGCATGTCGGAGCTCGAACACTACAAAAGACGATGGAACCTCAGAGTAATCGGAATGAAAGAAACCGCAGGTGACGATATCCGAAGAGAAGTCGTCTCCCTGTTAGCCGAAATTGCTCCTCACCTGCAGCACAAACTTGAAGACATTGTGGATACAGTCCACCGCGTTGGCCCCAAAACGAAGGATAAATCCAGGCAGGTGATCATTCAGTTCTGCATGCGGAAACACAGAGACGAGTTCTGGCGCTCCACCAAAGTCTCGGATGTCTGTAAACTCAGGGGAATAAAGTTTACCAAAGATTTATCTAAGGAAGATCGCGAAGCCCGCGCTGCACTATGGCCGAGGATCAGTGAGGCTAGAGCCGCAGGGAAGAAAGCCTACTACCGTGGTCCCTATGGCTACATAGAGGGCACCCGAATTGTCAGGGACGGTTGATCTCAACAACCTTGAACACACTCATCTTCCTTTTGTGTTGGCAAGAGATGTAAGTGGGATGTTTAGTTATGTCTTTGCTGTTGAGCGAGATATCGTTACAGTGCTCTGTTTGAGAGAGACATTGTTTTGTGTTCATTAGAGGACGGTTACATATTTTCCATTTGACTGTTTATCTTCTTATTTCACATTTATTTTATTTATTGTTTGTTTCTATCAGTTAAATGTTCTCAGTGAGATCGTCTTTTTCCTGTATTTCTTTAAATGCAAGGGGTCTCTGTAACTCAATCAAAAGAAAAGCTTTCTTTCTTTTTTGCAAAAACAAAAACTCACACTGTATATTTTTGCAAGAAACGCATTCCAGCCTTGATGACGTGAAGTTCTGGACGAGTCAATGAGGGGAAAAATCATCTTCAGCCATGCTTCTACACATTCTGCAGGAGTGGCAATACTGTTCAACAACCTGCCAGGCAAAATTGTTAAAGTAGAAACAGATCCAAATGGCCATTGGGCTTCAGTTGTTATCAACATTAATGATGTTTTGTTCATTTTATTCAATGTGTATGGTTACAACAGTGTTCCCCTAAACAGCAAATTATTCACTGAAATTTCTGATTCTCTATTTGAATTGAAACTTGTTTATTCAACTGATAATATTATTATAGGAGGAGATTTCAACATGGTTATGGATGAAGCATTAGATCCCTTTCCGCCCAAATTTAATACTAATGGGACTTCCAAATCGAGAATTGATTATTGGTTGACCTCATCTAACCTAACCGACTTTATCAAGGACATTTCAATATCCACAGCACCTTTAATTGATCACTGTTGCATCTCTATATCATTCTACTCGGGCAAATGAGAAACACATAACAAGGGTTATTGGAAATTCAATGCTGATTTATTAAAACACAAAAACTTTTGCTCGCAAATTAAATCCATAATTAATGATATAGCATCGCATAAAGACCTAATCTCATTCATAAGTAAATGGGAATATTTAAAACACAAGATTCGTGAATTTTCTATACAATTTAGTAAAAATTTAAGTAAGGCTAGAACTCAATTGGAGTTAGAAATAACAAGAGAATTAAACTATTTATGTAATAAAAGTGAAATGGACAATGAAACTAAATTACAAATTCTATCCTTGCAATCCAAAATTGATGATTTATACACTCAAAAAGCTAAAGGAGCATATGTAAGATCTAGAGCAAAATGGATAGAGAAAGGGGAAAAAAGTAATAATTATTTTTGCAGACTTGAAAAAAGGCAACAGGAGAAAAATGCCATAAATTCTCTTTATGTGAACGGAGTTATAAATACTTGCTCTAAAATGATTTCCTCAGAGATTTTTCAATTCTATAGTTCTTTATATAGCTCATCCTTCTCCTTGTCAGATTGTAATAGCGTTCTTCAAACAGCTGTGGTAAGTCGGATCAGTCTACAAACACGGTGAGTCATGTCATCCTCTCCCAGCATTGCTACCTGTTCCATTTGCCACATGTTTACCATAGCTCTCTCTGTCAGCGACGAGGGATTTACATGTCATAAATGTAGGGAAATAGTCAGGCTGACAGAGAGAATCTCAGAATTAGAGACACGCATCCAAACTTTAATCGAGGATAGTAAGAATGCAAGGGCTTCAGATACTGTTTTGGATGCGACTAGCTTAGTGAACTCTGTACATTGTTCGGTTCCGGCTGTAGAGCCCGCGCAGCAGGGCACTTGGGTAACGGTGAGGCGGCCTAGCCGCGGAAAACACCACTCTTCCGTTCCAATAAGAACATCAAACAGGTTCTCCCCACTCAGTGATACACCCACTGAGAATCCTGTTGAAAGTGCCCTAGTTATTGGCGATTCTATTACACGGAACGTAAAAATAGAGACACCAGCCACCATAGTCACATGTTTGCCGGGAGCCAGAGCACCTGACATCAAAGCAAATTTAAAAGTGCTGGCTAATGCTAATCGTAAATACTCTAAGATTATTATTCACGCCGGCACTAATGATGTTCGACTTCGCCAGTCGGAGATCACTAAAATTAACATTAAAGAGGTGTGTGAACTCGCAAGTACAATGTCAGGAGAAGTAATTTGCTCTGGCCCCCTTCCTGTTCGTCGGAGTGATGAGATAGTTAGCAGATTATCATCACTCAATGGCTGGCTGTCTAAGTGGTGTCTGCAAAATAATATAGGTTTCATAGACAATTGGAAAAGTTTTTGGGGCAGACCTGACCTGTTAAAAAGAGATGGTATTCATCCCTCCCGAGATGGTGCTGCTCTTCTCTCTAGTAATATGGCACATAGTCTTAGAACTGAAACATGACAAACTGGGGCCCAGGTCAGAAAGCAGACAGACTGGCTAAACCGACCGTCTGCTAGCTGCCTCACGTTACAGAAGTCAGAAAATTCAGATAACTCTCAACACATAGAAACTCTTACACCTAGATATTTTCAAATAGAGACTGTGTCTGTACCCCGAATTAGTAAAAACAAAAAACTTCCAAACCCATTTAATGGTAAAAATTTAATTGATGTTCAACAAATAAAAAATAGAGATAATAATGCTAAAAAAATGATAAAACTCGGGTTGTTAAATATTAGATCCCTTTCTTCAAAATCACTTATTGTTAATGATATTATCAAAGATAATAATCTAGATGTGCTGTGTTTGACAGAAACTTGGCTAAAACCGGACGATTACATTACTTTAAATGAGTCTAGTCTTCAAGGTTATGATTATCGACACAATGCCCGTCAGAAAGGCAAAGGGGGAGGTGTTGCTGTAATCTATAGTAATATTTACAGTATTAGTCAGAAGTCTTTCAAATATAATTCCTTCGAAACTATGGTACTTTACGTAACATTATGTAAGTTGACATTTGTGCTGGCTACTGTATACAGGCCACCAGGGCACCATACAGACTTTATCAAAGAATTTGCTGACTTTCTATCAGAGTTAGTACTAGCTGCAGATAAAGTCCTTGTTGTTGGTGATTTTAATATTCATGTAGATAATAAAAAAGACGCATTAGGATTGGCATTTGCAGATATTCTAAACTCTATTGGTGTTAGACAACATGTGTCAGGACCCACTCATTGTCGTAATCATACTTTAGATCTAATATTGTCACATGGAATCGATATTGATGCTGTTGAAATTCTGCAGCAGAGTGACGACATCTCAGATCATTATCTAGTCTCGTGTATACTACATTTAGTCAAGGCGTCTAAACTGCCTCCATGCCATAAATATGGTAGAACCATCACTTCTACCACTAAAGATTGCTTTATAAATAATCTTCCTGATCTTTTTCATCGCCTTAGCATACCAGACAGCTTAGAAGACCTCGATGTTGCAACAGAAACTATTGCCTCTGTCTTTTCCAGCACATTAGACTCAGTTGCTCCTTTGCGTTTAAAAAAGATTAAGGAAATTAATCCAATGCCATGGTACAATGACCACACTCGGGCCCTAAAGTTAGCAGCCAGAAAAATGGAGCGCAGCTGGAAGAAATCAAAACTAGAAGTATTTCGTATTTCGTGGAGAGAGAGAATGATTGAGTACAGAAAGGCCTTAAAATCTGCTAGATCTGCCTATTTTTCAAAACTCTTAGAAGAAAATAAACACAACCCTAGGTATTTATTTGATACAGTGGCTAAATTAACAAGAAATAAAGCTTCAACTTCTGATGTTTCCAAAGAGCACAGCAGTAATGACTTTATGAACTTCTTTACTTGCAAGATTGATAATATTAGAGAAAAAATAATAACCATGCAACCGTCTACTACAGTATCGTGTCAGATAGTGCATTGTAGTGTCCCTGAGGAAAAATTCAATTCATTTACTGCTTTAGGAGAGGAAGAATTGTCTAAACTTGTTAAATCATCAAAATCAACAACATGTATGTTAGACCCTATACCGACTAAGCTATTGAAAGAAATGCTTCCAGAGGTCATAGACCCTCTTCTCAATATCGTCAACTCATCTTTATCATTAGGATACGTACCAAAAACTTTTAAGCTGGCTATTATTAAACCTCTTATTAAAAAACCACAACTTGATCCTAGAGAATCAGTCAATTACAGGCCGATCTCAAATCTCACTTTTCTGTCAAAAATACTAGAAAAGGCAGTATCATCACAGCTATGTTCCTTTTTAGAAAGAAATGGTATCTGTGAGGATTTCCAGTCAGGATTTAGACCGTACCATAGTACTGAGACTGCTCTCATTAGAGTTACTAATGATTTGCTCTTATCATCAGATCGTGGTTGTATCTCTCTATTAGTGTTACTGGATCTTAGTGCAGCATTTGACACTATTGATCACAATATTCTTTTAAATAGACTCGAAAATTATGTTGGCATTAGTGGAATTGCATTGTCATGGTTCAAATCATACTTATCTGACCGTTATCAGTTTGTAGTAGTAAACGAAGACATGTCATATCGATCACAAGTTCAATATGGAGTACCACAAGGCTCAGTACTAGGACCGTTACTGTTCACTCTGTACATGCTACCCTTGGGAGATATCATTAGGAAGCATGGCGTTAGTTTTCACTGTTACGCTGATGATACTCAGCTCTATATTTCTTCGCGCCCTGACGAAACTTACCAATTCACAAAATTAACGGAATGCATAGCTGATATAAAAAATTGGATGACCAGTAATTTCCTACTACTAAATTCAGAAAAAACAGAGATTCTAATTTTTGGACCAAAAACTTCTTCACGTAATAACCTAGAATATTGTCTAACACTTGATGGCTGCTCTGTTAAGTCTTCGTCGTCAGTTAGGAACCTGGGTGTGCTCTTTGATACCAATCTTTCATTTGAAGGCCATGTTACTAGCATCTGTAAAACCGCATTCTTCCATCTTAAAAATATATCTAAACTACGACATATGCTCTCAATGAAAAATGCAGAACAGTTAGTTCATGCGTTCATGACCTCAAGGCTAGATTACTGTAATGCTCTACTGGGTGGTTGTTCTGCTCGCCTGATAAATAAACTACAGCTCGTACAAAATGCAGCAGCTAGAGTTCTTACTAGAACCAGGAAGTATGACCATATTAGCCCAGTTCTGTCAACACTGCATTGGCTTCCTGTTAAACATCGTATAGATTTTAAAATCTTGCTAATTACTTACAAAGCACTAAATGGTTTAGCTCCCCAGTACCTGAGCGAGCTCCTAATTCATTATAGTCCTTCACGTCTATTGCGATCTCAGAATTCAGGCCAGCTGATAATACCTAGAATATCAAAATCAACTGCGGGTGGTAGATCCTTCTCCTATTTGGCACCTAAACTCTGGAACAATCTTCCTAGCATTGTTCGGGAAGCAGACACACTCTGTCAGTTTAAATCTAGACTAAAAACGCATCTCTTTAACCTGGCATACACATAATACATTACCAATTTATATTTTCAAATCCGTTAAAGGATTATTAGGCTGCATAAATTAGGTCAGCCGGAACCGGGAACACTTCCTATAACACCTGATGTACTCGTTACATCAGAAGAAGAATGGCATCTACGCTAATATTAGTCTTTCTGTTTATCCCGAGGTTCACCGTAGTCAGCCGGATCCGGGCCGTATCCAGGTGAGACCAAGGACCTGCACCTTGACACGACCACAACGCAGCCCTGACGTATCAGCAGAGATTGAGTCAACTAGATCATCCACTGTGAGGGCCTCATCGACACGACAGCCACGACACAGTTCCTCAACAACCGTCCATACCGGCGTGATGAATACGTTCCTCAATTGGATGGAACTGAAATAAATACTTTTAATGTTGCGATCCTATTGGACTTATGATAGCAACCTGAATTGTAACAAAGCACTGTTGGCCAGAGGAGAACTGGCACCCCGACTAAGCCTGGTTTCTCCCAAGGTTTTTTTCTCCATTTTAACACCAATTTGCCACTTGTCTGCCACCTGATGTCACCTGATGGAGTTTGGGTTCCTTGCCGCTGTCGCCTCTGGCTTGCTTAGTTGGGGACACTTGACTTGACATTTGATATTCAACAGTGCTTTGATCTGCCTGCATTGACACTATTCTTTAAGAGCCAAACAATGTACCAGTTATCAATGTAAAGCTGCTTTGACACAATCTACATTGTAAAAAGCGCTATATAAATAAAGGTGACTTGACTTGACTTAATATTCTTTTTGATAATATACACACTAGCATACCGCAGTTAGACCAGGAATTTAAAGAATTATGCGAGGCTGACATCAAAATAGAGGAGTTGGATAAAGCAATAGATAAATTATCTTCAGGGAAATCTCCAGGCCCTGATGGCCTTACATCCGAATTTTATAAATTCTTTAGGGAAGATTTGAGAGAGCTATTGTTTCGAGCCTTTCTTGAATGTATCCAAAATAATTCACTATCTTTGACTATGAAACAAGGTCTAATTATTCTTATCCCCAAACCAGGTAAAGATGCACGACATATAGATAACCTTCGCCCCATCACTTTACTCAACTGTGATTATAAAATTCTAGCTCATATATTTTCCAATAGACTCAAGAAAAACATAAATCAAATAATTAGTGAATCACAGTCTGGTTTTATAAAAGGCAGATCAATACATAATAACATCAGATTAATCTTAGATATTTTAGATTATCGTGAATGTATTGAGGATGATGGCTATATTCTCTTTTTAGATTTTAGAAAGGCATTCGACACGATCGAACATAATTTCATATTTAGCTCCCTCGAAAAATTTGGTTTTGGCAGTAAATTCATTTCCTTTATAAAAACGTTATATAAAGACATCAATAGTTCTATATCCCTTTCATTTGGAACATCCCAGAGATTCAACATTTCACGAGGAATAAGACAAGGATGTCCCATTTCCCCTTTTCTATTTATCTTAACAGTAGAAATACTCGCTATCTTGATAGATAAAAACAGCAACTTTGATAGACTCAATGTATTTGGAAGACAAATTGGCATTAGTCAATTAGCTGATGATACAGTGATCTTTTTAAAAGACCAATTTCAAATTGATAAAGCCATTCAACTAGTTAATCTCTTTTCCAAAGCATCAGGAGGCCTACACTTAAACTTCAACAAGTGTGAGTTACTTGCAATTCATGGCAGCGAACTAGACACTTTGTAACTAGACACTATGTAACATAACCAATAAAAACATCTGTAAAATACTTGGGGATAACTATTACCAGAGATAGTAATCAAAGTGTCCAAGAAAATTTTGTTAAAAATCTTTCAAAAGCAAAAATTATTCTCAATAACTGGATACAAAGAGATGTCTCAATTTTTGGAAGAGTTTTATTGACTAAAATGGAATTACTCTCCAGGTTTTTTATCTAGCCTCCTCCTTAGCTATCCCACCTCACTTACTAAAAGAATGTAATATTGCATTATTTAACTTTATTTGGAAAAATAAGCATCACTATATTAACAAAAATGATTTAGTTCGCAGTTACGAAGAAGGGGGATTAAATGTTATTGACTTAGAAATAATGAATAGTGTTTTAAAAACTCAATGGTTAAGATCATTTCTTTGTAATACAAACTGCTTATGGTTACTGTCTCTTCTTCAATATTTGGGAAAGTATGTGGCTTGGAATTTTTAATTAGATGTGACTTTGATTTGTCCAAATTACCTCTTAAATTGTCTGCTTTCCATCAACAAGTTCTCCTGTGTTGGAAATTAGCATTTTCTCACAACTGTAGTCCACATAAAACTTGTATTTGGAACAATCGTTTTATTTTGCACCATAACAAATCTTTATTTTATGAAAACTGGTTTCAATATAAAAATTCTTCCATATTGGACATGACGGACAACTATGGTAATATTCTCAATTACAATGATTTTTGTTTAAAACATGGATTTGTATGTCATCCTAAAGAGTTTTACAATGTTGTAAATGCCATACCAAAAAACATGGTATTATTAATAAAAGGGATTCTTTCACATTACTCTGTGACATTCTCTCTCCTATCTCCGTGTCTGGGTGAATTGTTTATTAGGGATCATAAATGTAACAACAAACATATAAGAAGTATTTTCATTGATAAACTTCATCCAAATAGAATTAAACGATATTATGTTTTCAAAGATTTTAACCCTAAAGAGGTGAAGGAAATGAGAATGAATTATCTTACCTTTCTAAGTCTCCCTAAAGTGAAAGAACGTCTCGGTTACAAAGGTAACCCTCGTTCCTTGAAGGAGGGAACGGAGACGTACGTCGGACAGACCGACGAATAGGAATCTCGCTAGAGAGGCCAATCTACTTCAAGTGTAACTACAACGAGCCAATGCACATTGGCATGCAATCATATGCATCAGCTGCTCGCCTCGCAGCGCGGGTATATAATGAGCAGCAGGTGCGTTGCATCTTCTGGTTTTCGCTTCGGAGCCGAACCGGATAGGCGGCAGCATCAGCGGGGTACAGCAACTGTGGCGTCGGGACGTATGTCTCCGTTCCCTCCTTCAGGGAATGAGGGTTACCTTTGTAACCGAGACGTTCCCATTCAGTCGGTCACGTTCGACGTACGTCGGACAGACCGACGAATAGGAATCCTTACCAATGCACCACAGGAGCTGCCCCCTTCCAGCGCTCTGTTGTAAGCCAACTGAACCCCCTTGCTTAAGGATGGTGGGACAGGGCTAACACAGAGAGTGTCGATCACTGCTGTTCCCCAAAACCCATTCAGTGAGACTATTGGATAACGCTGGGAAAGCGTACCCTTCCACTGGGAAAGGAACGCTGCAGAAGCCACATCCTTCCCCGAAGGAGTTATGTGGAGAAGTACATATGGACTAACCCCGTAGGGCTGTACTACATATGGAAGAACTGGGGTGACTCCAACTCGATGAGAGGTGGGTTCTCCCAGAGGGAAAGACATGGGATTCGTTTAGGAGCAACCGTGGAACTAGACATATGGGATCCCTGTAGGGTCACACATATGGTACCCAGCCTAACCCGGTTCTCAAGGATACAACGGAGTATAGGCCTAGCGCCAGACGCTCCGCCACGTCGGCTGCCGAAGGGAGATCGGAGGACTCAACAGGGTCTGCCTTGTAGGGACTCTCTGGAGAAAAGCGCATGTAAGCCCCCCTAAGGAACCTGACGACCAGGTCGTGCTGATCAACAGACTTGCCATCTATGTGGTCGTGATAAGCGGAGATAGCAGCAGTATGGACTTTGAGGATGGAGGGGGACAGCCTACGCTCCAACCCTTGCTGCAAGAAGGAAAGCACGACTCCGATCGAGCATCTTCGGGGGTCTTCTCGACGAGAAGAACACCACTCGACGAACAGGTTCCACTTCAAGGCGTAAGCCCATCTCGTAGACGGTGCACGTGCCAAAGTGATGGTGTAAAGTACCTCGGGGGGTAAGTCACCTAGAACCTCCGCGTCCCGTCCAGGGACCAGACATGGAGTTTCCAGAGGTCTGGACGCGGGTGCCACAGAGTGCCCCGTCTCTGAGAAAGAAGGTCCTTCCTCAGAGGAATAGGCCAGGGAGGGGCTGTCGCGAGGAGTGAGAGTTCTGGGAACCAGGTCCGGTTGGGCCAATAGGGCGCAACTAGCAGGACCTGCTCCTCGTCCTCCCTGACTTTGCACAGGGTCTGTGCAAGTAGGCTCACTGGGGGAAACGCATATTTGCGAAGGCCCCGGGGCCAGCTGTGTGCCAGTGCATCTGTTTCGAGTGTTCCCTCGGACAGGAAGTAAAACAACTGGCAATGGGAGGTTTCTGGTGAGGCAAACAGGTCTACCTGAGCCTCTCCGAACTCTCTCCAGATCAGCTGGACCACCTGGGGGTGGAGTCGCCACTCTCCTGGCAGCGCAGCTCGTGATAGCTCGTCGGCCACACGGTTGAGCACACCGGGGACATGAATGCGGTCTCATATGAAGCAGACCAAGCGGAGTTACTGCCACTGCGGCTGCCATATGCCCCAGGAGCCTCTGAAAAAATTTCAGTGGAACCGTTGTCCTGCCGTTGAACGTATTCAGGCAGTTCAACACCGACTGAGCACGTTCCTCTGTCAGGCGTGCTATCTGTTCGACCGAATCCAACTCCATACCGAGAAAAGAGATCCTCTGCACCGGGGCGAGTTTGCTCTTTTCCCAGTTGACCTGAAGACCCAACTGGCTGAGGTGTCTGAGCACCAGATCCCTGTGTTCGCACAACTGATCCCGGGACTGTGCCAGAATGAGCCAATCGTCGAGATAGTTGAGGATGCGAACACCCTGTTCTCTCATGGGAACAAGGGCTCCCACCACGACTTTCGTGAAGATGCGGGGAGACAGGGCCAGCCCGAAGGGTAGGACTCTGTACTGATATGCTCGACCTTCGAACGCAAAACGCAGGAATGGCCTGTGTCGCGGAAGAATCGAGACATGAAAGTACGCATCCTTCAGGTCGATCGCTGCAAACCAATCCTGGGGACGGATGCACTCGAAAATGCGTTTCTGCGTGAGCATTTTGAACGGTAGCTTGTGAAGGCTCCGATTCAAAACTCGCAGGTCCAAGATCGGTCGTAACCCACCGCTTTTCTTGGGTACAATGAAGTAGGGACTGTAGAACCCTGACCTCATATCGGCTGGAGGGACCGGCTCTATCGCGTCCTTCGCCAGTAGGACCGCGATCTCCGCACGCAAGACATGGGCATCGACATCCTTCACTGCAGTGAAGTGGACGCCCCTGAACTTGGGGGGACCCTTGGCGAACTGAATCGCATAGCCAAGCCTGATGGTCTGGATGAGCCAGCGAGACGGACTGGGGAGCGCTAACCAGGCACTCAGAGACCGTACAAGTGGGACCAAGGGGACCGCAGGCATACCCACAGTGGGGCAGCGAGGTGGAACATAGGGACGCGGCCCGGGGGGCTCTCTTTGCGAGGCGGCCCGAAGCGGCGTCACAGTGCGGTGTGCGACACTTACCTGGTTCCACGGATAGACAGAGGGAGCAGTCAAGGCTTTGGTTGCCCGCTGCTCGCTGCTGTCCGCTGGTGACAGGAGAGGGGGATGAGAGTGGTGAGGTTCTTGCCCTCCCACTGCTCTCCGAGCCCTCTTCGGACCCGGAGATGAAGCTGCTCTTTTATTGATAATTTGGGTACCGCTGGCTGTTGGGCCAGCGGCGAAACAGAAACAAAAGGAAACAAAAGATTCTCCACCCGGCCCTCCGGTCACCATCTCCCGAAGAGCAGTCCCATCCATCTCCGGGTCGCCCGTCCTAGGGCCTCTTGGACTTGGCCTTGCCGCCCTTCTTCTTGGGGGCGGGCTGGACGGGCTGGGCACCCTGACCGCAACTGGCTCCACGGATGAAGGCTGCTGCTGGGGCGGCCGCGGGAGGGCGCCCTCGGCGACGAGCAGCCTGAGGAGCTGCGGGCAGTGGAGGTGCAGCAGCTGACCGCCTCGGCAGGATATGACTGATGGCCTCAGACTGCTTCTGTACAGCCGAGAACTGCTGGGCAAAGTTCTCGACCGCGTCGCCGAAGAGGCCGGTCTAGGACATGGGGGAATTAAGAAACCTGACTTTGTCGGTATCCCTCATGTCCGCGAGACGCAGCCAGAGATGGCGCTCCTGGACCACTAATGTGGACATCGCACGACCCACTGACCGCGCCGTGACCTTCGTCACACGAAGCGCGAGGTCCGTCGTGGCACGAAGTTCCTGGAGAACTTGTGGATCGTGACCACCCTCGTGCAGGTCCTTCAGTGCCTTGGCCTGATGGACCTGCAGCAACGCCATAGCGTGCAGGGCAGAGGCGGCTTCCCCACAGGCCTGATAAGCCTTGCCGGTAAGATCCGACGAGTACTTACAGGCCCGGGAAGGGAGAGACGGCTCCTCCCGCCAGGTGGAGTTAGGGCACAGTTGCATAGCAACGGACCGTTCCACAGGAGGTATGCGTGTATAACCCTTAGCCGCCCCGCTATCAAGGGTGGTGAGGGAGGAGGACCCACCGACGTGGTTTCGGGCAGTAAAAGGTGCCGTCCACGTGCCAGTGAGCTCTTCATGCACCTCCGGGAAGAAAGGAACTGGGGTGGGGGGCTGAGAACCAGCCCTGGCCACCCCAAGAAACCAATCATCCAGCCTCGAGGGTTCGGGACACGGTGGAGGATTCCACACGAGCCCAATCCTGTTGGCGGCCCAGGCAAGCATAGATCCTCAGATCACCAGCACCGCTGCCCGAAGCAACCCTCTGAGGAGGATTGGAACGAGGCAGCAGCACCGGGACTCCGCCCCTTTGCAGGAACTGGAGTCTAGATTGCAACTCCGAGACAGTCATCTTCCCACAATGGGTACATGACTCGTCCACAAACGCCGCCTCAGCGTGGCTTAAGCCCAGGCACGCGATACAGCGTTGGTGACCATCCCGCGGTGACAGGTAACGACCGCATCCAGAAACACACAAGTAGAACGACATCTTTACAAAGACGCGAATCTACTTGTGTAAGCTCTTTTAGGGACTGAACTCTTTTAAGTGCCGAAGCTCGCAGGGGAATGGCCGCTGCAGCACAGACAGGGAAAGTGCAGCCTGTCGTGTGCACTCTCTCCTTGAAGCCGCTCTCTTACCAGCTGTTAAAACAGCCTTTTAGCGCCCTAACAGCGCACCGTTTCACCAGCCGTGAAAACGGCTTTCTTGGGAGATGTTACTCAGATCAGTCAGGCAAACAAAACAAAAGAAAGAAAAAGAGAGAGACCGACCCCGCTGCGGTGCTGTCCGCCTGCACCAACAAAGAGCAGCCGAAACAAAAAGAGGCTCGTTCCTGTTACACACTCCGTAGAAACCATGAAGGTTCGGCTCCGAAGCGAAAAGCTGAAGATGCAACGCACCCGCTGCTCATTATATACCCGCGCTGCGAGGCGAGCAGCTGATGCATATGATTGCATGCCAATGTGCATTGGCTCGTTGTAGTTACACTCGAAGTAGATTGGCCTTTCTAGCGAGATTCCTATTCGTCGGTCTGTCCGACGTACGTCGAACTTGACCGACTGAATGGGAACTTCATTTTAAAATAATAAATGACATATACCCATCTAAAGAATTCCTCAAATCAAAATTTGACATTGGAGAAAACTCTTGTCAATTCTGTGAAAATGATATTGAAACCACTGAACATATTTTTTTTTATTGTAATTATTCAAAGTTGTTTTGGACCCAATTGTGCAGTAAAATGTCATGTATAATTACATGTGTAAAACCCCTTGAATACAAACAAATTAAATTTGGTGTACTTAAGAAAGATTGTTCACAACATTACTTGATTAACAACCTTTTTAAAGTTCATGTATTCATGTATTTCCAAAGCACGATTTTCCCAAAGATTCTTTTCATAATAATAGAGGACGTTTCACAAATGCCAATCAACAGACAGTGGGCGGTGCTTGGCGCTAATTGGTTTAAAGTTGGAGAGCGGGCAGACATGACAAATCGATCTTCGTGTGGTTGGTGACATTAGTCACGGGACGCCAAGTTCGCATTTTGCCATGTACTATGCACCTGCAAGCATAACGAATATCATCTGATGTCCTGAAAAAAACATGCGTCTACATCAGGATACAGGCTGCAGCTAGGACATCTTGAAAAAAAAAGCGCTAGTCAAAGTATGTTGTACAATATACTTTATATACTAAATGTGGTGCCATAGTCCAGTGAGCTCCATTCTTCCAATCGTACTTAAAGACACACCAAGCAAACCGGCAATTTCTCAGGATTGAATCTGTTTATACATGGTCTACCAATCACGTTGTCTCATTCAATCTCTTTTCACGTACAAGTGGCGTAACTTTGTTTTAAAAAGTGGGTGGGACGGGAGTGTGTCTGTGTGTGTGGTGGTGGTGGTGGTGGTGGTGGTGAGTTTCTTATACAATATCAGATATGTACAATAACGATTGTAGAAAAAAAATAACATTATGATGTCCAGAAATCAATTTCAATAGTACACTGAGTTTAATCTATTGATATAGAACTCATGTTTTGTAATTTAATTCTTACATCTACTATAATATACTATTGTCAGTCCCGAGATTCTTCTCGTTACTGAATAAATACATAGATCCACGATTAGCCTTCCCGAATGGTCTGGTGGGTTTTTTTCCCCTCCTCTTTAAAATCAAAGATGTTCATCAATGATTGTCTCCGCAACGGCGTTAAGCAATAGATTGATGAGCGTGCTTGTCTGCGTGAAGACTGTGCACAATTTCAAAAACAACACATTCCAGCGCCCGATCATCTATTATTTAACACAAATGAACTTCAACTGAATATGTTTCATTTGCATTAGGTATTCATACAGCAAGATGTTTCAAAAAAATGGTAGGTAGACAATATAGACCCTGGCAAAATGTGGTGGGGACATGTCCTACCCGCAAATTACACCAATGTCGCGTACTCATCTACAAGAACTCCATATGTTCCATATGTAGTCATCAAATCCATATCAATTTCTATCTTCTGACGCACTTTTTGTCACTAGCAGATCCTTCATGCCATCTAATCCAGATAAGACTCACCAAACAAAACATTCACTTCTACTTCATCTGCAAATGAAAGCAGTGCGTTTTTGACCTGATCAAGTCCTACAGCCATATTTGTTCCCTTTCAAAAGCTACACTCAAGCTGCACTTTATCAGCGTTATGGGAACGTCTTTAGTTGTGACCAGCTGTGAATATGTGTAAAACAACGTCAATGAAATTGACCTATATTTATAGCCTGCGTGACGTCATTGGAACGCGTCGTATGCGAGGCTATAATTAGATGTGCCGCAGGTGCATCTGCAGGTCTTTTGTCTTCAGAGACCATACTGTGAAGTGTGTGTGAAACAGCTCTGCTTAAACTCTTTCCTTCCTTCATCACTTTGTTAGGAGTGAGATTTGACAGGCAGTGCGCAGAACTTTCTCTCCCTTTGTTCCTTTTTCAACTCTGTCTGACAAGTGAAAGTGAACACATACATTATATGTTATATATTTGAGAGAAAGTCATGGCTGAACAAAGCAAACGGTGTGTGTCTCTGTGTTCGCGTTCCATCTCCGAATCGGATACACACCAGTATTGTTTTGTTTGTTTGGGGCTCACGTGGCGATCTGGCTGAAGAGCGAGAGACGGGTCCATCCCTATTGCTCTCTCACTCTCTCTCTCTCTCTCCGGATTGCGATGTCCTTTTGCCGGGACTGAAGCATGCCTCGGCGCTTCTTCAGCTCGGGCGGAGGACACTGAAGTGTTTTCCGTTGGAATGGAATGTGAGTTTGTCCGTCTCCGAGCATTCCTCCCGTGATGATAAAGCGAAAGGGAACTGCTCTGGGCAGTCACTCATGCAGTGAAACACTAGTCAGACCCCAAAGAATTTATAAATAAATGTGTCTTTGTGCCCGTGACGTCGACCTGGTCGATTATACCCTAACCCTAACCCTATACGATGCTGCCTCAGATCGGAGAGACGCTTGCGTGCTATCTCTTCCCTGGGAGCGCATCATCAGAGGCGTTTCACAGTGAGTCAGGCTGGTACTGCGCTGTACACAATGGCTATGTTACAGGCATTCCAGGCTGATCTATGAAAGATTTAAGCACAGCTTTTCATTCAGACCGTGTTTACTTGCCTGGTAATTAGCTGCATTTATTTCTGAGGAATTAATAACTGAAATGGCCATATTTTATATATATATATATAAAAATTATAAAATTATATATATATATAAGCAAAATAAAATAGGTCCTCCATGACATTAACTCGTTCATGGGGAAAACCTTATTTTTCATCTGCCTTTGTGCCCTCAATGTCAACTTATTCGACTATCGAGGGTGGAAGGGCGTGTGATTATACGATGATGCTCCAGTTCGAAGAGACGCTTGCAAGCTATCTCTTCTCTGGAGCTCATCGTCACTTAAAGAGACAGCACACCCCACTGAGCTATGCATAATAACATCCATACTGGTGGGAAGGCATTTTCGATCAGTGTGTCAGACTGGTACTGCTCTGCATACTATGGCAGTGTTGCAGGTGGACCAGGCTGACTTGCTGAAGAAAAGCTCAAAAGCAGACTGTGGAGAGTTGCGCTTCCCCTCGTAAAAACTGGGGGCCAGCTTGTCACGCTCAGCAGCCTCATAATATCTAACACCCACCCCTTCTCAATATCTTCACATAAACCCTCCTTCCCTGCCACCTCTGGTGCTTCAGGGGGCAGCGGATTTCAGTGAAATGTTAGGTGTTCCATTGATTCCTGTAACACATCAGGACGCGGAACATCTAACATCCCCTCAAAGGGAAGTATCAAAATTAGTGCCCATTTCAGAGAACTTGGCAGCGTGGAAACTACTGCTAGGGATTTCTGCGTGGGTTCTAAAGACAGTAGAAAAAGGATACAGAATCCAATTTATTCATCGTCCTCCGCGTTTCAACGGCGTGGTCTCCACTACCGTGAAGCCGGGGCAAGCGACTTTACTGACACAAGAGCTGCAATCTCTTCTGAAGAAAGGGGCCATAGAGCATGTTTCCCCCTCTAGAGAGAGAGTCAGGTTACTACAGCAGATACTTCTTAGTTCCCAAAAAGGACGAGGGGCTGCGTCCAATCTTAGATCTTTGAGGCTTAAACCATTCAGTCAAAGCTCTCAAGTTCAAGATGTTAACCGTAAATATGATCATGTCGCAATCCAACATCACGATTGGTTTGTTACGATCGATCTCAAGGACGCATATTTTCACATAGAAATATTGCCACAACACAGGAGGTTCCTGAGGTTCGCTTTCGGGGGCGAAGCTTACCAATATCAGGTTCTTCCATTCGGCCTAGCCCTATCACCCCGCAAAATGCATGGATGCAGCAATGGCTCCATTGCGACTCCAGGGCATTCACATTTTGAATTACATAGACGACTGGCTAATACTAGCACAGTCACAAAAGATGGCATTACAACACAGATGTTGTACTAGCTCATCTAGTTTCTCTAGGGTTGAGACTAAACGAGAAGAAAAGTGTTCTCTGTCCTACCCAGAGAACGACATATTTAGGGGTCATATGGGATTCGACAATGATGCAGGCACAATTTTCTCCCGCTTGAGTTGAGACCATTCTAACCACCCAGAACAATGTCAGGCTAGGCCAAGATTGCACTGTTCTGCAGTATCAAGAAATGTTAGTTCTCATGGCGTCAGCGTCCTCTGTAATTCCTTTGGGCCTTTTGCATATGAGACCGTTTCAGTTGTGGCTCAGAGTCGGGAGATTTTGTCCAAGCAATTCCCAAGGGCAAATAAGGGCAAGGGCACGCACTGAGTGCTTCGTGCCCTTTCTAAAATCCATGTTTATGGTAAGGGTTATGCACTGCGGCTTCGTTCCCTTTCTATGTGGCTCAGACCCTGGTTCTTTACCTTGGGTCCCACTCTATATGCGTTGATGTTGCAAGATGCTAACAACAGACGCTTCCTGTACGGGCTGGGGAGCGGTCTTAGGTGGCCGTCCAGTTCAAAGGGATACGGTGAGGTCATCATCTCAATTGGCACATCAATTGCCTCGAATTGATGGCTGTATTTCTGGCCCTGAAGTACTTCCTCCACCAGTTAAGGGGTTACCATGTCCTAGTGTGGGTGGACATTACTGCGGTAGCCTCTAATACAAACCCCCGGGGTGGACTGCATTTGCGATGTCTAGACAGGCTAGTGCAGCGCATTCTGCTCTTGGCTCAGGACATGTTCCTGTCCCTCAGGGCGATTTATATCCCCAGATATCTCAATGTGGGAGCAGATCTACTGTCCGGATAGAGCATACCAATGGGGGAGTAGAAACTCCACCCGAGGTAGTGAAAAAATTCTGGTAAAGATTTTTATGAAACAGAGATGGACCTCTTTGCCCCCCAACAGGCAGCGCAATGTCCACTCTACTTCTTTCAGAGTCACCCAGCTCCCCCTGGGTCTGGATGTGATGTGCATACGTGGCCTAGAATGCACCTGTATGCGTTTCTATGCTCCCAGGAGTTCTAGCCAAAGTTTGCCAACAAGGGACTTGCCTCTTACTGATAGCGCCGCGTTGGCTGAACGGAATATGGTCCTCGGAGATAATATCTCTCCTTGACGGCTCGATACCGAAGAGGAGGGACCTTCTGTCTCAGGTGCAGGGGACAATATTTCATCCCCTGCCGGAGATGTGGAAACCTTCATGTTTGGCCCCTGAGGGGAACCACCTGAGGGACACAGGGCTTTCGCCTGATGTTATTGAAACCATTTTAATTGCTAGGGCTCCCTCCACTAGATCAAGTTATGCCAACAAATGGGGTGTCTTTGAAAGATTGCACACAATGCAGATCTGTTTAACAGCCAACTTGCTACAGTTCTGGATTTTCTGCAGGGAAAATTATCAACAGGCACATGCCCTACCACTCTCAGGGTTTATGTGGCCGCTCTTTCGGCTTGCCACTCTCTGATTGACGGGGCGCCTTTGGGCAAGCATGTCCTGCTCTCTCGCTTCGTTCGAGGAGCTAGGCGGCTTAAGCCTCCTTCTAGAACCAGGATCCCTTCATGGGACCTAGAAATAGTCCTAGAGGGCCTGGTTGAGACCCCCTTTGAACTGTTAGAGTCAGTTTCTGACAAGCTGTTAACTCTGGAAATGGTTTTCCTAATGGCTATAACTTCTCTAACGAGAATTGGGGACTTGCAGTCTCTGTTCATTGTGACATCCTGCTTAGACTTTGCCCCAGGAATGGTGAAAGCTATTTTGCATCCTCATCCTGACTATCTGCCTAAGGTTCCTTTCTCGAACGTGCATCCGGTCACTCTCGAAGCCTTCTGCCCTCCACCGTTTACTACGCCGGAGCAGGAGAGACTTCACTGACTGTGTCCAGTCCATGCTCTTCAGACCTACGTCCACTGCACTAGCCAGTGGTGTAAGTCAGAGCAACTATTCCTTTGTCATGGCGGCCATAACGGGTGCGGCCACCACGAAACAGACCATGTCACATTGGGTGAGAGATGCTATTGCCCTTGCCTATGAGGCACGTGGTCACACTTCGCCAACAGGCATCAGGGCTCATTCCACCAGGGGGTTGCCTCTTCTAGAACTTTGGCGGGGGGCACCCCTTTACAAAATGTTTGTGATGCAGCAGGTTGGTCCTCTCCGCACACATTCATAAGGTTTTATAGTTTGGATGTTCATGTCACTCCGGGCTCTCGCGTCCTTGAGTCAACATCGCAAGCTAGTGTCTGAGACTCTCTGTGCTTTGTGACACACTTCACAGTGCGGCGGCGTGGGTATTCTCGTTCCCATAGCGGTGATAAAGCGCAGCTTGAGTGTAGCTTTTGAAAGGGAACGCCCTGGGTTACTTCACTGTAACCCTGTTCCCTGAAAAAGCAGGAACGAGAAGCTGCGCTTCATTGCCGCACTGGGATGTCCCAGGACTGCTCTTCAGACAAAATATCTGCAGATGTACCTGCGGCACATCTAATTGTAGCCTCGCATACGACGCATTCCAATGATGTCACGCAGGCTATAAATATACAGCTGGTCACGCAGGCCGAGGGAGAAACCCACAACACTCTGTGGTGTTTACACTACGTGACACTACGTAAATGACATGCAACAGGAGGTTACACACTACACGAGCTGACAACTCTGTCACCCAACGGTTTTATTTGAAAATGGATGCTGGGAGGAAATTAGATTAAATTTTGAATTAAATTTAATTAAAATTAAAATAACCCTTTCACACATAAGTTTAAAACATTCTGGCTGACCTCCTAGAGTTAAGGCGACTGTTATTTTAGAATGTTTCCCTTTATTGTTTCCATGATGACGCGTCATGGTTGTCACATGACACACCGCGGCCAGCGGCAGCTGGCCATACTGTATGACAGATGTATTGCTTTTCTCACCATGTCATCATCTATCTGATATTCTGATTCTCAAATATGTGCAAGTGAGTGTTTTGTCATTTAAAAACCTACCTTGATCTTAAAATATATTGTGAATTCATCCATTTGTCCCAAAATACATGTGGCTGGTGAACTGGGAGAACAATAGAGTGAGTGAGCTTTATAGTTACTTACACAATATGAATAAACATCGGCAAATTATATTTGAATGGATTGTTATTGCTGCTTCCATAGACATCAGTGTACTATATTTCATTGGCTGTTGCGTCGCGACACGTGACACCACAGAATATCGAGTCGGCCAACAGCTCCAGATATTTAGCATGCTAGATATTTGTCTGGCGTCTACGAGGTGTCGGCGACACGTTCGCGAGCCTCTTTGATGTGTCGTTGAGTAGTTCACACATAAATATTGGTGAGCGCTGATCACCCGCTGATTTTCCCCCGATCACAGCCCGACCTGTCGGCGAGCTCGTTAACTTGCAAATCGGGCTTAAATCAGGCTTAAAATCCTGTAGTGTAAACTTGGCATTACTTGCGCAGTTGCTCTGGTCTTCGTTAACAGCCGCTACCGGCACCTGCTGGTGAGGACGACTAACATCAGATGGAGATCATGCATCGGCAATCTACTGCTATACCTGCAGATGTCCAATGTTGAATTTTCTGTTTAATTTGAGCCACTGAATTTGTGGAAGCGAATTTGTAAAGCAAAATAAAATAGACCGAAAATTGCTTGTTGAATATTTTAGGTTGTATATTTAAACAGACTGAATATGTTGGAAGTGAAATCTAAAAGGTGAATATGATTATTCGAATTTTTAATAATGAAAATGTGTGTGAAATGTTTTGAAGTGAAATATTCACAGCTTAAATATACGACCACGGTGAATTTCTGCCCATAAAAATGCATGGTTAATGCAATGCACATTTTTTTCAATTAGTGAAATTCAACAAGCCTTTTATTTCAAAGACATTTGGTATTAACAAACTTCCATACACTCGTGGCCGGGATGCAAATCTTGCCAGGTTGACCAAGGCAGGGAACTGGGAACTGTGTGAACGCCACCACTGCAGAAAGTTTTGTTCACTTCAAGTTCATGGGCGGATGCGCTGTTGTCAAAGGATCTGGGAAGCAGCTGTGCTATTGTCAGACTGCCCGCTCCCGTCCAAAGCACACCAGAGTTACCGACCGCTACCGCCTTTCATTCAGATATTTAATCCCGCGCCGCAGAACATCTGATCGGGTCCCGCGGTTACCGCGGGAATGCAGACCTCTACTAGCCTACCTCTCATCATTGGAGTCTGCTACCAGCGTTTAGAGAGGGAATGATCGTTTGATTTCCCTATTTGTCTCGTTACTGCTGCTCATCTTCGTCACACTGCCTGCTGGTGCCTGGTGGGCGGTTTCATCGCCCTTCACGGAACTTTCTCATGTTGCAACCCCCACATGATACCTCATATCAAATACAGCATCACAGCCTCGTTTCACTTTACTTTCATTGCGGAACTTATTCACAGTGAACGGATTTGCTTTCACTCAAAACGTTTCTCTCTATCCTCAACAATCTCTGACAAATATGAATATGTATCAGTTTAAACCATCCTTGCAGCCTAAACCGACCCTGAACTGGATCTTTCACTTACGTCAAGTGATTTTTATTTTTATTTTTTTCGGATTTCTCCCGCGTAAGTAACCTAATTTGTCTATTATCTTTTTAAATACAGTGGCCCCACTGTATTTGCACACTTGAAAATGTATGTCATATAAAATGTTGGTTTTCAAAGATTTCTTTTCTTAAAAAATAACATTTGTTTGCAATTAATTTGATATTTAATTTCTAATGAAATGACATTTATATACTGTACAATTAAGTGACTTAAATGTCCAAAAGTCTTTTTAGGGCCACAGAATGCATATGGCCTTATCCGGACACTTTACAAAACTTTTAGCGATTTAAATAATTTTTATTGTAGTGATCTTAAGCTCTTCAGACCTGATTTTTTTCTACTGAGTAACCCCCCCCCCCCCCCCCCCCCAAAAAAAAACAGAAAAACAAACAAACAAACAAAAAACAACAACAACAACTTGATATTACTAGCATAACTAGATTTTGAAAAGAACACTGTAACAATGAGCAATGCAACAAGACTGTAATAAAAAGGTAAAAAAAAGGTAAAATGATAGGACGGAGTCTCAAAAATGTGTTTGATTCTTTTTGTTGGTTACAGTGGGTAAATCAGAGTATGTGTGTTTTTGTGTACTTGCTGGTTTTGATAAATATATGATTGTGTGCACTTATAAACAAAGCATCAGTGTGTGTGTGTGTGTGTGTGTGTTACTGTATTCACTCATTTCATATTTGCTGTTGCTGTTTTTTCTCTACTACTAAAATAAAACTAATGAAAAACTGAATCACAGTTTATGGTCACAACATGAAGACATGAAATCATATTATTAATAATAATAATAATAATTAATTTGATTAAAACCTAATGTCCATTGCAATGGACATTAAATTCTAAATCCTGTGTTCTACAGCTCAGAAATACCTTCAAATTAACTTTGAATATTATCACTTGATACTATTAAAGGCTTAGTTCACCCAAAAATAAATTCTGTCAGCATTTACTCACCCTCATTTCGTTCCAAACCCGTAAAACTTTCAAAATAATACTTTACTGTATTATTGTAAACAACAATGTGTATACACCATATTATTTTATGATTGTATTATTTCAAGAGCTGAACTCTATTTTTTTTTTTTTTTTTTTTTTTTTACCACAAATCATATTCAATGGGCCATGTTGTAACATTATATGCAATAAGCTGTCACAATGGAACTTGCCATCAAACAGGCTCTTATAGGCTTTTCTGCACCTGTGACAAATGTGTGACAACTATCTCCAGTCACAGACTATGACTAAAGTACCATGATATTACTATCTGATACCATCAATATACCACCACAGTTTTCTGAAATTTGTGGCAATCTATCAGTGATTTTTAATCTGTTTAGTTGGTTTTATTTTGGGTTAAGCCTTTTTTATTATTTTCTGTATCTCCCAGTGGCACGTCATTCGTTGGGGTTCAGTTTAGAGACACTGCATGCCAGAGTTTTCGCTGAGCCCGAGGGTGGCTCTCATTTCGGTCATAGGGTTTGCCATTTTGGACCAATGCAAGGAGACAGGTGAGAAAGCCTGTGTTTTATGAATTTCTGCAAAAGGTAGAATAAACTACTGATGGTAATGGCTGCATATGTGGACTTTTCATTGTTTGAGAGGTGATGCATACAGATTCATAGATTATTTTGCTTTATTATTTTACAATGTGACTAAAATCACCTTTAATTTCTGGCTCTATTGATTCTGATGATAAAAAAGTATGTTGACTGGAAATTGATGAGGTTGTGCTTTAGTAATCCTCTGTGAGGAAATTTACTGGAAAGTTTTACAGCCTTCTCCTCCAGACAGTACATCTCAGAACATGCAGTGTGAATCATCATGTACAAAAGTTAACACCACTATGCAATATATAAACAGCTGTCTCAGAGGTTGCATTTGTTGGCCATATACGTCATTGAAGCTGCCTCATTTTGGAAAAGTAACCATTACATTCCACAGCCAGAAAGATATTACCATAATTTATGCTCCATGAGGTATAACAGTCAATTTTTTAATGGTTACCTTTCTGAAATGAGAAATCCTGACGTATGTGACCCTCCAAGGGTGCAGCCTTCGAAATGAAACACAGCTAATGTTGCATGAAGATCCTGTTTCACAATTGCACATCCTCCCTTTGCATAAGTCTCTTGTTCTCTTTTAGTGTGTTGGTGACAGCCCCAAACCTTCATAATGGAACTGGTGGTCTTTACAGGTGTTCTTACAGTGGTAATAAATGCATGCTGCTCCCAGTGACAGGTGAGACTACACAACATTATTACAGTACATAAAAACACTAACAAAAAATAGTTCCATGTTTTTTTTGGACACATATCATGATAATACTGTAGTGTGGTTTGAAGCAGAGGCACATAAACAGTAGGGTAGACCGTGTACAGTTGGAACACTTTTTGCATTACCATACGAAAACTAGAAATTACAAACTTAATTTTCATGTGATATTTCTTTTATTTGTCTACTAACAACATTATTACCAATAACACCTATAAATAGTTCATATTTTTCACAGTTCTTCACAGAAGTATTTTTGTTCTAATTGTGCCCATGTCAGGTACAGTTACAGCACCCTAGTACAGTTGAAACATTCATCTCTATATTTTAACTGGCCTAACCAACTATTTTCAAACGTTAAAATGTCTTGAAAGCTATAATTCTACAAAAATATTTTTATTTCAGCTCTTCACTTTATTTGTTCTGTATTATATACAACTAATAATTTGTTATTCAATAGCAGAAAATCTAAGAGTTAAACAGCTCACAGTTCATTCTAACCCTAACCCTAAATCATTGAACACTTAAGATTAAGAGTTAAAATTAGGAATAGTTAATCTCTAAAACACTGAACGTCACCTTTAAGAGTGTCAAAATGCCATTTATTGTTTGAATTTCATGATAAAATGGACAGAATTTGAAAACAGAAACTTTTATTCTTATCAGAAGTAACAAAGCACAAAGCTTTTTGCAATTATTGGATGGGAGGCGCTACAAATAATATTTGATGTAGCAAAAAAACGCAGACCTGGCAACCCTGGCTTGAACTACAGGTGATTCATAGGGTCAAAAAGAATCTGCTTTAACGTCACTATTTTTAAACTGTTAAGGCGTTAAAATTCAACACGAGTGATTTTCTTCAAACACAGTATGTATGAGTTCCAGTCTGAACACGTTTTTCCGCATTCTTTTGATTGACAGGATATAATCGGCCCTGATCATCGGCAGTTTTTAAACAATCAGCCGATGGCCGATAGTGATAATAATAGCTTTTATCGGCTGATACCGATTGTTGGCCGATACATCGGTGCATCTCTATTAGAAACTCATACATTACATAGGCCCTTTTTTAGGCAGTTAGACATTAGGTTACCATCAGGTTAAATAAATTTACCAACACCATCCGATGAATGTATAACTGCTCTGCTGGGTTTTGGTTTGCCCTCAGCTTAGTTCTTTAACATTCACTTATGTGAGATGGAAAATATAAAAGCTTTCACATTTATTTTAATGGGTTTTGCTTTTGGTAATACAGCCACAGTGATCACACAATGAAAGTGCTAAACTGATACTTTCGAGTATGTATGGATTTTTCCCTACATGTCTTTTGCTATCAACAGCTTTGACATTCAGAACTATGACAAATGGATTGTTTCCTCACTCAAAAAAGGAAGTGAATTGCCAACTTTTGTGTGAATGTTTAAACACTGTTCTGCAAAAAATAAGTGTAAAAATAGTCCTAACATATGCCACTTAAAGGATTAGTTTACTTTCAAATGAAAATTACCCAAAGCTTTACTCACCCTCAAGCCATCCTAGGCTAGGTGCATATGACTTTCTTCTTTTTGATGAACACAATCGTTGATATTTTAATAAATATCCTGACGCATCCGAGCTTTATAATGACAGAATGCGTTACCAAACAAGTATGAGCTGAAGAAAATGTCTCCATCCACATCCATCCATCATAAACGTATTCCAGACAGCTCCGGAGGGTTAATAAAGGCCTTCTAAAGCAAAGTGATGCGATTGTGTAAAAAAAAATTATCCATATTTAACAAGTTATGAAGTAAAATATCAAGCTTCCACCAGACCGCCTTCCGTATTCAAATTACAGAAAAACGGAACTGCGCCGCGTCAGTTCCGTAAGTTGAATAGGGAAGGCGCAGGACAACAGCGTAAGCTTTTTGAAGAATACGGAAGGCGGTCTGGCGAAAGCTACATATATTACTTCATAACTTGTTAAATGTTTTTTTTTTTTTTTTTTTTTTTACACAAACGCATCGCTTTGCTTCAGAAGTTCCTTTATTAACCCTCTGGAGCCATGTGGAATATGTTTATGATGGATGGATGTGGATGGAGACACTTTCTTCAGCTCATACTCGTTTGGTAATGCATACTGCCATAATAAAGCTCGGATGCATCAGGATATTTATTAATATTTCTACGATTGTGTTCATCATAATGAAGAAATTCATATACACCAAGGATGGCTTGAGAGTGAGAAAAGCTTTGGGTAATTTTCATTTCAAAGTGAACTAATCCTTTAACATCAGCACTACTTCTTGTAAAGCTATTTTGAAATGTAACGTGATTGTATTGTGAGAGATGATATACAAATTCATTAAAAGTAAGTTAACATTTAAACTGTTTTACAACAGTTTTTGTTGTTTGAATTGACATTGAAGTATAGCATTAACAGTGCTCCTAGTGGTTGTGTCTTTAACGGCAGTCAAATACAACTTAAATAAATGCTGAAGTAATAAATGTAAAAAACTTGATGTCAGATTTTCCTGTTCATTGTAATCTTGAAATTAGATTTTCCTGTTCATTGTAATCTTGAAATTAGATTTCCCTTTCAGTTGATCCAGGCATTGCGTTTGGCTTATCTCTTGCCTGTGATGAAGATCAAGCTGTTGTAAGTAGTATTTTTTATTTGTTATGATAATAAAGATTGTAAACTACAGTTTCTAAAAAGAATTAGTGACACTTTTAATGTACATATTATTATTACTGTGGACATATTATTACACGACTCTCTAGATTACAAAACCTTATTGGTAAATCACTACGTGTTGGTGTCAGAGTGTATTTTTGTAATAATGACCAGCTGAATGTACATTATCCCTTACACACGGAGATTGCGCCCACACTTACCCCACACTTTGGTGACATTATGGTGCATAGTTGTTTATTAGTTAATGGTGAAGTTCATATCAGTCTGTAAAAGGGAACATCGAGGACACTCCTGAATCATAAAATGACAAATGACATGGCCTTGTGGATCCTGCAGCCTTGTGGATTTCACAGACATGTGAAAGTAAAGGCCATAAGTCTGCTAGTTCCTGGAAGCAAATCATCATTACCTAAAGAGAGAGCTATCCATTAGCATTGCCATTCATCTCAAAGGTAGTTGTTCGGCTGCCGCAGGACCACCCTTGAAGTGGTCAAGAAAGTTCCCGTAGTCAAGTCAAGTCACCTTTATTTATATAGCGCTTTTAACAATGCAGATTGTATCAAAGCAGCTTTACAGTGATAACTGGTATATAATTTTGGCTGCACAGCAGCTCTTAAAGAAAATGGTGTCATTATCCATCTTAAGTAAATTCAGTATTGATTCATTCCGATGTAAGAATCAATAGTTATTAATTTAGTTAATTTATCTATATCAGCACTGGAGTAAACAGTGATGTCATCACCCAGCTCAGTTCAGTTCGCATACAATGGTGTTAATGCAGGCAGATCAAAACACTGTTGAATATCAAATGTCAAGTGTCCCCAACTAAGCAAGCCAAAGGCAACAGTGGCAAGGAACCCAAACTCCAACAGGTGACATCAGGTGGCAAACAGGTGTTAAAATGGAGAAAAAAACCTTGGGAGAAACCAGGCTCAGTTGGGGGGCCAGTTCTCCTCTGGCCAACAGCGAACAGTGCTTTATGATAGCTGCCTGAATCATAATAAGTCCGATGGGATCGAAACAGTCAAAGTATTTATTCCAGTTCCATCCAGTTGAGGATCATATTCATCGCGCCGGTATGGATGGTTTGTTGAGGAACTGTGCCACTGGCTGTCGTGTCGATGAGGCCTTCACAGTGGATGATCTAGTTGATTCAATCTTTGCTGACACTTCAGGGCTGCGTTGTGGTCATGTCAAGGCGCGTAGTGTAGTTCCATTATGACCAGAGACCCTGTTAGGATGTTTATGTGTGCTGTTACACTAGGGCGTGTATGTGTGTATCTGTCAACTGTTTTTTGGGAACTGACTGCTGTCTTGCACAGCCATTAGATATTTGACCTCTTTCTGTTCCTCTCTTCTGTAAAAAGAAAATAAGGAACTTATGTGAGAAAGCATGTTGTCTTTCACACAAACTCACAGGCACATATGCACACACACTGAGGGCCTTTATTATAAGGTGCAGGGTTCAGAACTACAAGATTCAGCAGAAATCCCCTTGGCTTTATTTCCCAGATGTTTTCTTCTGTGCACAGAGCCGTGGGAACAGAGCAAGGCCCCGCTCTGCTTGTCAGGGACTGTGAATTACTATTGGTTATTATTAGGGATGCACCGATAGGATTTTTTGGGGCCCATACCAATACCGATTTTAACAAACAATTACTGGCCAATTCCAATAGCGATATTTGTCACTTGCTCTCTTATTTGAAATTTTGTTATTAAAATAGATAGCATTTTGATCATGTTTTAAATCAGCAAAGTTCAAAAACACATGCATTAAGTTATGCTAGCTAGTTTATTGCTGCATCCTCAAATAATTTCTAATGAACATGGATTGGATCCATTTAACATTCAGCTGGCCTACATAAATACAACAGAACAAAGATACATATGAAATAAACAGTGCTTTTAAGGTAGGTTTAACAGTTCTCAGAGACAGAAATAAAGTAAACAAATGTTAAATAACGTGAGGGTCACTGGCGGATACTTTGTACGCTCAGGTTGCACATGCGCATTTAATTGTTTTTGCAGTAATTAGTTTATCCACATGGTGGCAACCATGCCCTGGGGGCACGATTCACAAGGTAGTCAAAGAAAAACTGCATAAACAGAACAGACCGCATGCAAGCTACAGCGACAATGGAGGCCTACACAGACGAGAGATTGTGCGAACAGGTTAGAAAGTACCCTGATTTGTACAACTCTAACATGAAAGAATACAAAGATGTTTACATGGGTTGTAATTAGTGGCAAGAGATTGCTCAAAACTGTGCATGCGTCGAATGCCTGTGTATGCGTACAAGTTGAATGAAGTAAGGCTGTGCGTTCGACTGTATGTGTACACTAGTGTTCGCGTAAAAAAAGAAGTATACCCAGTGCTTCATGGTGATTTTTTTTGTAGTGAAAATGGACGCAATAAATTTAATAAAACATCAGTAACGTTTTGGCCATCATTCGGATAGGGATGGGGTCCACTACACTTAGGAAAGTTACAAAAGTTATTTAGTCAAGAATAGTGTGCGATTTTTTTTTTTTTTTTTTTTTTTTTTTTTTTTTTGTGTGTGTTTTGTTATTTGATTAACATTAAAACGCAGACAGCAGCGCTAGGATCATGCAACAGGCATTATACAGCTCAGTGCCTTCACGCAGTTAATTAATAAACCATCGGTTTGTTATATCGCCTTTTCCTGCTATAGCCGATATGCCAAAGGTTGTAAATTGAGCAAAAAATGGCCGATAAATATTGGCGGCCAATACTTCAGTGCGTCTCTAGTTATTATAGAAGAAAACTTGGAGCAAAGCAAGGCCAAAGAATAAGTCCATTCTTTGGACCCTCCTTTGCCTTCAGAACTGCATTAATTATTAGTGGCATTGATTCAACAAGGTATGGAAACATTCCTCAGAGATTTTGGTATCTTCATGCAGTTGCTGCAGATTTGTTGGCTGCCCAGGATGCAAATCTCCCACTCAACCACATTCCAAAGGTGCTGTATTTATTTGAGATCTGGTGACTGTGGAGGCCATTTGAGTATAGTGAACTCATTGTCATGTTCAAGAAAACAACTTGAGATGATATGAGCTTTGTGTCCACAGGAAAAATGTATTTGCTCAGTGGTTGCTTTTCCTAAGCTCATGAGCAGGGCCGGCCCAAGGTTTTATGGGGCCCTATAAGCAGAATTTTATTTGGGGGCCCCTCGGTTAAAATAACTTAAGATAAACTGTATCTTCTTATATAAAAAATAAATGTAAATGTACAAAACGGACAATATTAAATTAAATACTTAAATAATGACATAAAATGAAAAGATCAGATGTACCTGTAACAAGATAACAATAAAAAATAATTTATTAACATTAAAGGAATAGTTCACCCAAAAATGAAAATTGTCATCATTTACTTACTCTCAAGTTGTTTTAAACCTGAATGAATTTCTTTCTTCTGTTGAAAACAAACGTTATTTTGAAGAATGTGGGTAACCAAACAGTTGCTGGTTACCAACATTCTTCATATTATCTTCTTTTGTGTTCAGCAGAAGAAAAAAATCATACAGGTTTGGAACAAATTGAGAGTGAGTAAATAATGACAGATTTTTCATTTTTGGCTGAACTATCCCTTTAAAGACAAGGGGCAGCATATTTACTATTAGGCTGCTGTTACTTTAAGACCTGCACGCATCTAAAATACAGACATCTGATTTTTTTCCCTCAAGTGATTACTTTCACTTTAGACATAACCAGCTGTGTTTATGTAAACCTTGTGTGTATTTGACAGTATCAGTTCAATCAGACGCAAAAGATAACGTCCACTATTCGGGTGCTGTTTGACAGGCTTTTAGTGTGCACACGCTTCGGGTGTACACGCTCAGAAAAAGCACGTCAGAACAGCACACAAATGAAATGTTTAACCAACAAGGCTTTAAAGCCTTATGAACTTTTGTGATTGCGAATAAGTGCTGTATTAACATGTGATGCAAATGTACGTTGTGTTTACAGTATTGGGACAGAGGCATAGAATGACTAAACACCCGTTAATCAACTTGCAAATTAAATAAGTAAATATAAGATAACAATGACCTTAATAATAATCACCTTAAAAGGGGCACAATAACTTAGAAATGCATCTAAAGGCTGCAAATGGGTACTTGCATTGACTTCAGTTGCTGAGTAAGTCCAGATTTGGTAGATTCTGGAGATTCTTGATGATTTTGTCAGGAGTGCACTGAAGCGTTCACTTGGGTTCTTCTGGGTGGTCCACGTTGAATCCAATGAAGTTAACTTGAAGATAAAATTGCCAGAAGAAGACAGGAAGCGTGATGTCTCAAAAGAGATTGAGCAAAGATGTACCTGATCTGAGGACTCTTAAAGGCCCTATCAGTTCACACCCATTTCGGTGAGGTGACCAATCAAAGATGACCGGGAGAAGGTCTTTGTTCTATCTTGTCACCCTGTTTGCATGTTTATGTTGGTCTGGAGAATTTGTGCAGCTTTACACAAAAGCATGGTAAAAGTATTCTGATGCATTTTATCATAGCATACTATACACCATTAATTATGAAATGAAAAAAGGGATTCTTTTAATACCAAGAAAGATGGGGATTTGAAGACATTAAAACAAGTGATACATACACCTGGATATCATCATTTGAACTTACCTTAACATAACTAAAGAATCATAATTAGGCTAATATAACATAAGGACATACATAAAACATAGAGAAAATACTATATACAGTTGGGACAGTTTGATTGTGGGTAAAAATGGAGTCAATGTCCTTTTCCGATGGGAATTGAAAGTTTGTCTCTAGTTTCTGTCCAAATGGCTGGCACTGTCTGATGATGGGGTAGAGGGAATCACCTTCTGTCTTTGAAGCTTGCAGAGAGCTCCAGACACTGTCTCTGCTAAGGTCGTTCATGGGAGCTGAGGTGATAATGGCCTTTAAAGAGAACTGGTTTTGCGACTCTTTGGGGCCGGTGACATAGTTTGAACAAGAGGGGAGAGAAAAGGAAGGATTTTATGATGCCTAAAGCATTTTGATCACATCCATTTACACTATCACAGATCCACCAAGTCTACACTACATCTCCCATCATCCTCCTTGGCTCTCACCTGCACACACTTCACCATCACCTCTCCTGGATACTAATCACACGCACCTGCACCTCGTCTGCACCATCATTATAGCACCTACGTAACCACATACCTCGCTTCGCTTACTTTTCCTGTCTTGTTCTACGAAGAGGACCTTCTCCAGTGTTTCTCCAGTGTTTCTTCAACATTCTCCAAGTGATATTCTCCAGTGATTCTCCTGAGCTTACCTCCTGTGTTTCTCCAGCGTTTTCTCCTCTCCAGCGTCTCCCTTCGTCAGTCTCCAGTGTTTCCGTGTCTGCTACTCACCAACCAGCGAGGTGTGTGCTTCCCATCTGTCCTCCCTCTGGTTCACCCTCAATCTCCTGTAAGCAAAGACATTCCATTATAATCATCATCATCAGTACTGTCAAAGTCTCCATTGAACTTTCTGCTTACCTGCCATCATTCCATTTACTCAGCTGCTGTCAATAAAGACTTCTGTTTCATTGTAATCCTCTGTCTGAGTCTCATTCCGTAACAGAAGACTGAACCTGAACAGCAGACAGCACAATGCGCACCAACTCTTTTGATCCTGAAGATCTGCTCCTATCCCTTTACCAAAATGGTAGTCTGATTGAGGACTACGTGGAGGATTTTTAGAGCTCTCCAACATGGTCCCCTGGAATGGGAGCACTTTAAAAACTCTTTTTTTGGAAGTTGATTCTCTTTTTAAACAGATCCCAGTGGCTTCAGCAACCACTTGTTCTCTGCAGCGCTACATCAATGATGTATTGTTAATATGTGGATCTTCTTTCACAATAGGTGAAGTGGCTGAAATTATCACTCCACTATCCCAACTAGCACATCTTTCTTCTGTCCTTCAGTCCCCTGTAGCCTAATGCATCAAATCCTCATCAGCCCTAGATCTCCTCACGCAAGCATGTGATTCCAAAGTTCCTTCCGGCCCAGTGGTTAACATTAAGAGTCCCATACCCAGAACCAGAAAAAGTGTTTCTTTAAGCATGAATTTGATTTCCTGCAGATCCTCCTTTAATTTCAGTACGGACAGCTGTTAAGAGGCATAGTACCTCCAAACATTTGTCAATGCCTGTTTTCTCCTGTAAATCCATTCCAAAGTCTTGTCCTAAGATGGCCACCATTCCAGAGTCTCATGGCCACCATTCCAAGGTCTCGTTCAGTCATGGCCACCATTCCAGAGTTTTGTCCCGTCATGACCACCACGTCTGAGCCCTCAGCCAATATGGCCGCCACGCCTGAGCCCTCAGCCCAGATGGCCTCCACGCCAGAACCCTCTGCCAAGATGGCCGCCTTGCCTGTGCCCCTGGGATTACTAGTGGAGGATGAGGGGATGTCTTGGAACCCAGATATGGCTCCAGTCCCCGAGCTCAGCCCAGAGTTGACTCCAGCCCCCGAGTACAGCCTAGAGAAGGCTCTCGACCCCCAGTTCAACCCTGAAAGGACTCCAGTCCCCAAGCTCAGCCCAGAACTGGCTCCAATCCCAGAGTCCAGCCCAGATATGGCTTCTGTTCGCGAACTCAGCCCTGAATCAACAGTACATCCCAGTGTTGGCTACATCCCCAGAGTCTGCTCCAGAAAGTGCTCCAAGGCCTACCTGTCCACGACCAAAGAGGCTGTCCTTGAACTGTCAGCTCCGCCCTGGGCTCCTGAACTGCTGGTTCCACCCTGGGCTCCTGAGCCGCCGGCTCCGCCCCGGGCTCCTGAACCACCGGTTCCACCTTGGCCTCCTGAACTGCCCTGCCGCCAGGGCAACCCTTCACCTGAAGCTCTAATGAGAAGAACACGCTCCCATGTTAGGGAAAGAAGAGAGTGGAAAAAATTCTGGATTTTTTTAATAAAAAAAAATAAATAAAAATAAAGTAGTTTGAACCATACACACGTTTTCATTGCGTTATTGTATACACACCAGCCGCTGCTGACTTTTCATTTTTGCCGTGTGAACAAGCTCGCGTCTTTTGCGTCATAAAAATGTGATTGGTGTATGTGATCGGCAAGCTGAGAGACTACGTATAGAATCAAATGAAGTAACTGACAACATTTTTGGATAAGTGGCCGATCATTTGGAGCATTCCTAGAAACTATACAAAAAGGTTTTTTTCAATGCTGATGTGCTGCCCACAAGGCTATGTCTCTGACTGAGCTTTCTCTAAGCTCAGGATGCTATGGGCTGATTATTCTCTTATATGTCTCATTTAGGTATCAGCTTTGTTTTCTGGTGCCAGCTGCATAAACTTAAGCATAGTTGCAGCAGTAACCAAAAGGCAATCAGTCTTACTTTTTCTATTCAAATTAAACAGATATACCTTTTTATGTAACTGACTTAAAGTTATTACCAGTTTTGAAGAAAAAAAAATTAGATGACTAATTTTTAAGAGTAGTCTAAGAGGTTTTTGCAAACAGCCACAGATGTCTTCAATTTTATTTTAGGAGAAACATGTTAAATTTTAAAATTTTACTAATATTGTAAATACTGAAAATATCATTTAAATCTCTGGCTGTCTCTGGAGACGATGGAGTATCTGTGCCCAAGTCAGTCTGTTGTGGAATTGCAGTGCCTGCTGTGGCTGAACAGTCCAATACGAGAGCGGCAGAGTCTGTTGCAGTTCCTACAGGAACTGTTTCTATGGGCATTGGCTCTGCTCTCTGCCGTCTACGCTGCCTCTTCTCCTCCCACTGTTCCTCTCTCTTTCCCTCGTTCAGCTTTATGCTGGTCCTTACGGTGATCCGCCAGCTGACACGATCTGTGATGGCAGCTTCCAAGTCTGCGGGATTCAGGCTTCCGGCTTTCAGGTAACGCTTGCGGACGTCTTTGTACCGGAGCGCTGGTCTGCCTGTTGGTCTAGTGCCAGAGGCGAGCTCACCATACATGCTGTCCTTAGGAATCCGGCCATCCTGCATTCAGCAGACATGGCCGAGCCAGCGTAGGCGTCTTTGTGAGAGGAGTGCGTGCATGCTGAATGTTTTTGCCTGAGCCAGCACTTCAGTGTTTGGGACACGGTCCTGCCAGGTGATGCACAGTATCCTCCTTGTTGTTACAGTCACTGTGGTCTTCTTTTGTTCTTATAGAGCGTAATGATGTTGGCATCTCGCATGTCCTGAGGAACTGTTCCCTCCTCCCAACACTGAAGTAAGAGTTCATGGAGGTGGCCGAGGAGAACACTCTTATTGCCAGCCTTGATGACCTCTGGGGGAATGCCGTCACTGCCTGGAGCTTTGCCACATGCTAAAAGGTCAATAGCCTTACTGAGCTCGTCCACAGTGGGCAAAGCATCAAGTTCTTCCATCTCGGGCAAGGAGGTGTAGTGAACAGCACCTTCCAGGGCCCAGTTTATGGCCAGGCCCCTCTCTGTCCGTAACAGCGGACAAAGGTTTGCTACATTTTGATTGGATCTTGGTGGACTAACACAAACAAACTGTCCAACGCCATCAGATAAAGATGTAAGGACAACATCCAGACACCTCTTAGAGGGCAAGAAGAAGACCTCTTGTACCAAGCCTGGGAAGGACAGGACTTCTCATTGGTCCACATGCAGTTTCTGCCCTTCACCCATCTAGAGACTACTTCCTAAGGTTGGCCAGAGACTGCCATAAAAATTCCTCGGGACCTCAGCAGCAATGGGTGAAACAAAGAGAGATCACAAAGATCCATCCAAATCCATTCAAAACTATGTTTGAAAACCTTAGAACTGATGCAAACTACACATTCATTTCATACTTATTCACAGAAATAAGTATTCTCAGTGACAGCTATTTGTAGTGCAACATCTGACACAAATTCAGCTGTTAATGTACAATTGAATGAATGCATGACGGTTCAATCTTCTTCCATCATGTTTAGTCTCTATTTGTTTAGAATATTGCCAAAGGTATTCTGGTGGTGGTTTGGAAAGTGAGAAATGCATTGGTAAACTTTAAAGACACTGTAAAGACTTCCAACTTTGTGCTTTATGCAAATGAGTTCCACAGGGGAAAGAAGGGTGGGCCACACTGTGTGTGTCCCCTCTGATGCCAGCAGCCAATCACAGCACTCGAATGGAGAAGCGCCAAATTGCAATCTCCTCCTCATCAGAAAGGGATAAAGGTACCCTTTCAACAGACATTCCTTGTTCTGAGTCTGTCCTGCACGGGGATAGACATTAACAGACACACCTCGTTCTGAGTCTGCCCTTCAAAGGGGAAAGACATAACAGATATACCGTTCTGGGTCTCAACTCTGTAAGGAGTGAGACATTAACAGATATGCCGTTCTGAGTCCCGGCTTGCGAAGCTGAGACACTAACAGAAACAACACCGTTCTGAGCCTCTGGTCCATCCAGAGAGACAACAACAGGTCCCACGATCTGAGTCTACAGCTTGTGAGGCAGCAACAGAGACGACCACATTCTGAGCCTCCAGCCTGTGAGGAAAGAGACATTAACAACCACTACGTTCAGAGTTTCCGTCCAGTGAGACAATAACGATATTTGCAACAAGGTTAAGCTCAGGAGAGCAAACCTTGCTTCCAAGGTACCTTCGTCTGCGTGTTCCAGATTGTTAAGGACCTTCTGCACCTACGCCAGGGCCTCATCTGCGTGTTCCAGATTTTAGGACCCTTTGGTGCTCCAGGAGATCAGCATCCCACAGAGCTTCGTGTTCAAGACTGTTGAAACAGATTCTGGCTCCTCTCCCCACTGCATTGTCACCCAGCACAACCAGTGGAAGACGTCACCGTCATCGGACTCAACCACGTGGAATGTAAATATCACTTAACCAAACCTCTTTCCAGAGACCTTGACATTGTTGTATATTATCAGTATATAATTTCCTAATTCCCATTAGATGTAATATAGCTGATGTTAGTTAATAACAAATAACCTCTCGTTTATTTGTTTGGTGCATAATAAGGTTCTCCACCTTATTATTTTCAGAGAAACAGTTTATCTTTCCATAAGATAGCTTAACCTTGTTGCAAATATCGTTATTGTCTCACTGGACGGAAACTCTGAACGTAGTGGTTGTTACTGTCTCTTTCCTCACAGGCTGGAGGCTCAGAAGGTGCAGAAGGTCCTTAACAATCTGGAACACGCAGACGAAGGTACCTTGGAAGCAAGGTTTGCTCTCCTGAGCTTAACCTTGTTGCAAATATCGTTATTGTCTCACTGGACGGAAACTCTGAACGTAGTGGTTGTTAATGTCTCTTTCCTCACAGGCTGAAGGCTCAGAACGTGGTCGTCTCTGTTGCTGCCTCACAAGCTGTAGACTCAGATCGTGGGACCTGTTGTTGTCTCTCTGGATGGACCAGAGGCTCAGAACGGTGTTGTATCTGTTAGTGTCTCAGCTTCGCAAGCCGGGACTCAGAACGGCATATCTGTTAATGTCTCACTCCTTACAGAGTTGAGACCCAGAACGGTATATCTGTTATGTCTTTCCCCTTTGAAGGGCAGACTCAGAACGAGGTGTGTCTGTTAATGTCTATCCCCGTGCAGGACAGACTCAGAACAAGGAATGTCTGTTGAAAGGGTTCCCTTTCTGATGAGGAGATTGCAATTTGGCGCTTCTCCATTCTCCACTCTTCCATAGCCACACTTAACTTAATCACTTGTATTCTATGTATCTTATGCACTTTATTCCTTTATCATTCATGGTATTCATTTAGTAGTTGTGTTAGTTATTCTTGTTTATCTTTTGTTAATAAAATTTATTTTATTACACTTGTGTCTTCCTTGTGCTGATAATACAGAAGAGGCTCTACAAGTTAGCAATCTCACCAATCTTTCAAATAAATCAGTTGACCACTTTACATTAATTCTAAATGAATGAAAAACCCCTTTTGAGAGTGTTCTCATACTGCTGAGGTAAAAGACCTTGACTGGTGCCCTAAACTAGGAAAAAGGGGGGAAGTGGTCATCTGATGTACTCATAACCACACCTTAAGAGACGTGTAATCCAAAAATTACAATGTCAGCGGTGACGTGAGTACCAATCCCTATTTTACTTCGCGTCCTTGAATGGGCGAAAGTAAAAATCACTACAGAGGTGGTGCTCTCCATTACAGTGTCAGTGACGACGCTCCCTCAAGTATAGCTGCTGGTAGTGCTCCACCTATCTCTCCATCTGCTTTCCGCGGTCCGTGATGACGTCGCCTGTAGCGGACCTCAGGGGAGCGATCTTGATGGTACTTGGGCCAAATGCTTTTTTCATGCCCTCATACATGGCGCGGATGTTCCCACAGTCTGCAGAGAGCTGAATGCTCTGACAGAGGTTCAGCCAATAATCATTAGCGCATTTCCTGGCAGTCCGCTGGGCATCGTTTCTGGCATTCCGGAGTGCAGCTAATGCATTCTCTGAAGGCTCGTGCTTGAAGTCTAACAGAGCTGTACGTTTGGCTGTGATGGATGGCTCAAGTTCGGTTATTCCTGCTTCAAACCAGTCAGGATTTTTCTTCTCCTGCTTGCCAAAGGTTGCCATGGCTGAGTTATAGATGGCGTCACGAATGTGGCTCCATCTCTCTTCAGCACTGCTGTCTGGGCAGTCCTTAAGGGCCACTTCAATAGCACTGGTAAAGCGTGTACAAACTTCTGGGACTGATGTCAGGGCTGTGTTGATACATGGCCGTCCTTTCTGCTTGGAATTGTGGATCCGCTTGGGGTAAAGACGTACCTTGCTCCCAACCAGTGAGTGGTCAGTGTCACAATCGGCACTATGGTAGCTGCGGGTTGTGAGAACGCAGTTCAACAGGGATCTTCTGGTAATAACAAGATCCAGCTGGTGCCAGTGATGGGATCTGGGGTGATGCCAGGACATTTGATGGCAGGGTTTTTTCGGTCGTTTCCCTAAGCTCCAAGCACCCATTGAAGCAGGCAGACTGTGGCGGGTCAGCACCTTACTGGCTGGGGGCTGCCCAGCTTAAGGCGGCCGTTAGCTGACCAGTGGAACACGATGATCCCTCCCACCATCGAAGACAACCCGTAGCACCTGAGCTTATGCCAATCCGCTCTAGGCTTATAACTCGTAACTGCCATCTCCTGTGTTGTGTTGTCGCTAGAACAGCGGCACTGGAGTGACCTCTCCAGGGCGCAAACCTGGGCAAAATGTATGGAGATCCTGGAATGCCCAGTCGTCAAGAGCCCCCTCTCGGCCTCACCTATGTAGTCCAAAGGAATGCAGAGCAATACGTTTGGCACCGGCTTGGCTGCAGGAGCTCCCGGAACAGTGCGTGAATACAGGGAACTGTCCGCCTTCAGTGCCCCACTCCTGATTTGAAAGGTTTGCTCCCCCCCACTTGGCCGTTGGATCAGTCCAGGATCTCTTCCGCCCTTTAGCCGTTGGCTGCCAAAAGCAGCTCATCCGCCTAGTGGTGCAGTGTGAACACCACCCCCTCACGTGGTTTAGCCCGCCAGCTGAGGTAGTTTACCGGGGTGTGGCACGTGGAGCCAACACGTGAGGGATTTGGGAGATGGATGAGAACCAGTGTTGCCCGTCCACCCTACCAAGTAGGGTGCAGCTACCGGACAGCAAAGGTACTACCTCTATCCATACCCCCTACACCCCATCATTTAAATAGCATTATACATTTAAGAATATGAATTGTTACTCGTTTAAATTTATCTTCAATGCCAGCATTGTATATGCAGCGCATATTCCAAACAAGGGATTAGACAAGTGTAAGATGTTTAGTCTAAGAAAAATACTTTCTTTTTAACAAATGTAATTCTAGTGTACCAGTGCTTCATGGTTGATGCATAACCTTTTTTTCTTCATTTAACATTGCAAAGTTTGTCTTGTACAACCCATTTTGCATGCATGTAAATATAGGTCATGATTTCCTCTGTTAAATCATTGTGAAACAAAACACTGTCTACACCAAACTTCAAATATGAGCATGCATGTATTTTACTTGATTGAAATGGTGTGGATGAATGAGATAGAAGCTACCCAAAGGGAAGAAAACTTAAATATCTCAAATGTTTCTGCTAGACATAAATGAGGTTACATTAACATCAAATGGAGACTTTTGCTTGAGTACCTGCTTCTCACTCTTTTCCTGAGACAAAAACTCTAACAGACGGTCACGTTTGGTTTTGGGTTTTGTTCATGTTCTTGTTTTCATTTTTATGATTTCATGTCTTTTATTTTGTCATTTTCTTCATGTAGTTTGTGTCATGCCTCCCTTGCTCCTCATGCGCTCCCTTAGACAATGTGTCATTTGCTGATTGGTTGTTTATAGTCATTGGTTCCCTTGGTCCTTGTGTTTCTTGCCCATTGGCTGTTGTTGTCATGTGTTCCCCAAGTTCTTGTATTAAAGCCCTCATGTTACCATTGTTCGCTTGTCTAGCTTTGTTCACTGTAATCTGCTGTTGCTGAGTACAATACCAGCGGATGGCCCACCACTGCTCCATGTCCCAGGCCTAACACTGCTCCACGGTCAAGGCCCACCAATGATCCACAGTCTGCCACTGCACCACGAACCATGTTTGTCACTGCACCATGATCCAGGTCCACCACTGCACCATGGCCCAGGTCTCCCAGTGCACCAATACCCTCTGCTGCACGGACCAGGTCCGCCCATGCTCCACGGCCCAGGCCCGCCCATGCTCTATGGCCCAGGTCCGCCCATGCTTCATGGCCCAGGCCCGCCATTATCATTGCCACAGTCCAGGTCCTGTCCCCCTGCACGGGCCTGGCCCACCATCCCTCCCCCAAGACCGTCTCCGCTCCTCCACCCTCCTGAACTTCTTGTTGTTTTGGATTTTGGGGGGGAGTTTCTATAGGGCATCTGGAGCCACCCTTTTTGAGGGGGGCATATGTCACGTTTGGTTTTGAGTTTTGTTCATGTTCTTGTTTTCATGTTTCATGTTATGATTTCATGTCTTTTATTTTGTCATTTTGTTCATGCAGTTTGAGTTGTACTTCCTTTGCTCATGTGCTCCCTTAGTCAATGTGTCATGTGCTGATTGGTTGTTTATGGTCATGTGTTTCTGAGTTCTGTTTGTCAGTGGTTCCCTTGTTCCTTGTGTCTCTTGCCCATTGGCTGTTGTTGTCATGTGTTCCCCAAGTTCTTGGGCATGTTCAAGCTTAAACCGGTGCGCAACGTTTTGCTACTGTTTCCGGGTTGAACGACATGTTTCCTGGAAACGGTGTGCAACGGGGTTTGAGATACGTTTTCTCTTGTTTGGTGGGTGTGTCAAAAATGTCAGCCCAATCAGCAACAACATGTATATAAACCACGCGGTATTAAAGAGACAGCTCGCACAATGGGTATGAATGTAACATAAAAGTACTATACATATTTATTTATATATTTTGCTATTGTATTTTGGAGTGACACTTTCATAAACTTTTCTATTCTCCTCTGATTATATAATGGTAAATATTACAATATCATAGCACAACAATAGTGATCATCAATAATGATAAGCCTAATACTCACAATAAAAATAATAAGGTCATATAGATCATAACAGTCTCAGAGGTAAGAAGTGGATTATCCTTCATCTGAAATGTTTGTCTTTTCATCCTGAAAAGCGAAGCAAATGTTGGATCACAATAATTAGGAACCAGTTTCCACAAATCCCTTCACTCGATTGGGATGTTCTCTTTCATTCTGGACGGCAAGGGCAGTGACTGTAATATTGAGCGTATTTTGCAGTATTAAACACGTATTTCATCAGGCTCCGAAAATTCTTCAAAAAGAACACAAAGAATGGCCTTCTCAGCTGCCATAGTTGCAACTCTTGCATCATCAGAACAGGGTGTTCAACGCACCACTGTTTCCGTTTAAAAACCGTTTTGCAATGTTTTGTTGGGGCTGAACGCAGCCATTGTATTTAAGCCCTCATGTTACTAGGCTTGTTCGACTTGATGCAGCGGTAGGAAAGATGAGCTCTTTAAAATTGCTGATTTCTTTAAAATAGAAATTCCTCGCTATGCATCCAAGCAAGCGGTTAAAACGTTATTATATAACAAATTGGTGCAGCAACAAATTTTGCCTGAGGAGTCAGGGTTAGGAAATGTGCTGGAGGGAGCTGCTGCGCTGGTGGAGGCCGACGAGAAGCCCTCTCCTGTTATGCTTTCTCCTGTACGCCCCAGCGATCCGTTTTTTGTGCCTCAAAGTACCCCATTGGTTGCAGCAACGTCAGTCACCGATCCACTAATTACGTTAAAACTAAAAGAATTGGAGCTAAGAGTAAAGATGGAAGAGAAAGAAACTAAGAAGCTCTGGCTGAGAGAACTAGAGCTGGAAATGAAAAAGGATACGCAACTTTGTGGGTTTCGTGGTCGGCCTCAACCGACTGTGGAGCTCACCGGGGGGTTCACCTGCTTTTCCCTCATTCACTCAGCTGCCTTCGGGCCCTGCGCCGGGCTCTCTTGGTCCCGCTCCAATCCCAGATGTGAATAGTTCTCCCTTATTTGATGTGAGTAAGCATATTAATTTGGTACCTCCTTTTCGAGAAGCTGAGGTCGATTCGTACTTCACGGCTTTTGAGCGTGTCGCCGCTACATTGCAATGGCCTAAAGAGATGTGGGCTCTGCTATTGCAATGCAAGCTGGCCGGAAAAGCCCAAGAAGTATGTTCAGCATTACCGATAGAGAAAAGTCTGGACTACGATGTGATCAAGGCAACTGTTCTGCGTGCTTACGAGTTAGTGCCAGAAGCTTATAGACAACGATTTAGGGCCTTAAAAAAAACTGACAGACAAACATTTGTGGAGTTTGCAAGGGAAAAACAAACCCTTTTTGACAAATGGTGTATGGCAAGTAAAGTAAACACTGTTGAGGATTTAAGAGAATTAATTTTATTGGAGGATTTTAAAGGTTGTGCTCATGAAAACTTGGTGGTATATTTGAACGAACAGAAAGTGATGTCTCTCTCAGCAGCCGCCGTACTTGCTGATGAGTTCGTTTTGACCCACCGAACTGTTTTTTCTCCAGTGGGGAGGTTTGACAAAGTAGCTGTCCATAGTGCTGAAATGCAGGGGAGGGGAGGACGAGATGTTAATGCCAGGTATAGCCGAGGTGGGGCGTATGGAGGGGGCAGATTTGCGAAAAGTCGATCTAGTGATGGGCGAGTTTGTTTCTTCTGCCTAAATAAATAAATAAGTACAGCCTGTAAGAATATTAGACCAAAAAAATATAATAGAGGAGCTAAACCCATTAGTTTTAGCAGAAATAGAAAAGACACATGCATAAAAAAGTACATTACATAAATAATAATAATAATAATAATAATTAAAAAGGATATGAAAATAAGAGGAGGTTCAGGCATGTCACTCCATCTTAGAGGGAGGAGAGTTGTTCAAAATATCTTATGAAGGGGGACCAAATGTCCTGAAACTTACGCTTCAAACCTCAAATCATATATTTAATCTTTTCCAACTGAATGTGAAACATTACTTCTTTTATCCAGCTGCTATGGGTTGGAGGGTCTGCTCTTTTCCACTGAAATAAAATAATATAATAATATAGTTCTATAACCTCAGGCACCACACCAAAAATACCAATCATAGGATCAGGATCAATCAAGATATCATATATATGTTTATATGACTCAAAAATCTTTCTCCAAAACTCCTCCAGCTATGGATACACCCAGAACATATGAGCGGTTGTAGTGGGCGATTGTGAACATCTATTGCAGGTAGGGCTGACATTTGGATAAATCTTGGCTAGTTTGGAGTTAGTGAAATGGAGCCTATAAAGAACCTTAAATTGAATTAATCCATGCCTCGCACAAGGAGAGGAGGAGTGCACCTGATTTAAAGCATTTTGCCATTCTTCATCTGTGAATTCTCTACCCAAATCACTTTGCCAGGCTTTACGAATATCATCCAGGCTCTGTGGATTTATAGAAATTATCAAAGAGTATATGTTTGAAATGAGTCCTGTTATGTGGGTTCAAATCAAGCACAGACTCAATAGGTGAGGTAGGGGGAATTTCAGGAAAGGAGACATGGACCTTCTTGATGAAACTCCTAATCTGCAAGAATCGGAAAAAGTGAGAACTAGGTAAAGAAAAATGACGTCTGAGATCTTCAAAAGAGCAAAAAGTATTATCAAAATATAAATATTTTAGTTAAGTCAAGTCAAGTCAAGTCACCTTTATTTATATAGCGCTTTTTACAATGCAGATTGTGTCAAAGCAGCTTTACAGTGATAAATGGTATATAATTTTGGCTGCACAGCAGCTCTTAAAGAAAATGCTGTCAATGTAGGCAGATGCAAAGCACTGTTGAATATCAAATGTCAAATGTCAAGTGTCCCCAACTAAGCAAGCCAAAGGCGACAGCGGCAAGGAACCCAAACTCCAGCAGGTGACATCAGGTGGCAAACAGGTGGCAAATAGGTGTTAAAATGGAGAAAAAAACCTTGGGAGAAACCAGGCTTAGTCGGGGGGGCAGTTCTCCTCTGGCAAACAGTGCTTTGTTACGATTCGGGTAGCTATCATAAGCCCGATAGGATCGCAACATTCAAAGTATTTATTCCAGTTCAATCCAGTTCAATCCATCGTATTCATCACGCCGGTATGGATGGTTTGTTGAGGAACTGTGCCACTGGCTGTCGTGTCGATGAGGCCTTCACAATGGATGATCTAGTTGACTCAATCTCTGCTGACACTTCAGGGGTGCGTTGTGGTCGTGTCAAGGCGTAGGTCCTCAATCTCACCTGGATACGGCCTGGATACGGTTGACTACGGTAAACCTTGGGATAAACAGAAAGACTAATATTAGCGTAGATGCCATTCTTCTTCTGATGTAATGAGTACATCTGGTGTTATAGGAAGTGTTCCCGGTTCCGGCTGACCTAATTTATGCAGCCTAATAATCCTTAAACGGATTTGAAAAAATAAATTTATAATGTGTTATGTGTATGCCAGGTTAAAGAGATGCGTTTTTAGTCTAGATTTAAACTGACAGAGTGTGTCTGCTTCCCGAACAATGCTAGGAAGATTGTTCCAGAGTTTAGGTGCCAAATAGGAGAAGGATCTACCACCTGCAGTTGATTTTGATATTCTAGGTATTATCAGCTGGCCTGAATTCTGAGATCGCAATAGACGTGAAGGACTATAATGCTTGCTCAGGTACTGGGGAGCTAAACCATTTAGTGCTTTGTAAGTAATTAGCAAGATTTTAAAAAAGGCGTCTAATCCCCTTCTCCTCCCAAACACAAAAGGCAGAGTCTACATAAGATGGTGGGAATAAACAATTAGATACAATAGGTCCTAAAATGGAAGCTAACTGTAAACCAAAATGTTTTCTGAATTGGGCCCAAATTTTTAGAGTGTGAATTAGTGCAGGATTAGAGGAGTAGATGTAATTTCTCCCCACCAGGGGGAGTGAGGAGCAAATTAAGGAGCTAAGTTTGAATTTCGTACACGAATGTTCCCCCTGCACCCACAAAGGGGTATTTTGAGGATCTACACTAGATAACCAATAGATCATCTTCTGAATGTTACTCGCCCAATAGTAAAATAAAAAGTTGGCTAATGCCATCCCTTGACATTTTAATCTCTGTAAAAAAAAATTTCCTAATGCGAGGGGTCTTATTCGCTCACAAAAAGGAAGTAACTAGACTATCCAGCTTAGTAAAAAAATTCTTTCTAATAAAAATAGGTATATTTGAAAATAAATACAGAGAACAGACATTTTAATTAGGTTCGTACGACCTGCTAAAGATAGGGGCAGAGAGGACCATTTCACAAAGTCTTTTTTACATTGATCCAGAAGTGGGCAAAAATTGGCCTTGAACAATTTGTTAAATGATCTGGTAACTTGTATACCCAAGTATTTGAAACCCTCATGTACTACTCTGAAGGGAATAAAGGAGTAGTCCCTACAGGTCAAAGTGATCGGAAAATACTTGCTTTTACTCATATTAAGCTTACAGCCAGAGAAATTGCCAAATTCCTGTAATAGTGAAATAATTTGTGGTATTCAGGAGGCTGGGCTTGACACATATAGCAAAACATTGTCCGCATATAATGAAATTTTATGCTCTGTACCATGTCGTGTAATACCTTTAAAGTTAGAAGACTGATGAAGCGCAACAGCCAAAGGTTCAATTGATATAGTGAATAACAAGGGAGAGAGAGGACATCCCTGCCTGGTGCCTCAGTGTAAAGAGTAAACATTGTTTGTGCACACTGAAGCTAACGGAAAAACATATAACAATCTTATCCATGAGATTAAGTCTGCAGGAAAGCCAAACTGTCTAAGAGTAAAAAAGGTATTCCCACTTAACTCTATCGAACGCCTTCTCAGCGTCAAGAGAGATTACTGCTTCATTTTCGCCTAGGGGAGAATTTGTATATATTACATTATATAGGCGTTGTAAATTGTTGTAAGGGTTGCGGCCTTGAATAAATCCTGTTTGATCATTTGAAATTATAGTAGGAAGAATGGGTTCTAGGCGCAACGCAAGGATTTTGGATAAAATTTTGAAATCTACATTCAAGAGCGAAATTGGCCTGTATGATTCGCAATGAATGGGATCTTTGCCTTCCTTTAGGAGAAGGGAAATTGAGGCCTGCATAAGTGTTACAGGAAGAATTCCTGTATTGAAGGACTCATTATAAACTGCCATAAGAAGTGGACCGAGCAAGGTTACAAACTTCTTATAAAGGTTACAAAGGTTACAAACTTCTCTATTGGGAAGCCGTCAGGCCCTGGAGCTTTACTGCTTTGCATTGCTGCAATTGCCTCTGCAACCTCTGCCTCAGCTACAGGTCTGCCCAGATCAGAGTTAAGGTCAGGATTTATAGTTGGTAAATCTATTTTCTTAAAAAAGGAATCTAAAATTGCAGTATCATTAGGATACTCTGAAGTATATAGAGTATAATAAAAATTAACAAAATTGTCATTTATATCCTGTGGAGTATATGCCATAGATCCAGATGGGGACTTAATTTGGGTTATCATTTTTTAATTATTTAATTGACGAGATTGGAAAGCTAATAATTTACTGGCTTTGTCTCCAAATTAATAAAATGTGTGCCGGGTTTTCAATAGTCTCTTTTCTTCACACGAAGTTGACAGCAAATTATATTCGGACTGAAGACTTATTCTTTCTTTGTATAAGCGGGGACAAGGAGAGATAGCATACTGTTCATCCAGCTTGTTGATAGCTTCTGAAATATCCCTGAGCTTAGAGAGTTCTTGCTTTTCAGCATAAGAGGAGAAATAAATTATTTTGCCCCAAAGGTATGCTTTTAATGCCTCCCATAGTATAGATTTTGATATATCATGGGTATCATTCAGCTCCAAATAAAACTTTATCTCTTTGCTTAAATAACAATGAATTCTTTGTCTGCCAAAAGCAAAGGGTTTAGTCTCCAGGGCTTAAAGGAAGAATACTGAGTTGGTAAGCTAAGCACAAATGAGGAAGGAACATGATCAGATATAACAATGCTATGATACATACTGGATGAGACCGAAGGCAAAAGATTCTTATCGATTAAGAAAAAAAATCAATGCGGCTGTAAGAGTGATGAACAGGAGAAAAAAGGAAAAAGTTTTGGATGAGGGAAAAAGAAATCTCCAGGGATCTAATAGTCCATATTGATCACAGAAATTAGCAGCCTTAGAGGGCTGTATAACTTTAGAAGAGGATCTATCCAGGGATGTGTTCAGAACACAGTTAAAGTCCCCACCTATAATTAACGCATAATCATCGATTAGAGGAATAGATGTGAAAACTTTACGGAAAAAGTTACTGTCATCAAAATTTGGGACATAAATTTTAACAAAAATAACTTGTTTGTCGAGCAGGCGGCCTGCAACAATAATATAGCGACCAGAGGAGTCGCTAATGACCTTTTCGCTAATGAAAGAAATGTTGTTCCTAATAAGAATAGCTGTACCTCTGCCTTTAGCATTAAAGCTTGAATGAAATACCTGTCCTCCCCAATTAAACTGTTGTTCATTAACAGAAAAAAAACCCGACATTTTTAACGTGAACTAAAGAGCACTCAGTTTAAACACAAATTAGTCTCTTCAGTTCTCAGTCCACTCGAAACAATGTTAGTGTTGTATAGAACTAGAGACACATTTTGACGTGCTGTTCATTCAAACTAATTCACTGAAGGGGGGACAATTCCCCTCACAAATTCCAAGGCCTTTTGCGGACAGTCAAAAAAATGTCTCACTCCGTCATGATTGATCCTTAGACGTGCAGGGAAAAGCAATTCGAATTCAGTACCCGCTCCTCTGAGTTGAGCTCTGACCTGGTTAAAAGCTGCTCTCCTCTTTGCAACCTCGGCGCTGACATCCGGGTAAAAGTGTATACGCGATCCTTTGTATAACACCTGTCCCTTTTCCCGTGCCAGGCGGAGAATCAATTCCCTCATCTGGTAGTGATGCATTCGCATGATGAACGGTCTGGGGGCTTGATTTGGCTTCGGCAGAGGTGCTAGGGAGCGGTGAGCCCTGTCCACCTCCGGCTTCCTGGTAAAACTTTTTTTCTTCACCGAATACCTCGAGTAACAGTGCTTCAATAAATGCAGAAGGATGATCCTCCTGGATCGATTTTCCAAATCCTCGAGTTTGGCCCTCATTTTTTTGTTATCTTTCAACAGCGCTGAGCACGTAGACTCCAAAGAAGTAACACGACCATCTACGTCAGTAAGGGATTCCTCCACATCTTTCAGCTTCTGTTCTTGCTCTAATAACGAGGTTTTCACTGCAGAGATAGATGATTTAAGCTCTGCAAGTATCTCATCTCATCTCATCTCAAGCGCCGATACCTCAGATCTAATACCACCAAGGAGTTCTCTGATATCCTCCTGGCCTGCGACGGCCCTGTCCACACACTGCGTATCGCCAACATCCTCGGTAATGTCAGCCGTTTTTTCCGGATTATTTCTCGGCATGTTGTTCTGCTAAAGCTCGGTACCATTATTTTCAAACTGTGTCGTCCAATAAATGATAAACAAATCGTTAACAATAATGTGTGGAGCAGAAAACTTCTGGACTTCTCACGCCGCCATCTTACCAGAAGCCCCGACTTATACACTTTTTAATGTCACATTTTGTATTATTCACATTGTTTTATTTTTGTAATATGGATTAATTTCTCATACTATTTGAGTAGGCACTGACTCCCTTACCTCCTTAAAACAACCATACAACAAATTATTCTGGGGTCCATGAAAGTTTTGTGAAAATTATTAAAAGAGCTGGCACTGGATGGCAACTATTAAAAAACAACAACAAAAAACACTGGCAGGGAAAGATTTCAAGTACAGTTTAAAGGTATATTTCATGTATAAAAAATAATACCTAAATAGGGACATACAGTATCTCACAGAAGTGAGTACACCCCTCACATTTTTGTAGATATTTTATTATATCTTTTCATGTGATAACACTGAAGAAATAACACTTTGCTACAATGTAACGTAGTGAGTGTACAGCTTGTATAACAGTGTACATTTGCTATCGCCTCAAAATAATTCAACACACAGCCATTAATGTTTAAACCGCTGGCCACAAAAGTGAGTACACCCCTAAGTGAAAATGTCCAAATTGGGCCTAAAGTGTCAATATTTTGTGTATATTTTAGTATACTTGCAGTATAAAACTACTAAACTAGAAGTTTACTGAGTATATTTCAAAATGTACTTTCATAAACTAAAAAATGTGCTACAAGTGTTTAACCAATAAACTATCAGTATACCTAAGTTCACTTCTAGTATAGTTGCAGTACAAACTAAAAACATAGATGTAAACTAGTTGTGTACTCAAGTTTACAACTGTTACATTTAAAGGGGTCATGAATTGAGAAATCAACTTTTCCCTGAGCTTTTGATATACAAGAGGTCATCGTACTATAAGAATATCCTGTAAGTTTCAGAACTGAAAACTTCCTTGTTAGTCCAGTAAAAGCTTTTATTGACACCAGGCCCAGCGTGTTAGTGAGATGAGGAGGAGAGGAGAGCGATCGCGTAGAGGGTAAATGTAGAGGGGATAGAGATTTTTCCGTGGCAGCCCCTAGACTATGGAATGAGCTCCCGCTGTCCTTAAAAACATCTCCTACTCTAGGGTCATTTCAGAGGGTGTTAAAAACATATTTATTTTTCTTAGATTTTAATAATGTGTTGTAAACTATGTATTTTTGGTTGTATGTATTTGCTTATTTTTGCTATTTTCATGTACAGCACTTTGGTACCCATTGTGGTTTTTGAAAGTGCTCTAGAAATAAAGTTGAGTTGATACAGGACAAAAATAACATTACATTTCAGAGGATCCTAATGCTAGGAATATGGTTAATTATTTTCAACATTGTGAATGTCTCAGTTGAGTTTTATTTATTTGCTATTGTGATTTTACTCTGGGTTCTTTGGTAAATCAATCGCATTTTGGCGCAGGCTTTGCAAACAGACTTTTACAATATGGACTCGACAGTAATGCTACAACATGTAAGTAACTACGTTGTTTCTCTTAGTAGGATGAAAATAATCGGTTATTTAAACGGTGATTAAATTATATAAAGAAAGTAATCAAAGAACGCTCCCTTTACAATCTCTGGAACTGTCAGTCAAATAGCACAAATTTATCAGTGACTGAGTTCTGGACACGCGCCAAAACTCCCGTTTTATTCAACGAATTTCTTAGTTACAATGCATTTGCACTGTTAGTTACGATGAAAGCATTCGTTAGTGTGCAGAAATTGAGTTGCAATGACGAGATCACTGCTTTCATGCTCAACAACATGTCTGTGATTGGCTGTTCATCACTGCAGCCTTTCATGCCACTATCCAAATATAATCCCATAGATCTAAATGTAATGCAACACTTTTCACGATTAGTTAAGCTTGAGAGCTGTAATAGTAAAAATGTGCTAAAAGCTTTTGAGAGAGTAATACTTAGCTATTTCAAATGGAAAGCCAATCACAGCAGTGGGCGTTTACACTGAAGTCTCACAGCAGACACGCCCCTTAAAACCGCGTAAACATAAAATCATATTTACACCAATCAGGCATAACATTATGACCACCTTCCTAATATTGTGTTGGTCCCTGAAGGTGTGCTGTGGTATCTGGCACCAAGATGTTAGTAGCAGATCCTTTAAGTCCTGTAAGTTTTGAGATGGGGCCTCCATGGATCGGACTTGTTTGTTCAGCACATCCCACAGATGCTCGATTGGATTGAGATCTGGGAAATTTGGAGGCCAAGTCAACACCTTGTTGTTGTGCTCCTCAAACCATTCCTGAACCATTTTTGCTTTGTGGCAGGGTGCATTATCCTGCTGAAAGAGGCCACAGCCACCAGGGAATACCATTTCCATGAAAGGGTGTACATGGTCTGCAACAGTGCTTAGGTAGGTGGTACGTGTCAAAGCAACATCCACATGAATGGCAGGACCTAAGGTTTCCCAGCAGAACATTGCCCAAAGCATCACTCTGCCTCCGCCGGCTTGCCTTCTTCCCATAGTGCATCCTGGTGCCATGTGTTCCCCAAGTAAGCGATGCACACGCACCCGGCCATCCACGTGATGTAAAAGAAAATATGATTCATCAGACCAGGCCACCTTCTTCCATTGCTCCGTGGTCCAGTTCTGATTCATGTGCCCACTTTTTTTTTGACCCTTTCGGTGGTGGACAGGGGTCAGCATGGGCACCCTGACTGGTCTGCGGCTATCAAACTGCGATGCACTGTGTATTGTGACACCTTTCTATCAGAACCAGCATTAACTTCTTGAGCAATTTGAGCTACAGTAGCTCACCTGTTGGATCGGACCACACGGGACAGCCTTCGCTCCCCACGTGCATCAATGAGCCTTGGCCACCCATGACCCTGTCGCCGGTTCACCACTGTTCCTTCCTTGGACCGCTTTTGATAGATACTGACCACTGCAGACCAGGAACACCCTACAAGAGCTGCAGTTTTGGAGATGCTCTGACCCAGTTGTCACAATTTGGCCCTTGTCAAACTCAATTCAATTCAATTCACATTTATTTGTATAGCGCTTTTCACGATACATATCGTTTCAAAGCAGCTTTACAGAGAATGCATATCAACATTACAATTTGGAGACTGCAGTTAGCTAATAATGTAATAATTTAGGCGATTAACATACAATCACTGTTAGCAATTTAATTGGAGGTAGAAGCAAAGAGCTCCTGGAAAAATGAATTACATATTAACAATAATTAGGATTTATAGAATGTGAATGTGCGTGTTGATCCAGATGTTGCATCTTCTGAAGTCATCACAGGAGTTGACGCCGTCTATTCCAAAGTTTTAGTCATCTGAGGTCTTCTTAAGAGGCTGGATCCAAACTGAAACTGATGTACTCTCTAGTCACCTCGGGACGGGCGTCCCGAGGTAAAACAGAAAAGCAAATGGAGAATAATTAGCATAGCTGCTGTTCATAACATTAAGCAAAGATAGTCATGTGCAATTGATCTGATATGAGATGGATTATGTGAATGCTTGGCTGAAGAGATGTGTCTTTAATCTAGATTTAAACTGGGTGAGCGAGTCTGAGCCCCAAACATTATCAGGAAAGCTATTCCAGAGTTTAGGAGCCAAATGTGAAAACGCTCTCCCTCCTTTAGAGGACTTAGCTATCCTAGGTACAACCAGAAGTCCAGAGTTTTGTGATCTTAAAGACCGTGAAGGATTGTAGGGCGATAAAAGATCGGTTAAGTACACAGGAGCTAAACCATTTAGAGCCTTATAGGTCATTAGCAGTACTTTATAATCGATACGCTATATCGAAACTCGCTCAAATCCTTACGCTTGCCCATTTTTCCTGCTTCTAACACATCAACTTTGAGGACAAAATGTTCACTTACTGCCTAATATATCCCACCCACTAACAGGTGATGAAGAGATAATCAGTGTTATTCACTTCACCATTTAGTGGTCATAATGTTATGCCTGATCGGTGTATAGTTTACTATTTATATATTATTTTTGCACTTTTAAGTATACTTCTATGTTCCTATTTTGGTATTAATTTTTTATACTTGAAATATAGCTTTAACTGTACTTGAACTCTTTCCATTTTCAAAAACATCTTATTCTACAGTAGCTCCATGCATCCTTTTTTATCACCACTGAATGTGGGTAAGTTTCATTAAAAAAAACATTAAAAAAAAAAGAAAAAAAAAAAGCTGTGAAAAATGCATTTTTGTCAAAGACTATGTCTGAATCAGATTAAGAATGATGATCAAAACACGGATAAAGTAGATGGAGTAGATTGCATCCATCAACACCACCAAGGCTTCGCAGTCGTTTCCTCTTCATGGGTTTGACATTTCATTTGGTAACGTTAGACAGTTTTGATTGATATGCTGTTTAATGTTTGATGATCACGTAGTGTTACATCTGCGTAAGCAATCTTCTGTCACTTGTTTTTGCTGCTCCTTCACCTGTGTTTTGATCCAGAGATTCTGTACTCTTTCAGAAGATGCGTAATTGCGCCCCCTACCATATAATAGTGAAAACATGTATAGCCCTAAAATTCAGTGGAGGGGAAAGAGTAAATTAGATTTGAAGTAATTTCCTACAGTATATACAGTACCAGTGGACTAGCAAAAAATTCACATACTCAGAATTAGGAACAGGTTTTAGGTTTTGTTTTTTTAAATCAATATTTTCAAGTTTATAAGACAGTATGTAAAACAATGTTTAAAAAAAAGTATTTAATAGGCTACTCGATCAAAAGCTTAAACACAACTACAATCCAAGTATACTTAGAATACTTTATTATACTTTCAAGTATATCCTGATCAAAAGATTGAGTACAAGTATAGGCTAAATATACTGACCTTTCGTCAGTACAAGTCAAGTATACTTAAGTGCAATTTTAAGTTTATTTCTGAGAAGTACATAAAAAGTGGACTGAAAGAATACTTTCTTTTTTTAGAAGTATACTAATAGCACACTTGAATAAACTTCTTTTTCGTAAGGGATGGCAAATGCTAACCAAGTATTTGAAGGTTGAGCATGCAAGCTCATTGGCTACTGATACAGTAGGAATCAGCTGTGCCCTATAGAGAATGATTGGCAAGACAAAACACGTCCAGAGGATAAACTTTTACTCTATGATGGTCAAACTTAGCAGTTAATCCGCAAATCACATACGTGCCGAACCGTGGGGCCTGGTCCGTACGGATCACGGATCAACTGGGATCTGTTGAAACCTTAATAATTAATGAACACACTTATCATCATGATTGCTATCTTGCCAGAGATGGAGAAAAATCCTACTCTAGTAAGTATATGGGTCCCTGTCCCCAAAAATGTTGGTACTCAAAAGCGCTTCCCTCTGCGTTTTATGGTGCGCATCATTTATTTTTACCACGCGTGCACACCTGCGCACAAGTTATGTGCACCCCTGTCTATGAAGTACCAGGGTCATATCATAAATGTGTTTTTACTGTCTAATGGGGGGCATACACTGTACGAGTTCGAACACTCGGGAGGTCGTGAGCCACTGCACACATTACGAGTCAGTTAACCTGATAATTGGCAGCAATCGCATGAGCTTTCACACTAAACATGGAGATTGGAACTTTCAATGTTGCTGATATAGCTTCGGATAGAAAAAAGAAAAAAAAAAGACGAGTGTGCAAATGATTTGGTAAAAAGCAGAGAACAACTCAGCCGTTCCTTTCTATACCTTTCAACAAAAACAACTAGAGTGTATTTGTGTGTGTCAGTGTATGTGCACACTGTAGGGTTGCGGCCACTGGGCTATAATAATATTCATAGATCTAGCCTATGTGACGTGGTTGTTTATGATTTGGCAATAGGGGATAGCCTATACACTGGTCAAAATCGGGCAGACTTCCTGAATTTTTTAAGCATGTTTGAAAGTGATCAGGAGACCGGGAGGTGCTCGGCTTGGCTCGTAATTCCTCTCACACAATGTGAGCCGTGACCATACAAGCATCAATGATTTCCACGTAATTTCTCCCGAGAGAAAAAAATCACCTGCAAGCTCGTACAACAGCAAAAATAGCATTGTGTGCGCCCAGTTTAATGTTTTTTTTTTAGTCACATTTTAGTCATTTTACATATGGCCCTCTTTTATGATTGGTTAGTGTCATTGCATGTGACATGAGGACATGAGGTTGTATGTTTGCAGTTGTGTCCAATATAGTTTCTGTCTTAGTTTCAACATAATCCTGTAAGTTCTCTTTAATTCTAATGCTAATTTTGATATCATTAAGTGTTGTGTTGAGAAGTATACAATACTTGATGTTCAATTCATAGTAATTGCTTACTATAATACATGTAATTTGGAACTACACCACTAGGGGGCTCTAGTGAGAAATTGTGTTGAGTAATGCGGAGAACAAAAATAAAAAGTTGAAGTGTTAGTGGTACACTGCATGGAGTGTGTTCTGTTGAAAAGGTTGAAAACACCACAAATTGACGACGAGGATGACCGCTTCAGTGCCGAGCCCACACCCATTTCTTTCTGTCAGTGGGGAGCCACCGATTCCATTTGAAATGTGGCAGAAAATCTTTCATAATTAAATGATAGTTATCCAGGCAACCAGAGATGCATGGCCAGAGACACGCAGAAGAGCAGTCCTGCTGCATTGCTTGGGGATGGAAGGCCAGTGCCTATTTTATACTCTATACTCAAGGTACTACTTTTGATGAAGCAATGTCTGCACTTCAGAAACACTTTGTGCCTAAAGTTAACATAGTAGCGTGTCGACATACATTCAGCAAAGCGCAAAGAGCAAAGTGCGGATGAGACTATTACGCAATACGTTGCTGCTTTAAGAGCGTTAGCAGCCCCATGTGCGTTCGGTCAAATGGAGAGTGAAATGCTCCGTGATCAGTTAATCGCAAATGCGTCGTTGACTGCAGTAAAGGACAAATTACTATTGGAGGAGGACCTGACTTTAGAGAAAGCAATTATAAATCGCATGTCAAGTGGAAGTTGCAGTTAAAAATTTGTCATTATTCTGCAATTCCACTGCTACTGCCATGAAGTCGGTACAAGCCATTAGGTGTGAATACTAAGTACGGCAGAGGGGGAAAGGGCGTGCAGTCAACTAAGCAGTCCCAGCCTGCTCAAAGACGATCGGAGGATCGAAAAAACAGCGACTAGCCAGCAACGTCGACAATGCTCCAGATGTGGATCGGACAAACATCTGGCAAATGATAAAAACTGCCCTGCTGCTAAAGTAACATGTAGACACTGTGGAAAACAGGGTCATTTTGCTGTGAGTGTGTAAAGCAGCGGTGAGTGAAGTAGTGAAGTAAGAGAGGTGGTAGTTCCAGATGTGACTGTGCTCTGTGTGGATAACATTAAACAATCTGCTTCAACCAATGATAAGATCACCTGTAAAGTGAATATTGAAGCACCAGGAGTTAATAAACATATGTTACAACTGATTATATTTACGGGCACATCAGTTTCCATACTTCCAGATGCTGTGTGTAGGAAACAATTTTCATAATGCACATTGACCCTAGCCCAAAATCAAACTTGTCACTTATGCAAAAGAGAACCTACCAGTTGTTGGCTGCTTATCAGCATTAGTGGTTGTATCTGCAAATGACAACGTAGTCCCCGCTACTTTTTATGTAGTGACTGCGTGGTCTCCCTCACTAGGGTTAGATTTGATTAGACTGCTGAACCTGGACACTGTAAGTGGAAAAGTAAAGCACATAGACAATGAATGTGAAATCTCACCTGCACCTTCTCAGACAACAGAACATTCCACAAGTCCTGTGTACACAGTGTCACCTGTATCTGCTACTCACCTCGGATGTGTGAAAGGATTCGTCCACAAAGTTCAAGTTAATTCAACAGTGACACCAGCATGTCATAAATTGAGACGCTTACCTTGCCTTCAAAAAAATGATGCTCCTAAGGGAGCTGGACGGTGTATAGAATTACTTAGACAACATTATAGTGTATGGTAATTCTCAGGAGGCCCATGGTAAGAGCCTCCAAGCTGTTTATCAAAGGCTAGAGGAGGCTGGCTTGCAGATTAACTTTGACAAAAGCTCCGTCAACCAAGCAAGCATTCCGTTCCTGGGCCATATAATTTCTAAAGAAGGACTACGTCCAAGCCCAGACCACCTGACTGCCATTGCGGCACCTCGACCTACAGACATGGTAGCTTCACGTTCTTTCCTAGGACTCACTTCGTGGATCAACAAATAACTTCCAAACTACACTACTGTGGTTGTCATCTGAGAATTTGCCTCCGCTGAGGCAAAATGCTCTGAGCTGATGCACAAACACCACTACCGTGGAGTAAAGAGACTGTCAATAGCTTTGATACGCTTAAGAGAATGCTGCTGGAGAGCCCTGTTCTTGCTATTTATGATCCTTCCCTACCCACATTCATTACTAGAGACACCTCAGATTATGGCCTTGGCACTGTTCTGACACAGCTACATCCTGATGGTGTTGAATGGGTGATAGCTTTTGCATCCAGGACTTTATCAAAGTCTGAGCGGAAATACTCTACTGTGGAGAAGGAGGCACTTGCGTGTGTTTGGGCAGTTGAAAAGTGGAGAATGTATGTGTGAAGACATCGTTTCACTTTAAGAACTGATCATCAGGCCCTTACCACTCTTCTCTCCACAAAAGGCATGAATAGAGCAGGCATGAGGGTAGCTCGTTGGTCTGCTAGGCTCCTGTGCTTCCAGTATGATGTTTAGTACCGTCCAGGTAGTAAAAACTGTGTGGTGGATTGTCTCTCACGTATGCAGTTGAGCCATAAAGTCACTACTGTATCGATTAAACAGGATTTGATTTCTGAAATCGCAGAAATTCAGCCGTTTCTGACTGTGTTACCACTAGTGGACTTTAAAGCTGAATGCGAGGACTGTCCAGGGCTGTCACAGTTACACCAGACAATTCAGTCAGGTTGGCCTAATCTAAAAAAGATAAATCGGCCAAAACGTTCACAGCTCCAATGCAACTTTGGAGTTCCCGAAAGGCCCATTTCAGCATGTTGCTAGTGACATAGTAGGACCTTTCAAGAAACTAGCTACTGACTGTAAGTTTGCAATAACACTGACTATTTTAGCAAACGGCCAGAAGTTGGTTTTGCTTCATCAGTAACAACAGAGACTGTTCTGAAATTTCTGACCATGATCTTTGCTTGAGAAGGAAACCCCTGCACCATCATGACAGACAATGGACTGCAGTTCACTTCGTCTGAATTTGCTGATTTCGTGAAAACACAGGGAATAAAGCACATTAAAGGGTTAGTTCACACAAACATGAAAATAATGTCATTTATTACTCACCCTCATGTCATTCTACACCTGTAAGACTTGTTCATCTTCGGAACACAAATTAAGATATTTTTGATGAAATCCGATGGCTCAGTGAGGCCACTATTGAGAGCAAAGCCACCAAACCTATCAAGATCCATAAAGGTACTAAAAACATATTTAAAACAGTTCATGTGAGTTCAGTGGTTCTACCTTAATATTATACAGGGACGAGAATACTTTTTGTGCACCAAAAAAATAAAATAAATAAATAATGACTTTTCAACAATATCTCATGATGGCTGATTTCAAAACACTGCTTCTGAGCTTTACGAATCTTTTGTCTCAAATCAGTGATTCGGATCTCCTATCAAACGGCTAAACTGCTGAAAAAAGTTATTTTGGGGTTTTTTGGCACACAAAAAGTATTCTCATCCCTTTATTTTATTAAGGTAGAATCACTGTACTCACCTGAACTGTTTTAAATATGTTTTTAGTACCTTTATGGACCTTGAGAGGTTCAATGGCTTTGCTCTTAATAGAGGCCTCACTGAGCCATCGGATTTCATCAAAAATATCTTAATTTGTGTTCCGAAGGTGAACAAAGGTCTTAAGGGTGTAGAACAACATTAGGGTGAGTAATTCATGACAGAATTTTAATTTTTGGGTGAACTAACCCTTTAAGACAAGTGTTTATCACCCTCAGGCTAACAGGACCATTGAACGGTTCAACAGGGTGCTTAAAGAATGTCTTCAGGCAGCTGAGATGGCTCGTAAGCCCTGGAAATCTGCAGTCCTAACCATGTTGAAGAGCTATCGAGCAACACCCCATGCTACAATGGATGAGACCCCTTTTCTGCTCTTGAGGGGCCGACCTATGAGAACAAAGTTAAATGTTCTTCTGCCTGAGGATATCCCTGATCAATTCACTCAGGTCAGAGCATGTGTGACCCAAAGACAGAACAAAAGTAAACAATACACCGATCGTAAGAGAGGATCTAAATTCCTTAAAATTGCGGCTGGAGATAAGGTGAGAGTGAGGAAGCCTCTTCATGTGAAAAAAGGAGAAGCCTGGTTCACTGATCTGTTGTCAGTACAACAACAAACAGGACCAAGTTCCTTCATCTTAAGTGATTGGAAAAGATGGAATTCGACACGTCTTTCACTATGCCCAGAAAGAAAGGAAAACTCTGCACAGGATGAAATAACTGAAAGAGGCTGTACAACGGAAAACACTGCTTTGAGTCTGAATAGGGGCTTAAGACAGAGACGCCCACCTGTGTGGACTCAAGACTATGTGATGGAGTAATGTGTCTGATAAGAAACAAATAAGTCAGACCAAGAAGATATGTAAAGGGTGTAGGTGGATCGCTGCCTATCTAGAAAAGTAAAATGTACACTGAATCCTGAAATGTTTGATAATATTCTGTTATGTTAAAAGGATAAAAGTGTGTCAGAAGATTTCATTATGCTCCTTTGAAATACCCATTTGAAATGCCTTGTTTGAATGCATAAAAGTTCATTTGAATATGCTTACTTGAGATAAATTTTGTTTGAGTAAATAAGACTTGAATAAGGTAATGATCTTATAAGAGAAGCAAGTTGTGTTGAGAAGTACACAATACTTGATGTTCAATTCATAGTAATTGCTTACTATAATATATGTAATTTGGAACTGCACCACTAGGGCTATCTAGTGAGAAACGTGATGTGGAGAACAAGAATAAAAGTTGAAGTGTTAGTGGTACACCGCATGGAGTGTGTTCTGTTGAAAAGGGTGAAAACACCATACTTAGTTCATTATTTTCCTAATTTAAAAGCTCAGGTTCTTCTTTAACATCTCTCTGGCTCTCTTCCAGGTGTGTGGTCCTCGTTTTATGCACAAATGTGAGGGGTTTAACTATCTTAATGGTCAGTGTGTGGAGATCAGCCCTAACTTCACTGCTGCTAACATGATGAAGCCAGCTTTCCAGGGTATTACAACACTGAACTGATAATACAATTCCTCAGTCACAATATTACTATTCTAATGCTGTGTTCTAAAAAAAAAATGTATTAAATTGTCTCTTGACCTAATAAAAATCAAATTGTTATTTTTTTGCATTTTATGTAAAAATATGATTATATAATATAAATATTATGTGTTACCTTTATTATATAATTTTATTGAACTATTTTCAATAATATTTATTTTTTAAATATTTTTTCCAATGTATTTTTTTGGAATGTGGATTTGAAATTTTTATTGTGTGTATGCATACATATTTTGCAATTGTCGTTTATCAACTATAGCCTTTTATAGAAAAAGCCTGTGTTCCAACTATAATATCCACCCTAAATATATGCAAGATTACAATTAGTGGCCAAATCATAGTATTTACAAATTGTAGATTTTCAGGTGGAACACTGTTGTTTTATGTCAACCTGCAGATTGTGTTTTTGTGTGTTTCAGAGTGTCATGATATGCTGGATGCAGTTATTCTGTTTGATGACTCTGGCAGTATTACCGCAGAAAATTTTGAAACGATGATCAGATTCATCAAGAACTTGATTGCCATGTTCTTGGACACACGAGCCCAGGTGTGTATGTACAGTGTGTCTATGTCTTTTAAGACTGGAATACACAACTTTTGCACATATTTTTTTCCCAGTCTATAGATTTTAGGTGAATATTGGTGTTTGAATGACATGAAAGTCTGGTATAATTCTTAGCCATTTAGTGTGTGATGCCTAGTTTTTCTCTGTAGTCATTTAAAGGTAAGGTAGGAAATTTTGGAGAGGCTAGCAATAGCAAGCTAGCTTTGAAAGCATGAGATCCCACCTTCCCTTCAGAGTGCTCCAAAGCCATTACTTCCAATTACTTTCAAAACACATGACCGCACACAGCAGAGTCTGCAAAGCTTCACGAGAGACAGCGTTTAATTACCTCATGTCTCAAAGCAAAGGAAAGTGCGCAGAAAGGAATGCAGCAGCGGCACAATAATCATTTTACCTCAATTATATTTTTTTCATAAACGCTGGAAGCCAAAATTGAAATCGAAAATCAATTATGATTAATCGCACAACCCTAGGTGGCTGCTATTTGTTTGTGGCACTCAGTGACTGTCTGTCTACAACTCTGCATAACTTTACTTTCTGCTGATGACTTGTGATGTCTGCATGAGCAGGGTGTGCGGTATGAGGCACCGGACTGGACAAAAGTGAAGCAAACTCTGCGAGCGAACGACACTGCGCGAGAGAGACCTAGTGTGTCTGAGAGCGATCAAACCTGCGTGAGAGAGACCGAGTGTGCACGTGAGAGAGATCGAGTGTGTCCGAGAGCGAGCAAACCTGCGCGAGAGAAAAAGAGCGTGTCCGAGAGCGAGCGTCAATGCGCGCGAGAGACCGAGTGTGTGTAAATTAGTAGGCCTTCAATAAATTGATTTACATGTAGGCTATTTCTGATTTATTAAGGGCAGAGTCATGTACTTTCGCAAACTTTGTGCACACGTGCAGTAGCCTACCATCTGTGCATTTGTGATGCACATGCAAATTCACACATGCATGTTACCTGTATATAGCATACACCTATAGCATACAGACATACACTCAATCACTTAATTATTCACTCTTTACAACTGGGAAAACACAATCATTCACTTCCTTTTACACGCAGCTAAACTATCAGGTCATGTCTTTGCCCCTGTTTCTGTTAAGATGATAGGCCTATTTTGTCTTGTTTTCTCCACTGTAACAAACAAACATACACCCTCATTTATTTACTTTTTAAGTTTTATTTACGTTCATCTACTAAACAGTTCATTTTCTGTTTCATTTAAAGGTGACCTATTATGCCCCTTTTGACAAGACATAATATAATTCTCTGGTTTCAGCTCAAAATACCCCATAGATCATTTATTATAGCTTGTCAAATTTGCCCCGATTTGGGTGTGAGCAAAATCAAGCCGTTTTTGTGGGTGGGTTGCTTTAAATGCAAATGAGCTCATGCTCCCCGCCCCCAAGCTCGCTCATCATTCCAGTACATTGAGGCATACATTATACTGAAGCTAACTCGGAAAATGGATCATTACAAACTATTCTCGATGCAGCATATAACATAGGTATGCCATGTGTTTTGTGGATGTTTGCTAAAATTCGATTCTGAATGATTTTGATAGCGTGCTACACAGTTAACGTGGCTAAAGCTACACACTGTTGGAGAGACTCAATGCGTTTATGAATTATACAGACTACACGCGTTTTTGGGTTAAAATAAAAATAACGAAATGGCTCTGGTCTCCGTGAATACAGTAAGAAACAAGGGTAACTTTAGCCACTTTTAACAGTACATTAGCAACGTGCTAACTAAACACATAAGGAAGACAATTTGCAAACATCACGAAATAAATATATATGAAATTAGATCAGTTGGTACCGATCCATCTTTGAGAATCATTTTCTGTGCAAATCCTGTGTTTTACTGACGATCGTGTGAAGCATTCTAGTCAAGTCAAGTCAAGTCACCTTTATTTATATAGCGCTTTTTACAATGTAGATTGTGTCAAAGCAGCTTTACATTGATAACTGGTACATTGTTTGACTGCACAGCAGCTCTTAAAGAATAGTGTCAATGCAGGCAGATCAAAAGCACTGTTGAATATCAAAATGTCAAGTCAAGTGTCCCCAACTAAGCAAGCCAGAGGCGACAGCGGCAAGGAACCCAAACTCCATCAGGTGACATCAGGTGGCAGACAAGTGGCAAATTGGTGTTAAAATGGAGAAAAAAACCTTGGGAGAAACCAGGCTTAGTCGGGGTGCCAGTTCTCCTCTGGCCAACAGTGCTTTGTTACAATTCAGGTTGCTATCATAAGTCCAATAGGATCGCAACATTAAAAGTATTTATTTCAGTTCCATCCAATTGAGGATCGTATTCATCACGCCGGTATGGACGGTTGTTGAGGAACTGTGTCGTGGCTGTCGTGTCGATGAGGCCTTCACAGGGGATGATCTAGTTGACTCAATCTCTGCTGATACTTCAGGGCTGCGTTGTGGTCGTGTCAAGGTGCAGGTCCTTGGTCTCACCTGGATACGGCCCGGATCCGGTTGACTACGGTGAACCTCGGGATAAACAGAAAGACTAATATTAGCGTAGATGCCATTCTTCTTCTGATGTAACGAGTACATCAGGTGTTATAGGAAGTGTTCCCGGTTCCGGCTGACCTAATTTATGCAGCCTAATAATCCTTTAACGGATTTGGAAATATAAATTGGTAATGTGTTATGTGTATGCCAGGTTAAAGAGATGCGTTTTTAGTCTAGATTTAAACTGACAGAGTGTGTCTGCTTCCCGAACAATGCTAGGAAGATTGTTCCAGAGTTTAGGTGCCAAATAGGAGAAGGATCTACCACCTGCAGTTGATTTTGATATTCTAGGTATTATCAGCTGGCCTGAATTCTGAGATCGCAATAGACGTGAAGGACTATAATGAATTAGGAGCTCGCTCAGGTACTGGGGAGCTAAACCATTTAGTGCTTTGTAAGTAATTAGCAAGATTTTAAAATCTATACGATGTTTAACAGGAAGCCAATGCAGTGTTGACAGAACTGGGCTAATATGGTCATACTTCCTGGTTCTAGTAAGAACTCTAGCTGCTGCATTTTGTACGAGCTGTAGTTTATTTATCAGGCGAGCAGAACAACCACCCAGTAGAGCGTTACAGTAATCTAGCCTTGAGGTCATGAACGCATGAACTAACTGTTCTGCATTTTTCATTGAGAGCATATGTCGTAGTTTAGATATATTTTTAAGATGGAAGAATGCGGTTTTACAGATGCTAGTAACATGGCCTTCAAATGAAAGATTGGTATCAAAGAGCACACCTAGGTTCCTAACTGACGACGAAGACTTAACAGAGCAGCCATCAAGTGTTAGACAATATTCTAGGTTATTACGTGAAGAAGTTTTTGGTCCAAAAATTAGAATCTCTGTTTTTTCTGAATTTAGTAGTAGGAAATTACTGGTCATCCAATTTTTTATATCAGCTATGCACTCCGTTAATTTTGTGAATTGGTAAGTTTCGTCAGGGCGCGAAGAAATATAGAGCTGAGTATCATCAGCGTAACAGTGAAAACTAACGCCATGCTTCCTAATGATATCTCCCAAGGGTAGCATGTACAGAGTGAACAGTAACGGTCCTAGTACTGAGCCTTGTGGTACTCCATATTGAACTTGTGATCGATATGACATGTCTTCGTTTACTACTACAAACTGATAACGGTCAGATAAGTATGATTTGAACCATGACAATGCAATTCCACTAATGCCAACATAATTTTCGAGTCTATTTAAAAGAATATTGTGATCAATAGTGTCAAATGCTGCACTAAGATCCAGTAACACTAATAGAGAGATACAACCACGATCTGATGATAAGAGCAAATCATTAGTAACTCTAATGAGAGCAGTCTCAGTACTATGGTACGGTCTAAATCCTGACTGGAAATCCTCACAGATACCATTTCTTTCTAAAAAGGAACATAGCTGTGATGATACTGCCTTTTCTAGTATTTTTGACAGAAAAGTGAGATTTGAGATCGGCCTGTAATTGACTAATTCTCTAGGATCAAGTTGTGGTTTTTTAATAATAGGTTTAATAATAGCCAGCTTAAAAGTTTTTGGTACGTATCCTAATGATAAAGATGAATTGACGATATTGAGAAGAGGGTCTATGACCTCTGGAAGCATTTCTTTCAATAGCTTAGTCGGTATAGGGTCTAACATACATGTTGTTGATTTTGATGATTTAACAAGTTTAGACAATTCTTCCTCTCCTAAAGCAGTAAATGAATTGAATTTTTCCTCAGGGACACTACAATGCACTATCTGACACGATACTGTAGTAGACGGTTGCATGGTTATTATTTTTTCTCTAATATTATCAATCTTGCAAGTAAAGAAGTTCATAAAGTCATTACTGCTGTGCTCTTTGGAAACATCAGAAGTTGAAGCTTTATTTCTTGTTAATTTAGCCACTGTATCAAATAAATACCTAGGGTTGTGTTTATTTTCTTCTAAGAGTTTTGAAAAATAGGCAGATCTAGCAGATTTTAAGGCCTTTCTGTACTCAATCATTCTCTCTCTCCACGAAATACGAAATACTTCTAGTTTTGATTTCTTCCAGCTGCGCTCCATTTTTCTGGCTGCTAACTTTAGGGCCCGAGTGTGGTCATTGTACCATGGCATTGGATTAATTTCCTTAATCTTTTTTAAACGCAAAGGAGCAACTGAGTCTAATGTGCTGGAAAAGACAGAGGCAATAGTTTCTGTTGCAACATCGAGGTCTTCTAAGCTGTCTGGTATGCTAAGGCGATGAAAATGATCAGGAAGATTATTTATAAAGCAATCTTTAGTGGTAGAAGTGATGGTTCTACCATATTTATGGCATGGAGGCAGTTTAGCCGCCTTGACTAAATGTAGTATACACGAGACTAGATAATGATCTGAGATGTCGTCACTCTGCTGCAGAATTTCAACAGCATCAATATCGATTCCATGTGACAATATTAGATCTAAAGTATGATTATGACAATGAGTGGGTCCTGACACATGTTGTCTAACACCAATAGAGTTTAGAATATCTGCAAATGCCAATCCTAATGCGTCTTTTTTATTATCTACATGAATATTAAAATCACCAACAACAAGGACTTTACCTGCAGCTAGTACTAACTCTGATAGAAAGTCAGCAAATTCTTTGATAAAGTCTGTATTGTGTCCTGGTGGCCTGTATACAGTAGCCAGCACAAATGTCAACTTACATAATGTTACGTAAAGTACCATAGTTTCGAAGGAATTATATTTGAAAGACTTCTGACTAATACTGTAAATATTACTATAGATTACAGCAACACCTCCCCCTTTGCCTTTCTGACGGGCATTGTGTCGATAATCATAACCTTGAGGACTAGACTCATTTAAAGTAATGTAATCGTCCGGTTTTAGCCAAGTTTCTGTCAAACACAGCACATCTAGATTATTATCTTTGATAATATCATTAACAATAAGTGATTTTGAAGAAAGGGATCTAATATTTAACAACCCGAGTTTTATCATTTGTTTAGCATTATTATCTCTATTTTTTATTTGTTGAACATCAATTAAATTTTTACCATTAAATGGGTTTGGAAGTTTTTTGTTTTTACTAATTCGGGGTACAGACACAGTCTCTATTTGAAAATATCTAGGTGTAAGAGTTTCTATGTGTTGAGAGTTATCTGAATTTTCTGACTTCTGTAACGTGAGGCAGCTAGCAGACGGTCGGTTTAGCCAGTTTGTCTGCTGCTTTCTGACCTGGGCCCCAGTTTGTCATGTTTCAGTTCTAAGACTATGTGCCATATTACTAGAGAGAAGAGCAGCACCATCCCGGGAGGGATGAATACCATCTCTTTTTAACAGGTCAGGTCTGCCCCAAAAACTTTTCCAATTATCTATGAAACCTATATTATTTTGCGGACACCACTTAGACAGCCAGCCATTGAGTGATGATAATCTGCTAACTATCTCATCACTCCGACGAACAGGAAGGGGGCCAGAGCAAATTACTTCTCCTGACATTGTACTTGCGAGTTCACACACCTCTTTAATGTTAATTTTAGTGATCTCCGACTGGCGAAGTCGAACATCATTAGTGCCGACGTGAATAATAATCTTAGAGTATTTACGATTAGCATTAGCCAGCACTTTTAAATTTGCTTTGATGTCAGGTGCTCTGGCTCCCGGCAAACATGTGACTATGGTGGCTGGTGTCTCTATTTTCACGTTCCGTGTAATAGAATCGCCAATAACTAGGGCACTTTCAACAGGATTCTCAGTGGGTGTATCACTGAGTGGGGAGAACCTGTTTGATGTTCTTATTGGAACGGAAGAGTGGTGTTTTTCGCGGCTAGGCCGCCTCACCGTTACCCAAGTGCCCTGCTGTGCGGGCTCTACAGCCGGAACCGAACAATGTACAGAGTTCACTAAGCTAGTCGCATCCAAAACAGTATCTGAAGCCCTTGCATTCTTACTATCCTCGATTAAAGTTTGGATGCGTGTCTCTAATTCTGAGATTCTCTCTGTCAGCCTGACTATTTCCCTACATTTATGACATGTAAATCCCTCATCACTGACAGAGAGAGCTATGGTAAACATGTGGCAAATGGAACAGGTAGCAATGCTGGGAGAGGATGACATGACTCACCGTGTTTGTAGACTGATCCGACTTACCACAGCTGTTTGAAGAACGCGTTGAAAAAGGAGCGCGCGAGCGACTGTTAACAAGTTAACAAGCTAGCGCTGCAAATGCAAATGCGTTGTAACAGCGATTTAGATTCAAATATTACAAGCTAGCGACGTCAGATTAGTGTGGTAGGCAATATTACATATACGGTAATAAAAAAATAAGCAACAATGAATAAAAGTAAGAGATTCAAAACAAAGCTATACGGAGTTACAGACGCAAACCAATCTGAGCAGCGAGGCAGACAGGAGCAATCCTATTGTGTTCTATTGTTGTGCAATCCTATCTAGTGTTAATGACTTACACATGCTATATGAATTTATCTAGCCACATTCCCTTCATAAATAAAATTGCACCACTGCATCCTTAGTGGCTCAGAGTTTTATGGAGACTCATATGTTTGCCATTATCTAGACGTTAACAGATCATAGATAATGTTTACATAGCTGAGACATATCACAAGCTCAGGGATGGACGTTCTTGAGTGCTGCTGTCCTGCAGAGTTTTGCTCTGACACAGCTCACCTTCCTTTAGTAGCTTTAGTAATCCTGAAGACATTCAAGTGTGTTTGATCAGGGTTGTAGCTAAACTGCGGGACAGGCTGATGCTGCACTCCAGGACCAGTGTTACTCGACGCTTGCGAAAACAATGGTGGCGCCGTGGGTGGAAACATACAGATTCAGGGGGCGGTAATATTATAATAAGGTCCCCTTCCTTCCTTTTTTTTTTATTTAATTAATTAATTAATTTATTTTTTATACACCTATTGTTTTGCTATAAGACATTAATTGATCAAGTTGTGCATGCATTACTTTTGGACTTTCCAAATAATTGCAGTCTTTTATTTTCATGGTATGCATCTACAGATCTCTCTTTCTAAAAATGTCTGTCTTCTGCTGAAGAAAGGCAGTTGTGCACATTTGGGATAGCATCGGGGTAAATGAATAATGAGAATTTAATTGAACAAATGAACAAATTCTTTAAAGGATTTAAGATAAAGCAAGTACTATTTTCCTTTTTCTTGACTTCCTGTTTATATTTAAGCTGGGATTCAGTTTGGGTCAGTTTTAGCCAATTTGTCAATGCCTATTTTTTGCCTGTGCTTTAATAAATAGCAAATTATGTACCATATCTATTTATTCTTTATTTATTTTTTCTCCATCTACTGAAAAATAGTTTGATATGTCTGTATACATTATATACTACATAGGCTATTAGAGATGTTAATTATGTATCGTTTATGTAATGTATTTTTATATTGTAGAATTATAGCTGTAACCATTGCTGCAAATGTAAAACGGTATTGAAATGGTAGCTAGAATTATAGTAAATGGCTGTTGTGTTCTTTCTATTAAACTTTTATCCCAATTTTATAACAATAATAATAATAATTCCTTACATTCATATAGCGCTTTTCTGGGTACTCAAAGCGCTTTACATATGGAAGGGGGAATCTCCTCAACCACCACCAATATTGGTCCCCAAATTCCACTCCTACTGTAGAATTGTTTTAATGATTACATATAATCTGATCCATGTTTAGTAATTTACTAATGCTCCGAGCCTCGGGTCTCTCTCGCACAGTGTCGCTCGCTCTCTGACAACTCGATCTCTCTCGCGCGCAGGTTTGCTCGCTCTCGGACACACTCGGTTTCTAAATAAAAAATAGCATGTATTTTGTATGATCTCTCTTATTTTGTTAAAATTATTCACATTTTCAACTTTCAACTTTCAAGCAGCACTGTATGCTGACAGGCACCGACTGAATGCAATGATTGGACGAACATTTTTTGGTCCTGAGACTTCCACAGAAGATATATGTACATGTTTTAATATATAGACCACTTCTATTATTGATTGCTTTCAGAATACTGGTGAAGAGTCTCAACCAGTATAACAAAAAATGATTATAAAAATATTGCCTACCCTACCTTTAACTCGGCAAGTGTATGATGCCTAGCGTCCAGCCTTTATTTGTTATATCACTATGGTGTCATATTCATATTGATTCTGTGTCTCAGGTGGCAGTGGCCAAGTTCTCCACCAGAGTTTCAGCTGTCTTTCATTTTGAGAACTTTGCCGTGAATCGAGACCCAGACCAACTAATGAAAGATGTGACCCAGGCACAGGGAGATACTTACACGCCTTCTGCAATACGTTTTGTACTGTGAGTGCAGCCATTATTGTAATCACAATTATTAATTTGATTACTTGTACAGCTTAAACTCCACTGTACTGCCATATATTTATTGTGCAATATAAATGGGTTCTGCTATGATGTGAAGCCAAAAAGTTGCTGTTTATTGCTCTTTCATTCCCCCTTCTCCCCAGTGAAGAGATGTTTTCTGAGAAGGTGGGAATGCGAAGCAACTCTCAGAAGTTATTGCTGGTGATCACTGATGGAAAATCAAATGACCCCAAAGAGGAATTTAAGAATGTAATCCTGAAAGCAAATGAACGAGACATCACACGATTTGCCATTGGGGTAAACATGAATAATGAAATAAATTGAAAGGAATATTCCAGGTTAAATACAGCTTAAACTCTATCATGCGGTTAGCACAGAACTCCTCTATTAGAGCTTATAAGTGCTTTCACACCTACAGTCTTTTCTGGAAATTTTTTAGATTGGCGATCATTTGTGTACAAGACCTGAGAGAGTAAAATATTTCTGTGACGGGACCTTTTCAGAAATAACAATAAATCTGTTCTTTCAATTTTCCATGCTGAGAAGTTTTAATATTACCAGTAAAAATCCAGTAAATTATCATTATGATGCTATGTGTAAACAAAGAACAGGATTACTGGTCTGAGCACTTACAAAGTCTGGACACACTGACAATGTTTTTGTTTTCCACTGCAATGCTTACAAAAATACTATTATAAATTAATTTTGGAGAAATACTTTATATAAAAAACTTAATTTTAAATGACCTTCTATTAATGCAAATACAGTAGGGGTTCAAAACTCAGTTCCTGGAGGGCCACAACCCTGCAGAGGTCAGTTCCAACCCTGCTCCAACACATATACCTAGTTTTCAAATCCATTAGAACAACTGGTTTACATCATGGCCAGTTTTGCAATAAGTGATAAAAAACAAACAAACAAAAACAAAAGAAAACATGAGTTAATCTTCGAAATCATTGTTTTTGTCTTGCATCACATAATGAAATTGGATGTTCAGTGTTAATTTTCCCCAAACTATTTTAATGGCAGATTTGGTGCATTTTCTGGAAAAGTAAATCTGGCCATTTTACAGTAATTTACAGTATTTATTGTGTGAAAGTGGCTTATTTTAACCTATAATATTCCTTTGAATAGATTTAATTAAAAAATTAAAAATCAATCTATTCAATAAATGCTGGTTATCTTATTTTATATATATATATATATATATATATATATTTTTTTTTTTTTTTTTGTCAGGTTGGTAAGGAGTATTCTCATCCTGAGCTGGAGGTGATCGCATCGTCTCCTCAGTTTGTGTTTGAGACAGAGAGTTTCAGTGCTCTCACCACGATCCTGAACCAACTAAGGGAAAAAATATTCTCCATTGAAGGTACTGGGCAAAAGTAGAGAACTGACATATCTAAATAAGTCTCAATAAAGGAAGTCCAACAAGCTATCTCTGTTGTGGAGAATTAAGTAAAGCCGTATTTGTGCTGGAACAGGTGGATTTGTATCTGCACTGGTGTTTTGGCAAGAACACATAAGACTAATTTGAACCAGAGTTTCGAGTTTACTGTTTATTTAGTTAGTAACAATGAGTGGTCTGAAAATAGCAAACAATACCAAATATTTTAGATATACAGTTAATTCAATAACATTCACAGTAAACATTGTTACATAATTAAAGTTGTTGCAGTACTTGGTCCACAAGATTTTGTCTAGAGTGCGCACATGGCGTTAAATATGATAGACGCCATTATAATGTCATTACAGGCAGTAACGGTGAATATAAGAAACTGCACATAACTCAAATCTATAGTCAAGTCAAGTCACCTTTATTTATATAGTGCTTTTTACAATGCAGATTGTGTCAAAGCAGCTTTACAGTGATAACAGGAAAACAATTTTGGCTGCACATCAGCTCTAGAAGAAAATGGTGTCATTGTCCAGCTTAAGTAAGTTAAGTACTGATTCATTCCATTGTAAAAATCATTAGGTATTACTTTAGTTCATTTATCTATACAGCAGCTCTGGAGAAAACAGTGATGTCATTGTCCAGCTCAGTTCAATTCGCATAGAATGGTGCCAATGCAGGCAGATCAACTTGACATTCAACTTGATTGTTGAATATCAAGTTGAATGTCAAGTGTCTCCAACTAAGCAAGCCAGAGGCAACAGCGGCAAGGAACCCAAACTCCATCAGGTGACAAAAATGGAGAAAAAAAAACCTTGGGAGAAACCAGGCTCAGTCGGGTGGCCAGTTCCCCTTTGGCCAACAACAAACAGTGCATGATTATGATTCAGGCCGCATTACGGGTCATAAGTCAGATCGGAACAGTCAAAATATTGAATTCAGTTCCATCTGGTTGAAGATCGGATTCATCACGCCGGTATGGAAACGGTTTTGTTGAGGATCTGTGCCACTGGCTGTCGTGTCGATGAGGTCTTCACAGGGGATAGTTGACACAATTTAGCTGACATTTCAGGGATGTGTTGTGGTCGTGTCTAGGTGCAGGTCCTCCATCTGATCTGGATATGGCCCGGATCCAGCTGACTACGGTAAACCTTGGGATAAACAGAGAGACTAATATTAGCGTAGATGCCATTCTTCTTATGATGTAACGAGTACATCGGGTGTTATAGGACGTGTTCCCAATTCCAGCTGACCTAATTTATGCAGCCTAACAATCCTTTAACAGATGTGAAAATATAAATTGATAATATGTTATGTGTATGCCAGGTTAAAGAGATGCGTTTTTTAGTCTAGATTTAAACTGACAGAGTGTCTGCTTCCCGAACAATGCTTGGAATATCTGTTCCAAAGTTTAGGTGCCAAATAGGAGAAGGATCTACTGCCTGCGGTTGATTTTGATATTCTAGGTATTGTTAACTGGCCAGAATTCTGAGATTGCCATAGACATGTAGGACTATAATGCATGTAGGACTATAAGAGCTCACTCAAGTACTGGGGAGCTAAACCCTTTAGTGCTTTTAAGTAATCAGCAAGATTTTAAAATCTATACGATGTTTAATAGGTAGCCAATGCAGTGTTGACAGAATCGGGCTAATGTGGTCATACTTCCAGGTTCTAGTAAGAACTCTAACTGCTGTGTTTAGGACCAGCTGTGGTTTGTTTATTAAATGTGCAGGGCAACCACCAAGTAGTGCATTACAATAATCTAGCCTTGAGGTCAACTTACTGTTCCGCATTTGTCATTTAGAGCATATGTCGTAGTTTAGTTATATTTTTAAGATGGAAGAATGCGGTTTTACAGATGCTAGAAATTTGGCTTTCAAATGAAAGATTGGTATCAAAGAGCACAACCAAGGTTCCTAACTGATGACGAAGACTTAACAGAGCAGCCATCAAGTGTTAGACAGTATTCCAGATTATTACTTGCAGAGGTTTTTGGTCCAATAATTAGAATCTCTGTTTTTTTCTGAATTTAGTAATAGGAAATTACTAGTCATCCAAATTTTTTATATCAGCTATGCATTCCGTTAATTTTGTGAATTGGTAAATTTTGTCAGGGCGTGAAGAAATATAGAGCTGAATATCATCAGCATAACATTGAAAACTAACGGCATGCTTCCTAATGATATCTCCCAAGGGTAGCATGTACAGAGTGAAAAGCAACGGTCCTAGTACTGATCCTTGTGGTACTCCACACTGAATTTGTGATCGGTATGACATCTCTTTGTTTACTGCTACAAACTGATAATGGTCAGATAAGTATGATTTGAACCATGCCAATGCAGTTCCACTAATGCAAACATAAGTTTAGAGTCTATTCAAAAGAATGTTGTGGTCGATAGTGTCAAATGCAGCACTAAGATCTAGTAACACTAATAGAGAGATACAACCATGATCTGAAGATAAGAGCAAATCATTTGTAACTCTAATGAGAGCAGTCTCAAGAGAGCAGACAGACCGGCTAAGCCGACCATCTGCTAGCTGTCTCACGTCACAGAAGTCAGATAAATCACAACACATAGAAACTCTTTCACTTAGATATTATCACAAAGAGACTGTGTCTGTACCCCGACTTAGTAAATACAAAAAACTTCTAAACCCATTTTAAGGGTAAAAATTTAATTGATGTTCAACAAAATAAAAAACAGAGATAATACTGATAAACAAATGATAAAGCTTGGGTTGCTGAATATTAGATCCCTTTCTTCCAAAGCACTTATTGTAAAGTATATTATCACAGACAATAATCTAGATGTGCTGTGTTTGACAGAAACCTGGCTAAAACTAGACGATTACATTACTTTAAATGAGTCTAGCCCTTAAGGTTACGATTATTGACACAATCCTCGTCAGAAAGGCAAAGGTGGAGGTGTTGCTGTATTTTATAGTAATGTCTTTAGTATTACTCAAAAGTCTTTCAAATATAATTCCTTCGAAGTGATAGTGCTTTATGTAACATTATGTAAGTTGACATTTGTGCTGGCTATTGTATACAGGCCACCAGGGCACCATACAGACTTTATCAAAGAATTTGCTGATTTTCTATCAGAGTTAGTACTAGCTGCGGATAAAGTCCTTGTAGTTGGTGATTTTAATATCTATGTAGATAATGAAAAAGACGCAATGTCCGAGCCGAAAGGGGAGGCGGAGGAACTCGACAGGGTTCGCCAAGTGGGGAACTCCACTGGAGTAATGGATGCACATATCCGGCCCAGGGGGCGGGAGTGGCATTGCAAGCCAACACTAGAACGGGCTCTTCGTGTCTACCGGCTGCTGGAAGCGAGAACACGGGAAGATGCCGGTTCCACACGAAGGCTATAGAATCTAGCGAACGTGTTGGGTGTCGCCCAGCCCGCAGCTCTACAGATGTCTGTCAGCGAGGCGCCGTGCGCCAGTGCCCAGGAAGAGGCCACTCCTCTAGTGGAGTGGGGTCTCAACCCGAGCGGGCAAGGCACGCCTTGGGACTGATAAGCCAAGGCGATGGCATCCACTATCCAGTGGGCCATCCTCTGCTTGGAGACAGCCTTTCCCTTCTGCTGGCCTCCGTAACAGACAAAGAGCTGATCTGAGGTCCTAAAGCTTCTCGTTCTATCCACGTACAGGCGCAGAGCGCGGACGGGACAGAGCAAAGCCAGGGCTGGGTCTGCCTCCTCCAAAGGCAGCGCTTGCAGGTTCACTACCTGATCTCGGAAGGGAGTGGTAGGAACCTTGGGCACATATCCAGTCAGAAGGTCCTTCCTCAGAGGAATGGGCCAGGGAGGTGCTGTCGCGAGGAGCGTCAGATCCGAAAACCAGGTCTGAGTGGGCCAATACGGAGCCACTGGCAAGACCTGCCCCTCGTCCTCCCTGACTTTGCATATGAGCTGTGCGAGAAAGCTCACTGGGGGAAACGCATACTTGCGTAGGCCCCGGGGCCAGCTGTGTGCCAGAGCATCCGTGCTGAGCATGCTGTCGGTCAGGGAATAAAACAACTGGCAGTGGGCAGTCTCTGGGGAGGCGAACAGATCTATCTGTGCCTCGCCGAAGCGCTGCCAAATCAGCTGGACCACCTGGGGATGGAGTCTCCATTCGCCCGGAAGCGGAGGCTGCCGTGAGAGCTCGTCGGCTGCACGGTTGAGAACGCCTGGGACATGAATGGCATGAAGTGACCTCAGATGCTTCTGACTCCATAGCAAGAGATGGCGGGCGAGTTGCGACATGCGGTGGGAGTGTAGACCACCCTGACGGTTGATGTCCGAGTGGACCAGTACGTGCTTGTCTGACAGCAGCTCCTTGAGGCGACTCGAGGCAATTGATATGCCAATGCAGTTGAGGCCCCGTCCACAGACCCGACGCTGCGTGCCCGTTGTATGTGGCACCCCACCCCGTGGCAGAGACATCTGTGTGGACCACAACATGTCTGGACACTTGTTCGAGGGGAACTCCAGCCCGCAGGAACGAAGGGTCCGACCACTTGGTAAGAGTGTGACGGCAGTTTGGTGTCATGGGGACACGGAACGTACCGCGCTGCCACGCCCATCTCGGGACCCGACCGTGGAGCCAGTGTTGAAGCGGCCTCATATGAAGCAATCCGAGCGATGTGGCTGCGGATGCCATATGCCCCAGGAGCCTCTGAAAGAGTTTCAGTGGGGCTGCTGTCCTGCGCTTGAGCGTACTCAGGCAGTTCAACACTGACTGGACGCGCTCCTTGGTGAGGCGCGCTGTCTGGGCGACCGAGTCCAGTTCCATACCGAGATAAGAGATCCTCTGCCCGGGGGCGAGTTTGCTCTTGTCCCAGTTGACCCAAGACCCAACCGGCTGAGGTGAGCTAACACCATGTCCCTGTGTTCGCACAACTGCTCTTGAGAGCTGGCCAGAATGAGCCAGTCGTCAAGGTAGTTGAGAATGCGAACGCCCTGTTCCTTGAGCGGAACAATGGACGCCTCCGCAACCTTCATGAAGACGTGGGGCGACAGGGCCAGCCCGAAGGGTAGGACTTTGTACTGATATGCCCGACCCTTGAATGCAAACTGTAGGAAGGGTCTGTCGAGGCAGAATCGAGACATGAAAGTAGGCGTCCTTCAGGTCGATCGCTGCAAACCAATCCTGGGGACGGATGCATTCGAAAATGCGCTTCTGCATAAGCATCTTGAACGGCAGCCTGTGAAGGGACCGATTCAGGACACGCAGATCCAGGATTGGCCATAGCCCACCACCCTTCTTGGGTACAATGAAGTAGGGACTGTAAAACCCTGACTCCATATCGGCTGGAGGGACCGGCTCGATTGCATCCTTTGCCAGAAGGACAGCAATCTCCGCCCGGAGAACAGGTGCATTGTCCAGAGACACGCGAGTGTAGTGGACACCCCTGAAGACGGGGGGTGGGGGGTGGGGGGGTGGGGGACAAACTGAATCGCATAGCCGAGTCTGATAGTGCGAATGAGCCAGTGGGACGGGCTGAGGAGCGCTATCCAGGCTTCCAGACACCGAGCCAGCGGGACCAAAGGCACCACAGACGTACCTGGGAGTGGGGCAGCGAAGCAGAGTGCTGGGACCCGACTCGGACGGCATAGCGGCCCGAAGTGAGGTCAGACTCTGCGAGGTGGCAGTGTGCATGGGAGACAGCTGGGAGGTGGCCTCGACCATCACACTGGGACCTGTTGGCGAAATGAGAGGGGGGTGAGAGTGGCAAGGCGGGGCCTCGCACACTAACAGCAACCCTCTTGAGAAACTGCTCTCTTTGTGAAAAGGTGGGTACCACTGGACTCCGGAGAGCCAGCGGCGGGACATGACAACACACAAATTCCCCCCGGCCCTCCTCCGGGGGAGGGAGAGATGCTGGAATCCTCTCCCGCAGAGCTGAATCCCTCTCCTCCAGGTCGCCCGTCTCAGGGCCGCTTCTTCGACCTTTTGCCACCTGGCTTGGCTTGAGCGGGCTGGGCGCCACGTCCGAGACCAGCTCCCTGCTGTTTGGCGGGTGTGGTCTGCTGCTATGCCGACTTAGCAGGGGCGGAGGACGACGCAGGCGGGCGCCCTCGGCGACGAGCAGACTGAGGCTGTGTGGCCGGCGGCGGGCTGGAGGCAGCAGCGGACCGCCGGGGTAGGACATGTTTGATGGCCTCAGCCTGCTTCTGTGCGGCCGAGAACTGCTGGGCAAAGCTCTCGACCGCGTCGCTGAATAGGCCGACCTGAGACACAGGGGAGTCCAGGAACCGATACTTATCAGTCTCCCTCATGTCGGCCAGTGTCAGCCAAAGGTGGCACTGATGGACTACGAGTGTAGCCATCGCCTGACCAACAGAACGTGCCGTTACTTTTGTCGCCCGGAGGGCGAGGTCAGTGGCGGCACGCAGCTCCACAAGCAGCTGTTAATCAAGGCCACCCTGGGGCATATCCATGAGCGCTTTTGCCTGATACACCTGTAAAAGGGCCATGGCATGCAGAGCGGAGCCGGCCTGTCCACAGGCTTTGTAAGCTTTCTCTGTCAAAAAGGGAGAAAGCTTACAAAGCCTGAATTTACAGGCCCGGGATGGGAGACGCGGTTCACCGCACCAGCCGGCGGCCGTTGGACACAGCTGCATCGCAACAGACCGCTCGACTGGGGGATCCCAGCGTACCCTTTTGGCCTCTCCACCATCCAAGGTGGTGAAGGCGGAGGAGGGACCAGCCCTGGCACAAACTAGGGCGCTCTCCAGGACTTGGTCACCTCCTCATGCACCTCCGGGAAGAATGGCACTGGGGCGGGGCGCTGAAGGACCAGGGCTGGCCGCCCCGAGATACCAATCCAGCCGAGATGGTTCGGGACACGGTAGAGGATTCCACACGAGCCCGACCTTCTCGGTGGCCCGGAAAAGCATAGCCGTCAGCTCGGGATCGGCCTCGGGCAACGCTACCGTCCCGGAGGGAGGCAACGCAGCCGAGTCTTCCTCTCCCGAGGACTCCTGCTCACCTTCTGATGCCGCGATCGACATCTGATCATCCGCAGGCGCGCCGAAGGACACGGCTGGTCACTCCGTAGAGGGACCAGGACGATCCATCGGCAACACGAGCTCGGCGGGGAAGCTCTAACCGTAATCCTCAAATTGCCCTGCCTACACACCGACGCACCGTCACCCCGGCCGAAGCCAGAGAAAACGGCGGAACGGGGCATAGGGGAGGGGACCCCCGCTCCCTAAGAACCAAGGAACGAGAGTCTCGATCTCAACACTGAGATAGTCATGTTCCCACAATGAGAACATGAACTATCCACAAAAGCTGCTTCAGCATGCTAAACGCCCAGACATGTGATGCAGCGATTGTGACCGTCAGCGGGGACAAGGGAACGACCGCATCCAGTAACGCACAGACGAAATGACATCTTGAAAAAGACACAGGGTTCGTCTGTGAAGCTCTTTTAGAAGGGGAATCAGCTCTGATCTTGTGCCGAAGCACACAGGGATCAGTCGCGATGTGATCGGGTACACCACTCCCCGATCACAAAGCAGGGAACCGGCCCAAATCGCAACCGTCAAAGATAGGTAGGAAATATGCTGTAAAAACAGCAGTTGAGAGCACACAAGCTCAGACTCCTCTGCAGCTCGCGACCTCGCTGTAAAGTGCTGTGACACCAACACAAGACTGCTGAAAATCTCTTCAAGGCTTTGTAAGAGTTTAACTCCAAGTCAAATAGCTAAGAACCAAGGCAGAAACACCACAGTTGGCTCCGAAGCGAAAGACAGAGTGCGATTGCATCTGCTTCCCTATTTATACCACCTGACCGGGGCGGTGCGCATTATGCAAATATCGCACGCCAATTCCATTGACTTGTTGTAAGTTTACTCAAAGCAGATAGGGCTCTCTAGCGATATCCCAATTCGTCGGTCACTACTGATGTACGTCGAACGTGACCGACTGAAAGGGAACTAGAGGTTTTTCGCATTTCGTGGAGAGAGAGAATGATTGAGTACAGTAAGGCCTTAAAAACTGCTAGATCTGCTTATTTTTCAAATCTTTTAGAAGAAACTAAACACAACCCTAGGTATTTATTTGATACAGTGGCTAAATGAACAAGAAATAAAGCTTCAACTTCTGATGTTTCCAAATAGCACAGCAGTAATGACTTTATGAACTTTTTTACTTTCAAGATTGACAATATTAGAGAGAAAATTATAACCATGCAACCGTCTACTACAGTATCGCGTCAGACAGTGCATTGTAGTATCCCTGAGGAAAAATTCAATTCATTCGCTGCTATAGGAGAGGAAGAATTGTCTAAACTTGTTAAATCATCAAAATCAACAACATGTATGTTAGACCCTATACCGACTAAGCTATTGAAAGAGATGCTTCCACAGGTCATAGATCCTCTTCTTAATATCGTTAATTCATCTTTATCACTAGGATACGTACCGAAAACTTTTAAGCTGGCTATTATTAAACCTCTTATTAAAAAAACACAACTTGATCCTAGAGAATTAGTCAATTACAGGCTGATCTCAAATCTCCCTTTTCTGTCAAAAATACTAGAAAAGGCAGTATCGTCACAACTATGTTCCTTTTCAGAAAGAAATGGTATCTGTGAGGATTTCCAGTCAGGATTTAGACCGTACCATAGTACTGAGACTGCTCTCATTAGAGTTACAAATGATTTTCTCTTATCATCAGATCATGGTTGTATCTCTCTATTAGTGTTACTGGATCTTAGTGCTGCATTTGACACTATTGATCACAACATTCTTTTAAATAGACTCGAAAATTATGTTGGCATTAGTGGAATTGCATTATCATGGATTAAATCATACTTATCTGACCGTTATCAGTTTATAGTAGTAAACGAAGAGACGTCATATCGATCACAAGTTCAATATGGAGTACTGCAAGGCTCAGTACTAGGACCGTTGCTTTTCACTCTGTACATGCTACTCTTGGGAGATATCATTAGGAAGCATGCCTTTAGTTTTCACTGTTACGCTGATGATGTTACAAGTTGCTTACGCAGGAAACACACGACGAAGGAAATAGGAGATAAGATAAGTCTTTACTTGATAAATCCAACAGGTACAGGAAGGCACGCAACACAACTCATGAAAAACGAGACCGGACAATGAACATAGGAGAAACAGGAACTTAAATACATGGAGCAACTAACCAAAATGACAAACAGCTGTGACCTGTTAGTGTCCATGGTGACTGATGATGGCGGGAAAACAGAACAAAGGAGATCATGTGACATATGACAACAAACAGAACGTGGCTGAATCTGTAACATCACGCCCCCTCCCGGAAAGGCGTGTCCTCGCGCCGTAGAGCGAGGGGAAGATGAAGATGGGATGCAGATGACGATGTAGGAGGTGGTTCAGGAGGCGGACAGCTCACCAGGAGGAGGCAGAATAAAGGAGTCCAGGGTGGTGCAGGAGGTGGTGAAGTCCTTGAACAGGGACGGGCTGATGGTACCCCAGTGCACAACCAGGGCTGTGCTCCACGGCGGCATCGCTGGAGGGAGGAGCCATGGTGGAAGACGTCATGGTGATGGCAGGAGGCGATGTCGACGTGGGATGTGGAGCCCACCACGTAGCCAGAGAGCCGATGCTGCGACAGGACACTGATGACCTCGACGACCACGACGGAGCCGCAACGACGACCCCCCGAGGTGGAAGCAGGGATCCGGAGGGCTGAGGTTGAGCTGGAGCGACCGAGGGCGGAGGTGGAGCCTGAGGGAGGGCGGAGCTAGCTGCAGCCGAAGGGGTGGAGGGCCGGAGGGCAGCGAATGGCCCGTAAGTCCGTGGCACAGGTTGAGTGGAGTCTGACCGAAGCGGAGCCGACGTACCGAGGGAGTCCAGCGAAGCCAAAGGTCCGATGGTCACTGCTGACACCGAGGGTGGAAGGAGCGCAGGCGTGGGAGTCAGGACGACGGGTCGAAGTGGAGTGGAGCATGCAGAGGTTGGAGGCGGAGCCACGGACTCCCGAAGCCCTGGAGGAGATGACTCCCAGCAGTCCTACGTTGTAACCGCGCCACTGAGAGGAGGCAGAGGTGGAACAGAGGGGCTGATGGGAGACAGTGAAGACAGGGTAGCAGAACTGGTTGGGGACTGAAGAGGATCTTGAAGGGTAGAACAGATATCCACATGAAATAAAACAGTCTCAAAGTCATTTTGGAGTGGTGGTGGGAGAGAGAGGATGGGTGGAGACAGAAAACTGGGGACATGATAAACAGATTCCGCTAATAGATCAAAAGGTTCAATATCTCCAAAATTACATAGGTCCCATGCAGCATCCAAAAACTCACTCTCAGTGGCGGGAGGGTGGGTAGGGCTCACTTCCATGCCCTCAGTGTCCACTAAAACTCTCTCAGCGGTGGATGTAGCAGCCGGCTCGCACACCTGGTCAGACTCGTGTTGCTCAGGCTCCATCGCGTTGTTTAGCTCGGTCGCTCCAACAGGCGCTGGCTCAAACATCGCGGCGGAGTCCCTCACGTGGCCTGCGGTGGGCTCAAGCTGTAAATCCTCGCCGTCTGGGTGGTCTTGGTTGTGCACTGGGTCGTGAGTGAGGCTGGCGTCATCGTCCCCCAGCCCCCAGCACCCACTCCATGAATTCCTGGAAGCTCCCCCGAGGACCCCTCCCGGATAACTGTGCTCTTGTAGAGCTGTTGAGTCTGGCGATCAGGAACGAACACAGGATGTCATCCGGGAAGGTGGTGAGAGGGGCTAGGAACAAATAATCCGTTAAGTGTTCCTCGAGGGAGCGAGTTCCCTGTTCAAGGCACATTAGTAAAACTGGTGCAATGTCATTAGTGCCAACAGGGTGATAACAAAGCAAAACACTGAACAAGAAACTGAGAAAAAAAAAACTTCTATAAGCGAGACGCTTACAATCACTTTTGTTAGGTCCGGTCTCCTGTTACAAGTTGCTTACGCAGGAAACACACAACGAAGGAAATAGGAGATAAGATAACTCTTTACTTGATAAATCCAATTGGTACAGGAAGGCACGCAACACAACTCATGAAAAACGAGACCGGACAATGAACATAGGAGAAACAGGAACTTAAATACATGGAGCAACTAACCAAAATGACAAACAGCTGTGACAATCAAGTTAGTGTCCATGGTGACTGATGATGGCGGGAAAACAGAACAAAGGAGATCATGTGACATATGACAACAAACAGAACGTGGCTGAATCTGTAACAGATGATACTCAGTGCTATATTTCTTCACGCCCTGACGAAACTTACCAATTCACAAAATTAACGGAATGCATAGCTGATATAAAAAATTGGATGACCAGTAATTTCCTACTACTAAATTCAGAAAAAACAGAGATTCTAATTATTGGACCAAAAACTTCTGCACGTAATAACCTACAATACTGTCTAACACTTGATGGCTGCTCTGTTAAGTCTTCGTCGTCAGTTAGGAACCTGAGTGTGCTCTTTGATACCAATCTTTCATTTGAAAGCCAAATTTCTAGCATCTGTAAAGCCACATTTTTCCATCTTAAAAATATATCTAAATTACAACATATGCTCTCAATGACAAATGCAGAACAGTTAGTTCATGCGTTCATGACCTCAAGGCTAGATTACTGTAACGCTCTACTGGGTGGTTGCCCTGCTCGCTTGATAAATAAACTACAGCTCGTACAAAATGCAGCAGCTAGAGTTCTTACTAGAACCAGGAAGTATGACCATCAACACTGCATGGGCTTCCTGTTAAACATCGTATAGATTTTAAAATCTTGCTAATTACTTACAAAGCACTAAATGGTTTAGCTCCCCAGTACCTGAGCGAGCTCTTAACGCATCATAGTCCTTCACGTCTATTGCGATCTCAGAATTCAGGCCAGTTGATAATACCTAGAATATCAAAATCAACTGCAGGCAGTAGATCCTTCTCCTATTTGGCACCTAAACTCTGGAACAATCTTCCTAGCATTGGTCGGGAAGCAGACACTCTCTGTCAGTTTAACCCTCTGGGGTCTGAGGATTTTTGGGGCCCTGGAGAAGTTTTGACATGCCCTGACATTTGTGCTTTTTTCAGTTGTTCATAAACATATTATTGACAAAAGTGTCATTACACTGTATTCAGCACAAACTAGGCTACAATAATATGTGAGGAACATGTATGTACATGTTTTTTTTTTTTTTTTTTTTTTGAAGGAATAACGTTTATGCGTGGTTATTGACAAAACAAAAAACTTAAGTCACTTAAATAAGGCCAAAAAAATAATATTAAATCTGTGTTCACAAGACTTCTGGGTATTGGAAGTTGTAGACTAGAGTTTTTGCTTCAAAATGATGTAAGAATTATCCTGCCTACTCGTTTATATAAAACAATATATTGATTTACATTTTTTAAGACACTTTTTGTCAAGAAACACAGTATGCGTGGAAGCGTGAATCATCATGTATAATGCTGTGATTCACACCTGAGAAGACAAAAGATTCGCATAATGAGCTGTAATGACCTGCATAATGAGGCCTTTCAGTCAGGTAGGCTATGTGAAAAAACCCTCTGTGAACATGTCTCAAGCTCATTATGGTGTATATCAAACATACACAGAAAACAGCAATACTGTGAAATATTATTACAATTTAAAATAATGGTATTCTATTATATACTTTAAAATATAATGTATTTTTGTGATGCAAAGTGTCTGAACAATTATGTTACCTCTATGGCATTTCATATAGCCTTTTAGCTTAAAAGCATGCACATTTGGAGAAATATTGATGGATTCTCATATGGTTATGTCAAATTTCTATACAGGGGAGTAATATTTATTCAATATTTATTGTCATCACTATGAGCGTTGGATACTGTGTTTTCAATTCATACTTGCAGCCGGAGGGCGCTCTGTACACCTTTAGTCCACAAATTAATCTAAAGAAGAACAGGCCATGTGACATTCCAGGAACTAACAGAGGCTTCCAGAGATCGCTAACCATGGCTTTAACATACAGATAAACACTTTTCAAGACAATAAATACACGATTGAGACGATGTATGCGTGTATTGCCTCAGAATTTGTGTCAGAATAGCGCTTGCTCCGTGGGCGTGGCCGCATTAGCGGATAATGAGCTGAATCACGGACGTCTGACATGGCTCTGTTTTCATACAGATTACATAAACAGAGAATATTTGTTTTAGATTTGACTTACACGATTTAAAACCTGACATTTCAGCGTTTCTTTAGACATAAGTCTAATTTTTTTGTCATAAGTATTCACTAAGTTACAGTTCATTTTCGGAGAACTATCAGATTGGACTTCGTTCAGAGGGAGACGACAGATCACGCATCATGTTAGTTTTCTTTATTTTACAAAAAGCACAACATTTTGTTTTTACTCTGAGTGTACACAAATAAAAGAAGATATTTCACAGATTAAAATGGTGTATAACTCTTAATTGTATGTGCAACATAGTATTTTGAGTCTCTTTCACACTGGTAAGAAAAAAACCGAGGTGGTATCGCCGGCGATACCTCCGACTCGAGGGAGTTAAATCTAGACTAAAAACGCATCTCTTTAATCTGGCATACACATAACACATTATCAATTTATGTTTTCAAATCTGTTAAAGGATTGTTAGTCTGCATAAATTAGGTCAGCCGGAACCGGGAACACTTCCTATAACACCAGATGTACTCGTTACATCAGAAGAAGAATGGCATCTACGCTAATATTAGTCTCTCTGTTTATCCCGAGGTTTACCGTAGTCAGCCGGATCCGGGCCGTATCCAGGTGAGATCGAGGACCAGCACCTTGACACGATGACAATGCAGCCCTGAAGTGTCAGCAGAGATTGAGTCAGCTAGATCATCCACTGTGAAGGCCTCATCGACACGACAGCCAGTGGCACAGATCCTCAACAAACCGTCCATACTGGTGTGATGAATACGATCCTCAACTGGATGGAACTGGAATAAATACTTTGACTGTTGCGATCCCAGTCGGACTTATGATAGCTGCCTGAATCATAATTTTTTAAGAACATATAACAATGAAGCATGTACCTGGATAACACAAATGGAAATATATGAGGACTTGTGCAGCATATAAACCAGCGTGTGGCAGCAATGCACGACGCTGGGAAAGAGAAAATTACAGATATTAAAAATAACTAGCAAATAAAAAATAAAAAAATCAATGAAACATCTGAGTGTACATCACAGAGGGGCTCTGAATCACAATCATACAAATATATCATGTGAATTCAACTGTTACATGAAATACGGCCCTAATTGAATCACCGCAAAAACTTTGTGCGACCTACCGCTGTGACGTCTCGTGCAGACTGGGAAGCAACAAAGTGCGCTGACCCCCCAAGTCAGCATGGCGGCAGGAAACCCCAAATATGGTCATGGCAAGTGGAATCACAAAATAATTTTCTAAATACACAACTGCTACATTCCCCCCTGCTGACTTCCACTTGCACATGACAAAACAATCAAACAACAACAACAAAAAAAGCACAACTTAAAACATCAAAATGCCACAAAGTCACCCAAGAAAAAAACAACAACCAGGTACATGTAACCAAATCTGAAATAACAACAAAGAAAAGCAAATAGTGGGAAGAATAAACTGTACCATAGTACCAAAGACAATACTGTATATCACATGAAACACTAAATACTCCAGTCTTAAGACAGAATTAGAAATGTAAGAGGGTTGCAAAGCCTCTAAACACTCACAGGAATAACATGCCTGTTACATATTACATACATTTAGTGGTCATTTTTGCACAGTATTTCATAGAATCTCATCTACTTTTTTTTAGATCACTCTTAAATTCTCTTCCTTACAAGGTACCACAATCACTGATATTCAAATTTAATCACAGAATTTAATCACAAAAATTAATCATAGGAATTTATCAACAAATTAGATCATTTTCATGAGAATCAAACACCTATATGAACTAAAAAAAAAACTACAACCCAGACAAAACCTTCTGATGCATATTCTGGATCAGTCTAATGACTGGTTTAACCACCCTCCCACATCTGGTTCTGACAGTCAGTGACCCACCCTGACTGGAAGAAGCTCTGGAACACTGCTGTGATTGGTCAGTGGCCAAAGCATCAGTATGTATGCCTTCATCGGGTTGATCCATGTTCTTGTCATTGTCAGGTTCACATGTCAAAGATCTGCATTCTGTCTCAAATGTCTGTCCATTGAGGCTTGTAGCACATGGTACAGTCAGGGAAGTAGGCTGTTCATCTACACTTAACTGGACAGAATCCACAGTTCTCTCATCTGGTTCATTGACAGGCAAGCTCATTTCGACAGCTTCACTCGCAGACAGACTTGATGTGATTGAGGCAACATTCACGCAAGCATCAACTTCAATATCAGAAACTTCGTTCTGGAGAGGTAAGAAGTTCACTGGCATAATGAGATTTCTATGAACAACTTTCTCCGTACCAGTCACACAATTTCTGATTCGGAATGTATGGATTTCATTGTTCATTCCTGTCACTACTTAGATATGACTCTCCCATCTATCAGCAGTTTTCCTCTTGCCACGCTCGCCCTTATTGGCCAGCAGCACTCTATCGCCGAGGTTCACTGGAGCACCTTTCTGCTTTTTGTTGTAGAGATTTGCTTGCCTCAGTAGTTGTTTTGAAGCAGAACACTGGGCCACTTTCATAGCTTGGGTAAGATCATCTCTGAAAGACTGCACATACTGGTTGTAGTCGACCACCTGGTCATCAAGCAACACAGAGTCAAACATCATGTCGATGGGCAACCTGGGAGTTCTACCAAACATCAACTGGAATGGAGGAAAGCCAGTTGTCTCGTGAATTGTTGCATTATAGCAAAAAGTGAGAGACTTCAACATTTGAGGCCATCTCTGGTGACTTGCTGACAACGCATCTTCTGCAGCATCTTACGTACTCTTTAACATCCCTTTCCATTCCTTGCCAGTAAAACTGATGTCTGGTTAGGTAGAGCGTTCTGTGTTGCCCCTGGTGCCCAGCTTCATCATGCACTCCCTTAAGCACTACATCTCGAAGAGTGGCAGGCACGATAAACTGAAAAGTCTTCTTCCTTGTGATGACATCTTTAGAGACTCGATATAATAAACCCATTCTTACTGATAGTTTGTTCCAGTGTCTAGAAACCGAAGAACACTCGGCGTCTCCTTGTTCCTCTCTCTCCTGGACGGCCTACGTTTGCGCTCCACAAAGAAGAGCAGGTCAGGTCAGGATCACCACGTTGTAAGTCTGTCAGCTCTTGCCTAGACAGTACTGGATCATTTGACAAACGAGATGGAATAATTGACTCAAGCAGCTGTGGTAGCAGGTAAGCATATGGCTGAACTTGACTTTCCTGGTGTCTACTGCTGTCCAGTATAGCAGAAATGTCCTCCTGAGAGATACCAGACTGCCTAGATAAAGCAGCATTATTCACCTCAATATCTGAACAGGCTTGTCTTGAGCATGTACCTCAAAAGGGTGACATGACCAGCGGAACACATCTTGGACATTCTCTGTGTTCACTATCTGAGACTCCTCCAAGAGAGCACCGTAGGGCACTCTGGTAAGACGGTGGAACACACTGGGACGCACAAACGGCTCACGGCTTAGGGCATCTGCTACTACATTCTTAGGCCCAGGGATGTATTTGATGTCGAAATTATATGGAGCAAGCTTTGCGACCCATCTTTGCTCGCAAGCATCCAACTTGGGTTTTGTAAGAATGTAGGTCAGTGGGTTGTTGTCCGTCCACACTGAGAACTGCTGACCCTTAAGCCAGTGACTAAATTTGTCACAAACCGCCCATTTGAGAGCAAAAAACTCTAGCCTGTGTGCTGGATATTTGGATTGGGCATAATTAAGAGACTTACTAGCAAAGGCTATGGGGCGAGCAACCTCTCTGTTTTCCCCTACCTGAGAAAGCACAGCACCAAGCCCATTACTGGAAGCGTCAACAGACAGCAAGAAGGGTTTACTAAAATCTGGATGTGCCAAAATTACTCTTTCGAGTAAAGCTTGTTTCAGAGCATTAAAGGCGTCTCTACATTCCTGGGTCCAGTCTGAAGAGGTAAGTTTTCTGCCTGCTGTCACATGTTTCTGTCCTTTGGTATGCCTTGGTTTCCTCATGCCTGATGTTAATGCAAAGAGGGGTCTACTAATGCGAGAACAGCCTTCGATATACTGCTGGTAGAAAACTACCATCCCCAAAAACGACCTTATTTTCGTCTGTGATGGAATGTCAGTGCCATCTTCCATAAGATCCTGTTCTGTGATGTCAACAATAGCTCTGACCTTTTCAGGATCTGTAGCCACGCCGTCACAACTCACAATGTGGCCAAGGAACTTAATGGAAGGTTTCATAAAATGACACTTCTTTTGAGACAGTTTCAAATTGTGAGCCTGAAGTCTCTGGAATACCATCTCTAGTCGTTTCAAAGCAAGCTGTTCATCAGGAGCGAAAACGAGGATGTCATCGAGATAACACAGCATGCTCATGAAGTTCTGATCGCCAAATATATTCATCATCATCCTCATGAATGTCGCAGGGCTATTGCATAGGCCCTGCGGAAGCCTAATATATTCATATAGGCCAAATGGAGTAGTAAAAGCTGTGAATCTCCTGTCGTCCTCGTGCACTTCCACGTTGTAATAACCTGATGTTAGGTCCATGGTAGAAAATAATGCGTTACCACCTAGAGCCGGGAGTGCATCCGCTTGATGTGGAAGAGGATGTACATCTTTGACGGTGCGTGCATTCAGCCAGCGGAAGTCTGTGCACAGCCTCAGGTCACCATTCCTTTTCCAGACTAACACCAGAGGCGATGCATAATCACTCATCGACTTCCTGATTATGTCACGCTCCTCCATGTCATCTAAGGCCTCTCGCAGCTTCTTATAGTGTGACGGTGACAACCTTCTGTAAGGAAGCCTGAAAGGTTTGGTGTCACTAAGGCAGATTCTATGAACAACACCTTTGGCCTTACCACAGTCCAGTCCGTGACGCGTAAATATTGACTCATAATTGATCAACAGTTCAGCTAACCTCGTTCTCCAGTAAGGTGTCAAAGAATTTGAACTTATGTCAATATCTTGGCGTCCAAGGCTAGACAGCGTCGAGCCAGCCAGCCCATGCGGCGTTCCGTGTTGTTTCTCAGACTCGCACTGCTTGTTACTGCAATTAGCCTGGCTTCCGGTCTCCACTACATCACACTGCAAATCTTTCCTCTGTTGAAAAGACATGTCAAGACAGTCAACATCAAAGTCTTCAAGAGCCATGCAGGTGTACACATCAGCCAGCTTGCAGTTGCGTTTCAGACAGGCTTGTTCGATGGGTTGATAACTTTAACTGGTGTACTGCCATCCCCCCATAAGGATACAACTATCCTGCCCACCAACACATTTCTTGGTGCAGTGCGTGCTGTGCTGGGCTCCACAACGATTGTACTGCCTGCAGATAGGATTTTGTCACTAACCAGCCTTCCCCACACTATATGTGCTTTCATGGGCTCTAGAGTGACAGCATGTTTAAGTTTTACAGTTCCTACTTTAGTAGGCGGGTCCGTTCCTTTCCATGATTCAACATTGCACAAAAGTTGAATCAAAGCTCCTGTATCGGAATTTTTGCCCTGCGAGTCAGATACTCTGCCCCAGAAATCACTTGATATCTTCATGTCATGAATGAGATGTTTTATGACATTACTTCCCAAAATTAAGTCAGCATTTTGCCCATCAACAATTAAAGCAGGTACAGTGAAGGGGCAGTCAAACACTTTCATCTGTACATCACATACTCCCAACGGGCTTGTTTTCTGACCTCCACAGCCAATTAGTGTGAGCAGTGTTGGAGAAACCTCATCTGAGGTGAGTATTTTTGCTTCTATGAGTTTGGACAGGGCTTGCGTACTCATAGTGCAGGCCATAGACCCACTGTCAAGCATGCCTTGCAGCGAGACAACATCGTGTATCCAAACATCAATAAAGAACAGGTCATCATTTGTGTTAAGCCTCTGCACATTTTGAAAAATCACTTTTGTCTTGTCATCAACACTATTGCAAAACTCAGAGTAAACAAACTCCAAATCAATATCTCCATTACACAGGGACATAACGCAATGCCCTCCACTAGTCCCCTCCTCATGTGGGCCATCTAGTTTCCCAACTGAACAGAGTCAGGACTTCTCTGTTGAACTTGTGGTTTGAGGGCAGTCCCAGCAGAACAAGCTGAAGCTCTGTGGCCAGAGGCATGACAGTTAAAGCACAAATGGTTTATTCGGCAGTGTGAAAAAGTGTCATGACTTGCATCTCCGCATACTTCACATGCAACATTTTGTTTGGTTACTCCACTCCTTACTTTATGTTGAGGTCTGTTCACTCTTGTCGCATGCTGACAAGAACGCTGGTCCAAAACTCGTTCCAAAAGACTGATCATGTGACTCAAAGACTGATCCTGAGTACAGTGTTCAGTATCCTGAGATGGCGCCACTGCTGTATTCTTCTCCATACCACGGCCATGAGCACACAAAACGTCTGTTGACTGAACATGACACGCAATGCCACTCACATGTACATTAGACTTGCGTTGTAGGAGCTTATTCTCCCTCTGATACTCATCCAGTCTAATCTGCACATCAGCTGCGGTCCATTCATCCAGTGGCTTATACTTGAATATTAGAGCCAGCTCTGGATCTGGGCATTTCCGAACGAACATCACAGTGACTTCTCGTAAAGGGTCATCAAGAGTTTTTCCTTTTTAGTCCCTCCCCAGCGATATCAATAGCATTGTGCAGCCTAATCCAGTAGTCAAATGGTTTCTCATTTTTCAAAGGCAATGTGGCATAAAAATCTGCCAAAGGCATGCACGAATACACAGTATCACTGCAATGTTGCTTGAGCAGGTCAAAAATTGGATTTGGACCATCACTGAGATCAATCAATGGGTTACTTCTCAGTCCAACTTTTACTACATCACGTGCTTTGCCCTTCAGCTTTGTCAGAACTTCGTCAGCTTGATCTTTCAAGGGTACTTCACGCTTTCTCAAGTACACTTTTATTGTCTCTACCCACTCGTCGACACAAATTTCCTCTTCCCCATCACCTCTGAAGTACGGGGGCTCATTAACATCTTGCTTAACAATTAAGCTGACTTTTGACAGGTCATTCATATTGATAGTTGAATCACTATGCTTGTTTTGGCCAAAAATGCCGGACTCAAGACATGTAACAATGTTCTGGCCAATGCTGCTGCCTATCAGTTTCACTATATCATTAATTAGGTTCACTGGCACAGCATTTAAATCAGAGAATTGCACAGAATCATCAGAAACAGCACAAGACTGAGACACAGTAGATGTTGGCACATTAACATGTCTTGTATGAATTGGGGTTGATGAAAGCGGACTAATTTTATCAGCCCCAACTACCTGATGTGTTTCAATGAACCGCAGTACACCTCTACCTCTTCCCATATTCATCTGTCCATTTAAACCCTCCATATCAGTATCTGATTTAAAAAAAACCTTTCAATCGCTTTTTTTTTTTTTTACTTAACTGTTCAACAGTCTTTTGAACCAAGAATATTTCAGTTCATATTCACTGTGTACAAATGGCGAACCTCTCATCCACTCGTTGCAGCGGTGAACTCGTTGGCCTATCACCCCAGAAACTTCTCCACTCGCATGTAATGTGTCCGGTCCCACAACGAGTGAAGCAACGATCACGGCACCAGTTGTAGCGGTGTGTTTTCTGCGTTGTGTCGGAATCAAAGACAGACTGTGAAAATTCTTGCATTCAGGTCCTCCTTTTATTCTGGATAACACAAATGGAAATATATGAGGACTTGTGCAGCATATAAACCAGCGTGCGGCAGCAATGCACGACGTGCTGTGATGTCACATGCAGACTGGGGATATACTTTCACAAAAACACATTTTAAGAACATATAACAATGAAGCATGTACCTGGATAACACAAATGGAAATATATGAGGACTTGTGCAGCATATAAACCAGCGTGCGGCAGCAATGCACGACGCTGGGAAAGAGAAAATTACAGATATTAAAAATAACTAGCAAATAAAAAAAAAAAATCAATGAAACATCTGAGTGTACATCACAGAGGGGCTCTGAATCACAATCATACAAATATATCATGTGAATTCAACTGTTACATGAAATACGGCCCTAATTGAATCACCGCAAAAACTTTGTGCGACCTACCGCTGTGACGTCTCATGCAGACTGGGAAGCAACAAAGTGCGCTGACACCCCAAGTCAGCATGGTGGCAGGAAACCCCAAATATGGTCATGGCAAGTGGAATCACAAAATAATTTTCTAAATACACAACTTCTACACTGATATAGATAAATTAACTAAATTAATAACTATTGATTCTTACAACGGAATGAATCAATACTGAATTTACTTAAGATGGATAATGACACCATTTTCTTTAAGAGCTGCTGTGCAGCCAAAATTATATACCAGTTATCACTGTAAAGCTGCTTTGACACAATCTGCATTGTAAAAAGCGCTATATAAATAAAGTTGACTTGACTTGACTATGGTACGGTCTAAATCTTGACTGGAAACCCTCGCAGATACCATTTCTTTGTAAAAAAAAAAGGAACATAGGTGTGATGATACTGCCTTTTCTAGTATTTTTGACAGAAAAGATAGAGTCAAGATCGGCCTGTAATTGACTAATTCTCTAGGATCAAGTTGTGTTTTTTAATAAGAGGTCTAATAATAGCTAGCTTAAAAGTTTTCGGTACGTATCCTAGTGACAAAGATGAATTAATGACATTAAAAAGAGGATCTATGATCTCTGGAAGCATCTCTTTCAGTAGCTTAGTCGGTATAGGGTCTAACATGTATGTTGTTGGTTTTGATGATTTAACTAGTTTAGACAATTCTTCCTCTCCTATAGCAATGAATGAATGGGATTTTTCCTCAGGGACACTACAATGGACTGTCTGATGTGATTCTGTAATAGACAGTTGCATGGTTATAATTTGATCTCTAATATTATTAATCTTGCAAGTAAAGAAGTTCATAAAGTCATTACTGCTGTGCTGTTTGGAAACATCAGAAGTTGAAGCTTTATTTCTCATTCATTTAGCCACTGTATCAAATAAACACATAGGGTTGTGTTTGTTTTTTCTAAAAGATTTGAAAAATAAGCAGATCTAGCAGTTTTTAAAGCCTTTCTGTACGCAAAAATGCTTTCTTTCCACGAGATGCGAAAAAACCTCTAGTTTTGTTTTCTTCCAGCTGTGCTTCATTTTTCTGGCTGCTCTTTTAAGGGCCAGAGTGTGCTTGTTGTACCACGGCGTTTGACTAATTTCCTTAATCTTCTCGCAAAGGAGCAACTGTGTCTAATGTGCTGGAGAAAAGAGAGTGAATAGTTTCTGGTGCAACATTGGGTACTTCTAAGCTATCTGGTATGCTAAGGAGATGAAACTGATCAGGAAGATTATTCATAAAGCATAAAGCTTTAGTGGTAGAAGTGATAGTTCTACCATATTTGTAACAGGGAGGTAGTTTTGCAGCCTTGGCTAAATGTAGTATACACGAGACTAGATAATGATCTGAGATGTCATCGCTTTACTGCAGAATTTCAATGGCATCAATATCCATTCCATGTGACAATATTAGATATAAAGTATGATTACGGCAATGAGTGGGTCCTGACACGTGTTGTCTGACTTAGTTTAAAATGTCTAAAAATGCCAATACAAATGCGTCTTTTTCATTATCTACATGGATATTAAAATCACCAACAATTAGGACTTTATCTGCAGCCAGTACTAAATCAGCAAATTCTTTGATAAAGTTTGTATGGTGCCCTGGTGGCCTGTATACAGTAGCCAGCACAAATGTCAAACAAGATTTATCACATACACTACATAATGTTACATAAAGCACCATCACTTCAAAGGAATTATATTTGAAACACTTCTGAGTAGTACTGAAGATATTACTATAAATTACAGCAACCTTTGCCTTTCAGACGAGGCTCGTGTTTATAACAGTAATCTTGAGGGTTAGACTCATTTAAAGTAATGTAATTGTCTGGTTTTTGCCAGGTTCCTGTCAAACACAGCACATCTAGTTTATAATCTGTGATCATATCATTTAAAATAAATGTTTTTGAAGAAAGGGATCTAATATTCAGCAACCCAAGATTTATCATTTGTTCTTCTGTATTATATCTGTTTTTTAATTTGTTGAACATCAATTAAATTTATACCCTTAAATGGGTTTGGGAGTTTTTTGTATTTACTAAATTGGGGAACAGACACAGTCTCTACGTGAAGATATCTCGGTGAAAGAGTCTCTATGTGTTGGGATTTATCAGACTTCTGTGACGTGAGACAGCTAGCAGACATTCGGTTTAGCCAGTCTGTCTGCTTCCTGACCTGGGCCACAGTTTGTCATGTTTCAGCTCTAAAGGCCCTTTGACACTGAACGTGAAATTCGGCACAGATTTTCGCCACGATGACGCTCTTAAATTGAAACAATAGATCCCTATGGAGCCTTTCACATTGGGTGTGAACATTCGCGGTGCGTATAAGCAAGGATTTTTTTTTTTGACCTGTGTCGATTTTTTCCCCCTGTCGCTCGGCAATGAAACGGGCCGTCTAATTAGAGCTGCGCTTTGAATCACGTGCCCGGAGCAGTTGCACAGAAGGGCGAGAGTGGTGGCGCTGTTTCGAAAACTAGTGTAAACAAACACAGAAGAGTATCCAGGAGGCGATATAATATAATTTCTAGTCATTTTCCACTGAATTATGTAATCACTGTCCGTTTTCTTCCATGTGCGCGAGTGTTATGATTATGAGAGCACGTTTTGGATCTGTCAATCATCATGTAAGCATATCTCCTGCTCTTCCGTATATAAAAAATGAGAGAAACATTTTCTACAGACGAAATATGAAGGCAAATAGATAGGATTATGACGATATGTTTTCTGTGTGTTTTTTATGCAGCTCATGGTATATTTTTTAACAATAAAGGATGTTTATGACAAATGATAAGCAGATTTAGCGTTCAATCCATTATAAAACATACAAAGAATGCATGTCTGCCCATTATCAAATCAAAACCCACTTTAGATCATAATCAGAGGTTATTACAATAACTCGATGATGGTTTAAAGTGTGTAAAGTGTGAGCAAAGACATTAATAATCATATAAATTTTAAAATGTAGCTTGATGCTTGTACCTCTAATTATATTTTAAGATGTATACTTGTAAGCATTAGATAGTTTGTGTTTCTAATGTACTACCAAACTTTATTTATCTTAACGCTGTATATTATGCAGTGGACAATGTTAAGCCATGTACGAGACAAATACATGAGGACAAATGCATTGTTGGTGGGCGCCACCTAGCATGCAGGCGTGAATTAGCAGAAGATGATCAGTCGTTTCACGTTCGGTGTGAAAGGTCCGTTCTTCCGCGATTCGCCTCGCTTTTTCGCATCGCGTTCAATGTGAAAGGGCCTTAAAGGATTAGTCCACTTTTAAATTAAAATTTCCTGATAATTTACTCACCCCCATGTCATCTAAGATGTCCATGTCCTTCTTTCTTCAGTCAAAAAGAAATTAAGGTTTTTGAGGAAAACATTCAAGGATTTTTCTTCGAAGTGGACTTCAATGGTCTCCAAACGGTTGAAGGTAAAAATTACAGTTTCAGTGCAGCTTCAAAGGGCTTTAAACGATACCAGACGAGGAATAAGGGTCTTATCTAGAGAAATGATCGGTCATTTTCTAAAAAAAAATTAAATGTATATACTTTATATAAACACATGATCGCCTTCAAGTGGTTCCGCCAAAACCGCACTTCCGTATTCCTCAAAAAGCTTACGCTGTATGTCCTACGCCTTCCCTATTCTACTTACGGAAAAAATGGAACTGGTGCCACGTTCGTTCCGTAAGTTGAATAGGGAAGGTGTAGGACATTCAGTGTAAGCTTTTTGAAGAATACGAAAGTGTGGTTTTGGCGGAACCACTTGAAGGCGATCATTTGTTTATATAAAGCGCATATATTTAAAAATGTAAAAAAAAAAAAAGACAGATCGTTTTGCTAGATAAGACCCTTATTCCTCGTCTGGTATCGTTTAAAGCCCTTTGAAGCTCCACTGAAACTGTAATTTTTACCTTCAACCGTTTGGAGACCATTGAAGTCCACTATATGGAGAAAAATCCTGGAATGTTTTCCTCAAAAACCTTCATTTCTTTTCGACTGAAGAAAGAAATACATAAATATCTTGGATGACATGGGGATGAGTAAATTATCATGAAATTTTAATTGGAAAGTGAATTAATCCTTTAAGACTATGTGCCATATTACTAGAGAGAAAAGCGGCACCATCCAATGAGGGATGGATACCATCTCTTTTCAGCAGGTCAGGTCTGCCCCTAAAAACTTTTCCAATTGTCTATGAACCCTATATTATTCTGCGGACACCACTTAGACAGCCAGCCATTGAGTAAGGACAGTCTGCTAAGTATCTCATCACTCTGGCGAACAGCAAGAGGGCCAGAGCAAATTACAGTGTCTGACATCGTACTTGCGAGTTCCTACACCTCTTTAATATTAATTTTAGTGTTTTCCGACTGGCGAAGTTGAACATCATTAACATCATTAATGAATAATAATCTTAGAGAATTTACGATTAGCATTAGCCAGCACTTTTAAATTTGCTTTAATGTCAGATGCTCTGGCTCCCGGCAAACTAGGGCACTTTCAACAGGATTCTCAGTGGGTGCGTCACTGAGTGGGGAGAATCTTTTTGAAGTTTTAATCAGAATGGAACAGTAGTGTTTTGCCCCACAACTATGCCGTCTCACAATCATCCAGTTGCGCTGCTGCACGGGCTCTACAGCCGGAACCGAACAATGTACGGGTTTTACTAAGCTAGTCACATCCAAAACAGTATCTAGAGCCCTTGCATTCTTACTATCCTCTATTAAAGTTTGGATGCGTGTCTCTAATGCTGAAATCTTCTCCATCAGCCTACTTCCCTGCATTTATGACATGTGAATCCCTTATCGCTGACAGAGAAAGCTGTGCTAAACATGTCACAGGCAGTGCAAGTAACAACAACAGGGGAAGATGACATGTTTGTTGACTGATTGTGGCTTACCACAGTTGTTTGATGGACTCGTAGAAAAAGGAGCGCATGAGAGAAAAGATGGTAGGCATGGATGACAAGTTAACAGGCTAGCAAAATGCTAACGCGTTGTGATAGTGATTTAGATTAAAAGAAAAAAGCTAGCGATGTCAGATTAATGTGATAGGCAATATTAGACAATATCAGATATATGGTGATGAGTAAATTATATTTCATAATATAAAAAAACAAAGAATGATAGTAAATAGAGATTCAAAACAGAGCTATACGGAGCTACATATGCAAACCACTCAGCAGCGAGGCAGACAGGAGCAATCGATCAGGCAGGAGCAATTGTGATCAGGCAGGGAGCAATTGTGATCAGGCTATACACAAATATAAACAAATAAAAATATAAATAACCACCCAGAGATATTACTCACAATATGAAATTACTCATTAAATATAACATAGGTGAACTTTGCCACTTAGGGGGAATTGCTGCGACGGTGAGCGTTTTTTGGAGAAGTGCACGTCAGGCTACGCCGTAGGCTATGCCTGCTACACACAGCCTATGCCATAGCTACAGCACACACTCGACACAGAAGTATAAATCAGCCTTAACAGGTCCGGGGTTAGGTCTTATCCTTAACCTTAATCTTGACAACTCTGATATGGCCATCAGAAACTGGGAAGGTCTTCACAACTTTGCATATCCTTGCAAAATGCTTGTGGTTGTTGTGGATAGATGAGCATTACCATGGTTTCGGTAGAAATGTCACTGGCATCTGTGTGCCACTTGTTGCGGGTCTGTAGTGTTGGCAGTTAGTGACGGATGAAACTTGACCAGAAATTATCGGCCATAATTTGACTCTGCCTCCACCTCTGTCGACCTGATAAGCTCTTTAGCAGGATAAACTACAAGGGGCTATCGGGTCGCCCCATAAGCAGATAATTTGGTGTAATGGGGTCCAGGTCTGCTACATTACTTCAATGAGGACTGTCTGGAGAACTTCCTCTGTTACGGATTAGGAGTTGACTGTAGAGGAGACAAATGTGAGAGTGTCTTTATCTAAGGAGAAAAGTCTGAGCACAGTGTATGATGTTATTGAGATCTCTTATGAAACTTCAGAAAAGACAAGTGTAAGGGATCCATTGTCTCTAGCTAAGGAGAAATTCTGAGCGCAGTGTAATGTTGTTGAGATCTCTTTCAAACTTTAGAGGAGACAAAAGTGAGAGCTTCAGAGTCTTTAGTTTAGGAGAAAAGTCTGAGCACAGTGTGTGATGTTATTGAGATCTCATTTAAACTTTAGAGGAGAGAAGAGTGAGAGCACCAGAGACTCTGTCTTTATAGGAGACAAATATGAGCGATCCAGTTTTTCTAGCTAAGGAGAAAAATCTAAGCATACCCAGATACCATGTAATAATTTGAAACAATGTTGAGTCCGTGTTGATGCGTCAATGCTAATTGCATTGAATTAACGTTACAAAGTGATGTTGCTTCAGTTTCACTCTTGCACCCTCAGTTAATGTTGAAGCAATGTTGAGATTTCAGCCACAAATCACTGTTGGTTCAATGTCACTGTCTCCACCGATGTATGCTGTTGACTTTCATCAAAATTTCAGTGCTAATCTAACATACATTCAACATTGAAATGTCAGTCTTAACCAAAATGATAGTTTGGATCAAAACTCAAAATTGTATCAATGTCACCATGCTATCTGGGTAGTGTGTGATGTTGTTGAGATCTCTTCTGAATCTTTAGAGGGGACAAATGTGAGTGATTCAGAGTCTCTAGCTAAGTAGAAAAATATGAGCACAGTGTGTGATGTTGAAATCTTGCCTGAATCTTTAGAGGAGACAATTGTGAGAGTGTTAGTGTTTTTGTCTCAGGAGACAAGTGTGAGAAGCAGGAGACTCAAGCAAAAGTCTCTATTTCATGTTAAAGTAACCTAATTTTTTCCTAGGAGAAACATTTGAGATGTTAAGGAGATCGCATTTTTGATTTTCCTTTCCTCTGGGTGTGTTCATCTCTCTCACGCTACCAATCTATGGTAATAATCCCACCAGTGCGGCACTGCCCAATTAAAACAGCGCAGCGTGAACCGCAGTACTGTTCATTACACCGTACACATTCACAGTAGTTTTCCACAGTACAATTCATTACTGCTCCGCAGACATTCAGCTGTTTTTCCTTGCACATAAGATAATGAAGCTCAGCATGAAGTTATTACATTTCTTTTGCTCATTATCTTTCATATTAGTACATGTAAACAGTAGTGTTCGATAGGCTACTTTGAAGAATTGCATGTGTGTAGCCACGGAAAGAGCTGTTCAAAGCAGAAACTTTAATGATTTACAATACTGCAGTCTTTTGGGTCGTCTTAATAATGGAATTCAGATTTAAAAATGGGATACAACTGTGATAGTAGATAAAACTTAACAACAACTAGGAGTACAAAAAATAAAAACTCCTAGAAGTTGGACGTGCACCTCAAGACGACTACAGTATTGTAAATCATTAAGGTTTCTGTTAAACACTGCTCTGATTGAATAAATCCTTAACACACTCTCTCTGTTGCTGTAGGAACTGACATGGGGAACTTCAGCTCTTTTCAGATGGAATTATCACAGGGTGGCTTCAGTGTGGCCCTCTCTGAGGTCAGCAACATTTCACTATATTTTTTAAAATGTTTTCAATTAATAAAAATATATAGTTAACATCTTACAATAAACTAATAATGAACTGCACTTATACAGCATTTATTAATCTTTGTTAATGTTAATTTCAACATTTACAAATACATTATTAAAATCTTGTTAACATTAGTTAATGCATTAGTTAATGCTGTGAACTAACATGAACAAACAATGAACAACTGTATTTTCATTAACTAACATTAACAAAGATTAGTAAATACAGTAACAAATGTATTGCTCATGGTTAGTTCATGTTAGTTAATACATTAACTAATGTTTAACTAATGAACCTTATTGTAAAGTGTTACCAGTATGATTTATGTTAACAAGTAATAGACCCTGCTGAAAAATCCAGCATAAGCCAGCCGGTCTAGCTGGTGGACCAGTACTGTCATGCTGTTCTCAAACAAAACTGAGCAAGTGTAACTGGTGCAATTTATATAATATATATTTAGCAGGGGAGGTTTTCAACCTGGGAAAAAAAAAAAAAAAAAAAAAATCTTCATATTAACACTGTATATTTAATAGAATGCACAGCTGAATGGAACAGAGTATAGAAGTTTTTAAAGGTAGAATTTCTTTGAACTTACCATCTTAAATGAAATCATGAAAAAATAATGAGATGCAAGGCACCTGCTTGGTGTATTTGTATACATAGAACAACAATAATTATAAATCAAAGAAAAAAATGAGCTTAAGAATCTGCTGGTCCAAGATGTTCTGCCTGCTTTAACTAGCTTGACCAAGATGGTGTACCAGCCTTGCACCCCACACTCTTAAAAAGTAAAGGTTCTTTATTGGTTTCTATGGTTCTAAGTAGGGGTGTCGCAATATACCAGTATTGACGATAATCGTGATATTCAAAGCATGAAATATCGACATTGTGTTAATTTAGGGTGTGACAATATACCGGTATTGGCGATAACCACAATATTTAAAATGAATAGGACTTTTATGATATCATGACATGTAAATACTCCAGCGCCAGTACCTGGCTGACCTCTCAGGTGGCAGTATTGCACCTTAACGCTGACACCTGTCAAACAAGAAGACGCAGCACACGCAGCTATTACAAGAAGAACCATGTCGTCCAAGCGGGAGAGCGAGAGGCTCTGTCCACACCCGAAAAAAGTAAGCTCGACAGTATGGGAGTTTTTCGGCTTCAAAGAAAACAGCACCTTAGACAGCCCAATCTGCAGAATTTGCCTGCCTACAGTCAGGTGTGTTATTTAAATATAAATAACATATACATATATTTAAATAAAGGGTGATTCTTTTAATAAGTACCGCGTTTTCTTTACTCGTCTAACTCAGCGTGATCTAGCTATGCATGCAGTTATATGCCCTCAAAATTCAAGATACACAAGCATTTTTGCCCCGACGAGTTTTTGTCATTAATTCATATGATATTACGTAATTGTATTACAATATCACACGAGCAAGAGTGCTGTTTTCCCCAAATCAGCACAAATGCAATGTTCATTTAACTTAAAAATGAATAAAATAAACAATGTGAGTTACATTTTAGACATTTTTTTTTTCGCCAACGAAAATTTCAAAATTATGAACAGCAGGAGAGAGCCCCCGAGCAACAGACAGACATGTTTTTGTTATACTCACTGAATCCGCGTTTTGAATGAATTAGTTTAATTAATGATTAAATGACCCATTCAATAAAGACGGTCACTTGCTTCCTTCCTGAATGAATCAGTCATTTGAACAAATTTGCTGCCACTTACTGGCAGTTTAGTTTCATATTTAAAGTACATTTTAATTAAAAAGTTAAAATTAGAAATAATTCCATATTTAAATAATTTTTATGTATAATAAGTTTATGTAGACAAATTGTAAATGCACAAAACGTTCTTTACAGTGGAAAAGGGTTCTTTAGATTATTAAAATGTATTTCACACTAAAAAATGGTTAGTTTAAGAACTGTTCACTGAAACAATGGTTATTCAGAGGCATCGCTGTGAAAACACCCTTTTGGAACCTTTATTTTTTACAGTACATTTTAGACTACCCTGCACTCTTAAAAATAAAAGGTTCAATGGGGTTTTTCTATAGAACTATAGGGTTCTTGACTCATGTTTAATGGGTTATTTCAATTTTTTCTTGTGATAAAGTGTTTATGAGCTGTTTAATTCATAAAAAAAGTCAAATTAAAAATGAATCAGAAAGTGAATTAATTAAAACTAAATCCATAAAATGATCTCATGATGGGAAACCTTAAAAGGTTCTATATATGAAGCACCTGACAGAACTATTTAAGATTCTGCATAGAGCCAGTTCTTCTAAGAGTATGAATTCACTAATTAATGACCAACTTGGACTACCTAGAAACCATATAAAAGCGGCTACTTTCACAAGCAGGTTTTAGAATTTTCAGGAGGGTTCTCCTAGTCTCACAGACACGCCAGGCTCTACACTCACACAGACACAGTGCACGTCATCACCAGAGTTCTGATCACCCTCACCTGCAGCCCATCAGCATCCTCATTAACAGCAGCAGAAAAGACTCACGTCTCGCTCAGTCACTGTCCGGTCTCGTTTGCACATGGTCTTACCTGTTTGCTTACCTCAAGGACTCCTTCGAAGATACTTACCTGTCTCCTGTGTGTTCCCTCAACTCCTCGTTGTCTCCTCATCTCCCGTGAGTTCATCTGTGTCTGCTCAAGCTCCAAGTCTGTCATCCGTCTGCCAATCCTGCAAAAACCGAGACAAGTATCTGTTCTTCTACAATATCTGCCAACGTGTTAACCTGCCTTCACTCACCTGCACTCTGTCATCATTCTGGTTGTTCAATAAAACATCTGCACCTCTATTCCTGTGTCGCTGTCCCCTTCTGTGTTGTAACACCTAGTTATGCAATAACAAATTATATAAATTAAGTTTCATTTCTCTTTGTTACTGTAGGGTTTGAGGATGTTTGGAACGGTTGGAGCGTACTCCTGGTCAGGAGGAATAGTGCAGGATTTCACACATCAGATGCTGAATTCTTCATTCATTAATGCCACTAATATGGAGGAGGACATTAGAGATTCCTATCTGGGTATGGCACCATTCATTAATTATTTTTTCTATTTTTTGGCAGATTTTTCACTTTTTTATCATCACTTATAGGTTACTATTTCACATACTTTAAATCCTCATATTCATACAACGCTCTATTGTTATATATTAAACTTTTGTGGGTAACTTGCCTTGCACAGTAGTGCTAAGGACGTACATAATACCAACTAGAAAATGTAAAAATCTAGATGAAAATTACAGTAGGGGAGAGAGAGGTGGGAATGGGATACGAGTGTGAATTTGAATCAGATTTGAACCCATGTTACTGGCATTGTCAAGTTAAGTCATCTTTATTATATAGCGCTTTATACTATAGTAACTATACAGGTTGTTTCAAAGCAGCTTCATGGTAATAAATAATCAGTCTTGCAAACTTAATCAAATTAAAATTCATACAGATTTAAAAAAGCAGTAAAGCAGCTCTACAGAAGACAATACCCTGCTTTGAAACAGCAATTCCATGTTGGTCCAGGTTGGTTTAGGCGGCTAAAGCTGGTATAGTGCTGGTCTAGCTGGTAGTCTTTGTAGGATGTCTTCATTCCCACCAGGATTTCATGGCATAAAATGACTTAAAAATTTATTTGCTGCATCTTTTTTCAAAAAAATGTGGCAATATTTGTTGTTCTTGTTTTGCAGTAAAACCCCACCAATAATCATAAGGTAATTATGTAATTAGTATTAGTGACAGCAAGAGTACCTGTAAAATTACCTGTAAAGACTCATATTTACTGAAATTGTGCTTCTGGTCCCTCATGCACAAGGCAATGGTGACAGCAGCATAGAAATACCCAAAATTCTGCTATGCTGAAAATACAGAATTGTGTTAGACACAATACCTGCTGCACATTTTCACTGAATCAGTGTGTAATGAGTGATACTGATTATATACTATATATTTTAAGTGTTATAGATTATTAATGTTTTTACACTGAACAAAATTATAAATGCAACACTTTTTGTTTTTGCCCCCATTTTTCATGAGCTGAACTCAAAGATCTAAGACTTTTTCTATGTACACAAAAGGCCTATTTCTCTCAAATATTGTTCACAAATCTGTCTAAATCTGTGTTAGTGAGCACTTCTCCTTTGCCGAGATAATCCATCCACCTCACAGGTGTGGCATATCAAGATGCTGACTAGACAGCATGATTATTGCACAGGTGTGCCTTAGGCTCTCCACAATAAAAGGCCACTCTAAAATGTGCAGTTTTAATAATAATAATAATAATAATAATAATTCCTTACATTTATATAGCGCTTTTCTGGGTACTCAAAGCGCTTTACATACGGAAGGGGAAATCTCCTCAACCACCACCAATGTGCAGCATCTGGATGATGCGACGGCAGCCATATTTCAGAGAATTTGGCAGTACATCCAACCGGCCTCACAACCGCAGACCACGTGTAACCACACTAGCCCAGGACCGGACTGCAGTTCGTCGTCGTAACCGACTTGAGTGGGAAAATGCTCACATTTGATGGTGTCTGGCACTTTGAATCCTGGTTTACACTGTACAGGGCAGATGGCAGACAGCGTGTATGGCGTCGTGTGGGTGAGTGGTTTGCTGATGTCAACGTTGTGGATTGAGTGCCCTATGGTGGTTATGGTATGGGCAGGCGTATGTTATGGACAACGAACACAGGTGCATTTTATTGATGGCATTTTGAATGCACAGAGATACCGTGACAAGATCCTGAGGCCCATTGTTGTGCCATTCATCCACAACCATCACCTCATGTTGCAGCATGATAATGCAAGTCCCCATGTTGAAAGGATCTGTACAAGTCAAGTCACCTTTATTTATATAGCGCTTTTTACAATGCAGATTGTGTCAAAGCAGCTTTACAGTGATAACTGGTATATAATTTTGGCAGCAGCTCTTAAAGAAAATGGTGTCAATGCAGGCAGATGCAAAGCACTTTTGAATATCAAATGTCAAATGTCAAGTGTCCCCAACTAAGCAAGCCAAAGGCGACAGCAGCAAGGAACCCAAACTCCAACAGGTGACATCAGGTGGCAAACAGGTGGCAAATAGGTGTTAAAATGGAGAAAAAAACCTTGGGAGAAACCAGGCTTAGTCGGGGGGCCAGTTCTCCTCTGGCAAACAGTGCTTTGTTACGATTCAGGTAGCTATCGTAAGCCCGATAGGATTGCAACATTCAAAGTATTTATTTCAGTTCAATCTAGTTGAGGATCGTATTCATCACGCCGGTATGGACGGTTTGTTGAGGAACTGTGCCACTGGCTGTCGTGTCGATGAGGCCTTCACAATGGATGATCTAGTTGACTCAATCTCTGCTGATACTTCAGGGGTGTGTTGTGGTCGTGTCAAGGCGTAGGTCCTCAATCTCACCTGGATACAGCCCGGATCCGGTTGACTACGGTAAACCTTGGGATAAACAGAAAGACTAATATTAGCGTAGATGCCATTCTTCTTCTGATGTAATGAGTACATCTGGTGTTATAGGAAGTGTTCCCGGTTCCAGCTGACCAAATTTATGCAGCCTAATAATCCTTTAACAGATTTTAAAAAATAAATTGATAATGTGTTGTGTGTATGCTAGGTTAAAGAGATGCGTTTTTAGTCTAGATTTAAACTGACAGAGTGTGTCTGCTTCCCGAACAATGCTAGGAAGATTGTTCCAGAGTTTAGGTGCCAAATAGGAGAAGGATCTACCGCCTGCAGTTGATTTTGATATTCTAGGTATTATCAGCTGGCCTGAATTCTGAGATCGCAATAGAAGTGAAGGACTATAATGCATTAAGAGCTCGCTCAGGTACTGGGGAGCTAAACCATTTAGTGCTTTGTAAGTAATTAGCAAGATTTTAAAATCTATACGATGTTTAACAGGAAGCCAATGCAGTGTTGACAGAACTGGGCTAATATGGTCATACTTCTTAGTTCTAGTAAGAACTCTAGCTGCTGCATTTTGTACGAGCTGTAGTTTGTTTAACAGGTGAGCGGAACAACCACCCAGTAGAGCGTTACAGTAATCTAGCCTTGAGGTCATGAACACATGAACTAACTGTTCTGCATTTGTCATTGAGAGCATATGTCGTAGTTTAGATATATCTTTAAGATGGAAGAATGCGGTTTTACAGATGCTAGAAACATGGCCTTCAAATGAAAGATTGGTATCAAAGAGCACACCCAGGTTCCTAACTGACGACGAAGACTTAACAGAGTAGCCATCAAGTGTTAGACAGTATTCTAAGTTATTACGTGAAGAAGTTTTTAGTCCAAAAATTAGAATCTCTGTTTTTTCTGAATTTAGTAGTAGGAAATTACTGGTCATCCAATTTTTTATATCAGCTATGCATTCCGTTAATTTTGTGAATTGGTAAGTTTCGTCAGGGCACGAAGAAATATAAAGCTAAGTATCATCAGCGTAACAGTGAAAACTAACGCCATGCTTCCTAATGATATCTCCCAAGGGTAGCATGTACAGAGTGAACAGCAACGGTCCTAGTACTGAGCCTTGCGGTACTCCATATTGAACTTGTGATCGATATGACATCTCTTCGTTTACTACTACAAACTGATAACGGTCAGATAAGTATGATTTGAACCATGACAGTGCAATTCCACTAATGCCAACATAATTTTCGAGTCTATTTAAAAGAATATTGTGATCAATAGTGTCAAATGCAGCACTAAGATCCAGTAACACTAATAGAGAGATACAACCACGATCTGATGATAAGAGCAAATCATTAGTAACTCTAATGAGAGCAGTCTCAGTACTATGGTACGGTCTAAATCCTGACTGGAAATCTTCACAGATATACTATTTCTTTCTAAAAAGGAACATAGTTGTGATGATACTACCTTTTCTAGTATTTTTGACAGAAAAGTGAGATTTGAGATCGGCCTGTAATTGACTAATTCTCTGCTACCTTTAGGGCCTGAGTGTGCTCATTGTTCCACGGCATTAATTTATTTTCTTAATCTTTTTTAAATGCAAAGGAGCAACTGAGTCTAATGTGCTGGAAAAGACAGAGGCAATAGTTTCTGTTGCAACATCGAGGTCTTCTAAGCTGTCTGGTATGCTAAGGCGATGAAACTGATCAGGAAGATTATTTATAAAGCGATCTTTAGTGGTAGAAGTGATGGTACTACCATATTTATGGCAGGGAGGCAGTTTAGCAATTTCAACGGCATCAATATCGATTCCATGTGACAATATTAGATCTAAAGTATGATTACAACAGTGAGTGGGTCCTGACACGTGTTGTCTAACTCCAATGGAATTTAGAATGTCTGTAAATGCCAATCCTAATGCGTCTTTTTCATTATCTACATGGATATTAAAATCACCAACAACAAGGAGTTTATCTGCACCTAGTACTAACTCCAATAGAAAATCAGCAAATTCTTTGATAAAGTCTTTATGGTGTCTTGGTGGCCTGTATAGAGTAGCCAGCACAAATGTCAACTTACATAATGTTACATAAAGTATAGCATAATCACTTCGAAGGAATTATATTTGAAAGACTTTTGACTAATACTGTAAATATTACTATAAATTACAGCAACACCTCCCCCTTTGCCTTTCTGACGAGGATTGTGTTGATAATAATAACCTTGAGGGCTAGACTCATTTAAAGTAATGTAATCGTCTGATTTTAGCCAAGTTTCTGTCAAACACAGCAAATCTAGATTATTGTCTGTGATAATATCATTTACTATAAGTGCTTTTGAAGAAAGGGATCTAATATTTAACAACCCAAGCTTTATCATTTGTTTATCAGTATTATCTCTATTTTTTATTTGTTGAACATCAATTAAATTTTTACCATTAAATGGGTTTGGAAGTTTTTTGTTTTTACTAATTCGGGGTACAGACACAGTCTCTATGTGATAATATTAGGGGTAAGAGTTTCTATGTGTTGGGAATTATCTGACTTCTGTAACATGAGGCAGCTAGCAGATGGTCGGTTTAGCCAGTCTGTCTGCTTCCTGACCTTGACCCCAGTTTGTCATGTTTCAGCTCTAAGACTATGTGCCATATTACTAGAGAGAAGAGCAGCACCATCCCAGGAGGGATGAATACCATCTCTTTTCAACAGGTCAGGTCTCCCCCAAAAACTTTTCCAATTGTCTATGAAACCTATATTATTCTGCGGACACCACTTAGACAGCCAGCCACTGAGTGATGATAATCTGCTAACTATCTCATCACTCCGACGAACAGGAAGGGGACCAGAGCAGATTACTTTTCCTGACATTGTACTTGCGAGTTCACACACCTCTTTAATGTTAATTTTAGTGATCTCTGACTGGCGAAGTCGAACATCATTAGTGCTGACGTGAATAATGATTATAGAGTATTTACGATTAGCATTAGCCAGCACTTTTAAATTTGCTTTGATGTCAGGTGCTCTGGCTCCCGGCAAACATGTGACTATGGTGGCTGGTGTCTCTATTTTCACGTGTAGTAGAATCACCACTAACTAGGGCACTTTCAACAGGATTCTCAGTGGGTGTATCACTGAGTGGGGAGAACCTGTTTGATGTTCTTATTGGAACGGAAGAGTGGTGTTTTCCACGGCTAGGCCGCCTCATCGTTACCCAAGTGCCCTGCTGCGCGGGCTCTACAGCCGGAACCGAACAATGTACAGAGTTCACTAAGCTAGTCGCATCCAAAACAGTATCTGAAGCCCTTACATTCTTACTATCCTCAATTAAAGTTTGGATGTGTGTCTCTAATTCTGAGATTTTCTCTGTCAGCCTGACTATTTCCCTACATTTATGACATGTAAATCTCTCGTCGCTGACAGAGAAAGCTATACTGAACATGTGGCAAACAGAACACGATATAACAGTAGGGGAGGATGACATGACTCACCGTGTTTGTAGACTGATCCGACTTACCACAGCTGTTTGATGAACGCGTTGAAAAGAAAATGAGCGCGCGAGAGACTGATGGCAAGTTAACAAGCTAGCGAGATGCAAATGCGTTGTAATAGCGATTTAGATTCAAAGATTAAAAGCTAGCGACATCAGATTAATGTGGTAGGCAATATTATATACAGGTGCTGGTCATATAATTAGAATATCATCAAAAAGTTGATTTATTTCACTAATTCCATTCAAAAAGTGAAACTTGTATATTATATTCATTCATTACACACAGACTGATATATTTCAAATGTTTATTTCTTTTCATTTTGATGATTATAACTGACAACTAAGGAAAATCCCAAATTCAGTATCTCAGAAAATTAGAATATTGTGAAAAGGTTCAATATTGAAGACACCTGGTGCCACACTCTAATCAGCTAATTAACTCAAAACACCTGCAAAGGCCTTTAAATGGTCTCTCAGTCTAGTTCTGTAGGCTACACAATCATGGGGAAGACTGCTGACTTGACAGTTGTCCAAAAGACGACCATTGACACCTTGCACAAGGAGGGCAAGACACAAAAGGTCATTGCAAAAGAGACTGGCTGTTCACAGAGCTCTGTGTCCAAGCACATTAATAGAGAGGCGAAGGGAAGGAAAAGATGTGGTAGAAAAAAGTGTACAAGCAATAGGGATAACCGCACCCTGGAGAGGATTGTGAAACAAAACCCATTCAAAAATGTGGGGGAGATTCACAAAGAGTGGACTGCAGCTGGAGTCAGTGCTTCAAGAACCACTACGCACAGACGTATGAAAGACATGGGTTTCAGCTGTCGCATTCCATGTGTCAAGCCACTCTTGAACAACAGAGTCAGAAGCGTCTCGCCTGGGCTAAAGACAAAAAGGACTGAACTGCTGCTGAGTGGTCCAAAGTTATGTTCTCTGATGAAAGTAAATTTTGCATTTCCTTTGGAAATCAGGGTCCCAGAGTCTGGAGGAAGAGAGGAGAGGCACACAATCCACGTTGCTTGAGGTCCAGTGTAAAGTTTCCACAGTCAGTGATGGATTGGGGTGCCATGTCATCTGCTGGTGATGGTCCACTGTGTTTTCTGAGGTCCAAGGTCCAAGTGTAGCCATATACCAGGAAGTTTTAGAGCACTTCATGCTTCCTGCTGCTGACCAACTTTATGGAGATGCAGATTTCATTTTCCAACAGGACTTGGCACCTGCACACAGTGCCAAAGCTACCAGTACCTGGTTTAAGGACCATGGTATCCCTGTTCTTAATTGGCCAGCAAACTCTCCTGACCTTAACCCCATAGAAAATCTATGGGGTATTGTGAAGAGGAAGATGCGATATGCCAGACCCAACAATGCAGAAGAGCTGAAGGCCACTATCAGAGCAACCTGGGCTCTTATAACACCTGAGCAGTGCCACAGACTGATCGACTCCATGCCACGTCGCATTGCTGCAGTAATTCAGGCAAAAGGAGCCCCAACTAAGTACTGAGTGCTGTACATGCTCATACTTTTCATATTCATACTTTTCAGTCGGCCAAGATTTCTAAAAATCCTTTCTTTGTATTAGTCTTAAGTAATATTCTAATTTTCTGAGAGACTGAATTTGGGATTTTCCTTAGTTGTCAGTTATAATCATCAAAATTAAAAGAAATAACCATTTGAAATATATCAGTCTGTGTGTAATGAATGAATATAATATACAAGTTTCACTTTTTGAATGGAATTAGTGAAATAAATCAACTTTTTGATGATATTCTAATTATATGACCAGCCCCTGTATAAGGTAATGATAATATAAGCAACAATGAATGAAAATAAGAGATTCAAAACAAAGCTATACGGAGTTACAGACGCAAACCACTCTGAGCAGCGAGGCAGACAGGAGCAATCGATCAGTGTTGTCACAATTCCTGGAAGCTGGAAACATCACAATTCTTGCATGGACAACATAATCACCGGACATGTCACCTATCAGACACATATATCAGACACATATAGACCTTATCAGGCCGAACAACTTCCGCACTCATTGTAATAAGCTCCGCCAAAACAGGAAGTCGGCTATTCAGGGTTGTTTGAAAAATGCATACTCTGGAATTTGATATACTCCTCCCAGGTGATTCACCCGATCAGCACCAAACTCGGTCAACATGAAGCCAAGACATTGAGGATGCTAAATTGAGGAAGATTTTTGATATCACTAACGGTTTGGCCAAGGCGAGACAATGAATTTATGGCGAAAAAAGGGAAACAGGATGTGAGTTATATCTCGTCGAGTCAGACAACTTTTTATTTTACAGTTTAGCTCTGACCAACAGGAAGTCCGCTATTCTGGTTTGAATGTGGATTTTTTGAAAAATCAGGCTCTGAATTTTAACTTCTCCTCCAAGGAGATTCAAGCGATTGGTAACACTTTACAATAAGGTTCATTGGTTAAACATTAGTTAATGTATTAACTAACATGAACTAACCATGAGCAATACATTTGTTACTGTATTTACTAATCTTTGTTAACGTTAGTTAATGAAAATACAGTTGTTCGTTGTTTGTTCATGTTAGTTCACAGTGCATTAACTAATGTTAACCAGATTTCAATAATGTATTAGTAAATGCTGAAATTAACATTGACAAAGATTAATAAATGCTGTATAAGTGCAGTTCATTATAAGTTCATGTTAACTAATGTAGATAACTAATGTTAACTAATGAACCTTATTGTAATATGTTACCAAGCGATTCACAACAAACCTTCTGAACATGATGGCAACACATTGAGGATGCTAAATTGCAAACAGATATTGGATATCTGGAATGGTGTTGTCACAGACCCGCCAGGCTCATCCATCAGCCAATCTCAGCGTACTCCCTCTCCCGAGTTCTAACCACGCTCACCTGATCCCCATCACCACGCAATCACCACCAGACACTTAAGCACAGCACTCACCTCAGTTCACTGTCTGGTCTCGATTGACACTAGGACTGATACTCCCATGCTCTTGCATCGAGAGGAATACTTACCTGCTCAACCTCAGCGATCCTCCTGGTTCCCTTGCAAAATGTCTGCGTGTGTGTGTATCCCTACCGTTCCTGTTTGGTCCATCCGCCTCTGCTCCTGCCATCCTTCACGAGTCATTCACCTGCAACAAAAGAAGGACAGTATTACCATTTCTATCAGTCATCACTATCATCTATTTAAGAGTCACTTACCTGGTCATCTGTTCATCCCACACTGTGGTCTAATAAAGTCACTCATTATACTAACCTGTTGTCTCCTGCTCCTCTGTCCGTAACAGGTGTTGCCATGGCGAGGGATTAAATTAATGTCAAAAAAGGAAACAGGAAGAGTCTTGTTGTCACGTTCACTTCCGTTTAGTTTCAGTTTGTATGGACTTTCAGTTTGTTGTCATTGATCACATGTGTTCCTTTGTTCTATGTTCCCGCCACGATCTGTCACCATGGACAATAATCATCATCATCATCATATTATTATTCTTCTGCCGTAAAACTGTAAGGCCTAGAGGCTTGAAACCTGGCCAGATGGTAGGTCTTAATTTGGGGAGAGTATATCTCCGATTTCATTTCCGCCATGAAAATTTTTCCGCCATTTTGAATGTTCTGAATAATCTACTTTTCCCAACTCCTCATGGGCCGTTTGTCCGATTAACTCTAAACTTGATATACATCATCTAGAGACCTTCCTAGCAAAAAGTTATTAAAAGAATTTCGATTGGTGATTTACTCTCGTGACGGAACGCCAAAACATTCGAAGTAGGCAAGGCCACTTTCACTTAAATGGTTATAACTTTTGAACGAAATGAGATATTTTCACCAAACTTGTCATACTCATGTACGAGTTCATGCTGTGGTCATACAAAAAAATTGCAGAGAATTACCACTTGGTGGCGCTATAATACGAAAAAACATAAAAACTGCTATAACTATTCAACTGTTAGTCCAATTGACTTGAACATTGGCATGCACTGTTTTTGTCCGACTTGCCTTGATGATGTATGTTGACATTCGTGTATCTCGATAAACATGGCTGCCATCAGCCTATAAACTTTGAGCACCTCTTAGACCAGGTTAACGGAGGCCGATCGGACAAAATTCGGTGGGCCTGTCTGACTCGTGGCCCTAGAGGTCTGTGCGAAGTTTGACAGAAAACAGCCACTGGGTGGCGCAATTGTGTTTTAGAACCTATATATCACGCAATGTATCACACATACACACAATATTCATATGATATGTTGAATCTCCTCATTCTGAACAACTTTGCCTCAAGAACGACTGCTGTCAATCAAATTGTTCGTTAAACATTTGCGATTATTTGAAAAATCTACTTTTTTTGAACTCCTCATAGGCCATTTGTGCAATCTGTTCAAAACTTGACATGCATCTTGACAGGCAAAAAGTCATTAAAAGAATTTCAATTGGTGATTCAAGTTCGCAACTGAACGCCAAAACGTTTGAAGTAGCAGTTTGCCTTTTACTAAAATGGTTATATCTCTTGATTGCAACGAGATATTTTCACCAAACATGGTACACATGTGTACAAGCTCAGTCCGAGGTCACAGTAAAAGAAAATTGTAGCGTTTGGCCACTTGGTGGCACTGTAATAAAGAAAAAACATGAAAACCACTACATCTACACAACAGTTAGTCTAATTGACTTGAAAATTGGCATGCACTGTCCTTGCCAAGTTGCCATGATGGAAAAGCGATTGTCCACTTGGTGGCGATATAACAGAAAAAAAAAACGTGAAAATGGCTAATAACTACGCAATCGTTAATCCGATTGACTTGAAAATTGGCATGCAGTGTCTTGGCCGAAGGTGTCATGAATGTCTATGAGGACCTTCGAGTCTCTCAAAAAACATGGCTGTCATTGGCCTATGAAGTTTGAAAACCTGTTTGACCAGATTAACGGAGGCCGATCAAAACAAAACTTGGTGGACCTATTTGACTCTAGCGGTCTGTGTGAAGTACAAAAGAAATCAGCCACCGGGTGGCGCTACGTATCACAAATAAATGATATTCATGTTGAATCTCCTCATTCTCTATAAGTTTGCCTTAAGGTCCTAGGTATTTCACTGAACCTCAAAACCATTGCAGTACAACTCTAGATTTTTTTAGGTCAGTAATTATCAAAAACTGTTGAACTTTACCATTTAGATAGCCATAACAGGATCATTTAGAAATGTATCTCCATCTCCAAATGTACCCAAAAGTCTATAAATCTTAAATGCTTTCGTGTCAGCCTAGACCCTAACACCATAAATGGTTTAAAGGTCTTAAAAGCTTGAACCCCGATAAATGCTGCTTGCAGCTTTAATATTATTTTTATAATTACTTATAAGCCATGCATTTGCTTTTTCAATGTGCATGCTCATAATCCATTATACACTGATTTATAAATGATCATATACAGTGGGTACGGAAAGTATTCAGACCCCCTTAAATTTTTCACTCTTTGTTATATTGCAGCCATTTGCTAAAATCATTTAAGTTCATTTTTTTCCTCATTAATGTACACACAGCACCCCATATTGACAGAAAAACACAGAATTGTTGACATTTTTGCAGATTTATTAAAAAAGAAAAACTGAAATATCACATGGTCCTACAGGTGCTGGTCATATAATTAGAATATCATCAAAAAGTTGATTTATTTCACTAATTCCATTCAGAAAGTGAAACTTGTATATTATATTCATTCATTACACACAGACTGATATATTTCAAATGTTTATTTCTTTTAATTTTGATGATTATAACTGACAACTAAGGAAAATCCCAAATTCAGTATCTCAGAAAATTAGAATATTACTTAAGACCAATACAAAGAAAGGATTTTTAGAAATCTTGGCCAACTGAAAAGTATGAACATGAAAAGTATGAGCATGTACGGCACTCAATACTTAGTTGGGGCTCCTTTTGCCTGAATTACTGCAGCAATGCGGCGTGGCATGGAGTAGATCAGTCTGTGGCACTGCTCAGGTGTTATAAGAGCCCAGGTTGCTCTGATAGTGGCCTTCAGCTCTTCTGCATTGTTGGGTCTGGCATATCGCATCTTCCTCTTCACAATACCCCATAGATTTTCTATGGGGTTAAGGTCAGGCGAGTTTGCTGGCCAAATAAGAACAGGGATACCATGGTCCTTAAACCAGGTACTGGTAGCTTTGGCACTGTGTGCAGGTGCCAAGTCCTGTTGGAAAATGAAGTCTGCATCTCCATAAAGTTGGTCAGCAGCAGGAAGCATGAAGTGCTCTAAAACTTCCTGGTATACGGCTGCGTTGACCTTGGACCTCAGAAAACACAGTGAACCAACACCAGCAGATGACATGGCACCCCAAACCATCACTGACTGTGGAAACTTTACACTGGACCTCAAGCAACGTGGATTGTGTGCCTCTCCTCTCTTCCTCCAGACTCTGGGACCCTGATTTCCAAAGGAAATGCAAAATTTACTTTCATCAGAGAACATAACTTTGGACTACTCAGCAGCAGTCCAGTCCTTTTCGTCTTTAGCCCAGGCGAGACGCTTCTGACGCTGTCTGTTGTTCAAGAGTGGCTTGACACAAGGAATGCGACAGCTGAAACCCATGTCTTGCATACGTCTGTGCGTAGTGGTTCTTGAAGCACTGACTCCAGCTGCAGTCCACTCTTTGTGAATCTCCCCCACATTTTTGAATGGGTTTTGTTTCACAATCCTCTCCAGGGTGCGGTTATCCCTATTGCTTGTACACTTTTTTCTACCACATCTTTTCCTTCCCTTCGCCTCTCTATTAATGTGCTTGGACACAGAGCTCTGTGAACAGCCAGCCTCTTTTGCAATGACCTTTTGTGTCTTGCCCTCCTTGTGCAAGGTGTCAATGGTCGTCTTTTGGACAACTGTCAAGTCAGCAGTCTTCCCCATGATTGTGTAGCCTACAAAACTAGACTGAGAGACCATTTAAAGGCCTTTGCAGGTATTTTAAGTTAATTAGCTGATTAGAGTGTGGCACCAGGTGTCTTCAATATTCTAATTTACTGAGATACTGAATTTGGGATTTTTCTTAGTTGTCAGTTATAATCATCAAAATTAAAAGAAATAAACATTTGGAATATATCAGTCTGTGTGTAATGAATGAATATAATATACAAGTTTCACTTTTTGAATAGAATTAGTGAAATAAATCAACTTTTTGATGATATTCTAATTATATGACCAGCACCTGTAAGTATTCAGACCCTTTGCTGTGACACTCATATATTTAACTCAGGTGCTGTCCATTTCTTCTGATCATCCTTGAGATGGTTCTACACCTTCATTTGAGTCCAGCTGTGTTTGATTATACTGATTGGACTTGATTAGGAAAGCCACACACCTGTCTATATAAGACCTTACAGCTCACAGTGCATGTCAGAGCAAATGAGAATCATGAGGTCAATGGAACTGCCTGAAGAGCACAGAGACAGAATTGTGGCAAGGCACAGATCTGGCCAAGGTTACAAAAAAATTTCTGCTGCACTTAAGGTTCCTAAGAGCACAGTGGCCTCCATAATCCTTAAATGGAAGACGTTTGGGACGACCAGAACCCTTCCTAGAGCTGGCCAAACTGAGCTATCGGGGGAGAAGAACCTTGGTGAGAGAGGTAAAGAAGAACCCAAAGATCACTGTGGCTGAGCTCCAGAGATGCAGTCGGGAGATGGGAGAAACTCAGTTGTAGAAAGTCAACCATCACTGCAGCCCTCCACCAGTCGGGGCTTTATGGCAGAGTGGCCCGACGGAAGCCTCTCCTCAGTGCAAGACACATGGAGGACTCCAAGATGGTGAGAAATAAGATTCTCTGGTCTGATGAGACCAAGATAGAACTTTTTGGCCTTAATTCTAAGCGGTATATGTGGAGAAAACCAGGCACTGCTCATCACCTGTCCAATACAGTCCCAACAGTGAAGCATGGTGGTGGCAGCATCATGCTGTGGGGGTGTTTTTCAGCTGCAGGGACAGGACGACTGGTTGCAATCGAGGAAAAGATGAATGCGGCCAAGTACAGGGATATCCTGGACGAAAACCTTCTCCAGAGTGCTCAGGACCTCAGACTGGGCCGAAGAGGAACCTCAGACTGGTTCCAACAAGACAGTGACCCTAAGCACACAGCTAAAATAACGAAGGAGTGGCTTCACAACAACTCCGTGACTGTTCTTGAATGGCCCAGCCAGAGCCCTGACTTAAACCCAATTGAGCATCTCTGGACAGACCTAAAAATGGCTGTCCACCAACGTTTACCATCCAACCTGACAGAACTGGAGAGGATCTGCAAGGAGGAATGGCAGAGGATCCCCAAATCCAGGTGTGAAAAGCTTGTTGCATCTTTCCCAAAAAGACTTATGGCTGTATTAGATCAAAAGGGTGCTTCTACTAAATACTGAGCAAAGGGTCTGAATACTTAGGACCATGTGATATTTCAGTTTTTCTTTTTTAATAAATCTGCAAAAATGTCAACAATTCTGTGTTTTTCTGTCAATATGGGGTGCTGTGTGTACATTAATGAGGAAAAAAAATGAACTTAAATGATTTTAGCAAATGGCTGCAATATAACAAAGAGTGAAAAATTTAAGGGGGTCTGAATACTTTCCGTACCCACTGTATAAAATAGTTCCAGAGATATTTGTTTGCTGTACCAATTAGTTAGGGGCCAAGCACCGAAGGTGCATAAGCACCTATTGTATCTGTTGGCATTCTTTTTTAACTATTATTAATGGTGCTTGCCAAAGGCAAAGCATCATTAATGTTCTCTTGCATACTTATTAATGGTGCTTGCCAAAGGTGAAGCATCATTATTGTTCTCCTCCATACTCCTTCTTCTGGACAAAATTTCGGCGCGTAACTCGTCCCGCAGCTTTTGTCCTAGACCCATGAATCGTCAAATCGTGCGAATTATTGAAGAATGGTGTGCTATGACTTTTATAAGCGATCAGGTGTATGATGTTCGCCCGGTGGGTGAAAAATCACCTGAAAAATCCCATAGACTTAACATTGCAACAAACTATGACAAGTCATAACTCTGGATCACAATGTCATAGAGACAAGGGGGTGGGCTCATTTTACTCAGGCAACCAATCAGTCTCTCAGGATCATTGTGAATCTATCAAGCCACGCCCTAGCAACCATATAGAGCACCTTAGTAACAAGCTCCATAGACTTCCATTGAAAAAGATCAAAGGAATATCATTGGATAGAAGTGTCATAGAAACATGAGGGTGGGCTCATTTGACTCGGGGCAGCAAACGGCCAATCACAAATCACCTTCAAGACTTCATAGCCATGCCCTAGCAACCATTTAAAGCACCCTAGCAACCCAAAGCATAGAGAGATATCTTCAAATCTGAATATCATAGAGGCATGGGGGTTGGTTTATATCATTCATACTGGCAAGCAGCCTTTGGAGTATCATCATTGGCAGCTGCCAAGCCACTCCCTAGCAACCAAACAGAGTACCCTAGCAACCGTTTTGCAAGACCAAAATCTCTTCATCAGAACATCGTACACACATAGGGGTTGGTTTATATTGGCAAGCAGCCTTTGGAGTATCATCATTGGTAGCTGCCAAGCCACTCCCTAGCAACCAAACAGAGTACCCTAGCAAACATTTTGCAAGACCTACATCTCTGCATCAGAACATCGTAGAGACATGGGGGTTGGCTTATATTGGCAAGCAGCCTTTGGTGTATCATCATTGGCAGCTGCTAAGCCACTCCCTAGCAACCAAACAGAGTACCCTAGCAACTGTTTAGCAATACCTATATCTCTGCATCAGAGCATTGTAGAGACATGGCGGTTGGCTCTTTTGACTCATGCTAGCAAACTGGACTTCCAACATGCTACACATGCTAGCAGTGACTAGCTACATGCTAATAGCAATTAGCTTAGGGTTTAAACATTACACAAACAAGTGTTAGCATCATGCTAGCAACATGCTAATCGTGTTAACATCATGCTATGAACATGCTAATCATGTTAGCATCTTGCTAAAAACACTCTAGCAACATGCTAATCATGTTAGCATCTTGCTACCAACATGCTAATCATGTTAGCCTCTTGCTAAAAACATGCTAGCAACATGCTAATCATGTTAGCATCATGCTAGCAGCATGTTAATCATGCTAGCATCATGCTAGCATCATGCTAATCAAGAGTGCTGAGTTTTGCCACTGCAAGCACCATTCACATTTTCTTCAGGAAATGTACATTCTAGTTATTATTATTCTTCCACACAAAACTTCGGCGCGCTACTCCTCCCGCAGCGTTTGTCATAGACCCACGAATGAGGCATCAAATCGTGCAGATTATTGAGGAATGGTGTGCTATGACTTTTATAAGCGATCGGGTGTACGATGTTCGTCCGCCTGGCGAAAAATCGGCCGAAAAACCCCATAGACTTAACATTGCGACAAACTTTGACGAGTCATAGCTCCTAACAAGGATTTCGTAGAAACATGTGGGTTACCACGTTTGAAGAGGCTGGCAGACTCTGTAAAACCATACCTCAAAATGGGGTGTAAGTTGTACCCCTGGGGCGCAAGAGCTGCCCAAAGTTGCCCTATAGACATACTATGGTGAAACCGTGCCCAAGAAACAGTGTGTTTTTCCTACTATGGTAAATTACATAGGGATTTTGTATTGAACATAACTCTGGATCACAATGTCATAGAGACAAGGGAGTGGGCTCATTTCACTCAGATGACCAATCAGTCTCTCAATCAGGATCATTGTGAAGCTCACACCCTGGCAACCATTTAAAGCACCCTAGCAACAGGTTCCATAGACTTCCATTGAAAAAGATCAAAGGAGTATCTTTGGATAGAATGCCATAGAAACATGAGGGTGGCATACTCACAAGCAGCCTTTGGAGTATCATCATTGGCAGCAGCCACTCCCTAGCAACCAAACAGGGTACCCTAGCAACCGTTTAGCAAGATCTATATCTCTGCATCAGAACATTGTAGAGATATGGGGGTTGGCTTATATTGGCAAGCAGCCTTTGGTGTATCATTACTGGCAGATGCCAAGCCACTCCCTAGCAACCAAACAAAGTACCCTAGCAACTGTTTAGCAAGACCTATATCTCTGCATCAGAGCATCGTAGAGACATGGCGGTTGGCTCTTTTGACTCATGCTAGCAAACTGGACTTCCAACATGCTACACATGCTAGCAGTGAATAGCTCAGTGTTAAAATGGGCTAAGAACGTGCTAAGAACTCTATAAAAACTCCATAGTAACCATCTATGACAACTATCAACCACCTAGTAACATCATAGCAACCACCCAGGTTACCATAGCAACTGCCTAGCAACCACCCAGAACACCCTAGCAACCGCCTAGCAACACCTTAGCAACCACCCCAAGTACCTTAGCAACTGCCTAGCAGCACCCTAGCAACCACTCAGGTTACCATAGCAACCGCGTTGCAACCACCCAGAACACCCTAGCAACTGCCTAGCAACACCTTAGCAACCACCCCAAGTACCTTAGCAACACCCTAGCAACCACCCAGGTTACCATAGCAACCGCCTAGCAACCACCCTAAACACCCTAGCAACCGCCTAGCAACACCTTAGCAACCACCCCAAATACCTTAGCAACATCCTAGCAACTACCCAGGTTACCATAGCAACCGCCTAGCAACCATCCAGAACACCCTAGCAACTGCCTAGCAACACCTTAGCAACCACCCCAAGTACCTTAGCAACTGCCTAGTAACCACCCAGGTTACCATAGAAACCGCCTAGCAACACCTTAGCAACCACCCCAAATACCTTAGCAACATCCTAGCAACTACCCAGGTTACCATAGCAACCGCCTAGCAACCATCCAGAACACCCTAGCAACTGCCTAGCAACACCTTAGCAATTACCCCAAGTACCTTAGCAACTGCCTAGCAACTGCCTAGCAACCACCCAGGTTACCATAGCAACCGCCTAGCAACCATCCAGAACACCCTAACAACCAACTACAACACCTTAGCAACCACCCCATATACCTTAGCAACTGCCTAGAACACACTAGCAACCACCCTGGCATCCGAGTCCGGTGTTTTGCCACTGCAAGCACCATTCACATTTTCTTCAGGAAATGTACATTAGGGGCCAAGCACCGAAAGTGCGTAGGCACCTATTGTATCTGTTGGCGTTCTTTTTAATTCTTCTTCTTCCGCTTCTTCTTCTTTTTCTACTTCTTCTTCTTCTTCTGCTCTTGAGTCTATGGCAGCCCATAGAACCGATTGCGGGAATGTTATGATATTTGGCACACAGTTAGAGGACAGTCTGATCTGTTTCCATAGCAAATTTGGAGTCTCTAACTCAATCCCACCAGCGCCACCAGCTGTCCAAAATTTCACTCATGTTTATGTTAATAACTTTTGAACCGTAAGAGTTAGAAACAAAATTCTTTTTTCCTCTGATTCCTTGGGTCACGACAAATCGATTTTTTTCAGCCATTTTGAATTTTCTGAAAAACCTACTTTTTCGAACTCCTCCTAGGCCGTTACTCCGATTTTCACGAAAATTGAACCAGATCATCTTCAGACCATGCCGACAAAAAATTATGGAATTAACATCAACAATCAAACATTAATTACATCATGCTGAGTCGAATGATATCCAATTTTCCCATATTGGCCATTTTAACCATTGGCCATTTTGAATTTTGTGCTAAAATGCTGTATTTTTTTAATACATTAGCGTATCATTAGCGTATCGTTACGAAACTCGGCATGGATCTTTGGCACCATGACCCTAACAGTACTCAAAAAGTTTCGGCACAGTGCCACCTTGTGGTCAAAAGTTATAACAAAATTTACAAAAATGCTAATAACTTTTGACTATTTTAACCTATTGTAATGAAACTGGTCTCAGTAGATTCCTTGGGTCATGCTGAGATAGATATAGATATCAAATTTACCATAATCGGCTGAACTTCCTGTCCGCCATATTATTTTTCTTTAAAAACCTACTTTTTCGAACTCCTCCTAGACCGTTGCTCTGATTTTCACAAAAATCGAACCGTATCATCTTCAGACCATGTTGACAAAAAGTTATGGATTTCAAGTCGATATGTCAAACTGTTTTTGTATACCGGAGCAACGAATTTGAGGCATGATGCAAAACCGACTCTTGAAGCTGTATCTCTGCAATGCTTTGGCATATTGACACCAAACTTTGCGAGTGTCATTGTCACCTCACTCTGACCATACCTCATTAATTTAATTACAGTGCCACCTATTGTTCGGAAGTGATAAACCAGTAAATCTTTATTATTTACTGTATTTATGATTTTTTCAGCTCTTTTGCCTAAAAGGTTTTTGAAAAACCTACTTTTTCGAACTCGTCCTAGGCTGTTACTTTGATTTTCACGAAAATTGAACCAGATCATCTTCCGACCATGCCGACAAAAAGTTATGGAATTCAAGTTGATTTCTCAAACCGTTTTCAAAAACCACGCAAACAAATTTTACGTAGCTCTTGCGAAAATAGACATAAGGCTATATCTCTGCAACGCTTTATCGTATTCAGACCAAACTTGGTACATGTCATCACAAGCATGACCTGAGGCATCATGCAGCGTTTCGGCGCAGCACCACCTACTGATCCGGAGATACGAAAAAGGGCTATTTTTGCTTATAACTTCTGATGGGTTTGTCCAAATTTTTCCATATCGGCCATTTTGAATTATGTGATAAAATGCTGTATTGTATGAACGCATTAGCTTATCGTTACGAAACTCGGTATGGGTCATCAGCACTATGCCCCGAAGGAGCCTGAGAAGTTTCGGAACAGCGCCACCTAATGGAGAATTTTTTTTTCCATATGCTTATAACTTTTGATCTGGTTGGCTTATTTTCACGGGAGTCACATCCTTAGACTCCTGAATCCTTGCCGAATCCAACGATACTAAACATGCTAGGTTTTGACTTACGGTTTGTGTGGCGTGGTGATTTAGCACTTAAAAAACAATTGCGAATATCTTCGAAACCGTTAGTCCGATCGAGACAAAACCAGCGTAGGAAACACGAAACCTAAGCTGGTTAACTATGTGTCTAAGCCCAAATGTCAAAATTTTGATAGAAAGTGGCAAAAAAAAATCAAAACAAAGTCGTCCATGGGTCATTTTTTATGATCTCATACATTTAAATGTCTATAACTCTAAAACAAAATTTGACACACACATGTATGGGATCACCCTGAGGACACATAAAAAAATTGGTGGGATTGTGCCTCTTGGTGGCACTATAATTTAACAAAACATGAAATTTCCATTAACTTCAATACAGTATTATGATATAAAATGCTATATTATATAAATGCATTGATGTACCATTACGAAACTCAGGATGTGCCATCGACACCATGCTCTGGAGGTACACAATAGGTTTTGAGATAGCGCCTCCTTGTGGTCAAATTTTATTATGAAATTTTAAAAGAAATGCTAATAGCTTTATATAAATGTGGCCTATTGTAATGAGGCTGATCTTAACTAATTCTGTGGGTCATGCTGAGAACATTGATGCCAGTTTTGCCACAGTCAGCCAAACTTCCTGTCAGTCATTTTGATTTTCTTTAAAAACATACTTTTTCAAACTACTCTTAAACCGTTTGTCCAATTTTCACCAAAATCGAATCGTATCATCTTTAGACCATTCTGGTAAAAAATTATGGATTTCGTGTTGATAGACGAAACCTTATTTATTTACCTTATTCACAGCAACAAATTAGAGGCTTGATGCTAAAATGACTCTTGAGGCTGTATCTCTGCAACATATTAACACCAAACTTTGCAAGTGTCATTGTCACCTCACTCTGACCATACCTCATTAATGTAATCACAGCGCCACCTATTGGTCGAAAGTGATAAACCAGTAAGCTTTATTATTGACTGTATTTGTGATTTAACAGCTCTTTTGCCTAAAATGATCTTAATAGGTCTTTAATTGCTCACTGTTGCAGTTGGTCTAATGCTCATAGCCATGTTGGCTGGCTTCTTGTGCTGCTTTTGTGCTTGGCCCCGTAATTGCTGCTTGCAACTATATTTATTAATTATGTCTTTAATGGCTAATGTTTGCATTAGAGGTCATGAATGGTAATTTTGATTTGTTAAAATCTATATCTCCTCAGCCATATGCATGATAGTGCTTATAGCAGTTTGGAATTATATTTTGAAAATATTGTTGCAGTGTTTTGCAAGTATGTAACATTAAAAAAGATTTAAAAAAAATTCCAACTGTTTGTATTAAAGATTTCTGTTTTTATTATTATTATTATTATTATTATTACAGGAATTATTGTTCATTAGTTACATTTACAAGTAAGCAACTTAAAATGTATAATGAGCACATCTTCATGATTTCTTAACATTTGGTTTAGGAAAATTGCATCCTGTGTTTTCACTTTACTTAAAGCCATCAGTGATGCATTTATAGAGATTAGTAACTGTATTATTACAAACAATAAGTATTTATAAGAACACAACACAGTTATTAACAATATATTCACTAATTTGACAGAAATAAATCTGAATAAAAAGTCATTGTAACTATAATATAATAACATTATAGCAATGCAGGCTGCATCTTTATAGATGCATTCATGGAACCATATGACTGACTAATTAATACTTATAAATCAGTGTATAATGGATTATGAGCATGAGCATTGAAAAAGCAAATGCATTACTTACATTTTACTTAAATAAATAATATAAATGTAACTATAACTGTTGTTATAATACGGTATAGGTCTTAATAAGTCTTTATAAATATGTTTATAAAATAGTAATACTTGCTTATAAATAAGTATAAATGGAGCTATAATTCATTATAAGCATGGTCTTTATAGAAAATGTTACCACAAAAAAAGGCAACACTTTATAGAAAGTGTTGCTGGATTGACAAGCGGAAAAACTCCAGTCTTTTATCATAATTCCTTCTTCAACGACTTGATTAACTTTTCCAATTGACTCCAAAAACAGTACAATTGCACTATTCAGTTGCACCACTCGCACATGCGCACCGAGAGAGAGAGAGAAATTATGAAATCCCAAGCTTCTAGCAGTGTATGCACTTTGTAAAACCTGGCCTGAACAGACCATTAACCATTAATTTAACCATTCTGTCATTTCTTAGGCAGAGTTATTACATTTAGATCAGTGCACCAGTTCGGCTAGAATCTGGAGGTATACTTTGCGTCTTTCGTTTTTATGTTTTGTGTCTTTCGTTTGTGTTTTTAAATGGGGTTTCCCTTTGTTGGCATCTTTGGCTTGGAGAAGGGGGTTTCCCAGGTTTGTTGATTCGATGAAGGTCTTTTCGTGTTGTTTTCTTGACGTTTTCTTGGGAAGTCAATCACGTGGGTGTGTTGGCAGATAGATAGAGTCTCCCTTGTGGCTGAAGTTTGAAGTTTTGAGGCGGGCAAAGACTGTATAGTCATTGATGATTAAACTTTGCTGCAAAACTAAACGTAGAACATGAGACTCTCAATGGAAAGAACAAAAACTAAGTAAAAGAAAGAAAAGTGAGACGAGAGTAGTTAGATGGCTTGAATGAAACTGTTAATCGATTTTCAACTGATCTTGACCCTAACCCTATTGGTCACATTTATATGCCCCTGTGGGCCTCTCTAACACCTCTTCTAGCAGCAACCTAGTTTTCCCAGGAGGTCTCCCATCCAGGTACTGACCAGGCTCAAACCTGCTCAGTTTCAGTGGGCAACCAGTCTTGGGCTACAGGGTGATAGCTGCTGGCTATATAAATAATCTCATGGATGTGGTTATTGTGATTCATGGTTATAGTGGCACCAGCTAGCTGCAGTAAATGTGGCATATTCAAATGACTTTGACAGTCTGTTTATATTTACCCACTGTAAATGCATGGGCCTCAAATGGGCCTAATGTCTTAACTTTTCTTTCCTTTTGAAACACCTTTATACAACCGGATGTCCCAGTGCTCCGTATTACTTTACAAGGGAATTCACTGCAATGCAGCAGCAGGATACTTCAACACGCATTGATTAATTTGTTTGGTCTCTGAATTATGGATTTTTATTACCTAATATTGCTTTCCCCCTCTCAGGTTAACATTTTGCGGAAAAATTGCAGAAAGAAGACAAAAATGTGAGCTGCAGCAAAATATGCATAGTTTGTTTGATTTTGCAAACATTTAAATTTAATCAAACTTGGGTTTATTCAATAAGTCCTTCTCCAAAAGATGTTTTAATGAGTCATGTACAGATCTTTTAAACTGAGGTAACGGATTGCTCTTTAACTTCTCATAAAACATAGTATTAGACAGTTGTCTCTGAATTTTAGACTTACTGTATAATCTTGTCAACCCTTATCTGCACTGTAGACCACTATGGACTGATCTTTTTGAAATAATACCAGTTCAGCCAGTTGTGACTCTGTAAAATTATAAGCCAGTTTGTATAGTCTTTTCTGTTTCTTAAAAGATATGTCATTGCATTCCACAATACAACAGTAAGTGTCCAAAGAAGGGTTTCTATTGTTAGGAGGGGGAAAAAAACGATTTATATCTAAATGTAGTGTGGGATCGCTTACTTGAAGTGCTGTCATCCATTGAAGCATCACTGAAGTTATGAGAGGCAATGTTGGACGCAGAGACATTTGAGGGAAATAATCCAGTCTGAGACCGGCTACTATCACATCCACTGAAGAATTCTCTAATTCTTAGATTGAGAAAAACATTTTGCAAAAGGAGCAAATCACACACGGAAGCCTGTACCATAAACCTACCTACCGTAATACACTAACGTAATGCCAATTTAGCTGCTTTGTCATTAGATTATGACATTTAACACCCCTTTAGCAACATTTGTTGTTTTAAAAAAGCGCTAAGTGAAAAATCTAGACATTTTTTGGACTGCTGGTTAACATGTAGACAGTCACTATCGTTCCGTTGTCTGACAGAAAATATGTAAATGAGAATTATGTGATTATGATGGATAATGTGCTTCAGCATGGCTGAAGGCTGGCTGGTCTCTAAATCAGAGTGAGGCTGGCATTGTCCTTATCTGTGAGGCAGACAATATATGGGTATTCGCAGCACTAGTTTAAAAGGTCAAGTAACAGTTCCATCTACTGGCCTGAAATCAAATCACTCTGACCCTATTGTTGTTTTTTAACATTTTTTTTTTTTTATTAATATTATAGATCTTTAAAATATGCTTTTATAGTGAAGTAATTATATTGTATGCTGCAGGTTACTCTGTTGCTGTGGCATCAGTGAATGGTCATGTTGTGTACTTTGCGGGAGCACCAAGGCATCGACACACAGGGCTGGTGCTGGGATTTACACAGAACCATCAGAACCACAGCTGGACCATCTCTCATAGGATATACGGATCACAGGTGTAAAATTGAATATACATTATATGCAACACACAGTATGCACATTATATTAGGGCTGACACATTTATGCTGTTTATATATTGACTTCTTCAGTACATTTATTTAAATATGCCCATGCATTTATCTTTGTAGTCTCTCCCATCTTTCAATCTTTCATACTTGCTTTCTTTCAGATTTTCTCTTTTTCATCTCTTCTTTTTCTTTCCCTCTGTTTTTCTCTCTGCAGCTGGGCTCATATTTTGGGGCAGAGTTGTGTGTGCTAGGTACTTCTGAGTTGTTAGCAGTCGGAGCTCCTTTATATTATGGTCATGGATTTGGAGGAGAGGTCCGGATATGCCCACTAAACACTATGGTAAGATCAACACACATTCGGACAGGGCTGAGATGGCACACATTACTATAAACGCAGCTATTTTTTTATTTTTTTATTTTTTTAAACATATGCTTTAGCATGTTATCCATTATAATCACAAATCATTGTTCAACTTCTTTATTACATTTATATAAAACTCCCAAGATCCCATTAGACACTGCTCAACTCAACTGCTCAGCGTTTCTCCGTGGGGTGGTGGGGAATGAGTTTGGCTGGTTTGGTACTTCTCTGGCAGCCATAAAGGACCTGAATGGAGATGGCCTTGAAGAGTTGGCAGTGGGGGCACCTCAAGAAGAGAAGGGCAAGGGAGCCATTTACATATTTTTGGGACAACCAGGAGGTATCAGAACAGAATACAGTCAGGTAGGAGACTGTTTTAAATAATTTCATTTTTAAGTTACGCAACCGTTCAGCTTAAGGTGGGCACGCTGGTTTGCTGCTGGTCTAAAGTGGTCTGCTAACTCTAACCAGGTTGAATGTAATATTAGTTGATCCACATCTCCGCTAACTGGAACAGCCACATGGTGGAACAGTAAAAGACGGCTGTCTATTACAGATGTGGCCATTGTGAATGCACATCATAAAGAAAAGGGATCCTGCTAAATAATGCAGTAGCACACAGGCAAAGGGATGCTCTGGCACAGGAAAGACATGATCAGTAGGGAGCAGTCATGCTATGCTGTGGACATGGCAATTAAAAGATTCATGATTCAGGTAATAATAGTATTTTTAAGCATTGATAATGGGCGTTTTATCATTAATACTAGGGCTGGGAAGCGATTCAAATTTTTAATCTAATTAATTAAATGATGTGGTGATTAATTAATCTAATTAATTGCAAAATTATTATACATCAAAATTGGTTCAGAAATTATCCCCAAAAGATAATTTGAAGTCATTATTGTGTAAAGCATCAAATAGACATTACAAAAAGTAGATTCCAAAAGAAATCTTTTATTTGATTCAATATAGAATTTATTACACAAACTTTTGGACCATGAGTTTGAGTAAATGATAACTGAATTTTAATTTTTGGGCGAACTATATCTTGATTTTTTTTATTTTTTATTTTTATTTTTTTAATGTTTTTTTTTAATCAATATGGAAATATGAAATTGAAAGTAAACATATGGTCAACTGATGTTTTATGAATCATTTTCTTAAAGAAGTTAATTTACTGAAGGCTACTAAGAAAGCTAGGTTAACTAAGTTTATTAAATTAATTCATAATATGTGCACATTCATTATTAATGTGGGGGGTGATGTGTCACACAGGCACAATAGCGCTGTATGACAGATGTATCATTTTTATTTAATTTTTCCTTTTTTATTCAAAATATTCACAAACTTGTTAACTATAGCCTATCATGAACTATATATAGGTTATATAGGCTATATAGGCACTGAGCAACCACGGAAAAATATAAGATATTCTCCATTCATTTTAACCCTCTGGGGCCTGAAGTGTTTTCTGGGCCCCGGAAGTGTTTTGACATGCCCTGACATTTGTGCTTATTTCTGTTATAGTCCACGTGATATGTGAAAATAATGTTCACTTTTTCATAAAAGCATGAAATTTGGTTCAGTTTGGGGCCCTGATTTTTTTCTAAAATGTAGCCATTTTGTATCATATCTCCTAAATCAAACATAACACTGAAAAGGTGATGTCTACCCCTATGTTTTGATGGTCAAAGATTACAATGATACTATATAAAACATCATAAACTGTTCATGTGAATAGTTAATGGTGAATTCAGTGGTGAATATTATTATTAATTAAATTATTATCTGAGAACCTAGGCTAGACTTTATAATATCACATCTGTTGCATGCATGTTGCGTAGAGTTTCAAAAACTTAATCCTTTTGAATCCTTCAGGGTTATTCAATATGACCTTAGCAAGAATGTCAGACACAAAAATGTACTTGCTAAAAAAAAAAATCCACACTGCTAAAAAAAAAAAAGAAAAAGAAAAAGAAAAAAAAAAAGGGGGGGGGCACTTAAATCACACATTGGATTATGAAATATTTAATTTGAAAATCTTTATTCATATACATTCTGTAATTTGTTAATATTAAAATTATGTGACAACAGTCAATGGAAACCAAAATCATCAACACAGTGGGCTGGATTCAAAAATCACAACAAAAATCAATGTTTATTGTAAAAAAGTAAAAGTTGCAGGCTGATCCAAGTTCATCACAACAACTCATAATGTACAGTATCTCACAGAAATGAGTACACCCCTCACATTTTTTTTTAAATATTTTGTTATATCTTTTCATGTGACAACACTGAAGAAATGACACTTTGGTACAATGTAAAGTAGTGAGTGTACAGCTTGTATAACAGTGTAAATTTGCTGTCCCCTCAAAATAACTCAACACACAGCCATTAATGTCTAAACCGCTGGCCACAGAAGTGAGTACACCGCTAAGTGAAAATGTCCAAATTGGGCCCAAAGTGTCAATATTTTGTGTGGCCACAATTATTTTCCAGCACTGCCTTAACCCTCTTGGGCATGGAGTTCACCAGAGCTTCACAGGTTGCCACTGGAGTCCTCTTCCACTCCTCCATGATGACATCACAGAGCCATTTGAGGATGCCCCACAGATGCTCAATAGGGTTTAGTACCCTTAGCTTCTTTAGCAAGGCAGTGGTCATCTTGGCGGTGTGTTTGGGGTCGTTATCATGTTGGAATACTGCCCTGCGGCCCAGTCTCCGAAGGGAGGGGATCATGCTCTGCTTCAGTATGCCACAGTACATCTTGGCATTCATGGTTCCCTCAATGAACTGTAGCTCCCCAGTGCCAGCAGCACTCATGCAGCCCCAGACCATGTCACTCCCACCACCATGCTTGACTGTAGGCAAGACACACTTTTCTTTGTTTTCCTCGCCTGGTTGCCTCCACACACACTTGACACCATCTGAACCAAATAAGTTTATCTTGGTCTCATCAGACCACAGGACATGGTTCCAGTAATCCATGTCCTTAGTCTGCTTGTCTTCAGCAAACTGTTTGCAGGCTTTCTTGTGCATCTACTTTACATTGTAGCAAAGTGTCATTTCTTCAGTGTTGTCACATGAAAAGATATAATAAAATATTTACAAAAATGTGAGGTGTGTACTCAGTTCTGTGAGATACTGTAAGTCAGAAGTGTGTAGGGCTGCACAATGAATCAAATTTCTAATCAGATGCCACTATTACATAATCATTCAAAAGTGCAATTACAAAAACAAAAAAAACAAAAACAACAACAACAACAACAACAACAAAAGGTTCACTTACAGTGCATTATTTTTTGTGCTTAAAGGTGACCTATTATGCCCCTTTTGACAAGACGTAATATAATTATCTGGTGTCCCCAGAATGTGTCTGTGAAGTTTCAGCTCAAAATACCCCACAGATCATTTACTATAGCTTGTCAAATTTGCCCCGATTTGGGTGTGAGCAAAATCAAGACGTTTTTGCTCTCCGCCCCCAAGCTCGCTCGTCATTCCAATACACTGAGGCATACATAATACAGAAGCTAACACAGCAAATATAACTCGCAAAATGGATCATTAAAAACTGTTCTTGATGCAGCATATAACATAGGTATGACATGTATTTTGTGGATGTTTGCTAAAATTCGATTCTGAATGATTTTGATAGCGTGATGCACGGCTAACATGGCTAAAGCTACACACTGTTGGAGAGACTCAATAAAAATGAAGATGCATTTATGAATTATACAGACTACACACGTTTTGGGGATAAAAATGAAAATAACGAAATGGCTCAGTTCCCTTTCGAGGGAACTCGCGCTGCGTCCGATAGGATCGCTTTGGGAACGCCCTCAGCGTGATAGCGTCTGATGCACGTCTGTCAGCTAGTCCAATGGCGAGAGTGAACGTCACGGGCGGGTGAAGTCACGACCAGGAAAGGATAAATACACATCCGGCGAGACCAGCTCTATGTGAAACTGTCCTTGTCTATTTATTGTTGTCTGTCACGATATAGCACAGCTCAATATATAACAGTTATGGCGAACACACAGGCATTTAAACCGTGTACTCCTCCCTGCCCTTGTTTCCTCACGGGTGGGGATACACACAATTTGTGTGTGATGTGTTTGGGAGCGGAGCATGCTCTTTCAGCCTTCGAGGGGGCTGAATGCGAGCATTGCGAAAAGCTTCCTCTTAGTACGCTCCGCTCCCGCCTCGCACTTTTCGAGAAAAGTGCGCAGGCAAGCGTTCCTCACGGCTCTGGGCCCGCGTCTGCCGAGGCGGCACGGAGAAAGATGTTGTGGGGCTCGCAGATGGATCTGTCAGCGGGGCTTGAGACGGGCATGAGTGCTCAGGCTGCAGGGCATACGCATCCTGAATTATATCGACGACTGGTTGATTTTAGCACAGTCAGAGGAGATGGCGGTTCGGCATCGAGATGTCGTTCTCGCACATATTCAGAAATTGGGGTTGAGACTGAATGCCAAGAAAAGCGTGCTTACTCCACGACAGAGGACCACTTTTCTTGGTGTGGTTTGGGATTCAGTGACAATGCGAGCATGTCTCTCTCCAGTTCGCATCACTGCTATTCTATCAGCCATGAAAGAATTGAAGTTAGGCCAGTCACGCACTGTAAAACAGTTTCAGAGACTGTTGGGTCTGATGGCAGCAGCGTCCAACATGATACCTTTTGGCCTGCTGTACATGAGACCCTTACAGTGGTGGCTCAGGACCAAAGGGTTCTCCCCGAGGGGCAACCCACTTCGTATGATCAAGATCACGCGGCGCTGTCTCCACGCTTTGATCATATGGAAGAAAAATTGGTTCCTGTCCCAGGGCCCTGTGTTAGGAGCTTGATGTCGCCGTGTCACTCTGATGACGGACGCTTCTCTCACAGGCTGGGGAGCGGTAATGGAAGGCCGCTCAGCTCAGGGTCTGTGGAAGAGTCATCAGCTCTCGTGGCACATAAATTGCCTGGAGATGATGGCGGTCTTCAATGCTTTGAAGTTCTTCCTTCCAGACCTGAGGGGCCATCATGTGCTAGTCAGGACGGACAACACATCGGTGGTCTCGTATATAAATCGACAGGGGGGTCTGCGGTCGCGCCCATTATGCAAACTGGCGCAACAGATCCTCCTGTGGTCTCTGGGGAAGATGCTCTCCTTGAGAGCTATCTAGATTCCAGGGACTCAGAATATTGGAGCAGACATCCTGTCGAGGCAGGGGCTGAGGCCAGGGGAATGGAAACTTCACCCAGAGGTGGTGAAGCTCATATGGGAGATTTATGGCCAAGCGGAAGTGGATCTGTTTGCGTCTCAGGATACGACGCACTGTCCACTTTGGTTCTCCCTCACACATCCAGCTCCTCTGGGACTGGATGCCATGGTACAGACATGGCCGAGGCTGCGTCTGTATGCATTTCCCCCAGTTTTTCTGCTCCCGAGAGTTCTGGAGAAAATTTGCCAGGAAGGGATAAGTCTACTGCCAGTAGCACCTCACTGGCCAAGCCGCATATGGTTTTCAGACCTGATAGCTCTTCTCGATGGCTCACCTTGAAAGATTCCGATCAGGAGGGACCTCCTGTCTCAGGTGGGGGGCACGATTCTCCATCCCCGTCCAGAAATGTGGAATCTGTGGGTTTGGCCTCTGAGGGGGCCAAACTCATAGAGGCTGGTCTCTCAACTGAGGTTGTAGATACCATTCTTCAATCCAGAGCTCCTTCCACTAGGAAACTATATGCCTTGAAGTGGAAACTTTTCACTTCCTGGTGTCAAGAACGGCAGTTGGATCCAGTCTACTGCCCGATAGGTTCAGTACTTGAGTTCCTACAGTGCCGCTTCTCATCTGGGTTAACCCCATCTACACTTAAAGTATATGTTTCAACTATATCTGCTTACCATGCCCATGTGGATGGTACTACTGTCAGGAAGAACCCGTTAGTTATTCGTTTCCTCCGTGGCACCCAGAGGCTGAGGCCTGCGATGCGCACGAGGGTCCCTGCTTGGGATTTGGCCATTGTGTTAGAAGGCCTATCTACAGCTCCATTTGAGCCACTTGAGTCAGTCTCAGATAAGTTCCTGACACTTAAGACTGTCTTCCTTCTCACCATATCATCCCTTAAGAGAGTAGGAGACCTTCAGGCCCTTTCAGTGTCCCCAACCTGTCTTGAGTTTGCTTTGGGGATGGTCAAAGCCTTCCTCTACCCCAAACCTGGGTATATCCCTAAGGTTTTGACTAACGTTCCAAGGCCTATTGTGTTGCAAGCCTTTTGTCCTCCTCCATTTGTTACCCCAGACCAGGAGAAACTGAATCCTCCATTTGTTACTGAATCCTCCATTTGTGCGAGCACTGGACACATATGTCCACAGAGCTGCCCTGTGGAGGAAAGCAGACGTTATTTGTGTGCTTTGGACCCCATAACAGGGGTCGTCCTGCATCTAAACACACTGTAAGCAAGTGGATAGTCGAGGCTATTTCGCTCGCCTACGAGGTCTCTGGCCAGCAGTGTCCTTTAGCTGTCAGAGCGCATTTGACTAGGAGTATGGCAGCCTCCAAGGCCTTAATTTCAGGGGTTTCCCTCAAAGAAATCTGCGATGCGGCCAGTTGGTCCTCGCCTCTCACATTTGTGAGGTATTATGACCTTGACCTGGACGCAGCTCCAGGATCATCGGTGTTGCTGTCTTAAGTGTGCCACAGTTTCACACAGACAGGTATTTGTGATTATGCCGTTTTGGTATATCGTTCCCAAAGCGATCCTATCGGACGCAGCGCGAGTTCCCTCGAAAGGGAATGTCTCAGGTTACGTATGTAACCATAGTTCCCTGAGAAAGGGAACGAGACCCTGCGTCGCGTTGCCATACTCCCTGCATCCCTGTGATCGATTTGCTTCGGCAATTTGAGCTGAAGCCGGTCTCGCCGGATGTGTATTTATCCTTTCCTGGTCGTGACGTCACCCGCCCGTGACGTTCACACTCGCCATTGGACTAGTTGACAGACGTGCATCAGACGCTATCATGCTGAGGGCGTTCCCAAAGCGATCCTATCAGACGCAGCGTCTCTTTCCCTTTCTCAGGGAACTATGGTTACATACGTAACCTGAGACGGTCTCTGTGAATACAGTAAAGGTGCATCACAATTCGCATATTTATGCACTATTCTATGACGTTTTTAAGTACAAATAGTGCGAGTAGTGCCTTCACACAGAAAATTCCAAAAAGAAAAAGTGCACTTTAAATACTCGGATGATGCACTAAATTAACAGAAAAAACTAAGTGTGGAATGTTGGACACTTCATGCACTCAACTGTTGCAGCTTTAATTACATTTCTGAGGGGGAGGGTGGAACAGACTCCGATGTTTAATGACAAAATAAGCTTATAAAATTCATACACTACATCGATGAGTACATAGTGCATAAGTACATGGTGTATAAGTGCATATTGTATAGTGTGTCATTTGGGACGCAACTTAAGAAACAATGGTATCTTTAGCCACATTTAACAGTACATTAGGAACGTGCTAAGTAAACACATTCAGGAAGACCATTTGCAAACATCACGAAATAAATATATATGAAATTGGATCAGTTGGTATCGATCCATCTTTGAGAATCAATTTCTGTGCAAATCCTGTGTTTTACTGACGATTGTGTCAAGCATTCTAATGTTAATGACTTAACGTTACACATACTGGTATATGAATTTATCTAGCCATATTCCCTTCATAAATAAAAAGTTTGCTATTATAGCTGTTAACAGATCAGTGATAATGTTTACATAGCTGAGACATATCATGAGCTCAGGGACGGTCGTTCTTGAGTGCTGCTGTCCTTCCTTCACGTAGCTTTAGTAATCCTGAAGACATTCAAGTGTGTTTGATCAGGGTTGTAGCTAAAGTGCGGGACAGCTGCTGCTGCTGCACTCCAGGACCAGTGTTACTCGACGCTTGCGAAAACAATGGCGGCGCAGTGGGTGGAAACATACAGATTCAGCACTTAAACATGGGAAAAGTCATATTTTCTTTAAGATGTGTTCTTTCTACAGGTTATCTTAGGAGTGTTTTCCATTGTTTTAATTTTAGTTTTGGTATGACATTATAATACCATATATTTTTACTTTTTTATTTAAGAAAGAAACCAAACCAATGACATTTGAGGCTTAATGCTATAGAAAAGTAATAAAAGTGTTTTCAGTTTGCTTATTTTCATATAAAAATATGGCATGCAGTTGTTTCAAACGACTGTATAAAGCTATTCAAAACATCAATCAGTATAAACTGTGATAATCATAATTCATAATTACAACACTACATCAACACTGTAATTTTAGCTAGCAGGTTAGTGTTAGAAGCATTGCCCTTCGTTTACATTGTAGCAACAAAATAAAACTTATAATTGTAACTGTTAATAGATAACACAACAACAAATAATGAAACTTACTTACATGTTGTGATCCATAAACAACTGATTGTGCTGACAAAGTAGGAACCGCTAAGTCTTTTAGAAGAATCTTATGCGTAGCGGGCATTGTACTCTCTTAGGTTCTAGAAGCTGTCCTCTGTAAAATGTGCAGCACACAGATAAACTTTGGGGTTATAATGTTCAGGAACAGTGTTAAAAATAATTTTTAAGCACTGTTTTCTAGGGCCGCCCCGTAATAGTCGACTAACCGTTAGTCAACGAGAAGAGGCTTAGTCGACCAAAATTTTATTAGTCCCTTAGTTGCAGGGGAAAAAATCCACAGGAAGTGGCGAAGGTCTGTGTCTGTGAGGGACAGATCGTTAACAGCTGGTCTATGTGGTAATTACAGTACATCAGGCAGGACATCCAAATTATCTGAAACATGTAAGTAGTAGCAACTTTACATGGCCGCTCGCTCTAACGTTAACCTGGAAAAATGTGGGCTATTCAAGTGTTTGTGCGTGAAAGCTGAATAGTATACTGCAGCTAACATGGAGGCGCTGGTGCGATCACTTGCATTTAAAATACTCCATCATTTTTGGTCATACAGATAAGAGTAATACATCTTTTGAATCTGTAAAGTCTACTTTTATTTGTGTGCAGTCACAATAACAACAAAACATTGTTCTTTTGTAAAATAATAAAAGCAACAGGGTGCGCGTTCTGCCCTCTCTCTCTGTGAACTTGAGCACGACACCATGTAAACTTGCTTCACAGACATGAAAAATATATCTATAGAAAGCAAAATGTCTACTTTTAAATGAACCAATTCAAGTGGAAAACAAATCTTCTCAGGTTATATAATCCGTATGAAACATGCATATAGGCGCGTCCACTACTGCATCGCCAACTTCATCACTGCAGCTGAAAATACAGAAAACGTCTCAGGTTACGTATGTAACCATGGTTCCCTGAGAACCAGGGAATGAGACTCTGCGTTTGAAATGCTATGGGGAACGTCACACGTGACTCGGTGTTCGAAAGCCAACTATCCAACAACTCCAATCCCTATTGGCCGGCGACAGCCTATGACATCATAAGGCGCACCCCGGAAGTATAAAAGGAGCGCCTGGGGAAGCAGTCAGTATCCATTGTCTTGAGGGACTGTTCCGCAGGCAGCCCGAAGCATGGCAAGGAAACGCAGAGTCTCGTTCCCTGGTTCTCAGGGAACCATGGTTACATACGTAACCTGAGATGTTCCCTTTCGAAAGGGAACTCGCTCTGTGTTTAAAATGCTATGGGGAACGATATACCCACGCCGCCATGCTTGAGGAGAGTGCATGCCAAATGAAATGGCTGAGACAAGTAAAGCAGTTTTTTGAAAAAACTGCATAGCAGCTCCCCCTCGGGTCACACCAGGCTGTCAGTGACAGCATTCCCTATGGCCAACAGCCCAAGCTGAGCCCACAGAAGGCCTTCCACAGAAAGGCCTACCAAGACCGCTAAAGGCATCTGGGACCGACTTTTCTGCAGACAAAGTGGTCCCTTTAAGGGAACCGAAAGGAACCCCGGCCAGTCACTAGAGGGGAACGAAGTCACCCCCAATGCCACCAGGGAGGCCGACCTGGCCTGTCATAGGACAAGCTTAGTCTTGGCCAATCCTGTCTGAGTACAGAATCTCTATAATGCATTCTTCATAGAAGACAGCAGGTAAGAGTGACTGCAGAAAGGCAGGAACAACTCAAACCCACGCGTAAAGACGGGCATCCTGGAGAGCAGAACTCAGCTGAGTGCTATAAACCCTCGTATTGGGGGGAGTATAATCCGCTCATCCTAGGATCTACTCAGCGCTTAATTAACACACTGAGGAGGCTGTGCACTAAACACCTGTTTATACAGGGGAGCACAAACCAGCCTAGGGCTGAATCTTAGGAGGAGGCCCTACCACCATGATCAGCTTAGGGAGCTAAGCACCATTACAAACATGACCCTAAAAGGGAAGTACAAAGCTCACCTAACAGGTAGACCATGCAATGGGCACATAATCATGGAGGCCAAAGAGGGGCCTACAGCATGATAGTAGCTATATGTGAAACAGAAGTATACTCAGAAAGTGGCCTGGAGGAGCCACCCTGAACACCTGTCTTGCCAGGGGCAGACAGACAACTTCAATGGCAGCATTAAGAGGCTGCAAAAGTGCCCGCATGACAATCCACCTAACACAATCCAATGAGCAGTGTACTCAGTAAAAGCACCTTTTTACTCTTTAAAGCAAGAGGAGTACAACATACGCCAACACGTATTAAGGAAGGCCTAACCAGGCCTATAACCTCAACAGACACGTGGTATCAGCTCGTGGCAGTGTTTTAGGCACCAAAAACGATAAATAACCAAACCAAAGGAGGTTAAATTTATCATCTGGGCCCCTGGCCAACCGGAAGTGTATACAGATAATTCTCGGAGAGAAATATACACAAACATAGGAATACATAAAACGCTACCACCCAACATGAACAGGCCTGATTAGGGCCTATCCGTCAAAGGTGGGGCGTGGCCGCTAAGGTGGTATGGTTTCCCAGGCATCCTGCCAACAAGTCAACTAAAAAGGAGGCCTTGTGGGGCCTACAAATTCAGCAACAAGTGGCGTTCAGCCTGTTTGCAGAATAAAAACACAAACTGTGCCAACATGTGAACTAGAAAGGAGGCCTGTTGGGGCCTACCATTCCAATGACACGTGGCTTCAGCTCGTGAATTTAAGGGGACCAAGCTACAGGGAACCAGCTCTAACCCAAATAAGCTATGGGAAGGCTTTATCAGGCGCCAAAAGCCTAATAAAGCCTGTTATTCGCTTCCAAATCTCATGGAAAGAGAAAGAAAGCGAAGTTCACAAGCCACAATGTCAGGCGGCCAATTAAGGTCGCCAAAACATATAAACTGAAGTGGTGAGTGACAACTCAGACTACACTGAAACTAGCTGAGAAGCTCAAAGGAGACTAAGCGGCAGCCATTTTGTGGCCTGCTTAGTCAACTTGAAAACCACTTCAGTTTTGCCCAAAAACCCCTTAAACATATTTTACTGTTACATGCTCAGGAAAATATAATCATACATAGGAACAAAACAAGGTCAAGCATTTAAATAATGAATGGGACCTTGTCTTACCTTCCCGTGGCTCAAAGACCAGGGACTCTTCCTTCAGATTTTGATGGAAGGATAGAATCCAGGTTCTGAAGCCAAAAGAACCCTTTTCACTATCAAGCCAGAAGGCGGGCCATCAGAGAAAAATTTCATCATGGGCCCAGCCGTCAGCCTGACTGTTCAAAGGTGTCTCCTGAACATGTACAGTTAGTTAAGGACTCCCGGGAGGCCGAGGAAGAGGGGCGAGGGTAGATGTGATATTGCCCTCACCAGAGAGGGGATCGATCACCGGCGTTGCTGGCGCCTGTGTTCGATCACCTCCCTCAAATCTTGCCTCTTCCTCGTATCCCGCCGCTTTTGTGACTTACTTTGAGGTGGAGGAGGCGCTCGAGCGGCAACACTGGATCGCTGGCCCTGTCTCTGAGTCTCGGCTCGAGACAGGCCAGGGCCTCCCGGCTGTCTGGGCCCAGAATCGGATCTGAGCGGTATACAGTTCTTATAAGCTGCTGAGCGTGCCCTCACCTCTCTGAACTTTCCAACTACGGTCTCAATGGAACCACCGAAAAGTTCAGAAGGCGAGACCGGGGCATCGAGGAGAAAGCCCTTCTCTTTCTCCTCAATGTCCTCCATGTTCAGCCACAGATGTCTCTCCGTGGCCGCCATGATCGACCAATCGAGGCGGCCATCTGCTTGGTGGCCCAGAGAGCGAGATCTGTGGTGCAGCGCAGCTCAGCTACCGCATCAGGGGACAAACCCTGCCCCTGATCCAGATCCTTCAGCAAGTCAGCCTGGTAGGCTTGTAACACCGCCATAGTCTGCAAAGCCGTGCCAGCCTGACCCTCTGCAGCGTACGCCCTGCCGTTCAGACGAGATGTCATCTTAAGGGGTCTAGACGGCAGGAATGCACTGCCCGTGACGAGATAGTTTGCGAACGTCTCGTCAATGGGCAGCATCGACACATACCCATGCTGGCGTAATCCCTCCACATCAGCGAAATTTCCCCGCTGATGTGGATGTATTCTCGCCGAGTACGGGCTCTTCCATGACTTCTCGAACTCTACATGGAGATCTGAAAGGAATGGAAAGCTCACCGGAGTTATTGGGTTATGGTCAGAAAGAAACCGTTCGTCCAGTCTTCTGCGTACGGTCTCCTTCCTTACGTGCTCCCACGGCAGCTGCAGTCTGCCCGCAGCGCACTCCATAACCTCCAGTAACTCAGCGTACGCTGGGCAAGAAGGCCTGGAGAAAGAAGCGGTCTCATTTGCTTCTAACTCCACCGCCATCTCCTGCTCTCGGGGGCTAGCTGCCAGAAGAACACTCGCTCGTCATCATCGTCATCCAGGAGCTCATCCCCTCCAGTCGCCGCCAGAGGCTGAGAGACATTAACACCTCTCTCAAACTCCGCGGCGAGCTCCATCTGCGAGCCCCATGAATGCAGCCGCCGCTCTGCCTCAGCACGAGCAGGGCCAGACCCACCAGGCGCAGATGTCGACGCCCCTTCCCTCGAGAAGAGGGCCAGTCAGGAATGAAGCGTTTTCATAGGGAAACGCTCACAATTTGCACAGACAGCGCCCTCAAGCACTGTCCGTGTGTGTTCTTCCCCCAGACAGTGAACGCACAGGTTGTGTGTGTCTTCCGGCATCAAGAATCTCGGACACGGATCAGCACACTTCCTGAAATGTTTTCCCTTGTCCTCAGACATAGTAAACTCTTACCGTAGCAAGCTTGTTCAATGATAGTGGCAAGACACAAACAGTCCCGAAAGACGATGAGATACTGACTGCTTCCCCAGGTGCTCCTTTTATACTTCCGGGTCGCGGCATATGACGTCATAGGCTATCGCCAGCCTATAGGGATTAGAGTTGTTGGATAGTTGGCTTTCGAACACCGAGTCACGTGTGACGTTCCCCATAGCGTTTCAAACGCAGAGCGAGTTCCCTTTCGAAAGGGAACACTAGATTATCAATTAATTATTGAAATGTTAAAGCAGTATCCTTTCTGTTTTTCCCTGACGCATTCACAATCATTACATCTGCCAGTGCGCTGTGGCTAGCTTAATGTGTGCGCTTAATGTGTGCGCTTCAATGCTGATTAGGATACTTAGGCATTAAAGGCTCATTATGATTTAGATGTTGTTGTTGTTGTTGTTTTTAATAAACGTGCGATTAGTCAACTAACGCTTAAAATAAATGACTACTAGTCAACCAGAAAAATTTTTAGTCAAGGGCAACTCTAATGTTTTCTAAGTTCATCTGCCTTAGGAAGAAAAACAGTGTCTCTTCGACATGGCAACAACATGGTAGTAAAGCAGGGATTCTTTGTCTTCTCTAACACAGCTCAACCATGCCTCGCCCCTTTTTTTTGTGTATTCCGTGGGCGGGGATTATTTAAATGAGTGACAATGTGACTTCACAAGATCCGGAAAAGGCGCATTGTAGTCTCAACAAGCCGTTTGTTGTGGTTCTTGAAAAGTGTTTGTTAAAGGAAATAACTCTCTTTGGAGTGGACTTTGTAACTTTGCAGATCTTTTTTATGCTCAAACATTACACACTAACTAAAGTTGAAAAAGTAAAAAAAAAAACAGAATAGGACCTCTTTAAATTCAAAGAAGCGTGCCTGCAGGAATCATCATAATCACGCCTGACGAAGATGTATTTCAACAGGTCAGGCATGCACATTGAAACATTTATTCCTGTACAACACAGAGAACTGCGCATAACATGCAGAAAAATAAAGTGTCCTTGAATTAAGAAATTGTTGATCATATTTGTTTATTAAACCGTTTCTTTGTAAATGAATTAAGAAATAGTTGATCACTTTTTATTAAATGTTTCTTTGTTGCCTACTAAAAATGTGAGAACATTGTTAGGCTATTAAGTTCTTATAATTTGAAAAACGAAGAAACGATTAAAATAGGCTAAAAGGCAGGCACAATTCAACTACAGTGGAATTAAAATGCAGGGACGAAATATCCCAATAAAACGTCCTCGTAATTCAGAACGAATTCAAAAAGACATTGTAGTTATTACAGTGAAAATTTCACTGTATTTTAATAAACATAAAAAATACACCACAAAACCATCTATCTCACAGTCAGTGCCAGAAATTTCCTTTACAAATTATGCGCAATGAGCTGATTATTTTTACTATTGCGAAATGAGAGGAATGAAGAGCGCTCCTCTTTCATGTGCGCAGATGCGCTGGCTACTGCTGGAAATGAGAACTTCTGTTCTGGGCATTTCATGGAAAGTCAATTTGTAGTAGAGTGGTAGAGCGTTGGACAGAAACCTAAATGTTCAAATCCCGAAAAAACACAGGCTACTGAGATGTGTGTCCTGCAATTCTGAAACGTGTTTACTTGTTACACCATAATTTTTTTTGCTTACATTTATAGGCTATAAAATTACCATGAATTTCCATTTCACACCAAGCAACAAATATTATCCAACAGACTGAATTTACATTTGTATAACAAACAGCAGTTCTGTAAAAATTAATAAATAATAGGATCCCTGTAAAATTTAGGCTAATTTATGGGGTTAAAAAAATTGTTCATGGAGAGTATGTGAAGTGTCTGCAGCCTGGGTGACAAAGTGTGGGTCTGTACCATTTCATTTGCATGGGAAAAGCTGGCATAGTAAAACGGAGTAAATCTGATCAAGCAATGCATCTGATTCTGTTTGAATTCTTCAATTATTGAATAATGAAATATTTAACAATTAATAAACTTTTATTTAAAAAATACTACGACATGTAAATGATTTAGGCTAATTCCTTCATTATCCATACACTTTAGGTTAATAGAATAGCAATTTAAGTCTGAATTTTGCGACTTCTCTTGTTTTTAGTCAGCCTCAGATGCTCATATGAGGGTTGGGAGAGTTTAGTAGTTGCACGGTGGGGATGCAATCGTGCGTCAGCGAGGGAGACAAAGAAAATTGCTGAAAGAAATCCAGAACGTCAGTGAGAGAGACGAAAAAAAAAAACTTTTGTTCTTAACTTTTTGCTTGTACTATTTTCTTTTTTAATAGTACAAAGCACTTATTCGGCAATACAAATGTAAAATATCGCAAGAATAAGATTCTGTATTCCTCATTTTACATAAAATCACACAGGGAATTAACACCTGTAATAAATAAATAGGCTGTCCTGAGACTTTATAAACCTTGACAATAAAGCAATACTGTTTAGCCTAGTTAGTAGGCAATTATTATTTTATTTTTTAGTCATTTAATCAACAAAAATGTTTTAAGTCTTTTTAAAGCTGTAATAAACATATTCAGCCAACACTGATTTGTCTGATGGCGTACAGATCTGTTTTAAAATTTGTTGCTTTTCTTTCGTTGCTTTATCATTTATGCTTTGGTTATCGTTGTCAGTCATCTCAGTTTCATGAGTGATTCACAAAACCGAATGCTTGACCAATCTGCTGTTTCTTAAGCACAAAGAACGGTAAAACAAAGACTGTCACCCAACATCGGTTAAGAGCAAATATTTACAATGTTGTTATCATTAAGTATGAATTAAAAATAAACACAGCCTAATACTAATAAAAATGACAGAGAATTAATAACAAAGATCATTTTCTGATCATTAAATGCACATTTCACCAAAGATGTATTATTTGAAGCCTATATAATTCACATTTCTTTTTTTTTTTTTTTTTTACTTTATTACAAGAAGAAAATAACACAATACATAGGCCTATTAAGAAATATTTTTAAAAAGAAATACGAGGTATTAGTATTGCATTAAACCACAGTCAATGAAAAAGTTAACACAATTTTGACATTTAATGTTCTTTTTGAATTCATTCTAAACAAATGCTTACACGAATGCTTACATTTACTACATGTGGTTATGTGAATGTGATTTTTAAAAATCTTATTGATAGTATTTTTTAATTTCCACATGGCGCAGTTGACTGCTACTCATGAAAACGAGCTGTGATGCGTCCATTCCATAACAACATGATATCATCCATGAAAATCTATGGTTATAGCACCACTGAGCGGTCAAGTGTGACACCAAGTGTCTGGCATTATGTGTTATAATTATGACCATAATTATTGACGATTATGACTAAGAGAACACTTCTGCTTCATAAGGTTTCACTAAGTTGCTTTACAAGCCTAAAATATAGAAATGCCTTTTCTTAATATGTCTCTTTTTCTGTTTTTGACGTAGAGACTGAGTGGAGCAGCTGTGGGCGGTGACCTACAGTATTTCGGAGTCGCTCTTCACTCTGCAGGGGATCTGACCTCAGACGATCTCACTGATATAGTGGTTGGCTCTAGAGGTGCAGTTACAGTACTAAGGCAAGTGTGTGTGCTTGCATGTGTTTATATATTTTGCAGCTTATTCTTGCCAACTTAGTAAAGAAAATGCCATGTAAAGACCAATCACAGTTCATTTTATAGTTTTTTTCAACTGCTTGCACACATTTTCAAAACTTTGCCTTTTTTTTTTTCCAAAACTTCACACACAAATCCAAGAATTGCACACACAAAATGCAAAATGCCTAACATCTCTTGCAAAATGAAGCACTGCATTCAAAATATCACAAACACATCTCAAACGCAAACATTTATCTTACGTTGCAAACATCTTTGCCATAATATTACAGTTATTCAAAACCTAAAGCTCTTCTTTCATGAGCTCCTATGAACATATCTGTACAAGATTGAAAGTAATTGGGAGAGAGATGTTGAAAAATTCATGGTAAACATGAAAGCAAGATTGAAACCAAACTATTTATTTTTTTACTGTAAACATTCATGGTTGTGGATACATTATTACAGAGTACAAAAAGAAATACATCAACCATGTGTAATTGGACAGAAAAAAATGGTTGTGTTTAAAAAAGGAAATCAAGATACTTCCTGTTAGATTTTTGTGTTACATAGAGAATTGTGTGTTGTGTTTTGCAAAAAGTGTTTTATAAAATTGAAAACTGAGTCGAAGGCCAATAATTAGTGTATGGCTTTGCAGATTTGGTGTGTGGTTCTGGTGTTTGAGTGTCAGGTTTCAGAAATTGTGTGACAAGTAAGGATTTTGTGTGTAAGCAGTTGAAAAAAAACTGTAATTTTGTTTAGTGGTGGATAAGTAGAGGATGCCACAATAATAGAGTAAGTAATAAGTAATACAGTGATACTGTATTTGAATTCATACTATTCAATATTCAATTTGACAATACTAAAGAAATATGTGAAAGTGTGTGTAGTCTTTCCTGGCAGACTGATAAGAACCTCTGCATGTTGACTCCCAGAATGTGCATGGTGATTTGAAGGATGGTTGGGAAGTAGCCTTTGTTTTGCTTTCTTCATTCTGCATATTTTGAAGGAAGCATCAAGTAAATCACCCATAATCCTTTGCACACATTACAATTCATGGAAAAGAATTTGTGGAAAATGAGTCGGCACTGAGCCGTCTGGTTTCTTTATGGAATGCAGGGCAAGATGTTTTTGGAGATTTAGTCCTTATTGTTTCTTTTGTTTTGTTGTAACTGAATCACATGATGCATTTTTTTTAAAGAAAAAAACTGAAATGTCACAATTACCTAAGTATTTAGACCGTTTGATGCTGAAAATTTGGCTCAGGTGCATTCCATTTAGAATCTTCTTGGAGATGTTTTTGCACTTTACCTGGAGTCCATTCATTTGACATTTGGGCATTTGGAAAGGCACATACCTATATATAAGGTCTAACAGGTGAAAACGCATATCAAAGCAAAAGCAAGGCATGAGGTCAATGGAATTTCCTGCAAAGCTCAGAGTAGCGGTCTGCATGGGCGTTAAACTGAAGCCCGAACCTGGCCCGTACACGAGATTGCTTGACCCGATCCGAACCCGACTGGTACTCTTAAAGTTTAAGCCGAACCCGACCTGAACCTGAAATCTGTCGCTGTATAGAGATGTACCGGTATTCTTGCCATAAGCCACAGCTTTGTAAGACCTACACTTCACGTAACTGCTGAGCTATTTTTTGGTTGAAACGACAAGACCATATGATACAAGGTTTAAAAACATTTAAATAGACACAAGTGGTAGAAAATGTGTATGATGTAGTGTCTTAGTTGATAGCTGTCGGGCGGTGAATGAAAGGAGGACTCAAGTTGCGGTGAACAAAAGAACAAGTTTATTCAGGGTGAAACCTGAGACACCAAAAATAATAGTCAAAGTAACTGGTGACAGTTTGAGGAAACTGTTTGGTGGCTCTCGCTGTGTCTTGCGCACACGACAGCTGACACACAGGCAGGAGAGACCACCGAGAAAGCAGGAGACAGGACGACCCAGCGGAAGACGAGCACGAGCCCAACAAGAGAATCTAACTTGCTAGAAACTCCTCGTCTATGGGTCCTGAACACAAAATCAAACAGGTAAAACACAAACCAAAATGCAGTACCGACATGTAACGTCCACGCGACATGAAGTGATCAACTGACAACAAGGGATAGACACAGCTGGGCACATAAAGGGTAGAGGGAACGAGCGACAGGTGTGGGAGATCAGCTCGTGATTAAGCACCGTAGCGCTGATACTCCAATCACGAGCTGCAAAAAAATGACAGGACAAGACAAACAACAGGAAGAGCCGGTGTCACACCCTGAACCTGTGACAGAACCCCCCCCCCTCAGGGACGCCTCCTGGCGTCCCCAGAGGACTCACCATGACGCCGATGGAATTGGTCAATAAGAGCGCGGTCCAGCACGTCCCGAGCTGGAATCCAGCATCTCTCCTCCGGACCATAACCCTCCCAGTCTACCAGATATTGATGGCCTCTGCCCCTCCGCCTCACATCAAGAAGTCGCCTTACCGTGTAGGCAGGCAACCCCTCGATGAGTCTGGGAGGCAGCGGAGCAGAGGTCTGGGGCTGAAGTGGGGAGCGAATAACGGGCTTGATCTTGGAAACATGGAACACCGGGTGAATTCTCTTAAATTGGGGCGGTAATTTAAGTCGAACCGTCACCGGGTTAAGCACCTTGGTTATGATGTACGGTCCAATGAATTTGGGTCCCAGTTTACGTGCGGGAAGCTTGAGGGGAATGTCCTGGGCTGACAGCCAAACCCTTTGACCACACACGTAAAGTGGGGGCTTAGAACGGTGACGATCCGCTGACGCCTTGTTCCTCTCGCCAGTCCGTGAAAGGGCTTCTCTGGCGAGCCTCCACGTACGAAGGCACCTCTGAATGAACGAATGCGCGGATGGAACAATGGCATCGGATTCTTGGGAGGGAAATAATGGGGGCTGGTAGCCTAAACAACACTGGAAGGGTGATAATCCCGTAGACGAGACAGGGAGTGAGTTATGTGCGTACTCGACCATGGTTAACCTGGAACTCCAAGTAGACGGCTCTGCCGACGCCACACAGCGCAGGACTCTCTCTAAGTCCTGGTTGGCTCGCTCAGCCTGACCGTTCGTCTGCGGGTGATAACCGGAAGATAGGCTCGCTGTCGCCCCCAGCTGTCGACAGAATTCTGTCCAAAACCTTGACACAAACTGGGGACCCCTGTCAGAAACCACGTCCACCGGGAGGCCATGAATGCGAAAAACGTGGTCTAAGACAATGACCGCTGTCTCCCTCGCTGAGGGTAGTTTGGGGAGGGGAACAAAATGAACCGCCTTCGAGAACCTGTCCACCACGGTAAGAACCACGGTATTGCCACTAGACGGGGGTAGGCCCGTGACAAAGTCCATGGCTATGTGTGACCAGGGTCTTGAAGGGATTGACAGCGGTCGGAGTAGCCCTGCCGAGGGTCGATTAGAGCCCTTACCCACCGCACACGCCGGACAGGCAGATACGAACTTCCGAGTATCCTGCGCCAGCGAGGGCCACCAGAACCGCTGCCTGATTAACGCACACGTTCGAGCCGCTCCCGGGTGGCAAGCTAGACCGGATGAGTGACCCCACTGAAGAACGCCAGTTCGGACCGACTCCGGCACGAACAGTAGACCCACTGGGCACCCCGCGGGAATCGTGACGTCGTGTAACGCCTCACGTACCCTGGACTCCACTCCCCAGGTAACCGCTGCGACCACCTGACTGGGGGCCACAATGGTCACCGGGGAAGTGGGACTAGCCTCAGCCTCAAAAATCCGTGAGAGCGCATCGGGCTTACCGTTCTTACTACCGGGGCGATAGGAGATGTTAAACACAAACCGGCCGAAGAATAATGCCCAGCGAGCCTGCCGAGAATTTAGCCTCCTCGCGGACCGAATATATTCTAAGTTCTTGTGGTCGGTCCAAACTAAGAATGGAACCCCCGCGCCCTCTAACCAGTGACGCCACTCCTCCAATGCCAACTTGACAGCCAGTAACTCTCTATTCCCGATGTCGTAATTCCGTTCCGAAGGAGTGAGACGATGAGAAAAGAATGCGCATGGGTGTACTCTGTCGTCCGAAGGTGACCTCTGAGACAAAATCGCTCCCACTCCTACCTCTGATGCATCCACCTCCACAATGAATTGACGAGACGGGTCAGGATTAGTGAGAATCGGGGCCGAAACAAAGCGGCGCTTTAGTTGCTCAAACGCCTTCTGAGCCTGCGTTGACCAACAGAAACGAATTCGTGTGGAGGTGAGATTCGTCAGTGGCAGGGCGACCTGGCTAAAGTTCCGAATGAATCGTCGGTAAAAATTGGCGAACCCCAGAAATCGCTGGACCGCCTTACGATTCTCTGGGGTGGGCCAATCAGCAACCGCCTTTACCTTCCCCGGATCCATTCGGATGCCTTCAGGCGACAGAACGAAACCCAGGAACGGAACCGACCGCGCGTGAAACTCACACTTCTCCACTTTAGCGAATAAACGATTCTCGAGTAGCCGCTGTAACACTCGCCTGACGTGCTGAACATGGTCGCGCTCGTTCTGGGAGAAGATCAGGATGTCGTCGAGATAAACAAATACAAACCGGTCGACCATGTCTCTGAGCACGTCATTTACGAGTGCCTGGAAGACCGCTGGGGAGTTTGAGAGTCCAAAGGGCATGACCAAATATTCGAAGTGACCTGTAGGGGTATTAAAAGCGGTCTTCCACTCATCCCCCCTCCTAATCCGAACCAGGTGGTAAGCATTGCGTAAGTCCAACTTCGTAAAGATGGTTGCTCCCTGCAAGAGTTCGAATGCTGAAGACATCAACGGCAAAGGGTGGCTATTCTTTACCGTGATGTCATTCAGCCCCCGGTAATCTATACAGGGACGCAATGATCCATCCTTCTTCCCCACGAAGAAGAACCCCGCCCCGGCCGGAGAGGAAGAAGGACGTATTATACCGGCTAATAGAGAATCGCTGATGTATCTCTCCATGGCCTCCCTCTCAGGACCGGAGAGCGAATAAAGGCGCCCCTTGGGTGGAGAAGTGCCAGGTAATAATTCTATCGCACAGTCGTACGGGCGGTGCGGAGGAAGAGATGAAGCTCGGGACCTACTGAACACCGCCCTCAAATCATGGTAAGCCTCTGGTACACCCGCCAGGCTCACCGGTTCCTCCTGTAACACAGAAACAGACATTAATGGGAAAGAAGCAGACACCAAACACTGAGACAAACAGAATGGGCTCCACGCCAATACGGAATTAAGAGCCCAGTCGATGTGAGGGTTGTGCTTAACCAGCCAAGTGTGCCCCAAAACCACTGGAGCAGAAGGAGAATGAATCAATAGGAATCGAATCTCCTCAGCATGATTCCCGGAAATGGTGAGGCTAATAAGCCTTGTGGAATGAGTAATCCTTGTGAGGGGGGTACCACAAAGTGTTCTGGCTGAAATTGGCTCAGCCAAGAGAGAGTGTGAGATGCCCAAGTGCTCAGCCAGTCCTATATCCATAAAATCACCCTCCGCCCCAGAATCAATTAAAGCTGACACTCGGTGGGCCGCCCCTCCGAACTGCAATAAAGCCGGGAGTGTGGATCGACCACCAGACGGCAGTAGCGTGTTAGTAACGCTCACCGTGCGTCGTCCTCTGAAGGATGAGCGTCGCCCTTTAAGGGACAACCCGCAGCCATGTGCCCCGCCTCCCCGCAGTAGAGGCACAAGTTATTGGCGAGGCGATGATGCCGCTCTGCGACAGTCAGATGAGCTCTCCCGATCTGCATGGGTTCCTCCTCAGATAGGCCGGACTGTTGTGATGTAACCACTCCCGTGCTCTGTGCGTTGCTGACGGATCTGTGAGGAAACCCCGCCCTTCGATGCTGGGAACGAATGGAAATCTGGTTGTCAACCCGGATAGCGAGGTCCACCAGTCCGTCAAGCGCGGGGGGTAATTCCAGCGAGTAAATCTCATCCTTAATGTACTCAGCTAAGCCATGGAGAAAATGGTCCCACTGTGCCTTCGAATTCCACCCACAGGATGCTGCGAGTGTACGGAACTCGATCGAATATTCCGATACGGACCGAGCCCCCTGTTGTAACAGCGACAATGCCCGTGCCGCCTCGGTGCCCAGTGACGAACGGTCAAATACCTTGCGAAGCTCCGCTGAGAAATCCTCGTATGACCTGCAGCAATCATGCTCATTGTCCCACATAGCTGTTCCCCACTCTCTTGCAAGCCCGGCCAGGTGCATGATGACGAAGGCTACCTTCGACTTCTCCGTCAAGAAGCAGGAAGGCTGTAGTGAAAAAGTCAATGAGCACTGTGACAGAAATGAGCGACATGAGTTGGGCTCACCAGAATATGGAGCAGGTGGGTTAAGGCGGGGTTCAGATCGGCGGGGGTTTGCCACCTCAGTGTCAGGTAGACCTGGTGTAGTGGGAACCACGGGAGGATGGGGCTGAAGCCGTTCGAGCCGCCGGGTAACCTCGGCTAGCTGGCGTGACATCTCCGTCATGGCATGATGAGAAGCTGACAACTCCTCCTGCTGCCGTCCTAACAGAATGCCCTGTTGAGCAATAGCTTGTCGTAACTCTAGTTCGTTCGCTGAGTCCATCGTGGTCAGTTGATTCTGTCGGGCGGTGAATGAAAGGAGGACTCAAGTTGCGGTGAACAAAAGAACAAGTTTATTCAGGGTGAAACCTGAGACACCAAAAATAATAGTCAAAGTAACTGGTGACAGTTTGAGGAAACTGTTTGGTGGCTCTCGCTGTGTCTTGCGCACACGACAGCTGACACACAGGCAGGAGAGACCACCGAGAAAGCAGGAGACAGGACGACCCAGCGGAAGACGAGCACGAGCCCAACAAGAGAATCTAACTTGCTAGAAACTCCTCGTCTACGGGTCCTGAACACAAAATCAAACAGGTAAAACACAAACCAAAATGCAGTACCGACATGTAACGTCCACGCGACATGAAGTGATCAACTGACAACAAGGGATAGACACAGCTGGGCACATAAAGGGTAGAGGGAACGAGCGACAGGTGTGGGAGATCAGCTCGTGATTAAGCACCGTAGCGCTGATACTCCAATCACGAGCTGCAAAAAAATGACAGGACAAGACAAACAACAGGAAGAGCCGGTGTCACACCCTGAACCTGTGACAATAGCAGCCTACTTTTAACAAAGCTGTTTTCTGAGAGACACGAGAGAAATGCGGCTATTTGATTTACAAACGCGCTGTGCATTTTCACTCATTTGTGTATCATATCGTCTATCATATTGTCTCTCAAGGTTTAAAACATTTAAATATACATATCAAATAGTAGAAAATGTTTATGATGCAGTAGGCTATTTTAATGAGTCTTGACAAATCTCTGATTTCTGAGAGACACAAACAGCAGCACAGCTATTTGATTTGCGCTGTGCTCAGTTTACACTCATTTACTTCACACACACACGATTGCGTAGTAATTTTAGAGATTTATGTAGCCTATAATTTTGTGCTATCCCCTGGATCACCTTTTATCCATCAAACACGAGGAGTGACTATGATGAATTTTTTCTTAGTTATAAACCCGAAGATATTTATGAAACATTGACCCGAACCCGACCCAAAACCCACAAGTTCTTCGGGACCTAACGGGTAGCAGACCTCTAGCTCAGAGACAGGATTGTGTCAAGGCACAGATATAAGCAATGCTAAAAAAATTCTGCTGCATTGGTTCCCGAAAGCAAAGTGGCCTCCCTAATTCTTAATTGGAAGAAATTTTGGAACAACCAGAACTCTTCCGAGAGCTGGCCATCCAGTCATACTGGGCAGTCAGGGGAGAAGAGGATCAGTACACACTGTAGGGGTGTTTTTCATCTGGGCAACTGGTCAGGGTGGAAGGAAAGCTACAAAATACAGAGATATCCTTAATGAAAACAGGTTTAAAGTGCTCAAGACCTCAGACTGGGCTGGACTTTCCAAAAGGACAATGACCCTAAACATACAGCCAAGACAAGACTTGATTCAGGACATCTCAGTGGATGCCTTTGAGTGGCCCAGCCAGAGACCAAATTTAAACATGATCAAACACCTCTAGAGAGACCTGAAAATGGCTGTCCATTAAAGGTTGCATCCAACCTGACATAGCTTGAGAGAATCTGCAGAGAAGAATGGCAAAAAGTTCTCAAATCCAGGTGTGGAAAGCCTGTTGCATCATACCCAAAAAGTAATTACAGCCAAATGTGTTTCAACTATGTATTGAGTGAAGGGTCTTAATATTTATGTTCATGTGTTATTTTGTTTTTTTTTTTCATTTTAATAAATTTGCCAATTTATAACAAATCTGTTTTTTGCCATTATGGGGTATGGAGTGTAGACTGATTTGAAAAATAAATAAATAAATAAAATAAAAAAAAATAAAAAAAATAAAGCATTTTAGCATAAGGCTGCCAAAATGAATGAAAGTCTAAATACTTTCTGTATGTGGAGAAGGGTAGAACATAACTCAGAGTGGTCAATTGTCTTATGAAGTTGTGAGTCAAAAAGTCCCTTTCATTTTGTATCCCATTTTAACAGGACTCAGCCTGTCATGTGTTTGCCCATAAATGTCACTGTTGACCCACCAATCATCCATCAGAAATTCTTTCATTGCTCCGTTCCCCTCGGTCTCAACACCCCTGTTGCCACAGTTACAATCTGTATCACCTTAAAAGAGATTGTCAAGGGTAATGTACAAGGTAAGTTAGTCAGATATGGAGATAAAATATTAAACTAATGAAGAATCAGTTTGACCTGAATAATTCTTGCATACCATTGTTTCAGATCCTCTTGGTGCTGTGGTATCAATGACTCTGGAGCTGGACCCTTTGACCAGAGTCTCTCGGCTGTTATTTGGTTCTAGATCAGCCTCATTTCTCTGGACCCCCAACAGCAACTTGAGCAGCATTACCCCTGTCTGCACTACTCTGTCCATCATCATCCCGGTTAGTGTGAAACAGACACAAAATATGTTTCCTTATCAGTCAGTCACTTCGACATGGTTTCTTACACTAGGGGTAGCACTGAAAGCCCCAAACACCTCTGATACTTTGAGGCCAATGAGAATTGGCAAGTGGAATTTGCATGGCACTCCCCTGGACCTACATCAGATTTGTTCTTCAGAGCGGAGCAAGTGTCATGGAAGAAGCGAGTTGCTGGTGTTACGGTATATTTCAGTGGTCTGTCTCCAAGCAGTGCATAGATAAGTGCACAGAGTTCCCCCGGGGTGCTTCAGCAACATAAGAGAGCAGCTTTCATCTAAAAAAGCGAGCACAGACAGAGAGCATCTTTTTAAAGATGCCTTTCCGCCTATGTGTTTCTAGATGCGGTCAATATCTTTCAGCCTTGGGCGGTCACTATCGCTATCTTAAGTGTTTGCATCTCACCCACGCTGAGACAACGTTTGTGCATGGCTCATGTCCTCATTGCGAGAACATGACATTGGCAACGTTGTGATCAGGACTCTCTTTTCTGGTAAGGGTCACCCCAGTTGCTCGTCCCAATCCTTCTGCAATGCGCAAAGCTTCGGCGGCTAGCTCTGAGGGTGATATGAGGGCAATGGCAGTGTTTCTGCCTGAGCAATACCACAGGCCTCCCGTTCCTCTTCTTGAACATTGCCTCCGGCGGAGTTCCCAAATGACTTTGACTGCGTAACATTTCACACCTGATTTCTCATTTGGGGCTCTGGATGAGGACAAACTATTGATAGCAGCTTCAGAGGCTAGGCTTGTGCCTTCCGACGCTGAGGACTCAGCTGGACTCCCACCCTCGGGTGCGGGAGCTCAGTCTGAGTCTGATGCAGAGTTGGCAGCCATGCTTGCCTGGGGCACCACAAATATCAGGCTGGAATGGAATCCTCCGCCATGTCCCTAGCATTTGCGGCTAGATGATTAGTATCTGGGCTCGGAACATGACTCATAGCCACACCCCGCCGCAGTGCCTTTCCTCCCGGAAGTGCATGAAGAGCTGACGAAGTCGTGGAGGGCACCATTCACTGCCAGGTCCCGCTTCAAAAGCTCTTGACGCGGTGTGACAGCAGGGGGTATACGGATGTTCCAGAGGTAAAACATGCGGTTGTGGTGCATTTATGTCTGCAAAATACCGCCACCTGGCAGAATCATCCCAGACTCCCATCAGGGGCCTGTAAGTTCACTTCGTCTCTAACAGCAAAGGCTTACAGTGCTGCTGGACAGGCCACCTCCACCCTGCATGCCCATCCTGCAGGTCCATGAGGCCAAAGCTCTAAAAAAGCTGCATAAGGGTAGTTCTGAGCCGGGATTGATGCAGGAACTGTGCTCGGCAACCAACTTTGCTCTATGAGTGACGAAGGTCACGGCACAGGCTCTTTGCCAGATGTCCACCATGGTGGTCCAGGAGTACCATCTCTGGCTTAACCTTGCTGAGATGAGGGTCAACAAAGTCCGCTTTTGGATGACTAGTAATTTCCTACTACTTAATTCTGAAAAAACAGAGATTCTAATTATTGGACCAAAAACCTCTGCACGTAATAACCTAGAATACTGTCTAACACTTGATGGCTGCTCTGTTAAGTCTTCATCAGTTAGGAACCTGGGTGTGCTCTTTGATACCAATCTTTCATTTGAAAGACACATTTCTAGCATATGTAAAACCGCATTCTTCCATCTTAAAATAATGTCTAAACTACGACATATGCTCTCAATGACAAATGCGGAACAGTTAGTTAATGCATTCATGACCTCAAGGCTAGATTACTGTAATGCTCTACTGGGTGGTTGCCCTGCTCGCTTGATAAACAATCTACAGCTGGTACAAAATTCAGCAGCTAGAGTTCTTACTACAACCAGGAAGTATGACCATATTAGCCTGGTTCTGTCAACACTGCATTGGCTCCCTATTAAACATTGTATTGATTTTAAGATCTTGCTAATTATTTACAAATCACTAAATGGTTTAGCTCCCCAGTACCTGAGCGAGCTCTTAACGCATTATAGTCCTTCATGTCTATTGCGATCTCAGAATTGTGGTCAGTTTTCTAGAATATCAAAATCAACTGCAGGCGGTAGATCCTTCTCCTATTTGGCACCTAAACTTTGGAACAATCTTCCTAGCATTGTTCGAGAAGCAGACACACTCTGTCAGAAATCTAGACTAAAAACGCATCTCTTTAACCTGGCATACACAACACATAACAAATTATCAATTTATATTTTCACATCTGTTAAAGGATTGTTAGGCTGCATAAATTAGGTCAGCCAGAACCGGGAACATCCGATGTACTCGTTACATCAGAAGAAGAATGGCATCCATGCTAATATTAGTCTCTCTGTTTATCCCGAAGTCTACCGTAGTCAGCTGGATCTGGGCCGTATCCAGATCAGATGGAGGACCTGTGCCTAGACACGACCATGCATCCCTGAAGTTTCAGCTGAAATTGAGTCATTATATCTTCAACAAAATCATTTCCATACCAGCGTGATGAATCCGATCTTCAACTAGATGGAACTGGATTAAATATTTTGATTGTTGCGCTCCCAATCTGACTTATGACTTGTAACGCTGCCTGAATCATAATCATGCACTGTTCGTTGTTGGCCAGAGGGGAACTGGCCCCCCGACTAAGCCTGGTTTCTCCTAAGGTGTTTTTCTCCATTTTTGTCACCAGTTGGAGTTTGGGTTCCTTGCCGCTGTCGCCTTTTGGCTTGCTTAGTTGGGGACACTTGATATTCAATGTTTTTGATCTACCTGCATTGACGCCATTGTATGCAAACTGAACTGAGCTGGACGTTGGCATCACTGTTTTCTCCAGAGCTGATGTATAGATGCATTAACTAAATTAATTAAACTATTGATTTTTACAAACAAATGAATCAATACTGAATTTACTTAAGCTGGAAAATAACACCATTTTCTTCTAGAGCTGCTGTGCAGCCAAAATTATTTGCCAGTTATCACTGTAAAGTTGCTTTGACACAATATGCATTGTAAAAAGCGCTATATTAATAAACTTGACTTGATGGCCCCATCTCGTTGTTACAAGTACAGAAGGGGACAGCGACACAGGAATAATGGTAATGATGTTTATTGAACAACCAGTATAGATGACAGAGTGCAGGTAAGTGAATACAAGTGGATACGATGACAGATATAGATGTAGAACTGATACTTGTCTTGTTTTGCAGGAATGGCAGACGAATGACAGACTTGAGGCTTGAGCAGACACTGATGAACTCACGATCGACAAGGAGAACACGAGGAGACGAGGGAACACACTGGAGACAGGTAAGTATCTTCGGAGGAGTCCTTAAGGTAAGCAGATTGGTAAGAACCATGTGCAAACGAGACCAAACAGTGACTGAGTGAGAGCATGAGTCTTTTATGGTGCTGCTGATGAGGGTGCTGATTGATGGCAGGTGTGCGTCGTTAGTACTCCAGTGATGACGTGCGCTGTGTCTGTGTGAGGGTAGAGCTTGGCGTGTCTGTGACATTACCTTACATTACATTACAAGCTGGTAGGTGACGGGGTTGATCTGCCGGACGATTGTGAGGGGACGAATGAACCTGGGACTCAGCTTCCTACAGGGCAGGCACATCCTGATGTCCCTCGTCGACAGCCAGACCTTCTGTCCCGGCTGGTAGTTAGGAGCATTGGAGCGTCGAGCGCCGAAGGTCGGTCATTCTGCGCCTGCGTAGGGCTCGTTGGAGCTGATGGTGCGCGGAGTCCCAGACCCTCTCGCTCTCTCTGAACCAGTAGTTGACTGCTGGTACGTCCGAGGGTTCCCCAGTCCAGGGGAACAGTGGGGGTTGGTAGCCGAGTACGCACTGAAACGGGGTGAGTCCGGTGGTAGGCTGCCGTAGCGAGTTTTGGGCGTTTTCGGCCCAACCCAGGAACTGGTTCCAAGAGTCCTGGTGGCCGTGACAGAAGGTACGCAGGAAGTGTCCAATCTCCTGTATCTTCCGCTCCGTCTGCCCGTTCGTTTGTGGATGGTAACCTGAAGAGAGGCTTATGGTCACACCTAGGAGTTTGAAGAAGGCCTTCCAGACCCTGGAGATAAACTGTGGTCCTCAGTCTGATACAATGTCCTCAGGAATTCCATAATATCTGAAAATACAGTTAAACATCAGTTCAGCAGTCTCCATAGCAGTAGGCAGTAATCTTAGGGGAATTAGACGACATGACTTAGAAAACCTCTCCACAACCACAAGTATGCATGTACAGTTATCAGATGCTGGAAGATCGGTGATGAAATCAACCCCTGGTGTGACCATGGGCGATTGGGAATGGGCAGAGGTTGGAGTTTTCCGGAGGGAAGATGGCGTGGACTTTTTGAGATGGCGCATTCCTTGCACGTACCTCCTGACGTCTGCTGCCATGTTCGGCCACCAGAAGCGTTGTTTCAGCAACGAGAGGGTTTCATTGACCCCAGGGTGGCCAGTGCCCAGTGACGTGTGAGATGCGTGAATGAGGGGGACAACCCGGCGGAGCGTTTGTGGAGGCATTGGACTCGGGAAGGGTTTCTTCGGACCAGACAATGGGATTCACGAAGATCTTCTCCAGCAGAATAGGTTCAGGGATTTCAGGCATATCATCAGGACCATGGATGCAAAAGAGAGCATCAGCCTTTACGTTCTTGGATCCTGGACGATACGAGATGGAGAAATTGAAACGGAGAAATTGAAACGGGTAAAGAACAGAGCCCATCTTGCTTGGCGTGGGTTTAATCGCTTTGCATCTCTAAGATATTCCAGGTTCTTATGGTCAGTTAAGACTACAAACGGGTGTTTGGCTCCTTCGAGCCAATGCCTCCACTCCTCGAGGGCTAACTTGATGGCCAGAAGCTCCCTATTCCCGATGTCATAATTCACTTCCGCCGGGTTGAGTTTGCGGGAGAAGAAGGTGCATGGGTGTAGTCTACTTGGGCTCCCCTGCTGCTGTGAGAGGACCGCTCCCACTCCGGTTGTTGAGGCGTCAACCTCCACGACGAAGGGTTTGTTGGGATCAGGCTGTACCAGGAGGAGAGCGGTGGTGAAGGCTTCCTTGAGAGTTTCGAAGGCTTGAGTGGCGGCTGGAGTCCAGGACAGAGACTTGGGCTTACTGCGCAGGAGGTTCGTGAGTGGAGTGGAGATGATACTGTAACCTTGAATGAAGTTGATAGAAGTCGATAGAAGTTGGCAAATCTGAGGAATCTCTGAAGTTCTTTTACTGTTGTGGGAATGGGCCAGTCTTTTATTGCAGAGACCTTCCTCTTGTCCATCCGGATGCCACTGCGATCAATGTAGTAGCCAAGGAACTGCACTGAGGGCTGGTGGAAGGTACACTTCTCTGCTTTCAGGAACAAATTGAACTCCCTCAGGCGTTGCAGGACCTCCGCAACGTGGTGGTGATGGTCGGCCAGGCTCCGGGAGTAAATCAGGATGTCGTCGATGTACACTAGGACTGACTTGTGCAGGAACTCCCGGAGCACCTCATGGATGAAATCCTGGAATACAGAGGGGGCGTTGACAAGTCCATTCGTCATGACCAAGTATTCGTAGTGGCCAGTAGGGGTCACAAATGCTGTCTTCCATTCGCCCCCCTCACGTATACGGATGAGGTTATACGTGCTGCGGAGGCCCAACTTGGTGAACACAGTGGCACCTCGGAGATGTTCCAGTGCAGACGGGACGAGAGGAAGTGGGTATAGGAACTTCACTGTGATTTTGTTAAGTGCTCTGTAATCTATGCAGGGCCACAAGCCTCCGTCCTTCTTCGCCACAAAGAAAAAGCTGGAAGCAGCAGGGGAAGTAGACAGGCGGATGTAACCTTGTGACAGAGCCTCTTTGATGTATTCCTCCATGGCCTTCTCCTCGGGGATGGAAAGTGAGTAAATTTTCCCTTTGGGCACTGGCTCACCGGGAAGCAGATCAATGGCGCAGTCCCATGGCCGGTGTGGAGGCAGCGTGGAGGCTTTCTTGAGGCAGAAGACATCACTGAAGTGGGAATAACATTTAGGATTATCCATGGAACGATTCTCTAGGGGACTTTCTATGGAAGTAGCACAGACTGGTAATTTCAGAACGCAGAGAACTTGGAACAGGAAATTCAGGAAAACAGTCCAGGAAACACTTGTCTCCCCACTTCAGGATTTCCCCAGTCTTCCACGAGATGACCGGGTTGTGCTGCTCCAACCATTGGCACCCTAAGATCACATCAGCGGTGGATTCCTCCAAAACCAGCAGATGGAGTTGCTCAGTGTGGAAGATGCCAACTTGGAGTTGAATGGGGCCGGCGCTGAAGCGCACTTGTCTTCGGCTTAGTGGTCTTCCAGTTACCGAGTGGATCTGATAAGTCGACGGCGTGGCTGTTGTCTTGAGCTGGAGCTGGCGGCAGAGGGCTCCGGAGATGAAATTCCCGGCTGACCCAGAATCGAGGAGGGCACTGACTGGAAGAGACAAACCGGCAGCAGTAAGGTTTACAACAGTGGTAAGTGGTTTCATCTTATTTATCGAAGGAATGATAACACTCACCATGGGACGAGCTGGGCAAGTGGGGCATTCAGAGATGTAATGCCCAGATTGACCACAATACAGACAAAGGTTCTGGGTCAGCCACCTCTGCCGCTCAGCTGTAGATAGACGGGTATTCTCCACTTGCATGGGTTCGTTGGCTGGTTCTGGGGAGCTGACGGATTCTGGTCGGCCCTGGTGCTCTTCGAGACATGACTGCATACGAGTGGCAAACCTGATGGAAAGTTGGATGAAGCGCTTGAGCCCGATGGAATCCTCGTATGCAGCGAGATGCGATGAGGGCCTGCTCGTTCCAACCGCTAGAGGCAGCAAGGGTTCTGAATTGGAGAGCATAGTCAGTTACAGACATGGAACCTTGTTTGAGCTGATATAATTTCTCACCAATTGATGAATCCCAAGCAGGTTTTCCAAAGACTTCTTTGAAGTGAGTGGTGAAACTGGAGAGAGACTGGGTGATGGGATTCTTTTGTGACCAGAGCAGTTCTGCCCAGCGAAGCGCCTTGCCATCTAGCTGAGAAATTATAAACGCTACCTTAGCATGGTCATCGGGATACAAGTGCGTTTGCATCTCCAGGACCAGCAAACACTGCAGGAGAAATCCGTTGCAATCCTCCGCTGAACCAGAGAAGGGCGCCGGTTTGGCCATGGGACTGGCAACCACGGTGGTGAGGGAGAAGCGGCGGTGACTGCGGAAGTGTGCGCTAGTGCAGATGCCGGTGGAATGGTGGTGAGTGCTCGGCGTAGTACATCCACGAGCTCTTGGAATGGATCTGGAGCACTCATACTGGCTGTTCAGTGGTGTGGGTCCGGTCTTCTGTTACAAGTACAGAAGGGGACAGCGACACAGGAATAATGGTAATGATGTTTATTGAACAACCAGTATAGATGACAGAGTGCAGGTAAGTGAATGCAAGTTGATACGATGACAGATATAGATGTAGAACTGATACTTGTCTTGTTTTGCAGGAATGGCAGACAAATGACAGACTTGAGGCTTGGGCAGACACTGATGAACTCATGATCGACAAGGAGAACACGAGGAGACGAGGGAACACACTGGAGACAGGTAAGTATCTTCGGAGGAGTCCTTAAGGTAAGCAGATTGGTAAGAACCATGTGCAAACGAGACCAGACAGTGACTGAGTGAGAGCGTGAGTCTTTTATGGTGCTGCTGATGAGGGTGCTGATTGATGGCAGGTGTGCATCGTTAGTACTCCGGTGATGACGTGCGCTGTGTCTGTGTGAGGGTAGAGACTGGCGTGTCTGTGACACTCGTAAGGTGACCTCTTCGGCGACACTGTCGAGGACGTTGCCCACCATTTCTTACCAGTCCAGAAGCAGATGGAGGCGATTCAACTGATCCTCCCAGCCAGCAACTGCCACTTGAGCTCTGCTACAGCCCAGGCTGCAGCTTCAAACAGTCCAAGCTGCAGCTTCAAACAGCCTAAGCGGCAGCTTTAAGGGTCCATGAGATGGGTGAACCAGAGGTGAGAGGAGCTGCTCTTTCCCAGGAGGTGGTGAACACACTGCTCATTCCCATGGTGGAGGGCCAGGTAGAGAATCTTTGGTTTCATTTTCTTTTTGTTCCGCTGCTCGCCCACGTGACAGCGGTACCCAAATTTTCAAAGAAAGAGCAACTTCCTCAATCACTGGATAACACAGTTTGCAGCATGGACATGATGGACGCAGACTTATGGCCTCCTCATATTCAGACATGACTCGCACAAAGTCCTGCACAGGTCAGTGTGGCGCTTCCAGAGGAGCAAATTCCTCAACTGTCACAGGCCGGTTCCAATTGGGGCTTCTGGAGCAAGGTAGGTGTTCCATCACACCTACAGCCACAGGATCGGGATATGCGGCTTCCAGACATGGCAGCCAATGCTTGACGAGCACACTCAGTCAATGCTAAACTTCCTAAAGAGAAAAACAGCGGTTCTACTGAAACAATTTCAGAGAGAATGTGGCGTCCTCGACTGTGGTCATGCATACGAGACGGCTTCAGCATTGGCTACAGACTCGAGTACAGAGATGGTCAAGGCACAGCGGCACACATCACATGGCCATAAAGCCAATTTGTTGTAGCTTATTCAGCCCTGTGACAGACCTTGTATTTCTATGAGCAGGGGTTCTGCTAGAACAGTGGTCCCCAAACTGGTGAATGCATACCCTTGAGGGTACATGAGGTGACAGAGGGGGTATGCAAACAAAATGCTGAGTTTTGCAGTTCATTTAATTCTACCCTACCTTAAAATAGCATTAAAACGAGCATGTATTTCTAACAGGCCAAATGCCGTAAAAGGTCAAAACTGACTGCATCCACAAACAGCATACATATGATAGGTTGTGTGCAGAGTATGCTGCCTTAGCAAATTGCGCTACTTTACGGTCGTTCTCAGTACATTTGTAAAATTGGGGATTTATCACTTATATAGACAAATATAGACTGTGCATAGAGGTCGAATAAGACTCTCTTCGCTACAAAAACATCAACTCATCGAATCATTTGAACGATTTGAGTCAATGATCCAATGACCCATTCATAAATACAGCCACTTGCTTCATTACTGAAAGAATAAATGACTCGATGGCTCACTCATTAAGACAGTGATGTACCACCACCTACTTGCGGTTTTAGTTTAATATTTAAAAGCATCACTTCATTTTTACCATCATTGCATATTTCTCTTTTGAACAGTTTTTTTTTTTTTTTTTTAAACATTATTTTATAAAGGTAAAAAATGCACTGGAGGGTTATGATCACTAACCCAGTCTAAGTGGAAGAGAGAGGGTACGCAGAAGGATGCTAAATGCCTCAGGGTGTACACCACTTTAAAAAGTTGGGAACCACTGCCCTAGAACAAGTGACCAGGCGTGTTGTGATCACAACAGACACATCCAAGACTGGCTGGGATGCCGTGTGTAATGGGCGTGCAGCGTTGGGCTCTTGGACAGGACATTGACTGCAGTGGCACATCAACTGCCTTGAGTTGCTAGCGAAATTGCTGGCCCTGTGAAGGTTTCAACCATTGATACAGAGCAAGCACATGCTGGTCCAGACAGACAACACGGCGGCAGTAGCATACATAAACAACCAAGGTGGTTAATCTCATAACGCATGTCGCACTTACATCCCAGGCAAAACTGCTCAGCGGACACACTCTCGCAACAAATTACACTTCAGGGGGAGTGTAGATTTCATCCCTAAGCAATCTAGCTGATTTGGCATTTTCCCCTGGGAACATCTCAGTTACTATTTTAACCTCTGTTCCCTGATGGAGGGAACGAGACGTAGTGTCACAACCCCCTGCCACAACACTGAACTGGCCGCTGAAATGGCTCCTCAGCACAAAACTGAATGAATCTCTTTTATACCCGTATGTCCGGGAGAGTGTGGAAAATTCCACTCAACAAATCTCAATGGCCTTTTCTCAAAGTATCAGAGGTGTTTGGGGCTCCCAAGTGCGCCCCTTAGAGTCAGTCATCGACACCACATCTTGTTTTCTCCATCAGGGAATAGAGGTTACAATAGTAACCGAGACGTTGTATGTGATAAAATCTTGCATCAAAAGTTAAAGAAAGTTAAAAATACAAATTAAAGGGATAGTTCACCCAAAAATGAAAATTGTCCAATGATTACTTATCCGCAAGCCCTCAATCTCTTTGTACCATGCCCGGGCGTGGTTTGTTTAACCGCCCCTGGCCCGCTTGAAAGAGGTGGGCCAAAGCACAGCTAGGGCTCACACCGGAGCATGGAACAGCTACTACTGTTGTGTATGCTACTGTCATCATTACGACAGCAAACACCTCACCTTAATGAATGGGAATTGTAGTTTGCAAGTAAAGCTGCAAATTCCCCCATCAACGTCAGCTGCCTCCGTAATAATCTTCTGATATGTACAGCACAATCAAGTGAAATCGTTTTGCGGCATAACTTATAAATCTATAAGGCAGTCTATTTGCAAAAGTGCTTTTGTTTTCTTCCTGTTTTCTTCAAAACAAAAAGTTGCATCGTAAATGACGTAAGCATGCTCCGGCCCAGAACGTTATGGTGAAATGTGAGTGCAGGCCAGCAGGGGAGTGGGAAAGGTGGACAATCGTGCCAGGGCACAGTAATCAAAATAAAGTGTTATCAATTACGATTATTTCGATGACATTAGTAAGGACCTTATAATGTTTCTTTATAATATTATATTTTATATTGCACATATATTTTCTCTCTGTGTATTTGTTATGTGTTCACTACAGGAGTGTATTTCAGACTACCATGAAGTCCTGCTCTCTGGCAAGATGAATGTAACAACAGAAGTTATTCCAGGAACAAGAGGTCTGAGACCAGTGCTGAGCCCTGACTGCTGGCCCATGTTTACAGAGATGGTCTGTAGGATATACATACATATAGTACAGTAACGGACTCTGGGGAAGCACTGTGATCCATTTGCAGAGATTTTATTAGGGTAAATAAAAAGACGATAGCCAGGTCAGACAGTCCAAGGTCATGCAAACAATACTTCACAATACATGACAGGAAGAGAGGCCCTTAAATAGGAAGCAGGTGGCATGTGACAGGAACCAAGCACCCTCTGGTTGTTACTAGGGGGAATGTTCTACTGGGATGTTACAAATGTAACCCTATTAGTGAATATGTTTGTGTTTTCCAGGTGGTTCTGGAGAAAGTGTGTGGAGAAGATCATGTGTGTATATCAGATTTAAATGTGTCTCTGTCTTTTATGAGGTTAGTGTACACTTCACTTTTGTTAGAATTGCCTCCAAGAGACCAATATGATATGATGGCCAGTATTGTAAACTATATGTAAGCAGTATATCTAAACTTTGCAAAAAAAAAAAAAAAAAAAATGCAGAAGTAAAAATACAGTATTCAAAAAGCTCAAATCTGGCATCTTATATGCAAGGGAAGTCAGGCATCAAAACTTGTGGTTTTGATGCCTGACAAGGGTGTTTTCTCAGAATAAGGGAGGCAGTGCGTCTTCAAAAAAAAAAAAAAATTGAGAAAATAATCCACATTGCAAATATTACAAAATATGAGATTAAACTAGGTATACATCACAAATTTTTCTATTGTGACACTGTCTAATAATGAGACCAGCAGTTAAAGTTTCAGAGGGAGGCAGCATTTCTCTTGCCTCCTATGTGCTTATTGAGTTGTAATAGAGCCACCTAATGTGTGCCATGGGTTTGGTGTGGGGTAATTGAAAATGAGTAGGAAAAAGTAACGTGAGAGGAGGCAATGTCTTCATTGTGCTATGATTGGCCTGTTGCACGGTTAATGTGATAAATAATGCCTCTCGTATTTGTATGTTCCATATCTACAAATTGGTTTGATTAAAAAAGTAGCTCAATGAAAAAAAAAAGTTAACAGCTCACCCCTGTAGATATCACTGCATTGTCAAATCCAAAACAAACTTGAAATTTACTTTAAATAATGATCTGTCAGGGTTTTTTAGTTAGCAATCAGGTACATGTCCATGACCATTAAGATGGCTGCAAAGTTTACAGAGCATTGATGAATATATAATTATTAATTATATATTATCAATGATTTGATGACACTGTATCTTTTATCTGTGTCCCAGTGATATTGTAGTGAGCACTGTAGGTTACCAAGTAAATCTCTCAGTGGAGGTGTCCAATAGCGGAGAAGATTCCACGGACACAGAGCTTTTCCTTCATCATCCTACCTCCCTGTCCTTCACCCACATCAAAACGGTCAGATACTCTTTAAAGTGTCGTGAAACCCCCCTGTTTTAGCACTGGTTGTTCACATCTCAGATTTGAAAAAGACTCAAGAAATGGGTGTGTAAAGCTGTGGAAAATTAGGAGTCACAGGGAATGAGGCTTACAACACTAACCAAGACGTTTTCTTTTTTCTCTTGCGTGAAAAGCTGCTCCATACCTCATCATCTCTTCCACTATTCCAGTGTGGTATTTAGCGTATTTACACAGGCTATTTTCACTAAAGAAAATTACATTTCAACATGTACTAATTCCTTTTTTTTACTCGTAAGAATTGAGTTCAGAAAGTATGTTTTACTAGTTGAAGTTTAATTTTTAATATATGTATTTCTGCGAGTGATGACTTAACATTTAATATCATATAAGAATATAAGAATTACCTCACCTGAGGCGGTGTTGATAAAGCCAAAAGGTAGGGCAGGTAACGTGGTCAAAATCCAGGCACAAGGTCAAAAACAATGAAACAGTCCAATCAACAAACAGGGCAAAACAGTAATCCAAGAAACCTAATCCAAAATCAGGCAGAGAAGTCATACACAAGAGGCAATGGTCAGACAATGAAAATGCTCGATAATAGCAGTAAATTAGCAATCAGTACCACAAGTATAAATTGAATTTCTGATATTAAGAATTAACATTTTACCTAGTAATAATGTAATTGTTGATATCAACAATTCATATCCTACAAGTATTTAAAAAGATGGCAAACTATGGAAAGGAACTTATGGATATCACAAATTAGTTACATACTAGTAAAAATTGCAAGTACACATATGAGCTACTGGATGTATTTCTTACTAGTGAATTTTTTTGGTATCAATAATTACTTTGTTACTAGTAAAAATATAAATTCCTGGTATCGAGGATTACATTTTTTACTAGTTGAAATGCTAGTTCTTTGTCTGTAAATGTATTTCAACATATTTAATTTGGTATTACTGATATCTAGAAATGGATTTCAGATGTCAATAATTTGAAGAGATATCTACAGTAAAATGACTTTCTTGTAACAATTACATTACAGATATCAGAAATAGGGATGCACCAATCCGATACTAAGATTGGGTATCGGCTTCGATACTGCCATTTTTGCCAGATCGGGTATCGGTCAGATGGGACCGATCCAAATCCGATATTGTGCATGTACTATTCTGTGTTATTGTTAACTGTTGAACTGTTGAATAAACACAATATCACACTTGTAGCCATGCTATTGTTGAATAGTAAATCACTGGGACATTTAACTAGTGAAAATACATTTACAGATATCAAGAATAATAGTTTTAATTGTAGAAATATAATTTCTGATATCAAGAATGATCATTGTTACCAGTAAAGATTTCATTCCTGATACCAAGAATTAGCATTTTAACTAGTGCAATTGTTGATATCAAAACATCATATCCTGGGGATGATTAAAAGTCAAATCTACTTGCCATACAGCTGTGGCGCATCGTGTCAAATAATGTCCCCTGTCAGGGCTCCAGACTGCGCCTAAAACGGTCGCATTTGTGACTAAAAATATTAATTTGCGAGTGATATTTTTGCTGAGGTCACCATTGGCGACCATAAAAAATTCACACGTTTTGACTGTAAAATTTGCATGTTATTTGCGTGTTCTGTGACCAGTAGCCTATCACATAATTTGTTGTGTTGACGTAATTAAATGAGATACTGTGTGTGAATGATTCGCTGAGTTAGAGCGCTGAAATATGAACAGATAGGGAAAAATTTCACACACCAAACAGACGCCAAAGTATGGAAGCCCGTTTCCGCCACAATTGAGTAAAAAAATATAATTTTGTAAGTCATAATAATGAGAAAGTTTCTCATAATTATGACTTAGTATCTCATTATATTGAGAAACTTTCTCGTAATAATGACTTAGTTTCTCATAATAATGAGAAACTTTCTCGTAATAATGACTTAGTTTCTCATAATAACGAGAAACTTTCTCGTAATAATGAGAAACTTTCTCATAATTATGACTTTGTATGTCATAATAATGAGAAACTTTCTTATAATAATGACTTAGTTTCTCATAATGACGAGAAACTTTCTCGTAATAATGACTTAGTTTCTCATAATAACGAGAAACTTCTACGCATGCGCAGAGCAGCGGAGCAGAAGGGCGTGGCACGCTAGCGACATCCGCTGGTCAAAGTCTTGTAAATGCGAGAACAGCAAACATGGCACGTTATGCAAAACAGTTGTTTTCGTTAAAGTAATCTACAAAGTGCAGTCTATCTATAGTATCATTAAATAACATCGGTTATTATAAATTATCAGTATATCTTCAATACTTTTCCATGCGCACGAGAAGGTGGAACGCAAAGTGGTTTCCGTGGTAACGGTGGAAACTGTTGCATGAACGCGATGGCTTACAAAACTATCAGATTAACGAAGGAATATGACATGTATTCGTTAAGTTTAAGAGCAATGTCTTCATAAAATGTGTGAGTTTATGTGTTAACATTAACACGTATTTCGCGGATGAGTCTAGGCTATTTGATGTGCAGGTTTGCCTAGACAAGGCGCTGGAAAGCTTATCTAATATAAACCGGGTCCTAAAGCATTTGCCCAGTCATAAACCTTCATTCCAGTGATATTCCTACAGAAAACACCTTTTAAGATGTTTATGACTCATTAGAATGTATGCAAAAGACAGCTTTCTAGGTGAAGCGTTCTTTAACAGACTTGGATATGTAGGTGTGTGCTGTCTTATCATTCCTCTATCTGTTTGAAATCCATGGATCACCACTCTGTGTTTCTGCTTGTTCATACACAAAAATACAAATGAATGTTACAAATGAATAAACGACTATATCCCGTCTCATGGCTACTGATAATTTATCAATAATGTTATTTATTTAATGATATTATAGATTACACTTTGCAGAACGTGCCATGTTTGCGGAGTTATCGCATTTGACCAGCGGATGTCGCTAGCGTGTCACTGCTCCGCTGCTTTGCGCATGCGTAGAAGTTTCTCATTATTATGAGAAACTAAGTCATTATTACGAGAAAGTTTCTCATTATTATGAGAAACTAAGTCATAATTACGAGAAAGTTTCTCATTATTATGAGAAACTAAGTCATAATTACGAGAAACTAAGTCATTATTACGAGAAAGTTTCTCATTATTATGAGAAACTAAGTCATAATTACGAGAAAGTTTCTCATTATTATGAGAAACTAAGTCATTATTACGAGAAAGTTTCTCATTATTACGAGATACTAATTCATTATTATGAGAAACTTTCTCAATATAATGAGATACTAAGTCATAATTATGAGAAAGTTTCTCATTATTATGACTTACAGAATTATATGTTTTTACTCAATTGTGGCGGAAACGGGCTTCCATACCAAAGAACTAGAGCTGATGAAAGCCGACTGTGTTGTTGCCTCGCGTCGCCTGCGTCAGTGCAAAACAGCTGCATTTGAACACACCGTTCTGCTCCTGCGTAAAGGAGACAACTGCCTATTTCTTAATATAAATTCGTCTGTATTCGTCATTCAAAAGGGGAAACCGGCTCTACAGACTGCAGATACACACACAATGCAGCACGTGCTTACCATTTAAATATCTATCATGCTGATCACTTTCATTATTCCACTCCGCTCATGCTCATTAGATAAATTTAAGGTCATTAAAAGTCTTCAGTGCCTTAAACAGTATAACAAGAGTATAAACGATCATTTTAAGGCGTCTTATATTTTGTGGATGGAAAAACAAATCGCGATACTCCCTAATATGATTATTATTAATTTCATTAAATAAATATGAGCGCTGCATGTTTTAAAGTCAAAAGATGGCGCTGTTGCGCGTTCTTCAGAGCAGCTCGCATTCAATGATTAGCGCACATTTGTCAACCGATTGCTTATGAACTAATGCTGATCAATTATCACAAAGTTTACTTTATATTACTTTATATTATTTATAATATAAAGTAAACTTTGTGATCAATTATCACAAAGTTTACTTTATATTATTTATATTATATTGTGTTGTAAACGGTTGTAGCAATGTAATTTTTTTTTCTAATCCTCATCTGAACTTGAATGAGCAGCAAAAGTAAAGCACATACATTTAAAAAATGTATGTGCTTTACAAACCAAATTTAATTTATTTATATATTTATTTCCATATATTTATATTTATTTTCATTTGATTCAAAGTAAACTGTTGTAGCTTCAGAAAGCAAGGACTAAGAACATTATTTGACACATATTATTCAATATAAATATTTTACTAGCATCAGGGTTATTATAGTCAACTAAAACCATTAAAAACATTTTTTATTGCTTGAAATAAATGTTAATACTAAAATAAAAATCTATACAAACTAAACAGACATGTTTAAAAACAACAAAAAATAAAACTAAAAACAACAAAAAATAAAATAAATAAAACTTAACAAAAAATGAAAGCAGAAAATATAAAAATCTAATCAGATTCAAAATATCAACAAAAACTATAATAGTATTAAGTGAAAATAGTGACATTCATTTCCCAGAAAAGTCACAAGATGAAAAAGCTGAAACTGTAAAGGGGACATATATAAACACAACAGGATGACTAAAAGTAAGTGATTTTAAAATTTTAAGTTCATTGTTGTGTGGCTCTTAAAAAAATTATTTGGCGCCTGTTTTTTCCCCTATAGGAGCCAATGGCTCCTTAATGAATTTTTTTTGTCTGGAGCCCCTGCCTGTGTAGATACGTTGGATGGGTTTTTGTAAGTGGAATGCTTGTTTGCTCTAAAAAGAGCATGACACATAGCAAACAGCTAAAAGTATTCCTAATATGTTGGCCTTCACAAACACCCATAAGAGCTGTACTTGTAATGTTTGAGTTGGGGGAGGCACGACACGTTTGCAAGGTAGTTTAATATGAAGGTAAAATGATGCCTAAAAGGTTTGCATGCACATGGTAAGATTTGTGAAAGTGTATATAAGATTGCAAGTGTAAATTAAATTTGCATGGGCAAGAGAAGCTTTGTAAAGGTGTAAATCACCTTTCAAGTGTAAGAAAAAAAGATTTGCAGCATTTTAACATCCATCCATCCATCCTCCAAACCGCTTGTCCAACGTATTGGATGGATGGCCAGTCCATGTTCTGGTAACATGCATAATAGAAATAAAGTTCCAGTGCCATAATTGAAATTTTGTTCTTTGTCATGTAGTCTGGTGGACAGGCGTGGTGTGAGTCCAATCACACAGAGCATTCAAGCATCACACGCACAGCATGCAAGCTTGGTGCAACAGTATTCCGTCAGAGAGCAAAGGTTGGTAAACCACCAGACAAGCTTCATCAACACTTCAGCCATCATAAAATCACCTTTTACTATGTTTATTGTAATGTAATTCTCAGATTAAATTGCAAAATCTGATAAATTACTGGATCTTGCTAATTAAAGCATTACTATTACTATTGCTCATACAGAAAGTTTGGGAATTTCAATAAAAAATGAGAGTCTTTGGACTGTTAGGTTCTAAATGCATGATGAATGAGTACCTCCCCCTCCCCCAATTAAGAAAAATTTAATTAAATAGATATAAGCATTATAAGCATTAAATAAGCATTTGAGTGCCCATATATGGATAGGCTAGTTGTGCAAATGAGTGGCATTCAGTGGAACACCGGTCACTCGTTTTGTCATTTAAATCACATACAGATTACCAGCAAATTTCTAAAATTCTTTAACTTTAATTGCTCAAAATCAATCAATCTTAATATAGAATAAATAGCATATGGAATTATTGATCTGAATTAGAGGTCGGCCGATATATCGGGCCGATATTTGTCTTTTTTTAATATATCGGCATCGGCCGATATCCGTGTTTAGTAGCGCCGATTTAAAGCCAGGCACGTCCGCGGGCAGCCCTGTGTTATTGGTGCTGCTGCCGCATGTGAATTGAAACTTTTGGAAGATTCAACAACAGTCCTGGGAGATAAAGGTAGCCTAAGGCTTAAATTCTGATATTTCAAAGTCCTATGGCCATATATTTACTATATATTACTAGTAAACTATGAAGTGTTGCTTCACTTAGTGAAAGAAACAACGGATAGTATAGAACCGTCGGGAACTGGCATAATGCTACAGCTGGTTGAAGGTTCGCTTACTTGTAGTTAACTTTAAGGACTGTAGTCCAAAACTACCAGCAGCTTGCTTGCTAACATATTAGCCCCAATGTTATAAGTTCTGTTTTATTTTTCATGTATCGGAGTCAGAGAATTTCACTCTGAGCTTGGGGTGGAGAAGGCGGCAGCTCTGACAAACATTGCAGCGTGATTGAGGGCTACGTTACTCCGACAAATATTGTCAATATTAAGAGGATTTGGCATTTCCAATTAATGTAAGCCTGTTACATTCTTCTAGTCTATTATTATTACTATTAGGTAAGCTACTTTTATTATTAAATTAATATTATAATAAATTTGCCCCGCAACAATTTCACAGCGCATCACCGCATAACTGACGTGCTGTGAGGATAATAAAAGATTAGGCTATCAGCTCCTCTTTGAAAATGTTTTAAACATTTTTTAGGTCTATTATACAATGAATTAGACCTATAATTAAGATTATTAACAGTCTATAATATTTCCTAACACTGCAGTCATAAATGAAAATTAAGAGCAGCTTTAGGCTACTTCACCAACTTTAAAAAAAAAAAAAAAAAAAAAAAAAGCTGTTTAACACGAAATACTATTCTTCTCATTTTTTTCACTATATGTACGGGCCACAAAGGAAATTATGGAATAAATTAAGACAGTTATATACCGTTATCAGCATATTATGTTGAAATTCGTCTCTGAGAGAAAATGCTCCGTTAATGCAGCGTCAGGAAGCTCCGTCACTTTTACTTTCACTTTGAATACTGACCGAGGTTAAGCTTTTACCGGCATAACTTTTCCGCAAAGTTTGCACGTTGCTTCTTGTGTGATATCCATTGGCTCCCCTTCTTGGTTGAACCTTCCTTCGGGTGGCCTCGGACTTTCGGCTCGCGGGGGGCCCCGCGGATTTGCGCTACGCCACTGCGCAGAAGTGTATGACATTTGTTCGGAAGCATGGTTTGATGCAGATAATAGCCGGGTTTCCATCTAACTTTGCATTAATGAAAATTCAGCTCAAGAATATGCGCATCTGCGTGTGTTTCCATCAACTGTGTAATGCGAATAAAAATGGACATCAGCCTAATAAAGTGATGTGTTCCAACCAATGACTATATATATATGTCGCACAGTTATTATCCTCATTAAACCTGTCTAACGTTAACCGTCAAGAATGTCAGAAATCACTAAGAGTTTAGCACTGTCCTTGCATACAAGGCTGTGCAACATGACAAAGTTTTTAATTAATTTTTATTTATAAAGTTGTATTTATTTTATTTAAATGTATATTTAAGTTTACATTTATGTTTCAACAAACTTGAAAAATTCAGCTTGATAAATGCTCTAAAACTTTTATGTAAATCAAGTCAGTGTTCAATAAATGATGTTAAGTTTAGAAATGTTGTGCATCCACTTATTATTAGTGTGACATTTTAGCATGCAAATGAAGGGGAAAACTTCAAGATATCGGCCCTAAAAATCGGCAGCACATATCGGCCATCGGCTGACCCTGACCTCTAAACATCGGCATCGGTTATAGAAAAACCCATATCGGTCGATCTCTAATCTGAATATTTAAAAACGACAGCTACATGTCTAATTAAACCAAATTATACCATTCAAACTGCAGTTAAAACAGATGCTTACTTATGTATGCTTACATTAGGGTCAATGATTAATGCTGCCTTCACGTGCTCTCTGAATTATCATAAATATGAGTTTCCTAGGTAAAAATTGCACATGAACGCCCTCCCATTTCGAAAGTTGAATGCGATGAGCTCGTAATCATGGCTTCAGAAGTGTGAATTATCAAATTTCCGATAGCACGTGAAGGCTGCATAATACAATACATCATCAAGAAGAAGCCTTTGATATAGCTGCCCCCAAAGATGTGGAGCAACTTTGCTTTGTGAAAGGTGACACATCTGGTGGTATTAGGTCCATCCTTTGGTAATGTTGGCAGTATGACTAGGCGTTCTACTGTTTTCATGTAAAATTTACCCCTTATCTCCATATCAGCTGACCTGACATGACCATTGGGGCATAGGTGGGTCTTGGTGACATGTCCCACAGGCCATAAGCTCCAAGATAGTTTTATGATCATAACAAACATTTTCTCCTTCAAGTCGAGAGAAGAGCTTTGCCATTTCTGCTGGTTTTGGAGGGTACGAAAGGTAGTCTTTAATGAAGCTGGACCAGAATCAGTCTGCTAGGACCTGGGAATGTCTCCAGTGCCGGTGACTCAACTTCTCTGATTTTGGGAAAATCCACTTAAGGCCCATCAGGCCACCCCATGAGGAGACTTTTTGGTGTCAACAGGTTGGCATCTGCCACATCTGATGACACATACCCTAGAAGTTTTGAGTTCAGGATGGCCTCCATTTCTAATATAACTGCCATTAAGATTTCCTTTGGAACTGAATGTGCACCCACAGCCTTATACAAGGCAGATTAAATGGATCTTATTTCTTTCTCCTAACTCTACCGAAGTGGGGGACTGATGGGGGATTAAGTAGATGTGGATCCTCTGATGGGCCAGCTGATGTTTTAGGTCAGAAGCTAGTATGGCATAAGCTTACGACAACTCTCTTTCATCTAGAGCTGTAGAATAAAATAGTTTTTACCATGCATCGCGATGCTGATGTGAACGATTCTGCATCGATGCATAAAAACAAAAAAATACATTTAAAAAAAAAAAAATTAAATAGGCCTGATATTTTGGTTTTGGATGTAACATCTGAATAGATCAAACAAACAATTGCTCAACAAAACAGTTACTCTTCCAATCCTTCACCCATGCAGGCCCTGTAATGTCTGGCTTCCCCACTGAGCGCTATCACCCTTCAGTCACCATTTGCTCTCCACATACACTTCAAAGACACTTAGGAGACAGGCCACTAGAATCATATTTAGTCTATAAAAATGGATCCTTTGCCATTAATTAGTTGACAACTTTGTCTAAATGAATGAACATGCATCTCCCCAGTACATTTTGTGTATTATATCTGTTTGTATATTGTTCTTTTGTATATTGTAAAGTATTATAAGTGCATGTGTTGATACTACTTGATACTGTAGTCCATCTAGGTGGTGTTTAATATCAAATTACTCCTTGTTTAATACATTTTGGTGGATATCACAATATCATAGAATGTGTTGTATGTTTGTTATATTTATCAGAGTATAAATGGACACAAACTTACTAGTTAACTCCCCCATGCAATGAACTCACATTCAAACAAAGGAAATCCCCCGCCAGAGAATTGCACCTTTCTCATTGGTCAAGCCAAGACTCGAAGGTGTCGACTGTCTGGAGAAGTTAAATAGCTCTAAGCAGGTCACATTTAGAGTTCTTCTGGTTCTACTCTTTGTTCCTGCTGATACTATGGATTGCGTCACATGAGACCCCACCCGGCCCCCCGAGCCGGGCTGGTAGACCTCACTTCCTTTCAAGCCATGAACAACTGCCTCGACCACAAAAGAGTCAAATTAACAGTGCATGTTTGTATGAACTTTTTCATTCAACACAGAAGATATTGATTACGACTTAAGCACCATCGGACCGAACCATCAAAGATTTCTCCTGAACCTGCAGATCCGGACACTCAACAGTTAAGGCATTTGCAAGTATCCTTTGAACACTAAACAGCGATTTAGTATTAAGATTGTGAACCCCTTTTGTTAGCAAAGGTGCTTTATAGTTGTAGCGTCTGGACCAATCAGGCACACAATTATTCATTATATTTAATGAATTACCCATAAACTCACTCTATCAAAGTTATGAGAACCCATCCCCCTAAAACTGCAACTAGCATCCCAAACGTAGCTAACACACAGGCAGAACTAGGTGTCCTGTTACAGATACATGGTACTTTTACGATCAGAAAGAATTTTGCAGAGACTAGTGACTCTGACTTCATTCTTTCTGAGAAGGACAAATAAAGTCTCTTAATCCTATGTATTCTCTATATAACCACTTAAGAAATGTATAAACATGTATCCAATTTTCCCATCTCATGACTTTCCTTTTATAGGCTTTATTCTATGTATTAATTCTCTCCTTTGAACTATTTTGGCATTAATGTTCCAGAGTTGCAAATATACAGTTAACTGAAATTACATTGGTAGCATGTTTGGTATCTACGGACTCCAACTTTCGTTTCCTATTTGGAATTTTAGCATATGTTCAAATGGTATCAGTAAAGTTAATCTGATTTTAGCGAAGAAACCCTAATCTCAGTATTAAAGCGTAAGTCTGTTTTGATGAAGGAATCTCAGCTCAGCGGCATGTAAACTGTACCAAAATTGATTATTCTGCTTTGGTTGGAGAAATACCAATTGCAGTATTGCTTAACCTGTTTCTGATGAATAAATCTCAGTACAGTGTTATATAAATGTAGATTTGGGTAATGCTCACCTTTTATAGTTAAGATTGATGTCATTCATCTAAACTTTGGCTGCATCTATAAGCATAGCTACCTGTTGACCAAACTGTGTTTCACTCGCTGAAAGGAACATCAGTATTCATGCACAAGACGGACTTAACTATGTATGCTTAAACAAGCTTTGACTTACAGCAAATCTGTGTAATTACTCTTTAAACAAGCACAAGAAGTTGTTTAAAGTAGAGAGAAGAGTTTACATGAGTAAAATTTGCAAATGCCAAAACATATTTGCATTTTACTGAATGTAATATCAAGTTTTTGAAAATCTGAAAGTATAAGCGTCACATTTTAACTCTGTACGTAACTCGTTTGAAATGAGCAGACAGTCTTCATGAACTGTTTGAATTGCTCTGATGTGCATTGGTTCCCATGACAACGACTTGTCACAGGAAGTGCTTACTCATCACCTTGTGACACCATGTTGTAAACAAACCAGGCTAGGTGGCTAAGCTAACCCCACCTAGCAGCCCTTCCGCTCAGGCTAAGCTAACTAATAGCTTCTACAGTTAGTGGTTAGCATCATTTACGTGAAGCCTTTAACTACAGCTTGTGTGTATGCAGTGTGAACTGACCTAAACCCATTCTGCTGTTTTAATCACTTCTTTAAATTTTTTTCTATTGATTTTAATCATAATAGCAGTCAGCTATTAATTTTTACTAGTATTATTTCTTTCATCTATGTGATTTATTTACATTTTCCTTTTTGGTCTCGTGTGGTTTAATTTTCCAATAGGACCACAAGTAACTAGACATACTTTCCTTCTTGATTTTGTTTATTTACAACAATTGCCTCAATTTTATGAGCCAGCTACAAAAGTAATCTGAACGATTGCTATGGCATAATTTTGAGCACCACTAATAAACACAATGTAATAGGAAAGCTCTCCTCTTCCTCTCCCTTTCTCTTTTCCATTTGTTCAGAGGTCAAGCCTGTTGTGAGCCATCAGTAAGTTCTGAGAAATAATTTGACCATAAGAACCATCTTAAGTCATTTATTAAACCTAGCTATATTTTATACACCTAGCTGCTCACTGTGCCTTCAGCTCCAAATTCTGTTTGATCTTGCATTAGTCTCTTGCCCTTACTCTCACCACAAGTGTGCCAAAATGTTGCAGATTGCTCAGCCTAACTGCCCAGATGGCAGACCAAAGGACTGGCAAGGTGTCGTGAGGAACACCCTCCTAACCGGGGCTTGCTGATCACTTGCAGCACCAGAGCCAAAAGCAACTAGACAACAATGGAAGAGAACTAAAGGCAGATGACTCAAACCAGAGGTATGATCACAAAGATCTGACTAAAGTCAACTTCTTCCTGGCCCACAACCTCACTGGTTTGAAACAGGAGGTGAACAACCTCAAACTCCAGATCACAGAGACTCGCAAGGAGCTGACGCATACTAAAAGCCACATAGACCAGCTAGAGATGGAGGCTCAGGACAGACACAAGGACCCTGACAGAATAGAGACACAGAAGAAAATCCACAAACCTCAAAAGGCTCTGACAGCTGCTCAGCAACGAGAGCAGCTGGAAAAGGCAGCCAGAGAGGACCTGGAAAAAGAGCTCTTTCACAAAGAGTCACTGTTAAAAACAGCAAATTCTGAACTCTTGGACAAAGACACCAGAATCAGGGCCTGTGAACATCACCTGGATGTGTCCAGATCTGGGACTGAAGCTCTGACCCAGCAGCTGGACAACACCAAAGATGAACTTGACATGGCCCAAAGAGAACTGAGACACTCTTACCTGCAGCAGAAAGAACCACAGCAGGAGAAACGTCTCACTCCCCCACATAGAATAAGCAGAAGAACCTCCCCCAGCCAAGCCAAAGGGGGGAGTCAAAGCCTTCTGCTTGACACCTTATCAGCCAATTTCCTGAAATCCTCTGCAGCTACAGAAGGAGAAGGATTAATGCAGACAGACCCAAGTACCAGACCTACCACAGGGAGAAGCCATGGATGGGAGCATCCTCTTCCTGCAGACACAGCAGGATCTCCAACAGCAGGCAGCACAAGAACAACTGGACATGCCTGCATCGGACCTGCAGGAGCTTCTAACGCTAGTAAGAGAGCTCCTTGAACAGTTCTTACCTGAAGAGTACTCAGAAGTACTGAGAAGCACCAGCTTCTGACCACTCACACAACACCAGCTCAGAGACCTGAGCTTGTCTACTGTCTACATCAACCGTCATGGAACGACCACCACTCCAGGAGACACATACAACCAGAGCCCATCAAAGCCTTCCAGACTTGTGTGCCAGTGGTGTGTCTGATCTTTCTGCACCTTCAACGTCGCTCGCTGTTGTCCATAGAAAGAACAACAACGATCGAAACGGGGGATATGTGTAGCGTCTGGACCAATCAGGCACACATTATTCATTATATTTAATGAATTACCCATAAACTCACTCTATCAAAGTTATGTGAACCCATCCCCCTAAAACTGCAACTAGCATCCCAAACGTAGCTAACACACAGGCAGAACTAGGTGTCCTGTTACAGATACATGGTACTTTTACGATCAGAAAGAATTTTGCAGAGACTAGTGACTCTGACTTCATTCTTTCTGAGAAGGACAAATAAACTCTCTTAATCCTATGTAATCTCTATATAACCACTTGGGAAATGTATCCATGTATCCAATTTTCCCATCTCATGACTTTCCTTTTATAGGCTTTATTCTATGTATTAATTCTCTCCTTTGAACTATTTTGGCATTAATGTTCCAGAGTTGCAAATGTACAGTTAACTGAAATTACATTGGTAGCATGTTTGGTATCTACGGACTCCAACTTTCATTTCCTATTTGGTAATTTATGTTACATGTTACTAACTCTGTGACACATTAGTATTATAAGAATCTAGAAGGTTCTTCTCTCATTCATCCAGTCCAGTTTCTTATGCTAATATCCTGCCAAAGTCACAAAGACTCGTAAAGTTCCCTCCGAGGGGGCAACTCCTTATTGGCTCGGACACCTTAAGAGGGTGTGACATCTTCACCCCTTATATTTACTGATCACAAGATCAAGCTCTCTTCTCTTTTTACTTACAAATGCTGATGTTAAGATGATGCTGTGAGAAGCTAGAAGCTTCTAAGGAACCCCCAAGCTTGTGCCAGGCTTCGGCCTAGACCTTCCATTCACCAAAGATCCTCTGAATCCAACTGGTTCTCTTTCATCAAGACAATATTAGCAAAGATTCAACGGGAGCCTCCACAAATTGCATCAGGACAGTTTTAATTTAACTTGGAGAGACATGCAAGTATCAAACTTAGTCTCATTATCTGATCCTATCCTATCCTTACCCCTTTTAAAGAAGGGCCTGTTAAAACTAAACTGATGGTTTGCTCAAGGCTGTTGAACAATGCTGTAACTTCTTGCTTTCCTATACTTTGCTTCAACTCTCTCTTTCCCTTGGTAAACTGTATGCATGTATGTGTGTGAATGTTAGAGTAATTAAGTGTTTAGTCTAGTTAATAAAGTCTTGTTCATGTCACACGTAAAGTTGTCCGTGTTTCACGCTCATATACTGGAGTCCCTATTCATGCAGATCCTGACTATAGGCTCTGAGTAGTACTGTACAATAAGATTGTTATTTCCCATAACCTGGAAATGAACATTTCTTAGAATTAATAAACAATTAACACTGTGTGTTCATTGGACAACAGGTTAATTGATTGTAATATTAATTTTATTACATTGAGTTAATTTTATTAACTGATCCAAATATTTATAATTAATTATAACTAGTTATGATTAATTATTCATATTTATTTTGAGCTAATTTGCTACATAGTATTGAAACTGATGGTTCGTCCAGCTTGTTATTATTGGCCCTTTCCATTGCTTCATTACCCTGTTATGATACGGTTCAAATTCATTTTCACTCTCTCATTTCCCATTTGTGTTTGTTAGTTTAGTTATGTGTTTGTGATTTAGTTACATAAAACTTCTGATTCTGATCTGCTTATAAAACCAATGTCCCTGATAACGATTACGATCACAGCTACATGCTAAGAAAGCGATATTTTTCTGTGGCCATGGAAAAATATCCTTTTTGAAAAGTTCATAGACGATCAATACTGAGTGTTCGCTGGTCGCACAGATTAATTGATTGTAATATTAATTCAGCTGCATTAAGTTAATTTGATTAACTGATTCAAATATTTGTAATTAATTATAATGAGTTATGATTAATTATTCATATTTATTTTGAGCTAATTTGCTACACAGATCTTACAAAAAGAACATAGATGAATGAAAAAATAAAGTGATGGACGTGCTTGATGTTAAAAACAGTTATAAAGCTCAATAAGCCACGAAAAAATCTCAGTGTGAGTAACATCCAAACATCCAAAGTGAGCACAGAGAAAGCAGCATCTCTCAGACAGCATGCAGTCCTGAATTCAGTTCTTTTCAGTCAGTTTTGTCTTAATTGAAGGTAAAAAGTTGGAGGAAAAAATTATATTAAAACCATGCATTGGGTCTAAATATTATGAACCTGCTGCTGTCTGTCATTAATGTTACAGTTTTTCTCGATTGCTAAACACAATTATGTAACTACAAACCAATTTGTACAAACTTCAAATTTCCACGTCAAACTCAAATATTTGAGTCAAAAACATATTCTCTTTTGTCAGAATCAAACTTTGGCCTGAGATGACACACAAAACCTAACAAATACACAGACTACTTTCCTGCCCAGTGAACACTATTGAGATCAGTTCATAACACTGTAACAAAACCTTCTTATTGGGAATAAGGAATGATTTTGCAGCTCAATGTCTATTATAGTATACAACATAAATAAAAGAGTGCAGATACAGTTAAATTCAACAATGAACTTTAGGGAAAATTAATTTTCATTTCACTACTGTAAAGTGATCTTACAGAAGATGAAAAGCACTAGAAAAAAAAGAAAAGTTCAAATACCAAAAAATGAATATGAACATGGTATGCAACACAATACATTATAGTACAGTAAAAATAAATAAATTCAGTGTCCTCTCCACCTTTGGCCAGTTTCATTACATTATACAGTACTATAGCAGTTTCTTGGTCTTCTGACAAAAGACTTTCTCTACCTCCCTTAGGCAGTCATTTCTCAGTTTTTCTACAAATAAATTTGACAATCATAAGTTTGAGTGTATAGAACATGTGCTATAGTTTACTGTACATAGTGAAATGTCCCTCATTTATATTCCTACTGTTTACTGTAATTATATTGTTTGTGTAAGTAGTATAAAAAACCCCGTAGATGATTCTTTCAGCTCTCTCTTTCCAGTGTTAGGACGCATTTTCTAAAGTTGGCCTGGCCATCCACCATCGACCTAGGCAGTAATGCTGAAACTGCCGAACAGCTCATTCAGCCTCACACATTTCAAATTGGACACACCTGCACCAGCTCATCATCTCACCAGTTATAAGCAGCCACTCTTCCATTCCACATTTGTCTGGTCTCATTGATACTTACCTGTCTACTTACCTGACTTCTCTCCATGGTTCTCACCATCCTCCGTCTTCCATGATCCGCTTCATCAGTACTGATCATCAGGCTGCTTCTCCTCCATTCCTACACAGAAACAGAGACTGTTACCTCAGAGTTAAGTTTATGCAAACAATCTATATTCCATCAACTCACCTGTTTGATCCTGTAGACCTGTTTGCTGAACTTGTACACGCCATCAGTCAGTCTTTGTTGTCATCTGCTGTCATGTCTTCCTCGTCTGCCTCTGCCAGTCCCATGGCCCAACCCGTGACCTTCTCTGGCGAGGAGGAGGATTGCAGCGGGTTCCTTCTCCAATGTTCTCTACAGTTTGAGATGCAATTTCTTACTGCCTGCCATGGAGGCTTTAACATGGAACTACGCCGCCACATGGCCATCTACGATAACGTAACTGGGCTGGAAAGCTTCATTCTCAAATCGATCCGCATCTCTCAACAATTAAATGCATGCATGTTGGATCAACCCGCTGATCAATCTCCTCCCACCACAACATCTGTTGCGTCTCCAGCACCAGAGCCTCTACAAGTGTACTCATACCATCTGTCCCGTGCGGAGCGTCAATGGCGAATCCAGAACCATCTGTGCCTTTATTGTGGGTCTGACAGACATCTCATCCCTAGATGTCCCCTCTGTCCTCCATGTCAAGTGGTGAGTATTATCCAACTACCACCTATGATTGCACCTCTAACTCGTACTAGTGTTTCATTGACTACCTCCAAACAAAGTTTCAGCGCAAGCCTTCATAGATACTGGATCTGCTGGAAACTTTGTCTCTCGAACTCCTCCACAAACTTCAACTCTGCAGAAAGACCTGTTCACACAAACTGGATATCCACACAATCCTAGGTACACCGCTGGGCTGTGGCAGTATAGAGTCACCTTTGTCCACCACGGATATCATGCTCAACTCCACTACCATCGAGAGTCCTGAGTCAACCATGAAGACCGAGATTCCTTGCCAATACCAGGCTTTCCAAGATGTGTTCAGAAAGCAGTTGGCAACGGAATTACCACCTCATCAGCCATGGGACTCCGCCATCGACCTGCTGCCTGGGGCTACATTACCTAAAGGTAAAATTTACACTTTGTCCATTGTCAGAGCAGAAGGCCATGGAGGAATACACCGCAGAGGCACTCAAGCAAAAGTTTATCCATCCATCTACTTCCCCTGCCACTTCCAGTTTTTTTTCGTTGGCAAGAAGGATGGAGGGTTGAGGCCGTGCACTGAATATCGCACTCTGGATGCTCAAACTATCAAGTTCCGCTACCCACTTTCTCTAGTCCCATCCTCTCTAGAACAGTTGCGGGGAGCTCAGATCTTCACCAAGCTTGATCTGCGAAATGCTAACAACCTCGTCAGAATACAAAGATGAACCTTGACTAATTGGGGTCTAGATCAGGAAGTAGACAGACTGGCTAAACCGACCATCTACTAGCTGTCTCACCATCATTCAACCATCTTTGAAGAAAACAAACACAACCCTAGGTATTTATTTGATACAGTGACTAAATTAACGAGAATTAAAGCTTCAACCCCAGACATTTCCAAACAGCAAAGCAGTAATGACTTTATGAACTTCTTTACTTACAAGATTGATAATATTAGAGAGAAAATTATAACTGCAACCGTAAACTACAGTATCACATCAGACAGTGCATTGTAGTGTCCCTGAGGAAAAAGGGCTACCCACTGCATTAGAGACTGCTGAAGCTTTATTCCATCAAGTCTTCTGTCACTTCGGCCTGCCCGAGGACATTGTGTCTGATCGTGGAACTCAGTTCATGGTTTCAGGAGAGCGAGAGTATGGGACACAGCACATATCCACCTCCAGCGTGCAGTACGAAGCCACAAGAGCCAGGATGCTCGAAGGTCTGCAACTCCTATCTACCATACGGGACAAAAGGTCTGGCTCTCCAACAGGGATATCTGTCTTCGTCTGCCCTGTCGTAAGCTGAGTCCCTGCTACATAGGTCCATTCACCATCGAGAGGCAGATCAACGAAGTCACCTACCGCCAATCATCCAGATCGTCCAGCTCCCTGCCCCTCCGCCCCTGTCGTCGCCATCTCATGCAGACTTCAGGAGCCACCTGTGGGGGGGTTCTGTCCCAGAGGCTACATCATCTGCCACACCAGACCCTTCAGCTCCACCCACTCATTCAGCCTCACCGGAATTCTAATTGGACACACCTGGACCAGCTCATCATCTCACCAGTTGATGAAGCAGCCACTCTCATTCCACATTTGTCTGGTCTAGTTGGTACTTTCCTGTCAACTTACCCGACTTCTCTCCATGGTTCTCACCATCCTCTGTCTTCCACAATCCTCTTCATCGGTACCGATCATCAGGCTGCTACTCCTCCATTCCTACACAGAGATTGTTACCTCAGAGTTAAGTTTATGCAAACAATCTATATTCCATCAACTCACCTGTTTGATTCATCTGTTCTCTGCTATCACTGTTAATAAACTTTGTGAACGATCATACCATTGTTGTCTTCTTCTGTCCATATTATTCTTCTAGCAATATTATTGATTTGACTGCACTGACACTATTGGATGAGTACTGAACTGAGCTGGATGATGACATCACCATTTTCTGCAGAGCTGAATTGAGCTCATTTCACAATTGATGAACTTTACACAGTTATTGAACCAAACTGAATCAACACTGAACTGACTTCAGCTGAATAATGACACAATTGTCTTTTTTAGAGCTGCTTTACAGCAGAATTGAATTCTGTTTGCAAGTAACACTTTATTTTAGTGTCCTCGTTAAACGTCACATGTAGTTACTGTAGTAGTATCTGCAGGTATAGGAGAAATCCTTGATGGTTCGGTCCGAATTTCCGAATGTCCGCTTTCCACAACGCACTGCCATCTGGTCCTCCACCTGCAAGGTGAACTCCTCCAAGATGCCTGGCAGTGGCACTAGATGCCCTTCGTGGACGGCCTTTAACTCCCCAGTCTCCTGATGTTGATTGGAGGTGAGGGCCTCTTCCTGTGTGCGGCAGCAAGCCCCATCCCTTTCTGCCTGCTCTTTCCCATATGGTAGACAGCAGCAGGCCCCATCAAAGTTCAACGACAGGAAGAGGGACGCAGGAACCGGCAAATGGTAGACAACTTTTAATCACAAAAAACACACAACAAAACGAAAGTAAAGTGGCAGCCCCTCACGGACAACTGTTGCAAAAACAAAAACAAACAACAACATAAATGTCCTAGGCCTGTCCCTCTCTCATTCTTCACTGTCATCACTTCTTCTTTTATCCTTCCGGAGCTCCTCCATGGGACTAGAGGTGTCCTCTGGTGTGACTCAGATGTGGCTCATTAACAGTCACTCCACTGGCCTCGCTCCACTGCCACGGCTCTCAGCCCTGCCCTGCTTGTCACACATTGTAAAGATGCTTTGAAACAATCTGTATTGTATAAGGCATCAGGGTTGCTAGAGGAGGGAGGTGATCGCTTTCTGTGATCACACAGAAAGCGGACTTCTGCAGTTCAAACCGACGTTCCATGGTCTATGTCCTAGGGATTACTGGCTATTCCATAGGATCCTGAATTAAATAAAAGGCTCCTTGAGACCATCGATTAGGAGCAGCAAGGTTGTAGAGAGGTTTCCCTTTAGTGAGGTCATCGACAGGGTTGTCCACTGAGCTTACATAACACCAGTAACACTTCTCTGTGAGCTCCTGGATCTCAGTGACTCTATTTCCCATAAATGATGTTTTATTAGATCATTCATTGTGAAGGTCTCATCGACACGACAGCCAGTGGCACAGCTCCTCAACAAACCGTCCATACCGGCGTGATGAATACGATGGATTGAACTGGATTGAACTGGAATAAATACTTTGAATGTTGCGATCCTATCGGGCTTATGATAGCTACCTGAATCGTAACAAAGCATTGTTTGCCAGAGGAGAACTGGCCCCCCGACTAAGCCTGGTTTCTCCCAAGGTTTTTTCTCCATTTTAACACCTATTTGCCACCTGTTTGCCACCTGATGTCACCTGTTGGAGTTTGGGTTCCTTGCCGCTGTCGCCTTTGGCTTGCTTAGTTGGGGACACTTGACATATGACATTTGATATTCAACAGTGCTTTGCATCTGCCTACATTGACAGCATTTTGTTTAAGAGCTGCTGTGCAGCCAAAATTATATACCATTTATCACTGTAAAGCTGCTTTGACACAATCTGCATTGTAAAAAGCGCTATATAAATAAAAGTGACTTGACTTGAAATTCGGGAGGAGCAACATTCAAATAATCTGACTAATCATCACTTCATTTCAGCCAACTGTTAGCAATCAGTAATCAGCATATCTACCCAATCAGCATGAGTGAAAGCATATATATACAGGTGCTGGTCATATAATTAGAATATCATCAAAAAGTTGATTTATTTCACTAATTTCATTCAAAAAGTGAAACTTGTATATTATATTCATTCATTACACACAGACTAATATATTTCAAATGTTTATTTCTTTTAATTTTGATGATTATAACTGACAACTAAGGAAAATCCCAAATTCAGTATCTCAGAAAATTAGAATATTACTTAAGACCAATACAAAGAAAGGATTTTTAGAAATCTTGGCCAACTGAAAAATATGAACATGAAAAGTATGAGCATGTATAGCACTAAATACTTAGTTGGGGCTCCTTTTGCCTGAATTACTGCAGCAATGTGGCGTGGCATGGAGTCGATCAGTCTGTGGCACTGCTCAGGTGTTATAAGAGCCCAGGTTGCTCTGATAGTGGCCTTCAGCTCTTCTGCATTGTTGGGTCTGGCATATCGCATCTTCCTCTTCACAATACCCCATTTTCTATGGGGTTAAGGTCAGGCGAGTTTGCTGGCCAATTAAGAACAGGGATACCATGGTCCTTAAACCAGGTACTGGTAGCTTTGGCACTGTGTGCAGGTGCCAAGTCCTGTTGGAAAATGAAATCTGCATCTCCATAAAGTTGGTCAGCAGCAGGAAGCATGAAGTGCTCTAAAACTTCCTGGTATATGGCTGCGTTGACCTTGGACCTCAGAAAACACAGTGGACCAACACCAGCAGATGACATGGCACCCCAAACCATCACTGACTGTGGAAACTTTACACTGGACCTCAAGCAACGTGGATTGTGTGCCTCTCCTCTCTTCCTCCAGACTCTGGGACCCTGATTTCCAAAGGAAATGCAAAATTTACTTTCATCAGAGAACATAACTTTGGACCACTCAGCAGCAGTCCAGTCCTTTTTGTCTTTAGCCCAGGCGAGACACTTCTGACGCTGTCTGTTGTTCAAGAGTGGCTTGACACAAGGAATGCAACAGCTGAAACCCATGTCTTGCATACGTCTGTGCGTAGTGGTTCTTGAAGCACTGACTCCAGCTGCAGTCCACTCTTTGTGAATCTCCCCCACATTTTTGAATGGGTTTTGTTTCACAATCCTCTCCAGGGTGCGGTTATCCCTATTGCTTATACACTTTTTTCTACCACATCTTTTCCTTCCCTTCGCCTCTCTATTAATGTGCTTGGACACAGAGCTCTGTGAACAGCCAGCCTCTTTTGCAATGACCTTTTGTGTCTTGCCCTCCTTGTGCAAGGTGTCAATGGTCGTCTTTTGGACAACTGTCAAGTCAGCAGTCTTCCCCATGATTGTGTAGCCTACAGAACTAGACTGAGAGACCATTTAAAGGCCTTTGCAGGTGTTTTGAGTTAATTAGCTGATTAGAGTGTGGCACCAGGTGTCTTCAATATTGAACCTTTTCACAATATTCTAATTTTCTGAGATACTGAATTTGGGATTTTCCTTAGTTGTCAGTTATAATCATCAAAATTAAAAGAAATAAACATTTGAAATATATCAGTCTGTGTGTAATGAATGAATATAATATACAAGTTTCACTTTTTGAATGGAATTAGTGAAATAAATCAACTTTTTGATGATATTCTAATTATATGACCAGCACCTGTATATATAGACACAGTCGACTCACCCATATTCCTCGACAGTTTTACAGCATCCCTCCACCACCCCATCTCCTCACAGCGAGTACTCTGGGTTCGGGCCAAAATACAGAGCTCGGAGCCCTCTCCTCGGACAGCACGCCAAATACGTATACTACTACTCATACTATTTACTATCTGATTATTTGTAAGTGTTAACTCATGAAAGACTTGCTAGTAACATGACTCCAAATTCAGCCACTGGAGGATCAGTGGCTTACTCAATACACACACTGCACCACCTTTGTCTGCACTTTTTATTACCATATCGTCTCTGGTGGATAACCAGTCTAATGCATCTTGGCGAAACCATATCCTGGACTTAATAAAGATATTTCTCTCCATTTCTGTAATTGTCCGATCCTTTTTGTAGGTAGATTAGTTTCTATCTAAGTTTTATTTATATGACATTGTTGGTGTTTAACTATATATTTTCTATATATGGGCTTGTTTAAATATATTTTTGTATACCAAAACTCTTTCACGTTACTTTTTTTTTTTTTGATTGTGAATTTTTTTGTATTCCTCATGTCATCATTCTTGGGTAGTATGTGAAAGTTTCTTGGATTGTTTGAGAAATTATTGAACAGTTTTTATACTCAAGAGACATCTAGTGGTAAGATCCCTAAAATGTATAGTCACGGGTATACTGTATTTAGCTACTTCTCACTCTCTTTTTGTACAGGAAAACATCACTCACATTTTCTTCAGAAAAAGCAAAAATCTAATTTATATGAATCATTTCCCAATAATCAGTTAGCATTATTCAATATTATATTGTTTAGGTGTAGATTGTTGATGCATATATGTCAGTAAACTGTGGTTTAATAAGCTTATGCTTATTAACAAACCGTCCATACCGGCGTGATGAATACGATGGATTGAACTGGATTGAACTGGAATAAATACTTTGAATGTTGCGATCCTATCGGGCTTATGATAGCTACCTGAATCGTAACAAAGCATTGTTTGCCAGAGGAGAACTGGCCCCCCGACTAAGCCTGGTTTCTCCCAAGGTTTTTTTCTCCATTTTAACACCTATTTGCCACCTGTTTGCCACCTGATGTCACCTGTTGGAGTTTGGGTTCCTTGCCGCTGTCGCCTTTGGCTTGCTTAGTTGGGGACACTTGACATATGACATTTGATATTCAACAGTGCTTTGCATCTGCCTACAAATAAGCTTACATACTGTTTTTTTTTTTTTCTTTTTTTTTTCCTAAGACCACACTGATGATGTCATTCATGGTGTCAGCACCCTTTGCTGTAAATGAGCGTCTGGTTGTCAAGGCATCAGTCACAAGGTCAGTAAGACAAACCATAACGGATGCTTAAATGTGAAATGTGTTGTTTCTACACCATTCTGTGTGTTGTTTATCACAGTTATTGAACAACTGAATCAACATTGAACTGACTTGATCTGAGTAATGACACTATTGTCTTTTTAGAGTTGCTTTACAGCACAGCCGCTTTCTCTCACTTGCTCGTCTCATTCGCTCTGGTTGAATAGTGTTGCTGGTATGGTAAATGTACATTACAGTGGCAAAACTTCGCTTAGTGCTGCTGACAAAGCTAAAATGCTTCCTCTTTGGGGTGTGTCTGTAACGCTTTATCCGGTCTGCTGTCAATCCCACAATTCACTGCTTGAGCACTTTCACCCAGCTTTCACCGTGTTGGGCATTTCTTGACTTTATGCTAATTTTAAGCGAAAGACGTGGGCAGCAGCCAATCGCTGTGAGGTTCAGGTAGTGACATCTGACCTGAATGTTTAAAAATATGGAGGTTATGTCAGAGTTTATGCTGGATTTAGTTCGTAAATCATATTGTTTACACATTGGAGGCTTTGCAGTTGTTATATGTATGTTAAATATTGTGATTTGGATGCTTTCATTGTGATTATACTTGCTGGGTTTAGAAAAGTTTATAAAATTGACAGCATATCTTTACTTAGAGCATTCAGAAACAAAGCTTGCCTCTTTCCATTTTTAATCGCATATATTTGTGATGATTATATTGCCCGTGTGTTGAAAAAAAAAAAAAAAAAAAACACTTGCTACTCCAAAGCAGAGGCATTTTTGGAGTTAGTGGACATCAGTGGTGGACGAAGTACACAAATCAAGAACTTGAGTAAAAGTACAGATACGTATCATAAAATATTACTCAATTGAAAGTATTTAGTGCTCCTTTTTAATTTTACTTGAGTGAAAGTACAAAAGTACTTGATTTTTAATGTACTTAAGTAAAAAAGTACTATTTGATGAATGTTTATTTTGTAATTTTATATAGGCCACTTATATAGTTTAATTTTATATTATGTATTTTATATAATCCTATTGCTCAAAATAATTATGTCAAATATGTCAAATAGCCAGCTCTAGGCAGCATGGATGGAAGATTAGTGGATGCAGATACATAATATGTAATGTGTGTTGACAAACAATATAAAAACAGACAAAACATAAAGGGCTAAATACATAACATTTTAAGAAATTGCTACAGCAGCGTGGAAGATGAACAATCATGCGTTATTTTAATTTGTGTTAGAGTTGCATGATTCTGGATAAAATGAGAATCAAGATTTTTTTGTATGTTTGTTTCAAATAGAGATCATGATTCTCCCACGATTCTGAACAGACAACTAAACAAAATAGCATATAATTATTTACTAGAGGACAAAATATTAATAGCTGCAGTCTATTTAAAAATATTTAATTTAATTGAATTATTTAAAAAAAAAAAATGGGTTTGAATGAATGATTTAATGACTCACTCATAGCTACTTGTTTCATTACTGGATGAATCAATGTTTTTGAACAAATCTTTTGAATGAATCACTCAATGTGAAATACATTTTACGTCACTTTGGTGCCTCCTAGTGGCATAACGATGTAATCTAAGCGGCAAGTTAGTTTTAAAATGTGATTTGATCTGTTTGAATTGAGATCACAATCTGTAGACACTAAAGTCACATTAAAGCATTTCAGTGGGCTTAAACAGATCACCCTTTACAGCAGATTTAGTTAAAAAACAACTGACTGTTGCGACCTAAATATGATTTTCAGTTACAATAATTAATCCTAAAATTCAACATTAGTAGGCTGACTTACTGTTCGCCATCAGTTGTGCACGCACTCGAGGATCCCCCAATTCTTAGCTAATTTTCAGTCAGATTTGTAAATTCAGTTCACTGGAGACTCGCTCTATCTATCTATTTCTATCTATCTATCTATCTATCTATCTATCTATCAAACTAACTCTATCTATCTATCATAGCAACCACCCAGATCAACCTAGCAACCACCTAAAACACCATGGCAACAGCATAGCAACCACACAGAGCACCCTAGCAACCACCCAGAACAGCATAGCAACCCCCTAGAATATCCTAGCAACCTCATAGCAGCAACCTAGCAACCACCCCAAGTACCTTAGTAACCGCATAGCAACACCATAGCAACCACATAGCAACACCCTAGCAACCATCCTGAATACCCTAGCAACTACATAGTAACACCCTAGCAACCACCCCAAGTACCTTAGCAACCGCATAGCAAGACCCTAGCAACCACTCATAATACCTTAGCAACCGCATAGCAAAACCATAGCAACCAACCAAATACCCTAGCAACCGCATAGCAAAACCCTAGCAACAACCCAGAGTACCCTAGCAACCATATAGCAACACCCTAGCAGCCACCCTGAGTACCTTAGCAACAGCATAGCAACACCTTAGCAACCACCCCGAGTATCCTAGCAACCGCATAGCAACACCCTAGCAACCACCCCAAGTACCCTAGCAACCACATAGCAACACCTTAGCAACCACCTTGAATACCCTAGCAACCGCATAGTAACACCTTAGCAACCACCCAGAATACCCTAGCAACTGCATAGCAACACCTTAGCAACCACCCCAAATACCTTGGCAACTGCATAGCAATACACCAAGCAAGTACCCAAGTACCTTAGCAACCACCCTCACAACCATTCAGAATCCACTAGCAACCACTTAAAAACACCCTAGCAACCACACTGAGTACCCTAACACTTTATAATCTATCTGTCTATCTGTCTGTCTGTCTGTCTATCTATCTATCTATCTATCTATCTTTTAAAACTATAAAACTAAAACTTTAACTATTTCAAACTGAAAAGCTGCAATACGATTTAACAGGATGACTGAAAAGAATCAGTTTGTGCACGAATCAGACACCGCTTTTGCGTCTCTGAGCATGTGACGATTTCTTCATTTTAAAATAAGGAGTAACGATATGTTTAATGAAATGTAGTGGAGTAAAAAGTACGATCTTATGCTTTGGAATGTAGTGAAGCAAAAGTAAAAGTTGCTCAAAATAAAAATACTCGAGTAAAGTACAGATACTTGAAAAATGTACTTAAGTACAGTAACGAATTAAAAATACTTCGTTACTGTCCACCACTGGTGGACATTCACTACAGGCCCTTAATTTTGGTGCAGGATTGCGGGTATGCGTATAATTTTACCACACCCAAAGCGCATGCACAAATAAAGATGCCTCTGAAACAGCGCGCGAGCACCAAATTGAGCTTTTGTCCACAATTTATAAGCCGCGATAAGCCGTGTATTTGGCCTTTCACAAAATATTATGTGAAAATGTTCATGTAAACACAGTAAGTTATGTCTTAAATGAACACAAACAGTTTCTAAAGAAAATGCATGTGTAACTATATTGGATACATGCATTCGCTCTTAAAGTGACAGCAGCCTATTAACCTGCTGCTGTCTGTCATTAATGTTAATCAAACAACAAAAGACAAAGAGAAAATCACTCACCACTTTTGACTGAATAACTTTTGTAACTTTGTTAGGATTAATGTGTATTTAACATTTACAATAAAGACTATTCAAAGTTACTTTACATTTGTTTATTCAATTTCTGTAATATTTCGTATCAGAATACTTCTGTTAGACCCACCTGAAAAACTTAAAGCACTTTTTATTTCATTTCTATCTTTATTCTGTTGTATTTATTTATTTGTAATTTGTTTAATTGTTCTTATTTTATTACTGACTGTTCACCTTTTTTGTCATTACAATTCAAAGTTTAAAATCAAGCTACCTTGTGCTGTGTGTAAGCTATTGCAACACAATGATCCCGTTGTAAAAACAAATACATTGAGTGAGCTAACATTTAGGTGAGAAAATTGTAATGGTAATTGATTAATGTTTCTATGTGAATTATATGTGAAGACTTGGATTCGCTCGATTCATATGGATCACTGTTAAGATGTGTTACATTTTGAAGCTTAAAAATATTGATTACCTAGACCAGGGGTAGGCAACATCGGTCCTGGACAGCCGCTGTCCTGCAGAGTTTAGCTCTGACAATAAAAAAAAAAAACCCTCACCTGCCTGTAGTAATCCTGAAGACATTGATTAGCTTGTTCAGGTGTGTTTGATTAGGGTTGGAGCTAAACTCTGCAGAACAGCGACTCTCCATGACCGATGTTGCCTACCGCTGACCTAGGCTGTGTTCCACTCCAATTTTAGACACACACTCGCAAACTTCCCTAAGCACTTCCCCCTCGGGGGAATCCCTGCGGTTATTTTTAAGTGTGTTCCACTTCGTGAAGTGGACGAAGGAAGTTCATATGGACAGACCCTCGTCCCCCTCGATTTTGACCGAGGGAGCAAGCCTACTCTGATGTACACTTTAAGCAGCTCTATATCCCACAATTCAACTTGACTGTGACGTCACGACATATCACGCTTAACTAAAGTGTATGATATATTAATTATTTTGGGAATTAATCACATAATAGTGTATAATATATGAATTATGCTGAGATTCTGTCATACTTGTAGCTATCTTTGTTACAATACAGAAGGGGACAGAGAAACTGGAGTGCAGGTAATATAGTTTATTGAACAACCAGGAGCTGTAACGGAGTGTAGGTAAGTGAAGGCAGATATAACAGGTGGCAGATATGGATACTGGAGTGATACTTGTCTTTTCTCTTGCAGATATTGCAGGCTGGTGACGGACTGGAGCTGAGAAGACACAGAGGAACTCACACGAGACGAGGAACAACGAAGGAGACTTGGGAACACGCTGGAGACAGGTAAGTATCTTGGAAGGAGTCCTTGAGGTGAGCATTTAGGTAAGTCAATATGCCAACGAGACCAGACAGTGACTGTGTGAGTGCGTGTGCCTTTTGTGCTGCTGCTGATGCCTGTGCTGATGGGATGCAGGTGTGCGTGATTAGAATTTGGGTGATGACGTGCGCTGTGGTTGGGTGATGGTAGAGCCTGGCGTGTCTGTGACGTTATGTAGAGCGTTGGAGCGCCGAAGGTCGGCTGTCATTCTGCGCCTGCGTAGGGCCCGTTGTAGCTGGTGGTGTGCGGAGTCCCAGACCCTCTCGCTCTCTCAGAACCAGTAGTCGACCGCTGGTACGTCCAAGGGCTCCCCTTACCAGGGGAACAGTGGGGGTTGGTAGCCGAGTATGCACTGAAATGGGGTGAGTCCAGTGGTAGGCTGTCGCAGAGAGTTCTGGGCGTACTCGGCCCAACCCAGGAACTGTTTCCAAGAGTCCTGGTGGCCGTGACAGAAGGTACGAAGGAAGCGACCGATCTCTTTGATCTTCCTCTCCGTCTGCCCGTTCGTCTGTGGATGGTACCCTGAGGAGAGACTGACGGTCACACCTAGGAGCGAGAAGAAGGCTTTCCATACCCTGGAGATGAATTGCGGCCCTCTATCCGATATGATGTCCTCAGGAATTCCATAATATCTGAATATATGATTGAACATAAGTTCAGCAGTCTCCATGGCTGTGGGCAGTCCCCTTAAAGGAATCAGACGACATGACTTAGAAAATCTGTCAATAACCACCAGAATGCAGGTACAATTATCTGAGGCAGGGAGGTCGGTGATAAAATCTACTCCTAGGTGTGACCAGGGTCGGTTGGGAATGGGCAGAGGATGGAGTTTCCCGGAGGGAAGATGCCGTGGACTTTTCGAGATGGCGCATTCCTTGCATCCCTGCACGTACCTTCTGACATCAGATGCCATGTTCGGCCACCAGAAGTGCTCTTTTAGCAACGAGAGGGTTTCATTGACCCCAGGGTGGCCAGTACCCAGTGACGTGTGAGATGCGTCGATGAGGGGAGTGCGCCGTGTCCGGGTGATGTAGAGCAAACCTGGTGGGCAACCCGGCGGAGTGTTGGTGGAGGCATTGGACTCGGGCAGGGTCTCTTCGGACCAGACAATAGGATTGACGAAGAGCTTCTTGGACAAGATTGGTTCAGGAGTTTCAGAGCTTTCTTCAGGACTGTGGATACGGGATAAGGCGTCTGCCTTTACATTCTTTGACTCCGGGCGATAGGAGATGGTAAAGTTGAAACGAGTGAAAAACAGGGCCCATCGTGCTTGGCGTGGGTTTAGTCGTTTGGCGTCTCAAAGATATTTTAGGTTCTTGTGGTCAGTTAGAACAACAAACGGGTGTTTAGCTCCTTCGAGCCAATGCCTCCACTCCTCAAGGGCCGGCTTGATGGCGAGAAGCTCCCTGTTGCCAATGTCATAGTTGATCTCCACCGGGTTGAGTTTGCGGGAGAAGAAGGCACATGGGTGGAGTCTACTTGGGTTCCCCTGCTGCTGTGACAAGACCGCTCTCCCACTCCGGTGGTCGAGGCGTCGACCTCCACAACGAAGGACTTTCCTGGATCGGGATGAACCAGGAGGGGAGCGGTGGTAAAGGCTTCTTTCAGGGTTACGAAGGCTTGGGTTGCGGCTGGGTTCCAGGACAGAGACTTGGGCTTATTCCGTAGGAGGTTGGTGAGTGGAGTGGAAATGATGCTGTAACCTTGAATGAACCGATGATAGAAATTGGCGAATCCTAGGAATCTCTGGAGCTCTTTGATTGTTGTGGGAATGGGCCAGTCCTTGATTGCAGCTACTTTCCTCTCGTCCATCCGGATGCCACTGCTATCGATGTAATAGCCAAGGAACTGCACTGAGGGCTGGTGGAAGGTACACTTCTCTGCCTTGAGGAACAGGTGGAATTCCCTCAGGCGTTTCAGGACCTCCGCAACGTGGTGGCGATGGTTGGCCATGCTCCAGGAGTAAATTAAGATGTCATCGATGTAAACCAGGACAGACTTGTGGAGGAACTCCCGGAGCACCTCATGGATGAAATCCTGAAATACGGAGGGGGCGCTGACAAGTCCATACGGCATGACAAGGTATTCATAATGGCCAGTAGGGGTCACGAATGCGGTCTTCCACTTGTCCCCCTCACGTATCCGGATGAGGTTGTACGCGCAGCGGAGATCCAACTTGGTGAAGACAGTGGCACCTCGGAGATGTTCTAGCGCAGATGGGACGAGAGGAAGTGGGTAGCGGAACTTCACTGTAATTTTGTTGAGTGCTCTGTAATCAATGCAGGGCCGCAAGCCTCCGTCCTTTTTTGCCACGAAGAAGAAGCTGGAAGCAGCAGGGGAAGTAGACGGGCAGATGTAACCTTGTGACAGAGCCTCTTGGATGTATTCCTCCATGGCCTTCTCCTCCGGTATGGACAATGAATATATCTTTCCGCGGGGCACTGGCTCACCTGGAAGCAGATCAATGGCACAGTCCCATGGCCGGTGTGGAGGCAGCGTGGAGGCTTTCTTGGGGCAGAAGACATTGCTGAAGTGGGCGTAACACGGAGGGATATCCACTGAACGTTTCTCTATAGGGCTTTCTATGGATGTGGCACAGAATAATAATTCTTCGGAACGTGGAGAGGTTGGAACTGGAAACTCAGAGAAACAATTCAGGAAGCAGCTGTCGCTCCACTTCAGGATTTCCCCAGTCGTCCAGGAAATAACTGGGTTATGCTGCTCCAACCACGGGCGCCCTAGGATCACGTCAGCGGTGGATTCCTCCAGAACCAGCAGATGGAGTTGCTCCACATGGAGGATGCCCACTTGAATCTGGATCGGGCCAGTGCTGTAGCGCACTTGTTTTCGACTGAGGGGCCTTCCAGTTACCGAGTGGATCTGGTAAGTCGACGGCGTTGCTGTGGTCTTGAGCTTGAGCTGACGGCAGAGGGCGCCGGAGATGAAGTTGCCGGCTGACCCAGAATCAAGGAGGGCACAGACTGGAAGAGAAACACCGGCAGCAGTAAGGTTTACAACAGTGGTGAGTGGTTTCATCTTATTCATAGAAGGAATGATCACACTCACCCTGGGACGGGCTGGACGAGTGGGGCATTCAGAGATGTAATGCCCAGACAATCCACAATAGAGACATATGTTCTGGGTCAGCCGTCTCTGCCGTTCAGTCATAGACAGACAAGTATTTTCCACTTGCATGGGTTCGCTGGCTGGTTCTGGGGAGCTGACGGATTCTGGTCGGCAGAGGGATGATGGAAATAACGGCTGGCCCTGGTGCTCTTCGAGACACGACTGCATACGAGTGGCGAAGCGAATGGAGAGTTGGATAAAGCGTTCAAGCCCGATGGAATCCTCAAGATGCAACCGCACGCGTGGATCCAACCCTTGACGATACGTGGTTATGAGGGATTGTTCGTTCCATCCCCTAGTGGCAGCGAGGGTTCTGAATTGAAGAGCATATTCGTTAACAGTCATTGATCCTTGTTTCAACTGATATAACTGCTCACCGATTGAAGAATCCCAGGCAGGTCTTCCGAAAACTTCTTTGAAGTGAGCGATGAAACTGGAGAGAGATTGGGTTATGGGATTATTCTGGGACCAAAGAGGTTCAGCCCAGCGAAGCGCCTTGCCATTTAACTGAGAAATTATGAACGCTACCTTAGCGTGGTCGTTGGGGTACAGGTGCGGTTGCATCTCCAGGACCAGCGAACATTGCAGGAGGAATCCGTTGCAATCCTCCGCCGAGCCAGAGAAGGGCGCTGGTTTAGCCATAGGACTGGCAACGGCAGGTGGTGAAAGGAGAGACGGCAGTGTTTGCAGAAGTGCTCGCTGGTGAAGATGCGGGTGGATTAGTGGAGAGTGCTCGGTGTAGAACGTCCACGAGCTCTTGAAATGGATTCGGGGTGCTCATACTGGTGTTCAGCGGTAGTGGTCCGGTCTTCTGTTACAATACAGAAGGGGACAGAGACACTGGAGTGCAAGTAATAGAGTTTATTGAACAACCAGGAGCTGTAACGGAGTGCAGGTAAGTGAAGGCAGATATAACAGGTGGCAGATATGGATACTGGAGTGATACTTGTCTTTTCTCTTGCAGATATCGCAGGCTGGTGACGGACTGGAGCTGAGAAGACACAGAGGAACTCACACGAGACGAGGAACAACGAAGGAGACTTGGGAACACGCTGGAGACAGGTAAGTATCTTGGAAGGAGTCCTTGAGGTGAGCATTTAGGTAAGTCTATATGCCAACGAGACCAGACAGTGACTGTGTGAGTGTGTGTGCTTTTAGTGCTGCTGCTGATGACTGTGCTGATGGGATGCAGGTGTGCGTGATTAGAACTCGGGTGATGACGTGCGCTGTGGTTGGGTGATGGTAGAGCCTGGCGTGTCTGTGACAACCTTATGTTCACAAAGTTTATATTATTGATATTTTGTTTCATTTGTGTAACTGTATTTTTCTCAAAAGCTCATATATCTATAGGATTTTATATATTTTCTCCAACAACTTATAAGCATATAGAATGGTGCATAAAACAAATTCATAAGTACAAAAGGGGTTTAAATAATAAATCAGCTCCATAGTGAATTCCAAGTGATCAAGGGCTTAGTGCGTTTCATTTAAACCTTGTCATAAGTAAACCTTAAACATAAGCAATGACGCAGATCCGAGTCCACGAGACAGAGGGAAGTTAGCAAGTGAAGGGCATAAAAATTTGGAGTGTAACACAGCCCTTGGCTTTCAATGGATGGACAAAAGAACTATAATTTAAAATTATTATTTTTTTTTTTTAAATATCTAAATGGCAGAATATCTATTTTTCAAGGTATCGTATTGAAATTAGAAATTCCAGTATTGTGACGACACTATTGAAAAAAATCACTATATAAATAAAGGTGACTTGATTTGCACCACTACCGGCACCAAATTGAATTGAAAAGAAAAATTGTTTTCAAAATGCTTTCCTGTCATTTTGACAAACACAGTCCCACGCCAAAGTGATTACATTAGTTGAGCGAGTGTTGCTGTGTCAGACTGGTCCTGATATTCAAATAAATGATGTGCTGATGCTTTTTGATAGCACTGGAGTTTAGAATGTATTTTAACACTGAAAAATTACACACTTCACCATTAATTACCTAAATCAAAAAGATGCTGCATCATTAAGGTGCTTTTTAGAACTAACCTCAGATTTTCATTTCCATTACAGTAAGAATGAGAACAATGAGACAACCCAAGATAATCACGCTACTACCTCAGTGGTCGTTAAACTTCCTGTTTATGTTGTGGTAAATGAGTAAGTGTCAACTTTCTTTTCTCAGTTACTGTACTGTACAGTAAGTGATTCTTTTTTCTGTGAACATTTTCCAGTTACTAAAGGTATAGTGTAGTTACTTGAGGTTTGGTTAGTGTGCATGTTCTCACTAATATGTCACTTATTTGATGTTTCAGTGGAGGGTCAACTCGGTTTATCAGATATCCTGACAGAGCACAACTTGAGCATGTGTATACGGTAAAACAAAAAAATTACACATTACGTGCTTTTTGTTAAAGTGGACATGAAATGAACATTGTTTACACTGTTTAGTCTCATTGTGCAGGATTCATTGGTGCACATATTATTTCAAAGAAACAAATGCTTGTCTTTGTAATTTTTTATCCAAAAGTAATAAGCTGCTTTTTTCTTGTTTCACTCAGAAATACATCACATTGTAAAAAAATAAAAAGGGTTGCAAATGTTGTTTCATGTTTACTAAATCTGAGCTCAATTATTTTTTATTTTTCCTTACAACCAGTTCCAGACTTTTCATAATTAATAACCTTTTTCTCTCTCCCTTTAAAAAAATAAAATAAAATAACACTAGGTGAAGAACACTGGAAAACCTGTACCTGTGAATATTTCCTTTGTGTTTCCAGTGGAGATGGGGTTAGATTTCTTATGGAGTGTGTCTCTTCCTGAAATAGTGAGTTTGTGACAGGCTTATTTACATACAGTATACATTTGACCCAGTTCACACCTAGTATTAAAATCTGCCTCTGGGTGATCTGATCACAAATGCACAGCCCTAAATACAGACTCATTTGCATCTTACAAATGCATTGTGTTTCCATCAAGACTCAGATTACCTTCAGACGAGTTCAGGGATGCACAGGGCGATTCATGCATTTCATTTGGAGTGTAAGCATCCTTGTGCATCCCGGAAAAAAAGTAAATCACAACTTGCTCTTATAATACATAGTTTTTGTGGAAAAACAACGGTCTTAAAGATTTAAAAATCTTTAAAGATAACCACCTAATGAAAATTTTTTGAAAAGTCCAGTATTGCTCAAATGGAGGGTTAGATGGTTTTACAACAAAACTAAACTCTCATGACCAGCCACAAACATCATGAGATGTTATTCGAAAATGTGATTTCCTGCCCCCATCATCGTAATCATAGGACATGAAGTAGTTTGTAAGGCTTTGTTTCTCACTGTACTTTTCTGGGTTTTTTTTTTTCTTCTTTTTTCTGTGTGTGTGAGTCAGAATGAAATTGGTACAACATGTGAAAAACAAGTTTCCTTCAAAAATGACAAAAGCTTCAGTCTGGCACAGGTATTTATTTATTTATTTATTTATTTATTTATTTATGAGGCCTTAACACTACTGTATTTTTTCCTTATTATAGTAAGTAGTAAGAATTGGTTTCTTACTATGGGTTTTCTTACTATGGAGTTTACCTTTCTCTCTAGCAGCACTGCGGTTCTTTTACGTGTTCCATCCAGCTGTTGACTGATCGACCAATCAGCTTTAGGTTTACTGCGAATATCAGTTCCGGCAAGCAGGTAAAAAAAAAAATCTTATGATGTATCAAATGCATTAGTACTAACTAGGGATGTATCAAATGCATTAGTACTAACTAGGGATGGACTTATACCAGTATCTGTATCGGGCCCAATACTGTGCTCATGTACTCATACTCCGATACCAACAACTGATACCATGCAGCATTTACAGTACAGTGTGACAAAGAAACACAGACAATAGAGCAAACAGAGAGCAGAATGGATATATCAGAGAAGGATGTCTATGAAGTAAATGTATAGATTCAATAAAATCTTAAACAAATTAAATATTTACACTTATATAGCTGCTGTGCGCAAGCTGGATTGAACGCGCAGCGGCACAGACGCGTGAGCTTGTGCGCACAACTGTTAAACACTTAACAGTTCAAACTTGAACTGTTAAGTGTTTAACAAATGGCTCCCTACATTACTACAGGATGTTTACAGGACAAGAAGTTTACTGTGCGCAAACATCCGAAGTGCGCATCCAGAAAGCCACGTCTCAGACAGTGCTTTAATACTGCATTGAATTCTCTTTCATGTCCTCTTGCACTTGAACTGATGAATTCACACAAAATGATGTAAAAAACGCTCGTCTTTGAAAGTATCCTAGTAAACATAGTTGGATATGTTTCAAGTGAGCGAAAACAGTTGAGAAATCCCCCTTGGTTGAAATCGCATTCCAGAGGTGGTGATTTGAGGCCCTCGGTTCAAATTGCGCTCCGGGGGCCACTGCAATACGACCGGGCACTTTACTATGAGCGATTACTACCCCCCCAGTAGTATTTAATGTAGTATCAAAATTAACAGAGAACTGTGATATTTTAATGGTATCTAAATATTTCAACCACTGACCCAACCAGGCCAGTAGAAAAAATCCTTAGCACTGAGCCTTGCTGAAACAGCTCTATTAAAAGAAAGATAAAATATGATAGAGCAATAGAATGAACAGTGAAAGTAACAGAGGCTTGTACATTTTAACAGGCATAATTAAGCATGAAAATAACTGAAGGAAATATATATTTACTAAACAAATTAAAACAACAAATATGATTCATATTCTTTTGGCTTCTCTAAATAATATTTTTAAAAATTACAAATGCAGTGAAAATACAGGTATCGGTATCGGCGAGTTCCAAAAATGAAAGTATCTGTATCGGCCTCGCTCTGGAAAAAGTGGTATCGGTGCATCCCTAATACAAACCTATTTTTCCTATAGCCTCTTTTTACATTTCAATGCAGGGTCAAGTCAAGTCACCTTTATTTATATAGCACTTTATACAATGCAGATTGTTTCAAAGCATCTTTACAATGATAATTATTTACTGATGCAAACATTTCATTTCTGCTGTACAGCAGCTCTAAAAGAAAATCGTGTCATTGCTCAGCTGATGTTAGTTTCAGTGTTGATTCAGTTCCACTGTAAAGATAATCGATTATCAAATTAGTTCATTTCATCTATAAAGCAGTTCTGCAGAAAAACAGTGATGTCGTCCAGCTCAGGTCAGTTCTCATCCAATAGTATCAGTGCAGTCAATCAATAATGTCAATGTCAAGTCAAGTCAAGTCACCTTTATTTATATAGCGCTTTTTACAATGTAGATTGTGTCAAAGCAGCTTTACATTGATAACTGGTACATTATTTGGCTGCACAGCAGCTCTTAAAAGAATAGTGTCAATGCAGGCAGATCAAAGCACTGTTGAATATCAAATGTCAAGTGTCCCCAACTAAGCAAGCCAAAGGCGACAGCGGCAAGGAACCCAAACTCCATCAGGTGACATCAGGTGGCAGACAAGTGGCAAATAGGTGTTTAAATGGAGAAAAAAACCTTGGGAGAAACCAGGCTTAGTTGGGGGGCCAGTTCTCCTCTGGCCCACAGTGCTTTGTTACGATTCAGGTAACTATCATAAGTCCGACAGGATCGCAACATTCAAAGTATTTATTCCAGTTCCATCCAATTGAGGATCGTATTCATCACGCCGGTATGGACGGTTGTTGAGGAACTGTGTCGTGGCTGTCGTGTCGATGAGGCCCTCACAGTGGATGATCTAGTTGACTCAATCTCTGCTGATACTTCAGGGCTGCGTTGTGGTCGTGTCAAGGTGCAGGTCCTTGGTCTCAACCCGGATCCGGTTGACTACGGTGAACCTCGGGATAACCAGAAAGACTAATATTAGCGTAGATGCCATTCTTCTTCTGATGTAACGAGTACATCAGGCGTTATAGGAAGTGTTCCTGGTTCTGGCTGACCTAATTTATGCAGCCTAATAATCCTTTAACAGATTTGAAAATATAAATTGGTAATGTGTTATGTGTATGCCAGGTTAAAGAAATGAGTTTTTTTTGTCTAGATTTAAACTGACAGAGTGTGTCTGCTTCCCGAACAATGCTAGGAAGATTGTTCCAGAGTTTAGGTGCCAAATAGGAGAAGGATCTACCGCCTGCGGTTGATTTTGATATTCTAGGTATTATCAGCTGGCTTGAATTCTGAGATTGCAATAGACGTGAAGGACTATAATGAATTAGGAGCTCGCTCAGGTACTGGGGAGCTAAACCATTTAGTGCTTTGTAAGTAATTAGCAAGATTTTAAAATCTATACGATGTTTAACAGGAAGCCAATGCAGTGTTGACAGAACTGGGCTAATATGGTCATACTTCTTAGTTCTAGTAAGAACTCTAGCTGCTGCATTTTGTACGAGCTGTAGTTTATTTATCAGGCGAGCAGAACAACCACCCAGTAGAGCGTTACAGTAATCTAGCCTTGAGGTCATGAACGCATGAACTAACTGTTCTGGATTTTTCATTGAGAGCATATGTCGTAGTTTAGATATATTTTTATATATCTAAACCAGTATCCAATGTCATTGGGTGAGTGTCATTGACTTCTAGTCTTGTTTTTCAGGTGTCTGGTTTGCCAGTTAGGATCATGAGCTGGTCGATTCTCTCATTCGACACTGAGAGGTACATCCAGTATCCCTCTGATGACTCTCATCCGCTCTATGTAAGAAAAATAAAACATCTTCTGGATGGCATGTTTGGAGTCATTTTGTGGGAGTCATTTTTTCATCTCCATTTCTCTGTGTTCTACAGATTGAGACAGAGCTGGAGGTCCCATCTCAGGCTCTCACAGGCTCTCTTATTGCCTCGCTGTCTGTCATCTTTGGACTCGTTGCTATGGCGATCATCTTTGTGCTGCTGTATAAAGTCAGTGTTTATAACACATAATATGTGCAACTGATGTTAAAGCTGAAGTGTGCTTTTTTAATCCTAAAATACTGAATATTAATTTCAAAAATTTTCGGCCAATTTTTTTACATGATGCGGCAAAATTTTTTGAGGCTGTCTACACTGGACACGTCAAAGTACAAATTATAAACTGGTACATCTGAACGGGTGCATGATGATGCTGTATGGTATTGCATCCACTATAGCGCATTGCATCGCAATACCCTGTTCACCATGTTCATGACCTGTTTAATCTTATCTGAGCAGACCACTCTCAATGTATTGATGGTGCCTGAAAACATTAATTTGCTGGTTCAGGAGTGTGTGATTAGGGATGGAGCTAAACTCTGCAGGATGGTAGCCTTCCAGGTGGAGGGTTTGGCTACCCCTGGGTCTCTATGGCACTACAAACATTATTTAGTATTCCAACCAGGTCAAAACAGCAACATTGTCTCAACCAGCGGTTTGAGATTTGTCATCTAGGAAATCTGTTTACATTTTTTTCTAATCGCTTTTACAATTCTATTTTGCATTGCTTACAACACAGAAATTACACACTTCACCTTTAACTGTTAGTAGTTGGACATTATTTGTTACATTTTTTGGTATTTGTGACATTTTTTGACATTTTGTTTGTTTGTTTGTTTATTGTACTGCTGGATTTTCCAGAGGGGCTTTTTCAAAACATTTTCACCTGTTGACCAAGACAACCCAGTGCCGCCATCTGCTGGCGAAGCTAGTCTTACTACAGCCAACATTGACCAAACTACAACAGATGCCCTTAATGAGAGTGCTTCATCTAATGGACAGCCTGTACATATGAATGAGGAGAGCTCAACCCTGTAGTTTACTTTCACCTCGCTGCTCGATACAGCAATGAACATTGGTGATCATTATACTGAAAATAACCATAATTGCCAATTTTCTCTGTATTTGTTTTGACCAAAGTAGTCCATCCATTCTTTGATGCCAATGTAATTTTTTTGGTAACACTTTAGTATAGACAGCTGTCTTCTCTGACACACATGGAGTCTTTAACTCTGTGCACCTGATGTGAGCTTCAGTGGAAGGTAAAACCGGTTCAGAGGTTGACTTTATCACTAGATCCCACACACTCCACACAGAACACAAGTCTGTGCTGATGAGTGAAAGGATTTAATATAATCCACTGGAATCACCTGACTGTAAGGCATTTATAAATGTTTATCCACTTCAAAACAAATAAATTACTCTTCTTAAAAATAGTGCTTTAGCATACCTGCATGTTTGTGCTTTTGAACACTGACCAGCTTACAACTTCATCAATAAATCATATACTGATCATTTACTAATGGTTTGTTCATCATTTGTTCATGATTAACTGAACTGAATTAATAAAACATTCATAAAATGTTAGTATATTACTTATTAATCATTTATGAAGGTATATTAATGTTTTGTAAATGATTAGTTCATTATTAACTAATAATTTATAAGTGACTTATAACTGAACATTATTATAAAGTTACCTTTTTGTTTATTTTTTTTTTTTTTTCTTTAGCTTCATTTATAGCTCGAGCAGTGTGCCATTTTCTAATATGAACCAAATGTTCTTAGAGAATATTGTGGAGATTCATTAATTTATTACTGAAACATTTAAATTGTGCTTTTAGATACTACTGTACACTCAAAGCACTTTACAAATTGATGCAATAAATGTGCATGAATGTTGCACTGTGAAAAAGATATAACTGTGAAAAAGATTTTTTCTTTTTCTTTAGATTTTTATCAATTAATAGAGGCTAAACTAAATATACATATGAACATACAAAAGAGGAGGGAAAATATATAAATATGATTTATAATATAGTTACAGTATATTAACCAGTTCTGACATGTTGGTACTTTAACACAAAGGTCTTCAACCCTGCTCCAGAAGATCCACTGTTCTGCAAAGTTTATTTCCAACCTGCTTCAGAACACCTGCCTGTGTATTTGAAGTGATCCTGAAGAGCTTCAGGTGTGTTTGATTAGAGTTGGAACTAAATTCTGTAGGACAGTGGGTCCCCAGGAATAGGTTTGAAGACCTTTGCATTAACACATAATGGAGTTTAAAACAATTTAGTATCCAGCACCAGGCACATCTGTGCAGTGTGTGTTTTTGACCCTAGTTGTATTACTGGATATAGTCATAAATCTGAATTGTTTTGTAAATATACGAAATTGGCACTTCTCACTTAACTGAACAAACATTAACATTAGGTATCATAAAATGAACAATACTTTTACAGCATTTTCTAATCTTGTTTAACCTGTTAGCCAGCATCCCCGCTTTTGAAAAAAAACAAAACAAGAAATGACATACCCAAAACAGATACAGTTCATAAAGCCTTTGCACTAAAAGCATAAGTAAGGTCTCATTTGAAAGCAGACACTTTGTAGTTTATTGTAAAGTCAGAATTAATTATTGTCATAATAAAAAAAAAATAGTTATAAATATATTCAAACTTTGGAAAGTTATTAGAAATTTATTTTTATGAAATATCTTATCAAAATAAAATTGAAGTTGGCCTTGTTGCAATCTAGAAATGCACTTCAGCTAAAGCCACATGTCTGGCCATGATATATTTCAAAACTCTTGAGTTTTTTATAAAAAAAAATGTTTTTCAGGACCATGTCATGTGATTTTATTTTGAGAAGACTCTAAAATGCTAACTGATCCCAGATAGCAAACGGATGTGGGCCACTTCAGGCAATGATGCGGCACTGCAGGCCTTCTTATGGCCTGGACACAATGTATGTGAGCCTTAAGTGGCCCGCATGTAACATGGCAAATATGGCCCAAATATTTCAAATCACATGTGGGCCTTTTTAGGCAAAGATGCGGCACTTACGGCAATGTGTAATCTGAATGTGAGCCTGAAGTGGCCCATGTGATAAATAATGAATATGGCCCAAATATCACAAACCAAATGTGGGCCATCTTTGGCAAAAATGTGGCACAATCAACAATGGCTAATCTGGGTGTAAACCAAATATGGCCCACATATGCTGCAGCAAATGTGGCCCAGTTATCTTAAAACACAACTGGGCCAGTTTTGGCAAAAATGTGGGAAAGTAATCACTGGCGATTCTGAATGTGAACCTAAAGTGGCCCACACATGGCATAACAAATATGGCCCCAATACATGAATCCAACTTTGGACCACATTTGGCAAATGTACGGCACAGTCAGCACTGGCTAACCAGGGCGTGAGTCTAAACTGGCCCACATATAATGCAGCAAATGTTGCCCAGTTATCTTTAAATTTATCTGGGCCAGTTTTGGCAAAGATGAGGGACAGTAACAACTGGCAAATCTGAATGTGAACCTAAAGTGGCCCACACACAGCATAGCAAATATGGCCCGAATACATTACTCCATCCTTGGACCACATTTGGCAAATGTACGGCACAGTCATCACTGGCAAATCAGGGTGTGAGTCTAAACTGGCCCACATATAATGCAGAAAATGTGGCCCAGATATCTTAAAACATATCTGGACCAGTTTTGGCAAACATGAGGGACAGTAACGACTGGCAAATCTGAATGTGAACCTAAAGTGGCCCACACATGGCATAACAAATATGGCCTGAATACATTACTCCAGCTTTGGACCACATTTGGCAAATGTACGGCACAGTCAGCACTGACTAATAAGGGTTTAAGCCTAAACTGGCCCACATATAATGCAGCAAATGTGGCCCAGTTATCTTAAAACACATCTGGGCCAGTTTTGGCAAAGATGACGGAGTGAAATCACTGGCGATTCTGAATGTGAACCTAAAGTGGCCCACACATGGCATAACAAATATGGCCTGAATACATTACCCCAACTTTGGACCACATTTGGCAAATGTACGGCACAGTCAGCACTGACTAATAAGGGTTTAAGCCTAAACTGGCCCACATAAAATGCAGCTAATGTGGCCCAGTTATCTTAAAACATATCTGGGCCAGTTTTGGCAAAGATGACGGAGTGTAATCACTGGCGATTCTGAATGTGAACCTAAAGTGGCCCACACATGGCATAACAAATATGGCCTGAATACATTACCCCAACTTTGGACCACATTTGGCAAATGTACGGCACAGTCAGCACTGACTAATAAGGGTTTAAGCCTAAACTGGCCCACATAAAATGCAGCTAATGTGGCCCAATTATCTTAAAACATATCTGGGCCAGTTTTGGCAAAGATGACGGAGTGTAATCACTGGCGACTCTGAATGTGAACCTAAAGTGCCCCAGACATGGCATAACAAATATGGCTTGAATACATTAATCCAACTTTGGACCACATTTGGCATTTGTATGGCACAGTCAGCACTGGCCAACCAGGGTGTAAGCTCAAAATGGAATAGTAAGCAAGTTAATAGTTAATAACAATTAGGGCCACTTTTGGTAAATATACGGTACAGCTGACACAGAAAATATGCTCTAAATATCATTAAAAAAAACAAGGCCACTTCTGACTTTGGAAGGAGCACCTTTAAAATCTGGTTAATTTAGATGTATAGCTAAAAATGAAACTGAAAATACAGCATTAATATTTTTCAGGAAATTTGATATAGGATGCAACACTGTTAATTGTACAGGCTAATCTGGAGAAGGCGGCTATATCAGTTGTGGATGGGCCTGCCCTGTTATTTCTTTTTTTAACATAACTTTATTGGTGTGTGTGTGTGTGTGCGTTTGTGTGTTTATGTGTACAGGTATATGTGGTTTATGAGGACACAAATGTCTATAATGACATAGGCATTACAATGTAAACATGGTTTATGAGGACACTTCCTTTGTCATCGTAAACGAAATGGCTTAAAAACATACTAAACTGTTTTTTTTTAATTGAAAACATGCAGAAAGTTGTGTGTGGTGGGTAGGTTTAGAGCTAGGGTAGGGGGATATACAATATACACTCTGTACTGTGTAAAAACCATACGCCTATGGACAGTCCAAGAATGTGTGTGTGTGTGTGTGTGTGTGTGTGTGTGTACTGTAGAGCAGAAACACAGACGTGCACTATTACAGCTTTTACAGTCAGTTATGCTGTACATGTACTGTAAGTAGAGTGTCTGATTGAGAAACGTGTACAACATACTTACAATTAGTGAACTGTTTTTATGGTCTTGGAACAGATTTTAATGTTTGGTAGAGAGATATTTTGAGCTGCTGTATGTTAAAATCTTTGCCATGGTTTCAAGCAGGACATATTCCTCTGTCCACATGTTTTGTTGATCTTGTAACAAGATCCCAAGGGCAAGTTAGTCCTAATGCTACCCCTAAACCTAACCCAACCCAGCACAAAACCCTGGTTGATGCATAAACTTGACATAAACTGTAAACTTGTCACTCAAATATGATTGGTTGAATGAAATGCAGGATTAACAATGTAAGCAGGCAGTGTCATTTTATAAACTGCTTTAAGTGACCCTGATATTGTAATAAGTAAATAAATGAATGAATAAACTAATAAATAAATAAAACATTACAAAACAAACATTAATAAAAATATTAAAATTTGTCTTACATTTTGGCTGAATATTGACATTTACATTTATAAATGACTTTTTTATGAATAAAAATAGTCTATCATAACATTAATTGATGAATTAAATTATGAGTGGGTAAATCAGCACAAATCAGCACAAACTGCAATGTTATTTTGATATTATTAACTTTTCAAACCTTTTTTTTTTTTTTTTTAATCATGTTATATGCTTCAGCTAATTTTGTTAGAGATAAGATCTTTTTAAATCAAAGTTCAAACTGGTTCGAATTTTCCTATTTCCAGCCCTTTAAATTTAAAAGTAGGCGTGCGGAAAAGGCGCCCAAAAGACGGAACAGCAGAGAGGATCGGCTGGAGAACTGACGGTGGAAAACTGCACAAAGTAAAGTCAAGGTAAGATTTCATAAAAAACTAGATTAAAAAGTTCGTCGAGACAAACTTTAAGTTGGCTTGAAAAAACCGGTCCAGAAAGTTTGAAGTAGTTTTAAAAGTTTGAGAGTTTTCAGTTTGAAAGTTTAAGTTTTAGTTTAGTAGTTTTGATAGATAGATAGATAGATAGATAGAGAATCAGGGTACTCAAGGCGGTTGCTGGGGTGTTATGTGGTTGCTAGGGTACTAGGATGTTGCTAGGGTGATTTGTGTCATTGCTATGTGGTTGCTAAGTTGTGAGATAGATTTAATTTGATAGATAGATTGAAAGATTTAGTTTGATAGACAGATAGATAGATAGATAGATAGATGAGAAGAAATAGATGAGACGTGATAGATGAGAAGAGAGATAGATAGATAGATAGATAGATAGATAGATAGAAAGATAAATTTAGTTTGATAGATAGATTTAGTTTGATAGATAGATAGATAGATAGATAGATAGATAGATAGATAGATAGACAGATGAGTTTATGAGTTTGAATGAGTTTCAATGGATTAGAAATAATATATTGAATGGCACTTGAGTGTAATTGAGTTTGAGTCTAATGGGCTTCCGTAGTTTAAATTTGAATTTTGACAGTTGGAGTTTAAAAGTCTTGGCTCATTTGAACATTCCGTCAATGAAAGTCAATGGGATTTTTCCGAGCTTTAATAGTCAATTTTAGGAAAACCGTAAGTCGGATCAGTCTGAAAAGATATAGCAAGTCGAGTCAGAACAATCTGAAGGTCTAGTCCGAGTTTGGTGGTTGTAGCTTAAACAGTCTAGGAGGAGTAGCAATTTTAAATTTTAGTCTCAGAAGAAGAATAATTATAAGTTTAAATAGCATTACAGTAAGTTGGCTTTTTCAAGCCAACTTAACTAGATGAAAAAAGTTTGTCGAGACAAACTTTAAGTTGGCTTGAAAAAGCCGGTCCAGAAAGTTTAAAGTAGTTTATAAAGTTAAAAGTTTGAAAGTTAAAAGTTTGAAAGTTTGTTTTAGTTTAGTAGTTTTGAGATAGATAGATAGAGTCAGGGTACTCTAGGTGGTTGCTATGGTGTTATGTGGTTGCTAAGGTGTTGCTATGCTGTTGCTAGGGTACTTGGGGTGGTTGCTAGGGTGTGGCTATGTGGTTGCTAAGGTACTCGGGGTGGTTGCTATAGTGTTATGCGGTTGCTAGGGTACTCGGGGTGGTTGCTAAGGTGTTGCTATGGTACTCGGGGTGGTTGCTAGGGTGTTGCTTTGCGGTTGCTAGGGTACTCGGGGTGATTGCTAAGGTGTTGCTATGCGGTTGCTAGGGTGTTGCTATGTTGTTGCTAGGATACTCGGGGCGGTTGCTAAGGTGTTGCTACACGGTTGTTAGCAACCACCCAGAATACCCTAAGGTGTTGCTATGCGGTTGCTAAGGTATTCTGGTTGGTTACTAGGGTGTTGCTATGCGGTTGCTAAGGTATTCTGGTTGGTTGCTAAGGTGTTGCTATGCGGTTGCTAGGGTACTCGGGCTGGTTGCTAGGGTGTTGCTATGCGGTTGCTAAGGTGTTCTGGGTGGTTGCTAAGGTGTTGCTATGTGGTTGCTATGGTGTTGCTATGTGGTTGCTATGGTACTCGGGTGGTTGCTAAGGTGTTGCTATGCGGTTGCTAGGGTACTCGGGGTGGTTGCTAAGGTGTTGCTATGCGGTTGCTAGGGTACTCGGGCTGGTTGCTAGGGTGTTGCTATGCGGTTGCTAGGGTACCGGGGTGGTTGCTAAGGTGTTGCTATGCGGTTGCTAAGGTACTCCGGGTGATTGCTAAGGTGTTGCTATGTGGTTGCTAAGGTACTCGGGGTGGTTGTTAAGGTGTTGCTATGCGGTTGCTAGGGTACTCGGGTTGGTTGCTAGGGTGTTGCTATGCGGTTGCTAAGGTATTCGGGGTGGTTGCTAGGGTACTCAGGCTGGTTGCTAGGGTGTTGCTATGCGGTTGCTAGAGTAACCAGGCTGGTTGCTAGGATGTTGCCAGGGTGATTTGTGTGGTTGCTAAGCGGTTGCCATGGTGTTCTGATAGATAGATAGATAGATAGAAAGATAAATTTAGTTTGATAGATAGATATAGTTGGATAGATAGATTTAGATAGATAGATAAATGATAGATGGATTTTGTTTGATTGATAGATAGATAGATAGATAGATAGATAGATAGATAGACAGATAGATAGATAGATTTAGTTTTAGATTGATAGATAGATAGATAGATAGATGATAGATTTAGTTTGACTGATAGATAGATAGATAGATTTAGTTTGACTGATAGATAGATAGATAGATAAATGATAGATAGATTTTGTTTGTTTGATTGATAGATAGATATTTAGTTTTATAGATTGATAGATAGATGATAGATAGATTTAGTTTGACTGATAGATAGATAGATAGATAGATTTAGTTTGACTGATAGATAGATAGATAGATAGATAGATAGATTTAGTTTGACTGATAGATAGATGGATAGATTTAGTTTGACTGATAGATAGATAGATAGATAGATAGATAGATTTAGTTTGTCTGATAGATAGATAGATAGATTTAGTTTGACTGATAGATGGATAGATTTAGTTTGACTGATAGATAGATAGATAGATTTAGTTTGACTGATAGATAGATAGATAGATTTAGTTTGACTGATAGATAGATAGATAGATAGATAGATGGATAGATTTAGTTTGACTGATAGATAGATAGATTGATTTTGACTGATAGATAGATGGATAGATTTAGTTTGACTGATAGATAGATAGATAGATAGATAGATAGATAGATAGATTTAATTTGACTGATGGATAGATTTAGTTTGACTGATAGATAGATGGATAGATTTAGTTTGACTGATAGATAGATAGATAGATTTAGTTTGTCTGATAGATAGATAGATAGATTTAGTTTGACTGATAGATAGATATATAGATAGATAGATAGATAGATAGATGAGTTTATGAGTTTGAATGAGTTTCAATGGATTAGAAATAATACATAGAATGGCACTTGAGTCTAATTGAGTTTTTGAGTCTAATGGGCTTCCGTAGTTTAAATTTGAATTTTGACAGTTGGAGTTTAAAAGTCTTGGCTCATTTGAACATTTCGTCAATGAAAGTCAAAGGGATTTTTCCGAGCTTTAATAGTCATTTTTAGGAAAACCGTAAGTCTGATCAGTCTGAAAAGATATAGCAACTCGAGTCAGAACAGTCTGAAGGTCTAGTCCGAGTTTAGTGGTTGTAGCTTGAACAGTCTAGGAGGAGTAGCAATTTGAAATTTTAGTCTCAGAAGAAGAAGAATAAAAAAAGTTAAAAAAAGATAAAAAATAACTAGATAAAAAAGTTTGTCGAGACAAACTTTAAGTTGGCTTGAAAAAGTTGGTCCAGAAAGTTTAAAGTAGTTTATAAAGTTTAAAGTTTGCTAGGGTACTTGGGTGGTTGCTAAGGTGTTGCTATGCGGTTGCTAGGGTACTCGGGGTGGTTGCTAAGGTGTTGCTATGCGGTTGCTAGGGTACTTGGGGTGGTTACTAAGGTGTTGCTATGTGGTTGCTAGGGTGCTCGGGGTGGTTGCTAGGGTGTTGCTATGCGGTTGCTAAGGTACTCGGGGTGGTTGCTAGGTTGTTGCTATGCGGTTGCTAGGGTACTCTGGGTGGTTGCTAAGGTGTTGCTATGCGGTTGCTAGGGTACTCGGGGTGGTTGCTATAATATAGAATACAACTTCAACAGAAGACAAAAGACCCTCTGTCTACCTTCCTTCAATGCTGAGACCAACACTTTAAACATAAAATCTTTCACTTGCCCCTTTTGGCAATAAAATTGCCACACCTAAGTCTCAGCATTACTTTTCTTATACACAAATACAATCACTTTCTTTACCTTCATAATCATAACATTCTTCAACAAACATTTCCTTCATTTTCCTTTAGAATTACTAACGCTTGACAGTTTGTATCCTCTCAATATGCTTTGATGAATAAAAGTTATTCATAGCACGATTAATCAAAGCCCTAGTAAATGGAATAATACAACAGATAATAAATGTGATAATTAATAGGATTACACCTATAGGAATTAAAGCAGATACAAGCATTTGTTGCCATCCAGTGAGCCACGCTAAGAACCCAGTTTGATCATTAACTTCTCGTCCTTGTAATTCTTGAGTAATTCTAGTCATATTTTTTAAACCTTCTGAGATTAAATGGCCGTCTGCGTCATTCTCAGAGATGTAGGTACAACAAGATGTTCCAACCATGATGCACACTCCTCTTGCTGCAGTTAACTGATCTAAGACTAGCCTGTTTTGTAGGGCAGTTAAATGGAGCCCTCGAAGTTCCTGTTGAACACCAGCCAATGTGTCTCTTGTAGTATTGATAAATGAAATGAATTCATATCTTGTAACTTCTACTTCAATCTGAAGACTAGAAACACCTACCCCTGGGAACAGGGCTTCAAAGAATCTTTCAGTACCATTCCAGAGTTGATGTTGCATTGGTACTGAATTATCTCTGCTCAAACTACCAGTTGAACTGCGGCCAGAGAGGGAGCGTTTCTTTTTCTGTTTTACCGTAACGTTAGGTCTTTGTGGTCTAATAACCATGGAATATTCTTCCAAAGTTACTAGAGCACATCTTCCGCTCCAATCTTCTGGGAGAGTAGTGTAGACCCTATGTCCACGCAACCAAAACCAATCTTTGATGGCTCTAGTTCCCTGTGAAGTGGGAGCATATCTGTGGCATTTTGGACCTGGCGTAAGTGCACAATATTTAGCGCATAAGTCTTGGAAAAAAGGGTTAGCCCATCCGTAAGAAATCATAGTAGATACAGGACGTGGTGTTGCTCTAGCCCTTGTGCGGTCTTCGTTTAGGGGGCTGCACTCGTGGTCTTCGGGGTCTCTGGAGACCCCAGGCAACAAAATGTAATTTTGTAACAATATAATATATTTTTTAAAAACCAATGTAATTTTACTCTGTTTATTAATGCTTTTACTCAACATTTGTGCAGTTTTTGGAGGATTTGTGATATCTTTTAAATTTATATAAATAAATTAAAAAATATTTTTTTAAATAGGTTTTTATGCAAAAGCAGCTTTTTATGTAAAATTCACTTTATAAATGGCCCAGATTTCTAACTTTCATTCATGGGGATAACATGGATAATTTGACATGATTTAGTGTAAGATTTTTGCCCATCTTTTGGAAAATGCAGTTATAAAAGTAAAAAACTATCATTTTTACCAGTAGATGGCTGCAAAGCTCCACTATTTGCTATGTGCTATTTGAATGACTGAAAGACATCTTTTCACAAGTTTTTTTCAGTTGGATTCATATCTAAATGTTATGAAATCACGATTATAACAATAAAAATGACTTTTTGTCAAAGTTTAACATTTTTTGTACTGAAAAAAAATCAGTTTTTAATTTTAATTTGAGCAAACGTCATTTGCGGGTCAAAAAGACCCCGAAGACCACACAAGGGCTAGCACATGCAGTCACATTAAATTTTCCATAATTCAAAAGGCAATCCATACAACAAGGCATATCTTTTATCTCACAATGATGGTATGTTCAATTATATTTACTTTCAGGAATTGCCCCCAGTCTCACTGTTCCAGTTTCTCTTTCCATACATAACAGTGAGTCTGGAATAGAGCCAATGGTTGTCACTTTAGCAAGTACTTGCATTGCAAGCATCATTATTCTGCTCTTTCCACAACTCCATATTGCAGTTTTATTTGGTGCCATCATTCCAGTAATGCTGACAAATAGAGGGCATTCTAATTATTTTTCTGTTATTGGTGATTTAACCCTCTGGGGTCTGAGGATTTTTGGGGCGCGCCAAGTTTTGACATGCCCTGTCACTGAAATAAGGACAAAAAAAATATTAAATCTGTGTTCACACGACTTCTTGTAGACTAGAGTTTTTGCTTCAAAATGATGTAAAAATTATCCTGCCTACTCGTTCATATAAAACAATAGAGAGATTTAAATTTTCTAAGACACATTTTGTCAAGAAACACAGTATGCGTGAAGGCATGAATCATCATGAATAATGCTGTAATTCACACCTGAGAAGACAAAAGATCTGCGTAAGGACCTGTAATGACCTGCATATTAATGAGCTCTTCCAGTCAGGTAGGCTGTGAAAAACCCTCTGTGATCATGCTGATAAGAGGACTAATGTCCACTCTTGACAAAAAAAAACATGATTTTTGTGATCTCATGCATGCACGTATTATTGCACATGATGTGAAGAAAATTTTGTATAGGCCTATGTTAAATTACAGTACCAGTCAAAAGATTGGACACATTTTTTAAAAAAAAAAAAGTCTTAAGTCTCTAACCAAATAATGGTTTTCTATTTTAATATACTATAAAATATAATGTATTTCTGTGATGCAAAGCGTCTGAACATTCCTACCTCTATGGCATTTCATATAGGCTACTATATTTGTTATATTATATAGCCTAAATGTTAATGTGCAGTTGACAAACTATACATCGTTAAAAAGATCTAAGACTCAAACTTCACATTTTGACTCTTAAAATCTTATACTGACCGTAATTTCTTAATATGCTTAAAAGCATGCACATTTGGAGAAATACTGATGGATTCTCATGTTTATATAAATTTTCTATACAGAGGAGTAATATTTATTCAATATTTATTGTCATCACTGTGAACGCTGGATACTGTGTTTACAATTCATAATTGCAGCCGGAGGGTGCTCTGTACACCTTTAGTCCACAAATATCTCAGTAAAAGAAGAGGCATATCATGTGACATTCCAGGAACTAACAGGCTTCCAGAGATCACTTTAACATACAGATAAACACTTTTGAAGATAATAAATACACGATTGCGATGATGTATACATGTATTGCCTCAGAATTTGCGTCTGAATAGCACTCGCTTCATGGGCGTGGCCACATTAGCGGATAATGAGCTGAATCACGGACTTCTGACATGTGTCTGTTTTCATACAGATTACATAAACACAGAATTTTTGTTTTCGATTTGACTTACACGATTTAAAACCTGACATTTCAACGTTTCTTTAGACAATTTTTTTGTGATTAGTATTCACTAAGTTACACTTCATTTTCTGAGAACTATCAGATTGGACTTCGTTCAGAGGGAGACGAGAGATCACGCATCATGTTTGTTTTCTTTATTTTACAAAAAGCACAACATTTTGTTTTTACTCTGAGTGTACACAAATAAAAGAAGATATTCAACAGATTAAAATGGTGTATCACTCTTAATTGTATGTGCAACACTGACAGAGTATTTTGAGTCTCTTTCACACTGGTAAGAAAAAAACCGAGGTGGTATCGCCAGCGATACCTCAGACTCCAGAGTGTTAACCTCTAAGTGTGGTCCAGAAGCACTATGTGGCATTTTTGTGCAAACATAACAGTCACCTGTTTTTCCTTCATATTTGGCAGTGTAGTTAGCTAATAGCTGCAAACGCATGTGTTTCTTCTTCATAATGTACCCAAGTTTCATTACCAGTGCTAATAACAGCTTGTATATGAATAAATACATTTGTCAGCACGACCAGGTAAAATATAAATTTAGCAATCATGGCTTGAGAGCTTCATTGATAATTATTGCTGGTTCTAGGTTAGCAATCTCCTTCTTCTCCTCTTCGAACGTCTTGGTTCACCTTCCGTTGGATCTTTCCTTGGCTCACTGGCTTCCACCTCTGGGATGGAGCTGCTTTCAGTCGACTAGCATGGATCCACTGCAGCTGGAAGTCAGTCAGCACTCCTGTTCTCGTCACAGCAATCACCGTGGTGGGCCCCAGATACTTCGGCTCTCAGAGATTTGTGGGCTTCAGACACTTTATCAGCACCTGTTGTCCTGGAACGAAAGGATGAGTTGGCTTTTCTGCAGGAAGAGGGAGAGAGAGAGACATCACCATTGATGCTATTTAAAGTTTTAATTAGGGAATCCACATAATCCGTGATGATCACCTCCGTGTCACCTGTGGAAAAATTGCCAGCGCGACCTTTGACCCATGGGGTCGGGAAAGGTCTACCCATAATGATTTCAAATGGAGACATCTTTGTTGTTGCTGATCGTGACATTCTAATTTCTGTCAATACGGCAGGCAGCAGATCAACCCAATTTCTGCCTGTATCAATACACGCCTTATTAAGCCGATCTTCCCTCCAAAAGGGTACCAGAAGGCCTTATGGTTTCCAGGCTGCTCGCTAATGTGGAAAAAGGCTGTGTTCCTGTCCGTCTCTTGAACCTGTCTGAGAAAGATGTGATTGTCCATCCAAGGACCCTGCTTGCAGATGCTTTCCTAATCCAGAATGTTGTTGAAGAGGGAGAAAAGTGCCAAATGCCATGCCAGAACCAGTTCATGCATCTGAGTGTGGGAATTCAGTGACAGTGTCTTGTCAAAGTCAACAGCAGACTACCAGTGTTGAGTCTGTTAAAGATAAGACATGTGGAGTTGATCTTAGTGCTGCAGCTGTGGAAGGTGAGGAGCAGTTGGCGTTGCTCCAGGATTTGTTTAGGAGAAATGCTGATGTCTTCTCCAAACACTCCATGGACAATGGCCATAACACCACTGTGCTACATGAGATACCTTTGGTAGACCCAAAACCTTTTCACCTCTCTTATCGGAAAATACCCCCGTCTCAGTACCAGGAGGTACGGAAGGCCATATCACAGATGGAAGAAGCTGGAGTTATTCGTCCAAGCAAAAGCCCTTATGCATCCCCCATCATTGTTGTATCTAAAAAAGATGGCTCCTTGAGGATCTGCGTGGACTACAGGAAACTGAATTCCTGCAGCACCAGAGATGCTTTTCCACTACCAAGAATAGAGGATGCATTGGAGGCGTTGGGACATGCAAGGTTCTTCTCAACTCTCGATCTTACTTCTGGTTATTGGCAAGTTGAGGTGGCTGAACACGACAAGGCCAAAACTGCTTTCAGCACCCCCATGGGATTATATGAGGCCAACAGGATACCGTTTGGTCTGCAGAATGCCCCATTGACCTTCCAAAGTTTGATGACCTGTTGCTTTGGTGATCTTAACTTTGAGAGCCTCCTTATCTACCTCAACCACATAATTATCTTCTCTAGGACTTTTGAAGAGCACCTTGGAAGCAGTTGGAAGCAGTGTTCAGCAGGCGCCGCAAACTATAGGCGATTCATTGAGGGCTATGCATCACTGGCAGCACCTCTGTATCAGCTTACCTCTGGAGACCCTAAGAAAAAGAAAAGAGGTGTAAAAGGAACATCTGGACCTGCAAAGCCTTTTGAGTGGTCAGATGAATGTGAGAAGGCGTTTGAAGCACTGAAGGAGAGATTGACTACAGCACCAATCCTGGGCTACCCCAACTTCAACTTACCATTTGGATGCTTCTGGTGAGGGTCTTAGAGCGGTCCTTGCGCAAGTTCAAGATGGTGTGGAAAAAGTCATTGCTTATGCAAGCCGAGCTTTGAGACCACCTGAAACCCATTACCCCGCACACAAGTTAGAGTTTTTGGCTCTAAAGTGGGCTGTTACAGATAAATTCCATGACCACCTCTATGGGCATACGTTTTTGACTGACAACAACCCACTTAAATATGTGATGAGTACCGCAAAGTTGGATACCACAGGTCAGCGTTGGGTGTCACAGCTTGCCATGTTTGACTTCGACATTGAGTATAGGCAAGGGAAATTCAACTCTAATGCCAATGCACTCTCAAGGAAGTCGAGTTAAGAGGTCACAAAAACTCTCCAGTCTTGCCCACAGTGGATTTCTCCCACAAAGCGAGACCAGTACTGTGAAGTTGAGTCAGGAAGGAAGGAAGTAGATATTAGTGATCCAGGGAAGAGAACTGTTGAATGCAAAGAGGGAGAGTTTCTGGACCAGGTCGAAAAGTCAGCCAATCCATTTGATGGAGCAGGTACGATGCGCTGCCTGCAATCACAAAGCTGGAGATCAGAGGATGCCAAAAAGAGGACCCTGTCATTGGGCAATTATGCACTACAAGACACTAAACAGAAAGCCAAGACGTGGAGAAAGGTTGGAGAAAGGAAAAGATGCTCTGCTTCTCTTAAAAGAGTGGAGGAGGCTGGTGGTTAAAGATGGAATTCTTTACAGGCATGTTAAAGATGTTCTGGGACGGTCCATTGCTCAGCTGGTCTTGCCAGAGAAAATGCGACTTCTGGCTAAAACAAATCTTCATGACAACTCTGGTAATTTGGGATTTGAGCGTACCTTGAATCTGCTCCAGGAACGATACTTTTGGCCAAGAATGCATTGTGAAATAAAGTCCTGGTGCGAGCAGTGTGAAAGATGTTGTCTGAGAAAAACTCCAACTGCTGGAAATAGAGCTCCGCTGGTGAGCATTCACACTAATGCTCCTATGGAACTCATCTGCATGGATTTCCTTGTCCTGGAAAAGTCTAAGGGAGGAATAGAGAATGTCCTGGTGGTCACTGATCATTTCTCGAGATTCACCCAGGCTTACCCCACAAAAGACCAGAAGGCTGTTACTGTGGCAAGGGTGCTGTGGAAGAATTTCTTCTGTCGATTTGGGTTCCCAGCAAGACTTCATGCAGATCAGGGCAGAAATTTCAAGAGTACAGTGGTGAAGGAGTTGTGTAAGCTGACGGGAATCACAAGGACTCATACCAGCCCCTACCACCCACAGGGCAATGGGACCATAGAGAGATTTAACAGGACTCTAATGAATATGTTGGGCACTATTGATCCTGATCAGAAGCCCAGGTGGCATGAATACATTGACGCACTAACACATGCTTACAACTGCACTCAACAAGATTCAACTGGTTTCTCCCCATACTTCTTGATGTATGGCAGACATCCACGACTGCCTGTTGATCTCCTTTTTGGTCTGTCAACAGCAAAAGGGCCATGTGAGTACAGTGAATATGTGCAGACTCTGCGTGAATGCTTGACCTATGCTTATGATGAAGCAGACAGAATGTCGAGGCATGCTAAAGACCTTCAGAAAAAGCACTATGACAAGAAAGCCAAAAGCCACATGTTCCAACCTGGTGACAGAGTGATGGTGAAAGTTTGTTATGTCGAGGGGAAACAAGCTTGCTGATAGGTGGGAACCATGTCCATATGTGGTGGTAAAGAAACAGGCAGGAATTCCAGTGTGTGTGGTTCGTCCGGAAGATTGTGGCAGGGAAAGAGTCATCCACCGCAATCTTCTGTCCCAGTGTATGTTTTTCCCGGTGGGTTCCAAGTACCTAGCCCGAGAAGAGTCAGACATGGAGGAAGTGTCTGAAATGGACTCAAGTGTTTCTGAGGGAGAAGAGGAAGTGAGAGTGGAGACAAGTAAGAGTGGAGACAAGAGAGAGTGGGGACAGTGGCACTATCACACAGTGTACGAGTGTGGAATTGCCAGATGTTGTGGGCGAAGAGTGTGAACAGGATGAGAGTCAGTTGAAAGAGAATGTGAGTGAAAAGGAAGGGGATAAGGAGCAAACACAGTTGGAAGTCTCAAATCCTGACCAGCCAAAGAGGAGATATCCTGAGCGGAAAAGGCGCCCACCAAATAGACTCTCCTTGGAGATACATGTCGTCCAAAGTGAAAGTGACAAGGAGAAGGTAGAGAGAGGAAGGGAAGAAGCAGCACTGCCTGAGCAATGCATTTAAACACACACACCCCACACAAACACTTCAAAGAGAATCTTAAGATTTAAATTGATTTAATGTTGTTGGTTTTATAAGTGATTACTGGGACGCCATAATTTACAGAGGGGGTGGATGTGGGGAAGATGTAATATGTTCTTCCAGCAGTAGGGGGAAGCTGTGTTTCATTGTTTGATTATGCCCTCTTTACATGGGTGGAGCTGTTGTGACAAGGTAAGGAGGGTCTTCCCTGCTCTTTGTTATCTTATAAATTTATATGATTATTTTGACCATCCGTGTTATATAAAGAGATATATTGTTGTTAAAGAGGTTTACTAACGTATACGTGCAGTTATTTTTGATGGATGGTTTCGTATTTCTGATATTATTTCATATGTTGTAAATTCCATGTGGTGGAGTATATTTTTCCCTATATTGTATTGTGTTCAAGGTTTATTTGTGTATTTTGTGGTTTTATCATTTGTATTTTGCATATATCTTACATCTATCTTTAGTTTTTTCTATGTTGTAGTTAATTTTTTCCTTAGTTTGCAACCATGTGATTGGCTGCAGCTACAGCTATTTTGCTGCCTGTTGTAATTTAATAAATAATGTTTTGATGTTAATTTGGAATTAACAATAATAATCAAAAGGTGAACATTTATTAATAAGAAATTTAATAGATAATATTTAAATAATAAACATTTATTAAACTTATTAATAAATGTTAATTTATTAAACATTAATGAATGTTAATTTCCAACATATTTTGGGTTCATTTTCAGCAAGCAAATAGTAATGTTTTAACAATAGTTGAGTTAAATACAACTACCCAGCAGATTGGGCAAACATAGCTTGGTTAAAACAACCCAATTGCTGGGTTTGTCCATTTTTATCCCAACTTGTTTTTAAACCAGCATTTTTTTCAGAGTGCATCATTTATATACACAGGTGCTGGTCATATAATTAGAATATCATCAAAAAGTTGATTTATTTCACTAATTCCATTCAAAAAGTGAAACTTGTATATTATATTCATTCATTACACACAGACTGATATATTTCAAATGTTTATTTCTTTTAATTTTGATGATTATAACTGACAACTAAGGAAAATCCCAAATTCAGTATCTCAGAAAATTAGAATATTACTTAAGACCAATACAAAGAAAGGATTTTTAGAAATCTTGGCCAACTGAAAAGTATGAACATGAAAAGTATGAGCATGTACAGCACTCAATACTTAGTTGGGGCTCCTTTTGCCTGAATTACTGCAGCAATGCGGCGTGGCATAGAGTCGATCAGTCTGTGGCACTGCTCAGGTGTTATAAGAGCCCAGGTTGCTCTGATAGTGGCCTTCAGCTCTTCTGCATTGTTGGGTCTGGCATATCGCATCTTCCTCTTCACAATACCCCATAGATTTTCTATGGGGTTAAGGTCAGGCAAGTTTGCTGGCCAATTAAGAACAGGGACACCATAGTCCTTAAACCAGGTACTGGTAGCTTTGGCACTGTGTGCAGGTGCCAAGTCCTGCTGGAAAATGAAATCTGCATCTCCATAAAGTTGGTCAGCAGCAGGAAGCATGAAGTGCTCTAAAACTTCCTGGTATACGGCTGCGTTGACCTTGGACCTCAGAAAACACAGTGGACCAACACCAACAGATGACATGGCACCCCAAACCATCACTGACTGTGGAAACTTTACACTGGACCTCAAGCAACGTGGATTGTGTGCCTCTCCTCTCTTCCTCCAGACTTTGGGACCCTGATTTCCAAAGGAAATGCAAAATTTACTTTCATCAGAGAACATAACTTTGGACCACTCAGCAGCAGTCCAATCCTTTTTGTCTTTAGCCCAGGCGAGATGCTTCTGACGCTGTCTGTTGTTCAAGAGTGGCTTGACACAAGGAATGCGACCGCTGAAACCCATGTCTTGCATACGTCTGTGCATAGTGGTTCCTGAAGCACTGACTCCAGCTGCAGTCCACTCTTTGTGAATCTCCCCCACATTTTTGAATGGGTTTTGTTTCACAATCCTCTCCAGGGTGCGGTTATCCCTATTGCTTGTACACTTTTTTCTACCACATCTTTTCCTTCCCTTTGCCTCTCTATTAATGTGCTTGGACACAGAGCTCTGTGAACAGCCAGCCTCTTTTGCAATGACCTTTTGTGTCTTGCCCTCCTTGTGCAAGGTATCAGTGGTCGTCTTTTGGACAACTGTCAAATCAGCAGTCTTCCCCATGATTGTGTAGCCTACAGAACTAGACTGAGAGACCATTTAAAGGCCTTTGCAGGTGTTTTGAGTTAATTAGCTGATTAGAGTGTGGCACCAGGTGTCTTCAATATTGAACCTTTTCACAATATTCTAATTTTCTGAGATACTGAATTTGGGATTTTCCTTAGTTGTCAGTTATAATCATCAAAATTAAAAGAAATAAACATTTGAAATATATCAGTCTGTGTGTAATGAATGAATATAATATACAAGTTTCACTTTTTGAATGGAATTAGTGAAATAAATCAACTTTTTGATGATATTCTAATTATATGACCAGCACCTGTATATCGGGGTATGCAAATTTTTCTGTGCAGCTTTTAGTGGGCAGGAGTTGTTGACATGTTAGAGCAGGGGTGTCCAATCCTGCTCCGGGAGGGCCAGTGTCCTGCAGTGTTTAGTTTCAACCCAAAATCAGTGAGTGCTTGATATTAAAAAGAGTTAATTAATGTGCAATATGACATGAAAGAGAACTTACATTATGTAGGCCAACTCACACAACAAATATAACTATAAAGATAATAATAAAGATGCTCTAAATGTAGAAATTGTTCTAAATCTAAGCAAATAGCAAATTCCACACCACAATTATAAATAAAACAGCACAAATAAAATAATTATAAAAAAAACTATATTGTTCGAGTCACTTTCAGAGTGATTTCATCCAGCTTAGCTGATAAATGAAAAAACATTGACAGCCAATCGGAATCAATCCTGATTTAAAGGCCCCTGGTGAAAAAAGTTTTTAATTTTGTTTATATGTCTATTGTTACGGACAGAATGGCAGGAGACACAGATGTAGCGAATCTGTACAGGTATTTAATTAATTTATGGGTGAAATATATGAATATAATAAATCATAAAGCTTTATGATTAATTATAATACATATACCGACCCGAGAGGGAATTATACATATATTGTGAATTAATTACAACGAATTATAATCAATCACATATATGATTAGTTCTGGTTTGATAATAATTTAGAGAAACTATTAGTTTGTCCAGCAAACCGTTAGCTCCTCATAGCCGATTATAAAAGGAAGGTTTTTCTCTGGCCACGAGAAAGACTTCCTATTCTAGCATCAATGCGTAAAGCAAGGATACTGGATCGAAACGTTAAAGTGACCTGGGTTTGTTGCATGAGCAAAAAAAAACAATCGAGCATGAATATAATGTATTTAATATATGAAACTACGGATACAGAGACTATACTACTAGACATACACAAACAATACACATATATAGAAAACGAAAGTAAAGTCAAGAAAACAGAGGTGATCAAAGGAATGGCAACTTACTAACAGTTAAAACCTTTGAGAGCCAGCAAGGAAACTCAGCTTACACATCGAGCTTAAAACGCTTTGGAAAGAATGGTTCTATACTTGCATAGGTTCAGGTGCTGTGGTCGTTTCGTGTTTCTGCAGGAGTTTCGGTGCGTGCGGCTGGAGCGATTGGTCCTTTTCCGAGAAGGTGTTCTTCGGAGGGATTTTCAAACAAGGGTTTAACTTAAGAGTAAGATAACCGGAAAATAAAGAAAAAGAGTCCGTCTCCTAGGCGATGAAGAGAGAAGACTTAGGGCGACGGATGAAGAGGGTTTGACAAAGAAACTTGTTGCCAAAAGATGGTCGTCCCGAAGAGAGGGGGCGCGTGATGGAAGCGCGGTCGCCGAGACGTCCGGGAGAGACGTGTGTTAAATGGCGAGAGACAATCGAGAGACAATGAGAGATGCGTGTCATTGTGTTTTAAGGACAACAGGCCAGAACGCCTCCTGGGACACATCAGCCAATGATGAGGGTGCGATTTTGGCGGGCAAACTCTTTCTTTGTCTCCATTTATGACCTAATTTACATGGTTTATGAAGTGTCCGATCTGAGTACATTTTCTTCAAAGTACCATTAAAAATAGAAGAATGCATTTTACAGTCATGTGACATACATTTTCAATTAGAGCATAACGAAAGCTTTACAATGAGACCAAACTTGTCAGATGGCAAAGACATAAAAAGGTGAGATACAGTTTATACTTGAGTTTTATCGTTTAGAAGAAAACTAATACAACTAGAGTCATAGCTAAGCTTATATACTAGAGATAAATACATGCACCTTTAAATACAGCGCAGGTACATATTGGCACAGTCATATTTGGAGGATAAATGTACATTCACAATCTCCATGCGTGTTTGTGAGTGTCTGTATGTGTGTGTGTATTGGGGTTGTGGCCAGTGTCTGTGACCATATGTCCTTTAGTCCCACCAGGGTGACTCTTTGAAGTCTCTGGAGCTGGTGAGAATGTGTTCTGTTTTTCTTTACTGGGGTAACAAAGGTGCCAATGGGGCAATTGGTCCCGGACTTGCCGGAGCCGATTCGTGATTTACATGCACAGTTCAGGAGGCTAAAAGCATTCTGAAGATTCTAAACTTGACGGGCAGATCCGATTTTGAACAGACACTACACAGATAGCAAGCAGATGGAGGTTTTATTGGAGAACAGCACGGTAAACACAGTAATGCAGGTAAGTAGATGGTAAATGGAGACTTGATGGCGTGATAACTGAACACACAGTCCTTGTCTTACAGGTTTGCAGATTGTGGCAGGGGTAATGGCCGGAGACAGGATGAACACACAACGAAGGTGGGTACACTCACACACAGACGAAGAGGCACAGAGACTGGGAAAACACGTTGGAGTAGAACAGGTAAGTAATTCAGAAGTCAAGGAGATCAACATGAAGAGTCCTTTGTTAGAACGAGACCGGACAACTGACTGAGGTGAGTGATGTGCTTATGAGTCTGTGGTGATGAGGTGCTAATGGGGAACAGGTGTGTGTGTGGTCAGTACTCTGGTGAGGGAGCGCACTGTGATTGGCTGATGGTGGAGCCTGGCGTGTCTGTGACAGGGCAGACGCATCCTGATGTCCCGGGTCGACAGCCAGACCTTCTGACCTGGTTGATAGACTGGAGCAGTGGAGCGTCTCGGGTCGGCTGTCATTCTGCGTCTGCGAAGAGCTCGTTGTAGCTGATGGTGAGCCCAGACCCTCTTGCTCTCTCGGAACCAGTAGTCGACAGCTGGTACATCTGACGGCTCTCCTGACCAAGGGAAGAGAGGGAGTTGGTAACAGAGTACGCACTGGAAGGGAATGAGTCCAGTGGTTGGTTGGCGGAGGGAGTTCTGGGCGTACTCAGCCCAACCCAGGAACTGGTTCCAAGAGTTCTGGTGGCCATGGCAGAAAGTACGTAGGAAGCGGCCAATCTCTTGGATCTTCCTCTCCATCTGCCCGTTCGACTGCGGGTGGTATCCAGACGAGAAGCTTACAGTCACACCTAGGAGGGAGAAGAAGGCTTTCCACACTCTTGAGACTAACTGGGGTCCACGGTCAGACACAATGTCTTCTGGAAATCCATAGTATCTGAGTTCTGCAGTTTCCATGGCTGTAGGTAGTCCCTTGAGGGGAATCAGCCGACAGGACTTGGAGAACCTGTCAATCAGCACCAGGAATCAGGTATTGTTGTTGGAGGTAGGCAGGTCGGTGATGAAATCCACCCCTAGGTGTGACCAGGGTCTGTTGGGAACGGGCAGAGGATGTAGCTTGCCAGATGGAAGATGGCAAGGGCTTTTGGAGATGGCGCATTCCTGACATCCCTGACATCCCTGTACGTACCTTCTCACATCCCTAGCCATGTTGGGCCACCAGAAGCGCTCCTTTAGCAGCGAGAGGGTTTCATTGGCTCCTGGGTGGCCAGTGCCCAGAGATGTGTGGGATGAATGGATGAGTGGAGTGCACTGAGTCCTGCTGACATACCGCAAACCTGGGGGGCAGCCCGGCAGAGCGTTGGTAGAGGCATTGGAGGAGGGCACGGAAGTTTCAGACCAGTGAATTGGACTCACGATAATGTTCTCAGGGAGAACAGGCTCCAGTTCTTCATTGGTTTCTTCCGAGGTGTAGAGACAGAATAGGGCATCTGCCTTCACAGTCTTGGGACCAGGACGATAGAAGATACTGAAATGGAAATGTGTGAAGAACAGCACCCAACGAGCTTGGCGTGAGTTTAATCTCTTAGCATCTCTTAAGTACTCCAAGTTCTTATGGTCAGTGAGTACTGTAAATGGGTGCTTAGCACCCTCCAACCAATGCCTCCATTCTTCCAGGGCCAGTTTGATGGCTAGGAGTTCCCTGTTGCCGATGTCGTAGTTCCTCTCTGCCGGGCTGAGTTTGCGTGAGAAGAAGGCACATGGATGGAGTCTGGCTGGATTCTCCTGCTGCTGCGAGAGCACCACTCCTACCCCTGTTGTGGAGGCGTGTACCTCGACGAAGGGTTTCTCTGGATCGGGGTGAACGAGGAGCAGTGCGCTGGTGAATGCTTCTTTCAGGGTGTTGAAGGCTTCGTTGGCCGCTGGTGACCAGGACAGAGACTTGGGCTTGCCACGGAGGAGGTTTTTCAAAGGGTATGCGATGGAGCTGTAATTCTGGATGAATCTTCTGTAGAAGTTTGCAAACCCGAGGAATATTTGGAGCTCTTCGATGGTGGATGGAGTGGGCCAGTTCTTTATGGCTCCTGCTTTCCCCTCGTCCATTTGGATGCCGCCGCTGATGTTATATCCAAGGAACTGCACTGAGGGTTGATGGAAGGAGCACTTCTCAGCTTTGAAGAATAGTTGGAACTCTCTCAGGCATTTCAGGACCTCCGCAATGTGGTGGTGATGTTCGGCCATGCTCCGGGAGTTCCTCCACAAGTTTGTCCTGGTCTACATCGACGATATCCTGATCTACTCCCGGAGCATGGCCATACTCTTCATCCACCTCATGGATGAAATCCTGGAATACGGAGGGGGTGTTGACCAGGCCATACGGCATAACGCAATATTCATAGTGTCCAGTAGGGGTCACAAAAGCTGTCTTCCACTCGTCCCCCTCACATATGCGGATGAGGCTGTACGCGCTGCGGAGGTCCAACTTGAAGACAGTGGCACTGCGTAGATGTTCCAGAGCCGCTGGGATGAGGGGAAGAGGATAGCGGAACTTCACAGTGATTCTGTTCAGAGCCCGGTAATTGATACAAGGCCACAAGCCTCCGTCCTTTTTGGCCACGAAGAAGAAGCTTGAAGCAGCAGGGGAAGTGGAAGGACGGATGTAGCCCTGATATAATGCTTCCTCGATGTACTCCTCCATGGCTTTCTGCTCAAGGATGGATAGTGGGTAGATTTTCCCACGGGCCACTGACTCACCCGGAAGCAGATCGATGGCACAGTCCCATGGCCAGTTTGGAGGCGGCTTGGAAGCTCTCTTCGGGCAGAAAACATCACTGAAGGGGGTGTAACAAGGAGGAATATCCACAGACTGTTTATCCACTGGGCTCTCGATGGAGGTAGAGCAGACAGGTAGCGTCACAGAACAAGGAGCAGGAGGCTAAAGGATGTGAGGGAAACAGTCTGGGAAACAGGTGTCACCCCACTTCAGGATTTCGCCGGTGGTCTAAGAGATGATGGGATTGTGCTGCTCCAACCAGGGGCGCCCTAGGATCACATCAGCGGTGGAATCCTCCAGAACCAGGAGATGTTGATGTTCCACATGCAGTAATCCAACTTGGAGCTTGACTGGACCAGCACATAACTGGACATGCTTACGGCTGAGTGGTTTGCCAGTTACGGAATGGATCTGGTAGATGGACGGCGTGGTTGTGGTCTTGAGTTTGAGCTGGCGGCAGAGGGCACCAGAGATGAAGTTACCGGCTGACCCGGAGTCGAGGAGAGCATTGACTGGAATGGAAACATCGACAGCAGTAAGCATTACAATGGTTGAGAGTGGCTTCATTCTCTTAATGGAGGGAAGAATGGCACTCACCATAGGACGAGAAGGATGAATGGGGCATGTTGAGATGACATGCCCAGTAGCACCACAGTATAAACACAAGCCCCGGGACAGCCACCTCTGCCGCTCAGCGAGTGTCAATCGATTATTCTCCAGTTGCATAGGTTCGTGGCCTGGTTCTGGAGGGCTGATGGATTCTGGCTGGCGAAGGGATGGTGAATATGGTGGCTGGCCCTGGTGTTCTTCTAGACACGACTGCATATGAGTTGCAACTCTGATGGAGAGCTGGATGAATCGTTTGGGGCTGATGGTATCCTTGTATGCAGCGAGATGCAGCCGTACCCTGGGATCCAAACCCTGACGATAGGTGGTGATTAACGATTGGTCATTCCATCCGCTGGTAGCCGTGAGAGTCCTGAACTTGAGGGCATAATCATTAACAGACTTTGAACCTTGTTTCAAATGATAGAGCTGCTCACCCGCAGATGAATCATTCGCTGGTCTGCCGAAAACCTCCTTGAAGTGGGTAATGAAGCTGGTCAGAGACTGAATAACGGGTCCAACAGGCACAAAAACATGGTTTGAAACCGCTCCTGTTTCATACCATCACAAACAGGTAACCAATCCTGTCAACATGAGGGGCAGGACTTACTTGAGGTTCAAAGCGTTTGTGGATGCTGATTTTTAGAAAGCAGCTGTCTGAGTCTGAGTTAAGCAATAGGATCATGGTTTGTAACATTACCAACACATTATTAGCTGTTTGATAACTTAGTCAAGCCAAAGACAAATCATATCACTTTCTTTTAATTGTCCAATATTGTAGAGAGCGATACATAAAACACATTACCATTCGGACATCGACTTGTAGATGAGCCTGTATAATTCACTCTCCCTCTTCTGATTATTCAAACATGTCTGAATTAAACCAATTTTTCCACTTGCCATTGTGTAGCGGCAGCATTTTCTACAGTTACTGAGTGGATCAGGTAGTCAGAGCTGGTGTGATTGAGTGGAGCCAGGGACTAAATTACACATTCATGGACCCACGTATACTAAAAGAAGCAAGTGTGTTGAGTTAAATTTAAGTTATTTGAAGGCATGAAAAAAGAAAAAATTCTCACAGGAAAAAGTTTAAATATGTCAATTTGATTATCAAAAATGAGTTTTAAGGGATAAAATGATTGACTACAGTGGGACTTTACAGAGCTTGATCATTTAAAGCAACAAAAGCGCATGCTTAGAATATGCTATTATAGTTATCTTTGTAGTTATCTTTCGTGGCGTGAATGGGCCTTAATAGTAAATCTTCACTGGATGGCCAGTTTCACATGTATTTTATGTATTTTTAAAATACAAAATACTGTATTTGTATTTAAATACATTTTTCCACACAGTATTTTGTATTTTATTTTAAATACAATTTCATGTATTTATGCCCATCTCTGCCTAAAGACTTACCATCGACCATGTCGTGATGTGCAACAACGGCTGCAACATACACCTTGAGGGTGGTTGGAGACAGCCTTCGCTCCAACCCATCTTGCAGGAAGGAAAGCACTGACCTGATTGAACATGTTCGGGGGTCCTCTCGGTGAGAAGAACACCACTCGACGAACAGGTTCCACTTCAGAGCATAGAGGTTCCTCATAGAAGGAGCTCTAGCAGAAGTGATGGTGTCTACAACCGACTGGGGTAGATCACCTGTCTTAGAACCTCCGCGTCCTGTCCAGGGACCAGACATGAAGTTTCCAGAGGTCTGGACGAGGGTGCCATAGGGTGCCCCGTCTCTGAGTCAGAAGGTCCTTCCTCAGAGGAATGGGCCAAGGAGGTGCTGTCACGAGGAGCATCAATTCTGGAAACCAGGTCCGAGTGGGCCAATAGGGCGCCACTAACAGGACCTGCTCCTCGTCCTCCCTGACTTTGCACAAGAGTTATGCAAGCAGGCTCACTGGGGGAAACGCATACTTGCGAAGGCCTTGGGGCCAGCTGTGTACCAGTACATCCGTGCCGAGAATGCCCTCGGTCAGGGAGTAAAACAACTGGCAATGGGCTGTGTCCGGAGAGGCAAACAGATCTATCTGTGCGGCCCCGAAACACTGCCAAATCAGCTGGACCACCTGGGGATGGAGTCTCCATTCTCTCGGAAGCGGAGGCTGCCGTGAAAGCTCGTCGGCTGCACGGTTGAGCACGCCTGGGATGTGAATATGGAGTGAATTTTGTGCCATAATTAAACAAACAAATCCAGCATTTTGCAAACAAACTCAATCTGCTTTGCAAAAGGAAAACTCGACTTGCAAACAAACAGAAAGCAATGTGCAAATACATAGGCCTGTTTGAGCGAGAATGCAGAGGAGTAACACATATATTGTGTTTTACAAATATAAATAAATATTTCACAAATACAAACCATCTTACAAATTGCATATAACCTGTGAATAAATACCAAACCTATAGCATATAAATGCTTACCTGCCTGTTACGATTGTGAGACACTTGCCTTTTTTATGAGATCTCTTGGCTCGATTTTCTCACAAATGTGTCCAGGCAGATTTTCTCACAAATGTGTCCAGGCAGATTTTCTCACAAATGTGTCCAGGCAGGTTTTCTCACAAATGTGTCCAGGCAGGTTTTCTCACAAATGCAGTTGAGCAACTTCCTCTTACAAAACAGCAGATGGCGCTATGCTAGGGGATCAATTTAGCACTAGAGAGCAAGCGCAAATCCTGGCAGCGGCAGGTCGCAGCGCCACTTCCGGTGGCATCCGGTGGAGTAGTTTTTTTTTTTTTTAAATAAAAGATTTGATGATGTATATTATATACCAGCAAGCAGATGCGACAAGAATATGAACCCAATAAGCTAAATTTTTCCCATAAAAGAACATACACACACAAAAGGAGTGCCCAGCAGCCGATAGGCACTGTATATACGCACACACACACGCAAACACACAAACATTATTTATTTATTTATTTGCTTATTTATTTAATGTAATCTCACATTTGCCCATTTTCATTTTTGTAGCTATTACAAAAATTTTCTATACTTCATTGAACTGCCAAATTTACATTCATCACTTTATTCATTTATGCGCATTAAATGAATGTAAAATAACCTGCCAAAACTTACATAACTTCAAAGCCACAAGGATCATAACTTAAGATTAATGAATTTGGACACATTTGTGAGAAAATCGAGCCGAGAGATCTCATAAAAAAAAGGCAAGTGTCTCACAATCGTAACAGACAAGTAAGCATTTATATGCTATAGGTTTGGTATTTGTTCACAGGTTATATGCAATTTGTAGGATGGTTTGTATTTGTTTGTGAAATATTTAATATTTGTAAAACAATACATTTGTTACTCCTCTGCGTTCTCGCTCAAACAGGCCTATGTATTTGCACATTGCCTTCTGTTTGTTTGCGAGTCGAGTTTTCCCTTTGCAAAGCAGATTGAGTTTGTTTGCAAAATGCTGGATTTGTTTGTTTAATTATGGCACAAAATTCACTCGATATGTAAATGGCATGAAGCGAACTCAGATGCTTCTGACTCCATAAGAGGAGATGGTGGGTGAGTTGCGACATGCGACGGGAGCGTAGACCACCCTCGTGGTTGATGTACGCAATGGTCACAGTGTTGTCCATACGGACCAGCACGTGCTTGCCTAGTAGCAGCTGTTTGAAGCGACCCAGCGCAAGACATACTACTAGCAACTCGAGGCAATTGATATGCCACTGCAGTTGAGGCCCCGTCTACAGACCTATTCACTCTAGAAAATCACTGTAAGAGCTTAATAAAACACAGTGCAAGTGTGCATTAAAGTATTATCCATAAACTCTCTCTCTCCCTTGCATTATCATCAACATACATAGCAAATTACACAGAAACACTCGTTACAACTAACAGAAAAACTAATATATAAAGACCTTATGCCTTTTCGGGTGGTGCTTAATAAACTGGTAAACTTTATATATGCAAATCAACTCCGATGAACTGTAATAAAGTGCTCTCACCTTTATTACTGCCGTATCCAGTATCACTCTGGAGGCTGTAAGCTGGATCATGAACAGTACTGATTTATCCTGGAGTAACAAATTTTTAGCACAACCTCCCTTTGTCCCTTTGTATTGACGTTCGTTCACAAAGCAGTCCGGTGTGAAATGATTCGCGCAGACATACACAGATTTCGGTAGTGTTGAGGGAGCATTTTCTTCTAAAACAAAATTAATCCACCTCGTCTTCAGCGGCTCAGATTTAGGGAGTAAATAGAGTGAGCTATGTGGATTAATCCATCCAGCTACAGAACACCTAAAATGCTTGGGAGACGTTCTCATCAGTGCAGCAATGGCAGACTGTACAACTGGCTGTGAACTCGCACAGGGCGGTTCTATGTTAAAACGGCAGTGTCTGTCAACATTCGTGGGTGGGGCCTGTGGCTAATGTGACGTCACATTGCCAGGGATCTGGAAACGGCTTGTTCAGAGACACTGCTTATGATTTATGGGGATTAAAAAAAAGGAGTGGTTGGATTTTTATAATTATAGGGTGGTTGTGTACATACACTGCCAACACACATTTATAGACAAACAACATGCAAAAGTGAATTTTGCATAATAGGTCCCCTTTAAATGTTTAACACATGAAGTGAGTTTGTCTATATACGCATGAAGTGCATTTGTTTAAGTGTTTAACACATGAGGTGTGTTTGTCTATATACGCATGAAGTGCGTTCGTTTAAGTGTTTAACGCATGAGGTGCGTTTGTCTTTATACGCATGAAATGCATTCGTTTAAGTGTTTAACGCATGAAGTGTGTTTGTCTATATACGCATGAAGTGCGTTCGTTTAAGTGTTTAATGCACGAGGTGCGTTTGTCTTTATACGCATGAAGTGCGTTTGTTTAAATGTATATACACATGAAGTGCATTTTTTGCTGAAGTGTGTGATCATGCTTGTCTGTGTGATAGCCAGAGCAGACGAGAGAACCCGGCGTTGAGGGGGGGCTCCTGGCTGGCTGTCAGATAGACAAGAACTGTTTGTTTTAAAATAAAGAAAGCTTTGAGAAGGGAGGGCAAATTTAAAAAACAGTGACTGAGATGTATAATATTGTGTATAATGCAGAATTAGGAAGAAAATAAAATAGAATTGCTTGTTTTGTTTATACTGCTTTAAGATTGCTTGGTGTAAAGTTGACAAAAGTGTATGAGAGTGTTGTTTAAAAATTTATGTGAATATTCCTGCAGGTTTTGTGAAATGGAAAAGCACGTTTTAAATGACACTAAAATCCAACATAATAAAGGGGATGTAAAATATTGTAAAAGAACTGTTGAAAAAACTAAGAACATTCCCAGAAATTGGCTCTGTCATTTATTTGGACACTTTCCAGATTGTACGCTCTGTGATCCAGACAGGGAAACACAGCCCTTAATAATTCAAAACAATTAAGGAAAAGGTAATAGAGAAAACTCTGTCTTTCCATTTTTTGCAAAAACTGGTGTATAGTCATTTTTTACGTATGCTACGTGAGTGAAAACCCGGGTGTGTGATCGTTTTAAGAGTGTGTGATTAAACCTACATTGTAAAAAGAGAGTGAAGATAAGGGAGGGGCTACGTCTGACAGAGAGAGGAGAAAACTTGTGATCAAGATAAGGGAGGGGCTATGAGAGAAGTGTGTGTGTGTGTGTGTGTGTGGAGGGAGGAAGACAGAGAGAAAAAGTTCACCCTTTATAGTTCTATTTTATAAACCTGAAAGTGGGGAACAAATTTCAACATAGACTTTGAACAACATTTTGATTAGTGAACAACATTATTCCCACCAGTGGGCCTGAAATAGAGAAACTGCCAGTTTAAAATACCTAAGAAAGACTTATCAAATTTCTTAATATTGTCTAAACATTGTGGTGATAACTAGTTAAGAATAGACGCAAGCTGAGATTAGAGAGGTATAGCCTACTAAAAAGGTGTGAAACATATAGTGATAATAATTTAGATTATAATAGCATCAACACCTGCAGAGATGCCAAGGTCAAGACATTAATTACGCAGAGATACTATAGAACAGCCTCCAAAAAAATAGGGAAAAAGGACAACAAGCTTAAATACAAAATGGCCAGCTGAGGGAACGTTTGATGTGGTTATGTGCAGAGAAACTGAGTCATTGAGAAAAATTATTTAAAAATTAGGGAGACAGGTCAAAGGGAGATATAATGACAAAAATGAAAAGGAAACAGAAAGATTGCCTCCCCATGGACCACCTTATGGCCCTTTGGAGAAACAGATGTCTGACATATCAGGAAGAGTAGAAGAAAGAGGTAGGGCCATACGATATTGAAAAAAAAAAAAGCTATATACGATACGATATTGATTTAATTGTCAAAGACGAAAAGGGTTTTCAAGCATCAAAACAATAAGTATAATACAGCTTTGAATTGTTGTTATTGTTATTATTCAATACATCAGAATGGGCGCTGTTTAATTCATATTTAGAACATAATGCATACCATAGAGGGTTAATTTGTTTTTTTTCCTGAGTAAAAAATAAATATTCATTTTTACCATGATTTACAGAAGACACACACTACAGTGTCATTCAGTGTATCAGTCTTGTCAGGGATATTTACAACAAAAAAATCTATTTATGCCATATTAAACACTAATTACTTTTACCCCAAATGCTAATTACTTGTAATTTTACATTTTAAAAATTGCCACTATCCTAGCCCTTTTGTCAGCAAGAATGTTTTACTTATTTAAAATGCAATAAAATTTAGTATGCTCACTTATTCTTTTATTTATTTTAATATATACAGGTCAGAGTATGTTGTTTCAATTTTTACATAAATATAAGTGTTACACTGAATGGCAATGGAACATTATTTCACCCAAATTTTGACATTTTATTCTCACAAAACTTATTTGAAACCTTAGAAGTAGACATTTTACTTGCATTTAATGTGCTTTCTATGCATGTAAAATCAATTTTGTGAATTTCTACTAATGTGGTGTCACGTATAGTTTTGGGTTTTGTTTTCATGTTCATGTTTTCATGTCTTTTACTTTGTAGTTTGTTTCATGTTGCTTGTTTGTGCCATGCTTCCCTTGCTCCTCATGTTCTCCCTTAGTCTATGTGTCATGTTCTGATTGGTTGTTTATGGTCATGTGGTTTTCAGTTCTGTTCTGTCATTGGTTCCCTTGTTCCTTGTGTCACTTCCCCATTGGTTGCCATAGTCATGTGTTCACTAAGTTCATGTATTTAAGCCATTGTCTTCCCCATGATACTTGGTCGTATATTGTTAATGTAACCCTGCTGTTGGTGAGTGTTCTTTGCCTGGTCAAGTCTGTTCTGGTCAAGTCTGTTCAAGTTCAAGTCTGCTCATGTTCAAGTCTGCTCATGTTCATGTCAGCTGGTTGCTTTGTTTGTTTGTTCACTTTGATACAATAAACTACACTTGGGTTCATCATTTCACCTTCAGTTTGGACTGGATCATTAAATGTGGACATCTAAATGTATTTGACCCTTAAATATACTTAAACTAAAACGACATAACCTAATATGCTTATATGAATACTCGACGAGACCGGTATTTTGACTGTTAGAGGGCCGCGAAGGAGAACTGGATTTGGGATTGCGCGCTGTCCAAGGGGCAGCCTTCCGTGCACATGTTTCAGGAGGGTGTCAGATGGCGCGAGTACCACAATGGGTTGTTTTCTGAGGTTTATTGCATTTAATAACTCTATTTTAATGTCAAATTAATAACATAAGTAACAGTTGCGTGCCCAGTCTTTTCCCTGCTGTATGCATTAGCCTAAAACTTTGATCTTTTACAACTTTTTGAAGTAGCCAATTAAAATCATTCAGATATCACAAGCTGTAATGTAGGGTAATGAAGAAAGAGAGATAAGCACATCAAGTTACAGGGAGAAGTTAGCAGGTTCACATAGAACACATGAGGATGAAAGGGAAATGGAGGCATCAAGCCATGGGGCAGTCAAGAAAAGAGATACAAAGGCCATACAAAGAAAGCCTAAAGAAAAGAGAGACATCTGATTAAAGTCGGTCTGATATAATGTAGTTAGAGTGAGATATAGGAAGGATTGATAAACGGATAAAGAAAGGAAAGTAAGCCCTGAGAAAAGAGCTAGTAGAGCTAGTGGATTAAAAAATGGATTTCAGAGAAAGCAACAGACAGACAGACAAAGGTTAAAATACAACGCAAGACCACCAAAGAGTTAAATGATTGTGAGCTAATGTATACAGGTTAGGAGATTTAGGGAAAATATGTAGAGAAAACAATTATCAAATGAGGAAAGTACATAAAAGAGCAATTACATGAGCCATGTATGCCAAAAACTGAATTTCATTCATTGTAAAACGTTTGGGACCACTCCAAGTCAGGGGTTTCTGGTGATTGGTCACATCTGGGTTTTTCGGTTGGCCTGGCTGAGTTTCGGTGAGTTGGTTTGCCGAGCCGTGTTGTCGGTCTGGTTGGATGTTTTGAATTGTGGTGGAAATTTTGTTTCTCTCACTGTCCAAAAGGCAAAAAAAATGTCAGTCTTTTGTGTTTTAGGCTTGTTTAGCCAACACAGATTTTTCACTTCGGCTTGATGGATTGACTGTGGACAGTTGGAGATGCTCGGTGAGGGTAAATTTTTGATTTTGGATGAGGACCTTGAGCTGTAATTGGTGCAATGCATCTTTTTGTGCGAGGATGGTTATTTGGAGGTCATTTGTTGAGAATTTCTTCACAGCATTGTATAATTATATACGATTTAAGTATGGAACCAGAACTCGAAAAGAAGAGGCTAAATGACACAAAAGGGGCAGGAGGTCCTGTTAATTCTATAATACCTAATAATAGGCCCACAAGGGGCAGCAATGCAGGTTGAAAAAGTTAAGTGAAAAATGGTTTCAAATTCCAAATTCAATACAACATGAAACTTTGTATGTAAGTAGAGAATGCCACTTAAAATAGTTAGGTCCAATGAGGAAACAAGCATTTAAAAAAAAAAAAAGCAAATGGGAAGCCACAGACAAACCTCTCAAAAATTGTATTCAAAAACAGCTGAAGTACTAAGAGAAATGGAAAAACAAGTACATATGATTGAAGAAAAATGCTAAACTAGTTAGAATTAAAAGTAGGCAAATTGAACAATTACCAAGAAAATGCCAACAAAAATTGATAAGAAATAACCCTGAAAGAAAATAATAATATTGCATAAACGTTAGTTGACCATAGGGAATTAAATGAATAAGCAGGCCTGCTAACAGGGATTGATCCGTAGGATTGCGCAAACTGGTGGCCACCAAAAAACACTGGAGTTTCCTCCTTAGTATAAGTGGTTTGTGCAGTTCTCTGAGGAAATCCAAATAACTGACAAAAAGAATTATAGAAATATAGCTGCAAGCAGCAATTACGGGGCCAAGCACAAAAGAGGCACAATAAGCCAGCCAACATGGCTGGGAGCATCAGATCAACTGCAACAGTGAACAATTAAAGACCTATTAAGATTATTTTAGGCAAAAGAGCTGAAAAAAAAAAAAAATACAGTCAATAATAAAGATTTACTGGTTCATCACTTTCGAACAATAGGTGGCACTGTGATTAAATTAATGAGGTATGGTCAGAGTGAGGTGACAATGACACTCGCAAAGTTTGGTGTCAATATGTGAAAGCATTGCAGAGATACAACCTCAAGAGTCATTTTGGCATCAAGACTCTAATTTGTTGCTGTGGTAAATGAATAAGGTTTCGTCTATCAACACGAAATCCATAATATTTTACCTGAAGATGATACGACTCGATTTTGGTGAAAATTGGACAAACAGTCTAGGAGTAGTTTGAAAAAGTATGATTTTAAAGAAAATCAAAATGACTCACAGGAAGTTTGGCTAACTGTGGCAAAATTGGCATCAATGTTCTCAGCATGACCCACAGAATTAGTTAAGATCAGTCTAATTAAAAAAGGCCACATTTATATAAATCTATTAGCATTTTTTGAAAATTTCATTATAACATTTGACCACAAGGAGGCGCTATCTCAAAACCTACTGTGTTCCTTCAGAGCTTGGAGCCGATGGCACATCCTGAGTTTTGTAATGGTACATCAATGCATTCATATAATATAGCATTTTATATCATAATACTGTATTGTAGTTAATGGAAATTTCATGTTTTGTTCAATTATAACGCCACCAAGAGACACAATCCCACCAATTTTTTTATGTGTCCTCAGGGTGACCCCATACATGTGTGTGTCAAATTTGGTGCAAATATCTCATTTTGTTTTGGAGTTATAGACATTTATATGTATGAGATCATAAAAAATTACCCATGGACGACTTTGTTTTGATTTTTTGGCCAAAATTTTTAGCGCTAAATCACCACGCCGCATAAACTGTAAGTCAAAACCTAGCTTGTTTGGTATCGTTGGACTCGGCAAGGATTCAGAAGTCTAAGGATATGACTGGTGAAAATAAGTCAACCAGATCAAAAGTTATAAGCATATGAAAAATAAAATTCTCCACTAGGTGGCGCTGGTCCGAAACTTCAGGCTCCTTCAGGGCATTGTGCTGATGACCCATACGGAGTTTCGTAACGATATGCTAATGCATTCATAAAATACAGAATTTTAACACAAAATTCAAAATGGCCTACGGCCAAAATGGCCAATCTGTGAAAATTAGATATCATTTGACTCTGCATGATGCCCCGAATCCAACGAGACCAAAGTTATGATTTTTAGACAAACCCATCAGAAGTTATAAGCAAAAATAGCCATTTTCTGTATCTCCAGACCAGTAGGTGGCACTATGCTGAAACGCTGCATGTTGCCTCAGGTCATGCTTGTGATAACATGTAGTAAGTTTGTTCTGAATACAATAAAGCATTGCGGAGATACAGCCTTATGTCTATTTTCGCAAGCGCTACGTAAAATTCGTTTGCGTGTTTTTCAAAAAATGGTTTGAGAAATCAACTTGAATTCCATAACTTTTTGTTGGTATGGTCTGAAGATGATCTGGTTCAATTTTTGTGAAAATCGGAGTAACGGCCTAGGACGAGTTCGAAAAAGTAGGTTTTTCAGAAAATTCAAATTGGCGGAAAAATTTTCATGACAGAAAATGACGTCATAGGGTGCAATCGATTCGTCTTGACCCAAGGAATCAGAGGAAAAAATAATTTTGTTTCTAACCCTTACGTTTTAAAAGTTATTAACATAAACATGAGTGCAACTTTGGACAGCTGGAGGCGCTAGAGGGATTGAGTTAGAGACTCCAAATTTGCTATGGACACAGTTCAGACTGTCCTCTAACTGTGTGCCAAATTTCACAACTTTCCCGCTAGCGGTTCTATGGGCTGCCATAGAGTTCCGCGGCGGCGGCGGAGGAGGAGGAGGAGGAGGAGGAGGAGGAGGAGGAGGAGGAGGAGGAAGAAGAAGAAGAAGAAGAAGAAGAAGAAGAAGAAGAAGAAGAAGAAGAAGAACGCCAACGATTACAATAGGTGCCTACGCACCTTCGGTGCTTGCCCCCTAAAATGAATGCCAACGGATACAATAGGTGCCTACGCACCTTCGGTGCTTGGCCCTAAAAAGAACGCCAACAATTACAATAGGTGCCTACGCACCTTTGGTGCTTGGCCCCTAAAAAAAAAAAAAAAAAAAAAAAAAAAAAAACGCCAACAATCACAATACGTGCCTACGCACCTTCGGTGCTTGGCCCCTAATTAAAAAGAAAGCCAACAGATACAATAGGTAACAGATACAGACCTAATAATAAGAAAACTAACGATTACAATAGGTGCCTCCGCACCTTCATTGCTTGGCCCCTAAATAGTTAAAAAGAACACTAACGATTACAATAGGTGCCTACGCACCTTCGGTGCTTGGCCCCTAATTAAAAAGAACGCCAACGGATACAATAGGTGCCTACGCACCTTTGGTGCTTGGCCCCTAATAAATATAGCTGCAAGCAGCAATTATGGGGCCAAGCACAAAAGCAGCACAAGAAGCCAGCCAACATGGCTGTGAGCATCAGACCAACTGCAACAGTGAGCAATTAAAGACCTATTAAGATCATTTTAGGCAAAAGAGCTGAAAAACGTTTCAGGTTACGTATGTAACCATAGTTCCCTGAGAACCAGGGAACGAGACACTGCGTTGATTACACAATGGGGAACGTCACACGTGACCCGGTGTCTGAAAGCAAACTATCCAACAACTCCAATCCCTATTGGCCAGCGACAGCCTATGACGTAATATGGCACGACCGGGAGTATAAAGGAGCGCCTGGAGAAACAATCAGCATCTATCATCTTGAGGGACTGTTCTGCAGGCAGGCAGACTGAAGCATGGCAAGGAAACGCAGAGTCTCGTTCCCTGGTTCTCAGGGAACTATGGTTACATACGTAACCTGAGACATTCCCTTTCGAAAAGGAACTTCAACTCTGCGTTGATTACGCAATGGGGAACGATATACCCATGCCGCCATGCTTGAGGAGAGTGCATGCCAAATAATATGGCTGACAAACGTCAAGCAGTTTCGAAGGAAACGCTTAGCAACTCACCCTCGGGTCACACCAGGCTGTCAGTGACAGCATTCCCTATGGCCAACAGCCCAAGCTGAGCCTCAAGAAGGCCTTCCGCAGAAGGCCTACCAAGGCTGCTAAAGGCATCTGGAACCAACTTTTCTGGAGAGAAAGTGGTCCCTTTTAGGCAATGTGGCCAGAGAACCGAAGGGAACCCCAGCCAGTCACTAGAGGGGAACGAAGTCACCCCCAATGCCACCAGGGAAGCCGACCTGGCCTGTCATAGCACAAACTTAGTCTTGGCCAACCCTGTCTGAGTACAGAATCCCCATAACGCATTCTTCATAGAAGAGAGCAGGTAAGAGTGACTGCAGAAAGGCAGGAGCAACTCAGACCCACGAGTAGAGACGGGCATCCTGGAGAGCAGAACTCAGCTGAGTATAATCCGCTCATCCTAGGATCTACTCAGCGCTTAATTAACGCACTGAGGAGGCTGTGCGCTAAACACCTGTTCCTACAGGAAAGCACAAACCAGCCTAGGGCTGAATCTTAGGAGGAGGCCTGATTAAGGCCTACCACCATGATCAGCTTAGGGAGCTAAGCACTATTACAAACATAACCCTAAAAGGGAAGTACAAAGCTCACCTAACAGGTAGACCATGCAAAGGGCACATACTCATGGAGGCCGAAGAGGGGCCTACAGCATGATAGTAGCTATATGTGAAACAGAAGTATATTCTAAGTGGCCTGGAGGGGCCACCCTGAACACCTGTCTTGTCTGGGGCAGACAGACAACTTCAATGGCAGCATAAGAGGCTGCAAAGTGCCCGCATGACAATCCACCTAACACAATCCAACGAGCAGTGTACTCAGTAAAAGCACCTTTTACTCTTTAAAGCAAGAGGAGTACAACGTACGGCAACACGTATTAAGGAAGGCCTGGATGGGCCTATAACCTTAACAGACACGTGGCATCAGTTCGTGGCAGTGTTTTAGGCACCAAGACCGATAAATAACCAACCATAGGTTAGATTTATCACCTGGGCCTCTGGCCAACCAGAAGTGTATACAGATAATTCTCAGAGAGAAATACACGAACATACACCAGTATGTTCAAAAGGCGGCCCATAGGGCCTAGCAACCTCTAAAACATATGGCGTAAGTCTAGTGGCCGCGTAGAGACTGGCATCCTGGAGAGCAGAACTCAGCTGAATGCTATAAACCCTCGTAATGGGGGAGTACAATCCGCTCATCCTAGGATCTACTCAGTGCTTAATTAACGCACTGAGGAGGCTGTGCGTTAAACGCCTGTAAACAGGGGAGCACAAACCAGCATACAGGTCCTATCACAATCCAATGAGCAGTGTACTCAGTAAAAAACACCTTTTTACTCTTTAAAGCAAGAGGAGTACAGCGTAAGCCAACACGTATTAAGGAAGGCCTGGAGGGGCCTATAACCTCAACAGACACGTGGCATCAGCTCGTGGCAGTGTTTAGGCACCAAGGGCGATAAACAACCAGACAAAAGGTGGTTGGATTTATCACTTGGGCCTCTGGCCAACGAAAGTGTACACAGATAATTCTCACAGATACAAATACTCTGTAAAAACACCTTGTTACTCTCATAGCGAGAGGAGTACATAACTGAACTCCACATGTTACACTGGAGGCAGAGGTAGGCCTACCTTAGAAAACACGTGGCATCAGCAAGTGGCTACCATAACCATACCAACCATCAGGTCATGCATTCAAGGATTTAGTTTCTAAAAAGAAATGCATATTATGCCACATACTCCACGAGAGGCCTGCTTAAGGCCTACTCAACAGAGGTGGGGTGTGGCCGATGGTGGTAATGGATTCACAAGCCTCCTGCCAGCATGTCAGCTAAAAAGGAGGCCTTATGGGGCCTACAATCTCAGCAACAAGCGGCATTCAGCCCGTTTGTCCATATAAACACCAACTGTGCCAACATGTAAACTAAAAAAGAGGCCTTATTAGGGCCTACCCTAGTAAACACATGGCATCAGCCAATCCAGGACCATACCAACCAACCAGCCATGCATTCTGTCATTACCAGGGATTGCGTGATGTTAATACTGTATTGTTAGTCAAGAATTCAAAATAATGGTGAGATCTAAAGTCAATTCAAAGAGCAGCCTATGACTAACAGGAAATAAGGCTTATGACAAAAGATTAACAGAAGAATGACAAATTAGCTTTGAGAAATTGAAATTGGTTCTTTCACACTGCTATATGTCCCAGACATAGCCGATCATTCGATTTTTCAGATAATTGGAACATTTGGGGTTTATGACTATGGTGTTTAACACAGCTACGTGGCAACTAATATCGATCAGCTGTACTATTCCAAACATTTAGACATTGTCGAATGGGGAATGCCACATTGCCTATGTCCAGTAGTTCATGTCATTAGAATTGTGTTACTAATTTAGAATTGGTGGTATAGAATTGGTACCCTGAAATTTAGGATGGTTAATTGCAAATAAAATTAAAGAAATATTGAGGAGTCAATTAGGAGGCATATTCTTAAACGACTCAACTTTAGATTGATGGACAAATGAGATATAAAAGAGGACACATGATTACACCAGCAACTCTTAGATGAGCATGGTTTTGACCATTGTGCAAGAGGGGGGGGGAGTGAAAATCAAAGTCAATGATAGATGATTGATAGATTTATTTATTTTTTTTTAGCCAAATGCAACATTTGTTTCCAAAACAATGTCAGAAAAAGTGTGTACATGGATTTTAATGGCCAACCAAGGGGAATACCAAATGAATTTAAGGATGGAGAAATCAGAATTTGAGTATATTTGTGTGGATAATTTATGAAAAAATATTAATTACATTTATTGTGATTAACAATAGCTCATTAACCACACTGAAGACGCATTGAGAGCCTTGGGAGAACAGTTGGGGACCCATAAGCAAAATGACATGGCAAAACAGACAAACATTAAATTGGTTATTCGCAGAAGAAAGGAGGTGTTTGTATGTATATAAGTATATGAAGCTAACTGTTGTACTGAGAGATGGGCACAAATACATCAAAAAGTATTTAGTTACAAATTACAAATACTTACTCATCAAATGTATTTAAATAAAATACTGCTGTAAAAAATGTATTTAATTAAAATACAAGTAATTTGAAAATACAAAAATACAAACAAAATTTACATGCAATAATTTGAGTTGCTCACTGTAACAATTAAATATAGACTGATGATCCTTCTAAAGATACTAAAGTTATTCAGCCAGGGGCAGTGAGTGATTTTGTCTTTTTCTTTTGTTGCTTGATTAACATTAATGACAGACAGCAGCAGGTTTATTAGGCTGCTGTCACTTTAAGAACGAACGCACAGACAGAATATACTATGGTTACGTTAATTTAAAACACAACCATCTGTGTTTTCACCCCGATTAATCAATGTTTTATTTTTTATTACTTGACCTACCCATCCGCAGATTATCTGCAGCGCCTGCGGATATAACTGCGATCCGCACATCACTAAACAGCGCACATCATGCTTTAGCCAATTCACAAGTTCTAGCCATTTGCGTTAATCTTCTGTCTTATAAAGACATTCAATGAATAATATCTGATAGTATATTTTACTAGATACTTTACCCTAAAGCAGTTTGATTGAGCACAAAAGAAGATTCTTTACCTTCTTCTGACCTTGCTATGCAAAGTAAGACAGGCATCAGTCACGAGCTCGGCAACCGAAACAGCAGCCGCCTTTTATGGTGCATTCACACGGGGCGTTCTCATTTACTTTGAATAGGTGATGTCATGCGTTGCCGAACTGAATTGTGGGTCGCTTCACTCGCGTTGCTCGTGGCAGAACTTAAAAATTTCTTAACTTTTCAAGCACCAACGCAAGCGTCAGCCAATCAGATTGCCTTATGCAAATACCCTAGCGCAGACGCTAGCCAATTCCATTAATGCAACACCAGAGAGTAATGTGATTGGCTGTTGTCACTATGATGGTCGTGTCAGCATCAAGCTTCAGACACAGCCTCCATCAAGCGTTGACGCCAACTCCTCGTATGAATGCACCATTACAGTTCCTCCTGAACCAAAACAATGAGCTTATGCTGCGCGCCATAATTAAGAGATTTCAACCCGGAGCGTTACACTAGGAGCAGTTTGTGACTCGAATTTATGCGTTTCAATGGCAACGCTATCAACGCCGAAATGAATCTGCAGCAGTCAGGTGGTACAGGTGAGAGCTCTTTAAGTTGTTTATGTTCATTATTATTGTAATGTTATGTGCTTTGAGACATGAGGTAATTTAACAGCGTCTTTCGTGACGCTTTTGCTCCCTGCTGTGCACGTTCATGTGTTTTGTAGGAGGTGTGACTTTGGAGACGCTCTGAGGGGAGGGTGGGATCTTATGCTTTCAAAGCTAGCTTGCTGTTGCTAGCCTCTCCAAAAATTACCTACCCTACCTTTAAGGCTGGTGATGAAAGTTACTGTATGCAAGAATAAAATAACATATTTGAATGTATTTTTGGTATTTTAAATACAAAATACTTTGTTGTTTTGTTGTGTTGTGCCTTTCATAGATCGATGATGGCCAATGCAGCTGCCAAACAGATGATCAATGTATCTGTAAGACGATCTGGAGTCAATATTATATGCACCAATTCTGGAGTGTATCCAATTGGTCCAGGGCTGGATGAACTGGACGAATTTCTGTAAGACCTTTTTTCAAGAAAATATGGATGGGGTGCCATTTTATTTTGTCACAAAGTTTTTTTGGTGAGAAAGGGAGTTAGCCACATCAAGTATTTTCTTTGGGGCAAAAACTCAGTAAGCAATTTAGAACATGGTTAAAGTAGGCAGTTAGTTAGTGGGTGTTTTGTTTATTATTTTGACTTAAACCCCCTTCCTGATTTTATTTTCGTTTTTATCCTTTTTATTATTATATAATAATAATATAATCTTATAATAATAATAATAATAATATCTTTTTTATATTATTGTTTGTTCAAGTTATTATACATATATTACACTATATGAATGAGAGGGGACGACTGAGGGTTTGAAGCAGGTCATTATCCGTTAAGAGGTAATGCAACAAGATTTAGAGGGAAATGACAAGAACGTTTTCTTAAATTTAATTTACTACTTTTTAAAACAAAAAGAGAGCTACTGACTGAATGGTTTAATTACTAAAATTACTTAAAGTTGTAATGTGAACTTACTAATCTACTAAAAGTCCCACGGAACTCAAAAGAAGAAAGGATCGACAAGCACATCAGTGCTTGGCAGCTTGGGCAGACTCTACTGGTGGTTTAAAAACCCGCTGTCAGCCCCAACACCAGATAGTGCCCTAGGCAGAACCAGGGTACCTCTGGCAATGGTGGAGCAGCTCAGATTGCATTCCAGGCCACCGGAAGCGCCTGAGAGTTCCTCTGACACCGTGGGAAAACCAGTGCACCAAAATTAACATCCTTAAGCATCTTATATTAACTATAATGAGTTTAATCACTGATATATTCTACATAACCATGACAACCATGGGCAAGGCTAAGACATTCCATGCACATGCTTTAACACAAATTGTTGATTTGTTTTTGATTTAGTCAACCCCCTGGAGTGTTTAATTAGGGAGGCAGAGCCTTTTACACTTCTCTAGTAAAAATTGTGGGCAGTGATGTTTGACTCTGACCTCTTCTGGAGTGCAGTCACATGAGACAGCCATTTGGTAGTGAAAAGGGAGGACCACTGGTCCTGAGACAGAAGATGAGAGGGCTGGGATTTGATGGAGTATTTTATCTATCCTATAGAAAACAGTTTTAGTATTAGTTTGCTTACTATAAAAGCTAGAAGTGTTTTGAGGCCTCTTGGCCTATGTGACTGTAAGAGTCAGATGTATCTGAGAAGTTAGCTTGGCCACTAAACATATTTTGCTGGTAATTTTCCACCAGACAACAGGTGGCTGTAAAATGAATAAGATCATTATTAAGGGTTTCACGTGAAGGCTTCTTGCCTCCGGCCGGGGAGTGTTGATTGTTTTTGATAATATGTTTCATTTTGCCTATGAGAAAGGGTTGACCATCAATTGGCAGAATTCCACCACAAGAGATTAAGTCAAAAGATGTAGACTAGTTGGCAGTCGGCCACCCTTACAAAGAAAATTATCTCTTACATAAGCAACACCTGCAGTTTAATTGGTGAAGTGACTGTGGTAAAATATTGGGGAGTACTTGGGAGACTCCAGAAAGAGAAAGGGAGGAGAGCACCTGTAAATGAGATCATGGAAAAGAACTGTAGGGGTGGATCTTACAATGTTTTAACAGATAAGAAAAATGTATAAAAACTGTGCCCTGGCTAGAGAGATTTAGATGTGGAGCTGGCATCTCACTTTGTTGCTTGTCATTAAAGTTAAACTCCTGGGACCTGGACATTCGACTCAGAGTTTTCTTCGAGACCACAACTGAAGAAACATCGAATTTGCCACAACAATATCAAGAAGGCTTTCTTGCAGATTTCTCTTGCTGAGAAGGACAGAGATGCAGTATGGTTCCTCTGGCTCACTGCACCACCCCATGAAGATGCAGGTGAGAAGCTGCAAGTGCTACGGATGACGAGAGTGGTGTTTGGAGTGTCCCCCAGCATTCCTCCTGGCAGCTACAGTGAGAAAGCATCTGAAGGGATATGAAGCCCAACTACCTGAGGTAGTAAAGATAATAAAAGAATCACTTGATGTTGATGACTTCATCTCAAGTGCAAGTGATGTTGAAAATGCCTTCTCCACATCTACTGGTGCAAGGAAGATTATGCCTGCAGCTGGCATTGACCTTTGCAAGTGGACAACCTACTGTGCTACATTGAAGGAGAAATGGAAGACAATGGTGAGCGAACTCACAGAGGAGACAGAAATGCATGGATCTGTGTTGAAGGTACTAGGCTTGGTATGGAGAACTAAAACAGATGATTTCATCTTTGATCTGACTGCATTGCTGGATGCTGTAGCTAAAAGAGAAAATACCAAGAGAAACGGTCTAAAGCTCTCTGCTCGCATATTCGACTCAATAGGCTTTCTTACCCTATTCACTGTGCGAGTGGAATTCACATGGTTCACATGTATACAGATTTGATGATTGTGATGCAATGGATTCGCAGTCCAGTTCACAAATGGAAACAGTTCGTGTCAAACAGAGTATCTGAAATCCAGTCTCTAACCAACCCTGCAATGTGGTCTCACTGTAAACTTCCAGATGTGGTGGATTCAGTTCATAGATTGGGACAGAAAAGAGGTGATGGTCGCCCTAGAGTGATAATTATGCAGTTTGCCATATGGATTTAATGGACACAGTGTGGAGAGATGCCAAAGATAACCCGTATCTGAAACAGAATTGGCGGTAACGCTTTAGATTACAGCCCGGAAAGTACTGCGTAATTACAACGAATTTACAGCGTAACCTTTGATAATTATAGTGTACCTATAAAGTAAGTACATGTAAGTATATGTCACAGACATGCCAGGCTCCAACACCCACCAATCACAGCGCACTCCATCTCCCGAGTACTGATCACACGCACCTGCACCTCATCTGCACGCTCATCACCATCAGTACTTAAGACACTCACACACACACTCAGTCACTGTCCGGTCTCGTTCGCATGTAGACTTACCTACATGCTTACCTCAAGGACTCCCAGCGATCTACTTACCTGTCTCCAGCATCTTCTAGTCTCTCCTCGTGTTCCCAGTCTGTGTGTGTCTCCAGTCTCCAGCGTTGTGTATTCTCCACCGTCTTCCAGGATCCTAACCTATTCGACACTAAAGGACAGTATCATCCATTCTCATCTCACCATTCATCTGCAAAGTCACTTAATACTCACCTGCACGTCTGTTTACTCTGCTGTTGTCATATAAACTACCATCTCTGCCATCTTCTGTCTCCGACCCTTCTGTACTGTAACAGTATAGGGGAACAATATGTAAAATCTTGGGAATAAAGGGGTAACAACCAGGAAAATAACAAATTATTTATGCTGTAAGTATTTTAGAACTAAGGGGTACTTATACTATTATGATAGATAACAATCTTACGTTTGGGAGCAATTTAGCGAGAAAATGCACTGATTAAGTTGTTTCAAAGCAAGTAGAAAGAACTATTGCAATCTTTTTTAATACATGGGGAAATGCATTTTTGTTTCATGTAGTTACAGGGTAAGTAATAAAAAAAATAAAAAAATGCAAACAATCTGATATCACTTGACTCCGAAACCTTTATTTGAAAAACAACTTAATTAAAAACAGATTTAAAGTTACAACACTTCTTATTCGTTTCTCTTGCTTGGCTTCCTCCTCCTCTTGTTCCTCTTATTCTTTTTCTTTCTTTCCACTGATGAATCTTAAGAGGGAATCCCATGTCATTTGCTATTCTGTATTAAAAGAAAATACAGTACACCTGGAAATGTGCTCACCGTTTACTCATCTTTTACCCTCATGCCATCTGAGATTTATACGATTTTCCTTCTTCAGATGAACACAAAGCCTTCCTTATTCAACTTACGGAATGAACGTGGCACCAGTTCCGTTTTTTCCGCAAGTAGAATAAGGAAGGCGGAGGACATACAGCGTAAGCTTTTTGAAGAATACGGAAAGCGGAAGCACGTGCAAGGCATTTGTGTTTATAAAGCATATACATTTGTATTTTTTTAGAAAATGACAGATCGTTTCGCTAGATAAGACCCTTATTCCTCATCTGGTTTTGTTTAAAGCCCTTTGAAGCTGCACTGAAACTGTAATTTTGACCTTCAACCGTTTGGAGAGACCATTAAAATCCACTATAAAAGGAGAATAATTCTGGAATGTTTTCATCAAAAACAATTTCTTTTCGACCGAAGAAAGAAAGACATGAACATCTTGGATGACATGGGGGTGAGTAAATTATCAAGAAAATTGAATTTGAAAGTGGACTAATCCGTTAATCTACACCAGAGCGCGTACACTTTTTTTAGAGGTAAAAAATTATATAAATACTATTCGGTTTCTCGCACAAACCGATCGTTTCGTGTCTTAGGACATCAAAGTGTCGTCACGAGCCGCAGGGTTTAATTTGGATTTGTCTGTGCATGTTTTTTTGACTCTTATAGATGGTGTTCCCATTGACATGCATTATACGACTGACAGACTGCAACAGTTGAAGTTAAAAATCATCATTTGTGCTCTACTGAAGAAACAAAGTCACCTACATCTTGGATGCACTGGAGGTAAGCAGATAAACATCAAATTTTCATTTTTGGGTGAACTATCCCTTTCACGTTGCTCATTACAATATGCTTCGTCGAACGCAAAGTCGACTCTCATGCAGGCACTGGTGACAGTTGGTCGGAAGCGAAAAGATGAATAGCCTAAACCATGAAAAAATTTCTGGGTGTACTGTATTTTCTTTTAATGGGATTCCTTCTTAAGATTCATCAGTTGAGAAACAAGAGGAGGAGGAAGCCAAGCAAGAGAAACAAACAACAACAACAACAACAACAACCAACAACAAAAAAGGGACAGGGCTTTAGAATTTGAAATGAAATGTTGATTTAAAAAAAAAAAAAAAAAAAAAATTAATGAGTGAATAATAAGTGTTGTTGTAATGATGGGTCGGTAGAGCGGGGATCCATTTGCAAGCTTTATTAAGAACAGTATTTACACAGGTAGACAGGGGCAAAGGCAGGAACATAAACGGACAGGCAATGGTCGAGGCAGGCGGCAGACAAACAGTATCGGGTCACAGGCAGAGATCAGGGCAGGCGGCAAACAAACACAGTCCAGTACACAGGCAAGGTTCAGGGCAAGCAGCAGAGAATCACAAAGAATAAACAATCCAACCGGAAACCAGGAGACAGTCCACAAGAAAACGCTCAGTAATGATCACCACAGCAAATCAAGACTTCGCAAAGGGTGTGTGTGTGTGTGTCTTAAATAGTCCAGGTAATGATCTGCAGGTGTGTGTGGCAATTGGTGATTGGTGCATGTGATTGGAAGGGAGGATTATGGGAAGTGGAGTCCAGGAACTGACAGGAACAGACAGTGATTGTGACATAACGCCCCCCTTCCGGAAGGCGCGTCCTCGCAGCGTAAATGGCACAGATAGGGAGGGGGGGTGGGTACATTGGAGATCTGTTGGCAGACGGGAACGGGGTCTCCAATGCAGGTCCAGGAACTCGGGCAGCCACGGCGGGTCAGGTGCCACGGGCAGCCACGGCGGGTCAGGTGCCACGGGCAGCCACGGCGGGTCAGGTGCCACGGGCAGCCACGGCGGGTCAGGTGCCACGGGCAGCCACGGCGGGTCAGGTGCCACGGGCAGCCACGGCGGGTCAGGTGCCACGGGCAGCCACGGCGGGTCAGGTGCCACGGGCAGCCACGGCGGGTCAGGTGCCACGGGCAGCCACGGCGGGTCAGGTGCCACGGGCAGCCACGGCGGGTCAGGTGCCACGGGCAGCCACGGCGGGTCAGGTGCCACGGGCAGCCACGGCGGGTCAGGTGCCACGGGCAGCCACGGCGGGTCAGGTGCCACGGGCAGCCACGGCGGGTCAGGGTCCGTAGCCGGCCACAGCAGTTCACAGGCGGTTGAAGGCCGTGGGCGTGTAAGGTCCCCACCCGCAAGCTCAAGCAGTTCGGAGGCCGCTGATGATCGCGGCCGTGCTGGGTCCCCACCCACAAGCTCCCCAACCTCAGGTATATGGCCCCCCCCAAAAAAGTTCTTGGGGAATTCAACGGAGGCCGTGGCGGTTTCGTGGGTAAGGAGCTCGGGTGGCGCCGGCAGGGCGAGGAGCTCGGGTGGCGCCGGCAGGGCGAGGAGCTCGGGTGGCGCCGGCAGGGCGAGGAGCTCGGGTGGCGCCGGCAGGGCGAGGAGCTCGGGTGGCGCCGGCCTCCGTGGCCGTATCAGGAAGAGCGGATTGCTCTGGGACGGCAGCGGGCTGCTCTGGGACGGCAGCGGGCTGCTCTGGGACGGCAGCGGGCTGCTCTGGGACGGCAGCGGGCTGCTCTGGGACGGCAGCGGGCTGCTCTGGGACGGCAGCGGGCTGCTCTGGGACGGCAGCGGGCTGCTCTGGGACGGCCTCCGGGCCTACAGCGGGCTCTGGGAAGGCCTCCGGGCCTACAGCGGGCTCTGGGAAGGTCTCTGGGCCTACAGCGGGCTCTGGGAAGGCCTCCGGGCCTTGAGGGATGGAGGAAGCCTTCTTCCTCCTCCTCCGTTTACATGGTTGAGGCGGTGGCTCTGTGCCTATCTCCTCTGTGGGCGCTGCAGCGGGCTCACGGGTTGGAGCGGACTCGCGGACTGGAGCTGGTTCTGGAGTGGACTCACTGGCTGGAAAGACCCCTATGTTCCCAGACACTGGCGGGGCGGCCATCTTGCCCGTGGGCACTGGCAAAGCGGCCATCTTGTCCATAGCATCCGGCGAGCTTGAGGGCGTCGCATCCGGCGAGCTTGAGGGCGTCGCAACCGGCGAGCTTGAGGGCGTCGCAACCGGCGAGCTTGAGGGCGTCGCAACCGGCGAGCTTGAGGGCGTCGCAACCGGCGAGCTTGAGGGCGTCGCAACCGGCGAGCTTGAGGGCGTAGCGGCCGGCGGAGGCTTAGGAATGCCAGCCGCTCGTGCTGAAGTCAGCGGTGGATCAGCCACACTGGAACGCAACCCACTCCGCTCCCAAACAGATCCAGAGACGTGATGTAGATCTAGAAGATCAGCGGAGATGGGACGTGACTCAGGAAGTTTAAATTGGACTTGACTTGGCATTGTAGTAGTGGCCGCCATTTTGTGAGTGTCATCTGGCGCGGCAGCCATTACACGACCAGACGAGGTGTCGCATTCCTCCGCGACACCCACAGTAAAGGGAGAGCCAACATTCAATAAAGCATTATCCAGAAACTGACTTAGAGATGAACGGGGTCCCTCATGAATGAGTTGTTTTTTAAGTGGCTGATTGATGCCCTCACAGAAAAAGTCTATGAGCACGCAGTCCGGCAGATCTGACCAATAAGCAATGTTCAAATATTCAGTGATATAATCCTCTATCGATCGTGTGCCCTGCGCGAGTCCTAATAACAATTGTGCGATGTTCCTACCAGGCCATTGTCCTTCAGGAAAGCCGCTGGATCCATGTGTCGGCGAAGTCTTCTGTAATGATGGGTCGGTAGAGCGGGGATCCATTTGCAAGCTTTATTAAGAACAGTATTTACACAGGTAGACAGGGGCAAAGGCAGGAACATAAACAGGGACAGGCAATGGTCGAGGCAGGCGGCAGACAAACAGTATCGGGTCACAGGCAGAGATCAGGGCAGGCGGCAAACAAACACAGTCCAGTACACAGGCAAGGTTCAGAGCAGGCAGCAGAGAATCACAAAGAATAAACAATCCAACCGGAAACCAGGAGACAGTCCACAAGAAAACGCTCAGTAATGATCACCACAGCAAATCAAGACTTCGCAAAGGATGTGTGTGTGTGTGTGTGTGTCTTAAATAGTCCAGGTAATGATCTGCAGGTGTGTGTGGCAATTGGTGATTGGTGCACGTGATTGGAAGGGAGGATTATGGGAAGTGGAGTCCAGGAACTGACAGGAACAGACAGTGATCGTGACAGTTGTAGACCTGTTTTTAATTAAGTTGTTTTTCAAATAAAGGTTTCAGAGTCAGTGATATCAGATTGTTTGCGGTTTTTTTTTACTTACCCTGTAACTACATGAAACAAGAGTGTAACAAGCACCACTTTAATTTACAGTCTGCAATGTCATACTTACCATGTAACTACATGAAACAAAAGCACTGCTTCAGACCCTCAGTCGTCCCCTCTCATTCGTGTAAGTGTAATATAAGTATAATAACTTGAACAAACATAATGATAATAAAAGATAAACATGAAAATAAAATCAGGAAGGGGGTTTAGGCCAAAATAATAAACAAAACACCCACTTACTAACTGCCTACTCTACCCATGTTCTACATTGCTTACTTTGTTTTTGCCCCAAAGAAAATACATAATGTGGCTAACTCCCTTTCTCACCAAAAACATCATCGAACTTTGTGATAAAAATAAAAAAAGGCACCCCTTCCATCTCTTTATGTAGTTGGTCTTACAGAAATTCGTCCAGCTCATCCAGCCCTGGACCAATTGGATACACTCCAGAATTGGTGCATATAATATCGACTCCAGATCGTCTTACAGATTACACTGATCATCTGTTTGGCTGCTGCATTGGCCATCATTGATCTGAAAAAAGGTGCAACAGAAGTACAAAACAAAAATACCAACAGCCACTGCTATTATTATTCTCACTTTAGTAAGCAATTTACCCCACAATTCAAATATTTTGTCAAACTAGTTCTCAATATGCGTATCTCCTTCATTTTTAGTGATTTCTTCCCTTATTATTCAGTTTCTTCATTGCCTCATTGAATGATCCATCAGGAGCTGTATTATTTGGAACATAAGTACAACAGTTAGCTTCATATACTTTACAAACACCTCCTTTCTTCTGCGAGTAACCAATTTAATGTTTGTCTGTTCAGCCATGTCATTTTGCTTATGGGTCCCCAACTGTTCTCCCAAGGCTCTCAATGCGTCTTTAGTGTGGTTTATAAGGTTCTGTTAATCACAATAAATGTAATTCATATTTTTTCATAAATTATACACACAAATATACTCAAATTCTGATTTTAATTCATCTCCATCCTTAAATTCATTTGGCATTCCCCTTGGTTGACCATTCAACTCCATGTACACACCTTTTCTGACATTGTTTTTGGACACAAATGTTGCATTTGGCTAAAAAAGAAAAAAATATCAATCATTTATCAAAAAAAAAAAAAAAAAAAAAAAAAAAAATCATCATCAAATCATCTGTCAGTGACTTTGTCACTTCAAATCATCTGTCACTTCCCCCCTTGCACAATGGTTAAAAACCATGCACATCTAAGAGTTGCTGGTGTAATCATGTGTCCTCTTACATCGTTTTAGAGTATGCCTCTTAATTGAGTCATCAATATTTCTGTAATTTTATATGCAATTTACCATCCTAAATATCAAGGTGCAAATACCACCAATTCTAAATTAGTAACAAAAATTCTAATGACATGATCTACTGAACATAGGCCATGTGGCATTTCCCATTTGACCCATTAGTTGCCATGTAGTTGTGTTAAACACCACAGTCATAAACCCCAAATGTTCCAATTATCTAATAAATCAAATGATCTGCTATGTCTAGGACATATCGCAGTGTGAAGCAATTTCTCAAAGCTAATGTGTCATTCATCTGGTAATTTAATCTTTTGCCATAAGCCTTTTTTCCTGTTTGTCATAAGCTGCTCTTTGAATTGACTTTATATATCACCATTATTTTGAATTGATGACCAACAATACAGTATTAACATCACGCAATCCCAGGTAATGACAGCCTTTGTGATATCATATCATTGTAATTTTGGAATTACTACTTTAGAGCTAGCTCATAAATGAACTATGAACCAAGATGAAGTGACCAGTACCATAGCTTTATCATCCACATTGTTCTTGAACACATTATGTCCCTTTTTTTCCTGATAGAGTGTTCAGCATCAGACTCATCAGCTCTGTCTTAAAAGGCAAGTCTAAAATGTCTCTCTACATTGGACAACATCATCAGTGATCTAATTATGCATTTTCCCTTAGTTAATTGTTGAGTCAAGCAAACACTCAACCTCCCCTCCTTTTTTCTTTCTTTCTGATTTTTAATGCTTACAGCTGGACTGATGTCTGTTGAAAGAAAGCAGATAGAGAGTGTTAGCTTAACAGAATGCAGAGAACTGCTGTTGGACCAGTGGATGATCAAAATACAATCATTAAAGTCCGATCAGTAAAATTTAAAGTGGTCTCTAGTGATCATTGGATGTATCACCTATGCCTTCTTAGGAAAGGATGAAGTCCTTCTGCTTTTAATAAAGCAAGTTTTTTTTTTTTTTTTGCAGAAAAGAGCAAGCATTTTTCTTCTTTGCAGAATGCAGAAAAATAGCAGTCTTTCATTCTATCTGGGTTGCCTTGTTTTCAGTCCCATATATACTATAGTATTTTAATCACTCGTTATATTGATCCCTAATCAATAAGTCTCATTGTTGTAAATTCTGTATAACATGTCTGTTAAAAATGTTTGTTTAGCTTGGTCACTCAATCTTCCTTATTCAACACAATGCATAAGTTTTTTAGTTTTTTATTTAACACAATCCAAAAATCTCAGAATCTCTACAATGGATTTCTCTTAGTACTTCAGCTGTTTTTGAATGCAGTCTTTTAGAGGTTTGTCTATGGCTTCCCATTATTTATTTATTTTTAATGCTCGTTTCATCATTGTACCTAAATATTTTAAGTGGCATCCTCTACATACAAAATGTCATGTGGAATTGAATTTGGAATTTGACTTTTTCAACCTTCATTGCTGCCGCCTTGTGGGCCTATTGTTATATTATGGAATTAACAGGACCTTCTGCCCCTTTTGTGTCATTTAGCCTCTTCTTTTCGAGTTCTGGGTCCATTCCTAAATTGTCACAGCTCAAGGTCCTCATCCAAAATCAAAAATTAACCCTCACCGAACACCTCCAACTGTCCACAGTCAATCCATCAAGCAGAAGTGAAAAATCAGTGTTGGCTAAACAATTCTAAAACACAAAAGACTGACATTTTTTGCCTTTCGGACAGCAAGAAAGACAAAATTTTCACCACTGTTTAAAACATCCAACCAGGCCGACTACGCGGCCTGGCAAACCAAACTTTTCCGTCAGCTCAACATACCACCTCTGACAAGAGACCGCTGCCACAATTGGCAAAACTCAACTCACCGAAACTCAACCAGGCCAACTGAAAAACAGAAATCCCTGACTTGGAGAGTTCCCAAACATTGTAAATTGAATGTGTAATAATTTCTGTAACAGGGACAGGTCGCTCTAAGCACCTGATATTGGACCAGTGATTAGGTTCGTTACAGGAGGGTAAGCGATCAAGGCACACAAGGACACAGACAATAACTGGAATTGACTCAATGTATTTTGTTTGTGCAAAAATAATAATGGAAGCAAATGTAACAATCACAACAACAATCAAATAAAAATAAATAAAACCAAATGAAATAATTGTTCTTTTCAATCCCGTTGTTCTTTTTGATATCTTTGAGCTCTGTTTACTATTTAAATAGCTTTTCTCCTATTTGCTTCTAGTTATTCGATTTATGTTTCAGTTGTTTAGTTTCTATTTTGGTTTATAGATATTCAGTTTCACTAACTTTTAGTTTAATAAGAGCTTTTCTTATCTTTGGGTTTTAGTTTTTTGTTCAACGCTTTTATATTTCACTCATAGAAAAGATTAACCCAAATTAAAACAATTAAAATGAGAAAAAGAAAAGTACAATATCACAATAGTTCAATTAGAAACAATTTGAAACCAATTCAAACTCTTCAAACAATATAACAGTCAATAACTTCTCAGTCTGTGTATAAATGAATGTTCCTTTGCCATCCAAAGTGGAAAAATATGTTAGTGTGTGCAAAAGTCTCTTGGTGTAGATGAAAGCTGTGTTTCAACAGCCAATAGTGCAAAGTAATCGATGAAGGAAAAGTCAGAGCCTACCAATCAGAATATACGCAATGAAATGGATTCCACCTGATCAGTAGAAGCACTAATCCATGGGTAAGCACAGGATTTCTCTGTCTGCGTTTCTCTCAAATCACAGTAGTTCGGTTGGGAGGCTCGCCATCTCGGTGTCTGAAGGGTTCGATCCAATCACAAAAAAACCTGACCTGTTTATACAAACAGCGTCTTAAGTTTCAAAAGCACTTACACACCATTTCCTTTAGAACAACACAATATACACTACACATTCATCAATTAACCATCAATCTATATGAAAATAGTATTCAAAAAACCCTTTTCTCTCATATTCAACATATATAAAACATACCAGAATATGTCATCATGTGCAATATAGCATTTAAGTGCTTAAATGGAATATTATATCACATTTCACACTCCTTCAGAAACTACTACACACATAAAACACTTCAGAACTTCAATAAACAAATATAACATTCAGTTTTCAGTAAATTGAACAATATTAGTTTGAAACTCACCAAATCCGGGGATGCTTTTACACCCGCATTGGATTTTACAGGGGTTCGCAATTAGGAATCATCAGCGGCAATATCAACAATCAGGTTCTAAAAATAACCCAATATAGTTAAATAATAGGTCTGCAACATATTATACATACTATTATTTGAATATTAGAAAGGATTATTTAGATATTTGCCTTAGATTGAGCTTTGTTCTTTCTCTCGCGATCAGCAATGCGTGTATCTTTCATTACTCCCGCGTCTCGTCTCAATGACATCACGCGCAGTCTCAGTTTAGACTGGATATGTCACTTAAGCATTTAGTCATTTTATCAATTTATTATTTTAAACTGCAATGACTTTAATCAGCTTTTTGTTTAATACTGTGCTGTGTCGTCATTAGACGGTCACGTGACTGTTTTGATGGGATACACCTGTGGAGGAGCGCACAAAGGGACACTTTAAAAGTGGCGTGGAGGAGAAGGAACGGTGGCTTAGGCGGTGACTAGTGGGGTACGTTTGGTTGTCTCTCGGGGGCAATAGGCCCCCCGGAGATGAAGATAGGTAGTCAGTTAGCTGTCTTTAATATTAGAGAGTGGAGTTAGAAGGGGGATTGACTTAGTGTCACCTGCCTCGGCATACTGATTGCTGGCGCCACGTGTTGCCCAACTCAGATACGACTGATGAGAAGGATTTTTGCCCGGTTCTTGTAAACGCAGCATAAGGACGAGACTGCTGCGGAAAACGGATTGACTGTTTTATGAATGGACTTGTGACTCAAGCGCCGCCTCTTTATCGTGAGGGGACGTTCCCTGGCGGACGACGCGAGTTGCCTGTGCTCTGCTTTACCCCCTATGGATGGGTCTCCTCGGCCTTGGGAGAGGGAAGTGTTTTTAACGTATTCGTTCATTTATGTATTTATGAATTGTTTGCTGTATGACGGGCAAGGGAGAGAAGTTGGGGGGTTAAATGAACGGAGAAACACGCCTTCTGTGTGTTCACGGTGTGCTGTGTAAGCGTGCTGTTGGAGTGCTAAATATCTGATGAATTGAGCGTGAAATTCACTGTGTGTAGCTTAAGTGAGGTGGTGAATTGCGGGTTGTTCCATGTTTATTTTCCCCCTTCGCCGTATCTACCCGTGCCTATGCCATAAGTTATATTTTTGTACATGTGAAATAAAGTGATTTCTCTGTGATTAAAATCAGTAGTCGTTGTATGAGAATTATTTTGACAGACGTGTTTGGGCTCTCAACGAGGTTTATTACAATACTTTCAGCATTTTATTAGAATTATAATTATTTGAAAATTATATTCTTTTCTTTGTTTCTTATATAGCTGAATTCTAACCTGTTACAAATGAAATTCAGTTTTTGTGTTGCATACATTGGTCATGGAGTTGCCCTTTTATGTACTTTCCTCATTTGATAATTGTCTTCTCTACATCTTTTCCCTAAATCTCCTAACCAGTATACATTAGCTCAAAATCATTTACTTAACTCGCTGGTGGTCTTGCATTGTATTTTAACCTTTGATTGGATTTCAGAGAAAGCAAAAGACAGACATTTTTGCCAGCTCTTTTCTCAGGGCTTACTTCCCCCCTTTTTTTTTTCTTTTTTTTTATATCCATTTATCAGTCCTTCCTATATCTCACTCTAACTTCTTATATTGGACAGACTTGAATTAGATGTCTGTCTTTTCTTTAGGTTTTCTTTGTACGGACTTTGTGGCTTTATTCTTGACTCTCATGGCTTGATGCCTCCATTTTCCTTTCATCCATGTGTTCTATGGGCACCTGCTAACTTCTTCCTGTAACTTTATGTGCTTCTCTCTCTTTCTTCATTACCCTACATTATAGCTTGTGATATCTGAATGATTTTAATAGGCTACTTCAAAAAGTTGTAAAAGGTCAAAGTTTTAGGCAAAAGCATATAGCAGAGAATAGACTGGACTGGAATAGACTGTGTGCAACAAGTGAACGCTCGGCAGCAACTTACTCAAATACACTTGATATGATAAACAGCGCTGTTACCTCATACGCTTGACCGGAAGAAGCGGAAGCAGCGACTGCAGTATAATAAAAGTTCCACAGCTCTCGGAGCCATGTATTGCGCTCGTCATTAGCAATCACTCCAGCGACCTTGTTCAGCTCCCACATTACTCGCCCTGCTCTGCTTCATACTACAGTAACGTTAATAATCTCATCCATGAACATGATTTCTGCTCGAGTCCTGTCCCGATTCTTTTCCACCGGCTGTGAGGTGAAGACAACATCTCCCAAGAATCCGCGCTCAAACTCTGTGTAATCAAGCTATGCCTTTGTTTTGAATAGGCGACCTCTAGCGGCAAAATAACTACATACTGTGCCTTTAAGGGTCAAAGACATTTGGTCCACATCAATAGAAATTTACAAAAGTGATTTTATATACCTAAAAACCACATTAAATGCAAGTGAAATGTCTACTTAAGGTTTCAAATACGTTTTGGAAGAATAAAATTTCAAAATGTGGGTGAAATTATGTTCCATTGTTCCATTTATGTTTATGTAAAAATTTAAACAACACTTATGGACAGAGGAGCGGGAGACAACAGGTTATTATAATGAGTGACTTTATTAGACCACAGCGTGGGATGAACAGATGACCAGGTAAGTGACTGTTAAATACATGATAGTGATGACTGATAGAAATGGTAATACTGTCCTTTTGTTGCAGGTGAATGACTCGTGAAGGATGGCAGGAGCAGAGGCGGATGGACCAAACAGGAACGGTAGGGATACACACACACACACACACACACACACACACGCGCGCAGACACTTTGCACGGGAACCAGGAGGATCGTTGAGGTTGAGCAGGTAAGTATTCCTCTCGATGCAAGAGCATGGGAGTAGCAGTCCTGGTGTCAATCGAGACCGAACAGTGAACTGAGGTGAGTGCTGTGCTTAAGTGTCTGGTGGTGATTGCGTGGTGATGGGGATCAGGTGAGCGTGGTTAGAACTCGGGAGAGGGAGTGCGCTGTGATTGGCTGATGGATGAGCCTGGCGGGTCTGTGACACATACTCTGTCCTGTACATATTAAAATATATAAAAGAATAATCGAGCATACTAAATTTTATTGCATTTTAAATAAGTAAAACATTCTTGCTGACAAATGGGTAAAATCTAGGATCGTGGCAATTTTTTAAATGTAAATTACAAGTAATTAGCATTTGGGGTAAAAGTAATTAGTCTTTAATATGGTATAAATAGATTTTTTGTTTTAAATATCCCTGACAAGATTGTTACACTGAATGACATTTTAGTGTGTCTTCTGTAAATCATGGTAAAAATTAATATTTAATTTTTGCTCAGAACAAACAAACAAATTAACCCTCTATGGTATGTATTATGTTCTTAATATGAATTAAACAGGACCCATTCTGATGTATTGAAAATCAACAACAACAATTCAAAGCTGTATTACACTTATGGTTTTCCTGCTTGAAAACCCTTTTTCATCTTTGACCCTTAAATCAATATCGTATCGCATATTGCATTTTTTTTTTTTTTTTTTTTTTTTTTTTCTTCAATATCGTACAGCCCTACCTCTTTCTTCTACTTTTCCTGTTATGTCAGACATCTGTTTCTCCAAAGGGCCATAAGGTGATTCACGGGGAGGCGATCTTTCCGTTTCCTTTTCCTTTTTGTCATTATATCTCCCTTTGACCTGTCTCCCTAATTTTAATGATTTTTTTTATCAATGATTCAGTTTCTCTGCACATAACCACATGCTTCCTCTGCTTGCTTTATGTATTTAAGCTTTTTGTCCTTTTTTTTTTTTTTTTTTTTTTTTTGGAGGCTGTCCTATAGTATCTCTGTGTAATCGATGTCTAGACCTTGGCATCTCCACAGGTGTTGATGCTATTATAATCTAAATTATTAATTTGATGAGCAGCCATCTGTCTCATTATTAATGTAGATAATAAAGACTGTAATTTCTTTATAAATGGCAAAAATGTATTTGATTTAAAATGCACTTTTTTTTTTTTTTTTTTTTATCAAACAAAGATATTAGACAAGTCTTTCATGAAAAAAAGAAAGTTATTCCAAGAGGAAAATTTTATTGGAATTCCTTTCTAATGGATGTTAATTGGAGAAAGGCATTGTTGTTACCCTTCAAATTTTTTTATTTCAAATAAGGTAAGAAAAATTCACCTGAAGATTTTAAATAAAATATATCCAACTAATATTTTACTCTCTACGTTCATGGATGTTGGGAAAGAATACTCTTTTTGTAATTGTACTGAGGAGTCTCTATGCCATTTGTTTTATGATTGTCAAAGTGTACAGACATTTTGGAAAGATTGTTTTTACACTTTCTCTGCCAAAATTAGATTAACGATAACTGAATGTGAAAGCAATTATTTGTTATTGTGAGCATGAAGATAAAAATATTGACAATTTTATAAACTTCATTATCCTGAACGGCAAATTCTTAATTCATAAATGTCGATTATCCAAATCTCCTCCTTTTATACAAGGTTTTCTGTAACAAACTCATTCTTTTAATGAAGTCTCTTAAACTTGTGAAAAATGTAACAGGTAATTCTATTGTTACATACTATGAGTCTGTATTTGGCGTCTTGTGAAATTATTATTATTTTTTTTTTTTTTTCATTTTTGGAGCTTTGTCTTTGGTGCCTGTTTTTGTACTGTTTATAAGTTCAAAAACAAAAACAAAAAAACAAAACAATTTAAGTCTCATCATAACTGGCAAAACCCACCCAAAAGCCAAAGAAAGAAAACATTGGTATTTTTTACTTTCTTTACATAATATACAATATCACTCAATATTACTATTAAATAGCTGCTATGGTGATGGTGTAAATGAGTCCTACCTGTCACGACATTCCCTTCTCTGCCTTATCTTATAACCTTTTTATCATAGTAAAATATACATACTGTTCCCAACAAACATATTGTTTTGTGTAAAACATGTTGAAGATTAGTGGACAGGCAGTCTATTCATTAAATGATAAGCTGTTTCCTCACAAAAGCAGTTTATTCAGTGTAGTGAATCTCCATTGACATCCATTCAAAAAAAAAAAAAAAAAAAAAAAAAAAAAACAGCCTTGCCGAATTACACTTTTAAATGCAAATTGGGTTTCAGTTTACTCAAATATCTAATGATACAAACATTTAAAAAAAAAAAAAAAAAAAAAAAAAAAAAACTTTTAAAGTGGTTCAAATGTTGACATCTTACGAAGATGGAATTTATATATATAGTTTATACTCTTTATTATACAAACCCGATTCCAAAAAAGTTGGGACACTGTACAAATTGTGAATAAAAAAGGAATGCAATGATGTGGAAGTTTCAAATTTCAATATTTTATTCAGAATACAACATAGATAACATATTAAATGTTTAAACTGAGAAAATGTATCATTTTAAGGGAAAAATAAGTTGATTTTAAATTTCATGGCATCAACACATTCCAAAAAAGTTGGGACAAGGCCATGTTTACCACTGTGTGGCATCCCCTCTTCTTTTTATAACAGTCTGCAAACGTCTGGGGACTGAGGAGACAAGTTGCTCAAGTTTAGGAATAGGAATGTTGTCCCATTCTTGTCTAATACAGGCTTCTAGTTGCTCAACTGTCTTAGGTCTTCTTTGTCGCATCTTCCTCTTTATGATGCGCCAAATGTTTTCTATGGGTGAAAGATCTGGACTGCAGGCTGGCCATTTCAGTACCCAGATCCTCCTTCTACGCAGCCATGATGTTGTAATTGATGCAGTATGTGGTCTGGCATGGTCATGGTGGAAAATGCAAGGTCTTCCCTGAAAGAGACGACATCTGGATGGGAGCATATGTTGTTCTAGAACTTGGATATACCTTTCAGCATTGATAGTGCCTTTCCAGATGTGTAAGCTGCCCATGCCACACGCACTCATGCAACCCCATACCATCAGAGATGCAGGCTTCTGAACTGAGCGCTGATAACAATTTGGGTTGTCTTTATCCTCTTTAGTCCGGATGACATGGCGTCCCAGTTTTCCAAAAAGAACTTCAAATTTTGATTCGTCTGACCACAGAACAGTTTTCCACTTTGCCACAGTCCATTTTAAATGAGCCTTGGCCCATAGAAAACGCCTGCGCTTCTGGATCATGTTTAGATATGGCTTCTTTTTTGACCTATAGAGTTTTAGCCAGCAACGGCGAATGGCACGGTGGATTGTGTTCACCGACAATGTTTTCTGGAAGTATTCCTGAGCCCATGTTGTGATTTCCATTACAGTAGCATTCCTGTATGTGATGCAGTGCCGTCTAAGGGCCCGAATATCACGGGCATCCAGTATGGTTTTCCGGCCTTGACCCTTACGCACAGAGATTGTTCCAGATTCTCTGAATCTTTGGATGACATTATGCACTGTAGATGATGATGATAACTTCAAACTCTTTGCAATTTTTCTCTGAGAAACTCCTTTCTGATATTGCTCCACTATTTTTCGCCGCAGCATTGGGGGAATTGGTGATCCTCTGCCCATCTTGACTTCTGAGAGACACTGCCACTCTGAGAGGCTCTTTTTATACCCATTCATGTTGCCAATTGACCTAATAAGTTGCAAATTGGTCCTCCAGCTGTTCCTTATATGTACATTTAACTTTTCCGGCCTCTTATTGCTACCTGTCCCAACTTTTTTGGAATGTGTAGCTCTCATGAAATCCAAAATGAGCCAATATTTGGCATGACATTTCAAAATGTCTCACTTTCAACATTTGATATGTTATCTATATTCTATTGTGAATAAAATATAAGTTTATGAGATTTGTAAATTATTGCATTCCTTTTTTATTCACAATTTGTACAGTGTCCCAACTTTTTTTGAATCGGGTTTGTATACAGAAGTGGAACATGGTGAACATATTTAGACAGTTTTTGTGAACCCTGTTTTGTTTTCAGACAGTTTAATATCACTTTCAAAAAGTCCAGTACAAACGTTACTGTCACTTATCAACGGCAGCTGTCACAGTTGCTAGGCGACAAGAACAATCCTCCATAGGCTCGACCGTCTCATTTAACAACGCTTGGTCCGACCTTCGAAGGATGCAGCAATAGTCTTTGGATGCAGCCTCTGAAGTCCGAGTCCTTTGAAGGATGCAGCCTCTGAATTGGGACACAGTGAGTGAGCATCGTGTTCCACCATAGATGTACGTAACATAGATTTCAAACTCTCATTGGTAGACAGTGATCAACAGTGTCATTCTAGTAAATTTACAGCTATGAGAGCTGTTAATTATGGTATAGTACTAAAAAAAAAAAAAAAAAAAAAATATATATATATAATATTGTGTCTGTATGTTTTTCATTACTGCATTACAGTGATTAAATGAACAAAGATGAAAACAGAAGACAAACATTATACATTATACAGTAGTTGTTTTTAGACATTTTAGTAGTAGAATGTTTTTAACATCCTAAATTATCTTTAAAAAAAACTATACCTGAAAGGTTATTATTTTGAGCAGAGCTATTGTAATGATTGCAATCATATTGTACTATATAACATATTAATGGCATTTTCACCAGCTCCATCATTAATAACACTATAAAATAAGGCAATGTGTTTTTCCATATAGCACCTTTATTTAGATGACAAAAATTATACACAAGTCGATAGTGGTAGAAATGCATCCATTTCATGTCTACATTATAAACCTATACTGTAGTGTAACCCTACAGTCACAATGATATTGATACAATCTACCAGTAACAGGAGTGTAAAATGACCCTGGTATGGTTCATGCCAACCACTGATTGTTAGATGAGAACATAAACTCAGATTTAAAAAAAAAAAAAAGTCAGCAAAAAGGTTTATGTTCTATAATTTAGACTTTGGCACATCCCAAAACGTACCAGTCAGAAAGAAAAAAAAAACACACACACACACACACAGCGACGCACCCACTGAGAATCCTGCTGAAAGTGCCCTAGCAATTGGCGATTCTATTACACGGAACATGAAAATAGAGACACCAGCCACCATTGTCACATGTTTGCCGGGAGCCAGAGCGCCTGTAAAGTAAATTTAAAAGTGCTGGCTAATGCTAATCGTAAATATTCACGTCGCCACTAATGATGTTCGACTTCGCCAGTCGGAGATCACTCAAATTAACATTAAAGATGTGTGTGAAATCACAAGTATAATGTCAGAAACAGTAATTTGCTCTGGTCCCCTTCCTGATGAGATAGTTAGCCGATTATCATCACTCAATGGCTGGCTGTCTAAGTGGTGTCCGCAGAATAATATAGGTTTCATAGACAATTTGAAAAGTTTTTGGGGCAGACCTGACCTGTTGAAAAGAGATGGTATTCATCCCTCCTGGGATGGTGCTGCTCTTCTCTCTAGTAATATGGCACATAGTCTTAGAACTGAAACATGACAAACTGGGGCCCAGGTCAGGAAGCAGACATACTGGCTAAACCGACCATCTGCTAGCTGTCTCAAGTCACAGAAGTCAGATAAATCCCAACACACAGAAACTCTTTCACCTAGATATCATCACATAGAGACTGTGTCTGTACCCCGAATTAGTAAATACAAAAAACTTCCAAACCCATTTAAGGGTAAAAATTTAATTGACGTTCAACAAATAAAAAACAGAGATAATACTGATAAACAAATGATAAAGCTCGGGTTGCTGAATATTAGATCCCTTTCTTCAAAAGCACTTATTGTAAATGATGATATCACAAACAATAATCTAGATTTGCTGTGTTTGACAGAAACCTGGCTAAAACCAGACGATTACATTACTTTAAATGAGTCTAGCCCTCAAGGTTACTATTATCGACACAAACTGCGTCGGAAAGGCAAAAGGGGAGGTGTTGCTGTAATTTATAGTAATATCTTCAGTATTACTCAAAGCACCATCACTTCGAAAGAATTATATTTGAAAGACTTTTATGTAATGTTATGTAAGTTGACATTTGTGCTGGCTACTGTATACAGGCCACCAGGGAACCATACAGACTTTGACAGAAAATCAGCAAATTCTTTGATAGAGTTAGTACTAGCTGCAGATAAAGTCCTTGTTGTTGGTGATTTTAATATCCATGTAGATAATAAAAAAGACGCATTGGGATTGGCATTTACAGACATTCTAAACTCTTATTGGAGTTAGACAACACGTGTCAGGACCCACTCGTTATCGTAATCATACTTTAGATCTAATATTGTCACATGGAATCGATATTGATGCCGTTGAAATTCTGCAGCAGAGCGATGACATCTCAAATCATTATTTAGTCTCGTGTATACTACATTTAGCCAAGGCTGCAAAACCGCCACCCTGCCATAAATATGGTAGAACCATCACTTCTACCACTAAAGATTGCTTTATAAATAATCTTCCTGATCAGTTTCATCACCTTAGCATACCAGATAGCTTAGAAGACCTCGATGTTGCAACAAAAACTATTGACTCTGTCTTTTCCAGCACATTAGACTCAGTTGCTCCTTTGCGCTTAAAGAATATTAAAGAAACTAATCCAACGCTGTGGTACAACGAGCACACTCGGGCCCTTAAGAGAGCAGCCAGAAAAATGGAGCGCAGCTGGAAGAAAACAAAACTAGAAGTTTTTCGCATTTCGTGGAGAGAGAGAATGATTGAGCACAGAAAGGCCTTAAATGCTAGATCTACTTATTTTTCAAATCTTAGAAAAAAAACAAACACAACCCTAGGTATTTATTTGATACAGTGACAAAATTAACTAGAAATAGAGCTTCAACTTCTGATGTTTCCAAACAGCACAGCAGTAATGACTTTATGAACTTCTTTACTTGCAAGATTGACAATATTAGAGAGAAAACTATAACCATGCAACAGTCGACTACAGTATCGCGTCAGACAGTGCACTGTAGTGTCCCTGAGGAAAAATTCAACTCATTTGCAGCTATAGGAGAGGAAGAATTCTCTAAACTTGTTAAATCATCAAAATCAACATGTATATAAGACCCTATACCGACTAAGCTACTGAAAGAGATGCTTCCAGAGGTTATAGATCCTCTTCTTAATATCATTAATTCATTTTTATCACTAGGATGCGTACCGAAAACATTTAAGATGGCTATTAAACCTCTTAAAAAAAACACAACTTGATCCTAGAGAATTAGTCAATTACAGGCTGATCTCGAATCTACCTTTTCTGTCAAAAATACTAGAAAAGGCAGTATCATCGCAACTACGTTCCTTCTTGGAAAAAAATGGTATCTGTGAGGATTTCCAGTCAGGATTTAGACCGTACCATAGTACTGAGACTGCTCTCATTAGAGTTACAAATGATTTGCTCTTATCGTCCGATCGTGGTTGTATCTCTCTATTAGTGTTACTGGATCTTAGTGCTGCTTTTGACACTATCGACCACAATATTCTTTTGAATAGACTTGAAAATGATGTTGGCGTTAGTAGAATTGCAATGGCATGGTTCAAATCATACTTATCTGACCGTTATCAGTTTGTAGTAGTAAACGAAGAGATGTCATATCGATCACAAGTTCAATATGGAGTACTGCAAGGCTCAGTACTACTGTAGGACCGTTGCTGTTCACTTTGTACATGCTACCCTTGGGAGATATCATTAGGAAGCATGGCGTTAGTTTTCACTGTTACGCTGATGATACTCAGCTCTATATTTCTTCGAGCCCTGACGAAACTTACCAATTCACAAAATTAACGGAATGCATAGCTGACATAAAAAATTGGATGACCAGTAATTTCTTACTAATAAGTTCAGAAACAGAGATTCTAATTTTTGGACCAAAAACCTCTGCACGTAATAACCTAGAATACTGTCTAACACTTGATTGCTGCTCTGTTAAGTCTTCGTCGTCAGTTAGGAACCTGGGTGTGCTCTTTGATACAGATCTTTCATTTGAAAGCCATGTTTATAGCATCTGTAAAACTGCATTCTTCCATCTTAAAAACATATCGAAACTACGACATATGCTCTCAATGACAAATGCGGAACAGTTAGTTCATGTGTTCATGACCTCAAGGCTAGATTACTGTAACACTCTACTGGGTGGTTGTTCCGCTCACCTGTTATACAGACTACAGCTGGTCCAAAATGCAGCAGCTAGAGTTCTTACTTGAACCAGGAAGTATGACCATATTAGCCCGGTTCTGCCAACACTGCATTGGCTCCCTATTAAACATCGTATAGATTTTAAAATCTTGCTACTTACTTACAAAGCACTAAATTGTTTAGCTCCCCAGTACCTGAGCGAGCTCTTAATGCATTATAGTCCTTCACGTCTATTGCGATCTCAGAATTCAGGCCAGTTGATAATACCTAGAATATCAAAATCAACTGCAGGCAGTAGATCCTTTTCCTATTTAGCACCTAAACTTTGGAACAGTCTTCCTATCACTGTTCGGGAAGCAGACACACTCTGTCAGTTTAAATCTAGACTAAAAACACATCTCTTTAACCTAGCATACACATAACACATTATCTACCTCTATAATTCAAATCATGTAAATTGTTAGGCTGCATAGATTAGGTCAGCCGGAACCGGGAACACTTCCCATAACAGCTGATGTACTCGCTACATCATAAGAAGAATGGCGTCTACGCTATTATTAGTCTCTCTGTTTATCCCGAGGTTTGCCGCAGCCTGCCAGATCCAGGCCGTATCCAGATGAGATGAAGGACCTGCATCTAGACATGACGATAACGCAGCCCTGACGTTTCAACTAAACTATCCCCTGCGAAGGCCTCCTTCCTTCCCTATGTATAGATAAAACGTTATCAAAATTATTCCAGTTCGCATAGATCCGCGGACACAACAAATTTTTCTGTATTATGCGGACCAGACAAGTAATTTGGCAATATCACTTTTTAAAAAAGACCAAGCTTCTGCACACATACACACTCACACACACAAACCTATAGACTAAACACATAAAGGAATGGCAAAAATGCATTAAAGGTATTCGGTTTTCAGTAGGAAAGGTGTCATTTAAGCGGCCCCTAAAGTAATAATTAACAATTTTTACAACAGAAGTGATTCGATCAAAAACCAACTTTAGCTCAATAATAATTTTTTTTTCTTAGCGCTGCTATAAATCCAAAACAATCTCTGTCAATTAATTTTCCTGTTGTCACTGTGAAGCTGCTTTGAAACAATATGTATTGTGAAAAGCGCTATATAAATGAAGATGACTTGACTTGACACACACAAACAAACAAACAAACAACAACCGCTCTTTAAACCAACATCATTAAGTAGCTTGCATGTTAAATCAAAATTATCCCCCATTCTCTTAAGAATAGAAAAATGTCAGATGATGTGTTCCAGCTGAGGCTGTTGGCTCCAAGTTGCCTGCTCATTCCAATTTAACACCATTTCTACCTTTCTGAATTCTATTCATCATAAACCCCAATACTTGTCTCAGAGCAGTAGAAGGTATATTAGGTATATTAATTTGGCCCTGAACTAAAACACATACTAAACAAAGAATGTGAGCCAACTGAGAAACACAGGGGACATGCTTAAAAAAATGTGTTGTACATGGACTGTCTAGCTAAAGATATTTGGACTTGGTGTATCCAGCTTACAGAATAAAAAATGTAAAGCAATTACACAGCTCAAATGTTACAAAGAAAAAAAACAAAACAAAAAAAACAAACAAACATAGAAAACCATCAGTGCCTTTAGAAAACACCCGATCTAAAGACTCTAGGTCAGGTTGTCAATTAACTACGGTCTATGCACACTATGGCAACATTCTTATTTCATCCATCTCAGAACAAAGATGAAAATGATATTCTTTTGTTCTATAAAATTATGTACCACAGACCCTTTCTGAACAACACCTGTGAGTAAAGTCGACATAAAACTCCTTGTAAAATATTCATAGACTGTACCACTACTCTAAAACTCTATTTTGCTAAATGCACTGTTGTATTGGTCATTACTTTTCATTGTGCTCAACCAAAAATGCAAACATACACTGCATATAACTACACAGACAAAAAGCAGATTTCTTTGTGAACTCTGTAGCGACTGGATTTTAATATTCCAGACAATGATCTATAGACAATTTGAGCAAAAGTAGTTCCCATCAGCGTACCGCCACTGTGCCTTGTATTTGGAGTATAATCTGGGAGGAAATAAAGTCTTGAATTTTATTCATATTATTAAGTTCACATGAATGTGAACATTATACGTTGCAATATTACCAGTACCAGTGAGCGCTTATTTATAAAAGCACACAAGAAGAATTAAAGAGAATGGAACAATAATCATGGGACAAGCAGAAGGAATGGCTGTTTAATTTTCTGAAATGAACAAAGCATCCTGTTAACTCATGTTGTTTTAGATTTGTGCTTTTTGTTTTCCGTTTCATTTCACATTCCAGCAACATTTCTCACCTTCACTCAACTACATAACATCCACAAAGAACTCACTGGGGTTGCCCATAGCCAGATGGAAGGACTGCCTGGATGCAGTAAGCTCAGGAGGAACAGATCCTAGATCCCTGGTAGGAGGAGCTCCAGGAGGGCCACCAGGTGTTAAAGTGGGTGGCAAGGACAGAAGAGGCGGAGTTGGGAGGGTGGGTAAAGGCCTGCCCATGGCCGGATGAGGGTGGGGGTGCTGTGGCACCATCATGACCATCATGGGGTTATATGGGATTGGGATACCAGGGGGATACGGAGCCAGGTGAGGGGGCGGAACTCTGTGATGCGACCGCTGGCTCAGACTCAGGCTGTGCTCACTCGGTGTGGTGGAACCGTGGTCTCGTGTCCGGCTACTGCGAACAGAGTATTCTGATTCGCTGCCACTGCCAGAGCGGGAGTCGGCACCACCTCCTCCTACAGGGGATTTTTCATCTCGTCCACTGGTGCTCCCACCTCGTTTACTCCCATGTCTTCGCTCACCCTCGCTTCGCGTTGAACCACTGCTACGACTTCCTGTGAGAGAGAGAGAAATAAACAAAGGAAAAGTTCTGTCTAGATTTAAGACTGAAATAGTACATGGAAATAATTTTGACTCATTCAATGACAGTTTATAAGAATTTATTGATTCTAAATATATTATTATGTATTATATAATATACAAGATTATAATAATAACGCATTAATTCTAGATATTCTAGGTGAATGAAGCTAATCCAAAGCTCTCTCTCACCTTCACTGTGTTGACTGCCAGCACTTCCTGGTGCGTAGCTATAGCTGGAGAGCTCATGGTACGGAGGGGGTTGGCTGAGGTAAGGTTGCGAGTATTGATAAGGGAAAGTGTGCATCAGGGGCCAGGGTGTGGCCCCTGGCAAAGGCAAGGGTGCCAACGTGTCCTGGTCTGATGCTCCACTGGAACCATCATTGTCATTCAGTGAGAGATTTGCCATATCTGTGCGAAGAGAAGGAAGAGGCCAACAGAGGAAAAAATCTATTTAACATAAGACAGACCTGCCTACCATGGAAAAATATTTTGAGTGCCACATAGTGGTGCAGGGATGACGTTAAACCCCAGAAGACTAATTCGCCCCTGCTTCTCTTGAGATTTTCTTATGGGGTTTTATGAGTAACATAAAGTTTATCTTATAGAACAAAACATCAAAGTATCATCAAGTTATGTTTACCACAGGCTTTTTTTACTCGTAAATTGAAAAAAGGTTTTGACATCATCCCTGTGCCACTCTATAGTGTAACACTTAGTTCACATGCTTTTGCACCACTTTTGATTTGAATGCGGTCATTTCCCAACATACTGAAAATCAGCTATGAAGAAAACAATACAATCATATATTCTGAAAGCAAACTCATTAGAGGTGAAAAAGGTGACAAAGATCCCTCCAAGGGATGAATTTTTTTTATTTTTTTTTTTTTTTTTAAAGTATCAGCTTTACAATGGATGTATTTTAAATTTTATCACGAGGACATTTGGGAAAAACTAGACTTTTTTTTTTTTTTTTTTTCTCTCTCTACTTCAGTTGTCTTAAACCACAATCACAAAATGTTTACAGGTTGGCAGGTCTGACAAAAGAGTTACGACACCAAAATCATATGATCCATTCGAACATTGATCACACTTACAGTTTTCACAGTCACTGAAATCTCCAAACACATAGTAGCACTGCTCTGAAAAGGTGATCTTGTTCACTGTGTGTCTGATAAAACCAGCTTTCAGGAGGTTACTAGCATATTTACGAGCCTCTCGTCTGTCCTGGAAGCCCTCAATGTGATGATAAAGCCACTCTACCACATCAGAACCTGTACAAACAGAACGAATGATAACGTTGGTTATGTATGTAACTGTGGTTCTATGACTGGCGGAAGACCGCCAGAGGGCATAATTGAGTGGAATATCTTCCTATCCTCTTCCTTTTCGAGAATCTAATATAAAAGCTGACACCTCATGACCTTAATGACGTGTCCGTCTATAAATACCTCCTTGCACGTCATCACTTCCTCCGAGTCCTCTCGCTGGGGAAGACTCACCAATGTTCTATTTCCTTGGCTACAGACCGCCAGAGGGCATAAAAGAGTGGAAGACGAATATCAAATCTTTCAGGAGGGTTTGATCACCATGTATCTCCTTTTACAAATAAAGGATATTCTGAGTCTGTAGGCTAGTATGTACAGAAATAGCAGTCACCACAACTCAAAACATGCAATATAAGAACAACATAGAAACATATGAAATTATATTAAACTTTTACTCAACAATCGCAGTTTCAGTTGATGATGTCCTGATGAGCATTTTTACCCAGTACTGCTGTTCAGCATTTGTTAGGAGCAGAGACCACATTAAGTCTATAAAGCGTGAAAATGTGGACTGTGAGTTCCAGGTCACCACTGTGCAAATGTCTGCGAGCTGAACACCCCGTAATTCCGCCCATGATGTTGCTACTGAGCGCGTAGAGTGACATCTCTCTGGATTAAGCAGGACTTTCTGGGCAGAGACATGAGAGCTTGTAATAACCTCCGTAATCCAATAAGCAAGTTTGTTCTTTGATAAGGGGGAGCCCTTATTACAGTCTGCAAAACAAACAAATAACTGGTCATTAGTTCTCCAGGAAGCCGTCCTATCCACATAAAGACGCAGGGATTTCACAGGACAAAGCTCCCGACACATCTCGAGGTCCACCAAGTGAAATGCTGGTAATACCACTGGTGTGTTAGCGTAATTACTCGACAATACCTTGGGTAAAAAAAGCCGGGTTTGGCCACAATGTCACTTTGGAATCTTCTGGACCCCACTGTAAACATTGAGGGGCCACAGAGAGTGCATGTAACTCACTGATGCGTTTTGCAGACGAAATGGCCATCAAAAAAGTGGTTTTCAAAGAAAGCCATTTAATATCGTCTGATGGCAATGGTTCGAGCAGAAAGACACAGTTTTTCAAGAACAATATTAAGGTCCCACTGTGGAATCATGACTCTACAGGGAGGATTTAAGCAGTTAGCATTTAGAACAGAACACTTAGAACAGAACATTTAGAACAATTTCAGAGTCTGTGGTTGATTGTGCCGTAGCCTGCCGTTCAATTGTGTCAGGAGATCTAGTCTGATCGGTAGCTGGGCTGGCGGACCCGTTAAAAGATTGTGAAGGAGACAAAACCAACACGGGGCTATTAATAACAACGGCTGGTTCGTTACTTGAATGTGACTTAGAACTAACCAAATCATCGGAATTGCAGGGAATGTATATAAGAGACCACTTGGGCAACTGTGGGCCATCGCATCCTGCCCTGGTGAGCCCATTTCCCTGCTCAGCAAGAACCATTCCAGACATTGCGCTGACTGATTGCTCGCAAATAGATCCACGTCTGCTGCTCCATACGTGTTCCATACCAATTGAATTGCCTCTGCATGGAGTTGCCACTCTCCTGACAGAGGTACACTCTGTGACAACGCATCTGCCACCTGATTCTTGTGCCCCTGTATGTGTACTGCTCTTAGGGACAATAGGTGGGCATCTGCCCATAACCAAAGTTTGCGCGCAGCCCGAAGGAGCTTTAACAACCTTGTACCGCCCTGATGATTTATGTTGAATACAATGGAGACGTTGTCTGAACGTATCAACACATGTTTGTGAGTCAACTGGCTCAAAAAATGTTTTAGAGCTAGGAACGCTGCCTTCAGCTCTATATAATTGATATGTTGGAACCAGAGCTTCCCCTTCCAGACTCCTTTCACTCCTATCTGCTTCCAAACACCCCCCCCCCCCCCCCCCCCCCCCAGCCTTGTTGACTGGCATCTGTGGTAATAATCTCCCTCTTCACAGGCGGTGGCCCCATTTTCTGTTAGTTTTCTCGGGTTCACTGCGCACAACAGCCAATCATCTTGGTATGGAAGCACACAAATACCTTCTTGTTGTAAGGGAGCAAGGGCGGCCTGAACAACTTTTGTAAACATCCTTGGGGCCAAACATAGACCGAATGGAAGCACATTGAATTGAAATGTTTTCCCTTTGAAATGGAATCGTAGGAAGCGTCAGTGATGGGGCGCGATTGGAACATGGAAATACGCGTCCTTATGACATCTGCCGTCCGAAGCATACGAAAGGAAAGGAATTTTAATGTTTTATTTAGCTCTCTTAAATCCAATATAGAATGGAACCCTCAGTCTTTTTTTGGAATGATGAAATGATGAAGTACCTGGAAAAAAAACACTGCAAGAAAACAAAACTAGAGGTTTTTCGCATTTCGTGGAGGGAGAGAATGATTGAGTACAGAAAGGCCTTAAAAACTGCTAGATCTGCTTATTTTTCAAATCTTTTAGAAGAAAATAAACACAACCCTAGGTATTTATTTGATACAGTGGCTAAATTAACGAGAAATAAAGCTTTGACTTCTGATGTTTCCAAACAGCACAGCAGTAATGACTTGATGAACTTCTTTACTTGCAAGATTGACAATATTAAAGAGAAAATTATAACCATGCAACCATCTACTACAGTATCACGTCAGACAGTGAATTGTAGTATCCCTGAGGAAAAATTCTATTCATTCGCTGCTATAGGTGAGGAAGAATTGTCTAAACTTGTTAAATCATCAAAATCAACAACATGTTAGACCCTATTCCGACTAAGTTTTTGAAAGAGATGCTTCCAGAGGTCATAGATCCTCTTCTTAATATCGTTAATTCATCTTTATCACTAGGATACGTACCAAAAACTTTTAAGCTGGCTATTATTAAACCTCGTATTAAAAAACACAACTTGATCCTAGAGAATTAGTCAATTACAGCCCGATATCGAATATACCTTTTCTGTCAAAAATACTAGAAAAGGCAGTATCATCGCAACTATGTTCCTTTTCAGAAAGAAATGGTATCTGTTACAAATGATTTGCTCTTATCAACAGATCGTGGTTGTATCTCTCTATTAGTGTTACTAGATCTTAGTGCTGCATTTGACACTATCGATCACAACATTCTTTTAAATAGACTCAAATTATGTTGGCATTAGTGGAATCGCATTGGCATGGTTCAAATCATACTTATCTGACCGTTATCAGTTCGTAGTAGTAAACAAAGAGATGTCATATCGATCACAAGTTCAGTATGGAGTACTGCAAGGCTCAGTACTAGGACCGTTGCTGTTCACTCTGTACATGCTACCCTTGGGAGATATCATTAGGAAGCATAGCGTTAGTTTTCACTGTTAGGCTGATGATACTCAGCTCTATATTTCTTCGTGCCCTGGCAAAACTTACCAATAATGAACAAAATGAACGGAATGCATAGCTGATATAAAAAATTGGATGAAATTTCCTACTACTAAATTCAGAAAAAACAGAGATTCTAATTATTGGACCAAAAACCTCTGCACGTAATAACCTAGAATACTGTCTAACACTTGATGGCTGCTCTGTTAAGTCTTCGTCGTCAGTTAGGAACCTGGGTGTGCTCTTTGATACCAATCTTTCATTTGAAAGCCACCTTTCTAGCATTTGTAAAACTGCATTCTTCCATCTTAAAAATATATCTAAACTATGACATATGCTCTCAATGACAAATGCAGAACAGTTAGTTCATGTGTTCATGACCTCAAGGTTAGATTACTGTAATGCTCTACCAAGTGGGTGCCCTGCTCTCCTCATAAACAAACTACAGCTCGTACAAAATGTAGCAGCTAAAGTTCTTACTAGATCCAGGAAGTATGACCATATTAGTCCGGTTCTGTCAACACTGCATTGGCTCCCTGTTAAACATTGTATAGATTTTAAAATCTTGCTAATTACTTACAAAGCACTAAATGTTTTAGCTCCCCAGTACCTGAGCGAGCTCTTAACGCATTACAGTCCTTCACGTCTATTCAGGCCAGTTGATAATACCTAGAATATCAAAATCAACCGCAGGTGGTAGATCCTTCTCCTATTGGGCACCTAAACTCTGGAACAATCTTCCTAGCATTGTTCGGGAAGCAGACACACTCTGTCAATTTAAATCTAGACTAAAAACGCATCTCTTTAACCTGGCATACACAACACATTATTAATTGATGTTTTCAAATCCGTTAAAGGATTGTTAGGCTGCATAAATTAGGTCAGCCGGAACCGGGAACACTTCCTAAAACACCAGATGTACTCGTTACATCAGAAGAAGAATGGCATCTACGCTAATATTAGTCTCTCTGTTTATCCCGAGGTTTACCGTAGTCAGCCGGATCCGGGCTGTATCCAGGTGAGATAGAGGACATGCGCCTAGAAACGATGATAATGCAGCTCTGAAGTGTCAGCAGAGATTGTGTCAAAGCAGCTTTACAGTGATAATTGGTATATAATTTTTGGCTGCACAGCAGCTCTTAAAGAAAATGGTGTCATTGTCCAGCTTAAGTAAATTCAGTATTGATTCATTCCGTTGTAAGAATCAATAGTTATTAATTTAGTTAATTTATCTATATCAGCACTGGAGTAAACAGTAATGTCATCGTCCAGCTCAGTTCAGTTTGCATACAATGGTGTCGATGCAGGCAGATCAAAACATTGCTGAATATTAAATGTAAAGTGTCCCCAACTAAGCAAGCCAAAGGCGACGGCGGCAAGGAACCCAAACTCCAACAGGTGACATCAGGTGGCAAACGGGTGTTAAAATGGAGAAAAAAAAACCTTGGGAGAAACCAGGCTCAGTCGGGGGGCCAGTTCTCCTCTGGCCAACAGCGAACAGTGCATGATTATGATTCAGACAGCTTTCATAAGTCCGATTGGGATCGCAACAGTCAAAGTATTTATTCTAGTTCCATCTAGTTGAAGATCGTATTCATAACGCCGGTATGGGGCGGTTTGTTGAGGATCTGTGCCACTGGCTGTCGTGTCGATGAGGCCTTCACAGGGGATGATCTAGTTGACACAATCTGCATTGTAAAAAGCACTATATAAATAAAGATGACTTGACTTGATTGCGCAATCCAAACTTGACGGCGCGCCTGGACCAACAGCCCCATAACTTTACCACAGTGACCCGCTATTGCACCAAACGCAGAGAGGTACCAACCAGTTCTGCTTTATCTGGCGAGCTAAGCGAGGCATTAATTGCTAACAACAATTGGGCAAGCGTATTAACAGTCCTCCCTAGACAGGCCAATGAATTGTATATTTTGCCAATTAAGTTGTCCGTCTGTCTACATTCCATATTTGGGCATCTTGGATCCTGTCTTAATGCTTCGTCGGGTGGCACAATTAAAGATGCCACTGCGGGTTCTATTGGAGGCATCAGACCCAACCCCATCGGGCCCGGATCCTCCATTGTTGCCAGCAGACGCAAAACACGATCCAGTCTAGTTGAATGCGCGGATCTGAACGCCTGCGAGAATACCTCTGTAAAATCTGGAGATTGTGGAACCATAAATGCATTAGTGCGTGGCAAAGAATGGCAAAGGCGATTTGTATGCGCAGTTTTGAGTTGTTGGTCTGGGGTTCAATCCTAACCTTGCTAAAGTTGTTCCTATTATGTTCACTATATCATCAGTGTCAGACATATCACTTTGATCATCCGTATTATTATCACTATCAATCATTCCAGGTTCCCTATCTGAAACTAATTGTTCTTCCAAGAACAGCGAGTCTGTGGCTGAATTTTCCCTAGTCTATCAGCCAATTCATCAACTTTACGAGCACGCTCTTTTTTGCCTTTCTTTTGTTTTGGGAGAGGAGCAGAGGCCGATACCTTTCTTTTCTCCATCGTCGCATTGCTAGGGGCAACATACTGCAATGAATGCATGGATCCTCCTGAGCTTCCTTAAGATGTTCTATGCCTATAGGCAGCTCGGACCCTGGTCATGCCCATCATCCAGTACCATCTGCACCTGGCAGAACAAACACTGTGCGGACATAATCTTAAAGAATCAGGTACGTAAATGGAAATACCAGTACCCACACAATTATTATTTTTTTTAATCAGATCCCTGTGGGTGGTTTGGAAAAACCACACTCACCCTATAAACCACTTATTTTTACTAGGTAGTGCAGGGATACAGCTGTCAGAACTTTGTCCTTGATTAGCTGCACTTCATACCGCTGCAGATTCTCAATCTATAGATGAGAAGACGAAAGAGAAAGTGATGACCTGTAAGGAGGTATTTATAGACGGACACGTCATTAAGGTCACGAGCTTTTATATTAGGTTCTCGACAAGGAAGAGGACAGGAAGATATTCCACTCAATTATGCCCTCTGGTGGTCTGTAGCCAAGGAAAAGAACGTCAAAGAAATTTTCCTGCATTTGACCCAATTTAATCATTACCTGATTTTTGACTCTAAAAAGCTCTCAAAAGAGTCAGCAAACATTACAAAATTTTGTGTCTGGTCATTTTTCTTAAATCCTGTCTATTTACACCAAGAGTGAAGCAAACTGTCAAAAAACATGAAGCAAAGTAAAAATAAATATAAAGAAGAATGTTTTCAAATTTAAAAGCTTGTTGGACTTTAAAGTAAAGTAACTGCTAAATGCATAAATGTATATGTAATTATAAATCTCCCTCTCTTGGTCTTAGACTCACCCAGGAATGCATTTGGGATGGTGATCTTTAGCCACATCCTGTCTCTGACTTCCAGTCCAGAGTCAGGAGAGGCCATGGCTTTAGCAACCGATGCCATATCAGAATGCAAGGAGAGAGAGAACTCATCAAACCCTACAGGAAAAGATAAAGATGGTAAAGGCTGAGTGCTGCCACATCCTTCCAGATTCTGACTGTGATAGGAGAAAGTATGGTGAAAATGGAGATTTAAAAGGGACATTAGAACAAAAACATTAGATTTTTTTTTAAAAATCTGCTTTATCATACTGTAATCTTCGCAACTCAAAACTTCTTCTGCAGTCCATAAAGACCATTTATTAAAACTAAGCAGCAAAAAACAACTAATTCTGAAATCTGTGCTTTTTATGATGCTAAAATGCGATTTTAAAAAAGTTCCAGATTTGCTGTACATGTTTGTAGGGTTGATAATAGGGATAATCCGCAGGTTGGGGGGCCATGAGATGGATGAGATAAATCATTATAATGTGTTGATTTTAAGACACAGAACTCTCATTTTACACTAAGACGTAATGAATGTGCGTTAATCTTTAATTTAGTTTTCAATAGGGCTGCACAACGATTAATCGCGATTAATCATTTGCAAAATAAAAGTCGGTGTTTACTTAATATACAGGTGCATCTCAATAAATTAAAATATCATGAAAAAGTTTTCTTTTTTCTTTCTGTAATTTAATTCAAAAAGTAAAACTTAAATATATTCTAGATTTGTTAGACAAAGTAAAATATTTCCCAACTTTTTTGTTTTCATTTTGATAATTGCAGCTTGCTGCTCATCAAAATAAAAAAAATCAGTATCTCAAATTATTAGAATATTTAATTTCAAGTTCTATTAAATTACCATTCTCAGGGTATAAATACTGGGTTTAGGTCAGTAATCCCAACAGCAGTCATGGGAAAGTCTGCTGAATTGACAGTTGTCCAGAGGACGATCATGAAGACCCTCCACAATGAGGGTAAGCCACAGAGGGTCATTGCTGAAAGAGCTGGCTGTTCGCAGAGTGCTATGCCAAAGCATATTCATGGAAGTTGGCTGGAAGGAAAAAGTGTGGTAGGAAAAGGTGAACAAGTGAAAGGAATGACCGCAGGCTTGAGAAGATTGTCAGGCGAAGCCAATTTAAGAACTTAGGAGAGCTTCAAAAGGAGTGGACTGAAGCTGGAGTCAGTGCATCAAGAGCCACCGTACACAGATGTCTTCAGGAAATGGGCTACAACTGTCACATTCCACGTACCAAGCCACTTCTGAACCAAAGACAACGTCAGAAGCGTCTTACCTGGGCTAAGGAGAAAAACAACTGGACTGTTGCTCAGTGGTCCAAAGTCCTCTTTTCAGATGAAAGTAAATTTTGCATTTCATTTGGAAATCAAGGTCCCAGAGTCTGGAGGAAGAGTGGAGAGGCACAGAAACTATGTTGCTTGAAGTCCAGTGTGAAGTTTCCACAGTCAGTGATGATTTGGGCTGCCATGTCATCTACTGGTGTTGGTCCACTGTGTTTTCTGAAGTCCACAGTCAACGCAGCCATCTACCAGGAAATTTTAGAGCACTTCATGCTTCCTTCTGCTGACAAGCTTTATGGAGATGCTAATTTCATTTTCCAGCAGGATTTGGCACCTGCCCACACTGCCAAAGGTACCAAAAGCTGGTTTAATGACCATGGTGTTACTGTGCTTGACTGGCCATCAAACTCACCAGACCTGAACCCCATAGAGAATCTATGGGGAATTGTCAAGAGGAGAGACACCAGACCCAACAATGCAGATGACCTGAAGGCTGCTATCAAAGCAACCTGGGCTTCCATTACACCTGAGCAGTGCCACAGACTGATTGCCTCCATGCCACGCCGCATTGATGCAGTAATTCATGCAAAAGGAGGCCCAACCATGTATTGAGTGCATAGAAATGAACATACTTTTCAGAAGCCTGAATTTCTGTTTAAAATTTTTTTTTATTGATCTTATGAAGTATTCTAATTTTTTGAGATAGTGAATTGGTGGGTTTTTGTTAAATGTGAGTCAAAATCATCACAATTAAAAGGACCAAAGACTTGAAGTACTTCAGTCTGTGTGCATTGAATTTATTTAATACACGAGTTCCACAATTTGAGTTGAATTACTGAAATAAATGAACTTTTCCACGACATTCTAATTTATTGAGATGCACCTGTATGTATGTATTCTGTGTATAATAATTATGTATATATAAATACACACAGATACATGTATAAATTTAAGAAATATATGCATGTATAAATAAATATATATTTATATATATTTTATTACATATAAATATCTTATATATAAATATAAAATTTTTCTTAAATATATACATGTATGTGTGTGTGTGTGTGTGATTATTTATATATACATAATTATTATACACAGAACACACACATATATTACGTAAACACAGACTTTTATTTTGCAAACGATTAATTAACAATTAATAAAAAAATAAAAAAATAAAAAAAAAAATCAATATATGTACTTGCTTTTGCTTTTTCAGGAGGAGATATTTTTTAGAGCTCATTTAGAGCCCACAACATTATACAGTAGTGTTGTCTTGATTTAGCCCAATCTTTACAGGACCTGGTTATGTACATACAGTTACAGTCTTCGATTAGATCATATTTAAAGGGAAAATAAGTAGTCTTAAATAATAATAAATACTGTATATGTCCAAACGCAAAACCTAATGCATGCAAGTAATTATGACTGAAATTACAGTAATCAACATTTGAAGTGGATCAAAACCTTTCATCTAAAACCTTAGGACAACTTATTTGGCCCTAGTTGGCCTTAGTTGGCCCACCCTTTGCAGCTCAACAGCCTCAACTCTTCTGGGAAGGTTTTCCACAAGGTTTAGGAGTGTTTTTTTGGGAATTTTTGACCATTCTTCTAGAAGCGCATTTGTGAGGTCAGGTACTGATGTTTGACGAGAAGGCCTGGCTCGCAGTCTCCATTCTAATTCATCCCAAAGGTGTTCTATCGGGTTGAGGTCAGGACTCTGTGCAGGCCAGTCAAGTTCCTCCACACCATACTCGCTCATCCATGTCTTTATGGACCTTGCTTTTTGCACTGGTGTGCAGTCATGTTTGAACAGGAAGGGGCCATCCCCAAACTGTTCCCACAAAGTTGGGAGCATGAAATTGTCCAAAATGTCTCGGTATGCTGAAGCATTAAGAGTTCCTTTCACTGGAACTAAGGGGCCAAGCCCAACCCCTGAAAAACAACCCCACACCATAATCCCCCCTCCACCAAACTTTACACTTGGCACAATGCAGTCAGGCAAGTACCATTCTCCTAGCAACCACCAAACCCAGGCTTGTCCATCAGATTGCCAGACAAAGAAGCGTGATTCATCACTCCAGAGAACACGTCTCCACTACTTTAGAGTCGAGTGGAGGCATGCTTTACACTACTGCATCCGACACTTTGCATTGCTCTTGGTGATGTAAGGCTTGGATGCAGCTGCTCGGCCATGGAAACCCATTCCAAGAAGCTCTCTACGCACTATTCTTGAGCTAATCTGAAGGCCACACAAAGTTTGGAGGTCTGTAGCTATTGACTCTGCAGAAAGTTGGTGACTTCTGCGCACTGTGCGCCTCAGCATGCGCTGACCCCGCTCTGTGATTTTACGTGGCTTAGCACTTCGTGGCTGAGTTGCTTTTGTTCCCAATTGCTTCCACTTTGTTACGATACCACTAACAGTTGACCGTGGAATATTTAGTAGTGAGGAAATTTCAAGAATGGACTTATTGCACAGGTGGCAACCTATCACGGTACCACGTTTAAAGAGTTCCTGAGAGCGACCCATTCTTTTACAAATGTTTGTAGAAGCAGTCTGCATGCCTAGGTGCTTGATTTTATACACCTGTGGACATGGAAGTGATTGGAACACCTGAATTCAATGATTTGGAGGGGTGTCCCAATACTTTTGGCAATATAGTGTGTGTATATATATATTACACACACACACACACACATATGAAGAGTTTGGTTCTAAAACGCGATAAACGCCATTTTTAAAAAACATTGAGTTAATGCCAAAATCAGTATTGTATCTGGTCGGTAATGAAAAGTAAATTTTTAATTTTACTCAAAATAAGATATCCGGCGTGTTATTCGGTCATGTTTTTTACCCTTTCTTTCCAAACCGCAACAAACGCCAGTCTCCCTTCTCTGCAGAATGCGATATATCCGCTCAACCAATCACAGCGCACCATTCCACGCACTGTAAACAGTAATGGTGGCACTCTGAATACACACAGCATCCTAGTTTTCCTTATCAACTTTGTACTTTGTGATCAACAAAAACAGAAAAATGAATTATTTTGACAGCATTGATGAACATGTGGTGGTTTCTGCGGTGGGGAAGAAACGTAAGCCATCGAAATCTAAGCCGTTTGACCAATAATGATTAATTCTCAAATCTGGCATTGCTAGTGTTGATTCTAAACATCTGATAGAAAAAAAAAAAAAAAACATAACATGATTGCTATTTGAATGTTTGCAGTATAGCGACACCCCTGGGTAGTTGCAGTCAATTCCAGTGTACTCGGCAAATGTGTTGTTTTTATTTTAACCATGCAGTGGTGCCAGATTCTCTTTAATCAGTAATTACAAATGGAGACATAATTAATTTATAGCATTAACAAGATGACCCGTTGAATTCATTTTGGGAGCAACGAAAATGTATTTTTAGTCCAGTGCCTGTATATAAGATTAGTATTGACCAAGTTCAGAGACTGTCATATATGTGGATCAACTTACTTTGTGTATTTTCAACAGTTTCAATATGAAAAATACCTTTTACGTTGATTCAATGGATTAAATGCATTTTAATTGCATTTTGGAAAAAAACATGTCATGGATTTATTGCATTTTGGGGGAAAAAAAAAATCAGTTTTTATAATAAATCTTTGAAAATCAAAATCTGGATTTTAATTTTTAATGTTATTATAACCTAAAGATGCTATGTGAAAGTTTGAAACAGAAAATAGTGGTTTTCATCTTGCCACTTTCTTGGTAAAAAAAAAAAAAAAAAACCTTTTTACTCAAATTAATCAAAATGGATTTACAGCGTTTTGGAACCAAACTCTTCATATAGATATATAGATAGATAGATAGATAGATAGATATAAACAGCTTCACAAACAATCTTTTCAAACACACAGTATAATTAGGCTACTCCAATTATCACAGAAGTATACAAAAGTTTATTATTCATATATAAATATAAAAATATAAATTCATATATAGATGTCTACGTTACTGATCAAAATAGAATAAATCCCCTTTTGAAAGAAACTGGGTGCTTCAAATAACGATCTCAATTATATATATCGATTAATATCGATTGCATTGTTAAGCCACTAGATGGCAACAAATTGCTGTTAAAAACGTATCTATCATTGAATAATTTTTTGTGAAGTCTTCATGAATTAAACTTACAAAAATATTCTGTTTCACCTGTCTGGATCTTACATTTGTTCAAGCATCTTATTTCTTTGTGCCAGAATGGCGAACGAAAACTCAGGGATCGTAAATAAAAACTTCAGAAGCGTAAATGAAAACTGTGGCAACGCATTTGTAAGTACAGATCAGCAAAAGAAAGAGGAGAAAACAGTTAGCAAAACATGCAATGTATTAAAAACAAAGTCAAACATTTTGCCTGCCTTTTTTTCAGTTTCAAAGACATTTTATTCAGTTTCAATTTATATTTTTATTAGTTTCTTAAAACTCTACGTTAGTTTTTATTGGCACAAAAAAAAAATCCACACTTTAAAGCCTTGTGTACACCAGGACGATTATCGTGCGCACTTATCGCCGATGTTTAATGTCTTGTGACTAAACAAAGGGCACCAATGTGAGTGTGCGCACCAATGCGTAAAACGCCAGGTGTAAAGGCGCCATTTTTTAAAAAAAAAAACGCCTCGGGTTTGTTTTTTTTATTTTTCGTGCCGCATTAAAAACTGGCCGATCAATGAGATTGGTGCTTTTGTTCACGTGCCTGGAGCTGCTGAAGTTACAGTAAAACACAACTTGGTGGCGCTCAAGCACAAAACGGTCTTGCTGAGCACACATTGATACATAAAAAGACGACGACGAAGAGGAAGTAAGTAGACAAAGAAGAAGATGCAACGAGGCAAGATGAATGTAGAGCTGCTGGTCTCACTGGTGTCTGAACACGAAGAACTTTATGACACGCGCGATAATCGTCCCGGTGTGCACAAGGCTTAAGTCATTAGAAGCTTATGAACAATTCTGTTGTGGCTAGGTGCAAGACTTACAAACCTGTAAACTGCGAGAGCTCAGTCATACTTGCCAAGGTTGCACTCCACTTTTATTAATGTTTTTTTACAGCTCTAATGCTTATCATTGATTAAAAAAAAATAAATAAACAAAAAAAGTCAATTATAATAAGATCATTGTAAAAATGAAATTATTTTCGCCTACTGAGTCATAGACTAGTTAGTGTGTTTCGATTTCCCCTCGAGAGGCTGCGTGACCCTCAACAGCACAACCTTGTTACTGTCAGCACATTGTGCATTATATATTATTGTCCATTATCACTGTTCACCACTACAAGGTGATGATACACAGGGCAACTTTTTAAGTAATGTCAACAGGCAACCTGGTGAGAAACAGGGCAACTAATTAGGGCAACGGACAGTTGGCAGCAACCAATCAGAGAGGAGCAAATCTATTGCCAACCCAATAAATACTTTATTATAAACTTGTTAGGCAGTTTATTTCAACTTTTCAAATATTTCCTTCATTTTTATTAAATATAAATGCCTTTCTGATCTGATTTGTGATAGGAAAAGGGAGAAGAGAGAATTTGGCAAAAGGCGGATTCCGAACGGCACGTGGCTGTAGGGCTACTTTCACGTGCCATACGCCCTACAGCCTAACCCACTACAGACATTAAATAGAACGTGTCTTTTTAGTATTTAACTGAAAACATTTGATGGCTAAATTACAGCCTACACACTTTAAATTGGAAAACTGTTTGTATTTTAAGCATCAAATGAGGTAAATTCCCTGTTTTGGGTTGACACATGACAACTTACCAGTGTAAAAAGATATAAGTTCATGCTCATTTTCTTCGCTCCACCGCCGCTGAGAGTTGTTTACATTTTTCTGAAATCTTCAAGCCGGTCACATGATCGATTGCTAGCATTCTGATTGGAGGAACTCAAAAAATTGCCCAGGACAGATCTAAAGTATCCAAATAGAAATTTGTTGGTCATTCTCAATGGGAAAGTGCCCAAGCAACATTGCTCAAAAGGTTGCCCCATGTATCATCACCTTTAGGCTACACTAATTGTAATAGAATAATTTTTGCGTTTTGATGATTCCATAGCTTTTTTTGTTTGTTTGTTTGTTTGTTTAAAAAAAAAAAAACCCTGCTATGTGTGCTGTGCTATATAGACAAAAATAATTTCATTTTATTTTTCAAGCTTCTAATGACTTAAAGCTTCTGAACTCTTGCATTGTGTAGGCATTGATTCCATAAACCAGGTAAGTGACAACGTCAGGGTATGTGACAGGTGGTAGTGCTACTGGGTCTTTTGTCCATTCTGTAGCTGGCAGGTCGTACGGGTCGATGTCGTTGATGTCAAGCAGGTTCTCTAAATAACACTGCTTGTGTCTCTCCCAGTAGAGCCCCTTTCCTTTCGCTTCCTCCTTCTCCATTTCTTTCCAAGAAACTGCGCCGTATCACAAAAATGCAAACAAATATCAAGCTGCTCTATCTCTGTCGCTATTTCTCTCGGTCTGACTGTACCATGGCAATGGATATCATATCCTTCTAAAATGACGACGCCTTCCCGAAATGCAACACAGAGTGAAAACATTGTGACGTAACTCCTAATTCTCTTAGTAAGCATGTTTCAAGTTTTTATGGACATATTTCACATACTCTCGGTGTTCTAAACATGAACCAGCACCGTGTATGACATAGGCTATATGTCCAAATAAGGACACTGACTACGTTTACATGGACAGCAGTAATCCAATTATTGACCTTATTCTGAATAAGACAATACTATGATTAAGGTGTTTACATGAGTTGCTTTTAGAATATTGCTTTCATGTTATAGTACATAGATAAATTAATGGCACACGTCATTACGTCACCATGCCACGGCGTCCAACGTTCCCTACAGAATTTCACGTAACAACATACATTTCGTCTTCGTTATGGTACCATATACAATTTTAGGTGTTTCATTTTTAATTTTACAAAAGCTTCAAGTGCAGTTAATCATTTGTCATGCTATACGTGCTTGAAGCCTTGCTCTCTTGTTTTCTGTCAAACAGTTGACTGTGTTTGTATGTGTCCTGTCGCAAAATGTGGCGAAAACTCCCACACGATGTTAACCGTGTGATTAAGGTCTGTACATGTCTATAACGCACTTTAATAATGTGACTAAAATAGGAATACTCCACATGTCTGTTTACTTAGAATATGACTTTAGCCAGATTAAGGTAATCAAAAATCGCTGTTTACATGGTGTTTTTTTAATCAGAGTATTGTCTTAATCATGTTAATATTGGAGTATTGTTGTCCATGTAAATGTACTGACTGATGCATCTGTACATCTGATCATGAACGCGATGACATGAGGAATTATTCTGATACACAGAACACAGTTTGCATGCACCCTCATAATGTGAATATAATGGGATTTTACCTCATGAAAACGCAATACTTCGATCAAACAAATGTGACTAAGCTCATAATCGTAGTAACGATAATCGCATTAAACTGGTGTACGTCGATTTTAATCGTAATAAATAGGCATGTGAACATCTTAATTGCATTATTAACGTTACCGCTCTGACCAAAGTGCGCATGTGCTTGGACATATGCGGATGCTGTGTGTTCTTCACACAACAAATCGCTAAACTCTGTCAGTACAACTCGCTGAGCAGTCTCTGCTCTGTATCTTCGTCCAGACGGTGTGAAGAACGTGACGGCAGCGTAGGCAAACCCGGCATTGCGATGTTCATCACGGCGCCGAATAATATCCAGTACGTCCATAAAAATGTATTTTGAATTTGATGTGAGTAGAAACAATGGCTGGTAACATGCATCATGTGTCTGTAGAATGAGTGTGTTGCAGTACTGTGCTTTATTAGTTGTTTTCTCCCCTATTCCCACCCTCTACTCTCCCACTTTTCCACTGCTATACACGCCCATTTCTTGAGACTTTTTCAATTCAAAGGTGTGAACGACCAGGTTAAAACAGCCCATTTAATTTAATATTTTCATTAAAAGGTCACAATGAGGGTGGAAAAACTATTACTGCTAACTTGCTGCATGTAAACACGAACACCACTTTTGTGTCTTAAACAACTTTCATAATAAGGGGTGTTTTTTGGGGTATTATTTTATCGAGCTTGTAAATGCAGTCAAAGAAAGAATTGAATAATGTAAGGGACATTAGGATTTAGAGAAAGAGAGTGAAAAATAGAGTGAAAGAGAAGGGATTACTCTCAGTCTCTGTAACAGATGAGCTGGAAGAGATGGTGCTGGGAGGGTAATTAGGGTATGCTCCAGCAGTCATGGCCACAGAGTGAGTTACCCACACTGCAGGGTCAATGGGCCGAATTGGCTCATCTAAAAATAACAGGAGTAAAGTTTACTTCAAGAAAGAAGTTTAGTTGTCTATTACATCTCAATCAATACTTTTATAATTCAGCATTACTGACTGCGGGGCAGTGTGAAGTATCCCTGGGGCGAAGGGTCCCAGCACTTAGCCACAGTCAAGATGATGGGTCTGCAGCAGAACACACATAAACACACACCCAATGCAATGTTCAAACGTGACATTTTACCCCAAAACATTAAGGACAACACTCAAGAGATGTTTGTAAGACGCACCCAGGTTTGTGTACAATGTCTCTCAGCACCTTCACAGCATCATCATTACTCATGTTCTCAAAGTTTATATCATTCACCTGCAGATGGAAAGAGACTTTATAATGAACATCAATATGACAAAAATAAGAATGAACAGATAAATGGAGAGAAAGTGTAGCACCTGCAGCAACATGTCTCCAGGCTCTATTCGCCCATCCGCTGTCACGGCTCCGCCCTTCATAATGGAGCCAATGTAAATGCCTCCATCTCCCCTCTCATTACTCTGACCAACAATACTGATGCCCAAGAAATTATATTTCTCTTGTAGAGACAGAGAGCGAGAGAATTACATCAAATCCATGCTACATATAGCTAGTATGTGTTTATTTTATTAAATTATGACAAAAAAGACAAAAAAGTTTTTTTGAAAAACCAAACATTGTTACACATTGAACTCACCCATGTTGAGAGTAACAGTAATGATGTTGAGTGACATTGTAGAGTCGGTCACGCTGCTGAATGATGATGCCTGAAATAACACCATAAATAAAATCAATTTGAGGCAAGAAATGGTAAGTATTACATAATGATATTATATTCTGGAATTTACAAGTAACCTGAATTTGCAATTTAACATTTGATTAACAGAGTGCATACACTTTCTGTTTATTATATTTATATACTGACAAGTACAACTGAGAATCTAACCCTTCCCAAAATATACTCACAGGTCTAAGAAGGTTTGTCAATAAATAAAAAATAATTCAGAGATGCAAACAGGTAAGGGGGAAAGAAGGTGAGAACATTGCGTGGGATGGGGGCATGCTCCACACGGAATTTTTTTAAAGATATTTGCTTTACATGCTCATTTGCTCATACCTATATATATATATATATATATATGTCCAAAAAAAAAAAAAAACATTTTACCAAAATCAACATTTGGTCAAAATCTCATGTTATAATAGATGAAGTGCTATGGAGGCTATTTAAGACAATATTGGCTGATTAGACGGCAATACTGAGCTGAACTGCAAACTGCTTGCCCTCTCTCTCTTCACCGTCCCCACATCTCAGACCTAAAATATTACCCTTTATAGACAGTTTATAAAGTAAAGTGTAAAGGAAACACTGTACAGTACTTATTGAAACAACCAGTTCATTATTTACTCTTTGTAAGTAACCTTGTAAGTAACCTTGTACCCCAAGGTTGTTTTGGCTTAGAAGAAGAAGAATAGAAAACACTTAATATTTCACAAAACTGTACACAATGAACAGTTTAAGAGTCGATGCTTGTATACCCGTTCTCGTCTGGGTGGCCGCTGTTTTTTACGCCTGCGGTGTCTCTTTAACAACCTGGAGGCTGTACTCTGTTCTGTAGAACTACTAAACCTGCAGAGAAAATTGAACAAGACATTAAAACAAGTAAAAGATGAAAAACAAACAAACAAAAAACTAGTGGTATGTTCTACGCCATTCATTTATAAAATAATGCCAATTTCAAGTAGTTGGCAGACATTATTATATCTTTTGTTGGTGGTGGTGGTGGTGGGGGGTTGCTGACAGACAGCTGCTGTCAATATCGGTGTTCTAAATCCTCTAGAAAACAGATCGGAGGTACTACTTTTTCCAGTTACACATTGTGTACCTGCTCATGGTGTCATCATCATCTGAGTCACAGAAGCTGGTGGTATCCAGTTCACTGCTCATCATGGTGGAGGAGCTTTCATAGCCTGCCAGGTGCCGTTCTAACCGTGTTTGACCATTCACACAAGACCCTGTAGAATCAATAAAGCAATAACCAGGTAATTTCAAAAACAATAATTTGGTTATAACTAGATTCAGACTTATTAGCATATTTATATTGCAACCCAGTGTCATCAGAACTCATTCACTGCATTTCACTGGCATTATGTAAATATTTATGTTTATAAACGAAATAAATGTACACATTTACAGTGGGCATAAAAATGCTACATAGCCCTTTTGCAGCTTTCTGAGATGTAAAAAATGAATCCAAGTAAAATCATGTCAGATCTTTTTCTTTAATGTAACACTGAAACCAACAAAATTCAGTTAACAAATAGAAACTTTCAAAAGAAAAAAAATAAAATAAAATTACCTGGTTGCATAAGTGTGCACACCCTTTTTATAATGTGGCATGGTACTCTGTTTGGAATTAACCAATTACATTCAAACTTTTACTGTGAAAAGTAATCATAATCATCAGATAATCATCATTTCTATGATGCTGATTAACGTCTCCAGAGACATTGTGTCAGCTACGCTGCAGGAAGTCCTCCCCTTCTCGGAAATTCCTGAATTCTTATAGAATAACACCTGTTAAATTAACTGGCCAATTGTCACGAATTATGCAAATTGTATGCAAATACTGACAGGCTTACGGGCAGTATATAATGCGAAGAAGTGACAATTGCTTCAGAATCACGACTGAACGCTTGCCCAGCTGATCGAGCGGTGAGCACGGCGGCTTACACAATGCCTCGTTCCCGCCTCTATTCCTACTGCTGCTGCTATTGGTTGGAATTGTATTCGGAGATATTCAGTACACAATAAATTAAGCACATATGAAATGCACATAGGCATGTACAGCGTCAACAGCTAAAAGCGGTAACAAACTGTGCCCAGAAGCAATAAGTAATTAAAGCTGCAAGCAGCGATGAAAGGGCCCTCGCACCCAGGCTCACTGCCACCCATTGGCCTTAGGAAAACAGTGAACAGTGGGTGACATGCATGCGAGCGAGTAAATACAGAAGAATTACGACAAAGTCATTTCAAAGTGCCAGACCTCCTGCTGCCAACAGGTGGCGCTTTGACAGGTGGTAACCAAATATTGTGATATAGATGGGTTCAGGCCAGAAATATTATCAAACGTGTGAAGTTTGGAGCAGATCGGATATTGTATGCCTGAGTTACAACAACTTCCTGTTTCGTGGCGTTAATCGCATACATTAGCACTTAGCCAAGGTTTGCGTGATTTAACGTGTTTCTAGCATATTTGGTACTTTGTGGCATATTGAAATGTGTTTCTGGTAGTGAATTACAGTGTAAAGCATGTCATTTCCTGTTGCCAGCAGGTGGCGCTATGACTAACTGAATATTGTCATATAGATGTCTTTAGGTCAGTACTCTCATCACACATGTGAAGTTTGGGGCACATCGGACATAGTATGCCTGAGTTACAACAGCTTCCTCTTTTATGGCGAAACATCAGATTTTGTCAGGCCGCCACGGACACACCCTTCAGTGAAAATTCAAGATCTTTGATATTTATCATCGCTAAGGTCTTAAGATTAGACTGATAACATATGATGTTGATCTGGTTAAATCTCTATGAGGAGTTAATCACAGTGTAAAACATGTCATTTCCTGTTGCTCACAGGTGGCGCTATGACTGTAACTGAATATTGTCATGTAGATGTCTTCAGGCCAGGACTCTAATAAAACATGTGAAGTCTGGGGCAGATCGGACATTGTTTGCCCGAGTTACAACAACTTCTTGTTTCATGGCGAAACATCGAAATTTGTCAGGCCCCCACAGACACGCCCTTCAGGGAAACTCTAGATCTTTAGATTAGACTGACCAAATATGATGTTGATCTAATTAAAGCTCTAGGAGTTCATTAAAGTACAACGTGTGGAAATGGCAAAAACTGCACAAATTTTGCAGAGAAAAATTTTAAATATCTCACTTCCTGTTGGTTTTCAGATTTCATACCAGGAGACTTTTTTTGTAGGTATTGGGATGTTACATGTGTGTATTGAATTTCACACCTGTACGTGAAACGCAGCGTGAGGGGCACATCGTTGAAATTTTGTAGGTGGCACTATTGAGCCATTTTGCCATGCCTAATTCTGAGATCCATAACAGACGTAAATTTTCAGCACTTCTGGCGCGTGTGTAAAGTTTCATGAGTTTTCGAGCATGTTTAGGCCCCCAAAAAAGTGATTCATTTGGGAGAAGAAGAAGAATAATAATAAATGGAGCAATTCCAATAGGGTCCTCACACCATCGGTGCTCAGGCCCTAATAAGCCAGAGAATAAGTGAGGTTATTCACTCACCAAAAGCACTTGAGATGTCAGAGACGGCACATCCAACTTGCAAAACCTGGCAAAATTGTTCTGTGAAGACCAGCTAGCTGCAAAACGTATATCCTATATAGATGTGCCTTTAGCCCAGGCTCACAAAAAGGCAATAGAACTCGTCGAATGAGCTCTGATGTTGAAAGGGCATTCCTGTCTCTGGCTCGTGTAAGCCAAAGTGATAGCGTCCATTATCCAGTGAGAAAGCCTCTGCTTAGATAATGCTCATCCTTTAGTACAGCCACCATAGCACACAAAGAGCTGGTCAGAGTGACGAAAGCGGTCAATATAAATCCGCAAAGCCCTGCCTGGGCACACAGCGCTCTGAGCGTCGGCGTCACGTGAGGTAGACGGCTCAGAACACAAAAAGGGGAAAGAGATGACCTGTGCTTTAAATGGGGTGGGAAGAGACTTAGGCACGTAGCCCGGTGTAGCATCTGTGCAAAATCGGATCTGCCAGCCAACTTTAGAATCTTCAGAATGCTTTTAGCCTCCTGAACTGTGCGTGTAAATCACGAATCGGCTCCGGCAAGTCCGGGACCAATTGCTCCATTGGCACCTTTGTTACCTCATTGAAGAAAAACAGAAGATATTCTCACCAGCTCTAGGGACTTCAAAGAGTCACCCTGGTGGGGCTAAGGGCCATGTGGTCACAGACACCGGCCACAACCCCAATACACACACACATACAGACACTCACAAACACGCATGGAGATTGATGAATGTACATTTATCCTCCAAATATGACTGTGCCAAAGTGTACCCGTCATTGTATTTCAAGTTGCATGTATGTATCCCTAGTATATAAGCTTAGCTATGACTGTAGTTGTATTAGTTTTATTCTAAACGATAAAATTCAAGTATAAACTGTATCGCCCCTTTTACGTCTTTGCCATCTGACAAGTTTGGTCTCATTGTAAAGTTTTCGTTATGCCCTAATTGATGTAATATGAATGAATGTATATCACATTACTGTAAAATGCATTCTTCTATTTTTAATGGTACTTTGAAGAAAATGTACTCAGATCTGACACTTCATAAACCATGCAAATTAGGTCATAAATGGAGACAAAGAAAAAGTTTGCCCGCAAAAATCACACCCTCAACATTGGCTGTTCACCCAAGGAGGCGTTTTGGGCTTGTTTGTCTTTAAAAAGATGACCCTTTGTCTCTCGATTGTCTCTCAATTGTCCCTCACCATTTCACGCACGTCTCTCCCAGATGTCTCGGCAACCGTGCTTTATTTATTTGTCCTCTTCTTCGTGACGACCATCTTTTTGGCACAAGTTTTTCTTTTGTCAAGCCTTCTTCATCCGTCGCCCGAAGTCTTCACTCTTCATCGCCTAGGAGACGGACTCTTTCTTCTTTATTTTCCGGTTATCTTACTCTTAAGTTAAACCCTTGTTTGAAAATCCCGCCGAAGAACCCTTTCTCGGAAAAGGACCAATCGCTCCAGCCGTACGAACTGAAACTCCTGCAGAAACACGAAACAACCACAGCACCTGAACTTATGCAAGTATAGAACCATTCTTTTTTAAGCGTTTTAAGCTCGATGTGTAAGCTGAGTTTCCTTGCTGGCTCTCAAAGGTTTTAACTGTTCGTAATTTGCCATTTCTTTGAACACCTCTGTTTTCTTGACTTTACTTTCGTTTTCTATATACAGGTGCTGGTCATATAATTAGAATATCATCAAAAAGTTGATTTATTTCACTAATTCCATTCAAAAAGTGAAACTTGTATATTATATTCATTCATTACACACAGACTAATATATTTCAAATGTTTATTTCTTTTAATTTTGATGATTATAACTGACAACTAAGGAAAATCCCAAATTCAGTATCTCAGAAAATTAGAATATTACTTAAGACCAATACAAAGAAAGGATTTTTAGAAATCTTGGCCAACTGAAAAGTATGAACATGAAAAGTATGAGCATGTACAGCACTCAATACTTAGTTGGGGCTCCTTCTGCCTGAATTACTGCAGCAATGCGACGTGGCATGGAGTCGATCAGTCTGTGGCACTGCTCAGGTGTTATAAGAGCCCAGGTTGCTCTGATAGTGGCCTTCAGCTCTTCTGCATTGTTGGGTCTGGCATATTGCATCTTCCTCTTCACAATACCCCATAGATTTTCTGGCCAATTAAGAACAGGGATACCATGGTCCTTAAACCAGGTACTGGTAGCTTTGGCACTGTGTGCAGGTGCCAAGTCCTGTTGGAAAATGAAATCTGCATCTCCATAAAGTTGGTCAGCAGCAGTGAAGTGCTCTAAAACTTCCTGGTGTACGGCTGCGTTGACCTTGGACCTCAGAAAACACAGTGGACCAACACCAGCAGATGACATGGCACCCCAAACCATCACTGACTGTGGAAACTTTACACTGGACCTCAAGCAACGTGGATTGTGTGCCTCTCCTCTCTTCCTCCAGACTCTGGGACCCTGATTTCCAAAGGAAATGCAAAATTTACTTTCATCAGAGAACATAACTTTGGACCACTCAGCAGCAGTCCAGTCCTTTTTGTCTTTAGCCCAGGTGAGACACTTCTGACGCTGTCTGTTGTTCAAGAGTGGCTTGACACAAGGAATGCGACAGCTGAAACCCATGTCTTGCATACGTCTGTGCGTAGTGGTTCTTGAAGCACTGACTCCAGCTGCAGTCCACTCTTTGTGAATCTCCCCCACATTTTTGAATGGGTTTTGTTTCACAATCCTCTCCAGGGTGCGGTTATCCCTATTGCTTGTACACTTTTTTCTACCACATCTTTTCCTTCCCTTCGCCTCTCTATTAATGTGCTTGGACAAAGAGCTCTGTGATTGCTCCTGTCTGCCTCGCTGCTCAGATTGGTTTGCGTCTGTAACTCCGTATAGCTTTGTTTTGAATCTCTTACTTTTATTCATTGTTGCTTATTTTTTTTTATTTTATTTTTTTTATTACCTTATATGTAATATTGCCTACCACACTAATCTGACGTCGCTAGCTTGTAATCTTTGAACCTAAATCGCTGTTACAACGCATTTGCATTTGCAGCGCTAACTTGTTAACAGTCTCTCGCGCGCTCCTTTTTCAACGCATTCTTCAAACAGCTGTGGTAAGTCGGATCAGTCTACAAACACGGTGAGTCATGTCATCCTCTCCCAGCATTGTTACCTGTTCCATTTGCCACATGTTCACCATAGCTCTCTCTGTCAGCGAAGAGGGATTTACATGTCATAAATGTAGGGAAATAGTCAGGCTGACAGAGAGAATCTCAGAATTAGAGACACGCATCCAAACTTTAATCGAGGATAGTAAGAATGCAAGGGCTTCAGATACTGTTTTGGATGCGACTAGCTTAGTGAACTCTGTACATTGTTCGGTTCCGGCTGTAGAGCCCGTGCAGCAGGGCACTTGGGTAACGGTGAGGCGGCCTAGCCGCGGAAAACACCACTCTTCCGTTCCAATAAGAACATCAAACAGATTCTCCCCACTCAGTGATACACCCACTGAGAATCCTGTTGAAAGTGCCCTAGTTATTGGCGATTCTATTACACGGAACGTGAAAATAGAGACACCAGCCACCATAGTCACATGTTTGCCGGGAGCCAGAGCACCTGACATCAAAGCAAATTTAAAAGTGCTGGCTAATGCTAATCGTAAATACTCTAAGATTATTATTCACGTCGGCACTAATGATGTTCGACATCGCCAGTCGGAGATCACTAAAATTAACATTAAAGTGTGAACTCGCAAGTACAATGTCAGGAGAAGTAATTTGCTCTGGCCCCCTTCCTAATTAGCAGATTATCATCACTCAATGGCTGGCTGTCTAAGTGGTGTCCGCAAAATAATATAGGTTTCATAGACAATTGGAAAAGTTTTTGGGGCAGACCTGACCTGTTGAAAAGAGATGGTATTCATGGTACTTCTCTCTAGTAATATGGCACATAGTCTTAGAACTGAAACATGACAAACTGGGGCCCAAGTCAGGAAGCAGACAGACTGGCTAAACCGACCGTCTGCTAGCTGCCTCACGTTACAGAAGTCAGAAAATTCAGATAACTCCCAACACATAGAAACTCTTACACCTAGATATTTTCAAATAGAGACTGTGTCTGTACCCAGAATTAGTAAAAACAAAAAACTTCCAAACCCATTTAATGGTAAAAATTTAATTGATGTTCAACAAATAAAAAATAAGAGATAATAATGCTAAACAAATGATAAAACTCGGGTTGTTAAATATTAGATCTCTTTCTTCAAAATCACTTATTGTTAATGATAATATCAAAGATAATAATCTAGATGTGCTGTGTTTGACAGAAACTTGGCTAAAACCGGACGATTACATTACTTTAAATGAGTCTAGTCCTCAAGGTTATGATTATCGACACAATGCCCGTCAGAAAGGCAAAGGGGGAGGTGTTGCTGTAATCTATAGTAGTATTTACAGTATTAGTTAAAAGTCTTTCAAATATAATTCCTTCGAAGTGATGGTACTTTACGTAACATTATGTAGGTTGACATTTGTGCTGGCTACTGTATACAGGCCACCAGGACACCATACAGACTTTATCAAAGAATTTGCTGATTTTCTGTCGGAGTTAGTATTGGCTGCAGATAAAGTCCTTGTTGTTGGTGATTTTAATATCCATGTAGATAATAAAAAAGACACATTAGGATTGGCATTTGCAGATATTCTAAACTCTATTGGTGTTAGACAACATGTGTCAGGACCCACTCATTGTTGTAATCATACTTTAGATCTAATATTGTCACATGGAATCGATATTGATGCTGTTGAAATTCTGCAGCAGAGTGACGACATCTCAGATCATTATCTAGTCTCGTGTATACTACATTTAGTCAAGGCGGCTAAACTGCCTCCATGCCATAAATATGGTAGAACCATCACTTCTACCACTAAAGATCACTTTATAAATAATCTGATCAGTTTCATCGCCTTAGCATACCAGAAAGCTTAGAAGACCTCGATGTTGTAACGCCTGATGTACTCGTTACATCAGAAGAAGAATGGCATCTACGCTAATATTAGTCTTTCTGGTTATCCCGAGGTTCACCGTAGTCAACCGGATCCGGGCCGTATCCAGGTGAGACCAAGGACCTGCGCCTTGACACGACCACAATGCAGCCCTGAAGTATCAGCAGAGATTGAGTCAACTAGATCATCCACTGTGAGGGCCTCATCGCCACGACAGCCACGACACAGTTCCTCAACAACCGTCCATACCGCCGTGATGAATACGATCCTCAATTGGATGGAACTGGAATAAATACTTTGAATGTTGCGATCCTGTCGGACTTATGATAGCTACCTGAATCGTAACAAAGCACTGTTGGCCAGAGGAGAACTGGCCCCCCGACTAAACCTGGTTTCTCCCAAGGTTTTTTTTCTCCATTTAAACACCTATTTGCCACTTGTCTGCCACCTGATGGAGTTTGGGTTCCTTGCCGCTGTCGCCTTTGGCTTGCTTAGTTGGGGACACTTGACATTTGACTTGACATTTGATATTCAACAGTGCTTTGATCTGCCTGCATTGACACTATTCTTTTAAGAGCTGCTGTGCAGCCAAATAATGTACCAGTTATCAATGTAAAGCTGCTTTGACACAATCTACATTGTAAAAAGCGCTATATAAATAAAGGTGACTTGACTTGACTTGAACAGCCAGCCTCTTTTGCAATGACCTTTTGTGTCTTGCCCTCCTTGTGCAAGGTGTCAATGGTCGTCTTTTGGACAACTGTCAAGTCAGCAGTCTTCCCCATGATTGTGTAGCCTACAGAACTAGACTGAGAGACCATTTAAAGGCCTTTGCAGGTGTTTTGAGTTAATTAGCTGATTAGAGTGTGGCACCAGGTGTCTTCAATATTGAACCTTTTCACAATATTCTAATTTTCTGAGATACTGAATTTGGGATTTTCCTTAGTTGTCAGTTATAATCATCAAAATTAAAAGAAATAAACATTTGAAATATATCAGTCTGTGTGTAATGAATGAATATAATATACAAGTTTCACTTTTTGAATGGAATTAGTGAAATAAATCAACTTTTTGATGATATTCTAATTATATGACCAGCACCTGTATGTGTATTATTTATGTATATTTAGCCGTATAGCCTCTGTATCCGTAGTTTCATATATTAAATACATTATATTCATGCTCGATTGTTTCTGCTGCTAATTCAGAAAACCAAGTCACTTCTACGTTTCAATTCTGCAACACTGCTTTACGCTTTAATGCTACAATAGGAAGTTATTCTCGTGGCCAAAGAATAACATTTCTTTTATAGTCTATGAGAAAACCCATAGTTTGCTGGACAAACTAGGATAGTTTTTCTAAACAACTATTAAACTAGAACTAATCATATATGTAATTAATTATAATCCATTTGAATTAATTCACAATATATGTGCATAATTCCCTCTTTGGTCGATCTATATTATAGTTAATCATAACGCGTTATGATTTATTATATATATTTCACCCATGATTTGAGCTAATTGATTAAATACCTGTAATTCGCTACACCGGTCTCGGTCGGAGAGTGACACTACAGATACCCGGTCCGAAGCGAATACAATCACCATCCACAGAGAATGCCAAGATCCACCGAATGAAAATTTCCTATGCGCTTAGCCAAAGCAAGGGCAAAAAGCAGAGCTGTTTTCAGAGAGAGCTCCCTCATAGCAATGGATGCCAATGGCTCGAACAGGGGTAAAGAGAGAGTTTTCAGTACCAGTGCTAAGTCCCACGGCAACACCGAAGGTGGGCATGGTGGATGTACTCTCCTCGCCCCTCTGAAAAATCTGACCAATAGCGAGTGCCTCCCGATCGATTGCCCGTCAACCGGGGAACGAAATGAGGCAATTGTGGCCACATAAACTTTTAGCATGGACGGTAGGCTCCCATTATCCAACCTGTGCTGTAGGTCGGTATTACCAGGTCGGTATCATATTCACGGCACCAGTTCACAAACACTCCTCATTTAAAACATATAAACGCACATTAGAAGGTGAACGGAACCCAGTGAGGGAGTTTAGAGTGACTCGGGGTGAACATGCTCTTTTGCATATTCACACGGAGCCCTAGGGACTACAGATGACACAGAAGCATATCTGTATGACTGATAAGCACATCTCGTGAATGGGCTAAAATCAGCCAAGAGACACGAACCTGCAGGTCCACGCAATGGATACAGTCCGGCCCAGGCTGGCGATGCATTGCTCGTGCATGTCCAGCGGGTCGATGGGGCCCACGCAGATTCTGCAGAAAGTAGCCATTCAGTAGCCAGTTTCTTATGTTGCGTCTTTGATGATGGAAGCAGCGTGAAGGAGAAGATTCTGACGCAACTGTCATTCCACCATATTATATACTGTCTGTAAGCCTGTCAGTATTTTCATAAGATTTGCATACTTTGCAACAATTCGCCAGTTAATTTAACTGGCATTATTCTATAAGAAGTCAGGAATTTCTGAGAAGGGGAGGAGTTTCCCCAGCGTAGCTGACGCAATGTAGAAGTGACCACTCTCAAAAGGGATCCCTGAATTAAAAATCAGCTTTTTCTGTGATTTTTTTTTTTTTTAGCATCTTCTTAGTCTTCTTATTGCTGAACCCACTGCCTACAAAAAATTTTACAAAGGATGTGTGGGATCAGGTACAAAAGAAGGGTACAAAAGTATTTTAAAAACTTTAGAAACATTAGATATGCCTTGGAAAACTGTGAAGGCCATCATCAACAAGTGGAGACAATGGCATTACAAAGAAAAGGGCACCTGTCAAAAAAAAAGACAAAAAGGAGGCTCCCAGTGACAATAATATCCTGTATTCTTCATATTGTCTGGGCTATGAAACAGGGTGGCTAGACACAAGTTATTACTCACAAAAAAGAAAGAGAAAAAAAAAAAAAAAAGAAGAAGAAAAAAAACCTAAATTGGACCAAAACCATGTGAATATATATTTTATGGTCTGATAAAACCGAATTGAACTTTTGGGCAATAAATTTAAAAGGTCTTGTGGCAAGGGGGGCATGGTTTAACATTCATTGCAGAAGGGGAGTGATGTGAGGAGACACAACTGGTAAGGGAAAAGCCTCTGGTTAGTGAGATCTAACAGGTGTTTTCATTTTGCAGTGAGAAGAGAGACAGGATAGGTGATTTTTCAAATTATAATTTTGACTGTGATCACAAGGGAAACATTTGACGTAGCCATGCATGCACACTTACTCATCTCGTCTCATTCTAGCATTTAATGCTGAGGAGGGCTGTAGCTTACAAGCCTTCGAAGGACTGGACTTTAAGGACACAGCCTCACTAGGATGCAGCCTTTACCTAATAAAATCCTGCTGTGCCTGTCTTTTGGGGAGAGACATTGCAGGTGCTTTTTGTTAGCACTTGTTCCTGGCCTTGGTCTATTCCCATGGCTCTCGGCCCTGCCCTGCTTGCCACAAAATCAAGACTGCTCATCACCCAAACAACATCATAACCACAATGAAGCACAGTGGTGCAAGCATCATGCTGCTATAGGGCTGCTTCTCTTCAGCTGGGACTGGGGCAATAGTCAAGATAGAAGCAATCATGAATACCAAATACCAACCATTTTGGCACAAAACCTGCAGGCCTCCATTAAACATTCAGATGAGAAATTTTTATTTTTCAGCACAATAATTGTTATGGACAGAAGGGTCGGAGACAACGGAATACAGGTAAGTGATGTTTATTAAACAGACAGCAGTGGCAGACCGTGATGCAAGTGAGTAAATGGCAGGGCCGAGGACCCGACGTTGTGGTGGTCGTCCTCTCCCACGTGGAGCAGGTCGGCCCGGATGAGAGGTGTGGAAAGCGTCGAGTAGAGTGGGATCAAGGATGTCGTTTCTGGGTACCCACGAGCGCTCCTCAGGACCGTAGCCTTCCCAGTCCACTAGGTACTCCAGTAGACCACCACGGCGCAGGGAGTCCAAAATCTCGTTGACCTGATAGGCGGCTCCATCCTCCAGAATAAGAGGAAGGGGGGGTTCAGCTGCTGCGCCAGGCTCTGTGGAAATGGAAACAGAAGGGTGGTGAGGCTTGAGAAGTGAGACATGGAAGGTATCTTGTATTGTGCAGGTAACCTGAGCTGATAAGTGACCGGGTTGATCTGCTTCGAGATGGTGAAGGGACCAATGAATCTGGGACTGAGCTTCTTGCAGGGCAGACGCATTCTGATGTCCCGGGTTGACAGCCAGACCTTCTGTCCTGGTTGATAGACTGGTGTGTGGGAACGTTTCAGGTCAGCTGTCATCCTGCGTTTGCGCAAGGCTTGTTGTAGCTGATGGTGGGCTGAGTCCCAGACCCTCTCGCTCTCTCGGAACCAGTAGTCGACAGCTGGTACATCTGACGGTTCCCCTGACCAGGGGAAGAGTGGGGGTTGGTAACCGAGCACGCACTGGAAGGGAGTGAGTCCAGTGGTGGGTTGATGCAGGGAGTTCTGTGCGTACTCGGCCCAACCCAGAAACTGGTTCCAAGAGTCCTGGTGGCCATGGCAGAAGGTACGGAGGAATCGGCCTATCTCCTGGATCTTCCTCTCCGTCTGCCCGTTCGACTGAGGATGGTAACCTGAGGAGAGGCTTACGGTCACACCTAGGAGAGCGAAGAATGCCTTCCACACCCTGGATATGAACTGGGGTCCACGGTCTGATACAATGTCCTCTGGAATTCCGTAATATATGAAGATGTGGTTGAACATGAGTTCTGTAGTCTCCATTGCAGTGGGCAGAGCCTTTAAGGGTATTAGTCGGCAGGATTTAGAGAATCTGTCGATAACCACCAGGATACAGGTACAGTTGTTGGAGGCAGGTAGATCCGTGATCAAGTCCACTCCTAAGTGTGACCATGGTCTGTTAGGAACGGGCAGAGGATGGAGTTTGCCGGAGGGAAGATGGCGAGTGCTTTTCGAGATGGCGCATTCCTGGCATTCCTGCACATACCTTCTCACATCCCTAGCCATGTTTGGCCACCAGAATCGCTCCTTCAGCAGCGAGAGGGTTTCATTGGCCCCTGGGTGGTTGAGATTGTAGGTGCTGCGGAGGTCCAACTTGGTGAATACAATGGCACCGCGGAGGTGTTCCAGAGCCGCTGGGACGAGGGGAAGTGGATAGCTGAACAGTTATTTTGTTGAGAGCCCGGTAGTCTATACAAGGCCGCAAGCCTCCGTCCTTTTTGGCCACGAAGAAGAAGCTCGAAGCAGCAGGGGAAGTTGACGGACGGATGTAGCCTTGTTGTAGAGCCTCTTCTATATACTCCTCCATGGCCTTCTCCTCAGGGATTGATAACGGATATATCTTCCCACGGGGCACTGACTCACCCGGAAGCAGATCAATGGCACAGTCCCATGGCCGGTGTGGAGGCAGCTTGGAGGCTCTCTTCGGGCAGAAGACATCGCTGAAGGGGGCGTAACAAGGAGGAATATCCACCGAACGTTTCTCTACTGGACTTTCGATGGAGGTAGTTTAGACGGGGAGCTTCTCAAGACGAGGAGAAGAGTGTTGTGGTAGAAGAGGAAAACAGTTCGGGAACCAGTTGTCGCCCCACTTCAGGATTTCCAACCATGGGTGCCCTAAAATCACATCAGCGGTGGAATCCTACAGAACCAGCAGATGTTGATGTTCGATGTGTAGAACCCCAACTTGGAGCTTGACGGGACCAGCACACAGATGGATTTGTTTGCGGCTGAGAGGTTTGCCATTATTAAGTGGATCTGGTAGATGGCCGGCGAAGAAGTAGTCTTGAGCTTGAGCTGACGACAGAGGGCGCCAGAGATGAAGTTCCCGGATGACCCGGAGTCGAGGAGGGCATTGACTGGAATGGAAACATCGACTGCAGTAAGCATTACAATGGTAGTGAGAGACTTCATCTTATTGATGGGAGGAAGGATGGCACTCACCATGGGACGAGGAGGACGAGTGGGGCATGCAGAAATGACATGCCCATTGGCACCACAGTATAGGCACAACCCCCAGGTCAGCCGCCTCTGCCATTCAGCGAAAGTCAGCCGATTATTTTTCAGTTGCATAGGTTCATTGGCTGGTTCTGGAGGGCTGATGGAGTCTGGCCGGCGGAGAGATGATGTGAATAGCGACTGGCCTTGGTGTTCTTCTAAACACGACTGCATAGGAGTGGCAAACCGAATGGAGAGTTAGATGAAACGTTCTAGCCCGATGGAATCCTCATATGCAGTGAGATGCAACCGCACTCGTGGATCCAGGCCCTGACGGTAGGTAGTCAACAACGACTGCTCGTTCCATCCACTAGCAGCTGCAAGAGTCCTAAACCTCAGAGCGTATTCGTTAACAGACATGGCACCTTGCTTCAAGTGGTAAAGTTGCTCACCAGTAGATGAATTCCCGGTGGGTCTACCGAAGACTTCCTTGAAGTGGGTCACGAAACTGGTGAAAGATCGGGTAACTGGACTATTCTGTGACCAAATAGTTTCAGCCCATTGAAGTGCTCTGCCATTCAGTTGGGAAATAATGAAGGCTACCTTGGCGCGATCATCAGGGTACAAGTGCGGTTGCATCTCCAGGACCAGCAAACATTGCAGGAGGAAACCATTGCAATCCTCCGCCGAGCCAGAGATGGCCGCTGGTTTGGCCATGGGACTGGCGTAAACAGGTGGAGAAGGAGTGACGGTGGTGTTGGCGGAAGTGATCGCTGGTGGAGATGCAGGTGGATTGGAGGTGAGTGCTCGGCGTAAAACGTCCACGAGCTCCTGAAATGGATCCATTGCACTCATGCTGTCGTCCTAAGTGTTGGTCCGGTCTTCTGTTACGGACAGAAGGGTCGGAGACAACGGAATACAGGTAAGTGATGTTTATTGAACAGACAGCAGTGGCAGACAGTGATGCAGGTGAGTAAATGGCAGATGTGACGTTAGAATGTAATATATGGGAAGACTGATACTGTCCTTTGTCTTGCAGAAGTGAAGATCATGGCTGGTAGCTAACTGGAGTGTTGGAAGGAGGAGAGACGAAGATCGGCGAAGCACACTGAGACGAGACCACAGAAGGGAACAGGAAACACGCTGGAATGGAGACGGTGAGTATCGAGGGAGTCCTTGAGGTAAGCATAGAAAGAGTCCTAATGCAAACGAGACCGGACGAAGACTGAGGTGAGTGTGAGCCCTTTTGTATCTGTGGTGATTGGGGTGATGATTGATGACAGGTGCGCATGTTCAGAACTCTGGTGAGGGAGTGCACTGTGATTGGGTGATGATGGAGCCTGGTGGGTCTGTGACAATAATAACCTCAAACACAAATCTAAGTTAACAAAGGAACGGCTTTAGAAGAAAAAATGTTTTGGAATGGACCAGTGAGAGCCAACATCTAACACCAAATGAAAAAAAACAAAAAATCCTGTGGAATGGCGAATTGTCGTGAAGTATGCAAATCTCATGCAAATACTGACAGGCTTACGGACAGTATATAATATAGTGAAGTGACAATTGCGTCAGAATCTTCTCCTTCATGCTGCTTCCATCATCAAAGATGCAACATAAGAAACAATCTCTCTTCACAGCATTCAATGGCTACTTTATGCAGGGCTGAAGCCAGAGTGGGGCCAAAGGGGTGTAGGAACAAGGCGTAGCCAGAGGCCCAACCAGGGTGATGCATGACCAAGGTGGAGCTGAAGGGATGACTGACCACGGTGTATCTGAGGGAGCCTTTCACGCACAGGGAATCCCTCTGGGGACAGTGATGTTGCGGAAAGTCATGACGACAGATGCGTCCTTAACAGGCTGGGTGCCACACCCAGGAGGGCAGAACGGTGAACGGTTTGTGGCCTTGCAGACTATGTTCAGCGCTCATAAATTATTTAGAGCTTATGACCATTTTGAAAGCTCTGAATTATTTTCTGTCTCACCTGCGGGGACATCATGTGCTAGTATGCTGTGACAATACCACAGCAGTGGCATATATCTATTGCCAGGGTGGTGTGCACGCGACGAAACTTCACGCTCTAGCTCACAAGCTTTTGGTGTGGAGCAGGCAATTTTTCCGTCGTTACTCGCAACTCATGTTCCAGGCATTCTGAACAGAGGCGCGGACCTTCTATCAAGGGGGAACCCACTCCACAGAGATTCAGGTGCAATTGGATGCTTCTGCAGAGGTCAGGTATGGATGCCCTTCCCATAGGTGGGTCTCTCCACTCGATGTTCCAGAGAACCAGGGTTACGACAGTAACCTATTGTTACTAGACAGACCCATTGATAACTTTCTTCCCATTCAGCCTTGTATTTGGAGAGCCTCATCTTGCATTTCAAGGCCAGACGTGACCTCGACAATAAAAAAAAAAGCGTGAGTTTACTGTGTGTGATCTTGAGACTGTCGCTTTGGAAACAAAGACGCTAAAACTAAATCATGTGGGCGCATGCGCGTTAAACATACGGAGCGCAGTAGAATAGGAGCGTGATAATTCTGACTAAAATACACATTTGGCTAAAATATTTTTTATTTAGAAATTAAGTTTGTTTAACTTTCAAAATGTAACACGTAATCATAATGAACTGTTTGTCACAGTGCAGAGAGGGAGCGAAAGTGCAATATCGCACATGTCTCAGGCTGCAGGGTCTTATGGCTTTGTCTATCCAGGTTTTGCCCCTGGGACTCCTGAGAATAAGAGCATTCATGAAATGGGTTTTGTCACTACATTTCAGCCCATTATGCGATCTTCGCCGCTCTGTGTGTCGCGTGACTGCACGGCAGCTCTGCGCTACTAGATGAGCGTGGACTTTTACGCACAGGGAATCCCTCTGGGGACGGTGATGTTGCGGAAAGTCATGACGACGGAATTTCGACTACACAACTTTGCAGATCGTTTACATTCACAGACAGCTACATTACACATTGCATGAAAGGTAATATTCAAAAAAGCATAATAGGGCACTAACATTTTGTGCTTTTGTTTTTGTTTATCATAATTTTTAATTTAGTCGTTTTAATTTCTGCTTTAAAATAGTAAGCAATCAGTTGTTTTTAGGTTTAGAATGTAATGTTTGTATTTTAACCCTTTTTTGCTTTAATGTACAGCATAGTTAATTTTTAATTAAAAAAACATTTTTAACGTATAATAATTTTTTTATTTTTTTTATCCGACTAATCAATTAATCGAAAAAATAATCAACAGATTAATTGATTATCAAAATAAATTAGTAGTTGCAGCCCTCGTAATATCATAGTATGCCAGTCTGAACATTCCCATTGTAGAAAGATTACTGTATGTAACTGGTTAAAATTTGCAATCCATAACAACTGTGGTTTATTTGTCACACTGGAAATAGAAGTTCAAATTGTGTGAAATATGTTGTAAAATACAGTATATCAACCACATAGGATTTTTTATATCATACATAAATGCAATATATTAATATATGCAATGAATACGTCTGCATATCATGTAAATAATTCAATTAAAAATTTATTCACATGACAGTCCTAGTATAATTAAAGATATAAAGAATATATTTATTACACGGCTCTACAATACATCACTAAATCTCGATAACAACTGCCGATCCACATATCAGACTGCTCATCCAGGTAACTGAAACTTTCATGTCACTTGTATTACACAGCAGACTCACTCTCTTGTTACATACAAATGCAACTGGTGCCATCTTGCATCTTAAATATTGATTGTATTGAAATTTAATTTTCCCTTTCCACAAAATTATTTACTTGGTCAAGTCAAGTCACCTTTATTTATATAGAGCTTTTTACAACACAGATTGTTTCAAAACAGCTTTACAGTGATAGCAGGAACATAATGTTGGCTGTATAGCAGCTCTAGAAGAAAGTGTCATTGTCCAGCTTAAGTAAATTCAGTATTGATTAATTTCATGTGAGTGGACATGTAATAATAACCAGAATGACTTTATATTATCCCTTACTTGTCCTTGGCTAAAAGCAACTTGCTAGGAAATGTTTTTCTTTGCAAAAGCTTTGAGTTTATTACAATTGAGCTAATAAAATACAGCTCAAATAAATATTTTATCTCCAATTATTTACATGTGGCAAGCAGCCTTACAATAAGTGGGATAATGTACAACCAGACTGCTTTTATTGCAAAAAAAAAAAAAAAAAACCCTGATCAACCTGTTGGGGTTTATTTTGACATATTTACCGGCTGGTTGTGCATTATCCTTTACCTAATATGCAAATATTAAAACACATAAAGAGTGTTCTGACCGTGCTGCTCTAAACTCTCTCTGCGCCTGGGTCTTTCTCTCCTAAACGACATGACCGACTCTGTTTCAGTTGCTTCATCCAGAGTCTCCACACTGCTGGCCACATTAGGACTGACAGAAAGAAATAGAAAAACAAAGGATGAGGAAGAGTGATTAGAAGTACTGCTTCAAATGATCTGAAGGCACATAATAATAATATCCCACATCCAAAACATCAAAATTTCCCTAAAATACTCCTTGCCCACATGGTGTACTTAATATATATACTGGTTCAGCATATTATGTTAGCAATGATCGAACACTCGCTTTTTGTGATAAAAGGGGTAAAACAGTGGCCTGTAATTTTTTCTGCCCTCACTGAAATAGAAAATGTTGTGTAAAGTGAAAAAACAAACAGAAAAACATGGCCAATCAGAAATGTTACCAGCAACTTCCAGCATAAGTAATGTAGTCCTTTTTTGAGCATACATATTATTGCTTACGTATCTGAAAGGTGTTTACATGCATCTGTTTGTGCCTTACTGGAATGAAGGAGGTCTTGAGTCACCAATGCCACCTGGACGCTCTGCAGGTGGAGGGGGAAGGGGGGGTGGAGGGGGGGACGGTTCCGTTTGGACTCCTGCAACAGGAGCTGGAGGTGCTACATCTTCACCTGCAGCACCTTCTGAGGAAACCAACTAAAAAGACCAAAAATTGAAAAGCAGTTTGAGGTTAAAAAAAAAAAAAAAAAAAAGCTAAAGAAAAAGGTAAAACATGAGGAAGATTGGCATGATGGAATGAGACACAGAAGAAAGCATGAGAAAAAGAAAATTAAGAACAGAAAGATTAGACATGGGCCTCCACCCCTCAACTTATTGAAAGTACATATTATGTGTAGACCAGGGTCCAAAACTTACTTTTACCATACCACATTCATGAAACATGAGTAGATTGAGCTGTCTAAATCATTTGTAAAAAAAAAAAAAAAAAAAAAAAAAAAATTCTTATGCGAAGTAAAGGCAGGTAAATTGTGAAAATTTACTGGCCTTGAAATGTGTACTTTGTTATAGTACTAGTACTATCATGATTTTAATTATGCATCATTGTGACATTACATTCACACATTCTGACTAACATAACTTCAATTGTGCATTTACGTCATTTTGTGCCGATAGATACAAGTTGTAATATTACATGTGTGTATATATCTGATTATTCTCATATAGGATGTTTGGTTAACCTATGTGCATCAATTCACCATTTAGCTTCAGCTCATGCAGCTCAAATATTGTTGACTATGGATGGATTATCTGAAACAAACATATTCCTTTTGGATGCTTAAATGTTTTCAAAAACATTGATGATGCATTATTAATAATCTTCCATCTACTCTCTAATGGAAAAAAAATTGGGATCCTTGTGTAGAAAGTTTAAACATTTTAAGGTAATATAAGAAACTAATATAACAGTACAGTTGCAGGTTATGCTTTTAGTGAATGAGCAAAGAGCCATCTCCTACCCAAGAAACCACTCTTCCATTAAAGCAGGGAAGTTTTGCAGAGTCGTCTGATATCTCTTCCTTCACCACCCTTCCAAAACACACCACAGGGACAGAGAGACAGACAGACATACACAGAGTTAACAAACACAGTTAAGTTTCATTTATACAAACTCCAGCTCAGAGAAACACAGGCATAGACTCAGATATAAGACAGACCATGTTCAGAATGGAATAGTAATGTAATGCTTACTGAACAGTATGTACTGTATGTTGACCAATATATTTTTAAGGAAGTATGTAAAAGTAGTGTAACAAACACTTCAAAAAGTACATATCATAACATTTGTTTATTCTGTATTCATGTCAGTGTTATGAGTTTGCATTGTGTAAGAACCAATCAACCGTGTAGCAACTCGTAATGTAATAACTGCACATAATGTAAAAACTGCACATAATGTAATAAGTATTATGTTATTATTGTAATAAAATGTTCATAACGTAATAATTTTCTCAAAACGTAATAAAATCTTGTGCTCACAACGTAATAATTTTTACATTATGAGAAATATATTACATTTTAGACTCATCAAAAAGTCATATTTTCATAACTGTAATAGCTTTTAAAACATTAAAAAACATTAGTATTCCCTTGCAGTACATTCTTAAAAATCTAAATCCAATCTTAAACTACCTGCGAAATGCAACACACACACACACACACACACACACACACACACAGTGAAACTGAGGGAGTAAGGGGGAGGGGAAGGAGAGAAAGAGACAGAGTGAGATTCAGAAGATTTAACAACATTTTAAACAAAAAATTACATCTAAATTGTGACAGAAAGTAGTCTTTGATAATGTTTAAATATACATGCAAATACAGTGTGAAATAAAAAGAAACTATTGCTCTTTAAAACACTGTTTTAACAGCAAAAAAGATTTATCCAACCCTGTTTAAAAATAGGCCTTTGGTGCCATCTTTTGATTATACAATGTATTACATTTGTCATAGAGCACTAATCTGCTTATTTTTAAATTACACATAATACATTGATTGAAAAAGAAACTGAAATGTGTTTTTTTCTAATGTTAGTATTATTGTATATAGAAATAAATGGTGTATAATTCAGAGGAGAATATTGTTTAGTGTCACAAATTAATCTCAATGCAAAATTTTAAAGAAAAAAAACATATTGATCTGAAATCTAGTATATTCATATTAAATTAATTAGGCTCAATTACCAAACATAGAATCTTAATTTAATTTAAATCAAACAATGATTTTACAAGATATGAGGCCATTCCCGTTTCCCTTTTTTGTCCTTACTTTAATCCCTCACCATGGCAACACCGTTTGATATATCCTATAATCATTCGCAATTTAGCATCTTCAGTGTCTTTGTTTCATGTTTACGGTGTTTGGTGGCGATTGCATGAAGCCTCTATGAGGAGTACATAAAAACTCAGAGCTTGATTATTCAAAAAATCCACTTTCAAAGCAAAATATACCTGCAAGCAGCGATGACAGGCCCTAGCCCGGTAGCACCGCCAACCCGGTGGCTTCAGGGCAACTGTGCACAGTGGGCAATAGGCATTTAAAACGGGTAAACATAAAAGGAATATGTCAAAGTTATTTGAATACACCACATTTACTGCAGCAGCTGGTACCCCTTTAATTACAAACCACAACAGCCACATCCATGAGATCATTTAAATTTAGATTAATTACATGTCATAGAATATCATAGGTCAATGTCAAATGAGTGCAGAATACCGTCCTAATCTGCCATGTCTGTGTTTTCTCAGACAATCGCTATAAAAATTCTAGATCAAATTACATACTGTTATTTGCGCAAACTCAACAGTGTTCTGATAAATCTAATCCAGTCTTAAACCCTATTCGGTCGGGACTAGTTTTCTAAACGACGTTTGAGTTACAGTTCTTATTATTTGACGTCTGTGATTTTATGTACCGATTCGGACGGGATTAATATCTCCGTGTTTATCACAGAGGTGGGAGTGTGTGTTTTGTACACCTGGACATTGCAGAAAAACACATGCTCTGGATGCATGCATTGTGTATGGTCATATGACTGATCAATGGCAAGATGGCGGCAAAAAACAAAGGGACGCGACACTGGAGTTGGGAGGAAACTTTAGCTTTAATTTCTGTTTGGAGTGAACCTACATTTCAGTTTCAGTTTGAAAATTGCATACATAACCACAAGATTTGGGAGGCAATTTGGAAAAAGGTTTGTGAGGTTTGTCCATCCATACAAAATACCTTTGACTAGATGAAGTGCAAAGACCGCAGGATCAGACAAGAAGAGGATCAGATCCACAATGCTGCCCATTCTACGAGGAGCTGGACTCTCTTCTTGGTTAGTTGCTACTTTTATTAATTTTATATTGAATAATTGACAGTGTACAAAGTAGTTAACTCATGGCTAATAATTATGCATAAGCATTCATATGAAAATAAAAGACATAAATAAGAAAATACAGTAAACAAGCAAGTAATAGAGACAATAATCCTGTTCAAGAGTTATTAATTTAATTAATACTGTCAAAATTAAGGAGATAATTCATGTTTCATACATTAGCTTGTCGTCCTATGACTAACCCCGGGGATGGACATATGGATGTGTCAAGCTCAGATGAAAGTGAAAATACAAGTAAGTTTGTCAAGTTTTCCCTTACAAAATGTCAACATTGACATTGAAATGATATTTTGCAGCTCTCTAACGTGCAAAGTCATATATTTTATAACAGGTACCAGCCTAGAATCATCTGCAATAGCAGAGCCATCAGTAAACCAGGCACCTACAATGACAGCATCTGAAAATGACAGTGATCTTAGGTCAGAGCAGACCTCCAATCCTGGCCTAAATCCCATTATCACAAGTATGTTGTTTTAATGCTTTGTTGTTGTTTTAAAAAACAAAGCCTACAAAAAGCCTACATAAGTGGTCATGAAATCGAAAACATACCTTCTACACATCTGATCTTCTGTTACTGTCAACATTTGTCTTGTTGTCTAATGATGCAATACAATTTTGTGGTCTTTCTCATCAGGGCGTAAACACAAAGGCAAAAAAAAACTCAAATCATGAAGGCCATGGAGAGAGGGATAAACATGTTAATACAGCATGACAAAGATGCAACAGCAGCAGAGGCTGGCCAGTGTCTTGACAAGGAACACATGGCCTGGGAGAAACAGTTCCAGCAAGCCAGACTGGATCTGGAAAAAGCACGTCCTGAATTCGAGATGAAGCGTCAGGAAGCTGAAGACAGGCGTGGTCGAGATACCCAGCAATTCTTGGTTCAAATTCTGCAAGTGCTTAGACCTACAGTGCCACAATATGAACCCTCGGCTTTATTTTCACAATATCAACATCCAGCTCAGCAGTACTATCCATCTGATCCTTTTGCTTTTCCTCCTGAAGACATCTTGCAGCAAAATCCATCAACATCAAAGTTTCATGATCAATGTTTGCTGTCTGACCAAAGCAACGACCACTAGAGCTCATTAAAAGTATGTGATTTTGTTCTAAGCATTGTTTTCTTTCAAGCATTGCTGTGCAGTTGCACTTGTTTGCACAAGTTTAAAGAACACTCTTCTAGTAGCAATACTTTTGTGAAAATGTAATAGGTTACATTTTTTATACTTTCATGCCTAATGGCAAAACTTGAAGATGTTTAAGTTTAAGTAAAGAGACAAAAGTTTCATGTTATATGTTTTATTAGATCTGTAAATTGTCAGAGAAAATGTAACTATTTTCTGTGAACATTACAGATGTTCTTACAAAATAGGCATTTACAAAAGTGCTTAAGATAATACAGGAAAAAATAAAACTTTACCAAAATGTTCAGAGATGTGTGTTCAATGATGCTGCACTCAGGAACAGTCACTGGCTTTCAGAAATGTGCAATACTAATGCCTCATGGATTTGTTCAGCAGTACAACTGGCCTGGTCAAGCTGGTGGGGTGTAACAAGGGTACTATCATCATCTGTATGTTCCTGCTCTGTCTCTTCCTCCTCAGGCTGCTCTGTTGTGTTCTCGTCCTGTGGGAAATCCAGCTTCCAAGACTCACAAAAGTTGTGCAGCACAATGCAGGCTGCAACAATGAACTTAATGTTTTTAGTTTGACTGTCATTGCACTTCATTAGGCAGCGCCATCTGCCCTTTAGACAGCCAAATGCATGTTCCACATGAATCCTTACCCTGCTCAGACATGACATTACAAGAGAGGCTGTAGGCAGAGTCAGCAACAATCAACTCAGGTATGTCAACCCCTTGTATGGTCCTGGTGAGTGGTGGAAAGCAGGTGCCATTTTCCAGCTTTGCATGTAGTCTTGAGTTTTGAAAAACAAAAGAGTCATGGCACTTCCCAGGCCAGCCAATGTCAAAATCCCGAAACATGTACTGGTGGTCAACCAAGCCCTGTAAAAGCACACTGTACCACCCTTTTCTGTTGTAGTAATCAGTGTGAAAGCTGGAGGGTGCTATGATGGGAATGTGAGTTCCATCCAGGGCTCCAGCACACATGGGAAACCCTGACTTCTCTTTAAATCCTGTGATTATGGACTTGACCTCTTCTTCAGATTTTGGCATTCTAATAAACTTCCTTTTCAGTTGGCAGAGACCCTGACACACCTCCCAGAACACATCAGAGACAGTGGTCACCCCAATGCTAAAAAGACTGGCAACATCATGGAATTCAATGTTACTTGCTAACTTGTAAAGTGTCATAGCAACCCTTTTTTCCAAACACACTGTGGTCTTCATTGTTGTGGATTGCTTTTGTACGTGAGGATGAAGAATGTCACAGAGATTTAAGAAGGCCTCCTGTGGCATTCTGAAGTTCAGGTACCACTCTGTTTCCCCAAAATTCTGGAGTACATCTGTCTCCCAAAAGGTACTGGTATGCTCCTCCTTAGCACTTGGTGCAGTAGTCATGCTGTAAACTACATAAAAAGTACAATACATTGACATAACATACAAAAAATTGCCAATGAACAATTCATTTATCAAATGTGATCAAATGAATTCCTTTTAAGTACTTTTAAATTTAAAGTAAAATGTCTTAATTTTTTGATTTGGTGTCTAGTAAATATTTTATAAAAAATTAGTTATGAAAAAACACTACAATACACTACAGTTTACCATAGTAAAAACTAAAGCATACTACAGTATTTATTACAATTTATTAGTTCACTATAGTTAATACTACAGTATGCTGTAGCATTCATTAACAAAGTGTTGTAAATACTATAAAATATACAGACAGTATACTATAATTTACTATAGTATGGTTCAAAAACACTATAGTATTTACTATAAATTACTATAGCATTTTTCATGTGGAGAACAGACTTCTTATAATAAACACACTGGAATAAAGACACGATTACTTATATAATTTAAACATTATGTATGCATGCAGAAATGAAGGTAATCTTACCTGACACTGATATTACAGTGGCAGACCTGCCAACATGTACGCATTTTGCGTAGCAGGTACGCATTTTGACCTCAAAGTACGCTGGTATGATTTATCACTCTAAACTACGCAAAAACCTGGTGACTCCTCTATAGAGTACCTCAGGGATGACGTGTTTTTGTAGGCAAAACCCGGAAGCGAGTTAGCATTTTAGGACTTCCGGTTCCATCGGCCTAAAGTCTATGGGTTTTTTTAATGGGTTTTTGCTAAATCGCCTGAAATAAGGTCTGTGGTTAACAAAGCATCTAAATATTTCCACGTTTTGATCTATGACATAAAACACACCAGTTATAACCCGCTTGTGATTTTTTTAAAACTTTATTGTGTCTTAAAAATGGCGGTTGCTAACAAATTGCTAAAAGGGACTACTTCCTTTGTATTCATACACAGCGCAGATCATAATAAGCGAGCATGTTTTTAAATAAAGTTGTTTTTTTAAATAAAGTTTGAGGAAGCTTGGTGGTGGTGACGTTGATCCACGACCATGGTGTGCTGTAGTCCGTTTATAGCCTATTAGCTTTTTATATCTGACGACTTTATTTAGGCTTCAAAATGTATAAATGTTGTGTTAACTTGTAAAGATTATCTTGATAGACAAAACGTGTAAGTGTTATAACCCTTGTTAAACACAGAGCTTATTTTTTGCGATTTTCCAAACGTCTATGGGAAAAATGCAGATGCATATTTGATCGAGGGAACCCGTGCACCGCTAACTTCCGGGTTGGCCTACAAAAACAGGTCATCCCTGAGGTACTCTATGCAGGCGCAGTACTCAAATCAAGCAACAGCAAAAGAAGAGTTCGACCAATCATAGCGCTGGGTTCATTACCCAACTAGCAAGCGGGGATGATTGACAAATGTGTAAGGCCTATCATTAAAAAGAGATTGCAGATTGACAGCAACACAAAAGCCCGTTTGATCTCACTTCCACTCCGTCAGTCTGACTGAATTCTCAAGTGAGGACAATACAGTAGTCACGGTACTTCTAACTCCTTAAGGTAAACGGGTATAAAATGCTCAATTAATGCTGAATAATACATCTAAATAAAACTGAAATCGCTATGGCTTAGTGGTTATGAAGTGATTTGTGGATGACTGACAAGCGCGAGTCTGGAGAAACAGAAGTTTATTTATTCATTCTCAGTGTTGAGAAACGTAGCCTACCTACACGTGTTGCGTTATTGTTTTAATAATAACTAAAGTACCTAATTATGTTACATATTTATCTTGTATGAAACCTAGCGCGTTAGTTACTTATGGATTTAAAAGTACCGTTGTCTCAGAGCTGCGCCAGCTCTCGCGCAAGCACAAACACAGAGAGAGGGAAGATCATTGTAAAATGAAAATTGACGCGCTAGGTTTAAAAATGTATTCTTGCTTGTTTTTTTGTTTTTGTTTTTTTCTGTCAAAATGTCAGAAAGCATTTTGTATTATCCACTCCTGTTTTATAAAATTCGTTAAATGAAACCCCTTAACACTCGTTATTGCTTATACTTGATATTCTTGAATAATCGATTCGTTTTGCTCTTATTGGTCCTGTCTATTCATTGTCAACTGTTTTCTATAAATATGTTTGTATTGGCTAAAGTTTATTCAGCTAATGCTTGTCTTGTTTATAATGTGCAATGATCAAATTCAAAGACAGCACGTCACGAATACAAACCTTTTTTTTTCCCTGTGAGATTTAAGTATTTTAAATGAATCACATGTACACACAATGTTTTTACTGTTTTCTAAGGGTTTATTTTAAACCTCCAGTAGGGTAATTTTAAACCTCCGTTTAAACGACTATCAGGTTAGTCGTGAAGGGCACATCCCAAATGTTAATACTTGAAATTGCAAACTTTTTTTTTTTTTTTTTCATTTCTATCAAATAATTGAATGCGATTCACTTGTGCTTGTCAGTTTGTATAAGCACACATTATGCAATGCAATATTAATCATGAATAATAAAAAAAAAAAAATGGTTTTGAGCAGGTGTATTGAAATTTTTGGCTTTCACTGTATATAACCCAGCAGTGTAAGTCAAATTTTTGAATTGGGTCAAATTCAAAAAACTTTAACAGTCAAAAGTAGACTTATGAAGGTAAGCATGTGTTTGTGTCTTGCATTCTCAAAATTTTGAAAATATATATGACGCCCCCCACCCCCCGTGTCCCATCTCGTCACACTGGTACTCAAAAAAAATTTCTGAGGTAAGCAGGTCTGCAGTGGCCAGTCTTAACAGTTTGCAGGATCTGGCTCTTCTTGTTGATTTTATTTTTTTATTTCTTCGCCGGGTACCAAAATTATCTACATCCATAATTGGTGCTCAACAAGCAGAAAACGGACGCGTTAGCAAGAGCTTCTACAGTAGTTCACATTGTCCAAAACACACAAGGAAAGGCGTTGTGGAAACTGCTGATGTTGTATTATCCTAACACTTCTCCATGTGTTTTTGACCTCCCTGAGCTATCGTTTGCACACTAATCTTATGCACCAAAAGCATGTTTTCATTTAATTTCAATATGGGTGGTATCCGATGAAAAAATAAAATTATAAAATTAATAAATAGAGCCAAATCACAGAACCTGCAAAGACGATTTTAATATCAGTCTCAGGTAAGGTAGATTTTTCTGCTCACTTATGCAAGTTTATTTTAAACAGCCACTTCTACAAAATCATGTGAAATTTCCTTTTTTTTTTATACTTTTTTTTTTAAATTATATCAATAATTAATTAATTTAAAGACATACAGGTGCATCTCAATAAATTAGAATATCATGAAAAAGTTATTTTTTTCTGTAATTTAATTCAAAAAGTAAAACTTAAATATATTCTAGATTAGACAAAGTAAAATATTTCCAGACTTTCTTGTTTTAATTTTGATGATTACAGCTTGCTGCTCAGGGCTACAACTGTCACATTCCACATACCAAGCCACTTCTGAACCAAAGACAACGTCAGAAGCATCTTACCTGGGCTAAGGAGAAGAAGAACTGGACTGTTGCTCAGTGGTCCAAAGTCCTCTTTTCAGATGAAAGTAAATTTTGCATTTCATTTGAAAATCAAGGTCCCAGAGTCTGGAGGAAGAGTGGAGAGGCACAGAAACCATGTTGCTTGAAGTCCAGTGTGAAGTTTCCAAAGTCAGTGATGATTTGGGCTGCCATGTCATCTGCTGGTGTTGGTCCACTGTGTTTTCTGAAGTCCACAGTCAACGCAGCCATCTACCAGGAAATTTTAGAGCACTTCATGCTTCCTTCTGCTGACAAGCTTTATGGAGATGCTGATTTCATTTTCCAGCAGGATTTGGCACCTGCCCAAACTGCCAAAGGTACCAATGATTCAAAGGTTTAATGACCATGGTCTTACTGTGCTTGACTGGCCATCAAACTCACCAGACCTGAACCCCATAGAGAATCTATGGGGTATTGTCAAGAGGAGAGACACAAGACCCAACAATGCAGATGACCTGAAGGCTGCTATCAAAGCAACCTGGGCTTCCATTACACCTGAGCAGTGCCACAGGCTGATTGCCTCCATGCCACGCCGCATTGATGCAGTAATTCATGCAAAAGGAGGCCCAACCATGTATTGAGAGCATAGAAATGAACACACTTTTCAGAAGCCTGACTTTTTTTTTTATTAATCTTATAAAGTATTCTAATATTTTGAGATAGTGAATTGGTGGGTTTTTGTTAAATTTGAGCCAAAATCATCACAATTAAAAGAACCAAAGACTTAAAGTACTTCAGTCTGTGTGTATTGAATTTATTTAATACACGAGTTCCACAATTTGAGTTAAATTACTGAAATAAATGAACTTTTCCACGACATTCTAATTTATTGAGATGCACCTGTATGTGTCATATGTGATGCTCACAAACACAGCACGAACTTGTGTAACGCCCATGTCTAGAAAACACACACTCCCTTCTCTGTATAAAAACACACAGATGTTATTCCTGTTTGAATCAATACATGAAATCACAGATGTTGGGTGATAAGAATAGTAACTCAAATGTCATTTACAAAACCAAACACAAACACACCAAGCTTGTTCGAAATGCATCGGATTCTTGCAGACAAATCGGCACATGACATCAAAGCTCCGCGAGAACAATTCAAAAGCACAAGGAGTTGTATGCTTTACAAACGCTCCCACGGCACTCCGATGTCACCCGCCGATCGGTCTGCGCTGCTCCGATGCATCTCGAACAAGCCTTCCATCAACAATGGCGGACGTTTGCTACTATTGATGCTCATGGCTTTGCGAACCTACATCGGCATCCAAACACAGCTTGCCGTGAATTGTATATAGACGGAGATTACAATCGAGCTGCTATTAGCTCGATTAGCTGCTACTGCTATTTAAAAAATGGCAGTCACAGGTTTCTTGTTGGTCATGGTAACCCCGCCCCCAGCCCCTGACGCAAGCGGTTCTTACTTCTAGACCAGCAATGTTTTGGTGCTGGTGCTTTGGGTGTCGAAAGAAACTGATTTGAAACTAGGCTCTGGCTCCGAACCAGCCCTCAACAGACAGACAGACAGACAGACACACACACACAGAGAGAGAGAGAGAGAGAGAGAGAGAGAGAGAGAGAGAGAGAGAGAGAGAGAGAGAGAGAGAGAGAGAGAGAGTTCTAAACTGAAGCAGTAGCAGGTCATGATTACAATTTTTTCACCTCTGGAGTAAGGCAAACCTAACAAAACGTATATCAGACAGAAGATAAAAGCAAGAGGTATATTAAGACAAAAAAGAAAAAACTGAAACAGTACAGTCGGGAGGAAAACTGGAGGAAAATTGGACAAAACAGAAGATACTGGAATCAATTCACATCCAAATAACAGGCAAGACTGAGTCTCCATCTACACTGCATTTAAAAGACTGTTGGAAATTAGTGTGAGACAGAACTAAAGAGAAAAAAGAAAGTTATTTCTTGGTTAAAGGTGCAATATGTAAGAATTTTGCCAGTAAAATATCCAAAAACCACTAGGCCAGATTTTGTTCACTTGAGTACTTACAATATCCCAAATGTTTGCAACTATTTGTAAATCGTGAGAAAATTGCAATTTTAACCAAGGCTCCGGGACGTGTGAGGAGTCGCCTGTCAATTGCGTCATACCCGCGTTACCCTCGGTTTCCGGTTATATTTTGTAGAAACCATGGAAACACCAAAGACGCTTTAATATTTACATGTTTTAATAGGCAAAGGAACAACTGTTTTAATATATATATATATATATATATATATATATATATATATAGATCTATCTATCAGGGGTCACCAACCTTTTTGAAAGTGAGGGCAACTTCTTGGGTACCGATTAATGCGAAGGGCTACCAGTTTGATACACACTTCTGAAATAACAAATTTGCTCAATTTACCTTTAATTATATGTCATTATTAATAATTAATGATATTCATCTATGTGAAGACACTGATCATGTTAATGATTTCTCACAATAATTATCAACAATGATTTAACAAGGTAGGAAACAGATAAATATCAATATGCAACACTTTATTTCTATAAATCTCTGCAAGTATTTACATTTTCAAATGATCACTTCTACAACATTTTCACTAGCTACTAACAATTTTTAACAAATCATGCACTACGTTGCACCATGTTTGTACAGATTATCAATTATGTAACATACAAAAATCAACTTTCAGATTTTACTGAACGTATCACCAAATCTACAGCATTTTTAACAAAATTATTATAGACCTTATAGACGTTAACTCCCCTGGTAGTTGTCTTTAGGGGCAGTAGTGTCAGAAGTTCTTCTTTTGTGGTGAAATCATCAAACACCATACGGATAAAGACCATCAGCTGCGCTGTACTGCTGCTGTCCACGGACTCGTCACACTGGATGCTGAACCACCTGCACTTCGCCAGATCCCGGTCCAGCTGATCGGCCAAGTTCCCAGACATAGCCGACACTCTTCTAACCATTGTAGTTGCCCCCAGTTGAACATCGGAGAGAGTGGAAATTACATCCGTTCCATATTTCTTGTCTTTAAGCACAGTTTTTGCAATTATCATCATTGCTTCTTTGAAAACCTCCCCGTCTGAAAATGCCTTCTTTTTCTTAATCAAGAAATGTGCAGCTCTAAATGAGGCTTCGGTTGCTTTTTGGGAGTTTGTCACCGGTCTGCTGTTTGCACAAACCCGCCTTTAACTCGCGGGCTTTTTCCACTCGTAGTGCGCTGCCCGGCGGGTAGTTAGCATGGTAGTTTGCATGACACGTTCGGAAATGTCTCTCCACATTGTGTCGCTTTGCCGTCGCCACAGTCTCCCTGCAAATGAGACACACGCAGGAATCTTTCACAGTGGTAAAAAAGAACTCTTCCTCCCATTCACTGTGAAAATAATATGTTTTCTTTCTTTTCATGTCTTCGGAGGTAAATCATCTCCTCACCTTCACTGCGGCAACAGTTGCCATGGAGACCAGCTAGCTCTAATCTAATATGAAACATTTTTTAATTTTTTTTTTTTTTTTTTTAAATATTGTCATTTTCAAATTCACACCAATGCAAGTGTGATTTAAAAAAAGAATAGCAACAAAAAAAATTAGATGCCGCTCACTGGTAAGTGGCGCTATGGTGAGCTATTTTTAGAACAGGCCCGCGGGCGACCTGGTGCCCGCGGGCACCATGTTGGTGACCCCTGTCATAGACCATCATGCCCCCTTGGACCAAGACACTGCATGCCAAATTTCAAGTCAATCGGACTAACGGTTGCATAGTTACAGCTGTTTTCATGTTTTTTTCAAGTTATAGCACCACCTAGTGTGCAATCGATGTGATTTTTTTTATCGTGACCAAAGATTTAGCCCCTACACATGTGTGCCTAGTTTGGTGCAAATATCTCATTTCTTTCTTGAGTGATAGCCATTTTAGTAAAAGTGGCTCCGCCCACACCCTACATTTTGGCGCCCCTTAGCAACCGTGAATCAAAATTTCAACTTTTTTTTTTTTTATAATTATTGATATTCAGACTCCAGCGAACATTTCTGCACTGGTTTGGTTCCGTTCGGGCGAAAAACCTAGGACTAGTTCACAAAAGTAGGTTTTGGACAAAATTCAAAATGGCGGAAAAATTTTCCAGGCAGAAATGAAATCGGACATATATGTTTTGTCCATCTTGAGCCAAGGATTCCAATGATATATAACACTTGATTCTAGGCCAAACAGTCTAGGAGTTATTAGCGATTTTCAACTTTTGATCGCTGTAGCGCCACCTATTGGCCGATTGGGGTCATACTCTGTCAACCTCTCCTCGAATTCTGTCCTATCATCTGACAAAGTTTCAAGTCTCTAGCACTTACGGTTTGGGCTGCACGATGCGTTTTACGGCAGAAGAAAAATAAAAAAAATCTGAGCAATTACAATAGGGTTTCAGCACTTCGTGCTTGAACCCCTAATAATAATCCTTACAATTACAATAGGGTTTCAGCACTACGTGCTTGAACCCCTAATTAAAGCTGCAAGCAGCATTTAATGGGGTTCAAGCATTTAAGGCCTTTAATAAACACATATGCGTAAAAAGATATAAAGCTTTATTTAGCAAGCATGTCACCACTTACATCACAGAGGAACAGCTATGATATATGCTAAACCAAACACAGAGAAAGAAAAGTCTTAAACAATAACACGCATGCTTACACATACACACACACCACTTATTGGCTCATTTTCATTCTGTGTCAAAATAGTGCCTGTTTTGTGTTTAAAGTACATTTTCCATGTTCACTCCATTAATTAAATGTGCCTACACACACATTTTGTTGCAGAAATGGATATTTGAAATCAATAATGAGGTAAGAAAATGCTTATTCCAGGTTTCCCCTTTAAAAATCATCATTTTCAGGTCTCAATGTAATTGTAATGTTATATTAATGTAAAAACGTACATCAAATGAACAAATGAAGTGGTAAACCTTGACAAAATGTGATTTGTAATGATATTATAAGTATTTACATAGTTTAAAAGGGATATTAAATGGCAAAACTTTGAAAAAACCTTGAAATCTTGAACTATATTAGTGGCCTTCTACTGCCATCTGGTGGCAAATGACAAATTCAGGAAATTGCCATTACAAACATAAGAACATTGTCATTCAACACATTTTTAGAGGTAGCTGTTGTCCCGATCCATCAAATTGCTTGTTTAGAGTCATGTCACACGTGCTTGCTTATTTTCAGAAAGATCTGAGCATTCTTTGAAGAGATATAGGCTTTCAGGGACACTTGGTCAAGGCCACATTTTGAAATGACCCTAATGGAAAAGTTCAACTTTTTTTGATCATTATTAAACAACAGCGTCCAGAGAATTGTACTGCATTGGTTTTATTCAGATTGAGCAAAAAACCTATGACTAGTATGCAAAAGTAGGTTTTTCAAGAAAATATTCTTGAATGAATGATTTGATTGACAAAATAAATGATGGGTAAAGAAATGTTTACTGCAAGTCTCCTTAAAGTTTCACATTACACATAATGTGGCACAATTGTCATTAATACTTCAACAGAATTTAAGTGATGAATTTTGACAAAATGTGATTGTAAACGTTATAATATTGATTTTATCAAGTCTAAATATGCATTATAGAACAATATTAGTGAGTAGTATGACAAAATGACTACTTTAACCAGCAGGTGGCAGCAAAGGACCAGTCATTGGCTCACTTTCATTTTAAAAATGGTCTGTTTTTGGTTTTGTACATTTTCCATGTTAACTCCATTAAACATGATTACACACACACACATTTTGTTGTAGATATTTGAAATACATGATAGGTAAGAAAATGCTTAGTGCAAGTCTTGTCTTTCTAACACTAGAATAATGAATGAATGAATGATGAACGGGAATTTGTTTTTGTTCGCTTATATCTCGGGAACAAGATAGTGCTCAAAGGACCCTGTTGAACGAGACCATCGCGGGGGTAGTGAGTGGTCGGGGGTGGGAGTTACGCCTGATCAAATGATTATCTTTTTGTGCTTATATCTCGAGAACGCCCAGGCCAAATCGCACCAAACTTGAATCGAATCTAGTCGGGGAAAAGGCCTTTCCAACAAGCCCTTCCAGGAGGTCCGGGAGGGCTCGGGAGTTACGGCCGTTTAAATTTGGTGGTCCCGCGTTCTAGCGATCCGCGGGGGGGACGGTTGTGGCCGCTCAAGGGCCCGGACCCAGATAGCACACATACATCTGCAAGATGTCTGTTAAAGATGACTTCATCTGGAAAACATCTGCTGTTTACAAACATCTGATAGACATCTTTTGGATGTCAGTTTTACATACATTCTAAATCATAAATATCTTAAAGACATCTTCTAAACGTCTATTTGACATCTGACAGGAAACGTCCTATAGACGTATTGCAGATGAGCAAACACTCTAAAAAATACGTCTTCCAGACGTAAACACACACCTCAAATAGACGTCTCCGAGATGTATGTGTGCTATCAGGGGAGGGGACCTTGTCATCCGAGTTTGAGCTCACGGGGACTTTCGGTTCCTGAGTTAGAAGCAAAAATGTACCGGGATTGTGACGTCATTGGCGGCCGCCATTTTAAATGGCGCCCGGTGGTTTTTGGCTAATATCTCGGCGAAAATTCAACGAATGCCTGAAATTCATAGTGTGGACATCTAGTGTGAGTTCAAGTCAATCGGAATTCATAGTGTGAATTCATAGTGTGAGTTCATCTAGACAGTTCGAATGAGCCCGGTGCTGCCTGGATTGATGGAGATTTCATTTATAATCATAGGAACATTGTCATTTTTCATCATTCTAACTGTTATAACTTCTATAACTGTTGCCCAATCTCCAAGAAATTTTTCATGCTTATTTAGAACCATATGTGGCATATGCTCAACTATTTTCGTGAAGTTCCGAGTTTTCGTTTAGGATTTATAGGCTTTTGAGTATATTTTGCCACACACATTCTCTAAATGACCCTGTTATAGCGACCTAAATGATAAAGTTCAACTTTTTTTGATAATTATTGATCTAGAGAGTCCAGAGAATTGTCCTGCACTGGTTTCGTTCCGATCGGGTGAAAAACCTAGGACTAGTTCGCAAAAGTAGGATATTTAATGAACGATTTGATTGACAGCATTGGTTCTTGAGGCAAAGTTGTTCAGAATGAGGAGATCTATCAAATGATATGCATATTGTCTGTATGTGTGAAACGCCACATGATTACAGAGACGTAAAACTCGTTAGCGCCAACTAGTGGCCAAAATTCAACATTTTTACAGACCTCTAGGACTATGAGTTGAACATGCCCACCGAGTTTCGTTCCGATCGGCCTCCGTTAACCTTGTCTAATAGGTGCTCAAAATTCATTGGCCGATGGCGGCCATGTTTTTTGAGATACGCCAATGTCCTCATAGACTATCATGCCCCTTTGGACCAAGACACTGCATACCAAATTTCAAGTCAGTTGGACTAACGGTTGCATAGTTACAGCTGTTTTCATGGTTTTTTTTCAAGTTATAGAAAAAAATAACTTGTTTACAACCTAGTTTACAATCGACGCGATTTTTTTTTTATCGTGACCAAATTTAGCCCCTACATATATGTACCGAGTTTGGTGCAAATATCTCATTTCTTTCTTGAGTTATAGCCATTTTAGTAAAAGTGGCTCCGCCCACATCCTACGTTTTGGTGCCCCTTTGCGACCGTGAATCAAAATTTCAACTTTTTTTGGATAATTATTGATATTCAGACTCCAGAGAACATTTCTGCACTGGTTTGGTTCCGATCGGGTGAAAAACCTAGGACTAGTTCGCAAAAGTAGGTTTTGGACAAAATTTAAAATGGCGGAACATTTTTCCGGGCGGAAATTAAATCGGAGATATACGTTTTGTCCGTCTTGAGCCAAGGATTCCAATGATACAAAACAGCGATTTTCAACTTTTGGTCGCTGTAGCGCCACTTATTGGCCGATTGGGGTCATACTCTGTCAACCTCTCCTCGATTTCTGTCCTATCATCTGACAAAGTTTCAAGTCTCTAGCACGGGATGCACGATGCGTTTTACGGCAGAAGAAAAATAATAAAAATCTGAGCAATTACAATAGGGTTTCAGCACTTCGTGCTTGAACCCCTAATTAAAGCTGCGAGCAGCATTTATGTTCAAGCATTTAAGGCAGTTTGCATAAAAAGGACACGTCTTATTTAGCAAGCATAACCACTGAAATCATAGAGGAACAGCTATGATATATATTAAAGCAAACACAGAGAAAGAAAAGGTTAAGGGCAATTCCAGCGTTATGGACGTGACATTTGGAGTCAAAACTTGAAATATAAACGCTCAAAGAATGCATTTAATAGCAACATATTAAACCGTCATTTAAAACATATAAAACTAAAGGAGTCCAGACATTAGAAAAATGTCAGTCTATACAATTGTTTTTTATTTTAGATGAGGGAAATATACAGCGTTACGGACGTGACAAAAAAGTCACCAAGTTTTGGGTGACAACATATTTTTTAAGAATTCTGTGAATTACACTGCGCGAACCAAAAGTAATACTGCCCACCGAATGAAGAAGGGTTGGCTCTCCACAGAGCATAAAATAATAATTTTATTTCATTTTTCGTGTTCGCATAAATGAGGAAAAAACAACGTTACGGATGTGACAGTTTTCCGTTACGGATGTGACCGGTCTGAAAGCGGCACAGAAGACCGCTTTAAAACTGCTTTAAAACTTTTACAGAGACCTCAAGCAGGCATTTAAACCACCAAATATTGAAATCTGCGATACCAGTATGGTAAGACTGCACAATTTATCAACTTTTTACTAAACTTTATACAACTTTATACTCTGTATTGCAAAAGGTAATGGAGCGTGTGCGTTGTTCATGAATCAATTTAGAGACCACGATTCTCCTTCTTACAGAACTGCTTGCTAAAATACATTGACAAATATTAATGTTTATCATAAAGCAGTTTAAAATCGCATGTTTTCCCCACAGTCAGGTGAACCGATTGACGTACACTATTGTCAATCGCAATCATGTCAGTTTTATGTTTTGTGTCTAAATGATCAAACGGATTTCGGTTAGTTTAAAGCAGAGTCTTGAGTCAAAATGATCAAACTTTATTTCAAGTCAAAATTATTGCAATCTTATTTTTATTTTGTCAGCTTGATCGCGCGGATTTTGTTATAAAATCGACTGAATTTGAAAGTTGAACCTTTTTCTTATTAAAACTAACAAAGCACAAAGAGTATTGCGATTATTGGATATGTTCTGATATATACGGTAAGCCTGAAACAGATCACAGCAATATAAAGAAGCAAAGTCATAGGATTTAATATGAAGCGTCCGTAACGGTCACGTCCGTAACGCTTATTATGATTGTTCAGAGCAACGTAGTGAAATGAATTTTTGATGCTAATATGCATAAACAATTTAGCTTTGCATATAGAGTTTCAAGTTATTTGCATTTATAATTGTTATATGACATAAACTTAATCTTTAAAACGTTACGGACGTGACAGAGCACTGAAGCGTCCTGACCTCTTTATTCCCGCCCTTATAAATTCAACAGGCAGTGCTGTTATAACAAAATGAGTGTATTTATTTCTCAGGCATGCCTCCATCTTTCTACACAATGCTTACTGTTAAAATAAAGTTTAAAAAAAGGGGGGTCTTTGATCCCTTTTTTGAAAGCAAGAAATATGGTTGGTTGAAAATTTAATTTAAGAATTGTTGCTTACCTCATATATTGTGGATAAACAAGGCAATTTTCTTAAAATTTCTGTTAGAGTACATTAATACAGTATAATACAGACCTAAATGGACAATTTAAAAAGGGTTTTGTTCTTTTGGTAAAAACTTTTTTTTTCATGGTAAGGATGACCTTTGCGTGGAATTTAAACAATAATACTTGATATATACGAAGCATGCTTAGACACACACACACATATTTCCTTGTAGATTCAGTATTTGAAATACATGAATGGTAAAGATGTTTTCTGCAAATCTCAGTAAAACATCTTTTCAGGTTTCCGTTTACTTAATGTGGCACAACTGTTAAAAGTAATACTCTAATTGAAATGTAGATGCATTTTGACAAAAAAAGTGTTAGTAAATGTTAAAATAATGATTTTATTAAGTCTACATATGAATTATAGAACAATTTTAGTGAATAGTATGACAAAATTACTATTTTAGACAGCAGGTGGTAGCAGAGGACCTCTTATTGGCTCACTTTCATTTTAACAGTGTCTGTTTTGTCTAAAGTTTAATTTACATGTTAACTCCATTAATTAAACATGCTTACAAAACACATTTTGTTGCAGAAATGGATATTTGAAATCAATAATGAGGTAAGAAAATGCAGATTCCAGGTTTCCTCTTTAAAAATCATCATTTTCAGGTCTCAATGTAATTGTAATGTTATATTACTGCAAAAACATGTCAAATGAACAAATGAAGTGGTAAACCTTGACAAAATGTGATGTGTAATGTTATTATAAGGATTTAAATAGTTTAAATGGATTATAAATGACAAAACCTTGAAAGCTTGAATTATATTAGTGGCCTTCTGCTGCCATCTGGTGGCACACAATCACAATTTAATATAGAAAAAAATATGGTTTTAAAGGTTTTTTGACAGTTATAGCGCCATCTATTGCCCGATCTCCACCATTTTTTGTGTGTGTCCTCAGAGTGTATCCATACATATGTGTGCCAATTTTGGTGAAAATATCTCATTTCGTTTTGAAGTTATAGACACTTATATATATGAGAGCATAAAAAAATGACCCATGAAAGACTTTGATTGGATTTTTTTGCCACTTCCTATCAACATTTTGACATTTGGGCTTTAATATTTAGTAAACCAACTTAGGTTCCGTGTTTCCTACGGTGGTTTCGTCTCGATCGGACAAACGGTTTTGAAGATATTCGCAAAAGTTTTTATAAGCGCTCAATCAAAACTTGGCACAAACCATAAGCCGAAACCTGGCAAGTCTGGTATCGTTGGACTCGGCAAGGATTCAGGAGTCTAAAGACATGACTCGCGTGAAAATAAGTCGACCACACCCCGTGTCGAGTTTCATGCAATTTGAAGCATGCTAAGAGTCTCAAAAGCATCCAAAATGAATATTAAAGGCTGATGCGTTGCCATGGCAACAGTGTTTAAAATATCAAAAATCCTGTCACAGGTCTACATCTGCCGTGTCTTGACATTATTCTGATTAAGTTTGAAGCAAATTGGGTAAAAATAAGAGGGTGATCTCAAAGCATTTTGAAAGTGACACACTTCCTGCTGCCAGTTGGTGGCGCTATAACTTTGACTCACAATAGTCACATCCATGTGATCAGGCTCCTACAACGAGCACACAGCTGAAGTTTGATCAAAATCAATCAATGTATGTTAAAGTTATAACACACTTCCTGCTTCCCTGTCGAGCCCCCCTGCCACGCCCGGGTACAAGCTTCTGCTCGGCCCTGATGGCCGCGGATTCTGACCCGTGTGCAAATTTTCAAGAGTTTTTGAGCATGTTAAGGGCCCCAAAACCCCCCAAAACATAGGAAAAAAAAATAATAAATATAGCTGCAAGTGGCGATGACGGGCCCAAGCCAAGCCCAAGCCACCCTGGTGGCTTCAGGGCAACTGTGTACAGCGGGCAATAGGCATTTAAATGGTTAAACAAAGGACTATGTCAAATTCACTCCACATTTACTGCATTATAAAGGTGGCGCTATACAGGCCCTCCTCCCCGCCCGTTTCTACGATTTTGCCCATTTCTACTGGTTGACATCTCTGACGTTTGTATCGAGTTTCATGCAATTTGAAGCATGCTAAGCATCTCAAAAGCATCCAAAACGAATATTAAAGTTTGATGCGTTGCCATGGCAATAGTGTTTGAGATATCAAGATTCTTTTCACAGGTCTATATCTGCTGTGTATTGACATTACACTGATGAAGTTTGAAACAAATTGGGTAAAAAAAAAAAAAAAAAAGAGGGTGATCTCAAAGCATTTTGAAAGTGACACACTTCCTGCTGCCAATTGGTGGCGCTATAACTTTGACTCACAATTTCTTCACCCTTTACAGGGCTTGGGCCCTAATAATAATCCTAAAGAAAACAATAGGGCCTTCGCCCTTTACAGGGCTTGGGCCCTAATAATAATCCTAAAGAAAACAATAGGGCCTTCGCCCTTTACAGGGCTTGGGCCCTAATAATAAATATAGCTGCAAGCAGCGATGACGGGCCCAAGCCCGGTGGCACTGCCACCCTGGTGGCTTCAGGGCAACTGTGCACAGTGGGCAATAGGCATTTAAAATGGTTAAAGAAAGGACTATGTCAAATTCACTCCACATTTACTGCACTATAAGGTGCCCCTCCTCCCCGCCTGTTTCTATGGCTTTGCCCATGTCTACTGGATAACAATCCTGACGTATGTATCGAGTTTCATGCAATTTGAAGCATGCTAAGAGTCTCAAAAGCATCCAAAGCGAATATTAAAGTTTGATGCGTTGCCAAGGCAACAGTGCTTGAGATATCACGATTCTTTTCAAAGGTCTACATCTGCCATGTTTTGACATTATTCTGATGAAGTTTGAAGCAAATCAGGTAAAAATAAGAGGGTGATCTCAAAGTATGTTGAAAGTGACACACTTCCTGCCGCCAGTTGGTGGCACTATAACTTAGACTCACAATAGTCATATCCGCATATTTTTTTGTAATTAAAAAATAAATTAAAATATGTTTATTTATAATATTTGTATTATTATATAAATATATATTTGAAATAAAGGGTGTATATTTATAAAATAAGGGTGTATATTCCCTTCTTTGTCCTTACTTTAATCCCTCACCTTGGCAATACCGTTCGAGATATCCAACATCCGTTTGCAATTTAACAATTTCAATGTCTTAGCACCAAGTTATAAAAGTTTGGTGTAAACTGTATAAATCCTGTAGGAGTAGTAGTATAAAACTGATAGCATGATTTTTCAAAAAATCCACATTCAAACCAAAATAGCAGACTTCCTGTTGGTCGGAGCTAATGAGTGTAAATTAGAAAATTGTCCGGCTTAATGAGAAAAAAACATGTACCAAGTTTGGTGACTGTAGGTAAAACTAACCCCCCAATTTTGCAAAAGGTGGCGCTATAGAGGCCCTCCTCCCCGCCTGTTTCTAGGCTTTTGCCCATGTCTACTGGTTGACATCTCTGACGTGTGTATCAAGTTTCATGCAATTTGAAGCATGCTAAGAGTCTCAAAAGCATCCAAAATGAATAGCCTATCAAAGTTTGAAGCGTTGCCATAGCAACAGTATTTGAGATATCACAGTTCTTTTCACACGTCTAAATTCACCATGTCTTGACATTATTCTTTTTTGAACAATTTGTTTATTGAGATGTAACAAATTATGCCAATATATTACAACATTATACAATAAAATAGTTAGATCTCTTTTTACATAACAATAAAATAAATGACAATAAAGGAAAAACACGAACTAACAAAAAATAAATAAATTAATAAATAATGATAATAATAAATAATAATAATAAAAAAAAAGGCACAGGTCAGTTCAGATACAGACTAAGAAGAATTGAAAATAGTCATACAAGAAGCAAGTCATATAAAAAGGGGTAATTTAACAGTAAATGGTTAAATGACTAACGGTTTGGTAGCAATAAAATGTGGGTGGAAATACATTGAGAATCAAGATATTTTATCTCTTTCAACCTCACTCATTATATTACTAAAATCTGAGTTGGAGATAAAGAATATAAAGGGTTTCCAAATATTCTCAAATAAGGACAATTTACCTTTTAAAATATACGTAATCTTTTCCATTGGCAAACAAAAAGACATATTATTAATCCACTGTACGACAGATGGCCTTTCCACTTTTTTCCAATACATAGCTATTAGACGCTTTGCTTGAAGTATACACGTCAATAAGTTTACGAGTGCTGCTACGGTGTACAATATTTTCAGGAAAAATTCCCAAAATAAAAATTTCTGGATTCATTGGAAGATTAACAGATACCATCTGAAAAATAAGTGAAACTACCTCTTTCCAAAACTCCTGCACCATAGGACAACCCCACATGCAGTGCAAAAGTGTGCCTTTATCAGATGTGCATTTAATGCATGTGTCTGGAGTGTTATGACAAATTTTGTTTAACCTAACTGGAGTAAAATACGTTCTCATAATCCAGTTGTACTGTATCAATTTAAGATTACTGTTAATAGTTTGCGCTTGAGATTTTATACATATTTTTTTCCCATATATCTAAGGAAATGTTCATTTTTAAATCTTCTCTCCAGGGGATCAATTTGGATTCTGAAGATTCTTTAGAGTATGACTCTAATAATTTATAAAACATTGATATTAAGCCTTTAGATTGGGGTGACTTTGATAGTAAAATTTCAGAAATAGAGAAGAAACATAGCTCCTAAATTGAAGGAATTTAAAGAAATGTTTTTTGGGAATATCAAACTGTGCCACAATCTCTGCAAAGGACATTTAGTCATTTCCTATATAAAAATCCTCAATTTTTTGCAGTCCTTTATCATACCATAGCTTAAATCCTGAGTCTGATCTAACTGGTTTAAAACTCATTTCCCCATATTGGGGTAAAACATGGTAAAGTATTTGTCCGACCTAAATAATTATGCACATCACACCAGACTTAAATTGTATTAATGAGAATAGGATTAAGAGATACAATATCTTTGCCTTTACGGAGAGTTTTGAAATCTGCCGAATAAAGATAAAAATTAAAGGGTAATTTTGACTTTATAAAAAAAGATTCAATGTCCAACCAAGATGGGCGGGGTTCCGAAGAAAAATGGTATAAAATAGATCTCAACTGCGCTGCCCAATAATACCACTGTAAATTAGGAAATTGGAGAACACCCCTATTGTATGGTAAGTATAATAGTGGCAGACGAACTCGAGCTTGTTTATTATTCCAGATAAAATCAGTGAATAGTTTCCGAAGTGACATAAAAAATGAGGGTGGAGGACACAGAGGAATGTTTTGAAAGAAATATAGTATTTTAGGTAATATGCTCATTTTTATTGCATTTATATGTCCAATTAGCGATATGGGTAGACTTTTCCATCTGTCAATGAATTTGGAGATATTGTTTAAAAGGGGTTGGTAATTTTCTGAGGAAATATAATCTACATTGGCTGTGATTTTAATTCCTAAATAAGTAAAGGAGTCTACTATATTAAATTGAGTAACAGCTGGTAGTTGACTATCATCCTTATTCAATAAAAGAATACATGATTTAGACTGATTAACTTTATAACCAGAGAAGTTACCAAAATTTGAAAGAAGTTGTATTAGGGAAGGAATGGAGTGGGCCAAACTTGTTAGGTATAAGATGACATCATCTACATACAAAGAAATACATATATCTGTTGTGTTTAATCTGATGCCTAGTATGTTACAAGGAGACCTTATTGCTATAGCAAGAGGCTTGATTGCTAAGACAAAAAGAAGAGGTGATAGAGGGCATCCTTGACGAGTGCCCCTTTGGATATTAAAAGCCCTGGAGACTGTACTATTAGTAAGTACTTCAGCCATAGGATGCGTGTAAAGTATCTTAATCCATTTACGGAAAATATCTCTAAACCCAAATCTTTTCAGGACCTCAAATAGATAGGGCCATTCCACCCTGTCGAAGGCCTTTTCAGCATCCAGGGACAGAATGGCCATATCAGAAGCTCCCTTTTTAAGAAATAAAATGTTAAGCAGAGTTCTAACATTATGGAGACCTTGCCTGCCTTTAATAAATCCATTTTGATCTTGATGTGTTATATTGGGTAAAAGTGCCTCCAACCTCCTTTGCTAGAATTTTACTCAGTATCTTAACATCTGTGTTAAGTAATGAAATTGGCCGAAATGATTCACATTTAGTATTTATTTTATTAGGCTTAGGAAGTAGTGTAATTAGAGCATTTCTTAAAGAGTCTGGGAGCACACCATTTTCAAAGGATTCTTTAAACATTTCTAAAATTGGTGGGACAAGTTTTCTTTTAAATTTCTTGTAAAAGTCTACGTTAAGACCGTCTGGTCCCGGTGTTCGACCCACCGTTAAACTATCAATAGCCTCTATAATTTCTTCTTCTGTTATATCTATGTCCAGGGACAATTTTGCCTCTTCAGAAAGACTAGGTATGGATAGACTATCCAGAAAGGTTGTTTGTGCAACATTGTATGAATATTCAGAGGTGTATAAAGACTCAAAAAAGCATTTAAAAGTATTGTTTATTTTAGCCGGGTCACTGGTGATATTCCCCTTATTATCTTCAATAGAATTTATTGTTCTTTCAGATTGATTTTGTTTAATTCTCCAAGCTAACAATTTCCCCGCTTTTTCACCTTGATCATAATAATTTTGCCTTAACATCATAAGACTGGCGGCTGCTTTTTTGGCAGATAATTCATGGTATTTAGTTCTAAGAGTTAACAGTTCTTGATAAATGGTTAAATCATCTTTATCTGATAAGTTTTTTTTTAAAGAAGTTTAATTTTTGTATCGAGTGTAGCAAATTCTTTTTTGTAGCCTTTTGATTTACTGCTTGTGACACTTATAAGAACACCTCTAATGAAAACTTTAAAAGCTTCCCATCTGATACAGTCTGAGGTTTGTGTTGTGTTAATATCAAAATACATTTCTATCTGTTGTGCGATATTATTACAAAATTTTTCGTCTAGGAGCCATTTAGGGTAAAATCTCCATATTGGAGGATTACCTAATAACGTAGGGTCATTATAAGTAAATAATATAGGGGCATGATCTGAAATTACTATTGTATCATAAAGGCAATCAGTTATATATGACATAATTGTTGCTGAAATCAGAAAATAATCAATTCTGGAATAAGACTGGTGTGTTCTAGAAAAGCAAGAGTACTGAATATCCTTAGGATGTAACTGTCTCCATATTTCTAATAGGTTTAAGTCCTTTATAAAATAATGAAGGGTCTTTCTGGTCTGTCTATGTGACTGATCAATGCCAGAAGAACGATCTCTAATTGGGTCCAGTGTACAATTGAAATCCCCACCAATTACATAAAACCCAGCAAGGCTGGATAAAGTCAGAAAGAGGTTACTATAGAATTTTGGGATGTCCTCATTGGGGCCATAAACATTGACAAGAATCAGTGATTTAGATAATAAAGTCCCTTGAACAATTAAATATCTTTCTGATGGATCCTGTACTGTCTACTTGAAATGGAAGTGATTTATGGATCGTTGTAATAACACCTCGTGCTTGAGAACTAAATGAAGCTAAAAACACTTGACCAGGCCATCTATTACGTATTCTACATATGTCTTTAGACATTAAATGTGTTTCCTGGAGAAAAACAATTTTAGATTGTAGCTGCTTTATCCTAGTCACTACTTGTTTAATTTTAGTAAAAGTATGCAGCCCCCTACAATTCCAAGAAATGAACTTAACCCCAATAATCCCTGTCATATCTTATTGTACTACATAATACAATATTCTAATTAGTTTTAAAACAGAAAATCACCTGTACCTTGTGACAGTAAAAAGTAAAACTAAAAAACGACATAATTGAAAACACTAACCAATAAAAACGTTTAAACACTACAACTGTGAGTTGCCGAGAACCACCAGCAAATCCACACACTACTTTACTTCTAACTTCCCCCATCTAAATGGTACGATAAATCGCATCCCACCTGAGCTCCGCTGAAATTACCTTATCCCCTTATAAGAAATATGTCTTATTGATAGTCATCCGTTATACACATATTCCTGAGTGTGAACAAATCGTTAAAATAATGTCTCAAAATTACATATTCGTTAGAAAGACGTCAACTTCGGATGGAGTTTGAATGACGTGAGATTGGCCATTGACAGTCACCCGAAGGCGCGCTGGAAAGATGAATCCATACTGTAGGCCCTTAGCTCGCAGCTTCTTCTTGACTTCATCGAATTGTCTCCGTTGCTTGTTTACTTCAGCAGAAAGGTCTGGGAAAAACATGACTCGGTGGTTTTGGAACAGCACGTCCTTCTTCACTCTGGCCACATTCATTACACGCTCTTTGTCTCTGTAATCCAAGAACATCGCAATCATCACTCTCGGCGTTGAATTCCTGTCCGTAACAGATACCATCTCCAGTTCCTTTGGTCTGTGAAATGCGTTCCTCCGTCTGCGTCAATCTTCCGAAACACTCCGCAACGTCTTGACATTATTCTGGGCCCGTATGTATAAAACTTCTCAGAAATGCTTTTAAGAATAGTCTTAAGTTTTGACTTAAGTGTCAAAAAATTCTTAGTAAAGAGTAGGACTTTTCTAAGAGTAGGAGACTTTTATAAAGAAGCTAAAAGCAACTATTAGTAAAGTATAAGACCGATTCTTAAGTGCTGACTGAAGTCGCACTTAAGTGTTGTGAACTAGGACTACAATGATGTCAACTCAAAATGGCTGTCCTCAACCTCTGAATCAGCCAATAGCGAGCCTGCAAGGGTGAAGTCACAGCAGCATGACACCAATCATTTAATGTTATTATAAAAAAAATAATAATTGAAAAAGACACTGAAACATTTAATATTTTAATTTATTTTTAAAAATAGCTTTGCACTGTGCAAAATTATCACAAATTAGTATTGATGGTGTGGAATCTTTTTCTATTGATATATGTCTCCTCATTTACAGTTAGAGCAATGATGTGAACATGAGTTCCATCAATGGCTCCAGCAACTCCAGGGAAGCCCACTATCAACATAAAAGTGGCTTGCTTTTGCCGCATGGTTTGATGGTCAGTTGGAAAGTCAATGAACTGCCATAGAGTAGTGGCCAAATGTGATGTCCAGCCATATGACAATTGACATCCTCAACCTTAATTCAAATATTTTTTAAAAATGTGTTAAAACATGTAAGCATATCGTGTAGCTGTGCTTGGAGTCAATTGTTTCATGTGTGATAATGAAATGAAATTTCAAATTATTTCAAATTATTTTTGGACAGGCTGTCATGCAAAGTAATTCTGAACACATGTATTAAAAAAATAAAAAAATAAAAAAAGAGAGAACCAATGAAATATTAAAACTGATTATGTTGTAGTCAACGTCATATTTTAAAACATTTAAATAATATAAACATAAAAATAAAAATATTTTCATATTTTGATGGTTTAAGCAAAATTGTAGGGTCATTTAAAAAAAAAAAAACTTTGCACATCAATTTTGGCCACTATGTTTGGTGTGGTAAGTTTACACAATACTAAAGAGCTCAAAAGAATATCACTGCAATGAAGGTTTATGACTGGGCAAGCGCTTTAGAACCGCGTTTATATTAGAAAAGCTTTCCAGCGCTGGAGAGAGCTAAGCAGGAAGGCCTGAAAACAGATGAGGAGGCTGCTTTGATTCCTTCTCATGTAATTAACACTAGGTTTTGATTGTCTGGAGCTGCTGTTCTGTTGGCGATTAACAACAAACTCTTGTTTGTATTTACTCTAGTGTACTGTACGTTAATTTTTTGTGCTTCCTTGTCGTTCGTTCATCATCTGCGCTTTGTTTTTCATGTAGCATTTTGTTGCGCGTCAGCTGTGATAAACAGACATTCACTCTCGTATTGCGTGTGCAACAGCGGCCAAATAGTGAGAGTTGTGCAGTTAAACTACTGCACACTGACGCCCGCTAGAGCAGAGGTGTTTAGCGTCATTGTTAGTGCACTCGCCTCGCATGCCAACAGCGTTCGGGCCGGGGTTCGAGACCGACTCGGAGCAGGGCGATTAGTATTGGAGTGTGAGTTTTGGAGGCAGCGCAATGAAGAGAGGGGTGTGTTTGTTTGGGTTGATTTCAAATATCAACAGTGTTCAACAACGAATTTGAGAAATCGCATACAGCACCTTTAAATGTATTAAAATGCATTAAACATTAATTATTAAGTAATATTTATTACTTTTATTACATTTATTTAAAGTTATTACATTTCTTGTTAGGTCAGTTACAAAAAGAATTGACAAGTTTATATCATAACTCCAATACATCATATCTTCATTGGAAAGCGTGTCTCTTCTTTGCTGCCATCTTGTTACTCTTAACTAGGTTAAGAGACCTCTCCAGCTCTCTTAAATAATTTAGGAGCTAAGACCTAGTCTTGACACTTAAGAATAAGTATGATTCATAAAGGTTCCTAAGTCTAAGAATAAGAGTAAAATTACGTCATTCTTAGAATTTTGACACACTTAAGACTAAAATTTTACTCTGAGCAGCTTTATACATACGGGCCCTGAAGTTTGAAGCAAATCGGGTAAAAATAAGAGGGTGATCTCAAAGCATTTTGAAAGTGACACACTTCCTGCTGCCAGTTGGTGGCACTATAACTTTGACTCACAATAGTCACATCCATGTGATTGGACTCATACAACGAACACACAGCTGAAGTTTCATCAAAATCAATGTATGCAGAAGTTATAACATATTTCCTGTTTCCCTTTTCTCGCCATAAATTAATTGCCTCGCCATGACCAAACCACTCGAGATATCAAAAATCTGCTGGCAATTTTACATCCTCAATGTCTTGACTTCATGCTGACGGAGTTTGGTGGTGATCGGATTAAGTGCCTAGGAGGAGTATATCAAATTCCAGAGCATGCGTTTTTCAAACAACCCATAATAGCCGACTTCCTGTTGAGCTGGCGTATAACTTAGAGCACGAAAGTTGTTAGGCCCGATGAGGTCTATGTGTACCGAGTTTTATAGTAATACGTGCAAGCGTTTGATATATGGACCAAGTTTTCAGACCCCATTCAAGGGGGCGCTGTCGAGCCCCCCGCCACACCCGGGTACCAGCTTCTGCCTGGCCCTGATGGCCGACGATTCCAAAGTGTGTGCCAATTTTCAAGAGTTTTTGAGCATGTTAAGGCCCCCCAAAAGCCCCGGATATTAGAAAAAAAAAATAATCCTTAGAAAAACAATAGGGCCCTGCGCCTTAGGGGCTTGGGCCTTAATTGACTGAGCAATTACAATAAGGTCCTCACACCATCAGTGCTCGGGCCCTAAAAATAGAAAAATAGATAGAAGGACTAAAAGAGACTGTTGATTTCATCTGTGCAGAGGTAAAAGACTTGAAGATTAAGAACTGCATGAGAACTGCATACGAGAGCTGGAAGGGTACCACAGGAGATGGAACCTGAAGTTGTATGGAGTCCCTGAGAAAGCAGATCAGAACATACAAGCTGAAGTTCATATTTGTCAGGAGGTGCTACCTGAGGGAAAGATCAAGCTTCCAGATGTGATCGATACTGTTCATTGTTTAGGTTCAAGAATGCACACTGACAAGCCGAGGCCTGTAATTCTCCAATTCACCAGCAGAGTGCACCGTGACGCAGTTTGGAAGGTTGCTAGAAACAACTCATACCTGCGTGATAATAAACTACGCTTTGCTGGAGATTTCTGTGAGGAAGACAGAGAGAGGAGAAAAAAAGCTGTGGCCTGCAGTTAAAAGTGCGAGGAATGCAGGAAAAAAGGCGTACTATGGCAGAGCCCAAGCATTTGTTGAAGGCAAAGAAATCATTCTGCCACCTTAATGGTCATCTTTGAAGTTTGTCATCCTGCGGCTGGTTAGTCCAGGGTCTTTTGTTGCACATCGGTCCATGTACTTTGGATTTTGTGCCTTACTTTCCTTTTAAGTATAGTTCAAAACCTTTTGTCTGGAACTTGTCAAGATGTTATATGATAAGTTGGTTCACTTAACACTGACACTTGTTCTAAGTGCAGAGTTTGGGGCGTTCCCTTTTCTGCTCTAAACTTTTGATGTAAGGTCATAGCCTATTTGTTTCTACAGTTCTTTTTTATATTAATTTGTTTTTGACGTTGTCTTTGTTTGTTGTTGTCCTTTTTTTTTCTCTTTTCTTTTTTTATTTGTACTACATTGTGACTGCTTTGTCTATATAATGTTCTTAATAAAAAAATAAAAATAATTACAGCTGCAAGCAGCATTTACTGGGGTTCAAGCATTTAAGGCCTTTAAGCACATAAAAAGGTATTATATTTTATTTAGCAAGCATGTAAGCACTTAGATCATAGATGGAAAATACCATTTACAGCCAATACAGGCAATTCAGTAAGGAAAAACATGTTTTTTAAAGGTTTTTTGAGTTATAGCGCCACCTATTGCCCGATCTCCACTACTTTTTTTGGGTGTCCTCAGAGTGTGTCAAAACATATGTGTGCCAATTTTGGTGAGAATATCTCATTTCGTTTTGAAATTAAAGACACTTATATATATGAGAGCATAAAAAATGACTCGTGAGCGACTTTGATTGGATTTTTTTCCCCCTTCCTATCAAAATTTTGACATTTGGGCTTTAACATTTAGTTAATCAACTTACGTTTCATGTTTCCTACGGTGGTTTCGTCTCGATTGGACTAACGGTTTCGCACAACCGTAAGGCGAAACCTAGCATGTTTGGTATCATTGGACTCGGCAAGGATTCAGGAGTCTAAGGACGTGACTCTCATGAAAATAAGCCGACCACACCCACAGTTATATACATTTTCAGCTAAAACCATTAAAAACATATGTTTTTTTAAAGGTTTTTAACAGTTATAGCGCCACCTATGGTCTGATCTACACAAAAATTGGCGTGAAGTTCTGAGATTTCATTTAGGCTTTATAGGCTTTTGGGTATATTTAGCCATGCCCATTTTCTAAATGACCCAGTTATAGTGACCCAAAGTGTAAAGTTCAACTTTTTTTTGATAATTATTGATTTAGAGAGTCCAGAGAATTGTCCTGCACTGGTTTCGTTCCGATCGGGTGAAAAACCTAGGACTAGTTCACAAAAGTAGTTTTTTTTTTTTTTTACATATTTGCGAATAATTTATGAACGATTTAATTGACAGCATTGGTTCTTGAGGCAAAGTTGTTCAGAATGAGGAGATCTATCCAATGATATGCATATTGTGTGGATCTGTTAAACACCACGTGATTACTGAGGCGTAAAATCTCATTAGTGCCAACTAGTGGCCGATTTCTTTCAAAATTCTTACAGACCTCTAGGCCTGTAAGTCGAACATGCCCACCGAGTTTCGTTCCGATCGGCCTCCATTAACCTTGTCTAATAGGTGCTCACACTTCATTGGTCGATGGCGGGCATGTTTTTTGAGATACGCCAATGCCCTCATAGACTATCATGACTATCACACTGCACTTCAAATTTCAAGTCGATCGGACTAACGGTTGCGTAGTTACAGCTGTTTTCATGTTTTTTTCAAGTTATAGCACCACCTAGTGTCCAATCGACGCAATTTTTTTATTGTGACAAAAGATTGAGCCCATACACACGTGAACTGATTTTGGTGCAAATATCTCATTTCTTTCTCGAGTTATAGCCATTTTAGTAGCAGTGGCTCCGCCCACATCGTACGTTTTGGCACCCCTTGGCGACCGTGAACCAAAATTTCGATAATTATTGATATTTAGACTCCAGAGAACATTTCTGCACTGGTTTGGTTCCGATCGGGTCAAAAACCTAGGACTAGGACTATTTCGCCCGCATATTGTCCGCCTTGAGCCAAGGATTCCAACCATATAAGACACTTGAGCCTGGGCCTAGTCGGGGAGAGTCTTGGTGACATTGTAGGCGGTATGAATACTACCAGCCCTCAAAGTTTCAAGTCTCTATGACTTACGGTTTGGTCTGCATGATCACTTTTAGGGGAGAATGCTGATCCTTGGAAAATTGAACAATTACAATAGGGTTTCAGCGCTACGCGCTTGAACCCCTAAAAAAAATAACGAGCTCAAGCTCCTCTGCTTAGTTCATTTGCATTTAAAGGGACACACAAAAACGGAGCGTTTTTGCTCACCCTCAAAAAGTGACAAATTTAACATGCTATAAAACCTGTGTGGGTATTTTGGGCTAAAACTTCACATACACACTCTGGGGACTTATATTACATCTTGTAAAAATGGCATTATACAACCCCTTTAAAATCAAGAAAGACTAAAAGTAAAAAAAAGTTTCTCTCTCTCTCATATAAATATGAATGTGTGTGTGTGTGTGTGTCAAATATAATACAAATATAGACAACAATTGCAGGCTTTGTTTGTGTAGATGGAGGGGAAACTGATGGTGACATGTCATGTGCAGCATCACTGGTGTGTGTCAACAGCTGCTCTAAACCCACATTCCCCTCAGTCACATTAACTAGAGTCCTAAATATCTACACTTTCTTACAGTAAACACTTAGGGGATTTTCCTACTACAAACATGCACACCTTAGTTATACTCTTAGAAACTTAGTTTTTACCTTTGAGATTACCTTAAAAAAAAAAAAGACAAATAGCCTAAACATTTAGTTGCCAAACTAGCAGAAATTGCTGTGAAATTAAATCTTAGCACTCATTCTGTATGGGTGCCATGTGTGATTAATGCGATAAAAGAAAAAATTTAATTAAAAAAATTATGGGTTTCGGACATGGTATTGTGATACCACGAAATGAATGCCATGTTTAATGTTTTTTGTTGTTGTTGTTGTTGATATGATATACTTACAAAACTGTACTGTGGCTGTACCACGGTGCAGTGATTGTATGACATGGTAATATCATGGTGCTTTGGCATATACCATTGCACTCCAATTCGTGTATCATGGTAGTCCAAAAACCATGGTAATCTTTTTAAGCATAATTCCATGCATGTTGTTTGCACGTGGAACTTTACCATAATAACACAGATTATGAGACATGGCATAGTACTGACATTTTTTGAATATGTATTATGCGACTAACACTGTATTTTTAGGTACATTTGAGAACCATGATTACTGATTCCGTACAGAAGAAGGTAAGAGAAGGTAAAATAATAGTACCATGTATTTTTTACATGTACCATGTTGTTCTTTACCATGTAAATATCATGGTGTATGGTAATCATTTACCACTGTAGTAAATTCCCAAATACTTTAGAATTACCATCTGATACAATCGCTGAACCATGATACAACTACACTCGAAACACCTTGAAAAGAGGATGCGCGGTTACGGCCGCAACTCACCCGAAGTCCTGATCCATGGATTTGAAGAAGAACTTGTAGTTAGGTTTATTGAGGACTTGTTTAAAGTCCAACAGTGTGATTTCTTCCGAAGAGATGGGAATCTTTACCAGGTACGGCGTCTCCTCCTCGTCTATATGATATATTATTTTGGTTTCCGCCATTTCCTCGGTAGTTTTTTCTCCTTCGTTCGGACAAAACTAACTTTCCAGACGGATTAGCTGGGCAGCATTTAAAATTCAAGGTACAAACGATCTTTCCGTTTCCCTCGCGATCATTTTTAAACATCCGTGGTAAAGGTTTCTACTAACTCCAGCATAAACCGTATTCCTGATGTACTCCTTTTGTTGTTGTTAAATTCTCCAGATATACATTCACGGTGTTCCCTAACTTTTCCAGCAAATACAGGGTGGGGGGCGTTAGCCAACGCGGCGTTATGACGTTTAGCAAGAGCGTGAAACCCCCTTTCACCCTCCCCCATCATTAATCCAATGCCCCATTATAAACGCCCTCCTCTAAAATTTTGATCAAGCTACAGTGCACCCTAAAGTTTGTAGCTGAATACCATGAACAAAAATCAACAGGCTAAAGAACACTTACACAAGGAACTTTTGCCAGTGGTTTAAATATATCATAGTAAAAACAACTAGCCAAACTAATTAAAGTTCAAGCATTATTAAAGACAAGTAAACACTCAATAATTAAAAATGAACAAATAAACAAATTAGCAATCACACAAATAAATACAACTGATCAAAGATACAATTGAAATTAAAGCTGCAAGCAGCATTTACCGGGGTTCAAGCATTTAAGGCCTTTAAGCACATAAAAAGGTATTATATTTATAGCGCCACCTATTGCCCGATCTACATCACTTTTTTGGGGTGTCCTCAGAGTGTGCCCCTGCATATGTGTGTTAATTTTGGTGAAAATATCTCATTTCGTTTTAAAGTTATAGACACTTATATATATGAGAGTATAAAATATGACCCAAGAACGTCTTTGATTGGATTTTTTTGCCAGTTCCTATCAAAATTTTGACATTTGGGCTTTTATGTTTAGTTAATCAGATTAGGTTCCGTATTTCCTACGGTTGTTTAGTCTCGATCGGACTAACGGTTTCGAAGATATTCGCAAAAGTTTTTTAAGCGCTGAATCTCAACATTGCACAAACCATAAGCCGAAATCTGACAAGTCTAGTATCGTTGGATTCAGCAAGGTTTCAGTAGTCTAAGCACATGACATGTGAAAATGAGTCGACCACACCCAAAGTTATACACATTTTCATCCAAAACCATTAAAAACATATTTTTTAAAGCTTTTTAACAGTTATAGCGCCACCTATGGTCCATTAACCTTGTCTAATAGGTGCTCAAACTTCATTGGCCGATGGCGGCTTTTCTTTTTTAGATACGCCAATGTCCTCATAGACTATCATGCCCCTTTGGACCAAGACACTGCATACCAAATTTCAAGTCAATCGGACAAACGGTTGCATAGTTACAGCTGTTTTCAGGTTTTTTTCAAGTTATAGCGCCAGCTAGTGTCCAATCGACGCGATTTTTTTATTGTGACCAAAGATTGAGCCCCTACACATGTGTACCGAGTTTGGTGCAAATATCTAACTTCTTTCTTGAGTTATAGCCATTTTAGTAAAAGTGGCTCCTCCCATTATGGAGATTTTTATGCCCCTTAGCGACCGTGAATAAAAATTTCAACTTTTTTTTCATAATTATTGATAATCACACTCCAGAGAACATTTCTGCACTAGTTTGGTTCCAATTGGGCAAAAAACCTAGGACTAGTTTGCAAAATTCAAAATGGCAGAAATGTTTTCTAGAAATCGGAGATATACATTTTGTTCGTCCTGGGCTCAGCTTTCCAATGATATAAGACACTTGAGTCTGGGAGAAACGGTCTAGGAGTTATGAGCCATTTCGCACATTTGATCGCTGTAGCGCCACCTATTGACCGATTTTGACGATTCCAAGTATCTGAGTAGCGATATATATGGATATATGGATATTTGAGAACAATGATTAGGTAAGAAAATGCTTATTCCAGGTTTCCCCTTTAAATATCATCATTTTTAGTCTAAATGTAATTGTAATGTTATATTATTGCAAAAACATACAACAAATGAAGTGGTAAACCTTGACAAAATGTGATTTGTAATGTTATTATAAGGATTTATGTAGTTTAAAAGGGATTTTAAATGACAAAACCTTGACAACTTGAAAGCTTGAACTATATTAGTGGTCTTCTACTGCCATCTGGTGACACAAAATTACAGTTTCAGGCAATTTACAGAGGCAAAATATGTTTTTTAAAGGTTTTTAGACAGTTATAGCGCCATCTATTACTCGACCTCCACCTTTTTTGGGGGGGGTGTCCTCAGAGTGTGTCCATACATATGTGTGCCAATTTTGGTGAAAATATCTCATTTCGTTTTGAAGTTATAGACACTTATATATATGAGAGCATAAAAAATGACCCATGAAAGACTTTTTTTTGCCATTTCCTATCAAAATTTTGACATTTGGGCTTTAACATTTAGTAAACCAACTTAGGTTCTGTGTTTCCTACGCTGGTTTCGTCTCGATCAGACTAACGGTTTTGAAGATATTCGCAAAAGTTTTTTAAGCGCTAAATCACAACGTAGCACAAACCAAAAGGCAAAACCTACCATGTTTGGTATCGTTGGATTCGGCAAGGATTCAGGAGTCCAAAGACATGACTCCCGTGAAAATAAGTCGACTACATCCAAAGTTATATGCATTTTCATCTAAAACCATTAAAAACATATGTTTTTTTAAAGTTTTTTCACAATTATAACGCCACCTATGGTCCAATCTACACAAAAATTGGCGTGCTTCTTTAGAGTTATATGCTACATGAGCTCACCTATTTCGTGAAGTTCTGAGTTTTCATTTAGGCTTTATAGGTGTTTGGGTATATTTAGCCACGCCCATTTTCTAAATGACCCTGTTACAGCGACCCAAAGGGTAAAGTTCAACTTTTTTTTGATAATTATTGATCTAGAGAGTCCAGAGAATTGTCCTGCACTGGTTTTGTTTCGATCGGGCGAAAAACCTAGGACTAGTTCGCAAAAGTAGGTTTTTCACATATTTGCGAATAATTAATGAACGATTTGATTGACAGCATTGGTTCTTGAGGCAAAGTTGTTGTTCAGAATGAGGAGATCTATCGAATGATATGCATATTGTGAACCACCACATGATTACAGAGGCGTAAAACTCGTTAGCGCCAACTAGTGGCCGATTTCTTTCAAAATTCTTACAGACCTCTAGGGCCATGAGTCGAACATGCCCACTGAGTTTCGTTCCGATTGGCCTCCGTTAACCTTGTCTAATAGGTCCTCAAACTTCATTGGCCGATGGCGGCCATGTTTTTTGAGATACGCCAATGTCCTCATAGATTATCATGCTCCCTTGGACCAGGACACTGCATGCCAAATTTCAAGTCAATTGGACTGGTCAGGTGGCTATAGCCACAGGGATATTAAATGACAAAACCTTAAAATCTTGAAATCTTGATCTATATTAGTGGCCTTCTACTGCCATCTGATGGCAAATGACAATTTCAGGAAATTGCCATTACAGAACATTGTCATTCAACACCTTTTTAACTGTTCTATTTTACCTGGGAACTTGAGTTCAGGTTTAACACTGGACTTCTCAGATGGCGAAGAATCAGGTTCCATGGGAGCACGAGGTTTCTCAGGTTTAGAACTGGGTTCCTCAAAAGGGAGGGATGAACTGGGTTCCATACGAGTACTAGGTTTCTCTGGTTTAGAACTGGGTTTCTCTGAAGGACTAGAGCTAGACTTGTCAGATGGAGAGGAGCTGGGTTCCATGGGAGCAGTTGGTTTCTCCGGTTTAGAACTGGGTTCCATGGGAGCACTAGGTTTCTCAGGTTTAGAACTGGGTTTCTCAGAAGAGAGGGACAAACTGGGTTCCATAGCAACACTAGGTTTCTCAGGGTTAGAATTGGGCTTTGAGAAGAAAATACTTGTTTTCACTGTTGTCCTGATCTCCATGAAATTGCTTGTTTAGAGTCATGTCATACATGCTTGCTTATTTTCAGAAAGATCTGAGCATTCCTCGAAGAGATATCTGGCTTTAGGTGACACTTGGTCAAGGCCACATTTTGAAATGACCCTTTTATATCCGCTAATGCAAAAGTTAAACTTTTTTGATCATTATTAAACAACAGAGCCAAGCAAAAAAGGCACAACAAGCCAGCCAACATGGCTGCAGCAGTGAGCAATTAAAGACCTATTAAGATCATTTTAGGCAAAAGAGCTGAAAATTTATATACACAGTCAATTATAAAGATTTACTGGTTTATCATTTTTGACCAATAGGTGGCGCTGTGACCAAATTAATGTGGTATGGTCAGAGTGAGGTAACAATGACACTCGCTAAGGATATGACTCCCGTAAAAATAAGTCAACCAGATCAAAAGTTATAAGCATATGAAAAAAAACACTAGGTGGCGCTGGTTCGAAACTTCTCAGGCTCCTTCAGGGCCTTGTGCTGATGACCCATACCAAGTTTCGTAACGATACGCTAATGCGTTCATAAAATACAGCATTTTTGCACAAAATTAAAAATAGCCAGCCAAAATAGCTGATATGGGAATATTGGATATCATTTGACTTGGCATGATGTCCTGAATTTAAAAAGACCACCTTTATGATTTTTGGACAAACCTATCTGAAGCTACAAGCAAAAATAGCCATTTTTTTATCTCCAGACCAGTAGGTGGTGCTGCGCCGAAACTCAGCATGTAGGCTCTGGTCATGCTTGGGATAATATATAGGAAGTATATGGGTCTATCAAAAAGCTTTTGATAACTTTTTGCAATCATGGTCTGAAGATGATCTGGTTCAATTTTCATGATAATTGGAGTAATGGCCTAGGAGGAGTTCGAAAAAGTAGGTTTTTCGGATAAATCAAAATGGCGGGAAAATTTTCATGATGGAAAAGCATTCGAATCGTCTTGAGCCAAGGAATCAGAGGAAAAAAGAATTTTGTTTCTAACCCTTATGGTTCAAAAGTTATTAGCATAAACAGAAGTGCAACTTTGGACAGCTGGTGGCACTAGAGGGATTGAGTTAGAGACTCCAAATTGGCTATGGACACAGTTCAGACTGTCCTCTATCAGTGTGCCAAATTTCACAACTTTTTAGCATACGGTTCTATTTGCTGCCATAGAGTTCAAGAGAGGAATAATAATAATAATAATAATAATAAATCTAATGATTTCAATGGGTGCCTACGCACATTCTGTGCTTGGCCCCTAATAATAATAAGAAAACTAACGATTACAATAGGTGCCTACGCACCTTCAGTGCTTGGCCCCTAATTAAAGCTGCAAGCAGCATTTACGGGGCCAAGCACAAAAGCGGCACAACAAGCCAGACAAAATTCAAAATTGCAGACAGCCAAAATGGCCGATATGGGAAAATTGGATATTATTCAACTCAGCATGATGCCCCGAATCCTAGGAGACCAAAGTTATGATTTTTAGACAAACCCATCAGAAGTTATGAGCAAAAATAGCCATTTTTCCTATCTCTGCACCAGTAGGTGGCGCTGTGCCGAAACGCTGCATGATGCCTCAAGTCATGCTTATGATGACATGTACTAAGTTTGGTCTGAATATGATCAAGCATTTCGGAGATATAACCTTGAGTCCAATTTGGAGTGCTCCACGTTGATTTTATTTGCGTATTATTCAAGAACGGTAGGTTAATCAAAAAGCTTTTAATAACTTTTTGTTGGCATGGTCTGAAGATGAAAAAGTAGGTTTTTCAGAAAATTCAAAATGGCGGAAAAATTTTCATGACGGAAAATGACATCATAGGGTGCAAACAATTCGTCTTGACCCAAGGAATCAGATGTTTCTAACCCTTACGGTTCAAAAGTTATTAACACAAACATGAGTGCAAATTTGGACAGCTGGTGGCACTAGAGGGATTGAGTTAGAGACTCCAAATTTGCAATGGACAAAGGTCAGACTGTCCTCTAAATGTGTGCCAAATTTCACAACTTTCCCGCAAGCAGTTCTATGGGCTGCCATAGACTTCAAGAGCGGAAGAAGAAGAAGAAGAAGAAGAAGAAGAAATATAGCTGCAAGCAGCAATTACGGGGCCAAGCAAAAAAGGCACAACAAGCCAGCCAACATGGCTGGGAGCATCAGACTAACTGCAACAGTGAGCAATTAAAGACCTATTAAGATCATTCTAGGCAAAAGAGCTGAAAAATGATATATATTCAGTCAATAATAAAGATTTACTTTTTTATCACTTTCGACCAATAGGTGGTGCTGTGACCAAATTAATGTGGTATGGTCAGAGTGAGGTGACAATGACACTCGCTAAGGATATGACTCCCGTGAAAATAAGTCAACCAGATCAAAAGTTATAAGCATATGAAAAAAAAAAAAATTCTCCACCAGGTGGCACTCGTGCGAAACTTCTCAGGCTCTTTCAGGGTCTTGTGCTGATGACCCATACCGAGTTTCGTAACGGTACGCTAATGCGTTCATAAAATACAGCATTTTAAAACTAAATTCAAAATGGCCGATGGCCAAAATGGGAAAATTGTATATTCGACTCGGCATGATGCCCCGAATCTACAAAGACCACCTTTATGATTTTTGAACAAACCTATCTGAAGCTATAAGCAAAAAAAGCAATTTTTTCTATCTCCAGAACAGTAGGAGGCGCTGCGCCGAAACTCAGCATGTAGTCTCTGATCATGCTTGGGGTGACATGTACAAAGTTTGGTCTGAATATGATAAAGCATTGCAGAGATACAGCCTCGAGTCCAAATTGGGTGCTCTATGTTAAATTAATTTGCGTGTTATTTGAGAATGGTTGAGTTTATCAGAAAGCTTTTGAAAACTTTTTGTCAGCATGGACTGAAGATGATCTGATTTGATTTTCATGAAAATCATTCGACTCATTCGACTCGGCATGATGCCCCGAATCTGACGTGACCGCATTTATGATTTCTTTATGAATTTTGTTTCTAACCCTTATGGTTTAAAAGTTATTAGCATAAACAGAAGTGCAACTTTGGACAGCTGGTGGCGCTAGAGGGATTGAGTTAGAGACTCCAAATTGGCTATGGACACAGTTCAGACTGTCCTCTATCAGTGTGCCAAATTTCACAACTTTTTAGCATACGGTTCTATGGGCTGCCATGGAGTTCAAGAGCGGAATAATAATAATAATAATAATAATAATAATAAATCTAACGATTTCAATAGGTGCCTACGCACATTCTGTGCTTGGCCCCTAATAATAATAAGAAAACTAACGATTACAATAGGTGCCTACGCACCTTCGGTGCTTGGCCCCTAATTATAGCTGCAAGCAGCATTTACGGGGCCAAGCACAAAAGCGGCACAACAAGCCAGACAAAATTCAAAATTGCAGACAGCCAAAATGGCCGATATGGGAAAATTGGATATTATTCAACTCAGCATGATGCCCCGAATCCGAGGAGACCAAATATGATTTTTAGACAAACCCATCAGAAGTTTTGAGCAAAAATAGCCATTTTTCCTATCTCTGCACCAGTAGGTGGCGCTGTGCCGAAACGCTGCATGATGCCTCAAGTCATGCTTGTGATGACATGTACTAAGTTTGGTCTGAATATGATCAAGCATTTCAGAGATATAACCTTGAGTCCAATTTGGAGTGCTCCACGTTGATTTTATTTGCGTATTATTCAAGAACGGTTAGGTTAATCAAAAAGCTTTTAATAACTTTTTGTTGGCATGGTCTGAAGATGATCTGCTTCAATTTTCATGAAAATCGGAGTAATGGCCTAGGAGGAGTTTGAAAAAGTAGGTTTTTCAGAAAATTCAAAATGGCAGAAAAATTTTCATGACGGAAAATGATGTCATAGGGTGCAAACGACTCGTCTTGACCCAAGGAATCAGAGGTTTCTAACCCTTATAGTTCAAAAGTTATTAACACAAACATGAGTGCATATTTGGACAGCTGGTGGCGCTAGAGGGATTGAGTTAGAGACTCCAAATTTGCAATGGACAAAGGTCAGACTGTCCTCTAACTGTGTGCCAAATTTCACAACTTTCCCGCAAGCAGTTCTATGGGCTGCCATAGACTTCAAGAGCTTCAGCAGGGATTCAGGAGTCTAAGGAGATGACTCTTTTGAAAATAAGTTGACCATATCCAAAGTGATAAGCATTTGAATATTTGATTTTACCACTTCGCTGGTGCGAAACTTCTCAGGCTCCTTCAGGGCATCGTGCTGATGACCCATACCGAGTTTTGTGACAATATGCTAATGCGTTCATAAAATACAGCATTTTAGCACTAAATTCAAAATGGCCGACGGCCAAAATGGCTGATATGTTAATAATGGATATCATTCGACTCAGCACGATGCCCCAAATCTAATGAGACCACATTTATGATTTTTGGACAAACTCATCAGAAGTTATTAGCAAAAATAGCCATTTTTCGTATCTCTTGACCAGTAGGTGGCGCTGCACCGAAACGCTGCATGTTGCCTCAGGTCATGCTTATGATGACATGTACCCAGTTTGGTCTGAATACGATAAAGCGTTGTGGAGATATAGCCTCAAGTCTGATTTGGCGAGCTTTTCGTCGAATTAATTTGTGCAGTTTTCGAGAATGGATGGATCTATCGAAAAGCTCATCACAATAGGCTCATTACAATAGGCCACATTTACATTAAGCAATTAGTATTTTTAATAAATGTTATTACAACATTTGACCACAAGGTGGCGCTGTCTCGAAACCATTTGAGAACCTTCAAAGCATGGTGCCGATGACACATACTGAGTTTCGTAATGGTACACCAATGCACTCATATAATAGAACATTTTATATCATAATACTGTATAGCACTTAATGGCAATTTTGTGTTTTGTTCAATTATAGTGCCACCAAGAGGCACAATCCAACCAATTTTTTTATGTGTCCTCAGGGTGACCCCATACATGTGTTTGTCAAATTTGGTGAAAATATCTCATTTTGTTTTGGAGTTATAGACATTTATATGTATGAGATCATAAAAAATGACCCATGAACGACTTTGTTTTGATTTTTTTGCCACTTCCTATCAAAATTTTAACATTTGGGCTAGTACTTTTAGTTAACCAGCTTAGGTTCCGTGTTTCATACGGTGGTTTCGTCTCGATCGGACTAATGGTTTCAAAGATATTCGCAATCATTTTTTAAGCGCTAAATCACCACGCCGCACAAACCGTTAGCCGAAACCTAGCATGTTTGGTATCGCTGGACTCGGCAAGGATTCAGGAGTAATAAGGATGTGAAAATAAGCCAACAAGATCAAAAGTTATAAGCATATGAAAAAAAAAAAAATTCTCCACTAGGTGGCGCTGGTCTGAAGCTTCTCAGGCTCCTTCAGGTCATTGTGCTGATGACCCATACCGAGTTTCGTAATGATATGCAAATGTGTTTGTAAAATACAGCATTTTACCACAAAATTCAAAATGGCCGATATGGGAAAATTGGATATCATTCGACTCAGCATGATGCCCTGAATCCTAGGAGACCAACGTTATGATTTTTAGACAAACCCATCAGAAGTTATAAACAAAAATAGCCATTTTTCGTATCTCCAGACCAGTAGGTGGCGCTGCACCAAAACTCTGCATGATGCCCCAGGTCATGCTTGTGATGACATGTACTAAGTTTGGAAAGAATACGATAAAGCGTTTTGGAGATATAACCTCAAGTCTGATTTCTCAAGCTTTTCGTCGAATTCATTTGTGCCTTTTTTTGAGAACAGATGGATCTATCGAAAAGCTTTTAATAACTTTTTGCAAGCATGGTCTGAAGATGATCTGTACCAATTTTTGTGAAAATCGGAGTAACGCCCTAGGAGGAGTTCGAAAAAGCAGGTTTTTCGCAAAGTTCAACATGGTGGACAAACCATAAGTCGAAACCTAGCATGTTTGGTATCGTTGGACTCAGCAGGGATTCAGAAGTCTAAAGACATGACTCTTTTGAAAATAAGTTGACAACACCCATATTGATAAGCATTTGAATATTTGATTTTACCACTAGGTGGCGCTGGTCCGAAACTTCTCAGGCTCCTTTGGGGCATTGTGCTGATGACCCATACCAAGTTTCGTAATGATATGCTAATCCGTTCGTAAAATACAGCATTTTAGCACAAAATTCAAAATGGCCGATATGGTAAAATTGGACATCATTCGACTCGACATGATGCCCCGAATCCAACGAGACTAAATGTATGATTTTTGGACAAACCCATCAGAAGTTATAAGCAAAAAAAAACATTTTTCGTATCTCCAGACCAGTAGGTGGCGCTGCTCCGAAACGCTGCATGTCGCCTCAGGTCATGGTTGTGATGACATGTACCATGTTTGGTCTGAATATGATAAAGTGTTGCAGACATACAGCCTTGTGTCCAATTTAGGTGGTCTACGTTAAATTAATTTGCGTGTTATTTGAGAATGGTTGAGTTTATCAGAAAGCTTTTGATAACTTTTTGTCAGCATGGACTGACGATGATCTGTACCAATTTTTGTGAAAATTGGAGTAACGCCCTAGGAGGAGTTCGAAAAAGCAGGTTTTCCGCAAAATTCTACATGGCGGACAAACCATAAGTAGAAACCAAACATGTTTGGTATCGTTGGACTCAGTAGGGATGCAGGAGTGTAAGAAGATGACTCTTGTGAAAATAAGTCGACCACACCCAAAGTTATAAGCATTTGAATATTTGATTTTACCACTAGGTGGCGCTGGTTCAAAACTTCTCAGGCTCCTTCAGGGCATCGTGCTGATGACCCATACCGAGTTTTGTGATGATCTGCTAATGCGTTCAGAAAATACAGCATTTTAACACAAAATTCAAAATGGCCGATGGCCAAAATGGCTGATAGGGGAAAATTGGATATCATTCGACTAAGTATGATACCCCAAATCTGACGAGACCACATTTATGAAAATTTTCATGACGGAAAATGACGTCATAGGGTGCAATTGATTTGTCTTGACCCAAGGAATCAGAGGATTTTGTTTCTAACCCTTACGGTTCAAAAGTTATTAGCATAAACATGAGTGCAAATTTGGACAGCTGGTGGCACTAGAGGGATTGAGTTAGAGACTCCAAATTTGCTATGGCCAAAGGTCAGACTGTCTCTTACTGTGTGCCATTAATTTTCATCACTAAAACATCTAATTGTTAAATTTCCAGTGTTCCACCTATAATTAATTTGGCTGGACGTGCTGCCCAAAAAGGTGATTAACTGGTGTAGGTGGCAAAGGTCCTGTTGGTGTCCTCCATTCCTTTCAGGTTTGTCTGAGTCTGTGGCAGTAACATTGAGACTTTCAGATCTGCCCTGCTTGGTGTTGAGGGCAGCACTCAATCCGCGTTCAGACTTCTGGGTCTGAGAAATCCTTTATGCCGGCTGGTTTCAGCTGCTGGAAGTCTGAGAGCATCGCGATTCTGGCTGGCTGTGCTCCAGAACAGAGAGTTTGTCTTGGTAAGTCATCCCAGTCAAAGACTTCGGGCGAAATTTGATGTCTTATATGTTGGCATGGGCGCTGTGGTCTGCTAAGCAGCGGGCTCTGGCCCACCCCCTCTTTGTGCAGGGCTGGGGGAGCTTGTGCTGCTGCTGTGAAGTCCATCAGGGTGCATTTTCTTTGTGGGGTCCATTTGCAGTTGGTCGGACTGTTTCAGTTCTTTTTGGACCACAACGAGTTTGTCTCCCACGCTGCTGAATTGCCGAGTCAGTGTTTGGATTTCAGCTCTGCATGCAGATGGCCTTCAAGGGCCTTAGCTTTAGTGTCTCTTTAAATTCAAACAGTTCTTTACGTTCTTTAAGTGGCGAAGTTCAACAGCGGTCATAGCTGCCTGAAAACTGGTCACCTCCCTCAGTTGCTCTGCTCTGTCAGGGTCCTTGCATCTGTCCTGTGCCTTCTCACGCTGAGTGGGTTAGTTCTCTGTGGGACTCTGTGACTTGGAGCGTTCGTTCATTTACATCCTGTTGGAAGCCCATATGAGCATGGGCTAAGAAGAAGATGAAGCTCTTTGTGGCTCAGGCCGGGTGTCAAGTGTCTGCTTGTGCTGCCAATCTCGCCGTTCCTTGCTCTGCCGTTGCAGGTCGTTGACTGCTTTGGCTGAAGGGTGTCCATCACATTGTTCTGCTGGGTCTCCAGGGGGTCCTGGATGGCAGACCTGGATGTCCTAGGCAAACTGGCATACTTATGGGGACACGAGAGAGAGAGAGAGATGGCACAGGCAAATGCAAGTTTCGTACAGAACAGCTATGTGGGCCATGTAGGGAGTGAATAGCTGAAGTGGGGGAAGCCAGTATGAGACTTAGTGCTGGTCACAACTAAGGGGTTTGAGTATCTTTGTTGACAGCGGTAAGCTGTGTTGACTGATGACTGGGCTGGTACATGTCGTTAAACTATTACTCAGAATACTGATGGTTCTTTTTCCACAGGTTGTCACCATAAGGGTAACGAATAGAACAAACTGGTAGAAAAAAAAACAATAAGATGAAATCAGAAAGGGGAAAGGAAGAAAAGAGGGTTTTACCTATTTAGTTTTATTAGGAGATATGGCCAAGCAGGTATCACTTGTTCAAGTAATCACCTCATCTCTAGGCTAACAGAGAAACACCAAATGCCTTGAGGTCAAAAGGAAAAGAAACAAAGGGAAGTGTTTCTAGTCCTTTCCAGAGCCAAAAGTGCATTGGACGGTGGCCGTACTTCATGTACTCGGCACTAAGGAGTGAGGAAGGGTAGCTAAGAGATAGGAATTAGGATATTAATAACCTATAACTCATTATACCTCATTAAGGAAACAACAGTTTCTAGAACTACTGTAATCCTATAAAGAGAGGGTAGATGGTGATGGTAAAATAACAAAAAGAAAGTGAATGAAATAAAATAAGACACATAGAGGAGGAATAAAGTCGAAATAAAAATGAAATTAGAATTTACTTATAGATTTAGGAATCTAAAGGAAAGGTAAATAGACAAAATTGATTTAATTAAATTTTCAAATTTAACTAAATTCAACTTGGCTGCATAGGGATAGTCAGGTTAACAAAGTATTTGAATGAAATAGAAATAAAATTGAGGAATAATGTTAAAATACAAAGTGAACTTGTAATTTCCTTATAGCTCTAGGAGACTAAATGATAGGTAACTAAACAAATTGATTTAATTAAATTTCAATTTAAATTCAACTTGACTGAATAGGGATATTCAGGCTTAACAAAGTGAGTGAAGGAAATAAACTAAGATAAAATAGAATAGGGGAGGAATAAAGTCGAAATAATAAAGACGACCACACACACACACACACAAATGGTTTAAACCAGTGATGGGTGCCTTTGAGGCATGCCTTGTGAAGCTTCAGAACCCGTGCGAATCATTTGTCTTGCATCAGTGATTTGGAGCGTGTATCAAACTGCTAAAGTCACGTGATTTCAGTAAACGAGGCTTCGTGATGCGTCATAGCTGTTTCAAACTAATTTGAAATTTCAATGGTTTGTCTCTAAGTCTCATGGACCCATGTCTATACATGATTTGTATATGAAATGTGTATAACACATTTAAATGACGCATTTGATAAAGGGAAGAGACATTTTTTTAAAACTCTCTTGTTTGTCTGATTTGGCCCAGTTTTCATAAATGAGCCCTACAGTTTACTGAAATATCATGTCTTAACAGAAACCTCATGTTTAAGGATATTAGATGATTCGTTGATCGCCTTTAATTGATTACAACTTCAATAAAACATTTGTGAATAATAATAATAATACGTTTTATTTATATAGCGCCTTTCCAGGGCTCAAGGACGTTTTACAATTATCAAGGAAGAGATAATACAAGTAGACGATGATGAAAACAATAATGGACAGGGAAGCATACAGAAGAATAGAGTCAAATACAAAAATACAAACAGGACTTAAGAGACATAACATTCAGAGAAATATTAGAAATAATGCAGAGCAATCAATTCATCAAATCAGAGGTATAACATTCAGAAAACAGGTGAGTTTTGAGTAATGATTTAAATTCAGAGATATTATAAACACAACAGAGTGAGCGGGGGAGAGAATTCCAGAGTTTGGGTGCGATAGTACTGAATGATCTGCCCCCCATTGAAGAGAGGCGATGCCGAGGGACAACGAGGAGGCCAGAGTCAGAGGAATGTAGTGAGCGAGTCGGGGTGTAGGGGATGAGCATATTACAAAGATAAGAGGGAGCCAAGCCATGCAAAGATTTGAAAGTGAGCAGGATAATTTTGAATTTAATACGGTAGGCAACTGGAAGCCAGTGGAGATCATATAAAATTGGGGTGATGTGAGCAGAACGCTTGGTATGGGTGAGTATTCTAGCAGCAGAGTTTTAAATGTATTGTAATTTGGAAATGGAGCTGGCAGGTAGACCAATGAAAAGGGCATTACAGTAATCAAGGCGTGATGAGACAAATGCATGGATGACAGTTTCAGCTTCTTTGTTACTGATAAAGGGACGGAGTTGGGCAATGCAACGTAGATGAAAGAATGCAGATTTGGTAATAGAGGTAATATGAGACTGAAAGGAAAGGGTGGAGTCGATGATTACACCTAAATTTTTAACAGTATTGGATGTTTTGATGTGAGAACCAGCAATTTCACAGGTGAAATTGGTAGAAATATTGCTGGTAAGTGAGGGAGTTCCAATGAAAATAATCTCAGTTTTGTCCATGTTGAGTTTCAGAAAATTTTAATTAAGCCAATCTTTTATGTCTCTCACACAAGCGGAGATTTTGTCAGTTTGGGGAGGTAGAGTAGGTGTGCAGAGTGAGTATAATTGAATGTCATCAGCGTAAAAGTGATAGTTAAGACCATGATGTTGTAAAATCTGACCTAGTGGTATGATGTAAATTATGAATAATAAAGGCCCGAGAACGGATCCCTGGGGAACACCTCGCTTCAGGGGAACAGTAGGTAATCGAAAATCCTTAACTGAGATATAGAACTGTCTGTCAGAGAGATAGGAAGAGAACCAAGAAAGAGCAGTACCAGAAATACCCAAATCAGAGAGACGAGAAACAAGTAATTCAAGGGAGACGGTATCGAAGGCAGAGCTGAGGTCAAGTAGCAGAAGTATAGACAGAGAACCAGAGTCACCAGAAAGCCGTAGATCATTCACTACCTTTACAAGTGCAGTTTCAGTACTATGGAGGGGGCGAAAACCAGATTGAAAGGGATCAAAGAGATTATTTTCAACTAGAAAAGACTGGAGTTGGGAGGCAACAGTGCTTTCCAGTAATTTAGCTATGAAGGGTAAATTTGAAATAGATAGAACTGAGGGGTCGAGGTTGGATTTCTTGAGAACAGGGGTAACTGCAGCAGTTTTGAGAGGTAGAGGAAATGAAGCAGAGGTAAGAGATGTATTGATAAAGTGAGAGATAGGTGCAGAGATGGAAGAATGGCAAAGTGTCAGGAGAGAAGTAGGAGCAGGATCAAGTTGATAGGAAGAAGAGTTGGATTTCAAGATTAACTTAGAGACAGAAGATGGGGTCGTCAAAAAAAACAAGACAGAGTTTGACTGGATAGATTTGGTGGATAGTTGAGCTTTGTATCAGTAGAGAAGCATTGGTGGACAGCATCAGTCTTTTCAAGCAAATAATCCAGAAAAGAACAGCAAAGCTCATTTGAAGCTATGGTGTCTTGGGGTGGAGGTTTAGTAAGCTTATTTATTGTATTGAATAATGCTTTTGGCCTGTTACTTGATTTATGAATTGTGGCAGAGACAAAACTAGAGCGAGCCGAGATGAGAGCAGATTTGTATATTTTGAGATGATCAAGAAAATCTAAATAATGTACAGTAAGACCGGTTTTTCTGTAGAGACACTCAAGTCGTCTACCAGTAGCCTTAAGAATACGGAGCTCAGAGGTATACCAAGGAGAAGAGTGGGAAGAAGGGACACTTCTGGTCTTAATAGGAGCATGCTGCTGTAAGATTTCAGAAATTATGGAGTGATAGTTAGATAATATCATGGAGGGAGAAGATATATCAAAGACATCAGAGAGGTTCGAAGAAACAATAGAGGTACAGAATGATGCAGTATCAATAGCTTTCAGATTACGGTATGAAATAACAGTTTTAAGGCATTTCTTACGCATAGGCAGATTTAAGCTAAAATCAAGAAGTTTGTGATCAGAGATACCAGTGTCAGAGGAAGAGATGGAACAGATATCAACCCTTGATGTACAGATCAGATCAAGGATATGACCACGAGTATGGGTAGGAAAATGAACATGCTGAGTCAGATTAAAACATTCAAAAACAGACAGTAATTGATTAGTGTTAGAGCAAACAGTATCGACATGAATATTGAAGTCACCAAGCAGGAGAATGGGAAATGACAATGAACAGGCAAGGGTTAACAGTTCACTGACTTCAGAAAAAAAGTTGGACAGGGCTTTAGGAGGACGATAGAGAAAGATAATTATAAGAGAGTCAGCCTTCAATACCATATATTCAAATGAATTGGTATCATGAAAATTAATTTGCGTGAGTCGGAGATTGTCTCGATAAATGACAGCGAGACCACCCCTTTTACCATGCAGACGAGGTCTGGACAGATACTTATATCCTTCAGGTGCGAGAAGATTCATCTGCAGAAAATCATCCAGAACTTGCCAAGTTTCAGTGAGAAGAAAAATGTCAAGCTTATTGTCAGTGATAATTTCATTGAGATAAGGGGCTTTGTCCGATATTGATCGACAGTACAGAAGTGCAAAGTGACGATGCAGGGAATTCAAGTTAGCGGTATGTTGCTGGGCATCAGTGAGATAAATTAAAGAGCGATGTATAGTATTGCCGGCGGGTAACTGTCTGGTCATGGACGACAATCTATGGTTAATCCAGATGCACGGAAGGGAATCAGGCTTAGAGCAAAAGGTACTTCTGAAGACATGCCGTGAGCGGTGAATGTATCGTGGGCAGCAGAGAATCCCTAGACTCCGGCAGCATTTATACGTCACAGAATCGAGACGCGGGTAGCAGTTCAAGGCCCTTAGCTGTGATGGTAAATATCCAATATCCATTATGGAAGTGAGATAGAAAATGAGGCAGATAAAAGAAGAAAAAAGAAAAACTTTTGCCCGAGGCATGTTAGTACTGAGCAAATGCGAGCCGATCACAGGCAAAAACCACGTTAGCCAGGACCTGAACGCCACTTCACCAAAAACAGCAGAGACAACACACCCAGATAGCAAGCTATTAAGCTATTAAATGAACAGCGCAACCGACTGAGAGAGTGGTAACTCACCCATCAGAAGAGCCGAGCGTGGTGGAGGCGTTAACAGGTAGAGGGCTCGCAGCAGCCCGGTGGCAAGCTCACAGACAACAGGAGTTAGATAATGATAATAGTCAGTTCAAAGATCAGCAGTGAGAAATGGAGTAATCCAGACAGAATACTGAAAAAATAATCCAAACAGAACGGTGGAAAAACATGTAGAAAAACATACAAACAGTCCAGGTGTGAAGCGGCAGCACAGACGCGCACAGCGTTCTCGACCTGGAAGTGGAACACATCTTTAATGTTTATTAAAGATGTCTCGTTGAGTTAAGTTTTTGCTGCACTTACTGTTCTGACCAGCAGGGGTCACCAGCTTGTGGCGCTTTGAGCGGTTTGAAACAGTGAATCATTTGTGACGCAATTGATTCGTTTGATTCGGAGCTTCACAAAGCTTCGTATTCCCCATCAACAGTTCCAAAGTCCCTCCTAAAAAGGGTCCCAAAGTCAAGTCTTTGGTTCGAATGTTACACTTCATGCTCGAACGGGTCTAGGTGTTAGCAGGGTGCTAGCAGCTTTTAGTCGAGGTAAAGGGTTTAAACTTGTAGGGTATACGTGTAGGGTTGCTAGAGAGCTAGCTTTGGCTACACGCAGTTGTTGTTTGCACAACGGTCTGTGACGTGGGTGCTGTTATCAGACTTTTAGAGGTGTCTGCTCTCACACGCCCTGTTGTCATGCGTTGCCAAGAGACCAATGTTAGCTCACAATACAACCAGAATAGAGCAGAATTCTAATTGTGCTGTAAGTCTGCACTGAGAACCCTAGCGTGACAATGCATAACTCACAAATCACAACAGCACATCACTTCACAGACAATGGTGAATTGCTAGTTAGCTAGGCTAGAATTTACACCACAAATTCGACGCGACGGTTTCATATGAGCAGTCCAGTGCATTGATATGAATACGATGGCACAACGAATAGTAAAAAGGCCTTAATCAGTGGCTGAGGAGCGCCGCCCAGAACACCATTACTAACGCTGTAGTGAGATTTCTTCGTCAAACAGGTAAATTTATGCTGCTTAATCTGGGATTCTGTCATCAGAAGAAGGCTTATGCATTTAAAGCTGAAAGTGGGGGTTTCTTCGCCCAAGATCAGGTTAGTTTATGCTGGTACCCTTTTGTACGTGCTGCTAATCTGAGATTCCGTCGTCAGAAAAAGTCTTAAGCTCGTTTAACAACTGAAATTATGATTTCTTCGATAATTTCAGGTTAGCTTCTTCGTACAATTTAAACATGCATTATAGCACTGAGGAACTTTCTGCCGTTCAAGGGAACGTGCATTCAAACCATAGTTTTGCTGATTTTATCAGAAATGTGTATGTGCATGTATAAGATGTTAATAAAGTTTATGCAAAAACACATGATTGATTACTGGGTCTGTCTGCAAACAATTGCTTAAAATGATGCCTTTCGTTCTCCACCAAATGTAGCGAATTAACTCAAAGGGGGAATATTAATAATTATTCATAACTCATTATGATTATTAATTATGATTAATTATGAATATGTGAATCAGTTAATCGGATTAACTTGATGTAGCTACATTCAAATTAATATTACAATCAATTAACCTGTTTGTCCAGTGAACACTCAATGTTAATTGTTTATTAACTCTAAGAAATGTTCATTTCCAGGTTATGGAAAGCAACATTCTTATTGTACCGTACTACTCAGAGCAGGTAGTCAAGATCTAAATCATTTAAGAGGCAATTTATTAGCAGATGGAGTCAGAACCAAACATGTATTGTGCACAATCTTTATTAACTAACTCACAAACACATAACTAAACTAACAAACACATAACATACACGCACATACGTAAGTAAGAATGAGCAATGATAGAGTTGAACCGGAAGTGGGGCCGGAAATGGAGCTATAGGAAAAAGTCAAAGACAATCTGGAAAAGAATCATCAGTTTCCTCAGTAATAAAACACCTTTGCTGACAAAGGTGGTTTAAAAATCAATACTAAATCGCTGTTTAGTGTTCAAATGTACGATACTTGCAAGATGCCTTTAGGCTGAGGAGCATCGGATCTGCGGGCTGAGGAGAAATCTTGATGATTCGGTCCGAAGTTGTTGCCAGTATCTTCTGCGTTGGATGAAGTACTATGAAACAACTTAAGCTGTTAATTTGACTCTTAGTGGGGAACAAAGTTCTTTCTCTCTCTCATAGATGAGCACATGGCTGGGTTGTAGGCCGAGGCCTGCAGCCCTACAGGCCTTGGCCTGAAGAGGCCTGCAGCCAAAAAGGGGTCTCTTCAGTCGTCCAAGAAGCAAGAAAAAAAGAGAGGGGGAGGGGCGTTGTGCACTGGCTTTTAACCTCTGGTCAAAGTCGCACCTCTTAGGGTTGACCTGACCAATGAAGATGTTGTATTTCTGGGCGACAACACGTCTCTTGTCAGGGCTTTTACGGCCGAGCAAGATTAACTGGCTGAGTTTTTGAAGAAGAACTATTAAAGATTCTTGTAATACTGATGTGTTGCGCAGGTATGGACATACCGCATACACAAGCATTTAAATCTTCTCGATACGAACCCATAGACACTAAACATGGCATAATTGAAGTTACGTTAAATTTATCATAAAACAATGTGTACACACTGTGAGTACACTACAACAACGGTAATAATGGATACCATTTCCTGGGGGTGTGCATGTTTAACATAACAGCATTTATTAAACGGTCCCAATAGCTTCGTCTTTATTGCAATCAATAAAACTGGTTTATTGGCAAATTAGGTAAATGTGATAACTGCATTAAAATATGAATACTTAAAAAGTCAACCATTGATGGTTTTGTGTCAATGTACAGCGACTACAGAATGAACAGCTAACAGTTCACCGGAAATGCCCGAGCTGGCTTAACGAAAACCAGGAAGTAACCATGCATAAAGCCTATTATCATAAGATTTGTGAGTGATTTAGAGTACAGCAGAACTCGGTCAGATAAAGGCTTATTAAGGAAAGTTCCTGTCAAAAAAATTAATTGTATTAAAAGGGCAGCAATAAAAAATCCAGTGTTGAGCAGCATAACAGGTATTTGAAGCTGCTGGTGTCTCTGGAGTCTTGAGAACCTCTCAATGCAGGCTGGCAGTTGTTCGTAAAGATGCATTTCAGCCACCACTAACCAAACCTCACAAAGAGAAACATTTACAGTGGGTTTAGAAATACATAAAGACTAATTTTAAAATAGTTTTATTTACTGACGAATGCCGTACTACAATGGATGGTCTAAATGGATGGATTTCTGGATGGTTGGTGAATGGCCACCACGTTCCAACAAGACTGTGACGTCAGCAGGGAGCTGGCAGGTGATGATTTGGGCTGGAATATTGGGAAGAGAGATGGAAGGTCCCTTTAGGGTCTCTGAGGGTGTCAAAATGACTTCATCAAGATACTGTATGCGGAGTTCATAGCTGGCCATTTTCAGCTATGGTATAAAGAAGGATAGTGCCTTCTAAAAATACAATGCACTATGTACTATCCCATGCTGCAAAAAACACCACAGCAATAAAGCTGTTTGAAAATGTATTTCTAAACCCACTGTAAATGTTTCTCTTTGTGAGGTTTGGTTAGTGGTGGCTAAAATACAATTTTACACATAACTGCCAACCTGCGTGGAGAGGTTCTCAAGACTCCAGAGACACTAGCAGCTTCAAATAGGTTTTTTTTATAGCTGCCCTTTTAATACAATTAACTTGTTTGACAGAAACTTTCCTTAATAAGCCTTTATCTGACCGAGTTCTGCTGTGCTCTAAATCACTCACAAATCTTATGATAACTGAATGCAGAATATTGAACTTTCACACAATATTAGTTGTTTTCATGCCTTTTGCACAACATTGCACCATTTCATGCTTTTCATCTTCAGAAAGATCTTTCTTCCTCGTGTAGAATCATCGACATCCTCTGTGATATTGACTGTTTTTTTTAGCATTAGCCCTCGGCATATTGTGCTACTGAAGTTCTTACTTTATATTCTCGGGGCGTGTTGAAAAATGTCACCAAGTGAGTAGTTAAATTAAAGAAATACCAGGAGCAGAGAACTTTACGACTTCTCACACCGCCATCTTACCGGAAGTCCCCGTTTACGGGAACATTTTGACATATTTTTGTGTGTATTTGTCCATTCAAGTGAAAAAGACATGGAAGAGAAATCATTTCAGTATTGAGCTCTATTCAGTATGAGAGGTGGCTTTCTGTGCACACCTTTTGCACAGCACAGAACACAGTGCTGGTTCCGGTTCCGGCTGACCTAATTTATGCAGCCTAACAATCCTTTAACGGATTTGAAAATATAATTTTGTACATACACAAAAGTAAAGACTCATAACTCATAACTCCAAAACTATAGCAAGTAGAGTCAAAAGGTAGGTATTGTTTGGACATTCTCATGCTAAGAAACTGCTGATAAAATACAAAAATATATTTTTTATTGTACAATACAAAAATTATTGTAATTTTACATATATTTCTTATTTGACATGCAATAACTCAGGAAGGAAATAAGGTAGGAGGACAATTCTTTTTTGTTGAAGTTCCTCTACATGTAAGCTGCATCTGATTCAAATTCTGGTGATAGCATAAAGTAATCAAAACTTACAGCATTAGTCTTTTTGTTTAGCCCTTGACACCCCTAATGGGCATTTTTAAAATCGTTCCTCCATGAGGAACATCTTGTGATCAATACAAGGGATTATGTTGATTTTGGACTCATTTCAATCGGAAGCGTACTGTAAGTAATGATGTGCCATTTTCTACGATCTATGCATGTTTAATGAAGTTATAATCGAAAATGCCAAGTGAAAGGAATATCTCTTGATTGACTTATTGGATTTTGTTGTATTTTAGACTCATTTTATTCATGAGAATCTGCTGTAAATAATGATGTCAATTTTCCACAATCGGAGCATGTTTCATGAAGTTACGAGCAAAAACGTGGCATAAATGCCGCATCAGTATATTAATTACGGGTCTTGCGGTGGCTTCACTTACAACAACTCGCTAAAGTTTAGTCAAAGCCCAAAACAATTTTGCTTGTTGTATTCTACGCAAGACCTTTCAAATGACATATGATTATCTGAGCTGTATGATGTTTTTGACATTGCAGCATAGTACAATTTTTTTTTTTTTCAGCAAATAACTGTTTACATTCATTAAAGTTCAGACTCTAAGCTTTCAAATGACACCTATTTTGTGTTGATAAAGGCAGTGGTTTTGAAAAATATGATTAGTAATTTTTTTGTAGCCAGGTGGCGTCCACGGGCGGTACACTCCGGTTTAGCGGTTTAGTATTCAATATGAAATGTAATATGCAAAATGGCAATTCAATATTTAAAATGGAAATGCAATATGTAAAATGGCAATGCATTTCTGTATTTAAATTTACATTTTCCATATGTGCAACGTTTGGAGCAAAATGATAATTCAAATTCAATAATATAATTTACATTTGCTATTTCCTATACTAGTTTTAACATGTAATTTAAACATTTTAACGCATTATAAGTTGCCAAATTAAAATTAAAATGTATTACAGAAATGGTTATATATGTTTAACATGTTCAAGCAAAAACTGTAGCAAAATGACATTTAAATGTTATTTTTCTTAATACACTCGAAAAGAAATTAAGGTTTTTGAGGAAAACATTCCAGGTTTTTTCTCCATATAGTGGAGTTCAGTGGGGTTCACAGGGTGAAAGGTCCAAATTGCAGTTTCAGTGCAGCTTCAAAGCGATCTGCACGATCACAGACAAGGAATAAGGGTCTTATCTAGCAAAACGACCGGTCGTTTAAAAAAAAAAAAAACATTTTAAATTTTAAACATTGTACTTCAACAAAAAAACTTTACAGCTCCCTATATCAGTCCATTCAAATGTTTAAAATACATAGACACAATATACAATATGTTGCGATAAACCAAAAATAAAAAAATAAACAAACAAACTAACATTAAACAAAAGGAGCAGTTTGCACAATCTACATTCAGAGCGTGTCTTTTTGGGGGTCAACCAGCGTACAAAATGTGCGACGAAGGCGCCTCCCTGATTGTCTCGTTAAGATGACGCAGAAGTGCGTTCCAAAAAAAGTGCGTTTTTTTTGACCCCTACACCCTTCATCCCTTCGAAGCTCTCACTCCGGAGGATAAACACTTTGAAGGGATTAGGGCATAGGGAAGAGCCCTTCCGAATGGAACGCAGGGCCTTATTCCTCGTCTGGGATCATGTAGAGCACTTTGAAGCTGCACTGAAACTGCTATTTAGACCTTCCACCCGGTGAACCCCACTGAACTCCACTATATGGAGAAAAATCCTTGAATGTTTTCCTAAAAAAAAACCTTAATTGCTTTTTGACTGAAGAAAGAAAGACATGAGCATCTTGGATGGGGGTGAGTAAATTATCAGGAAATTTTCATTTAGAAGTGAACTAATCCTTTAGTTTAAAGCAACACAATGGAACATTTGCTCACGGTTCTCCCATGTGGTTGATAAGCGCAATTGTCTGTTACCAGTGTCGTAAATACTGTTGCTGTATAAGCTTCCCTGTGGGCAGCGCAATACACGTGAATTTGTTGACTAAGCTGACGGAACAGGTGAATGCAGAAACCTCTTTTGGAAACCATGTCCACCAACTAGGTAAAGTAGCCCGTGCTACACTAGATCATACCGTGCAAGCTATCAAGACCGGCAACATTACCTTATCTCTCGGCTACCTTGCAAGATTTCAAGATTCTTTGAAAGTGAAATTAGAACAATCCGTACAGTGCAATCACACATAAATTAGTGCAAGCTAAACATCTAATTTAAATAGAAAATAATTTAAGCAGAATTTCCAAAGAAACAATACAGTAACTAATATACAATACAATATTTCAATAAATATACCACAAAAAAAAAAAAAAAAAAAAAAACACAAGCCAAGTCAAGTCACCTTTATTTATGTAGCGCTTTTTACAAAGTAGATTGTGTCAAAGCAGCTTTACAGTGATGACTGGTATGTAATTTTTGGCTGCACAGCAGCTCTTAAAGAAAATGGTGTCATTGTCCAGCTTAAGTAAATTCAGTATTGATTCATTCTGTTGTAAGAATCAATAGTTATTAATTTAGTTAATTTATCTATATCAGCACTGGAGTAAACAGTGATGTCATCCAGCTCAGTTCAGTTCGCATACAATGGTGTCAATGCAGGCAGATCAAAACACTGTTGAATATCAAATGTCAAGTGTCCCCAACTAAGCAAGCCAAAGGCGACGGCGGCAAGGAACCAAAACTCCATCAGGTGACATCAGGTGGCAAACAGGTGTTAAAATGGAGAAAAAAAACCTGGGAGAAACCAGGCTCAGTCAGGGGGCCAGTTCTCCCCTGGCCAACAGTGAAAAGTGCATGATTATGATTCAGGCAGCATTCATAAGTCCGATTGGGATCGCAACAGTCAAGGTATTTATTCCAGTTCCATCTATTTGAGGATCGTATTCATCACGCCGGTATGGGACGGTTTGTTGACAGCCACTGGCTGTCGTGTCGATGAGGCCTTCACAGGGGATGATCTAGTTGACACAATCTCTGCTGACACTTCAGAGCTGTGCTGTCGTCGTGTCTAGGCGCACGTCCTCGATCTCACCTGGATACAGCCCGGATTCCAGCTGACTACGGTAAACCTCGGAATAAACAGAGAGACTAATATTAGTGTAGATGCCATTCTTCTTCTGATGTAACGAGTACATCTGGTGTTCCCGGTTCCGGCTGACCTAATTTATGCAGCCTAACAATCCTTTAACAGATTTGAAAACATCAATTGATAATGTGTTGTGTATGCCAGGGTAAAGAGATGCGTTTTTAGTTTAGATTTAAACTGACAGAGTGTGTCTGCTTCCCAAACAATGCTAGGAAGACTGTTTCAAAGTTTAGGTGCCAAATAGGAGGAGGATCTACCACCTGCGGCTGATTTTGATATTCTAGGTATTATCAACTGGCCTGAATTCTGAGATCGCAATAGACGTGAAGGACTATAATGCATTAAGAGCTCGCTCAGGTACTGGGGAGCTAAACCATTTAGTGCTTTGTAAGTAAGTAGCAAGATTTTAAAATCTATACAATGTTTAACAGGGAGTCAATGCAGTGTTGACAGAACCAGGCTAATATGGTTATACTTCCTTGGTCTAGTAAGAACTCTAGCTGCTGCATTTTGTACAAGCTGTAGTTTGTTTATCAAGCGAGCAGGGCAATCACTCAGTAGAGCATTACAGTAATCTAGCCTTGAGGTCATGAACGCATTAACTAACTGTTCTGCATTTGTCATTGTGAGCATATGTCGTAGTTTAGATATATTTTTAAGATGGAAGAATGCGGTTGTACAAATGCTAGAAATGTGGCTTTCAAATGAAAGATTGGTATCAAAGAGCACACCCAGGTTCCTAACTGACAACGAAGACTTAAAGGGGTGGTTCATTGCGATTTCCCTTTTTAGCTTTAGTTAGTGTGTAATGTTGCTGCTTCAGCATAAACAACATCTGCAAAGTTACAGCGCTGTTCAATGCAAACAGAGACATTGTCTTTTAAAGTTATGGCAGTTTAATGCCTACAAAAACGATCAGTTTGGACTACAACAAGCTTCTTCCCGGGTTGGTGACATCATAAACCCTGCAATTAACAAATACTGCCCCCGGGAACACACAACAAAGTGGGCAAGGCCATGTCGCGTGCATACAAGTCTTCTTCCAAGGGACGCTGGACTTCGGGAACAATGTTTAAAATTTATGTTTAATTCTGTTCCTGACAATTTTAACGCTAATTTAGCTGTCTGTGCTGCACATTTTACGGAAGACAGCTTCCAGAATCTACACGAGCTCAATGCTGGATTTACACAAAGGCTATTACTGAAAGATGAAGCAGTTCCCACTTTAAAAGCAGATGCTGCTGTTTATGGGCCCCAACCTGTAAGTATCTTTTATTTTTTTTTTATAAAGTTATATAGTTTCTGGGACGTAAACAAAGACCAACGTGGTTTGGCTTTACTAGCCAGTTAGCTAAATTCTATTTCATACTTCAACAAACGTCAACAAACACCAACAAACTTCTATGTAATCACACCAGCGAACTTCTGTTTGTGTTTGTTGGCGTTTCTGTTATCAGTGTACAGCATTGTTTCATTACGGCTTTTATGTTGTGTTTACCCACATGCTCGTTCATGCTATAAATTAAACAATAACAATAAGCAAAAATGCTACTACTCAGTCATATATTCAGCTACAGTAAAGCTTTAATCAGAACACTATAGGACAGTAGTAACATTTACAAGTGACAGCATATCTAAACACTTTGAGACAAATACAAACAAAAATACTTAAAATAAAAATAAAACGTCCATTAAAATCCGTGCTTGCAGAGGTTCTGCTGGACCATCTTCATTATTACTGCTATCTGGGTCTGATTCGGGCTCAAATTGATACGGCAATATTGACGCCATTATTTACATTTCCAACAAAGCATAGACTGGACTTTGACCGAAGCACATGCGATGTTTGCCCGTAATGGTAAGGGGCGTGGCGTTTCCGGACAACGTGAATCGTGACAACGTGTTCCGGACAGCGAACACAATACACAGGGCCAGCTAACCAATCTCAGTCCATTGTGTATTTCTGAGGGAGGGGCTTCATAGAACCAGGAACTCATCAGAGTGTTTTTAAGAGAAAGGAAACAGCGGTGTAGAATAAAGGTAAAATATATGAAAAATACAGCTTTTTTTTTTTTTTTTTAAAACAAAGCATTAAGACATGTTAAACTGTGCCTCATAAACACAATCAAGCCTAGAAAAAAACAAAAACAGTAAATCACCCCTTTAACAGAACAGCCATCAAGTGTTAGACAGTATTCTAGGTTATTACGTGCAGAGGTTTTTGGTCCAATAAGTAGAATCTCTGTTTTTTTCTGAATTTAGTAGTACGAAATTACTGGTCATCCAATTTTTTATATCAGCTATGCATTCCGTTAATTTTGTGAATTGGTAAGTTTCGTCAGGGCATGAAGAAATATAGAGCTGAGTATCATCAGTGTAACAGTGAAAACTAACGGCATGCTTCCTAATGATATCTCCCAAGGGTAGCATGTACAGAGTGAACAGCAACGGTCCTAGTACTGAGCCTTGTGGTACTCCATACTGAACTTGTGATCAATATGACATCTCTTCATTTACTACTACAAACTGATAACGGTCAGATAAGTATGATTTGAACCATGCCAATGCAATTCCACTAATGCCAACGTAATTTTAGAGTCTAAAAAGAATGTTGTGATCGATAGTGTCAAATGCAGCACTGAGATCCAGTAACACTAGAAGACAGATACGTTTTTTAATAAGAGGTTTAATAATGGCCAGCTTAAAAGTTTTTGGTACGTATCCTAGTGATAAAGATGAATTAACGATATTAGGAAGAAGATCTATGAAGCATCTCTTTCAATAGCTTAGTCGGTATAGGGTCTAACATACCTGTTGTTGATTTTGATGATTTAACAAGTTTAGACAATTCTTCCTCACCTATAGCAGCGAATGAATTGAATTTTTCCTCAGGGATACTACAGTGCACTGTCTCACGCGATACTGTAGTAGACAAATTATGGTTATAATTTTCTCTCTAATATTATCAATCTTGCAAGTAAAGAAGTTCATAAAGTCATTACTGCTGTGCTGTTTGGAAACATCAGAAGTTGAAGCTTTATTTCTCGTTAATTTAGCCACTGTGTCAAATAAATACCTAGGGTTGAGTTTTTCTTCTAAAAGATTGGAAAATCTAGCAGTTTTTAAGGTCTTTCTGTACTCAATCATTCTCTCTCTCCACGAAATGTGAAAAACCTCTAGTTTTGTTTTCCTCCAGCTGCGCTCCATTTTTCTAGCTGCTCTATTAAGGGCCCGAGTGTGCTCGTTGTACCACGGCGTTGGACTAATTTCCTTAATCTTTTTTATGCACAAAGCAGCTACTGCGTCTAATGTGCTGGAAAAGAGAGAGTCAATAGTTTCTGTTGCAACATTGAGTTCTTCTAAGCTGTCTGGTATGCTAAGGCGATGAAACTGATCAGGAAGATTATTTATAAAGCAATCTTTAGTGGTAGAAGTGATTAGGGATGTGCCGATCCGATCCGATCCATTTTTGCCGGTTCGGGTATCGGCCGGATGGGACCGATCCAAATCCACCATAAAGTTTCCGTGCACTATATTCCAAGTGTTCTGAAGCCATTCCATAGTTTAATTTGATGTACAGATAAATATTTAAGTCGTTAAATTAAAGTTCACGTAAATGCCTCCCTCCGCTGCGGCTGTCAGTCATTCTCAATTCAGCATTCAAACTGCGTGTTGCATTTGGTTACAACACAATGAAACTCTCTCCAAGATGATTCAGTGTTTCTATTATTATACTTCATCTGTAGACAGATACCGGTAATACAACACGCATCAATATATCTTCACTTTGTGCTTTGAACTTTTCAGTGCGGAGCGCTGCCGCTGCGCGCTGTGACTCCATAATGCTTCAAGTGCATCATTCTGCACACGGGATGCGCATAAACGCTTTGTGCCGCTCTGTGTGGGAGCCGTTCATATTATAATATCATATCATATCATATAATACTTTTGCGCAATGAAAGATTGTTAATAGCACTTCTTTGTTCTGTTCTATATATCATATGTTGCTGCCTTATTAAAAAAACTCCGCTATAAATTTAAAAGAATTGTATTTTAATGTTATAGTATATATTTAAATATAAATATAAATATATTTAATTTGTGTCATGTATGACTCAAACATTAATGAAAAACAAGTCATGAGTCATGGATGAAGGAGTCAGCTGGACTGTTTATTTTGAATGTCTACCAAACTAGTGAAGCTATTGGTTTATTTACAGTTGTTGCACTGATGCACAATTATTTAATAAATAATTCACTACAGTTGTGTCTATTTGTTATTTTGTTTTACAGAGTTAGGAAAGTAATGTTTAAGTCCAGCCTGATGCCTTGCACAAAAGAATGATCCCAGTTTCTTCCACACAGTGAGGCATACAGTTTATTAGGTAATTTAGCACTTTTTTTATTATTACTTAAATATAGGATCGGTATCAGCCGATACTGAATCCCAGGTATCGGAATCATATCAGAAGTGAAAAAGGCAGATCGGAGCATCCCTAGAAGTGATAGTTCTACCATATTTGTGGCAGTGAGGCGGTTTAGCAGCCTTGGCTAAATGTAGTATACACAAGACTAGTTAATGATCTGAGATGTCATCGCTCTGCTGCAGAATTTCAACGGCATCAATATCGATTCCATGTGACAATATTAGATCTAAAGTATGATTACGACAATGAGTGGGTCCTGACACATGTTGTCTAACTCCAGTAGAGTTTAGAATGTCTGTAAATGCCAATCCCAATGCGTCTTTTTCATTATCTATATGGATATTAAAATCACCAACAATTAGGACTTTATCCGCAGCCAGTACTATCTCCAATAGAAAAATCAGCAAATTCTTTGATAAAGTCTGTATGATGCCCTGGTGGCCTGTATACAGTAGCCAGCACAAATTTCAAATGTGATTTGTCACTCTCCAACACATTACATAATGTTACATAAAGCACCATTACTTCGAAGGAATTATAATTGAAAGACTTTTGAGTAATACTAAAGATATTACTATAAATTACAGCAACACCTCCCCCTTTTCCTTTCCGACGCGGTTCGTGTCGATAATAGTAACCTTGAGGGCTAGACTCATTTAAAGTAATGTAATCGTCTGGATTTAGCCAGGTTTCTGTCAAACATAGCACATCTAGATTATTGTCTGTGATAATATAATTTACAATAAGTGCTTTTGAAGAAAGGGATCTAATATTCAGCAACCCAAGCTTTATAATTTGTTCATCAGTATTATATTTGTTTTTTTATTTGTTGAACATCAATTAAATTTTTACCCTTAAATGGGTTTGGGAGTTTTTTGTATTTACTGTACTAATGTGGGGTACAGACACAGTCTCTATGTGATATCTAGGTGAATGAGTTTCTATGTGTTGGGATTTATCTGACTTCTGTGACGTGAGACAGCTAGCAGACGATCGGTTTAGCCAGAATATCTGCTTCCTGACCTGGGCCCCAGTTTGTCATGTTTCAGCTCTAAGATTATGTGCCATATTACTAGAAGAAGAGAAAAGCGGCACCATCCCAGGAGGGATGAATACCATCTCTTTTCAACAGGTCAGGTCTGCCCCAAAAACTTTTCCAATTGTCTATGAACCCTATATTATTCTGCGGACACCACTTAGACAGCCAGCCATTGAGTGATGATAGTCTGCTAAGTATCTCATCACTCCAAGGAACAGGAAGAGGGCCAGAGCAAATTACAGTGTCTGACATTGTACTTGCGAGTTCACACACCTCTTTAATGTTAATTTTAGTGATCTCCGACTGGCGAAGTCAAACATCATTAGTGCCGACGTGAATAATATTAGTATTTTAGTATTTATAATAGCATTTACGATTAGCATTAGCCAGCAACATTTTAAATTTGCTTTGATATCAGGCACTCTGGCTCCTGGCAAACGTGACTATGGTGGCTGGTGTCTCCATTTTCACATTCCGTGTAATAAAATCGCCAATAACTAGGGCACTTTCAACAGGATTCTCAGTGGGTGCGTCACTGAATGGGGAGAACCTGTTTGATGTTCTAATCAAAACGGAAGAGCTGTGTTTTTCCCCACGACTAGGCCGTCTCACGGTCACCCAATTGCCCTGCTGCGCGGGCTCTACAGCCGGAACTGAACAATGTACAGAGTTCACTAAGCTAGTCACATCCAAAACAGTATCTAAAGCCCTTACATTCTTACTATCCTCGATTAAAGTTTGGATGCTTGTCTCTAATTCTGAGTTTTTATTTGTCAGCCTGACTATCTCCCTACATTTATGACATGTGAATCCCAGAGCGATGACAGAGAAAACTAAGCTAAGCATGTGACAGGCAGAGCAAGTAACAATAGAAGAAGAGGATGACATGACTCACCGTGTTCGTAGACTGATCCGACTTACCACAGCTGTTTGATGAATGCGTAGAAAAAGGAGCGTGTGAGAGACTGATGACAAGTTAACAAGCTAGCGAAATGCTAGCGCGTTGCGACGTCAGATTAATGCGATAGGCAATATTAGATATATGGTAATGATAATATAAACAACAAGAAATGATAGTAAGAGATTCAAAAACAAAGTTATAAGGAGCTACAGATGCAAACCACTCTGAGCAGCGAGGCAGACAGGAGCAGACAGGATGAACAGTCAAATATTGCACAGAAATATTGCACGGTAAGCAGAAAGTGCTGCATGATATTGCACACAATAAGAGAGTTATACAACAGAATATACACACAAACTGAATAATATAAGATATAAACTTATACTACATGGACACACACAGGTGTACAGAGGATGTTGTTAACCTGTGTCGGTTGAGGTATAAGATGCATTTCTCAGTTTTTATATGTGTGCGTGTGTGTACTCTGGCAGTGTTCAGCTCCCGTATAGCGCTGGGGTAAAAGCTGTTCTTGAGTCTATTGGTCCGTGATTTAATGGACCTAAAACGTTTACCAGAGGGCAGCAAAACAAACAAATAATGTCCAGGATGGAAAGGATCCTTTAAAATGTTTGCTGCCCTTCTAAGGCAGCGTGCGGTGTAAAGCTCTTTTAAGGAAGGCAGAGGACAGCCAATGTTTTTTTGTGTCGATTTGATCACTCCCTGGAGAGCTTTCTTGTTTGCTGCTGAGCTGTTGGCGTACCACGTAGAGATGCAGTAAGTTATCACACTTTCAATAGCACAGCGACAGAAGGACACTAGCAGCTGCTCTTGTAGATGGTTCTTTCTCAGAGTCCTCAAGAAATAGAGTCGCTGCTGTGCTTTTTTGACTGCTGCTAAAGTGTTTATGCTCCAGGAGAGATCCTCAGCAATGTTCACACCCAACAATCTGAAGGCCGGAACCCTCTCCACGCAGACCCTGCTGATATGCAATGGTGTAAGTTTTGTGTTGTGCCTTCAGAAGTCAATGATGAGCCCTTTGGTTTTAGAAGCATTCAGAGCCAAGTTATTTGCCATGCACCATTCTGTCAGTCTCTGAATTTCATCTCGGTAAGCTGTTTCGTCTCCTCCTGAGATAAGTCCAACTACAGTCGTGTCATCTGCAAATTTTATGATAGTGTTGGTAGGATGGATTGAAGTGCAGTCATGAGTATAAAGGACATAGAGAAGTGGACTTAACACGCAGCCTTGTGGGGCACCTGTACTCAGAGTTAAGGTAGAGGAGAAATGGGGGACTAACCTAAACGTCTGAGGGCGGTTAGTCAGGAAGTCCTTAATCCAGTGACAGATAGATGGGGAGAGACCTAAGTTCAGCAGTTTAGCTACCAGCCTGTCAGGGATGACTATGTTGAATGCTGAACTATAATCAATAAAAAGCATCCTCACATAGCTGCCTCGGCATTCCAGGTGAAGAAATGCTGTGTGCAGGGAAGTAGCAATGGCATCTTCTGTGGACCTATTGGTTCTGTATGCAAATTGATGTGGGTCGAAGGTGTCTGGGAGGCTGGCTTTGATATGCTGCTGAACCAACTTCTCAAAGCACTTCATAATAACTGGGGTAAGTGCAACCGGGCATTAAGTCATTAAGCATTCATCAAACAGTCATTAAGACCACTGATGACTGTTTTCTTCGGTAATAGGATAATTGTTGCTGACTTCAGGCAGGATGGTATAGTGACTGTTGACAGGAACAAGTTGAAGATCTTTGTGAAGACTGCAGAGAGCTGATCCGCGCATTCTTTGAGCACCCTTCCCATCATTCCATCTGGACCTGCAGCCTTCCTTGTGTTAACAGCCCTGAGCACACTCCTCACCCTGTGTTCCTGTATTGTGAATGGGGGTGCATGTCCGTTGGGGGCGGGTGTGGGTAATGTGACCATCTCTGTCACTTTCACATCAAAGCGGGCAAAGTCAGGAGAACAGTGACTATCTATGATGTTGGCATTGGTGCACCAGTCCTCGTGTATGTAAATACAGAGCCCACCACCCTTGGTCTTACCGGAATCGAAATGCTAACCGTCCAGCTAGCTCCATAGCGGCGTCAGGTATGAGCGGGTTCAGCCATGTCTCTGTTATCAAAAGAATGCAGCAGTCCTTCATGATATTGTTCGTGGCGATCAGCAGTTGTAATTCGTCCCTTTTGTTGGCAAGTGATCTGGCGTTGGCGAGAAATACACTAGGAAGCGGTGGTTTACGGGATTGTTTCTTTAGCCGAACTAATAGGCCCCGACCGTCATCCACGCTTTTGCTAGAGCCGATAACAATCCATGGAGAGCCTGGTGTCCTGGCTATTTCCTCCGGTATGTTGTGTAACTTAAGAAATTCGCTTGTAACTACTTGATTACATTGAAAACCAATGTTTAGGATGTCTAGTCGACTGTAACTGTGATTCGCCTGACTGATTTTAGCAATTACGAGTAGGCAAACAAACAAAAACACTAACGAAAAGCACCGAACGGGAGAGGTTAAAGCCGCTGTGTCTATGCGTGCCGCCATCTTGCGGAAAGTGTTCACAATTTACGGTTATAAATTGTGAACCTGTAGTGCACCAATGAACAACCTGAACACAATCTAATAACAAATAAGGTCAAAAGAACAGAAGTGTACAAAGAAAGAAAAAAAAAAGTACATATAAGACTTACAAATCCAGTAGCAGGAAGGCTAGGTCTCCATCCATTTTGCAACCTGTTCCCTCTTTCAGCTTGCATCACCAAGTGTAAGCCCGTCTGATATTGATTCATGTTTGGGCTCGTGTCCGATCACTCTCTCTCATTCTTTTCTTCGCTTCCTCCAACAAAACCCTCTTTGGTTTCTTTGCTGGCTCTGCCATGGCGTTAGTTTTGAGACTTGCATATGAGATTGTTTCGTCTTATAGTTAGCTGTTGGCTAACTCCACCCAGGCTACGAGTAAAATATGTGATGTATGCCGTAAAGCAAGTCTCACTCTTCCGCTGGCAGGGGATGGATGGGGCTGTGTGTACCAACCCGAACACGAAACTTGCAGAGTGTGGTTGTAGCCGCTAAGAGGCTGCTCAGGTAGCAGCGGCAGTAGAATTCGTCCGGTTAAGAGTTGTTCTACCACTGAAATAGTTTGACATTATTTTAAGGTCGAAAAACTACACAGTGTTGCTTTAACATGACGGCACATACTAGTCGATGAGTTGAATCAACTCCACAGCAACTACATAAATTTATCCACTAACCATTCAGAAACGTCCAGTTGCATTCTAAAAGTTGTAACTTCTTCCTGAGTCTCTCCATCAGTGTCCGACTGCGGTTTGAACAATGTAAGGCTGAACACCCTTACTGACATTCGTCATTTTGGCTGTGTGAGATTCTCCAGGTTTGTTGTTGTTAAGCAACTGAAGTGCTTTTGGAAAGCAGGCAGAGAGCAGCAGCTCATTTGCATTTAAAGGGACACACAAAAACGGCATGTTTTTGCTCACACCCAAATAGGGGCAAATTTGACAAGCTATAATAAATTATCTGTGGGGTATTTTTAGCTGAAACTTAACACACACACACACACTCTCTCTCTCTCTCTCTCTCTCTCTCTCTCTCTCTCTGGGGACACTTATATTGCATCTTATGAAAAGGGGCATAATAGTGTAACGATCGGCCCTATCGGTCGAGTTTACATGTATTAAAATGGGGTCAGATTAAACTGTGTGAGCTTTTGGAGTGTTTAAAAAAAAATGAGACAGACAACAGAAATTAATAAATAAGGTGTATTTACAATATTCACAAGGAACTTAAAACAACACAATAAAACTAGAATAACTTAGGCTGTTAAAAGTGTGGAGTCCGTTTGCACCATACCCTAAAACAGTCCATAAGAATCCTAGCGTGATGTAAGTCCCAATGTGAAAGTGTCCACCAGTGTATATACAAAGTCCACAGAAGTGATAATCCAATGAAGAGTGATGGAAAGGTAAGTCCATAAAATGTAACTCCACAGTCCAGCTAGTATGTTTGTAATGAGAGAGAGATTGTTTGCCATGCTGCCTCCTTTATGTTGGCTTACTTCCTGGTTCCTATCATGTGATCAGTCACATGACAGGCAGACCCATACACATTTAAAGACATACACACATTAAAATAAGTAAGAGGAATAAAATGGCTAAGACAACATGTAACCCAAATAAAACTCAAATATACATAAAAACCATCATGTTATATATATTGAGCGGTTAAAACACGTGTCTTATGTGACAGTGTCACAATAGGTCCCCTTAAAAAAAAAAAAAAAAAAAATCCTCCTTTCTACTGCATAGGCAGTAAAGATTTATTGAAAGCCCATTTTGTCAACAGCGAAGTACCCCTTTAAGACACAGAAAGCTACTGTAACACCACCTATAACATATCACTGAAACAGATGTCCCAAAGTAACAAACAAATCAGAAAACTTGGAGTCTCTACTCTGCTGAAGGTGTAAGTCTGGAGCAGAATTACATGTTTTTCTAAACAATGGAAGATGGAACTGTTTGGGAAACCAGTTTAGAAATATTTATATTAGCAGCTCCATTTCTGTGGCAGCATGAAAACATTGCTCTGTTTTTGTTTGTTTGATTTGAGCATCCAGACCAGCCCAAATTATAAACAGATGAGAGAGCCCTTCAAATTAAGTGGTTAAATCATATAAAAACAATGCAAGAAAGACTGATAATCATTTTTATTTTTGATGATTTGCAAAGAATTTAGCCAAGAACTGTTATGGGACCAAGCAGCACCATGTTGGACTCTGTTTTATCTGAAAGGAGAAAAAAAAAAAAAAGCAATTTGTCATAGATCCAACGATATTCATAGTATACAATGAAAGGTAGCAGGAAGCAGAGGGGAAAATGTAGAATGTAGTTTTCCATGGTTCTTCTGCTGCTTCTTGAAAGTTGTGATGGTCTCAACAGAAAACTGAAGAAACTGTTTATAACACATGGTACTGCCTTTTGTTGGCATGATGTGGCCTAGGTTAAAGCTTACCTCTACTGACTGAACTTTTTGGTAGTCTACTCCACTTGCCAATATGTTTCTGCTTGATGACATCACAAGTATTCTTACAGCATTCACAAAGCTCATCCTTACCATCCACACTGATCCACCTTCAGAAAGCAACAAGTCAAATTAACGAGACAGAAGGCATCATAAATATTAGAGATGTAATCTAATGCAAATACTGTATTTCAAACAAGTTTTATTTGTATTTTTTGTTTTCTTATACCCTTAGGTTCACATGTACATATTTCTGTCAGGACCACTATCATTAAAGATGATTGACAATTAGCATAGAGTTTGGATTGGCGGTATGGTTCTGTTCAAGCAACTCCCTGCCCATTCAGCATGAACAAGAGCAGGGAGAGCACCGATAACCCCCCTTAGGGTAAACAGAACAGAACCAACATAAGGTATGCGATATCATTATTGTTCTTAATGACAATAATTTAATGTAACAAGAAAATTAGTCCGATTCAAAGATGTATATCAGAAGGCCAAGTCCTGACTGGATGAGAGGAGGAGCTAGGGATGGAGGAGGATAATTAGCTCCTGAGCAACGTGATAAAACTGCTGATAATACTGAATGGACCTATAGGGATGTTGTGATAGGCGTCGAATTCATATAGGTTGACATGGATCAGCGGAGTCAGCTGATGCAAGCTTGACTAACGTGACCTGTCAGAACTAACGCTATGCTTGATTTGTAAAAGATGAAGAATTTGATTCAGTTTTTGAAATTCTTTATTCTGTGGCATTGTGTTATACTGTATTATTCAATCATGCCAGTGAAATAAAAAGTGCTGAATTTCTTGTAAGCATGTTTTATTTCTTAGCACAACAACAACTTGACTCATACCTGTTTCCAGAATAGGTACAGGCCTTGTTCATGATATTCAACTCCATATCAACAATCTTCAGCTGGCATGTAATATAGATCTATAGAGTAAAGATTAATTTGTGTGTTCATTTAGCATGCTTTTTTAATCCAAAGCAACTTATAAATAAAAAGTCACAGGTCCTTAAGTAACAGAAAAAAAAAAAAAAAACTTAGTACTTCTCTCAAAACACTGTTCTATAACACTAAAGAGTGAAATGTTTTAGTTTATATAGGACTCACAGCATTCCGGTGGTCTTCATGGAAACGGAAAGCATCCATCTGCATCTGAAGCACATGATTTTGTTTTCTGGGCATGAAACGGGCACTGGAGTCTGGCACTTTAGAGTCAACAAGACATCTACAGCATAAGAGACAGAAATTCCATTTGTTAACATTTAAGTACAAATACTGGTTAATCATGTCATTAAGAATAATCATCAGTGTGACATGATGTTTTAAGTTTTACAGCACCTCATGAGTGGTGATATTACAAAGTACATGTGCAATTCAGTTAATTTCAAACAGATGCAATCACTCAAAACATAATCGTGAATGAACTACTCAAATATTTAATCGAAAAGAATGGTTTATAGGACAAAGATGTGTAAATTTGCTCATGATATCATTGGCTTTTTTTTTTTTTTTTTTTTTAATGCACTGGAAAGTCCCAGATCCCTACTGACCCATGGTTCTGAATGAACACGTAGTGGGGCAGTGATGCGGCATTAGGCTCCAGAGTGACCACACAACTGTCCATTACTAATCTGAAGGGAGCATGCTCAGCCATCAAGAAAGAAGCCTGGATATTCATCACTTCCCCAAGGTGGTACACATAGGACAACCTTTTAGTCCTCCAATCATCTATAATATATATATATATATATAAAAAAAAAAAAATAATAAAAAAAAATCATCATCAAGAAAACCCTGCTTTTTAAAGTTTATTTAATCCTAAACCTACCATTCATAAGATAAAAGGAAAACCCAATCAATTCCACAGCTGTTATGGTAGATGTAAATGGCTCCCAGGAAGGCTTCACATCAATACTGCTTACAAAGTGGGTCCTGAGATATAAATTGCAGCAAATATACAGTAAAAAGGCAGCAAGACAGCAGAAAGGAAGAGGTATAAATGATTATAACCATACAAAAGTTCAAACCTTTTGTAGTTACATTCAACAGGAATAGAAGCGGCACTTGTCCTAACAATACCGAAGCTGTTCTGCATAGGAGTGTAGATCAGTTGGTTTGAATAAACCAAATGATCTCCATCAGTCTAATAATTAAAAAAAAAATTAAAATATATAAACTTGGTACACATGATTACTCTAGTCCTGAACAAGCAGTTATTTATTTATTTATTATTATATTTTTTTTTAGATATACACTGACACACAATATTTAAATTAATTTCCCTCCCCCCGAAACAAAACGAACTCTTACATACCTTTAATTCAGAGCCACACTGGTGCAAATCTGCTTTAATCACATATTCAGTATCACTGTACTGAAAGGCTTTGCAGCTCTCGGTTGACCAGCCGAGGCTAAACTCTTCAGCAGTGACATGACGGCCGTTGGAGTGAAGGTCCGCTCTGATTAGCACAATCATGCTTCGCTCAGTGCAAAGCACCTGCACAGGTGCAACTCTGCTAGACGGCACGTCTGTATTATCATCTCTGTGATCCTCAATCGGTAAAGATGCGACTTTGTACTGTCTAGAATCTGGCCCTATCATCGGACCTTCCTTTAAATTACGAATGGCGGCTGTAACGCATATACTTAATATAACAATAGTCCCTATAAGTTTACGGTCTGGCATCGTCGTAGCCAAAAGAACCTGCATACAAGCAAAGCAGGAAGTGGGAATGTACATTTAGGGGCATTTTAAGGTTATCTATTCAATTACGCAGTTGTTCTTAATTAAATTGTAGACGTGATTTTGATTCGACCCAGTGACTAGAATCTTTTGAATTCATTTATGCTACTAAAAAAAATAAATAAATAAATAAATAAATAAATAAATAAAATAAAATAATAATTTAGTGACTCTTTTTGCACGTTACTAGGCCCTGCGTTGGCAACATGCTATTGAGTCATTCTACGAAACGGGTGCCATTTCCACTTTGCATTTTTCAAATTTTTCATTAAGAACAAACTTTTTTTTTAAACAAACCTACAACTTGAAAGATATGTTAATCCTCCAAAAAACATATTTTCCCACCTCAGGCACAAAATCTTTATTGATATTATCCTTTTTATTCAGGCAAGGCAGCCATTCTTGTACCCCGTCACGGAAAATATGTATGCCATTGGAAAAAAATTTCCCTTTCTTGGAAACCATCAATAGAAAGTCTGTAATTTAATATATATATATTTATATATATATATATTTTTTTTTTTTTTTTTTTAATCTTGAAATATGAATTTGACGTTTCAGTGGCCTTGTTTGTACTGAAAAAATTAATTCACTTAAAAAATACAAATAAAGTTACATTTATCTGATTAGTCCACACAACAAGAATATCATTCAACATTAATTTATGTAATATTTCATTTTCTTTCCATAAACTTTTAACAAAATGACCCTGTGACGGGGTGGTTCACTGTGACAGGGTGGTATGGACAAAGTGTTTCTCTATATGATCTGCTGGTTTTAAACTTTAAAAACTAGGGGAGGGGAGACATTCAAATTGAGTAAAATGTGTGTGAGTGATATAGTGAGTGAGTGAATGAATGAATGAATGAATGAACCAAACAGTGTTGCCAAGTCTGCCATTTTCCCGCGGAATTGGGCTACTTTTACACTGTTGCCGCAGGTTGTTTTTCATGTCCACGGGTTGAAGCGAGCCCAAATAACATGATATTTAGCCCTTGGAATGCACATTTTACCAAGGGAACCCTGCCAAAAAAAAAAAGGTTTTACCCCCTAGAACGTGATTTTTATCGGGGGAAATTTTGGGATGAAATTTACCACCCCATCACAAAAACGTGACGGGGTGGTAAATTTCATCCCAAAATGTCCGCAAATTTCCCATGTGGTCAAGTTTCTCACCTAGCATACATGCATTCAATCTGAAATATAATTTTCTTTGTATTAATAATATGAAAAAATGAAGTTAATAAATGAATCAGTGGCTGCGTTCAGAACCACATACTTCCCTACTATAGTAGGCAAAAAGCAGTAGGCGAACGAATAGTATGTTCGAATCATAAAAGAGTAGGCGAGAATTACCTGGGTGATGATCTAATTCTCGCGAGATTCAGACGGCGTATACTTAAACAAAGAATATACACTAACAAGAATCGACACTCAATAGAACGTTCCATTGCAACACCGGCGCCCAGCAGCAGCCCTGCGTTTCCGCCATTTTGGGGTGAAAGCGACTCGGCAGTCCACTAGTTTCTATGGCAATATCATCTGCTTTGTTAAAAAAAGAAAAAAAGTACATTAAAGTTGAAATCAAACTTGAATGATGACAACACAGAATAAAATACTATCACTAGTGATCATAAAATCCTTTTAACAGTTTATTTTACAGACTTTGTGTAAGCCTTCCACACTTTTTTCACAAAACCTTTTTGCTGTCTAGAAACCCAGTCAGTCTGGGTTAAAATGCTTTAAAGGTCTAGTATTAGCATTAGGCTTATAAACACTGAATTAATACCAACATATAAAATTAAATTAAGGACATACATCAGAAAAATTGGGAATGTTGGACAATAAATATATGAATATAACAGCTTGATTTTGCAGTGTTGTCTAATGTCCGTTAAAGCAAAAGTGTCCAAAAGTGGGAATTATGCGATAACGGACACAGCAATGCATCATGTACTATAAGATCATTATGTTTGTAGCGTGATCCATTAAAACGTATAATATATATATTTCAATTCAGACCTAATGGAGTAATACTATTATTACTATTACTCCACTAGGTCTGAAATATATTGTTTGCTGCAAATATGATGATCTTAAATTTATTTATTATTAATTTACTATTAATAAATGTATAAAGTTGCATAAAATGGAAATACTCAATAAAGTAGGCTAACTACGTTACCTCAGATGGTTGAATGGTTGGATTCCACAACTGGTAAAATAAAACATATATAAGACAATACAACATTTACTGTAGGTGCCATAAAATTTACTGATGATTTCATTTGAAAAATGTTCTTTTGCGCTTCTGATTTGGCAGTGAAATTCGCCGATTTTGGGTGCGTAAGATGTGAAGGATTCTATGGTCCAGTTAGTATTTTCACCCCATAATGGCGGCCGCGCTACCAGAGCGCCATCTAGTGGCTGTTGCCCAAAAAGTATCAGAGTGTCGCCTCTTGGGTTCTATAGTCTTTGACTTAAAGCAGAGATTGTAGGTGTGTTCGACATCGGCTGCGGATGTAACCGATCGGCGAGAGTAGCCGCGTGCAGCCGGGGAGGAGCTGAAAATGGAGACCTGAAGTCGGACACTTTCTGCTTTCCGTAGTGACACTCGCGCTGCGTTTGCATACTTTATCACAGCTGAAGTTAAATAAATGCAATATTTGGCTAATACACCTATGTTTCAGAAACATTTTCATTCAATACTTTATGTCCTGCTTACAGCGTCTGTTTTTACAAGAATAAAGTTCAACATAAGCATATATTATTTAAATCATAATGTAGTGGAGTCTATGTTTTTTATCAGTTTTATTTTGATAAACATGACACAATACAACATTGCGACTACATGAAAAGAACTTTAACTGTTATAAAAACACAGATTTGTGAGCATTAGTGGAACTGAAGGTGTAACAATAAACACAAAACACACGTGATCGTTGTCATGCGGTGAATCCGGCCAATCGTGAAACAGCTGTGTCGTCATCAGAGCTCGTGCAGCTCCTCTTGAGAAACTGCGCTGGCTGACTGAGGTGGCTGATCTCGAATCGCTTTCGCGGTACTTTGAAACCATACGTCACAGTCATATGGCGTTGGCGCTGTCTCAAGTCGGACAAAAATTCTTACCGGCATCAAAGAGTATAGAACCCAAGAGGCGACACTCTGATACTTTTTGGGCAACAGTCACTAGGTGGCACTCCGGTAGCGCGGCCGCCATTATGGGGTGAAAATACTAACTGCACCATAGGATCCTTCACATCTTATGCACCCAAAATCGGCGAATTTCACTGCCAAATCAGAAGCGCAAAAGAACGTTTTTCAAATGAAATCATCAGTAAATTTTATGGCACCTACAGTAAATGTTGTATTGTCTTATATATGTTTTATTTTACCAGTTGTGGAATCCAACCATTCAACCATCTGAGGTAAAGTAGTTAGCCTACTTTATTGAGTATTTCCATTTTATGCAACTTTACACATTTATTAATAGTAAATTAATAATTAATAAATTTAAGATCATCATGTTTGCAGCGAACAATATATTTCAGACCTAGTGGAGTAATAGTCTAATAATAGTATCACTCCACTAGGTCTGAATTGAAATAGGCTATATTGTACCTTTTAATGGATCACGCTACAAACATAACGATCTTATGATACATGATGCATTGCTGTGTCCGTTATCGCATAATTCCCACTTTTGGACACTTTTGCTTTAATGGACATTAGACAACACTGCAAAATCAAGCCGTTATATTCATATATTTATTGTCCAACATTCCCAATTTTTCTGATGCATGTCCTTAATTTAATTTCATATGTTGGTATTAATTCAGTGTTTATAAGCCTAACACTAATACTAGATCTTTTAAAGAATTTTAATCCAAACTGACTGGGTTTCTAGAGAGCAAAAAGGTTTTGTGAAAAAAGTGGAAGGCTTACACAAAGTCTGTAAAATAAACTGTTAAAAGGATTTTATGATCACTAGTGATAGTATTTCATTCTGTGTTGTCATCATTCAAGTTTGATTTCAGCTTTAATGTACTTTTTTTTTTTTTTTTTTTAAACAAAGCAGTTGATATTGCCATAGAAACTAGTGGACTGCTGAGTCGCTTTCACCCCAAAATGGCGGAAACGCAGGGCTGCTGCTGGGCGCCGGTGTTGCAATGGAATTTTCTATTGAGTGTTAGTGTTTTAGTCGCTTCTTGTTAGTGTATGTTAGTGTATTCTTTGTCGGCATGCACTGCTTCAAGTCAGCCGCCGATCGGTCTGTGCGGCACTGCATCAAATCGAACAAGCCTTGTATATTATAGGGAGATTAGAGGGTCTGTATCTCTTACCATTGGAGAAAGCGTAACGGCTAACTTAATCACGTGCGGCACCTCTCAGCCTATTGTGTAATGGCAGTGACATCAGTGCCCGCAGTTCAAAACTCCTTCCCTGCGTACCGCCACAGCCGGAGCCTTAGCATTAGCCGTTACGCTTTTTTGGCTAAAGGTTGCAGGCTTGCCTTCCAGTGGCTTTTACATAACATCTATTGTTCTATCTGTTAAACAGTAATGTGCCACATTTGCTGTTGGTAATGCTGTAAATGAGTCCTACCTGTCGCAACATTCCCTAGTCTGCTTTCTCTTAAAAAAATACACTTTTATCAAGTTAAAATCTATATATAGTTCCCAACGAAAGTATTGCTTAGTGTAAAACATGCTGAAGATTAGCGAACAGGCTGTCGATTAATTAAATGATTAGCTATTTCCCCACAAAAGCTGTTTAATCAGCATAGTGAAGCCTCTCATCCATTGACATTTATTCAAAAAACGGCCTCTGGTCTCCTGCCCTGCGTACCACCAGAGGCGGAGTGTTAGCATTAGCCGTTACGCTTTTTTGGCTAAAGGTTGTAGGCTTGCCTTCCAGTGGCTTTGCTTAAAGTGCGTTCGAATATGCCTACTTATATAGTAGGAGAAAACAGTACGTGAAAGGAGTAGTACGTTCGAAACCTCAGTATTCATAAAAGAGTTGGCGAGAAGTTAGCGGATGGCTTACTGCATCCCGCCCAGATTCTGAAGAACTCAGGAGACCACGGGAGAGGATACATCATAATCAAACTCGGAGGAGAAAAGTGACATGGGTGTTTTCAAATATGAGTAAACATGGTTCCTTGTGTTAAAATCGCATTTGTTGAACTACTGTAGAGTAAACTGTTGAAGTGTTGAAGTTGTAAAGAAGCTAGACAGTATAGTATAGTTGTGATTTTGCTGTAAAAACACGTTTTATTGTGTATATGTAACGGAGGCCAGCTAGTAGTCGCTGTGCGAGTAAACCTCACTCCTCTGATCTCAAGAGATGCTCTAGCGACTAACACTAGGGGTTGCAGCCTTTAGCCTCCTTCTTAGAGTGTCCGACTCTCACGCTGGAGACCAGGGTTCGAGGCCCGTGCAGAGCGGGGCGAGTAGGACCTGGGTAGAGGGGTTACATATAGCTAACAGGAGAGCTCTAGTAAGCGCACGTAAGTGGATTTACATAAATTCTAAACCATATACATCTTAAAGATGCTCACTAAATGTTTATTTAACATCTGACAGGAAAATTTCCGTTAAGTTTTGCAGATGATGAGCCGTCACAGCATGAAATAGACATCTGATCAGAATGTGTTCTATTATGTAAAATTCAACACTGTTTACATTACATGAATGTAAGTAATGTAAATAAATAAATAAATCTACAAGTCAGAAAATCTACAGTAACTAAACATAAGTTATCTATTTTATTTGTCCATTAGTACTGTTGATAAATTAAGGAACATTTGTGTTTGATAAAAAGTGAGTTAACACATCAGCAGCTACCTCAACATGTAAATGTAGTAGTGAGCACATGAATCACAGAGGAAACTTGAATCTTGTCTGGATGTTACAGGGACAGATGAGTACACATGTGTTTATCTGGTGGAGAGAATGCTGCCATCAAAGGCTCTGAGTAAGTATTCTACAGAAATGAATACAAAGTCTATTTAAATCTTAAGTTGTAGTTTATTTTAATTATTGTAATTTCAAACAGAGTTATTACAGCACTTTTCTGATTCCAGATGTCTGTACATTTGCTGCAGAGCTTTTGTGGTGGAACAGAACCTGCAAGGCAAGGTGACGGCGGCATATGTGAAAAAAAAAAAAAAAAAGGGAAAACCTGAAGCATATAAAGTAAGATCATTTTGTTACTTCTAATTGTAGCGAATTAACTCAAAGGGGAAATATTAATAATTATTCATAACTCATTCAGATTATTAATTATGTTTAATTATGAATATGTGAATCAGTTAATCAGATTAACTTGATGTAGCTACATTAAAATTAATATTACAATCAATTAACCTGTTCTTCCAGTGAACACTCAGTGTTAATTGTTTATTAATTCTAAGAAATGTTCATTTCCAGGTTATGGGAAACAACATTCTTATTGTACAGTACTACTCAGAGCATGTAGTCAAGATGTAAATGATTTAAGAGGGAATTTATTAGCAGACGGAGCCAAAACCAAACATGTATTGTGCACAAGCTTTATTAACTAAATCACAAACACATAACTTAACTAACAAACACATAACATACATGCAGGTCACACACATACGTAGGTAAAAAAATGAGCAATGATATAGTTGAACCGGAAGTGGGACCGGAAATGTAGCTATGGGAAAAAGTCAAAGACAATCTGGAAAAGAATCATCAGTTTCCTCAGTAATAAAGCACCTTTGCTGACATAGGTGGTTTACAAATCAATACTAAATCGCTATTTAGTGTTCAAATGTATGATACTTGCAAAATGCCTTTAGGCTGAGGAGCATCGGATCTGCAGGCTGAGGAGAAATCCTTGATGATTCGGTCTGGAGTTGTAACCAATATCTTCTGCATTGGTTGAAGACATATTAAACAACTTGAGCTGTTAATTTGACTCTTAGTGGGGAAAGAGTTCTCCCTCTCCTAGTCAAGCACATGGTTGGGGGCAGGGCAGACCAAGGCCCAAAGGCCCACAGGCAGCCCCTGCAGTCGCTGTGTTGTCGGAAAAGCGAGAGAAAAGGGAGGACCATTGCGTGCTGGCTTTAAGCTCTGGGAGAACTCACAACCCTAAGGGTTGACCTGACCAATGAAATGAGTAGGATCTCCGAGCGGCAAAATTCCTCTATGGGGGCTTTTACGACCGAGCGTGATTAAAATGGCTGAGTTATTGAAGAGGAACTATTAAAGATTCTTGTAATACTGATGTGTTGCACAGGCATCAACATATCGTATACACAAGCATTTAAATCTTCTCGATACGAACCCATAGACAGTAAACATGGCATAATTGAAGTTACCTTAAATGTATCATAAAACATGTGAATACAATACTGATTACAATACAACAAACAGTAATAATGGATACCATTTCCTGGGGATATGCATGTTCATTTATAGAACAGTCTGTCTATAAATTAATGCAGGTTTTCTGTGGGAAAAATGCAGGAAAGATGCAAGTTTTCTGTGTCTCTTTGTCTCTGCTTTTCCACGTGGCAACACACACATACTTCAGGGCAATAAAACTAAGGCTGGTCTTCTTGGGGGATGGGGACAGACCCCAGAGTAAGTTTTAAACAATTATTTGTTAAATATAACAAATAATTGTGTCTGATTTGTCTCAGTCATTACATAATCCCCCCTTTCGATCGTTGTTGTCCCTCCTATGGCAACAATGAGCGACGTTGAAGGTGCAGGAAAAAAATCAGACACACCTCTGGCACACAAGGCTGGAAAGCCGTGATGGGCTCTGGTTGTATGTGTCTCCTGGAGTGGTGGTCGTTCCATGGCGGTTGATGTAGACAGTAGACAAGCTCAGGTCTCTGAGCTTGTGCTGCAGGCGTCGAGGCAGCCAGTGCCTTGACGGTGTGTCACCTGTCACCCTGAAGTCAGTTAGGTTGGGCGAGGTGTTTGCTGGTGGTTGCAGGAAATTGTTAGGGCACTGTGTAGCATGAAGAGGGTTTCAGACTGTCCTAGTGCAGGTGGCAGGAGGTCAGCAGGTGGTTGTTGGCATTTGCTAACAAAAAGTTACAAGAAGTTTGAAGGTTGGAGTGTGGCTCTGCTTTTGTGGCAGTGCCGACTTCAGCTTGCTTGAGCTCTGTTGGGCGAGAAGCTTGTACTTCACCATACTCCTCAGGTGAGTTCTGTTCAGGGAGCTGTTTTTCTCATGTTCACCGCTCCTATTACTCTGAGGCAGACATGTCCTCGTGCATGTTGTACTTGACGGCTGTGGGACGTCCTGTGATATTTGCAGGTTGAGCGTGCTGTCTTCCATGGCTTCTCCCAGGGCTTGGCTGGTCTGTGAGGCTTTGATCACATGTCTGCTCCTTGCAGGACTCTGATCTGTTATGTGAGGTTGTTTACCTTTTGTTTTCAGCTCCATGGCCTAGGGCTAAGGAGATGATACTCTTGATCAGCCTGGTGTGGCTGTAACTCTGGCTTGGGTCATGTGTCATTGGTCCTCTTCTCTCATTGTCCAGTTGCGTTTGGCTCTGGTGTTGTCAGTTGTCAGCAGCCATGATGGCTTGTCAGTCTTTTGGGTCTGCCGTCTGGGAGGTTAAGCAGAGCATTTGCAACATTTTGACACACTTGTAGTGAGAGACTAATGCATGACCCTAAAGAATTCATAGGTAGTGAACAAGCTAGGAATATAACATCCAACTGGTTGTTTCAGGCATAGCTTGCTAGTGAAGCGTGTCTTCTATGCTCACGATCTTAGCTATGGATGCTAGGATGCTAAGATTTGTGTGGTTTTGAGAATGTTTCTGAAAAGCGTAAGCCGAGATTTAATACGTGACCTAAGATGGTTCTTATGGTCAATTATTTCTCAGAATCTCCTGATGGCTCACAACAGTCTAGATCCCTTACCAAGGGAAGAAGAGAAGAAAAGGGAAAAAGAACAGTTTTCCTATTCAGATTGTGTTTATAACTAGTGCACAGAACTATAGTTATGAATACTTGAGTAGCAGAGTCATAGGACTTAGTGCACTTGTTGGGAATAAACAAAATCAAAAATAAAAAGTGTCTCTGGTTCCTTTCGGGCTCTCTGGGCCAACAAATACCTCACTAGAACATAGGGGTAAATGTAAATAAATCAAACAGATGAAAGAAATAATAATAAATGTAAAAAATGTATTGGGAATAAGCAATAGCACTAGCGATTAACCATTAGATTAGCTTTGGAAATCACTCTGTAGTTGGTCACAGCTGCAGCATGTTCAGGACCACACCCTGTGTTTGTCCCTCATGAAATTTAGTCAACGTGCTATTGGAAAATCTCAATAAATCCAAGAATTCTTCTTTAGCTAAACAGTTTACATTTAATCAAATCTAGATTTAATTAAAACAATTACTGCAAATTTAGCTGAACAGCGTTCAGGAAGGGAGGCACCTAAGTTAGGGTGACCAAACATCCTGTTTTCCCAGGACATGTCCTGTTTACACGTCATGTCCTGGCTGTCCTGGTTGTTTTTTATAAAGTGATGAAAATGTCCTGGTTTTCATTGTTTTTCATTGGGCCATTAAATTGACCGGCACTAGGGCACTCTGCACCTGCGGTTCTGCATGTGACGTAATCCCTGAGAGGCTGCCGTGTGGGCGGCTCTCTTTACACTCACAACGAGCGAGCAGACAGCCATCCGAGCACTTCTGCCTGCAACATGCCGAAGCGCAAATGCATATTTACAGATGAGTTACAGAAGAAATTCCTCACTTACTCTCCCGTTCGGGACAAGTGGGAGGCTGTGTGCACCGTGTGCAAAGCTGGCACATATGTTTCGGTGTCCAATGGGGGTGCCAGTGATCTCAAAGCTCACATGGACACCGAAAAACATAAAAAAGCGGTGCAAGGTGAGAGTAGCTCAAAAAAGTTGACGGAGTTCTATGTGAGACCCGGGAAATCAGAGGAGGCGTGAATGCAGCGTTGGGTGCATTGTCATTTCATACAGTGAAACACCACAACAGCTCCAGGTCCATGGATTGCACTAGTGCATTGCTAAAAAAGGCATTCCCAGATTCTGACACTGCCAAAAAGATTAATAATGGCCGCACTAAGACCGAAGCCATTGTAAATGGTGTTTTAGCGCCCCACTCTGTTGAAGTCACACATGAAGCACTGAAAGAAATCCAGTACTGTGGTATTTGTACAGACGGAAGTAACCACGGAGCAGTAAAAATATTCCCGATCGTAATCCAGTACTTTGATTGGAAGAAGGGCGGTGTGCAAACAAAATTAATTGAGGTGAAAGACACACCTAATGAGACAGCAGAAACTGTTGCAAATTATCTCACTGAAACACTGGCAAAAAAACAATTTGTCTAAAAAATGCATTGCATTTACTGGAGACAATTGCAACACAAATTTTGGTGGAATCCGATGTGATGAAGGGGGAAACAATGTGTTTGCAAATTTGAAGAGGTTGCTGCAGAACAAGACTCTGATTGGAGTGGGTTGCCCAGCACACATATTGAATAATTGTGTTCATCAGAGGGCAGACACAATAGATGTTGACCTTGAGAATATCATGTTTAAAATCTACAAGTACTTCCACATTTACACTGTGCGCACTGAGAACCTGAAGGAGTACTGTGATTTTGTTGGCACTGAGTACAGGAGGATGCTTTCTCACAGCAAGACAAGGTGGCTGTCATTGTTCCCAGGCATTGAGAGGATGCTACAAATGTTTCCAGCTTTAAAGGCATTCTTTCTGTCACAGCAAAAGCCACCCATAGTGATCAAGAAGTTTTTTGAAAACGACTTCAGTGAGATCTACCTGTGGCACATGCACTCACTCATGTCTGTGTTCCACACCTACATTCAACAAATGGAAAAGGAGAACAACTCCATCATGGAGGTGAAGAAAATATTAAACAGCATCCACAACATTCTTCTTGCACGTAAGAGCAACAATTTCATGTACCTTAAAGTTAAGGGACAACTGGCAGAAAATCGCAGAGATGGACTTGGTGAGGGCTGTGACAAGTTCTGTGCTGATGTGCAAGGCCTGTACAGTGCATGTCTGGAGTATCTGGAGAAGTGGATGACTCCCATGGAAGAGTTCTCAACATTTATGTGGACGGATATGAGTGAGTCACCAGATTGGAATGATGTGGAGGCCTGCATCAAGTCCCTAAGAGAGAAGGGGGTGCCAATTGATGATGTCAAGTGTTTTGACCAGGTCACTAATCTGAATAAATTCATAGAAAGGTGCAACAGTGATGAGGAGTTCATTGGCCTGCAGGTGCACCAGAAGTGGACCAAATACTTTGAGAAGGCCAAAAGGCATTGCATGCTACTCAGAACTACTGAAGATTGCTGAGTTTGTCTTTGCACTTCCCTCTCACAATGCAAATGTTGAGAGGGTTTTCTCACTGATGCAGAGCCAGTGGACAAAGGAGAGGAACCAGCTCTCTGTTGAGTCATTGAAGGGGATTCTATTTGTGCAATACAACTTCAAAGACACTTCTTGCAAAGACTTTCATGCTTATTTGTTAAGCAACAAAAAACTTCTGGGAAAGATCAGCTTTACAGCAAAATATAGATGGGCAAACAAGGAGGATGAGAAAGAAAAACAGGATGAAGAGGAAAACGAGGATGAAGAAGAAAACTAAAGATATAGATATTTTATATATTTTATAGATATGTTAGTTTTTGTAAGTTTGTGAGAGCTATTTTTGTTAAATTTGGATTGCTAATATAGCAGAGGTATTTTTTTAGTTATTTATTATTTATTAATTTTTCTAATACAGAAGAGACATTATTTCTATCATTATTTCATTCGTTATTTTTGAAACTTGTCATAATAAAACATGTTGAGTAACCTCTGAGAAGCCTATCTGAATTTTTGTCTTTGGTTATAGATAGTATTTTGTAATATAACAATTTTCTATCCATACAGAGGAGGCATATTTTAAATGTATTGAAATTATAAGGCATCTTTGAGTAAACTTCCAGTATCATTTGAGTATCTCATTGCCGGGCCGAGTGTCCTGGTTTTCGGTAATCAAAATATGGTCACCCTAACCTAAGTGCACATGAAATTAGCTAAGAAGAATAAGGAAAGAGCAAGTGTGAAATCAGAAACCAGGAATGCAGTTAAAGGAAATTGGTTCAGATCACTTCACACTGCATACACACAGCTGTAGTTAAAGGCTTCAAGTAAATGATGCTAACCGCTACTGTAGAAGATATTAGTTAGCTAAACCTTAGCTAGAGGGCCGCTAGGTCGTGTTAGCTTAGCTCCCTAGCCTGGTTTGTTTACAATATGATGTCACGAGGTGGAGAGTTAGTACTTCCTGTGACAAGTTGTTGTCATGGGAAGCAGTGCAAGTCAGAGCAATTCAACAGTTCATGAAGAATGTCTGCACATTTGAAACGAGTTACGCATCGAGTTAAAATGGGGCGCTTATATTTCAAGATTTTCAAAAATTTCAAAACTTAAATTCAGTAAGATGCAAATATGGTTTGACATTTGCAAATTTTTCTCATGTAAATTCTTCTCTCTACTTTAAACATCTTCTTGTACTAATTTAAAGAGTAGTTACACAGATTTGACGCGAGTCAAAACTGGTTTAAGCGCGCAGAATTCTCGTCTTGTGAACGAATACTGATGTTTCTATCGGCAAATGAAACATAGTATTGATCACCAGGTAGCTATGCTTGTAGATGCAGCTAAAGTTTAGATGAATGAGTCCCTCTGACTATAATTTCTAAGGCCTTTGCTCTGTAGAAAGGAAACCCTCATCCAAATCTCGAGCGCAGCGTTAGTTCAGTCAGGCCACGTAGGCATAGTGCTGCGACCAGCTGACATGGTCAGCTGTCAAATCGCTCCTATCACTACCATTCTCCTATTAGACACAGGACATATATACGTGGCATTACTGCTCAGTAAGTATGCTCAAACTGCTCGCAACCCTCCCTCCCTCCCCATTATATGCATGAGCATATTACTGTGCATCTTCTGGTTGTCGTCTTCTTTTGTTTCAGATCACTAAGGCTTTCAAGTCCCGGCTGGCATGGACCTCACTGCTGAGAGACACTCATCCTCATAACCAAGCTACAGTATAGACGTCCCACTGCCATATCTACACGATTACCACTGTTCGCTTTTAAAGACATTACTAAGTGTCTTATTGTCTATGTATTTCCAAGCTGATAGTTCCGGGGGGTTAATGTTAAAGCTCTTGTATATTCATTTAATTTTGGAGCAAGAACCCCCATAAGGAACCATACCGCCCAAGATTAATTGTGCTCAATAAACTTAAGTAACTTGCCAAAGTGGTTCTGTCTGAACTACATTCATATAACACTGTACTGAGATTTTTCATCAGAAACAGGTTAAGCAATACTGCAATTGGTATTTCTTCAACCAAAGCAGAATAATCAATTCTGGTACAGTTTACATGCCGCTGAGCTGAGATTTCTTTGTCAAAACAGACTTACGCTTTAATACTGAAATTAGGTTTTCTTCACTAAAATCAGATTAACTTTATACTGATACCATTTGACACATGTTAAGATGTGTTAAGACTCTCTCTGTTACAGCAGAGATGTCAATTCAAGCTATAGTTTTTTACATTCCTCTAACAAGCCAGCAACCAGCGATCTACATGCGAATCAAACGTTGTGTCAAATGTCATGTCGGAATTATCAAAGGCACACTTTTAGGTGGACGGTGGTTTAAGCGAATGGCACTAGGCCATGCTAGCTTAACCAGCTCAATCTGGTGTCACAGTGACATATCTGGAGTTAGCGTTTCCTTTGACAAGTCGTTGTCATGGAAACCAGTGCGCTGCCGTGCCAAATCAAACAGTGTATATCAAATGTGTGCATGTTTCAAAATATCCATGCATAGTCATAGACTGCCATGGGCATTTGAGGATTACACATTCATTCAAGATTTTCTTCCAATCAGTAAAATTCAAATTTTACAAATGCAGACTCCTTCTTTTCTGCGGACACACGTTTTCACCTACTTTGAAAGCTTTATGCCCTATGCTGACTAGGAACCTTTGTAGAAGCTATGTGGAAGGCATTGTGTGGGGGCAGTTCAAAGTCAATGGGGGCTTAAGAGCACTTTCTGAGGGGCCTTGTGTGTTACAGGCCTTCTGTGTCGGGTCACATGAATGGCATTGTGTGGGGGCAGGCTGTGCTGCCTAAAAGGTGACTAACTGGTGTTGGAGGAAAAGGCTCTGTTGGTGTCCTCCTTCCATTCCAGATTTGTCTGGGTCTGAGAATTCCTTTATGCTGGCTGGTAGTCTGATTGGAGGTTTTCTGGCTGCCTAGCCAGAAAGCATTGCGACTCCTTGCTGGATGTGATCCAGAACAGAGATTCTGTCTTGGTGGGTCACACCAGTCAAAGACTGCGGGTGAAATTAATGTTGCATATGTTGGCATGGACGTTGTGGTCTCCTGCAGGCTCTGATGTGAATGCAGGGATGTGTCTGGACATTTGCCTGAGGTCTTTGAGTGTCAATTCATGTGCCATTTCAGGGTTTTCCTGAATTGATCCTTTTCCTTCTGCGGCTGCAGAGGCTCTCAGGTAGCTGGCAGGTGAAGTGTTATACAGAGGGCTTTGCCTCCTCCCCCCTTTGTGCAGGGCTGGGGGGAGCTTGCGCTGCTGGTGTGAAGTCCATCAGGGTGCATCTTCCTGGTGGGGTCCATTTGCAGTTGGTCGGACTGTTTCAGTTCTTTTGGACCACAACGAGTTTGTCTCCAATGCTGCTGAATGGCTGAGTCAGTGTTTGGATTTCAGCTCTGCATGCGGATGGCCTTCAAGGGCCTTAGCTTTAGTGTCTCTTTAAATTCAAACAGTTCTTTATGTTCTTTAAGTGGCGAAGTTCAACAACTGTCAGAGCCTCCTGAAGACTGGTGACCTCCCTCAGTTGCTCCGCTCTGTCAGGGTCCTTGCATCTGTCCTGTGCCTTCTCATGAGCATGGGCTAAGGAGAAGATGAAGCTCTTTGTGCGGGTGTCAAGTGTCCGCTTGTGCTGCCGATCCTGCTGTTCCTTGCACTGCCATTGCAGGTCGTTGACTGCTTTGGCTGAAGGGTGTCCATCACATTGTTCCGCTGGGTCTCCAGGGGGTCCTGGATGGCAGGGCTGGATGTCCTAGGCAAACTGGCACACTTATGGGGACGTGAGAGAGAGAGAGATGGCACAGGCAAATCCAAGTTCATACAGAACGGCTATGTGGGCCATGTAGGGAGTGAATAGCTGAGGTGGGGGAAGCTAGTATGAGACTTAGTGCTGGTCACAACTAAGGGGTTTGAGTATCTTTGTTGACAGCTGTAAGCTGTGTTGACTGATGACTGGGCTGGTACATGTGGAGTATTACTGAGGAAAACTATTACTCAGAATACTGATGGTTCTTTTCCACAGGTTGTCACCATGAGGGTAACGAATAGAACAAACTGGTAGGAAAAAAACAATAAGATGAAATCAGAAAGGGGAAAGGAATTAAAGAGGGTTTTACCTATTTAGTTTTGCTAGGAGATATGGCCAAGCAGGTGTCACTTGTTCAAGTAATTACTGCTGTGAGCTCAATACCTAGCTTAGACTATTTCTAGGCTAACAGAGAAACAACAAATGCCTCAAGGTCAAAAGGAAAAGAAACAAAGGGAAGTGTTTCTAGTCCTTTCTGGGGCCACCAGTGCATTGGACGGTAGCCGTACTTCATGTACTCAGCACTAAGGAGTGAGGAGGGGTAGCTAAGAGATTAGGAATTAGGATATTAATAACCTATAACTCATTATACCTCATTAAGGAAACAACAGTTTCTAGAACTACTGTAATCCTATAAAGAGAGGGAAGATGGTGATGGTAAAATAACTAAAAATATGGTAAAAGCAGAAGGTCCTTTTAGCTCAAGGGAAGCTAAAGGGGAGGTGAATACACAAATTGATTTAATTAAATTTCAAATTTAATTAAATCCAACTTGGCTGAATAGAGATTCAGGCTTAAACAAAAGAAAGTGAATGAAATAAAATAAAACAAATAGAGGAGGAATAAAGTCAAAATAAAACATGAAATTAGAATTTCCTTATAGATTTAGGAATCTAAAAGGAAAGGTAAATAGACTAAATTGATTTAATTAAATTTTCAAATTTAACTAAATTCAACTTGGCTGCATAAGGATAGTCAGGTTAACAAAGTATTTGAATGAAATACAAATAAAATAGAGGAATAAGGTAAACTTGGAATTTCTTTATAGCTCTAGGAGACTAAAGGATAAAACAAATTGATTTAATTAAATTTCAAATTTAATTTAAATTCAACTTGACTGAATAGGGATATTCAGGCTTAACAAAGTGAGTGAAGGAAATAAACTAAGATAAAATAGAATAGGGAAGGAATAAAGTCGAAATAATAAAGACGACCACACACAGACACAAATGGTTTAAACCAGTGATGGGTGCCTTTTAGGCATGCCTTGTGAAGCTTCGGAACCCATGCAAATCACTTGTCTTGCATCAGTGATTCGGAGCGTGTATCAAACTGCTAAAGTCATGTGATTTCAGTAAAAGAGGCTTTGTGATGCGTCATAGCTGTTTCAAAGTGATTTGAAATGTCAATGGTTCGTCTCTAAGTCTCATGAACCCATGTCTATACATGATTTGTATATGAAATGTGTATAACACATTTAAATGACGCATTTGATAAAGGGAAGAGACATATTTAAAACTCTCTTGTTTGTCTGATATAGCCCAGCTTTCATAAATGAGTTTACTGAAATATCCTGTCTTAACAGAAACCTCATGTTTAAGGATATTAGATGATTCGTTGATCACCTTTAATTGATTACAACTTTTATTATTAAAGATGTCTCGTTGAGTTAAGTCTTCGCTACACTTACTGTTCTGACCAGCAGGGGTCACCAGCTTGTGGTGCTTTGAGCGGCAATGTAAAACCCCACTTTCAGCTTTAACCCTCTGGGGTCTGAGGATTTTTGGGGCCCTGGAGAAGTTTTGACATGCCCTGACATTTGTGCTTTTTTCAGTTGTTCATAAACATATTAATGGAAAAGGTGTCATTACACTGTATTCAGCACAAACTAGACTACCATAATATGTGAGGAACATGTATGTACATGTTTGTTTTTTTGAAGGAATAACGTTTATGCGTGGTTATTGAAAAAACAAAAAACTTAAGTCACTGAAATAAGGCCACAAAACTAATATTATATATGTGTTCACAAGACTTCTGCGTATTGGAGGTTGTAGACTAGAGTTTTTGCTTCAAAATTATGTAAAAATTATCCTGCCTACTTGTTCAAATAAAACAATATATTAATTTAAATTTTGTAAGACACTTTTTGTCAACAAACACAGTATGCATGGAGGCGTGAATTTTCATGAATAATGCTGTGATTCACACCTGAGAAGACAAAAGATCCGCATAATGACCTGCATAATGAGCCCTTTCAATCAGGTAGGAAAAACCCTCTGTGATCATGCTGATAACAGGATTAATGTCCACTCTTGACCAAAAAAAACATGATTTTTGTGATCTCATGCACGTATTATTGCACATCATGTGAAGAAAAATTTGTATAGGCCTATGTTAAATTACAGTACCAGTCAAAAGATTGGACGCTTTACTAATGTTTTTAAAAGAAGTCTTAAGTCTCTAACCAAATAATGGTTTCTATTTTAATAAACTTTAAAATATAATGTATTTCTGTGATGCAAAGCGTCTGAACATTCCTACCTCTATGGCATTTCATATAGGCTACTATATTTGTTATGTTATATAGCCTAAATGTCAATGTGCAGTTGACAAACTATACATCATTAAAAAGATCTAAGACTCAAGCTTCACATTTTGACTTCTGTTTTACTCTTAAAATCTTATATTGACCGTAATTTCTTAATATTCTTAAAAGCATGCACATTTGGAGAAATATTGATGGATTCTCATATGTTTATGTCAATTTTCTATACAGAGGAGTAATATTTATTCAATATTTATTGCCATCATCACTATGAGCGCTGGATACTGTGTTTTTCAATTCATACTCGCAGCTGGAGGGCGCTCTGTGCACCTTTAGTCCACAAATGTCTCAGTGAAGAACAGGCACAACATGTGACATTCCAGGAACTAACAGAGGCTTCCAGAGATCGCTAACCATGGCTATAACATGCAGATACACTTTTGAAGATAATAAATACACGATTGCGATGATGTATACATGTATTGCCTCAGAATTTGCGTCTGAATAGCGCTCGCTCCGTGGGCGTGGCCACATTAGCGGATAATGAGCTGAATCACGGACTTCTGACATGGCTTTCTTTTCATACAGATTACATAAACAGAGAATTTTTGTTTTTGATTTGACTTACACGATTTAAAACCTGACATTTCAGCGTTTCTTTAGACATAAGTATTCACTAAGTTACACTTCATTTTCTGAGAACTATCATATTGGACTTCGTTCAGAGGGAGACGACAGATAGCGCATTATGTTAGTTTTCTTTATTTTGCAAAAAGCACATCATTTTGTTTTTACTCTGAGTGTACACAAATAAAAGAAGATATTTCACAGATTAAAATGGTGTATAACTCTTAATTGCATGTGCAAAATTGACAGAGTATTTTTAATCTCTTTCACACTGGTAAGAAAAAAACTGAGGTGGTATCAATTATTTAAAATGATGCCCGCATTCTCCACCAAAATGTAGCGAATTAACTCAAAGGGGAAAAATTAATAATTATTCATAACTCATTATGATTATTAATTATGATTAATTATGAATATGTGAATCAGTTAATCAGATTAACTTGATGTAGCTACATTAAAATTAATATTACAATCAATTAATCTGTTCGTCCAGTGAACACTCAGTGTTAATTGTTTATTAATTCTAAGAAATGTTCATTTCCAGGTTATGGGAAACAACATTCTTATTGTACAGTACTACTCAGAGCATGTAGTCAAGATCTAAATGATTTAAGAGGCAATTTATTAGCAGACGGAGCCAGAACCAAACATGTATTGTGCACAAGCTTTATTAACTAAATCACAAACACATAACTAAACTAACAAACACATAACATACACGCAGGTCACACACATACGTAGATAAAAAATGAGCAATGATAGAGTTGAACCGGAAGTGGGACCGGAAATGGAGCTATGGGAAAAAGTCAAAGACAATCTGGAAAAGAATCATCAGTTTCCTCAGTAATATAGCACATTTGCTGACATAGGTGGTTTACAAATTAATACTAAATCGCTGTTTAGTGTTTAAATGTACAATACTTGCAAAATGCCTTTAGGCTGAGGAGCATCGGATCTGCAGGCTGAGGAGAAATCCTTGATGATTCGGTCTGGAGTTGTAACCAATATCTTCTGCATTGGTTGAAGAAATATGAAACAACTTGAGCTGTTAATTTGACTCTTAGTGGGGAAAGAGTTCTCCCTCTCCTAGTCAAGCACATGGTTGGGGGCAGGGCAGGCCAAGGCCCAAAGGCCCACAGGCAGCCCCTGCAGTCGCTGTGTTGTCGGAAAAGCAAGAGAAGAGCGAGGAGCATTGTGTGCTGGCTTTAAGCTCTGGGAGAACTCACACCCCTAAGGGTTGACCTGACCAATAAAATGGGTAGGATCTCCGAGCGGCAAAATTCCTATATGGGGGCTTTTACGACCGAGCGTGATTAAAATGGTTGTTGAAGAGGAACTATTAAAGATTCTTGTAACACTGATGTGTTGCACAGGCATCAACATATCGTATACACAAGCATTTGAATCTTCTTGATACGAACCCATAGACAGTAAACATGGTATAATTGAAGTTACCTTAAATGTATCATAAAACATGTGAATACAATACTGAGTACAATACAACAAACAGTTAATGGATACATTAAACAATAATGGATACCATTTCCTGGGGATATGCATGTTCATTTTAGAACAGTCTGTCTATAAATTAATGCAGGAAAGTCGGTTTTCTGTGTCTCTTTCTCTCTGCTTTTCCACGTGGCAACACACATATACTTCAGGGCAATAAAACTAAGGCTGGTCTTCTCGGGGGATGGGGACAGACCCCAGAGTAAGTTTTAAAAAATTATTTGTTAAATATAACAAATAGTTGTGTCTGATTTGTTTCAGTCGTTACATAATACAGAAATCAGATGACATTGTGCTGTTAAAATGATTGCATTTGTATTATGTTTGTTTGTGCATTTTTGTAGGATGTGAAATGTCCTCAGACTGGTGTGAGCACTGAGGATGGAGTCACAGCAGCATCCTGGAAATGGTGTAGTGCCATGGATGAGACCCTCCATCACTCCACCTGCCCTTATTGCCTCATCTGGCCCGGATGTTGCTGTGGTCGCTTCATCTTCAGTGAGTCCAGAGCCAGCGAGAGCATCTAGAAAAAAAGCAAAGGACATTGAGGATGTGATTTTGGTCAAGTTTGTTCTGCTGGTTTCTGTTCATACATTGGAGCCTAACTTTCATAAGCTTCAAAAGCATCATCTAATAATGTCATGAAGCTTCTGGAAGTCAGGCTCCATTGACTGATATTGTATGAATAGAAACCAGCAGGACAAATTTGACCAAAATCACCTTTTTTGTTCAGAAGAAGAAAATAGAATACACAGGGATTGAACAGCGTGAAAGTGAGTAAATAATTCTTGAAATAACCCTTTATGCACCCAAATAAAAATTGTATGAAATGTATGTATGCATTTATATTATAATTCCTTGAAAAAGTAAACTTTAAGAAATAAGCTGCTTTATTGAGCGTTTGTGCCCGAGACACTTACAAAAAAGGATTTACGAAAATCACATTTACATTATTTACATTTATGCATTTGGTAGATGCTTTTATCCAAAGTGACTTGCAGTGCTCTTATTACAGGGATGATCCCCGTGGATCAACCTGGAGTAAAGTGTCTTGCTCAAGGACACACTGGTGGTGACGCTGCAGAGATCAAACCACAACCTTCTGCTTACCAGTTCAATGGTTAACTCACTACACCACAAAAGTAATGAAGCTACAACAAAAATTAGCATGTAATTGTAAAAATACACTATATTGCCAAAAGTTTTGGATGCCTGCCCTTATGTGCACATGAACTTTAATGACATCTCATTCTTAATCCGTAGGGTTTAATATGGAGTTGGCCCACCCTTTGGAGCTATTACAGCTTCAGCTCTTCTGGGAAGGCTTTCCACAGGGTTTAGAAGTGTGTTTATGGGAATTTTTGACCATTCTTCTAGAAGCGCATTTGTGAGGTCAGGCAGTGATGATGGCGAGAAGGCCTGGCTTGCAGTCTCCGCTCTAATTCATCCCAAAGGTGCTCTGTCGGGTTGAGGTCAGGACTCTGTGCAGGCCAGACAAGTTCCTCCACACCAAACTCATTCATCCATGTCTTTATGGACCTGGCTTTGTGCACTGGTGCGCAGTCATGTTGGAACAGGAAGGGGCCATCCCCAAACTGTTCCCACAAAGTTGGGAGCATGAAATTGTCCAAAATGTCTTGGTATGCTGAAGCATTAAGAGTTCCTTTCACTGGAACTAAGGGGCCAAGCCCAACCCCTGAAAAACAACCCCACACCATAATCCCCTCTCCACCAAACTTTACGCTTGGCACAATGCAGTCAGGCAAGTACCATTCTCCTGGCAACCGCCAAACCCAGACTCGTCTGTCGGATTGCCAGACAGAGAAGCGTGATTTGTCACTCCAGTGAACATGTCTCCACTGCTCCGACGCTTTGCATTGCACTTGGTGTTGTAAGGCTTGGATGCAGCTGCTCGGCCATGGAAACCCATTCTATGAAGCTCTCTACACACTGTTCTTGAGCTAAACTGAAGGCCACACGAAGTTTGAAGGTCTGTAGCTATTGACTCTGCAGAAAGTTGGCGACTTTTGCGCACTGTGCGCCTCAGCATGCGCTGACCCCACTCTGTGATTTTACGTGGCCTACCACTTCGTGGCTGAGTTGCTGTTGTTCCCAATTGCTTCCACTTTATGATACCACTAACAGTTGACTGTGGAATATTTAGTAGTGAGGAAATTTCATGAATGGACTTTTTGCACAGGTGGCAACCTATCACGGTACCACGCTTGAATTCACTGAGCTCCTGAGAGTGACCCATTCTTTCACAAGTGTTTGTAGAAGCAGTCTGCATGCCTAGGTGCTTGATTTTATACACCTTTGGCCATGGCAGTGATTGGAACACCTGAATTCAATGATTTGGAGGGGTGTCCCAATACTTTTGTCAATATAGTGTATGAAATTAAATATGGCAAGAAACGCTGACATGAATTGTAAAACGTTTTAATCAGTTTAAATGTTTTACAGGTAGTCATGCTCATGGAGTGCAGGCACACAAATGTTTGGAGCAGACACAGCGGCGGCCAGATTATCCCGCACATCTTCTCACACTCTTGCTTCTAGGTTGTAGGGTTCAGGGGGTATCATCATGGTTTTCCTCATCCTCTGGATCAACAATGTCCCCATTGAGAAGAGCAGCAATGAGGGACATGATGGACGGCAAAGACAGACGAAGGTGTTCATGGTGGTAAGCTGCTTCATCAATATAAAGCTGCAGAATTGGCACAGCTGTGTTGAGATGGCAGTTAGATGTGAGGTTCACCACCTGTAAATACATGATTGTTAGAACAATAAGTTTGAATAAAGCTTTGTTTCATGTGTTGTTGACTTGTATATATGTATTTATTTATTGTGATGGTTACATTTATTCATTCTTTTACTCATTTATTCACGTTTCCTATTGTTGTCAGTAAATAAAATATAATTCTTTTACTAATTCATGCATTAATTCATTGCTTGACTGTAAATTTAAATGTATTCACCTTGGCTGTATTTGTCCAGTGTGTATTCATGCATATGTCATATGACAAAACAAATTGCATTTTGCTTGTTTTACTAAAACATACAGTCAGGTCCATAAATATTGGGACATCAACACAATTCTAATTTTTTTGGCTCTATACACCACCACAATGGATTTGAAATGAAACAAACAAGATGTGCTTTAACTGCAGACTTTCAGCTTTAATTTGAGGGTATTTACATCCAAATCAGGTGAACAGTGTAGGAATTACAATAGTTTGTATATGTGCCTCCCACTTTTTAAGGGACCAAAAGTAATGGGACAATTGGCTGCTCAGCTGTTCCATGGCCAGGTATGTGTTATTCCCTCATTATCCCATTTACAAGGAGCAGATAAAAGGTTCAGAATTCATTTCAAGTGTGCTATTTGCATTTGGAAACTGTTGCTGTCAACTCTCAATATGAGATCCAAAGAGCTGTCACTATCAGTGAAGCAAGCCATCATTAGGCTGAAAAAACAAAACAAACCCATCAGAGAGATAGCAAAAACTTTAGGTGTGGCCAAATCAACTGTTTGGAACATCCTTAAAAAGAAAGAACGCACCGGTGAGCTCAGCAACACCAAAAGACCCGGAAGACCACGGAAAACAACTGTGGTGGAAACACTCTCCAGGAGGTAGGTGTATGTGTGTTAAAGTCAACAATCAAGAGAAGACTTCACCAGAATGAATACAGAGGGTTCACCACAAGATGTAAACCATTGGTGAGCCTCAAAAACAGGAAGGCCAGATTAGAGTTTGCCAAACAACATCTAAAAAAGCCTTCACAGTTCTGGAACAACATCCTATGGACAGATGAGACCAAGATCAACTTGTACCAGAGTGATGGGAAGAGAAGAGTATGGAGAAAGAAAGGAACTGCTCATGATCCAAAGCATACCACCTCATCAGTGAAGCATGGTGGTGGTAGTGTCATGGCGTGGGCATGTATGGCTGCCAATGGAACTGGTTCTCTTGTATTTATTGATGATGTGACTGCTGACAAAAGCAGCAGGATGAATTCTGAAGTGTTTTGGGCAATATTATCTGCTCATATTCAGCCAAATGCTTCAGAACTCATTGGACGGCGCTTCACAGTGCAGATGGACAATGACCCGAAGCATACTGCGAAAGCAACCAAAGAGTTTTTTAAGGGAAAGAAGTGGAATGTTATGCAATGGCCAAGTCAATCACCTGAACTGAATCCAATTGAGCATCCATTTCACTTGCTGAAGACAAAACTGAAGGGAAAATGCCCCAAGAACAAGCAGGAACTGAAGACAGTTGCAGTAGAGGCCTGGCAGAGCATCACCAGGGATGAAACCCAGCGTCTGGTGATGTCTATGCGTTCCAGACTTCAGGCTGTAATTGACTGCAAAGGATTTGCAACTAAGTATTAAAAAGTGAAAGTTTGATTTATGATTGTTAATCTGTCCCATTACTTTTGGTCCCTTAAAAAGTGGGAGGCACATATACAAACTGTTGTAATTCCTACACCGTTCACCTGATTTGGATGTAAATACCCTCAAATTAAAGCTAAAAGTCTGCAGTTAAAGCACATCTTGTTATATTATATATATATAATTAAGTATTGGTCAGCATTTATCATTATTATTGTGTGTAAGTGTTGGGGTGGGCTAGCAATGCAATTCATTCTGGGGTAATCTTAATTTTTAAGTTGTGATACTTACATTTTTAGAGTATAAAATCAACAGTCTTCTCTAAAGGTAAGATCTTCGAGCAACTGCCCAACGCTGAGGAAAACCGTACTAGGTAGGGTTGTCGAGTCGAGTTACTGATGCTATTAGGTGTTTGTGTTACATGGTAGACCCTCGGGTTTTGAATGGCCGTGCTATTAAAATTATTTATATATTTCACGTCGGGTGTTCATGATTACCTGCCAGATTGGATGTCATGGATGTTTTGCAGCGCGAATTCTGACTGAACGAATATAAACTGGAAAATAAAGGTAATTTGCGTTTGTTATTTTATCTACAGTAGTTAAATCTAGAATTCTGAAGGGAAATAAAGTAGCAGTTAAGATTACATTTATTTGAATGAATGATAACGAGAGAGCGAGTGAAGGAGAGAGCGCACACAAGAGAGAGAGAAGCCTACCCAGTGAAGCTTTTGGTTTATTAAAATAAAATAAAAAAGCACACGGCGGTCTCTTTTAAATTAACCGGGCAGAGGTTGAAATTCAGCTGCTGAATGTGTGTGTGTGTGCGCGGAAAAAGGAAAAAATAGACATACAAAGTTTCTACCTCAATAATAAAGCTGCAAATTTTTAGTGCGAGTGCATACACACACGTCTGCTTCATAATACAACATTAAAGCTACCTTTTAGTAAGCAAACGTGTTGTGGCTTGGAATTCCAATGCCTGTTCGCATCGGATATGCCTGTTTAGACGTAGGTCACATGTCCAGATATCGGATATGGATTTAAAACCACATTTGGAAGTGGCTCAGATCGGATGCGAAAAAATCGGATCTCGTGCGGATTTTTGTGTTTACACGTGTGCAGCAAATTCCGATCTGTGTCAGATGTGAGCAAAAAAATTGGATTTTTTGTGCCAGTGTAAATGCAGCCTCATTTTTTGCTTACATCTGACACAGATCGGAATTAGTTGCACACATGTAAACACAAAAATCTGCACGAGATCCGATTTTTTCGCATCCGATCTGAGCCACTTCCAAATGTGGTTTTAAATCAGTTACATATCCTAACTCTGGACATGCGACCTACGTCTAAACACGCATATCCGATTAGCATAGGAATTCCAAGCCACCGGCGGATGGCCAGTCGCGAATAGCTGTAATGAAGTGCCAGCCAATCAAATTGAAGCATTTCAACTGCTGGTCTAAGAACGGAAATGTCGTCACAGCCAATCAGGTTTTTTCACGCATTTTTTTGCTTTTTACTTAAACCTGGGATCGAATCCCACTCATGCAAGACTAAATTATAACAAAATTATAACATTTAACAATGCAGTACAGCTGCAAAGTATTTTTAATGTTTTTTTCTTTTGGATTACAAGGCAATGTGTTGAATAAATTGTTAATATTAAAATACAGTGAAATAATAGAAGTAAATGCTTATAAACACCTTAAAATTTACTCATTTTAATTAATAGTGAAATAAAAATGAATTTGAATATGATAGTGAGCACTCATGATAGTGATTTTTAATTGTTTTTATTAAATGCTTTAAGCACTTTTTAAGAATAGTAAATATCAATACAAAATAACAATATAGACAGGAAGATATAGACAACTCTGACAATATATACCTTTTGCAATCTCACACTGAATAATAAAATTAAAACATGGCCCCTCTATACAAATATTTAGATGTTTTTACATGTCTCAGGATTTACACAAATGTGAGAACTATAATTAAAGAGTATTAATTAATATGGAACATTTAAGGACAACATTCAAAGCCAGTTACAATGCCTAAATAAAAAACGACAAGCAAACACCTATTAAGAAGGACCAATTATACTTTAAAAAGACAAAATAAACTTGACCCAAAAGGGGGCATCTGCTTGATGCTGGCCTGGGTGACAGCAAGAATGCTGAGCGGGGAGCAGATCTATAGGATATAGGGTATAAGGAGACAAATATATAGCATTATTATTATTATAATTATTTTACACAAATGTAAAAGTGGGAAATGTAATCATAAAATGTTTTTTAGAAATAAAACGGAACATTTAAGGTCTTCAAATACACACGTAGAAATAACAAGCATGACTGTAAACAAGAGAGCATTATGTATAAACATGCAGAACAATAAAACAATTTAATGTAAATCATTTCTTCCTTTCTTCCACCCATCTCTGCCTCTCTGCCTCATAGTAAGGAGACTTCTGAAACTCATTCCAGTTCATCTCCTTGGCCATGCCCTTATCTCGGTATAGAGAGTACACTTTAGATGGGCAGTAAATGTATTTCCCTGCCACTCCAGGGAAGCCCGTATGGATGTGTGGGCTGTTTGGTCCCTGTTTAAGGACCATGTGGCAGAATCTGCAAAGGCGGCCTGCTTGCTGGGTGTCTGGCATTTTCCTCTTTTTCTGCATCTTCTCCTCCACCCGTTTCTTGGTGTCCTCCAGCTCTTTCTGGAAGAATTCTGTCTTTGCAAATTCTTCAAAAGGCATTTTGGGGTTAGAAAGTCCCTCAGCAGCATAACTTTGATGCACCTTCTTAGAACAATAGAAATAGCGCACAGGCCCTTGCTGGTGGAAAAAGTGGACGGAGGATCCATCAGTCTCATATCGAGACTTGGGCTGTCCACAAGCAAGACATGTCTTTGTCTGCCTTCTTTTCTGCTCTGGCTGATGCTGTTGCTTCTCCAAGATGCTCTCCACAATCTTCTCTATGGAGCCTTGTGTCAGAGGTGTGGACAGGGGAGGGGCAGGTGCGGACAGGGGAGGGGCAGGTGCAGGTGGGTTCACAATAGCGGGCTCAATGGTGACCACAGGGACAAAAGCCGTCTCACTCCCTTTTGTTAAAGAGTGCCACAGCTGCTGAGTCTCCAGAAGTTTTTCCTGGCTTGTGTTCAAAGAAGAACTGGTGTTGAGAAGTTTTGCCAGGTGCTTCACATAGCGGGATATGTGCAGCTTAGTTGTGGGGTGCAGCAAGCTATTGGGATCTCTGGCAGACTGATGGACCATGTCTGCATAGTCTTGATCCACAAGCTTCAGAATGTCCTTCTCCCCATGGTACTTCTGCAGCAAGCTGTCGATAGCTTCTTTCATGGGTGGCGTCCAGCGTGTGTGGTCCAACACAAAAACCCGTCCACCCGTCTTTATGGGCCCTGTGCGAGCGCTCCTCGGTGAGGACCTCATTGGAAGGGGCAAGGCATGTGAGGTTTCTGGAACACAATAAAGCAATAATAGTTCTTCAATTGATCATGTTATTACATTAAAATGTATGTCTAAAAAGAATATGTTAACTTACCCATCGCTGCAGGAGGTTCTCGGATGTCGACTGACGGCATCTCCTGTTTTAGAAGTGCACCAGCAGACAGCGAATGACCGATGGATGGTGCTGGTCTAGGGGATGCTGTGCTGGAGAGTGGTGTCTGACTGAAGGAGGGTGCTGTGTCTGGAGGTTGAGCTTGGGCAGTAGCAGGTGTCTGCACAGGAGGTAGAGGCACAAGAGCAGCTGATTCATCTCTCTTTTGGGTTCGATGTTTGTCCCAATCCAGAGGGACTGGACAGCAGCCTGGCTCTGTGTACTCTAGGCCAAACCTCTCTCCGGTGTCTCTGTCAGAGAGATGAAGCATAGGGTACTTCTCCTGCTCAGTCACTCTCTTGGAGGCAGAATTTAACTCAACCATTAGAGCTGGATCAAACACAGCAGGGAGGATGAAACCTGGCTGCTTAAGGTCCAGCAGCCGTTGGTGGTTCCACCGTGCCACCCCTGTCATGCCTTGGGCCTGGAACAATTCAGTGGAGACATAAGTCCCTGTGATCCACTGGGCCTGGTGGAAGTGGTACCCTTCCTGCTGTGACGTACCTCTGACAGGGATCCAAATGGGGACTTTGGCGCCTTCACCAGGTACGTGATTTAGCTGAAGAGTTCCACCATACCGGTACATTATGCCCTCTGAGAGTTCAGGGTCACTGAGGCAACCTCGGAGAATGTGCACTCTCTGTATGCGCCACATCTTCAGCATGGATGGCTTGAAGAGTGGGACATTGTCGGGGTCCATGGACAGGTGAAAATGCTTCAGGACTTTCTCCACTCTGTCCAGCAGCTCTGTGGGTTGTGGTATTTTGGTCCTGCAGTGCTCTCGTATATGCTGTTTGGTGGGATTGATACCACAGAACCGATAGGCGTCCTGGAGCCTACTTAGGTCCTCCTGATCCACCACAAAGAAGGCTGCGGAGAGGAGCTGGCAGAACGTGCTGAACAGAGGGTGATGCTCAGAGGTGCACTCCCGTGAAAAACGCCTCATGCAGTGGAACAAGTCCAGCTTCACCACGATGTTGTTGTTGAAATGTAACCGAGAGGCACAGGTGTTCTCCAGCGGTCCAGAGATGGCCCCAGCAACAATGGAAGGGGTAGTCTTCCAGGCATCCCAGTTTAGATGTTCACCAGGGATGCAGTCTGGGATCTTAAATGGAGCACAGCAATCCCTAAATGCAAGACACAAAGATGTAGAACAATGTAGATTTAGATTTAGAAAGAAACAGCATTTTTTATAAAGCAAAGAATGCAAAAAGTGCTGTGCGGGGTGTAAAATCCATATCTTGGTGTAGAGGTCGACCGATATATCGGGCCGATATTTGTCTTTTTTAATATATCGGCATCGGCCGATATCCGTGTTTAGTAGCGCCGTTTTAAAGCCAGGCACGTCCGCGGGCAGCCCTGTGTTATTGGTGCGGTGGAATGTGCTGCTGCCATCGCATGTAAATTGAAATTTTTGGAAGATTCAACAACAGTCCTGGGAGATAAAGATAGCCTAAGGCTTAAATTCTGATATTTCAAAGTCCTATGGCCATATATTTACTGTATATTACTAGTAAACTATGAAGTGTTGCTTCACTTAGTGAAAGAAACAACGGATAGCATAAAATGCGTCGGGAACTGGCATAATGCTACAGCTGGTTGAAGGTTCGCTTACTTGTAGTTAACTTTAAGGACTGTAGTCCAAAACTACCAGCAGCTTGCTTGCTAACATATTAGCCCTGATGTTATAAGTTCTGTTTTATTTTTCCTGTATCGGAGTCGGAGTCGGAGAATTTCACTCTGTGCTTGGGGTGGAGAAGGCGGCAGCTCTCACAAACACTGCAGCGTGATTGAGGGCTACGTTACTCCGACAAATATTGGCAATATTAAGAGGATTTGGCATTTCCAATTAATGTAAGCCTGTTACATTCTTCTAGTCTATTATTATTACTATTAGGTAAGCTACTTTTATTATTAAATTAATATCATAATAAATTTGCCCCGCAATAATTTCACAGCGCATCACCGCATAACTGACGTGCTGTAAGGATAATAAAAGATTAGGCTATCAGCTCCTCTTTGAAAATGTTTTAAACATTTTTTAGGTCTATTATACAATGAATTAGACCTATAATTAAAATTATTAAGTCTATAATATTTCCTAACACTGCAGTCATAAACGAAAATTAAGAGCAGCTTTAGGCTACTTCAACTTTAAAAAACAAAAACAAAAAAAAAAACAAGCTGTTTAACACGAAATACTATTCTTCTAATTTTTTCACTATATGTACGGGCCAAAAAGGAAATTATGGAATAAATTAAGACAGTTATATACCGTTATCAGCATATTATGTTGAAATTCGTCTCTGAGAGAAAATGCTCCGTTAATGCAGCGTCAGGCAGCTCCATCACTTTTACTTTCACTTTGAATACTGACCGAGGTTAAGCTTTTACCGGCATAACTTTTCCGCAAAGTTTGCACGTTGCTTCTTGTGTGATATCCATTGGCTCCTCTTCTTGGTTGAACCCCCGCGGATTTGCGCTACGCCACTGCGCAGAAGTGTATGACATTTGTTCGGAAGAATGGTTTGATGCGGACAATAGCTGGGTTTCCATCCAACTTGCAATAATGAAAATTCAGCTCAAGAATATGCGCATCTGCGTGTGTTTCCATCAACTGTGTAATGCGAAATGGACATCAGCCTAATAAAGTGATGTGTTCCGACCAATGACTATATATATATGTCGCAGTTATTATCCTCATTAAACCTGTCTAACGTTAACCGTAAAGAATGTCAGCCTTGCATACAAGGCTGTATATTTAAGTTTACATTTATGTTCCAACAAACTTGAAAAATTCAGCTTGATAAATGCTCTAAAACTTTTATGTAAATCAAGTCAGTGTTCAATAAATGATGTTAAGTTTAGAAATGTTGTGCATCCACTTATTATTAGTGTGACATTTTAGCATGCAAATGAAGGGGAAAACTTCAAGATACCGGCCCTAAAAATCGGCAGCACATATCGGCCATCGGCTGACCCTGACCTCTAAACATCGGCATCGGCATCGGTTATAGAAAAACCCATATCGGTCGATCTCTATCTTGGTGCTCTTTGGGCAATTGAAAATTTAAGGAAAATTATATAAAACGCCTTTATTCAATCATGGTTTAAATATTTAAACAAATAACCACACACCAACACGTTGCGGCTAATGAACATTCATCAGGGTGTGAACAAAATAAATATTGCCTTTTATACAGCAAACAATTAGTCACATGACAGTCACCTGACTACGTAATATAAAACAATCACAAGAGAGCAAATTGAAATAATTAATATAAAGAAAACGTCACATCAAAATGTAATTTAACATATTGCAATATATTATGATGTGACACCCTGATGAAGGCTCATTAGCTGCAACGTGTTGGTGTGTGGTTATTTGTTATTAAATATTTAAACCGTGATTGAATAAAGGCTTTTTATATCTTTTTCCTTAAATTCTCGAGTGCCTTGGATTGATATGTTTTTTAAAAACAGATTTTTTTATTAGACATGACACTGGCGGTTTGCATGGCAGTGATAAGAGAAGATTGCTGTTCTCACCTGTCCATCCAGTGGAAGCCTGCCTTTTCCACTCCAGCATCGCTATACCTCTTGGCCAGTCCCTGGTACATTGGCTCCAAGGACCTCTCAGTCTCAGACTGAACCATAACCCAGGAAACAATCAGCCAGTTCTCATTCATGATGGCATAACTGGACATGACCCCAGATGCCAGTGTTACTTTTCTTGCAACTTTCCTGGTATGGTCAGACCTGAAGACCTGCCCAAAAGTGCCCTGGAGGAGTTTGGTCATGGCTGGCTTTTGACGTTTGAACTCATCCAGCAGGCAGTCGGTCAAATAGAAGCTGGACACAGAGACTCCATACCAGCCATCATGATCATCATATGACCCGAAAGCACGTGCCGTGTTTTCCTTCCTCAGGAACTGCCCAATGGTCCTCTGTCCATATACGCCAGCCTCAGCATCCCTGATGTTTTCTATGGCATGCAGGTATGCCAGGTGAGCTCGCTCATACTTGAGGTGCATGAGCTCATTCACCTGGTTTGCCATGTCTGTTGGTGACTTGCCAGTGCGCCTCAGCTCATCCATCACAGACTTGCAGATGGCCTTCTTGTAGGTCAGGAATGCAGGCAGAATGTTGGTGAACCGCTTGGGCAGCTTCTCAAGCCATCGTGGATTGTCAGCAAACCAGTTCTTCCGACATGCCTTGCAGCAGAGTCGTGAAGACAAGATGTAATATTGACCACTGGTGCCAACAATCACCCGAGGCCTGCCCACTCCTGCAGAGACCACCTGTGGATGAAGACATCCATGCAGACATGGCAGGATGTAATTATTTCTCAACCTGACCATGACTTGACTCTCGGGCTTCCAGATGAAAAATGGGTGGAGCTGGAAGAAGTTGGGGGATGGGAGCTCAGCCACTGTATCGACAAGCTCGGGTTGTGGAGGAAGACGCCACAGGGAAATTGTGTTCCCTAGGTTTCGCACTGAACTAGACCCAGGCCACAGCCGGAGATCCTGAAGCTCCATCTTCATCCACATCTTCTGGTGTTGAGAACAGCTCCAGTTGCCCATGTCATGGTCATGCCCCGGCAGGAGAACAGGAACAGGTGACTGAGCTGAGGGAACTGGGATTTACAAGGGCAAAAAGAATGTAAATCCCTGATTAATATTATAGATTGCATAGTTAATATGGAAATAATGTAAATAAATACAATGTTTAAAGCAGAGTTAAGACAACATCTTAGTGTCAGGAGTTCACAAAACAGAGGGTTTGTCTACATGCAGTTCATTCTTACCTTTTTCACCACTGTCCTCAAAGGCATGCACTTTGCGTGCGGAGGTGCCAGCAGCACTTGTGCGGAGTTCTGAAACAAAGTGCAGTCTTTATGTTTTGCATCTAATCAAAACTTGAACTCTGAGCTGACTAACTCTGAGAAACTCTGAGTTTTTGGTTTCAGAACAGCTGAATTTAGTTAGTTTATCAACTCTGAATAGGTTGACTCTGAGTTAAGCGCGTGCACCACGACTATGAAAATCCATGATCAGTGGAGCTCCGATATTACGATTCACCATGGCAACAGCACCCAACAAAATGACGTCTGCATACTTAATACAAGTTAATACAAGTTTAATTCTTATCACTGTTATAATATCAGAGGTGAAAACTGGCAGAACTGTAAGTTATTGAACTAATTTTAATTTTCATAGTACTCCACATGCAAAAACAATTAAATTATTATTATTGTTTTATTTATTTAATTTTTTATTTTTTTTTTATTTTGCAAATTATCTGCCAATGGAGTTAGAAAATTAAGGAAGTGGCTATTTGGAAATAGCATATTTTCTTAGCAACAGATGCTATTTACAGTAAGTGCAAAGCTGTAGATGCTAAAAAATAGAAAATAGTGATATATTCTATTTACCCGCAGTTCTTTGCAATAAGTGTAAATAGTAATTAGATGCTTGGTGTGCGGCTAGAGATGATAGACCTGCAAAGCGTTTTGATGTAAAGAAATAGTACTGGTTAGTCATACACAAATATAATTTGAAACTGATAATAATCTGTCTGTGTGTGTCTGTGTCAGAGCATGCAAGTGGAGCGCGAGCTCAAAGAGAGAAAATAAGAGAGAGAATGCACATTTCATTCGGATTACATAACAAGAGAGTAGCCTACTTCTTTTCATTTTGAATTGCTTTGTTTAAAAGTAGACATTTCAAGCTTTCTATAGATATATTTCTCATGTCTGTGAGTCAAGCAGCCTATACGCTGAGTTTCAGTTCATTTAGTCTATAAGACGCGCTCCAGTTCACGTGCAAGTGATCACGCCGGTGCCTCCGTGTCATGATTATATTGTCTGCTATATTTGCTTCTTATTTATTAAATCCAGGCAATTGGTCAATGAAACATTGATTAAAATTAAGATACAATTTTAACAAAACGGAATTCACTTTAAAGAAAGGCTTTCTACAACGCAAAACTTAATGAAGTGGTCAAAATCATGTCTGACCCACTCCATGTCCAGAGGTGGGTAGAGTATACAAAAACTGTACTCCAGTAAAAGTACAAGTACTTATAGAAATATTTACTCAAAGTGAAAGTGAAAGTAATAATCTTAATAGTTACTTGAGTAAGAGTAAAACAAGTATCCAATGAAAAAACTACTCAAGTAGCTAGTTACTAGTTACTTTGTAACACACACACACACACACATACATACACACACATATATATATTATATATATATAATTTGCACAACAAAGTGTGTATATTATTGTTATTATTATTATTATTATTTATTTATTTATTTATTTTTGGTAAATTGTTCAGTATTATATAGAGAGCACTTCTTGTTAAACTGTTTAAATTGCCTTGAAGAAAATACTTCAAGTAGGCTACAGTATGTGTAGTTGTGAAGTTGTGTGACAGTTTTATCATTTTAATTTGCACTACAAAAAGTGTAAGTATATTTTTTATTATTATTTATTTATTTTTGGTACATTTCTTAAGAAGCATAATTTATTGTTAGACTTATTTGTTGGCCAGTTGTGGTCTGTGCAATAAATATTAAAGGTTCTAAACCATCTATTGTGTTTTATTGTTCCACTATAGTAATAATAATATTTACAATAATATATTGAATTTGATAGGTGTCTCTCACATTGTCCCACAGCAACATTAAAATGGTGTAGACTAGTGTACTAGTAATGTTTTATAATAATAATTTATTCTACTTAGTGTCCATTTCATTCATTTAACATATTTAATATTGGGGGCATATTTAAGAAAAAAAAAATAAAAAAAAAATAAAAGTAACAATAGTTACTTTCCCTGGTAATTAGTTACTTTTATAATGCTGTAAATTACTACTCAGTTACTAACTCACTTACTATTTGTGTGAAGTAACTATAACTAATTACCTTTTTAAAGTAATGTGCCCAACACTGGTGATATGTGATGGGAAAAGGGAGAAGAGCGAGATTGACAACAGCTCTTAAGCAAACTTAAGTAAAATGCACTTAATTTAGATTCCCCCCCAGGAAACAAGACTAAATATCTTCTATCATTTTTTTTGTTAAATAGAAAATGCTATATATACAGTCAAGTTCAAAAGTTTACATACCCCTTGCAGAATCTGCAAAAATGTTAATCATTTTAATAAAATAAGAAGGATCATGAAAATTGCATGTTATTTTTTATTTAGTACTGTCCTTAATAAACTATTTCACATAACAGTTGTTTACATCAAGTCCACAAGACAAAAAAATAGCAGAATTTATAAAAATGACCCCATTCAAAAGTTTACATACCCTTGATTCTTAATACGGTGTGTCATTACCTGGATGATCCACGACTGTTTTTTTTTGTTTCGTGATGGTTGTTCATGAGTCACTTGTTTGTTCTGAGCTCTGTTTTTCAGAAAAATCCTCCAGGTCCTGCAGATTCCTTGGTTTTCCAGCATCTTCTGCATATTTGAACCCTTTCCAGCAGTGACTATATGATTTTGAGATCCATGTTTTCACACTGAGGACAACTGAGGGACTCAGACAAAACTATTACAAAAGCTGCAAACATTCACTGATGCTCCAGAAGGAAACACGATGCGTTAAGAGTCAGGGGTGAAAACTTGTGAACAAGAAGTTGATGTGCAAGTTTTTTTTATTTTGTTTAAAGAACAATTTTTTTCATTTAGTTCTGCCCTTTGGAAGCTACAAAAGATACTTACATGTTTCCCAGAAGACAAAAAAAGTACAATTTATTCTGTTCATCCAATTCAAAAGGTTTACATCCCTGACTCTTAATGCATCGTGTTTTCTTCTGAAGCATCAGTGAATGTTTAAACCTTTTTTAATAGTTGTGTTTGAGTCCCTCAGTTGTCCTCAGTGTGAAAAGATGGATCTCAGAATCATACAGTCACTGCTGAAAAGGGTTCAAATATACAAAAGATGCTGTAAAACCAAGGAATCTGCAGGACCTGGAGGATTTTTCTGAAAAACAGAGCTCAGAACAAACATGTGACTCATGAACAACCATCACAAAACAAAAAAAAAAAAACAGTCATGGATCATCCAGGTAATGACACACCGTATTAAGAATCAAGGGTATGTAAACTTTTGAACAGGGTCATTTTTATAAATTCAGCAATTTTTTTGTCTTGTGGACTTGATGTAAACAACTGTTATGTGAAATAGTTTATTAAGGACAGTACTAAATAAAAAAAAATAACATGCAATTTTCATGATCCTTCTTATTTTGTTAAAATGATTCACATTTTTCTAGATTCTGCAAGGGGTATGTAAACTTTTGAGCTCAATAAGAATTTTTTGAATATTTGTACTTTAAATATTTTTGCAGCATGAATGAAGTATTTAAACATCGCTTGCAGTTTAAAAAGGGGGAGGAGACTGAAATAAACTCTGGGTTTACCGAAGAAAACCTGCTCCCTACCAGGTTAGGTTCACAGAGTAAGTTACAATGGTAACTGACTGAGTATAAGTTAATTCCCTTTCAGAAACGAGCTTGACTTACCCTGCTTTCTCGGGTTTGATATACCTGCATTTCTGAAATGGAAAACCCAGAGTTTCCCTCATTTCAGGGTTAACATACTCAGAGTTTTCACTTAACCTCCTTTCTGAAACGAGCCCCAGGTTATTAGCATCATGATATGATACATTTTGGTTGTGTTTGTGAAAATGATACAGAGTTAAATACGCTATGCATTAAGAAGATATGTAAGACAAAATCGTAAGTCATTTCAGAATTCACAATATATGCAAGTGTTGGTGTTAGTTGGAACTCAAACAGCCATACGTTTCCTTCTCCTGCTTATCAATTTTTGAAACACTTATGCTACATTTACATACTGTGTGCCAACCTATGTACCTGTAATATTAATGTATGCCATTATTGACACTGCTGTATTATATTTCTCTACCTATCCCTGTAATAGTAACCTTATGAGCACACTGAAAGCTGTGTTCTTTGGAATCATAGAAATTATATAAATATATAATTATATATATATAAAATTGAATTAATTCCAACAGACACACCAAACAAACATACTATCCTAATCACTACTCACTAATCTTAAGCAGGAGGAGCAAAATGACTTGAACAAGCATGCATTCAAGTGTTAGTACCAAATGCTACTTAAAAGTTGTTTTTAAATAACATTAATGGAGAAAAAAAATGCATTCTTACCCTCATTGTGGTTGAAATCAGTTCATCGTGGCAGGAATTCATAGTCCCTTAGGACTGTTAGTATAATGCCAGCATACAACCATATTGTTGGAGGAACATGACCGGAACATGGCCAGAACATAAACAATAGAACAGTTTAAGTCAAGGTTCAGTTTTGGAGGGCAATTCATCATACTCCAGTCCTGAAACCTCTTATTCAAAAACCTGTCTTTGCTTCTGGTGACACTCCGGGTATGGCAGCAACTGCTACTGCTGCTGGCACAGCAACTGGTTACACACAAACACAGAGATGTAAATGGGGAGACAGCAGATACAAAATAGACCATAGGTCATCGTCAATTCTGACATTTGGACAGTGTAATAACAGTGTACTTACAGCTCTGCACTTGTAGCTTAGAGGGTGAGATGCTCAACATCGCCTTCTCCAGTTCTTCATCGTCATCCATCACTGTGACACAGACCAGAATTTGTTTGCACAATTTAGGATGAATCAAAAGCAGGAAATATTTAAAATATTATTTCTGGTCATACATAAATGGTCATTTTAATCTTTAAAAACATTTTAATGAAAATATTAATAGGATAACTTACCCAGGGGTTTAGTTGGGGCCCTTGAGGCAATAGGTGTGGAAGCAGTGGCAGATTGCTGCCTCTTCCGCAGGTACTGCTGCAGCTTGTACATGCGTGTCCCTGGGACGCAGCACTTCCTCATGATGAAGTCTGCGTAGCCATCAGCTCTACTATCCCATATCTCCTTCCAGGTGCTCTTGGCCCGGGAACCAAAGCCAACCAGCTGGTCATCTTCCGATGAGGCTGCCACAACACCCACTTCACTGGCCTCATAGGTGAGAAGAGACTGGATCTCTTCAAAGCTAAGAGCATAATTAACAAATGACAGAAGGCTGTCCTTGCTATGTCCCTCGGCCATAGGGATGCCTGATGCCTCCTCCTTCTGAAGGTTCTTGATGAGATACATAGTGTACCCTACATCATTCTCTAAAAGCCACCTGAAGGGCTTCCCTTTATACTTTCCAAACTGCAGGATGTAGTCTCCCAGGACCTCCGTCCTGTCAGAGACATCCCCTCCTCTCTGACGGACCACAGTCAGAGCATTCTGCCGCACAATGTCCTTCCTCATGGGCGCAGACTTGTCCTGCAGAGTGGGGTCATCCTTAATCCGTCTGGCTTCTTTAGACGGCTCCTGGAGGAGAAATCCGAGTGGTCCCTTGCGGAACACAACACAGATTCTCCCTGGGAAGAACAGCACTTTCTTTTGCATCTTGATCTACCACAAAAGAAAAATAGAATTTTAGGTTTCATTTAAGAAGATACTTTAAGAACAAATACTTGTCAATACCTGAAATATCAGTATTTGTTTCATTACATTTAATTATCTGACACGAAATAATTTGGCCAAATCTTGTTGCTGTTCCTGAACTTCAGCCACATAGTTCAAAAGGTCAAGAAGATAATACTTTTTCGTACCTCTTTCACCCTTATGTACTTTGTGGGCATGGAGAGAGGGCGGAGTGTGTGTCTGTCTGCACGTACACATTTTTGTTTTTGTTTGTGTGTGTGTGTTCTTGTATACATTGTTTATGAGGACACAAATGTGTATAATGACATGGGTATTACAATGTAAACATGGTTTATGAGGACACTTCCTGTGTCCTCCTAAACCAAATGGCTTTAAAAAAAAACCATACTAAACAGTGTTTTTTTGAAATTCAAAAAATGCAGACAGTTTTCTGTGATGGGTAGTTTAGGGGTAGGGGTAGTGTAAGGGGATAGAATGTACAGTTTGTATAGTATAAAAACCATTACGTCTAGTCCCCGTAAACCACATATACAAGTGTGTGTGTGTGTGTTTGTGAGTGAGTGAGATTATTGTAGACAGACTTCAATTAACTCTCTGAAAGCCTACTATAATGGTAATACCATAGTCCTGCTAAAAGCTTAATTCTTAATTACTTTTAATTCATGGTTGAGTCTGAGATGGTATATATAGCTTGGTAGTCAAGCTATTTTGGTCAGTGGAATGTATAATTGGTCAGACAGTAAGACAGTATCTGAAAAAAAAAAATACTATAGTAATTGATAGTAAATACTATAGTATTTTTAACCATAATATAGTAAAGTACTTGACTTAATTTGTGGTAATTCTGTAGTTGCTGTGGTAATATAACAACTATAGTAAACAAATTACTTTACCCAATACTGTACTAAGTTTTCTACAGCTATTGGGTATATAGTACTACAATACACTACAGTTTACTGTGGTAAAAAAAGAAATAAAGTATACTAAAGTATTCCTTACAGTTTATCAGTTCACTATAGTTAATACTACAGTATGCTATAGCATTCATTAACAAAGTATTAATACTATAATATATACAGTACTAGTATGGTTCAAAACACTATAGTATTAACTATAAATTACTATAGTATTTTTTCATGTGAGCGTTGCTAGCAAGTTATCAACACATTACTAGTGAAATATATGCTATACGTTGCTTATTTAACGTCACGTTATGAAAAGCATTCACATTAATGTAAAAAAGTAATCATGTTCATTCATTATTTACGTTAGCTCGTTAGCCAAACGATTTATGCTGAGGTTATGTATTAAAACAAGATTGTCAGAAACGGACTGACAATATTATTTAACCTCATGACATGAAAACTATATAAATATATAAAACGATCATTCATTACTTTGCGTGCAAATCATCCTATGACTATATGATAGTAAATAAAAGCTGACGGTAAAGTTTGGTAACGATCAATACCTCACAGGGCGAGGCTGGCTTTTTCACTCAACATCGAATGCGATTTCAGCATTAACGGCAAGCTATAAAGTATTATGCATACATAAAGTAACTTACCTTTGATAGAAGTGCTGAATAAAACGAACGAGGCAGATCTCCACTGTACTCTCCGTGTCTGGGTGAAAATGGCAACTTCAAACTTCCCGGGGTGACAAAACACGGAAGAGCGCCACGAGAGCGTTAGTGGCCGAAAGAATATTGCATCCGTAGTGGTTTAGCACTACCATAGAGAATGAATGGGAAACGGTTTAGGGCCGTTTAGCTAAACAATTCTCGGCTCGACAGATTAGTGGTTAAAAATATAAGAACTTAAATTAACCCAAAATGTATTGGTTATATTACAATCACAAAATACATGGGCAGCTGTTTCTTCAACAAGACCACAAAATGAGCAAGTTTAATCAATATCAAGACATTTACAGATAGATGAATTAAACCTGTCACTCATATCTTTTAAGTTGTTGCGCTTGTGATTACGTCGTAGGTCACATATGATAACGTCAACATGGCGGATGATGTCGGATCACATTCATAGGCCCTGTCCCAAATGGCACACTTCATGTGCACTTTTGGTCTTGTGGACTTACAATGGCCGCTGCGTGCGCGTGTCCGTTAAGTCCACAAGACCGTAGGGTGTCCCATGCGTCATTTAAGCTTAAAGAAGGGTGCTTGTGGGCGGCCCCTTTGCGGCTGCTATGCGCCCTCGATGCGCACTTCTGCTGAGCCCGCAAGACTGTGGCCCTGTCCCAAATGGCACACTTCATGTGCACTTTCGGTCTTGTGGACTTACAATGGCCGCTGCGTGTGCGTGTCCGTCAAGTCCACAAGACCGTAGGGTGTCCCATGCGTCATTTAAGCTTAAAGAAGGGTGCTCGTGGGCGGCCCCTTTGCGGCTGCTATGCGCCCTCGATGCGCACTTCAGCTGAGCCCCCAAGACTGCGAGCTACGCAGAGGACTTTACCTGGCAGTCAAAGCGGCATTACGTCGTGAAAGTGCAGACTCAGAGGAAGACCATGAGGGTTTAGTGTGCCATTTGGAACAGGGCCTGTGACTGTAAAAAAAAAAAAAAAAAAAAAACCCTCTTTTTTTGGAACGCACTTCTGCGTCATCTTAACGAGACAATCAAGGAGACAGCTTCGTCTTTTTTCTCCTGGGCTGCGTTCCAGTTCGTTTTTTTATGCCCTTCTCTTGCTAACTTCCCTCAGTCTCGTTGACTCAGACGTACGTCATTGCTTACGTTGCACGAGTGCCCACTGCTAGCAGAACCCTTGCAATGGGCTGAATTGGAATGTCCTAATCCCTTGATCACTTGGAATCTGCTATGGAGAAATTTAAGCCGCCTTTATTATAAGAATTCAAAATAACTGATTTTCTAATATAACGAGTTTTATTTTTCCAAAGAAATATAAGTAACCTTACATCAATCATCTTGCAAGTAGATTTATCCACAAATAAAGACTGAGCAGCGTAGGATAACCGGGAAATCCCTTCTGCTTTAGTAAGCAGAGTTCTGCCTCTCAAAGATAGATCTCTTAGCAACCAAAGGTTAATTTTTTTGTGTGTTTTCTCCACAACTGGACTAAAATTCATCTGACATCTTAGTTTAGTATCTTTTATTATTTTGATTCCTAAATATGTGACACTATCTTTGATGGGAATGTTACAGATAGAGGATGCAGCACATTTTTTAATCGGGAGTAACTCACATTTATTAATATTAAGCAAAAGGCCAGATGCATTAGAAAAAGACTGAAGAGAGGTTAAAGCAGTAGGGATCTGAGAGATATCTCTTAGAAACAACGCTGTATCATCTGCCAGTTGACTTGCTTAGTTGGAGACATTTGATATTCAACAGTGCTTTGATCTGCCTGCATTGACACTATTCTTTAAGAGCTGCTGTGCAGCCAAATAATGTACCAGTTATCAATGTAAAGCTGCTTTGACACAATCTACATTGTAAAAAGCGCTATATAAATAAAGGTGACTTGACTTGACTAATAATCAATTCCGTACCAGCAACAGAAATTCCCTTCACGGGACTCTCTTTAATATGTAAATTTAAAAATTGTGTAGCTATTAGAAAAAGATATGGGGAGATGGGGCAACCTTGTCTTACACCACGCTTTAAAAAAAATCTAGGAGAAGTGCCATTATTGAGTCGGATAGAGCTATTCCCACTACAGTAAAGCATTTTAATACATTTGCCAAAAAAAAATTACCGAAACCCATTCTGTGTAGGGCTTGTAACATAAATTCATGTTCTAAACAATCAAATGCTTTGTAATAGTCAAGAAAGAGGATAAAGCTATCAGTGGAAATAAGATCTGAATAATCCAATAAGTCAAAAATCAAGCGTATATTATTAGAAATATGTCTCTGATGTATAAAACCTGATTGGCACTCATCTATTATATTATTAAGAATAAATTTTAGTCTTTTTGCTAAGACTAAGGCGATAATTTTATAATCAGTATTCAAAGGAAATTGGGCGCCAATTTTCTATTAAAAGGGGATCTCTATTGGGCTTGGGAATCAATGTTATTAGCCCCTGACATAAAGAGGGAGGAAGCGTTGTTTTCTCAATACTCTCTAAAAACATTTTATGTAAAAAAGGTGCTAATTTTTGACTAAATGCTTTATAAAGCTCTGCAGATAGCCCATCAGTACCTGGGGATTTGTTACTTTTTAAATTATTTATTGAAGCAAGAATTTCTGAAAGACTAATGGGTGCATCACACGAACTACAATCTTCAGTATTAATTTGTTTTATGTGAGATAAGGAATCAAAAAATTCTGTGGCGGACTGCTGGCAAAATTTAGAATATAAATCATTATAAAATTTAGCACGAAAGTCTGCAAATATCTTCAAATCATCAGTTACATTCCCATCAATACATAGTTGCTGAATAGAATTTTTTACTCGCTGCCTTTCTAATCTAAAGAAATAAGCAGAATTCTGCTCACCCTCCTCTAGCCAATTCTGTCGAGACCTGATGACGGCACCTTCAGCCTTCCGTTTATATATATCCTCTAAATTATGTTTTTGATCAATAAGCTCATTTTTTTTCTGACTCTGTAAGATCATCTACATTTTTACATAATAATGCCGAAATTCTGGCCATAATCTGGTTTTCATTATTTTTTCTTAACTTTGCTAACGAACTGTCCAAGGTACAATTCAAAACAACATTAAAATCACCACCGAATATTAAGGAAGAATTTGGAAATTTAGATAACATATGACGTATACGTGTTTCTAATTTATTTAAAAAAAACTTATTATCCTTTGGTGAATTATACCCATAGACATTAGCAATAATACAAGTCATATTTGCAAACTGAAAGGCAAGTATAATGTAGTGACCATTGATGTCACAATCAGTAGCCAGAATCTTTCCACTAAAATTATTTTTTAAAATACAAACTCCGGCAGAATATTCATTTCCATGAGACATCCACATTTCTAACCCCCATTGTGACCTCCATAAATTGACATCTTCTAAAGTTGAATGAGATTCTTGTAAAAAACAAAGATCTGTGTTGAAACTTTTAAGATACAGAAAGACTGCTTTACGCTTAAGAATGTTTCGTAGCCCTCTACAATTTAAAGAAATAATAGACAAAGACATAGAGAGAGAGAGAGAGAGATAAAAAAAAAACAGAACAATAATAGAAGAACTAGTTCTAGGAACAAGTATAAAGGATTAAGTCACCGTGACAGAGAACCTAACCGGTCAGAACAAGCTTAATAGTAAGGGATGAGGTCAACAATCCCTTCATATATCGATCTAGAACATAAAGATGTTGAGGAACAACAACTATAATTCCCCCCTTTAAAGGGGTTGAAAAAACTCATTGTTTACTTAAATCATTGAGAGTCTGAAATAATCATTTCTTTTAAAGGGATGTAAATAAAAAAGCTCAGGGAAGATGCAAATAAGAATGTTCAGGGAAGAAAAAAAAATAAGCGCATCACCGTCAGAAGTGGGTAATTTTTGGATCAAAGTTCCAGAATTCACGCACACATCAGTTCCAAGGTCAAGTTCGCAAAGCATCAGTCAAGCTGGAAAACAGATCCATTACATTTTAGACAGGAGGAAATATTTCCGTACCATCTACAAATGCTCGTCCGCCGACGAAAAAAGCCCTTTTGTTCTCTTTTCGAGCTTTTTCAACTATGGGCCAAAGCGTAATCCTCCTCGCTCTATCGGCCGGTGACAGGTCTTCCGTGATTTTCAGTCGGTTCTCAATCAGAAACTCAGCGTCCTTGGCGGCACGCCATACAGCATCTCGGTAAAAATGCGAGGTGAACTGGAAGATGATTCCACGGGCTTTATTATTTGAATTAACACGGCCAAGTCGGTGTGCCACATCAACTACTTCAGGGAATTTATCTTTAAATTGTGGTAGAAGGCGTTGGCACACGTTGATAACCTCCTGGCGAACGTTTTCTCTCTCTTTCTCTGGAATTCCGTGGATTCTCAGGTTCCATCTGCGTGTGTAGGCTTCTAAATGAGCCAGGCGATTTTCTCGCTCAGTGAAGTTAATTTCTTCTTTCTTTGCGCGCGAGTCAATAGAATCAACTCTCTTTTTTTTCAAACTTTTAACCTCGCTGCAGACAAACTCAATGGTTTCCATCATTCCAGAGATTCGTTCCGTATTCCTGCAGATCTCCTCTTTCATATCTTTAATCACCCGCGAGTTTTCGCCAATCAACTTTTCCAAACCGTCTGATCTGTTTTTACCAGCTGCGAGAGCTCGGAGAGTTGTGTGGAAATAATCGCTGTATTTACGTTATCAGTTCTCCGAAGTTTAAAGGCCGGGGAATTGCACGGAGTGTCAGAAAGCGGCGGAATCACCTCCTCCACCAGCATAATCTCAGAATCATCATTTTGCTCACAATAATCATGCAGACTGTCCTTCAATACCCCGGTTGCAGGAGTACTGTTACGTAGTTCGGCTGCTTGTTTACCGTCACCTATGCTAGCAGAGCTAGCAGGAGTATCCGACACTGTTTTCCCTGACTTCTTCGCACCTTTCCTCTTTTCAGATCCTCCCATTGTTGTTGTTCAAAGAAATTCAAGACATTAATAAACAGAAATTCTCAAAAAATCCTCTAAAGTTTCGTTATAACTACTATAAAACAGTTTGGGATTGCCTAGCTCACAAATGTACATGTGATCAGGGCGCCATCTTGCACGCCTCCCCTGGATTGATAAAGGTAGCTGCATTTTTGTTGAAGTAGTACATTGTCATTTTGAACATAATAATGTACAAAATCTAACTCGTATAAATATTACAGTTGTATAGAAAAATACTGTACATTTATAGGTAAAATCGAACTCTAAGCCTCCTGTACCTATTCTGTGACGTCAAACTACTTCCTTGTGCAAAGGATCATGGGGGCCGAAGTGTCCATCAGTTGTACCCTTCAAAATCCTTCAATCTGAAGGGCCTTTTGAAGTGGAGGACTTTGGTTTGGAACGACCCTTCAATATGGCGGCCATGATTGTTTTCACTCTGTAGTGCCCTTCGGAGGGCGATATATCCTGTTTGGAAAGCACCGATACTCAACGAGATTTGGCTATTAAGTACCTACTCTTTTAGTGCTTGATAAGTAAGTACTTATTGAAATTAAGTACCCACTTATTACGAATACGGTTTCGAACGCAGCCACGGTCGAAACAAGTGCACTGCAGAGAGAGAGAGATTTGCTGTTTGTTCAAAATAATTAAAAAGAGCTAAAGCAACACAATTGTTATACATTTTGTCCTTAGTTAATTTCATTGTTCAATCCACTTAAATATGTTTAAAAAGCCACTTTTTCCCAGTGTGGAATTAAATTATGCATGTGCATAGATCTACTAGGAGACTTGAATTTGCAAGAATAGAAATGGAAGATGATTTCTGTAAAGCCCAGAACACACCAAGCCGACGGTCGGCCGTCGGGCAGTTTTTGTTCGACGGCTGACTAAGTTTTCTTAGTGTGTTCCACACCGCCGGCTGAAGTTGGTCCTCGTCTGCTTTTTTTTTGGCCGATTTGACATGTTGAATCGGCGTCTGAGCTCGTCGGTCAGTCGGGTCATCTGATCATTCTGATTGGCTGTTCAGCTACTGCCACCTGCTGGTATGGAAAGGCATTTCTTCTTATGCAGGCGCAGAACGGACGTGCTACTTGGCCGTCGGGTGTTGAGCGTCGGTTTGGTGTGTCAGGGCAACTTTGGACCCAGACGCTGCCGACGTGAGCCAACCCCGCAGTCTGCTTTCGTCACCACTAGTTCGTTGGCGTCAGCTTGGTGTATTCCGGGCTTAACCCTTTCAACGTTTAGCTAAATAAAAACAAAAAATTGCCATGGTTATAGTGTTCTGGGTAGTTTGTGGTCTCACATGATTTAATATTTTAAGTAAATTATGCTGCCATCTTAGGCGAGCTATATGTAAACATCTTTCATGTAACATATCTTATTCAGGACAGTACTAAATAAAAAATAACATTTTGTATATTCCCTCTTATTTTGTTAAATTTAACATTTTGCATATTCTGCAATTCGTATGCAAACTTGACCACAACTGTATGCATAATGCATTGCTTTATCTACCACAGGCATTTTCTCCAAAACAACTCCCTTTGAGTGGAATAACCCGATCCGCCTTTTTCGCTTCCGATACCGATTCCGATACCTGGGATTCAGTATCGGCCGATACCGATCCGATATTCAAGTAATAATAAAAAAAGTGTAAATTGTATGCCTCACTTAGGGCTGTGACGGTCGGCATGACAACCGCGCCACCACGGTCGTGGAGTGTCACCTGCGGTAATGTGACGTGTATATATATATATAATCTCAAAGGTCGCGTTAACCGAAAATTTTCCGTCATTGATGGAATTTTTTTTAGCAGTGACGGAAAAAATCTGCAGCCTGTCCGTCATTTTGACAGATTACTGAGGCTGATGTTGCTTGTAACTGTAATTCCCACCCCTGTCCAGTTGGTGGTGAGTGTGCTCCAGTGTGGCAGCAGAGCGCGAGTTCAGTTTCCAGAATAAAATGGAAACGAAGCGTTTGATTACACGCACCCAGTTTGTCCATTTTATTATATAATACTTATACTTACATAATTAAGTTTCTAATCCATTTCGTTTGGTTTTAAATAGTTCGTTTTATTTTTCAAGCTGCTCACTAAGTTTATGGTCAACGAATGGCTTTTCTGAGGTATATACGTGACATTGTTTGCAACACTGATTGAACTGACGTGATACAGATTTCGGTAAGCTACTGCAACTTTCAACATATTGTTTTGATTTTCATTCATGTTTATTTCCTTCTGTAAAGTAGTAAAGAGGAAGAGATGATCGCGTTCGCTCACGATCCTCAAAAAGTGTTCAAGATGAAAACTGAAAAGTGACGCAGTCTTTAACTTTCTTTCCATAATACTTTCTTTTCATAATATAAATAAATGCATAGCCTAGGCCAATTTGTTTATCCTATAAGTTTGTGAATAAATATGAGAATGTGGACGAAATCAGAAGCTATTAAATGTCTTATCATTAAAATATAAAAATTAAAATGATGCATGGTAATAATTATGACGGTATTTTTACGATCCTGTCCGTCAAAATGACGGCGAAAGTCTAACGCAACCTCATATATCGAAAGTCTAGTGCAACAACTGTAAATAAACCAATAGCTTCACTAGCTCGGTAGACATTCAAAATAAACAGGAGTCCAGCTGATTCCTTCATCCATGACTCGTGGCTTGTTTTTCATGAATGTTTGAGTCATATAACATAAACTAAATATTTATATATAAATATAGGCTATACTATAAAATTAAAAGACATTTCTTTTACATTTTTAGAGGAGTTTTTTTTTTAATGAGGCAGCAACATATGATAGCTATGACAGAACAAAAAAATGCTATTAACAATCTTTCATTGCGCAAAATTATTATAATATGAACGGCTCCCATACAGAGCGGCACAAAGCGCTTATGCGCAGTGTGCAGAATAATGCGCTTGAAGCATCATGGAGTCACAGCGCGCAGCGGCAGCGCTTCGCATTGAAAAGCAGCACAAAGTGAAGATATATTGATGAGTATTGTATTACCGGTATCGTTATCTACAGATGAAATATAATAATAGAAACATTGATTCATCTTGGAGAGAGTTTCATTCCCAGCTAAAAATGACCTGGCGGTACGCCAGCGTTTTTTGGGCGGCACAAAGTCAGCGGCTAGACACGGTCGGACCACCGTCGGCACACCATCGGCAAGCCGACCAATCTGAAAATGCCGTCTGCCAGCGTTTTTTGGGTGGCACGCCACCAGCGGTTTGCAACTGCTGGGCCACCGTTGGTACACCAGTGGCAAGCCGATAGTCTGTCCAGTTTCTACTGAGCGCTTACAGGACATCTTTTTTGATAAGTGAGTATTTATTTTATATTATCTTTGCAGTTAAAAAGAATCTGAAAGCACTGAATAAAAAATATTGAGACTGACTTAATATCTATATCAAAAGCTTGGTATAAAAAACTGCCTATGAGGACGCTTTCAAATAAAATAACGTGGTTGAATGTTTGTAAAAACAACAATAAATAATTAAGTTATAAAAGTTTAAGTTATACAATTATTAAGTTATAAAAGTGCCACAATTGTCCCACACATACTGGGGTGGTATTTTGCTCCTATGATCGGGTCATAAAACTACAAAATGAGTTTTAAATTCATGATTTAATATTAATGAGATTTTTTATGTGATGTTTTAATTCTAGATGTTTGTTATGTGAATGCTGCATGACTGTGACGTGTTTTAATGCGTGTGAGCGCGTTGATCATTCGAACCGCTTTCAAACACTGGAGCGGCGCAGAGTTGTCATGGAAACGGAGAAACAACAACTGACAAGCAGCAAAAACAGCAGTCTCTCGCTGTTGTTTTCACTTCTTTCAGGTGAGTTTAGTCGCTAAAATCACACGAATAATACACACAACTGTTCTTGTCACTTCTCTAACATGTAATTGACACACTTATGTTGAATATTTACTTTATACAGTTTAGTGTCTTCGGAAAACTCCTTTAGCATCTCCGTTAGCATCCCGTTTTCAGAAGAGGTAGGCTAACTCTATCATTTGATTTGTTTATGATAGTTTAGGCTTTTAATCACATCTTTTTGTGTAGATGAGAGGTTTTGATAGTTTTGTAGAGGTTTTGCTGTCAATGGGTGATTAGAAGCTGGCTGATTTATAAACGTAAATGTAGCCTACTATTAATCGGTGACGTAACTTAAATAAAGCACAAGTTTTCAAAAGCGTTTTGAGCTCTCATGGTAATTAATATTGTAAATATTGTTCTGTGATTTCAGCAGTGAAAAAATAACCCCTCTACAACAGAGGGGAAGCTCCGAAGATTTCAGCATTTCTGAAGGAACCTGCTGACAGAAGAAGGAAACACAGGTGAGCTGAGGAAACTCACCAAATAACTCCATATCCATTTTTTTCCACAATATTTTTCACCTATACCATGCATCTGTTATTATCTTCTTTTTTATTTTCTCAAATTTACATTTTCTATTTATTTAATTTGTTTTAAGAAGGCTTTGACATCCAAATGTAAATGACACTGTATGAGCAATATTTAATAAGTAAACCTAAAAACATAAATTCTGTTATTTTCTGTATATTCTTCTTTTTCTGCCTTTAGCTTCTTTTCTTTTAATAAACCTGGCATTGTATAATAATATTGTTGGCTCTGTGACAAATTGTTTATGTTCCTAGATACTTCCCTGCTGATGCCTTGCACCACAGCAGAGTAAGTAAACTCTCTTAAACATACACTAATGTTCAAAAGTGTGGGGTCGATAAGATTTTTAATGTTTTTAACAGAAGTCTCTTCTGCACATAAAGGCTGCATTCATTGGATCAACATACAGTAAAAACAGTAACATTCTGAAATATTACAATTTAAAATACTTTTTATTGTGAATATATAGTAAAGTGTAATTTATTCCTGTGATCAAAGCTGAATTTTCAGCATCATTACTCCCGTCTTCAGTGTCACATGATCCTTCAGAAATCATTCTAATATGATGATTTGATGGTCAAGAAACATTTCTGATTATTATCAATGTTGAAAACAGATGTGCTGCTTCACTTTTTTTTTCAGGATTCTTTGATGAATAGAAAGTTTAAAAAGAACATTTTTTTGAAACAGAAATAATTACTCAAACTTTTGGTCAATTTAATGCATCCTTGCTGAATAAAAATATGAATTTCTTAAAAAAAAAAAAATTCTTATTAACTCCATTAGAGTACACTACAGTTTATAGGTTTGGGATCAACAAATCCTATGGAAAAAATAAAAATAAAAATGGGTTTAAACAGTTTCCACAACAATATTAATCAGCACAACTGTTTTCAGCATTGATAATAATCAGAAATGTTTCTTGAGCAGCAAATCATCATATCAAAGTCCATTAAAGGAGGTAGTTAGCTAATCTTTCTCCTGTTGCTGTTTCTATCTCAGGATGCCCAGCAAGGTTACTAGAGATTACGGCAGCTCAAGTTTGGATCCAGCCTCACTTGTGAAGGCTTCAGATGATGGAAACTATAGATGGACATACAAAACTAACAGATATTATCCTTATATTGTAATCATTAGTTCCGGTTTCACAGACAGGGCTTAGATTAAGTCAGGATTAGGTCTTAGTTAAATTAGGACATTTAAGTAGCTTTTTTAAACATGCTTTAGAAAAAATTAAAAACATTACTGTTGTGCATCTTGACATAAAACAATGACACTGACATATTTTAAGATATACTATCAGTTAAAGGGTTAGTTCACTCCAAAATTACATTTGTCATTAATTACTCACTCTCATGTCGTTCCACACCCGTAAGACCTTCGTTCACCTCCAGAACACAAATTAAGATATTTCTGATGAAATCCGAGGGTATCTGATCCACACATAGGCAGCAACGTCACTGCACCTTTTGACATCCAGAAAGGTAGTTGAAAACATGGTTAAAATAGTCAACGTGATTACAGTGGTTCAAAAATATTCTCATTGCTTCATAACATGAAGATCGAACCACTGTAGTCACGTTGACTATTTTAACCATGTTTTTAATTACCTTTCTGGACGTCAAAAGGTGCAATGACGTTGCTGCCTATGTGTGGATCAGATACCCTTGGATTTCATCAAAAATATAATTTGTGTTCCGAAGATTAACAAAGGTCTTACAGGTGTGGAATGACGAGAGGGTGAGTAATTAATGACAGAAATTTCATTTCTGGGTGAACTAACCCTTTAAGCCTTGTCTGTGAAACCGGGCAAGTGTCTTAAAGGGAAAGTTTGCATGACAGTTTTGCTGACAAATAAACAGGGATATCTCTTTGGAAGCTTGTTTCCATCACTAAATAAAAAAAAGGTAATTGTAGGGCTGCATGATTTATTGCACAATATGGAGAATGCAATTAATAACATGTTTTTACTCCAAACTCACTTCATAACAACAGTTGAGCATCCTTCTGTGAGATGATGTGTCTTCTTACACAGAATAAGGTAGTCGTGTGTTTATTAGTCATATTTAATCAATCAAAACGTTTCAATCTTCTGTTTATTCAGCTACAGCGATATGACGCTGTTATCCTCTTCTGCTGCAGGGCATATGTTGAGTTTCTGCGCAAGAGCGCCCTCTGGCTTTCAGATGGAGAGGTATTTACTACTGATCACAGACCCATACAGCTCTGACAAGATGCGCAAAAAAATAATCGCAGTCTTTGCCAAATCGCGTGGGATTTAATCGTGATAGAAAGTCGCAATTACCTAGGCCTGCACGATTTATCACGCAGTTCTGACTTTATAACTCACAATTCTGACTTTATATTATGCAATTCTGACTTTATAACTCGCAATTGTGATATTTAAATCTCGCAATTCTGAGAAAAAGTTAGAATTGAGATAAAAATTTGCAATTACATTTTTTTATTTCATGGCGGAAACAAGCTTCCATACATCTCAGTACATGTAACTCAGAGAAAGATTAAACATTCTTCATTTACATATGACCAACATTGTAACAATACAAAGTGTGTTGAAAATCTGCAAACTTGCCCTTTAAAAATGTTGAAGATAACATCCTTTTGTCTGTTTAACTGAACACGACTTTAAACACATGATTTTAAATTGACTTTATATTAGAGCTTGTAATGACGGGTCGGCAGAATGAGGATCCATTTGCAGCTTTATTAAGATAAACACCAAAGCAGACAGGGGCAAAGGCAGAGACATAAACAGGGGCAGGCAATGGTCGAGGCAGGCGGCAGACAAACATAGTAGAGTCACAGGCAAGGATCAGGGCAGGCGGCAAACAAACACAGTCCAATAAACAGTCCAACGGCAACAGAAATACAATCCACAAGAAAACGCTCAGTAGTGATCACCGGGGCAAATCAAGACTTCGCAGAGTGTGTGTGTGTGTGTGTGTGCGTCTTAAATAGCGTGAGTGTAATGAGGTGCAGGTGTGTGCGCAATCAGTCCCAGGAATGAGGGCCTATGGGAAACGTAGTCCGAATGTAAACCAGTCAATATTCAGGTGACGGCTCCCTCCGGTGGTGCGGAGGAGGCGCGAGAGCCACATTCGTGACAGAGCCCCAACCCCCCCCCCCCCCCCCCCCCCCCCCCCCCCCCGCGAGCGGCTCCAGACGCGAGGAAGCGGGCGCCGGGGTCTACCGCGTGGTCGAGGGGCCGGTCTCTCCGGATGCATCCGATGAAATTCCACTATGAGTGACGGGTCCAGGATATCATCCGAATTGACCCAGGATCGCTCCTCCGGGCCGTACCCCTCCCAGTCGACTAGGTACTGTAGTCTCCTACCCCGGCGCCTGGAATCGAGCAGTTCTCGAACCTGATAGGCCTCCTCGCCTTCGATCGTCAAGGGTGGGGGGTTGCGGGCCTCGGCTCCCTCCGCCTCTCCTCTCGGACCACCAGAGGGTTTCAGCAACGACATGGAAAGTGGGAGAAACACGGTAATTAGCAGGTAGCTTCAAACGAAATGACACAGGAGTGATTTGCTTAATAATTTGAAAAGGCCCTACAAACCTGGGACTGAGCTTTTTGCATGGAAGTCTTAGACGCAGGTCCCTGGTCGACAGCCAGACCCACTGCCCCACGGTGTAATCGGGATTGGGACGACGACGTCGATTGGCCTGTAGCTCCTGTCGTCTTACAGCTCATTGGAGGTGATGGTGGGCCAGGTCCCAGGTCTCCTCGCTGCGTTGCATCCACTCGGTTACGGCGGGTAGGTTGGATGGTTCCCCGGACCAGGGGAAGAGTGGAGGCTGGAAACCCAGGACGCATTGGAAGGGCGTGATGCCAGTGGCAGGTTTTTGTAGCGAGTTCTGGGCGTATTCGGCCCACAGCAGATAGCGGCTCCACTCTGACTGGTTCTGCTGACAGTACGTGCGAAGGAACCTGGTGAGTTCTTGGTTCAGGCGTTCAGTTTGTCCATTGGACTCGGGGTGGTACCCGGAGGTGAGGCTGATATTGACATTTAAGTGTTTGAAGAAAGCGGTCCATACCCGGGATGTAAACTGTGGGCCCCTGTCAGATACAATGTCCTCTGGAAGACCATAGAATCGGAACACGTAGTTGCATAAGATTTCGGCGGTTTCCAATGCGGTGGGTAGCTTGGGGAGTGGTATGAGACGGCATGCTTTGGAGAACCGGTCAATTACAGTGAGGATGGTGGTGTGACCACGGGACTCAGGGAGGTCAGTGACAAAGTCCATGGCAATATGGGACCACGGACGTTGGGGAATGGGCATTGGTTGCAACAGGCCCGCTGGGGCTTGATGAGATGCTTTAGAGGTTTGGCAAGCTGAGCACTGGTTGATGAATTGGGTGGTGTCTAGTACCATGGAGTCCCACCAGAACCGGTTCTGCAGTAGGTGTAGTGTGGCTGTGATACCAGGGTGGCCAGAGCTGGGGAGATCGTGAACGTGGTGTAACACTTTGTCGCGGAGGTGTGCAGGTACGAAGGTGCGATCCGGTGGGCAGTTTGGTGGTGGTGCTGTATGTTCATTCACTTGGGTGATTTCGGTCATGACGTCCCACTGAACCGGAGCGAGTAGCAGTTTGACTGGGATTATGTTTTCTTCGTTCTCTGATCGTTCCCTCTCCTCCGTCTGACGAGATAGGGCGTCTGCCTTGACGTTCTTTGACCCGGGTCTGTAGGTTACCGTGAATTGAAACCGGGTGAAGAACATGGCCCACCTAGCTTGTCGGGGGTTTAGACGTTTAGCAGACCGGAGGTATTCCAGGTTCTTGTGGTCGGTTAGTATGGTGAACGGGTGTTGTGCTCCCTCCAGCCAGTGGCGCCACTCCTCCAACGCCGCCTTCATCGCCAAGAGCTCCCGATTGCCTACATCGTAATTGCGCTCTGCCGCTGACAATTTCCTGGAGTAGAATGCACAAGAGAACATCTTCGCGGGATTACCTTGACGCTGTGAGAGTATGGCCCCAAGGCCTGTGTTGGAGGCGTCGACCTCGACTATGAAGGGGAGTTCTGGGTCTGGGTGGCGCAGAATGGGTGCTGTGGTGAATCGTTCCTTTAGTTCTTGAAAGGCGTGCACCGCCTCGTGGGACCAGGAAAGACGTGTGGACTGTCGTTTGGTCATGGACGTTAACGGAGCAGCGATGCCACTGAAGTTCCGTATGAACCGCCTGTAGAAGTTGGCGAACCCCAGAAACCGCTGTAGTTCCTTTAATGTGCGTGGTTTAGGCCACTCAAGCACCGCACTCACCTTGTTGTCGTCCATCGCCACTCCCTCTTGACTGATGACGTATCCCAGGAATGAGGTGGAGGTGCGGTGGAATTCACATTTTTCGGCTTTGGCATACAGTTTGTGTAGAATGAGCCGCTGCAGTACGGACCGGACATGTTGGACGTGTTCTTCGAGAGTCTTGGAGTAGATGAGTATGTCGTCAATGTAGACGATGACCCAACGATTGAGCATGTCCCGGAAGACGTCATTGATGAAAGACTGAAAGACGGAGGGACTGTTGGCCAGGCCGAAGGGCATAACGAGGGTCTCATAATGGCCGGTGGTGGTGGAGAAGGCCGTCTTCCATTCATCCCCCTCACGGATGCGAATCAGATTGTACGCACACCGGAGATCCAGCTTGGTAAAGTACCTGGCCTGTCTCAACTACTCCAGGGCTGTGGGGACCAATGGCAAAGGGTAGCGGAACTTCACTGTGATATAGTTCAGACCTCGATAGTCGATGCAGGGCCGAAGACTGCCGTCCTTTTTCTTAACAAAGAAGAAGCCGGATGCCGCCGGGGAGGTAGAAGGTCGAATAAATCCTTTGGCCAGCTCCTCCTCGATGAATGCTTTCATGGCGGCAGACTCAGGCTGTGACAGGGGAAATATTCTGCCCTTGGGGGGTGTCGTACCAGGTAGGAGGTCTATGGCACAGTCACTGGAGCGGTGAGGTGGTAGTTCGGTGGACCTGCTTTTGCTGAACGCGATTGCTAGATCAGCATACTCAGCAGGTATGTCGGGCTCAGTGGTGTCGGACTCGTGAATAGTGACGGTCTGCACAGGTAAGGGAGTGATCCGTTTCAGGCAGCGATTGTGACAAGCGGCGTCCCACTGTACGATCTGGCCCTCCTTCCAGGAGATTAGCGGGTTGTGGGTTCTGAGCCACGGGAGACCAAGGATGACTGGGTTGCTGGGTGAGTGGATGACGTAGAATTGGATGAGCTCGTGGTGAAGGGCTCCCACCTGTAGGGTCAGTTCGGCAGTGACGTGCGCCACTCTTCCACCACCGACGGGTCTCCCATCTAGCGCCTCCACTGTCAATGGAGAGTTACAGTCTGTTAATGTGATGTTGTGTTCATTGATGAATGTATCAGACATGAAGTTACCCGCAGCACCAGAGTCCAAAAGTGCGTGCGTGGTTATGCGTAGATCATTCAGAGTTATTTGTATGGGAATTTTGAGGCAGTTAGAGGAATAAGCGGTGGGAGGTGGAGAACTCACCGCTTTAGGGTTAGACGGAGTGGGTCGAATGGGGCAGTTGATCTTGATGTGACCAGCTTGCCCGCAGTAGAGGCACAGATGAAGTTGTCGTCTCCTCTCGCGTTCCTCTGGGCGAAGCGGGGTGAATCCGAGCTGCATGGGTTCCGAGGGAGGCGTGGTCTGAGTGGACAGCTGAACAGGGCGTCGAGAGCGGAGAAGATTGTCAATGTGTATAGCGAGGTCGATGAATTCGTTGAGCGATCTTCCCTCGTCGCGGCATGCGAGCTCGGCTTGCAGTTTCAGAGACAGCCCCTTTCGAAACAGCAGTTTCAGCGTGTCCTCCACCCAGTTTGTCTGTGCGGCGAGGGTTCGGAAATTTAAAGCATAATCCGCGGCCGTGGTTTTACCTTGGCTCAGCGACAGCAGTAGGTCCCCAGCGCTCTTGCCTCCCTCAGGATGTTCGAACACTTCCTTGAAGCTTCGTAGGAAGGCCGAGAAGGTGGGAAACACAGAACCATCCTCTCGCCACACCGCCGTGGCCCAATCCAGCGCTCGACCGGTCAACAGGGAGCATACAAAGGAGATTCGACTGGTTTCAGTGGGATAGAGAGATGGCTGCTGGTTGACAAAGAGAGCATTGGAGAAGAAATCCCTTACATTTAGCGGGGTTGCCGTCGAACTTCTCCGGGAGTGCGAGGCGTGGATTCACGGCGGGAGCGGCAGTGAAGGCTTGACTGACGGAGGCCGCAGGCGGTGGCGTGGCAACCTCGGTGGCGTTGAATCGAAGGCTCTGCAGAGTTTTCACCAGCTCCTCGGTAAGGGAAGTCAATCGATTCAATTGATGTTGGTGAACCGCGAGCTGGTTGGCTTGGGCAGACAGCTCGGAGGAAATTTGCATGATCGCTGCTGGATCGCTGTTTGGCGAAGTCTTCTGTAATGACGGGTCGGCAGAATGAGGATCCATTTGCTTTATTAAGATAAACACCAAAGCAGACAGGGGCAAAGGCAGAGACATAAACAGGGGCAGGCAATGGTCGAGGCAGGCGGCAGACAAACACAGTAGAGTCACAGGCAAGGATCAGGGCAGGCGGCAAACAAACACAGTCCAAATAACAGGCAAGGATCAGGGCAGGCGGCAAACAAACACAGTCCAACGGCAACAGAAATACAATCCACAAGAAAACGCTCAGTAGTGATCACCGGGGCAAATCAAGACTTCACAAAGAGTGTGTGTGTGTGTGTGTGTGTGTCTTAAATAGCGTGAGTGTAATGAGGTGCAGGTGTGTGCGCAATCAGTCCCAGGAATGAGGGCCTATGGGAAACGTAGTCCGAATGTAAACCAGTCAATATTCAGGTGACGGCTCCCTCCGGTGGTGCGGAGGAGGAGGCGCGAGAGCCACATTCGTGACAGAGCTATTGTCATATGGACATTACTGGAACTTTTTTTCTTGAAGATGCACCTCAGTGAGTCACAGTCACCCCAGATAGCAACATTGTGTCAGCCCAGATCCGGCCCACATCTGACACATGTTTGTTTCAGTTGAGGTTACCATGATGGTGATTGATGTTTCCATTAGTTGACCTCTTAACTTTAAAATTATATATATATATTTTTATATATATTTGTTTTCTCCGGCTGCTGTGGTGTTTCCGTCAAAGACATTAGCAGTAGCAAAAAAAACTGAGTGTGCTTAAGTGATGATAGTTAGCTATTGATGATTTTAATATCATCATGAAATAGCCTGCTTCACCGATGTCATTTGAACATAATTGTTACTGCAACATGAGATCCAGCTGTATTGCAGAAATCAGATGATTAAATATGAAAAAAAGAACACAAAAAAAGCAAACTGCAATGACAAACACAGATATCAGTAATCAGCATATGAGTCTCAACAAATATTTAGACAATCAGATCAGCTGCATAATTTATCCATGCTCTGATGCATTCTGGGAGATTTGTACAATGGTACCCAGCATGCATTGCGGCTACATGACACTTTTGATTGTCACCATTGTTGAGACTCATGTGCTGATTCTTGATGTCTTTGTGTGTCATCTTAAAGTACTTTTTTTTTTTTTTTTTAATTTTCTAATTTCTGCAATACAGCTGGATCTCATGTCACAGAAACACAGGGTTTGTAATATTAATGGCTCAAAACAATTTTTACAGTCAAACAACATCAGTGATTCAGACCATTTCACAATGGTTATAAAACCATTAATAGCTAATGGCCAACACCTGATCTCACTTCAATTTTTGTTGTTACTGTGCTTACCAAACACATTATCACAACAGCCAGCATGAACAAATACATAATAAAAGTTAAGAGGCCAACTAATGGAAACATTAATCACCATCATGGTAACCTCAAATGAAACAAACATGAGAGTTAAACTTCTGTTAATTCTTAATAAGAACTTCTGTAGACGTGTAACAGAAATAAAGTCAGTCTGGTTAGTAATAAGTGAAGCTGGTAATGCTGTTTGTGGAGTTGTTTAATCAGATCTTCAGAGATTTAATGTCTTTTATCTTCAGTTGATTTCATCTAAGGCTGTGACTGAAGTCAGTTGTAGTTCTTGTGTTTCTGCTCGTCTTTTTTTTTTCTTCTTTCCTTCAGTGATTCTGCTTGATAACAGGCTTGTTAATGCTGAGATGACTCTATAAATAACATATGAAGATTTTGTGGATCAGATAAGGTCCAGTTCTGGTTTATTTCTTTTCTCTTGGCTCACATGTGGCATTTCTATGGCCTGATTGTGGCCCAGATCTGGCAAACAGGAGCGGTCCGCCCAAGTGCCATCATTCCTGCCAAATGTGGGCCAGATCATCATTCCGCATGTGCCAGATGTGGGCCGGATCTGGGCCGACACAAAGTTGCTATCTGGGACCTCTGGCTGATTAAAGGATATTTTGCAATTGTATAATCTTGAACATGCATTTTCTGTAAAGCTGCTTTGAAACTAATATATATTGTAAAAAGCACTATATGGTTTTACTATGGTAAAACTGTAGCAACTATGTTTTTTTTTTCTTCAAACCATGGTTCTACTATTGTAATATTGCAGTAATACTAGAGTAAAATTATGGTTATCATGATTAGTAACCATGGGTTTTGAAACCATGTGTTTTGTAGTTATGGTTTTACAACAACAATAATAGATAAACCATAACTGTAGTAAAACCATGGTTCATTTTGTTGTTTTTACTGCAAATGCTGTGGTAAAACCAAGCTTAATTTAGAAATAAACGTGAATTTAATGCTCCTAATTTACTTGACTAATAGTCACATTGGATAAAAACATCTGATAAATGAATAAATGTAGGTATTTATTTGATCGGTTCATTGAAAATGTATTTAAAAATAAATTTGCAACTGCTACTGAGAGTGGTGTACATTGATTCATTATAGTGTGGAAGGACAGTGGTTAATATAAGAAACTGATTATAAACCGTGGACCGACCGCGGGCCGCCAGAAAACCTTTATTATAAACCAGCGGCTCGATAGCGGACCACCGTCAGAAAAGTGGCGGCTGCTGCCAGTGGTCCGCTGGAATAACGATGAGCAAAACGCCACCGGTAGGCCACCAGTGGCCCGCTGGTCTGATGTTAGCTGGGTTGTGTTGACTGTTGTAACCGAAGTTAACGAACATGACACGCAGTTTGAATGCTGAATTGAGAATGACTGACAGCCGCAGCGCAGGGAGGCATTTACGTGAACTTTAATTTAATGACTTAAATATTTATCTGTACCTCAAATTAAACTATGTAATAGCTTCAGAACACTTGGAATATAGTGCACAGAACCTTTATGGTGCTTTTTAATGTTTTTGTGCCTTTTGTGGAGCTTAACAATAACACAGAATAGTACACGCACAGTATCGGATTTGGATCGGTCCCGTCCGGCCGATACCCGATCCGGCAAAAATGGCAGTATCGGACCCGATACCCGATCTGAATATCGGATCGGTGCATCCCTAATTTAAACACCAGCTTTAGCTAGTGTGCTGCACTAACTTTGTTTTTGATTATCAGCCTTTAAAACAAGGTCTTCATAGCTTTAATTTTAATCTATGTTTTTTTTTTTTTTTAATACAATCATGAGTGTTTTCATTAACACAGCATTCCATTAAAAAACAGCATAATAGGTTTGTTTTGTATATGCAGTAATATAAACTGAAGCAAAGACAATGAAAAATATGTTTATTTATGAAACTAAATCAGTCCAAAGTGTGAAACCTCTCTTATGCCTTGTTTCCTGTGCTTCATGAACTAGGTTTTCCTCCACCTCAGATTGCTTCATCTTTGTCAGCATTCATAACCTTTGGTTTAGAAGTTCAAGAGTCCTTAGGACGGTGATATATGTCAGCTGGCTCCTCGTCTTGTAGGGAAGGGCTTGTACCCAACGTACGCAGTCCAGAGTCTTCCTCATTCTTAGAGGCATGAGTTGTGAAGCGTTCTTTAAAATCTGCAAGATAAAATCAACTATTCCATGAGCAAACATAAACAATGCTTCAATAAACAAATACCAAGATGGTTTTGTGCTTCTTTGTACCTTCTTCTGGCAAGACTCTAGTCTTCCACATGCCTTGATCAGACTCTTTTGCCTCTCTTTTTTTCTCTTCATAGTCATGGTCTTCATCTCCACCAACATAGTCTTCTTTATCTTCACGGTCATATTCATCATCCTCTTCCTCCTTTTCCAGCTTCTTAGATTCTGGTTCACTTTCCGTGATATTGGGTTGTTCAGTGGGTTCCAATGAGGGTGGAGGAGTTACACTACCCACTTGGTCTGGTGGAGACTTTAATATTTTAGGCTGCAGTTTTCAGCTATTATAAGCATTTTAACTGCCATAACCATTATAACCCAAATTACCATGTTAATACTGAAAAGGTTAAAATAAAAAAAATATATATATTTAAAAATAAATAAATAAATAAAAAAGTCCTCATTTATGAAACTTTGTCCAGAAAATCTGGAAGAGTGTTTTTGGGAAGGTCCATTTTATACACAAATTACTACAAAGGTTTCATAGACTTTAGATTTATAATGTGTATGTTAATGATTTTCAATCATTTGTAAATAGAACATGCATGCACACTTGTTTAGAATGATCAATTATGTGAATTATATGTACAGGAATGCTGTGGGATTTCCTGGAACACTTCTCAGGTTTTGCTCCTAACTAAACTAACAAAATTAGGCAATTAAATGTTAAGCCAAATAATACAGACAGTCAAGTAGTATTGGTGCTCAGAATAATAGAAATCTATAATAGATAAAAAAAAAAAAAAAAAAAAACTGACTACTTGGTGTTTTTTTTTTTTTTTTTTTTTTTTTTTTAAAATCATAACTGAAATTTTTCACAATTTTTCATTTTGTTATATATTATGGTAATGTTATCAAAATGCAAAGTCATTGGTTTGCCTAAAGAACAAAACATTCTGATGTTTTAACCATTTGCACGTGGTTGGGAGCAGATGTAAATATTTTCATACCAACTAACACTTTGAAAATAAAGATTCATGAACCCAAAAATGTACAGCAGAATGTTTTACGAACAATTTATACAAATTCATTCCGCTTGTGTTTCATGAAGGAGGACCAAATTCTAAATAACAGTTTGCGATCAATTCACATTTTTGTGTAGGCATGTCATTTCAAAGGCGGTGCAAGAAAAAAATAAATAAATAAATAAAAAATAAATAAAAAAAGTGAAATCCAACTTCACTTCCAGGCAGTGCACAAAAACAAATTTTAAAGTTTAAATTTTGACTTCTGTTTAGGGAAAAAAAAAAAAAAAAAAAAAAAGGCCTACTGTATGTCCTAGTTAGTCCTAGTTTTTGACCCAATTATGCCTTTTAGAAAGAGAGACTGTAACATGTGTTGAATACAAACCCATCTCAGCAGTGACACCATTCTTCCATAGGCTACTATGAGGCATCGGTTTCTTATCTTTACTAAGAGAAGGGAGAGGAGGAACACCCTCCTTCACTCTAGGAGGAGCCAGAAATCCCATTTTGCTTTTCTTTGGAAAGATGGCCAATGGACCCACTGTTTTCTCCTGTTCCCATCCTATTGACACAGAACCACAGTTTTCAAAATGGTTAGTGCAAATATGCTTACCTGCAGTTTTAATGTCAAGATCTCAGCTTTAAAATACACAGTTTAAATACTTTAAATGACTTACTCTTTAAGACAAATAACACCAAGACAATCACCAGACCTGGGAGTGCTTACCCACTGAACTAATTCCCTCATCCTCCTCCTGCGGGAGAATTAATTTCCTCCAAGAGGGAATAGGCTCGCTTGCTGGTAGCAAGGAAATGAAATAACTTCCAGAACCCTCTTGAATTCTGGGCTGGAAATTGTTGGGCTTTTGGGAATATGAGGTCTGATCTTGTCTGGGAGCAGGAGGTGGCCCAGATTGCTGCAGTGAGGAATGGAAGGATGGTGCATACTCTTTTGTTCCTTGGCAGCTGTAACAAGCCCAGTCACCTCCATCTGCAGCCTTCCAGCTTGTAGATTAAAGAGGGGAATGAGAGAAACTTGAGGCTGGTTCCCCAAAGAAACAATATACTAGAAAATACAGTTTACATGGCAAGAGTCTATGATTAAATGTAAAACTTTACTAGACAATAGGAAAAAAAAAAAAAAAAAAGAGAGAGAGGAAAAAAAAAAAAAGAAAAAAAAGAGAGCAAAGCTTCACACCTTCCATCAATAAAGGAGCATGCTTTATGAAAGGGATTAATTGCATCCATTACAGGGTAAGCTTGAAGATTACAAGTGATGTACATCTGCACGACAAAATGAGAGGTATGTTAATTTGAACTCAAGTGGAACTACTAAGTGACATCAACATTTAATGTGTACAACACCACCACTTTTCTTTTTCATCCAATATTATTAATCTAGGCCAGGAGAAGGGAATGTCAGTCCTGGGGCCCGTGGGTTTACCAAAGAAAACCTGCTCCCGACCAGGTTAGGTTCAGAGTAAGTTACCATGGTAACTGACTCTGAGTATAAGTTACCTTTCTTTCAGTAATGGGCTTGACTTACCCTGCTTTCTCGGGTTTGACATACCTCCCATTTTGAAACAGAAAACCCAGAGTTTCCCTCATTTCAGGGTTAACATACTCAGTTTTCATTTAACCTCCTTTCTGAAACGGGCCCCTGGAGAGTCACTGCCCTGCAGAGTTTAGCTCCAACCCTAATCCAACCCTAACCTGAACAAGCTAATCAAGGTCTTCAGGATTACTAAAGTTACAGGCAGGTTTTTTTTTTTTTTTCAGGGTTGAAGCTAAAATCTGCAGGACAGTGGCTCTCCAGGATCAACATTCCCTACCCCTGACCTAGGCATATATAACATTCCATCAACATTTTAATGTTTTGGGCCTGAGAACATGTTTTCATGGGAATACACTATATACACCTCTGGCCTCGTCTCTTGGTGGAACTTGAAGGCATCCAGCTGGAGTTGGAGTTTGTCATTTTGGATTCTGGGCAGGAAACGAGACTTTGAGCCTGTTATCGGTCCATCCATCAGACAACTGGGGGGGGGGGGGGGTGTTAAATGAACTTATCAGTGATTAACCAAAAAATATTTCCAAAGCATTTCCTTACATTCGCACTACAAGAAACCATCAACTGATATTTACTTTTTATAACCAATACCAATTATTTGAATGTTTATGTGCCCGATAACCGATATGCAGAACTGATATACATCTGTTTTGACAGTTATAACAGTATTGAACAAAATTGTTTTAACTTTTTTCTATACTTTAAATTCTGTAATTTCACTTGCATACATAAACACTTCTACATCAATAAATAAAGGGGTCTGAAAGAGTGCAAAAAAGTGGTCACTAACGTCTCTTTAAAAAAAAAAAAAAAAAACTGCTAAACAAACAGACACAAAGCATGTAAAAATTTGAATTAAAGCATAAAACATTGTAAACAGCCTGAAACACACACACACACACAAAAACATTGCTACTTTAGTGTAGCTTAGTACTCCCAGTTGCATCTTTCTATAACAACAGCAGTAGTATTAACAGGCAAAAAAAAAAAAAAAAAAAAAAAATGTATGAAGTCTAATGTTTTCAAATGGAGACAGGCGAGTCCATCAACTTTGCAGTTTTAAAAGCTTTGTGTTGTTTAATAAACTAAAGAGTGAAGAGAATGGAATACACACACATTCGTTGGAATATGCATCCTCGAAAAAAAAAAAAAAAAAAAAACTCATCTGTTATGCTATCAGAATTCTTAAAGGTGCAGTGTGTAGGTCTTAGTGGCATCTAGTGGTGAGGTTGCTAATTGCAAGCAACAGCTCAGTCCAGCACTTACTCCTCCCTTTTGAAGCACATAGAGAAGCTACAGTGGCCGACACAGGACAAAGATGTCATCGCCTGAGACAGCAGAGTAACCAGTCAAGCTAGTTTGAGGTTTCTTCTTACTTCTAACAAAGAATGGTCTCTGCATCTAATAAACCAGACGACTAACTGCTACTACTTCATGCGTATTCAACGTAGTGACGATGCAAGCTGCCTCTAAAAACATCAATGAAGAACAACAACAGTGACGAAACACGCTCTGTAGAGCAGTTTGTCCGTTTAGGGGTACTTTAGAAACATGGTGGCGCAAAATGGCGAAGGGGACCTGCGGTGTATGTAGATAGAAATGGCTCATTCTAAGGTAATAAAAACACAGCGATTTATTATGCAAGGTCTTTATACACTGCTAAAAACATAGTTATGTGTATTATATTGCATTTCTGTCAATAAATTCTCAAATATTACACACTGGACCTTTAATATTTTCATCCGTAATGCTGCTTTCACGCCATGTTGTAATTAAAGTAGTGTTGAATGACAACATGTGATATTTTTATGGTACCACTAGGGCTGTGTTTGAAATTGCCCCCATAACCTTAAATAGGGCACTATTTGAGTGGACAGCCATTTGTAGTGGTGTGCGAAACCAAGTGGACGTTATAGAGTGCACTCATTCAATGCACCGCACTAATGTGTACAACCGATGTACAATGATAGCCAATGAGAGCAAGCAAGCGTCACCTACCGGATGTTGTGTGCTTCTATAACTGAAACTTGGCAGCCACAAACATGCCAAGAAAGTATTGAGAAAGATCAACCATAGTCTTTTTTTTTATACTTTGTTTTTCACTGTAAAACAGAAAGTGCTCCACAAGAGCCAGCTAACAAGGTCGACTGTCCTCCATTTCTTTTTCTTCTTAAGTCACGTTTGATTTCATGAGTCTCCGTGAGATCTCATCTCACTGTGAAATCATTCATACAATTAACAAGTGTGTGGTCTTGCGGTGCGGCTGAATCATCTAGTGTTGTGTGCGTTCAGGGGATTATAATGCTAAAAATCAGTTGAAACTGTCATTATGTCTGTGGTCTCCCACAGTTTTAAAAACGGTTAAGATTTGAAAATCGTCTAGTGTGTCCCAGGCTAAGTTTCAAATGCTTATTAATCAAGCACAAACTATGCGAGAGTGGCAGCCCTTCCGATGCACTAATTTTCCAAATTCGTTCACTCGTTTTCATTCACTTCCTCAAGTGAACTATATTACTGGAGTAAAAATAGGGAATAGTGAATGAGGGTATAGGGGTTGATTTCGGACACAGGCTAGTTGTGTTCAACTTGAAGCAGCTCTGCGCAGACCAATCAGTGTATGACAAAGTACTGTGAGAGCAATTCGAAAGCATACGGAGCCTTCTGCTCTCTAATCGCTCTTACGGTACTTTAAAGGGTTAGATAACCCAAAAATGAAATTTCTGTCATTAAGTACTCACCCTCATGTCGTTCCAAACTCATAAGACCTTCGTTCATCTTCAGAAACACAAATTAAGATATTTTTGATGAAATCCAAGAGGTTTTTTTTTTTATCCCCCATAGAAAGCAACGTAATTACCACATTCAAGGTCCAGAAAAATAGTAAAGACATCGCTAAAATAGTCAACATGACTACAGTGTTTCAACCTTAAAATGTTATGAAGTGACAAGAATACTCTGCGCAAAAACAAAAAAAATCCAACAATTTCTTCTCTACCCTGTCATTCTCCTATGCGGTTTACGTTGAATAGACAGTGCAGCACTTCCGGGTTCTACGTCAGAATGCCGACTTTACAAAACTTCAGTGAAAACATCAAATGATCATGCTATGTGATAAAATAGCTTCTCTTTCCTGCAAACGATACCATGAAGAATGTGAATATTTAAAGTCAAAAACAAAACAGGTGAGCAGATATCCATATTAATTTTAGTATAACTGAGGGCAATCCTCCTATAATGGCAGCACCACCCCAGAATGCAAAGCAGCAAATGACGCAGCTTCACGTTCTCCATATGCTTCAAATGATTATTCATATGTAAATATGCACTATTTTAATGACAAAAACAAGACAATGATGTAGCGGTTGTGGAAAAATTTGCCACATTGACTGTCGGGAAGAGGTCTGCTGCAGAGCTTGTTTCAGTGTGGGCTCGGCAAAAGCGCGCATCGAGGGCGCATATCGACTGCAAAGCGGGTGCTTGCGAGCACCCTTCTGAAACCTAAAATGACAAATGGGACACCTTACACTCTCATGGACTTAACAGACACTAGGAAGCCATTGTAAGTCCACAAGACCGTAAGTGCATATGAAGTGTGCCATAAGAATACCAAAGAACACCAGTCACAGCAGCAATCCTTCTGTCTGTGGCCGGCCCATCTCAGGAACTTGAGTATCAAAATGATCCCCAAACTTCCCAGTGAATAAACATAAATATGTATACATAGACATGTCTGGAGCGTTCAAATGTGGCATCTGTGCGCCCGCCATCTTGGAACGGTCAGCATGTTGTCACTCACAGTAAGAATCAATAATATCACAACATTGGGCAGCTTCTGTTTGTGAAACCAACCAGATTTAAATTCCAGAAGAAATGGGATAACCTTTCACATGTGAGAATGTGTTGGGTTTTTTTTTTTTTTTTTTTTTTTAATATGAATTAACTCAGTATTACAGGTTTGTACTAGGGTACTTTTTAATGTTTTTACTTTTACTATGGTACTATGTGTTATTTGATGCCTTCGTCTTGTTGTATTGTGTTAGTTTAGCAAAATTATCTGCTTAATTCTATTGCTGATATAGATATTAATACACGCGTCTAACTATGGTTACAAACACTCAGTCAACCTGTTGTCGAAAGTTCACGCACTGGCTTTGACTGTTCCAATATGGCGGACGGCTTAAATATAGAGGGTATGCATTGACGTCACTTTCCCACCGGAACACGCCGCCTCAGCCGGACTGAGTGGCAAAAGAGCCTGCTGCATGACTGTATTTAATAGGGGAAACTGCAAAAACGGAAGTAAAATGAGTAAAACAAACGATAAAACTAAAGGTTGGACTCAATAGTGTTCCATCCTATTACAACTTAAAGATCCAGTAATCCATGGATATTGACATGCAGCCAGGAATCGTGTTTCCAGACTTATGTGTGCCTGATTTCCACGCCGGGGAAATACATAAAGCAAATTTGTGAATTTAAATAAATACTTTATATAAATACGATACAGGTAGGTCTAAATCCAGGTGATCACTTATATCAGTGCTATACATTGAAATAACTGGCAGTTATTCTGTAGAACGTGGGGGCTGACCGGAATAAACTATTAAACTTTTACGAAGCTAATTGCTAGCGGAAAATACGAGCACTCGTGTCCCATACCAGGGTGTCCGCGGGGTCTTAAAAAGTATTAAAAGTTGATAAATCAATTTAGAGAAAATTAAGGCCCTTAAAAAGTATTAAAAAGTCTTAAAAGCCATTTCCAAGGTATTACATTTTGTATAATCTTCATTATGTATATTTGTCCAAAGAGGTTGTATGCTAAAGTTTACCTGAATTTAATCATTGCGTAGGCGAATAGTGTGATTCTGTGTAGTTTATTTATAGAATCCCGCTAGATTTGATGTCATCTGTTACCGCGCTCACTGACTGACTGATAGCACAGGTCCGTTCACGCTCGGTTGTTAAGCAACATCGTTGACTAATGGGAAAATAGAAGTTTTCGTGCAAATGGTTGGAGGATAAGGAGTTGGAACTAGGGGTGTAACGGTTCTCAGTAAAAAAAAAATCCAACCGTGCCGTTCTCCACACACGTTTCGGCACACACTTGCACCTCGGTTCATCTCATATCTGACAACGCATACGCATCTATAATATGGTTTGTTGAAAATAAATAAAACCGACAGAGTTAGGCTAATGTATGTTTCTGTCGATGGATACGCATTCTGGCTTCCCCTAAACTTTGTTCAATGCGAGTGCTGTATGCTCTATATGAGCAGTCATTTACGCCGTCATCATCCGAGTGTTGATAGCGCGCGAGCACAGGTGAGACCTGAACAGAACACATTGCTGTCTGCCTTTAAACTAAACTCATTTAAGCCTGGCTAATTTAAACATTCGAGCGCAAGGCGTGAAAGAGAACTTACACGCGCGCTGTGAGAAGATTTGTGCACTCATCCGAAGCGCGCGCGTGTACAGTGTGCAAACATTGAGTTCTCTTTCAAGTCTTGCGCTCGAATGGATAAATTCACACAAAAATTGTCAACATGCCCGTCTTGGCGAGTATCCTAGCAAACACAGTCGGTTATTAAGCGAACTTATACGCTCGAGAAAGAACGCATGTGTTCAGTGTCAGTGTACTGATCCATGCATTATGTCTTAAAGAGACAGCAGCCCTTGCATTCCTGTTTGTGTTTTTAATGTTAAACAAACAACAAAAGGCAAGGAAATCACTCACTGCTCTTGATGAAATAGCTTTTGTAACTTAATAATAATGATTAATCTTGTGAACATTATGCAGTGTTTTAATAGCTAACGTTACTTCATTCAGTTTCTGTATACCTGAAAACTACTGATACCAGAAAAACCTGAAACCTTTGTATCTTTGCTCTATTATATTTATTTGTGCTGTTGCTTGCAGTTTGATTTTTATTTTCTTTATTTTTATTTGACCATAGTCCTTTTTTTCCCTGAACATAGCACATACCGAACCGTACCGTAACAGTGACCCTAAAACCGCGATAAAAACTGAACCGTTGCACCATGGGACCATTGGAACCATGGGTGAGGGCCGTCTCTGGGAATAACCGTGAGGCGTACTGCTCTGTGTGTTGGAAGGCAATTAGCATAGCCTCGATGAGGATCAACAATGTCCAGTCCCACATGCTAAGTGCTAGCCACAAAGCCGCTATGGGACGCAAAATGCAGGTCTCTATCGTGCAAATGCTCGGAGAGCTTTATTTTCCCTCTTCAGTAAGTTTTGTCAATTGTTTTGTTTATTGGTCTAATTCTTGTTTCTGGTTTCTCTTTCTAATAAACCTTGCATTGGGTTAGTCACTCAATTAATTCTCTTGTACTTTGTTCCCACCCTTCTGAATTATGTTGCATTGATAAGGAGTTATCACAAACTAAGACTGTTTAGTTGTGCTATCTTACAATCAATATATAGTAAATTTAAGTTAAAGTGTCGCTGATGTAACCGGTTAAACTTGAAGTGGCGATGAGGTCTTAATGTATGGAAAAAGTCTTTAAAAAGGTCTTAAAAGGTATTAAATTTAACTCCATGATTCCTGTATATACCCTGCATACACCGCACGAACATTATGTCTCAGAGTAGGAGCACAGGCAAAACAGACCAGCAGAAAATAGTACCGTCTTCTTTCTCCTTTTATTCTTAACACTGAAAAGAACTACACAGATAAGGCCATATAGCCAAGTCCCGAAATTCAACATATTGGAAAAATAACTGCAAATCCAGTCCAGTTGTTTCTGTGAATTGCAGTGATCCATTATTTGCTTCTCTTTTCTTTGGCTTTCGACAATCTGTAAAAAATATACCTCAGATTTCTTGTCAGATCTATTTTTACAGTCAATCGCAAAGCTCTTTCCCGTTTTGAAAGTTTTTTTTGTATGTTTTTCGCGGCATTCACGCTGAAAACCAATGCTGTTGTTGCCACACTTTTTGCCACTCAGTGGGCATAACTGCAGTCACGCTGGCCGATTGTGATGTCACGTGCATACCCTCTATAGTGGCCCATAGAAACAACGGCTAATGAGGCATGTATGTATATATATCTGTGGTAAAAACTACCTGAGAGGTTGTTCATGGTCATTTTTTTTAACTAGGAAACTCGATAATTCCGATAGCACGTGAAGGCAACATAGCCTAATGAGCACAGACAACAGAAAGAGAATTTCAGCGATTTTTTTACTCAACATGCACTCATTCATGGCTGTTTTATTTAAAATGCAAAATTATGTCTTTTTGGTACATGACTTTGTACAAGTTTGTCTATATTTTTAGCACCAAGTTTAAACATATCAAGCTATAACATCTAATTTATGTATTTATGGTTATGTTGAAGTTTACTAATTTACAGAGTTAAATTATTTTACCTTCGAACACCGTTGTTGACTCATCTCCCCTCAGACAAGAGTGCATTAACTGCGGTCTTGCGCCCACAAGATGGCGCCATTTATCAGTACAAGAAACCCCAACTACTTCAGTAGCTCCTCACTGCAGAACTCGAGATCCAAGATCCAGATCCAGGGGGTGGAGTGGAGATAGGAAGGTTTAGGGATCAGGGGGTGGAGATGGGTTGGTTTAGGGATATGTAAAGTGGGAGGAGTTGGATCTGGATCCATAGTTAGACGCGTGTCTGGATCTTGTGTTCTGCAGTAAGGACCATCTCAACTACACTACAATTGAGTGAGTGGTGCTTGCCTGCAGAAAACTCTGATGCTACGGTGGTTGCCAGGGCATTTCTATGCAGTTACTAATTTGTTCTAAATGAAATAAATTGAAGACAAAAACAAACCCTGATGAATGTACCCACCCATGATTTTCAATAAACGTGTATCTGGGGACAGAGTTCATATCTGGAGTCACCGTGGCAACACAGCTCTCAAAATATATGCGGAGGCTAACGTGATGACCCAGATGAACTGAGGCTTCCATGTTTATGATGTCACCCAAGAAGTACACAGCAGAGGCCCGTTCAGAGCGCCAATCACCTGCACCAGAAATAATGCAAACCAAGTGTGACCATTCTACAACTTTTTACTTAAAGCTGCTGTCCATAACTTTTGTGTTCAAAATGTACAAAAATTATATAATGAGCGAGTACATCATGAATTCATTTTCCAAACCGTGTTGTGTGTCTTATCCTGAATCACTACAGTACACCTATAATAAGCATTTATATTCTGACTATCTTAGACTGGTTCGGGTTGTACCGCTGCAGAGTAGCACAGTATCTGTGTGACTTGTCATAGACAAACAGAAGTAGCTCCGGCTACAATGTTCTTCTGCAAGACGCATGCAGTTCCATTTATTAACCGCTAGAGCGCAAAAAGTTATGGACTGCAGCTTTAACGCATCCAGATAAAAGATATTTAAGGAAATGACAAATAGGTTAACTGCATATTGTGGCTTTTAGTCCATGTCTGTAAGCCATGAAGCCATCTACATACTAGCATACTCATAAGAGTTGACAAAAATCTTTAGCAAATGTTGGCATTTCTCTCTTTCAGGAAAAAAAAAAAAAGACAATACTGATGACTAATCCAGAACTACAGGTTTCCAATAAAAATGTCCCTCCATCTAAAACCACCCTCAGCCAAACACATAGCAAATCATGTTTCAGGGCTATGATGTAACTACAACCTATTGGCTATTTTTTATTAAATGGACAATTTTATGGTCAACAACACCATGAAGGAAACTAACCCTAACCCTTGTCAAGTGAATTCATGGGTTTTTAAGGAGACACCCCTGCACATACTTGTCATTAGCTTTAGTGAAAACTGCAAGTCCTCCACTGCAGATTGCGTTGAACCGTAAGGAATCCACGTTGGTTTGATGGGGTTACTGGTAACGTCAAATCTCCTGAGAGACAGAGGGCACAACATAAATGCCCTATCTCTACCAGAACCTCTCAAAAGAATTGGGACAAAGCAACAGTCAGTGTTTCTCATAACCAGTGGAATTTCCATATCATTACTACTGATAATCATTAGGGGATAACATGGTTAGTTATACTTACCTGCTGTAATAACATTCAATAGGAACCACTGCCTGCTCAAGGCGAACCACTCCGTCTGGAGAGGGTAGCGGAGTGAAGATAAGGAGGTTGGTGTATATAAGAGAGTCATCTGTAATCTGAACAAAATAAAAGCTTATTTGATTACAATTATTAAAATTATTTATCATGCATTTAATTGGTTGTCAAGAACTAACTTGACTTTTTTTTTTTTTTTTTTTAAGCTTTGGTCTGATGTGAAATGAAATGCTGCATACAAGCCGCTTTGTTATTGTCATAATGCAACAGTCGTTAGACGTAGAAAACTCTATATGGCAAAACAAGGCAAGAAAAGACATTATTACAATTAAATATGCAATAAACATATGAAAGAAGGCCAATCACAATTAAGTATGCAAAAACCATGAAATCATTCTGACTTGGGTCAGAAACATCAGCTTAGGGAAAGTGTGTAATGAGGTTACACTGTAGCAACAAAAGTGCACATCTTAAAACCTACATGACACTCATTCACAAGAAGAGTTTACATGTTTAACTACATTTTTTTTTTTTTTTTTTTTTTTTGAAGTAGGAGGTATGTGTGAAAAACGTTAATTTGCTTGGATTTAAAACCACCAGTCTAAAGACCCATAGGAAATCCCCATGTCTTGAAAATCTGGTACTTCAGTATGTATATAGAGTGCTGATGCATTTTATGCCATAGAATAAAACTTGAAAATATTTTGAGCTTGTGTTAACCACAGATCTTATTTCAGGCACTTAACCACATGCATTTAAAAGCTCAAGATACTTTCACATTTTATTCTACAATATAAAATACATCAGTATTACCCCACTCAGGAGTTTTTAAGCTGTTATGTGTCTTGAAAAATGCAGTCACTGACAAGTAGCTAAATGGAACTACAGAGGTTATAGGGGACATTAAACATCACGCCGAACAGGTAAACTCAGTCCGCTTTTACAGCCTTGTTATGCATATAATTGTGCTCTTATAAACTATTCTAACAAACTTTCTGGAAAAATGTTTTTAGATAAAAACTGAGAGAGTTGTCGGAAGCTTAGTGGTGGTGACGAAGTCGTGGGACTGTGGTGTTGTTCATTTAAAGCCTACCTTTAGCGTTTTACTTCTGGCGACTGCATTTAGGCTTCAAAACACACCTTAACCAGCTAATCAAAGTCTAATTAGGCATAATAGAACCTTCCAGGCAGGTGTGTTGAGGCAAGTTGGTGCTAAACTCTGCAGGACAGTGGCTCTCCAGGACAAAGTTTGGAGACCCCTGTACTAAAGCATAAAAATATTACATTAGCTGAGATCTATAAAACATGCTAAGTTCAAATACTTGTTTCTCCAAAAAACAATGAGCCAGTTATTCTACTTTGAAGTGTGCATTAAGTGTTGCAATGTCTTTTTTTGTGGTCCCGCCCACTGCCAATTTACCCAATAGCATTTCAACACCCCGGGACGCCAGTTGGCAGAAAACAAAGCATATTACAGCTATGAATCTGATCTGATACATATGAATACATATGAATCTGATTCATATTATATATATATATATATATATTTATATTTTTTTTTTTTTTTTTTTTTTTTTTTTTTTTTTTTTTTTTTTTTTTTTTTTTTTTTACACAAACATTTAAGTATTTTGAGAGCATAGAAAGAATGACTCAATTACATCATTTGCAGTGCTTTATGGGAGTGGGCGGAGCTAACAAGATCTTTTGGCACGTGTTGATTTTTTCGACTCTGATAGGTGTAATTTTCTGTACAGCATCATGGGTAATGAAGTTTTTCACCAGGAATTCTACTGTTAAACATGATTATAAGCTGAAATAATGTGGGCTGACGTCTTCAGCAAAGCAAATAGCATGGATAACAACCTTGTAGCCTACAGTAGGTAAAAAAAAAAAAAAAACAGCGCACAGTGCAGATACGTTAGCTAGACACTTGCGTTCCCTCTAGACGGAGTGTTAGCTACTCAGTTGCTTACTCTCACGACAAATAGCAACACAGCTAAAAAGTATTTCCAATATGTTGGACCTTTTATTGAAAGTAGCCTACATTTACGAGGTAAATGTTACCAGTTGAGCCATGCCTTCACAAGCACCCGTGAGAGCTGTGTTTGTGATGATTGAGTTGAGGGAGGCACGCCGCTTGAAAAGTGTTCACCATTTAAAGGTGAAGTATGTAGTTTGTGACACTAGTGACACCTAGCGGAATTACAAAGATACAGCATATATGCTGTATTTTTATAATTCTGCTAGGTGTCAATAGTGTCACAGAAACTACATATTTCACCTTTAAATGGTACGGCGCATCGCTTAGGAACACGAGAGTCAAAGACAAATAAGAAACAATGGCTTATGTCAAATTAAATGTATGACAGAAGTATTTTTTAAATTAAGAATTAAAAAGTAGTATATTATAATATAGATTAGTAGCCTATTATAAATAAAGTATAAGCAAAATATTATAAGAATAAAAATAAGCATTCTTTAAATAAAAATGAGTTGAAATAATGCAAATTGATGACTTTAACAAATGCATAGACTATCAATTAACAACCTCGGATAGTTACAGTAGGTCTACTTACAGTAGGTCTGTCTTCAACAGTTAGTGTTTTAGTAAAATAGATTTCCCGATGTAAAAAATGAAATAATATAAAATAGTTTGTCGTCTTTTTTTCTCTCTCTCTCTCCATTTGATTTAGTCTAGTTAGTTTTGTATCAAATACAGTGTGATTTTCAGTGATCGAGATCTGCCAGCAACAGCACAATCTTCCACTTGGGCGAGCAACTCGCGGACCGCTTTCCCTGCACATAAAATCCCCCATATGCCAGCAAAACAAAAGTTGCGTCCCAAATGACGCACTATGTACTCATCCACTATGTATGTACTCATCCACTATGTATGTACTCATCCACTATGTATGTACTCATCCACTATGTATGTACTCATCCACGTAGTGCGAGAATTGTATAAGGTTATTTTGTCATTTAACAATGGAGTCCAATACCCCCTCCGCTACGTAATTAAAGCTGCGACAGTTGAGTGCGTGAAGTCGTTTTTTCCGTTAATTTAGTGCATCATCCGGGTACTTAAAGTGCACTTTTTCTTTTTGGAATTTTCTGTGTCAACGCACTACTCGTACTATTTGTACTTAAAAACGTCATAGAATAGTGCATAAGTACACGAATTGGGACGCACCTAAACTGAAAATAAGGGACAATGATAACGACACGAAACAGAGCGTATGCACCCAAGCTGTTGTGGTTCTGCTTGCTTACCCGAAACACTCCGGCAGATTTGAAGAAAATTACCTTCATTTGGCAAATAAATAAATGACGGACAGTTACATACGCATTACCAAAATTATCATGTAAACTTTATGGTAGTCCTCAAACAAGGGAATTTATAATACTTTAGGCTAACTAGCGAGTCCATGAATGGCTTGGGAATGCAGAGCATTCGCAGCTTATATGGACCGCGCGCCGGTTGTAATTTACAACTTGCTTATTTTCGAGAAAAACATGATTTGCCTTTAAGCGAGTAAGATGTGCTTTCTGACGCATAATCTGTTTTTTAGTTCTCAAGAACAATTTTATAGAAAGACGTGTTATCTCGACAAAGTTAGATTTTAAGTAGACAAGATCAGATGTATGTACACAACGGATGCTTTCCAGATGAGCCGCTCTTTAAGATTGACCCAAAATGAAAATCTACAAAAATGCTTGAATTGCTCATACCCAGTGTTGAGTACCACAGTCAGTGAGCTCAGTTGTTATGATGTACTCGTTATTGGAGAACGCGGTCACTTTACACGAAGGAATGAACTGACTGTCGGCACCAAGCCGCAGCTCTGAAGCATCCACAGGTAAACCAACGTCAAAGAGGTCAACCTTAATCGCGATCTCCATGTAATTCTCATGGCAAATCACAGCTACAGTTTTGACACGCGTGATTTGTCTGCCGGGCGAATCTTTCACTTGATTCGAGAGCTGCTCGATTGGGAAAGGTTCCTTCATTTGCGAACGACCGGATGGATAGAGTAGCGGAGGGTCAGAGCTCAGTTGAAAGGCCCTCACATCACTAAACTCTGTAGTCAAAATCAGGATTAAGAGATAAAAGATTAAACTTTCTGTCATCGTCCTCAATTAAATTAGAAAACCAAATCTGCAAAGCTGTACCCCGCATCACCTAGCAAGCATCCGGCCTACTTCCGCTTCTTTAAACTAATAATTAACCAATTTTTGTATGAGTTTCATAAAAATCACGAGTTAATTAGGCGTTGCACTGCTGAAAGTCGATCAATTATTAAAGTGACGAGAACTCAACCCCTCCCACAACAGTCTAGAGAAAAGTCACGTTGAAAAATATGCCAGCTGAGCTGAATTTTCTTTCAATTTTCATTATGTTTTACATCCTTCTTTTCATTTCGTCTCTCTCTTTCCAATTATGTTGTTGTTGTTGATTTGTTACCTCTTTGTGATTTTGACCAGTAATAATTTAGAAACACAACTATAATGATCTTGTTTTAGAAATATCTTTTCACATTCTTCACTTTATTTTTGCAGGAACAAATATTTCAACGAGTGAATAATATTATCAATAATTTATTATAAAATCGAATATTTTTACACTGAAGGAAGATGGCTTTTGATTATTGTAGGCATGAGTAGTTGCAAAACCCGTTTGTTGATAGCAGTAATCTTCGGCAGACTGGCTAGCAGATGAACGAAGCAATCGATATCATGAAAGATGCATAAGAATTAAACCTATACACGTTGGGTTTTTTTGCATTAAATATTAACTGTAGTTGTTAGTAAATCGTTTGTTAGATTCTTTATAATCCTTATTAAATGGCATGACGCTAAAATGTGTTTTTTTGTCAATTTGTTTATATGGGATTACGTTTCGATCTTTCGTTCGCACTCTCAGGACCTTCCAGCAAATTCAAAATGGCGGATTTTCGGAAAAATGGTTCGGAGCTAAACAGGATATACCGAGTATAAATATAAAAACAAATACAGTGGATAAATAAACAAGTAGCTGCACAGCCACAAAGTGAGCAGTTATTAATAAAGGATTTGCTTTTTTAAAAATAGTTTTAATCGTTTTAACATTGCGGCATCATCTTTTTAAAGGTAAGAACGACATGCAGTTCAGTTCTGCTTTTTGTGCAATTTTATTGCAGGAAAACGTCTATGTTTACCCCTAGTTGTATATAAATAATGGGCTTAATGAGTCTTAAGACACTTGAATATGTGCATAAACAACTTTTTTACAGCTTAGTATATCAGTATTTGAGTACTTGATCCCGCATTAAGTTTTCTTAAAAATGTGTTTGAAAACTCATTACCTCGATTCAGATGAATAAACTTTTCTGATTGTTAGGGAATATTTTCTGGAGCCAAATTAAATTTGACAGACCTTTTATTAGATTTAAACATTGGAAGAAGTGTTGATGCTGCTTGATGCATTACGGAGAAGGAGTGTTCTGGATTCCTGTAAAACCAGTAACTAAATTAACAAACCAATAAGTAGACGCGTGGTTCTCAGTAGGTCTCTTATGATTCCCAATAGGATACAATGCTCCTTATTCTAGAAATAAACTTGTTTTATATTTTCGAATGTTTTTTTGTAAATCTTATGTATGCATAATTTCCTATCATTAAATTGGATCATTTGTAATATATTTTCTTTATATCAACCACAGTTACACTCAACTGTGGAAATCTGTTTAGGCATCAGACATTAAAATTCCATATCAGTAGACTACAACTAACTTACTTGCAACTTGAGTCCAGTGTCTATATATAACCTTTGTGAACAAATGTACAAATCATCTTGCCATTAACCTGTGGCCAAGTAATACACAATGAAAACATAGCACTCATTATATCAACTGTTGTAAATATGTGAATTCACATTGTAATGGAAAATTTATAAAATATTATCTACATACACACACACATATACATATATATATATATATATATATATATATATATATATGTAGATAATATTTTAATATATAGATTTTTTTCTTTAGAAATGAACTTTTTTAAAATGAAATATTATTTAAAAAGTATTTGGACTAGGGTTTTTAAGTTATGATAATAAAGTAATAATAAAAAAAGATGCAACTATTTATAACTCCATGGCAACTATACATTCATAAACACAAATTTGCTGGAAACGATGGCATTAATGCAAAGGCTATGAGAAGTTATTTTTGAAATTTAAACAAAACCTCAGCAGACCATTCTTAAAGTTATCTATTTCTCTTGCCAGTGGAAATGAATTGAAAGAGTGTTATTTACTGATCACAGTTACTTGAAATTTGAATATATCTGATTTATAAATGTAGTTGTTTTCCTGCTATAAAGTGAGACATGGCAGAGGAACGCAGACAGAAGCTGTGTTCAGTGATCCTCCCTACTGAATCCATGAAGGCGATGGCGGAGTCAGTGGGTGTGGGCTCACTGCAGGAAGACAGCTGTCTGGCCCTCAGCGAAGAGGTTAGCTACAGGATTAAAGAGATTGCACAGGTATTTACAATTGCAATTAAATTTTTTTTAATATTACAGTGAAAGCTTAATATACAAAGACAGTTTCATTTTCATTAAGGTTTTAAGAATAAATGTTGTGCACATTACATGGACATATTTAAAATGTATATTACCTGTTTGTATGTAGCTTTTATAAATGTACCCTAGAAAAAAAAAAACATTTTTTTCTAGGTGTGTTTCTCTGGTGTGCATCTTGAGACAAAACAATGGCTCTGATATATTTTAAAATATTAAAATAAGTTACTTTCAGTTAAAAAAAGCATCCTAGGTGTATATGACTATCTTCTTTCAGACGAACACAATGGTTGTGAATGGCAATTTTGAAGACAAAAAAAAAATGAATCCATTCGACTCCAGGGGGTTAACAAAGGCCTTCTGAAGCGAATCGATGCGTTTGTGTAAGACAAAATATCCTTATTTAAATTTTCTAAAGTAAAATAATGAGCTTCCGGCGCGACAGCCATACGCATACGTATGTCCAAAAAGCGTTAACTTCCGTGACGTAGTACACAATGACATGACATACTACGTGTTAGCGCATAGTACGTCATGGTGCAGTGTAGAACGTCATGGCATTGTGTAGTACTGGCATTGTGGCTGTTGTGCTCGTTATTTTACTTTATAAAGTTTTAAATAAGGATATTTGTCTTATACAAATGCATCCATTCGCTTCAGAAGGCCTTTATTAAGCCCCTGGAGTCATATGGATTCATTTTTTTTATGGATGGGTGCATTTTTTTTTTTTTTTTTTGTCTTCAAAAATTGGGCTGCCATTCACAACCATTATAAACCTTGGAGGACTAAGGATATTTTTATTTTTAAATATATCTCCGATTGTGTTCATCTGAAAGAAGATTGTCATATTTACTTGAGGCTTGAGGGTGAGTAAATCATGGAATCATTTTCATTTTTGGGTGATCTATCCCTTTAATGTTATTTGTGTATTTTACTTTTTATTTTATTAATCTAACTTCTTAGCAGACACGAATGCGCTGTGCTCATTTCATTCATAGAGTTTTCACTCTTTTGTGAATTATATCATCTATTATATTGTCTCTCAAGGTTTAAAACATTTAAATATGCATATCAAATAGTAGAAAATGTTTATGATGCAGTATTTTATTGATAGTAGCCTACTCTTGACAAAGCTCAGATTTCTGAGAGACACAAACAGCATGCAGCATGGCTATTTGATTTGCGCTGTGCTCAGTTTACACTTAACACACATTATTGCATAGTAATTTTAGAGATTTATGTAGCCTCTAATTTTGTGCTGCCCCCCGGCTCACCTGTTATCCATCAAACACAAGGAGTATGACTGACGAATATATTTCCTATTCGGTAGAATTTGTTGCAGTGCAGCTTTCCCTGCATCATTTGGCACTGTAACAAGTTTTCCCTGTCTTATCGCACTCATAGTTAAGGTTTGAGTGCTGTATGCTGTGTTGTGACCAAAACAGTGCGAGAGACAGGGAGCACATGCGCAAAACAGTTCTATTAATATATAAATGTGCTCCCGCTCTCGTGCGCACTTTCGGCCACAACACAGCAGACGGCACTCAAACCTTCACTACATAGGCTATATACTCCAATCAGGCATAATATTATGACCACTGACAGGTGAAGTGAATAACACTGATTCTCTTCATCATGGCACCTCTTAGTGGGTGGGATATATTAGGCAGCAAGTGAACATTTGTCCACATCAAGTTGATGTGTTAGAAGCAGGAAAAATGGGCAAGCGTAAGGATTTGAGCGAGATTGACAAGGGCCAAATTGTGATGGCTAGATGACTGCGTCAGCGCATGTCCAAAACTGCAGCTCCTGTGGGGTGTTCCCAGTCAAAAGTGGTCCAAGGAAGGAACAGGTGAACCGGCGACAGGGTCATGGGTGGCCAAGGCTCATTGATGCACATGGGGAGCGAAGGCTGGCCCATGTGGTCTGATCCAACAGATGACCTACTGTAGTTCAGATTGCTCAAGAAGTTAATGCTGGTTCTGATAGAAAGGTGTCAGAATACACAGTGCATCTCAGTTTGTTGCATATGTGACTGCATAGCCGCAGACCAGTCAGGGTGCCCATGCTGACCCCTGTCCATCGCCAAAAGCGCCAATCACATTTTCTTTTGCATCACGTGGATGGCCGGGTGCGTGTGCGTCGCTTACCTGGGGAACACATGGTACCAGAATGCACTATGGGAAGAAGGCAAGCTGGCCCGGCGGAGGCAGTGTGATGCTTTGGGCAATGTTCTGCTGGGAAACCGTGGATCCTGCCATCCATGTGGATGTTACTTTGACACCACCTACCTAAGCATTGTTGCAGACCATGTACACCTTTTCATGGAAACAGTATTCCCTGGTGGCTGTGGCCTCTTTCAGCAGGATAATGTGCCCTGCCACAAAGCAAAAATGGTTCAGGAATGGTTTGAGGTGCACAACAACGAGTTTGAGGTTTTGACTTGGCCTCCAAATTCCCCAGATCTCGATTCAATCAAGCATCTGTAGGATGTGCTGAACAAACAAGTCTGATCCATGGAGGCCTCACCTCGCAATTTACAGGACTTAAATGATCTGCTGCTAACATTTTGGTGCCAGATACCACAGCACACCTTCAGGGGTTTAGTGAAGTCCATACCTCGACGGGTCAGGGCTGTTTTGGCAGCAAAAGGGGGACCAACACAATGTTAAGAAGGTAGTCATAATGTTATGCCTGATCGGTCGGGTAGCAGACCTTTAATGTCATATCCTGATAGCAATTGATAATAGAAGTGGTCCAGTAATTGCATTCGGTCCGAATGCATTGATACAATGTCCCACCTGCCTGTCGTCATTTGTATTTTCATACCTCTGCGCACCCTGCTCGCGGAGACATCACACATCATCAGCGAGTTCCGTAGGCTAAGGCTATGCAGAGTTGTAAACAGACAGTCACTGAGCGCTACAAACAAAAAGCAGCTGCCTTTTACAGTTCCTCCTGAACCAAAACAAAAAGTTTATGCTGCATTCATGCAATGTCTTAACCGTAATTACGAGATGACAACCCATGATGTTCTACCCAGAGCTGTTTACGTCCTCAGATTAAGATTTGTGCATTTATGTGTGAACACTATCAACACTATCAACGCTGCAGCAGTCAGGTAGTACAAGTAAGAGCTCTGTAAGTTGTGCTATGTTTTACGTACAAGTATGAAATTCAGTAGACACATGTAACAGCCCAATACCTACAAAAAAGTCCCTGGGAGCAAAATCTGAAAACCCAACAGGAAGTGATATATTTTGAATTTTCTCTGCAAAATTTTTGCAGTTTTTGCCATTTTCAGATGTTGTACTTTAACAAACTCCTCCTAGAGATTTTATCAGATAAACATCATATTTGGTCAGTCTAATATAAAGGCCTTTGCGACGTTAAATTTTTCGCCATGAAACAGGAAGTTGTTATAAATCAGTCATACAATGTCCAACCTGCCCCAGACTTCACATGTTTGATAAGAGTCCTGGCCTGAAGACATCTACATGCAAATATTCAGTTAGTCATAGCGCCACCTGTTGGCAACAGGAAATGGAATGCTTTACACTGTAATTCACTCCCTGAAACACATTTAAATATATGCCATGAATTACCAAACATGCTAGAAACACGTTAAAATGTAGCTGCAAGCAGCAGTGCGGGGCCAAGCACAGAAGGCATTGAAAATAAGAAATAATAATGAGAAAAATGAAATAAGAAATAATGAGCAAACTGTTCGGGTTGTAGCGCAGTGAGGAGCAAGAAGAGCAAAAACAGCGGGAATTGAATGTACATGAAAAAAGGTGGTTTAGAAGTAGAGGTGAGAATGAACTCAAAATGAACAGAATAAGAAATAATAAGAAAAATGTCTGGGTTGTAGCGCAATGCGGAGCAGGAAGAAAAAAAAAACCAGAAGCTGAGATGAAAATGAACACAGAATGAACAAAAATAGATTTAATTCTAATCAGAAGAAGAAAGACTAGTACAGTACTTATTGGGATAATAAAGGAATTGAAATGACATTACAAACAATTTAAAAGTTGCCCTACATGGGACTCGAAGCCACAGTCTATGGATCTGGTGACTGACACTCAACTCATTGCTCCACTGGGCAGACCCTTACACACACCTGCCAGACTTCATTAGTTCATGTGAAAATGATCTCACAATGAAGATGTTTTTAATAAGAATGCACCACATGTTATATTTATTAATTTTAGTTTAGATCATTCTAGGAAACACTCGATATCTGGAACAGAAGAATTTTTTACAAAACAACCAATTAGAATGCTAAGCTAACTAGCATAAGACAACAAACAGAGGCAAGGTCACATTCAGAGACAAATATCTCGGGAACGGTAGCGAAGATCAAAAAACTGTTCAGTCATTTCTGTGCGGCTCAGTCCAAAGATCATCTGAGCTGATTTTGGACAAAATTGGACAAAATTTGTGGGAGGAGTAGCGAAATAACTGTTTTTCATTTATTTCAATATGGCGGACAGGTACATTTAAGGAAAATGACAAATGACACATCGTTGGAATAGGTATAAGCCAGGGAATAAAATGACATAAAGCATAAACATTTTGGAAAATGTTTTCAAAAGTTATAAATGTTTTTGCAAAAATCATTATACCTGTGGAACATTAGATGGCGCTGTGTTGAAACTTCTTAGGTACCTTCAGGACATTCTGATGATGATATGTACCAATTCTTGTGAAGATATGTCAAATAGTTTAAAAGTTATTTCAATTTATGACAATTCAAAATGGCGGACACTTGTTTCATCCAATGTTGACAAATTCAGTATCCGCTGATTCGGCATGACCCAAGGAATACATAGACACCAAGATCATGATTTTCTGACAAACTGTTCAACAGTTATTGGCCAAAATAGCAATTTTCCAGATCTCATGAACTGTAGGTGGCGCTGTTCCCAAATTTGATATGGACCCTCAGATCATGTTTCAGATGAAGCGCACCAATTTTGGTTTCGATTGCTCAAAGTTTGGCCGAGATACAGCCTCTGAACCAATTTTGGGTCGACCTCGTTAAGTTTGTGACATCATAACTTTTGAACAAAGATGAATTAAAAAAATCTGTTGAGTCATTTCTGTGCGGCTTAATACAAACATCATGTGACCAAAGTTTGGACAAAATTGGAGAAAATTTAAAGGAGGAGTAGCGAAAAAATGGAATACTGTACTTTTCAAAATGGTGGCTACTGTAATGGGCGGAGTCTTAATGTAAGATGTTGATTGGCATCAGCATGAAGGCAGGAATCAGATGTACTAAATTAAATTTTTCTAGAGCAAAGGGTTCAAATGTTATAACCTTTAGAATAGTGAATTTTTGAACTGGTGGTGGCGCTATAGAGTTGGTCATAGAGACTCCAAATTTGGTTCAATGACTTTTCATGAGCATCTCTACAATTGTGCCAAATTTGATCATTTTCTCATGTTCCGTTGATAGGGCTACCATAGACTCCCATTGGAGAAACATAATAATAAATATAGCTGCAAGCAGCAATGCGGGGGCCAAGCACCGAAGGCACCGCAAGCAGAGCATCACAGCAAGCACAGCAGAACATCAAGCAGAGCAGCACAGCAAAGCAAGCACAGCAGAATTTCAAGCAGAGCAACACTACAAACAGAACAGCACACCAAGCAGAGCAGCACACCAAGCAGAGCAGCACACCAAGCAGAGCAGCACAGCAAGCAGTACAGTACAATCTGTAGCATTATAACTTTGGAACAAGGATTAATAAAGAAAATCTGTTCAGTCATTTATGTGTGGCTCAGTCCAAAGATCACCTGAGCCAATTTTGGACAAAATTGGACACAATTTGTAGGAGGAGTAGCGAAAAAATTGAATACTGTACTTTTCAAAATGGCCACTACTGTACTGGGTGGAGTCTTAATGTAAGATGTTGAAAGTGATCAGTATAAAGAGAGGAATCAATTGTACTAAGATTCATTTTTCTGGATCAAAGGGTTCAAAAGTTATAACCTTTACAAAAGTGAATTGTTGAACTGGTGGTGGCGCTATAGAGTTGGTCCTAGATACTCCAAAGTTGGTCAAATTACTTTTAATTACCATCACTACAAGTGTGCCAAATTTGATAATTTTCCTACTATTGGTTCATTGACTACCATTCGGGGGAAAGAAGAAGAACTACGAATTTGTACATAAATGAATTGCATGTTGCAGCTTCAGATTAGACTAGTTTTAGGCACAATGCCTAGAACAGACACAAGTTCTGCATCTTTTCCTGCCACAGTACCTCATGCGGTCTGGGCATGTGTCCCACTGAGTTTCGAACCCATGACGCAAAGCATTCGGGATCCGTGGTGTAACACATTGAGCTAATCAGCCATGCATGTTCATCAGTCTGCTGAGCAGAGGTTTCAGTGTGAGAAAGAGATCACAAAAAAAGCTCCATAACATGTTAACCATATTAGAATGCAAAGTTACATAATGCCAAATAAGTTTTGGTTAACCTCATGACTGAAGACCACATTAGAAAGAATGGCAATTGGTTAGCATGCTAAGCGATTACTGTGCTAAGCTAACTAGCATAAGACAACAAACACAAGCAAGGTCACATTCAGAGACGAATATCTCGGGAACGGTAGTGAATATCAAAAATCTGTACAGTCATTTCTGTGTGGCTCGGTCCAAAGATCATCTGAGCCGATTTTGAACAAAATTTGACAATTTCTATGAGGAGTAGCGAAAAAACTGTTTTTCATTTACTTCAATATGGCGGACAGGTACATTTAAGGAAAATGACAAATGACACATCGTCTGAATAGGCATAAGCCAGGGAATAAAATGACATAAAGCATACAAATTTTGGATAATGTTTTCAAAAGTTATAAGCATTTTTACAAAAATCGTTATGTCTGTGGAATACTAGGTGGCACTGTGTTCAAACTTCTCAGGTACCTTCAGGACCTTCTGGTGCTGATATGTACCAATTTTGGTGAAGATATGTTAAATTGTTTAAAAGATATTGCAATTTATGACAGAACTCAAAATGGCGGACACGTGTTTCATCCGATGTTGACAAATTTGATATAGTCAGATTCGGCATGACCCAACGAATCCATAGACACTAAGATCATGATTTTCTGACAAATTCTTCAAAAGTTATTGGCCAAAATAGCCAAATTCCAGATCTCATTAACTGTAGGTGGCGCTGTTCCCAAATTTGATATGGACCCTCAGATCATGGTTCAGATGAAGCGTACCAATTTTTGTTTCGATTGCTCAAAGTTTGGCCGAGATACAGCCTCTGAACCAATTTTGGGTTGACCTTGTTAAGTTTGTGACATCATAACTTTTGAAAAAAGATGAATAAAAAAAATCTGTTGAGTCATTTCTGTGCGGCTTGGTCCAAAGATCATGTGACCAAAGTTTGGACAAAATTGGAGAAAATTTGAAGGAGGAGTAGTGAAAAAATGGAATACTGTACTTTTCAAAATGGCGGCTAGAGTAATGGGCAGAGTCTTAATGTAAGATGTTGATTGGCATCAGTATGAAGAGAGGAATCAGATGTACTAAATTAGATTTTTATAGAGCAAATGGTTCAAATGTTACAACCTTTAGAATAGTGAATTTTTGAACTGGTGGTGGCGCTATAGAGTTGGTCATAGAGACTCCAAATTTGGTTCAATGACTTTTCATGAGCATCTCTACAATTGTGCCAAATTTGACCATTTTCTCATGTTCCGTTCATAGGGCTACCATAGACTCCCAGTGAGGAAACATAATAATAATAATAATAAAACTAACAATTACAATAGGGGCTATAGCACCTTCGGTGCTTGGCTCCTAATAATAAAACTAACGATTACAATAGGGGCTATAGCACCTTCGGTGCTTGGCCCCTAATCATGCAACACTAAGTGCTAATGTATGTGATTAACGCCACGAAACAGAAAGTTGTTGTAACTCAGGCATACAATGTCCAATCTGCCCCAAACTTCACATTTGAGAAGAGTCCTGCCCTGAACACATCTACATGACAATATTCAGTTATAGTAATAGCGCCACCCACTGGCAACAAGAAGTGACGTGTTTAACACTGTGATGCACTACTAGCAACATATTAAATTATGCAACTGAATGTTAAACATGCTACAAATGTTCTAAAACATGCTAGCAACACTTAGCTGAGTGCTAAAGCATGCTATTATCATCATGAAACAGGAAGTTGTTGTAACTCAAGCATACAATGTGTAATCTGTCTTAAACTTCACATGTTTGATAAGTGCCCTGGCCTGAAGACATCTACATGCCAAAATTTAGTTATAGTCATATCGCCAACAGCTGGTAGCAGGAAGTGTGGCAAACACAAATGAATGACGTAGTCCTCCTATATTTATATACTTAAATGCATATTGCCCACCATGCTCTGTTTTCCTAAAGCCACCGGGTGGCGGTGGCACGGGTGCGAGGGCCCTTTCATCGCTGCTTGCAGCTTTAATTATTATTGCAATGGTATATGCTTTGAGACATGAGGTAATTTAACATCGTCTCTCATCTCGTGGTGCTTTGCAGACTCTGCTGTGTGCATTCATGTGTGTTGAAGGAGGTGTACCTTTGGAGAGTGCTCTGAAGGGAGGGTTGGATCTCATGCTTTCAAAGTTTGCTTGCTATTGCTAGCCTCTCCAAAATTGCCTACCCTATCTTTAACAACATAAATACTCATCTGTCCCCCACATTAAGCTATCAAATAGCTTTGGAGGACTTGGAATATAGTTTTCAAAAACTTTTATGTTGCTTACTTTACAATGTGCTTTCGCATTTTGTGAAGCTTAACAGTAACAACAGTATTGTATTTGGATCGGTCCTGTCTGACCGATACCTGATCCGGCAAAAATTGAAGTAATGGAGCAGATACCGATACTGAATATTAGATCGTTGCATCCCTGCTTGGAATAACTAACTGCAAGTGTGCACCTTACTAAGTACACTGTGCTAAACTAACTGGGACTTGTCACAGAACTTGCATATTGCTGCTCTTTTGTTGGTTCAACTGCTTCTATTGTTCTCGTTTGTAAGTCACTTTGGACAAAAGTGTCTGCTAAATGATTAAATGTAAATGTAAATTTGTTTGTAAATTATTGACTTGGGAATATTTTCCTACTCTTCTTTGCAAAAACATTCCAGATCTGCTAAATTGTGAGGGCATCTCCTGGGCTCTGGCAGGTCATTCCAAAACATTAATTCTTTCTTTGCTGAAGCCATTCTTTTGTTGATTTTGATGTGTGTTTTGGATCATTGCCATGCTGAAAGGTGAAGGTTCTTTTCATTTTCAACTTTCTCCACTTGTTAATGACTGACTTCTGACGTGTCACGAATGCGTCATGCTGTCCACGTAAACAGCCTCTGCCAATACTGAGCCTGCGTTCAGACATATCAAAAATATCTTAATTTGTGTTCCAAAGATGAATGAAGGTCTTATGGCTGTGGAACGACATGAGTGTGAATAAGTAATGACAGAATTTTCATTATTGGGTGAACTAACCCTTTAATTGTGTTCCATGGTATAGCTAATACCTTGGATTTTTTTTTGTAGCCCTCAACTGAGCGATACCTTTCTACAGAGATCCCACAATAACCTTTTTTTTTTTTTTGTCTAGGGTTTTGCGATATACTGGTATTGAGGATAACCATGATATTCAAAACATGAAATATCGATATTGTGTTAAGGGTGTGACAATATACCGGTATTGCCGATAACAGTAATATTTAAAATGAATAGTACATCTATGATAATATGATGACATGTAAATAATCCAGCACCGGTACCTGGTTGACATCCCAAAGTACAATAGGTGGCGATATTGAACCTTATCGCTGCTATCTGTCATAAAGCAGAAGACGCAGCGTGTGCAGCTACTACAAAATCTGATAAGACAGGGGAGAGTCTCTACCCACACTCCAAAATAGTAAGCTCGCCAGTATGGAGTTTTTTTGGATTTAAAGAAAATGACTAGTTAGACACTGCAGTCTGCAGGACTTTCCAACAGTGAGCACAAAAGGGGTATTACCAGCAAACTGTTCACCCATCTCAATGTACATCATCCTGTGGATTTCACCACTATAGCCTACAGAGAGTAAGTTGCAATTATTTTGCATCGTGAAATGTTACATTAACCTGTTAACTGCTGACACCTTTCTGTGTTTTGTTATATTTACATCCAGGACCTAAAACTAACTTTTTGCCACACCTGCCAATGGCCGGTGACATGGCCTATTTTTTACCAGCCATGAAACAAAAACAGGCAGTTATGACACCAATGTTTTTAGTACTAGTGAAAATTCACAGTCCTCTATTCCAATTTCAATGCCACAGCTAAAACTTCTAGCATAATTAATGTAATTTTAATAGCCTACATTTTTAAAGACAAGTAATCAGTCAGTAATAAATTGAGAACAAATAATCAAATTACAATCAATAGCACAAATATATACAATGCAACAAAGATACAAAGTAAATAAACAGTGCTTTTCATGCAGGTCTAACAGTAGTTTTCAGGTACAGAAATTTAATAAAGTAGGCTAATCAAATAAATAATACTGCATAGTCTTCATATCCTTTTTAAAGTTCAAGAGCAGTGAGTGATTTTTTTTTTTTTTTTTCTTTCTTTTTTTTTCCTCCTCTGTTTTTTGGTTAACATTAAAAATGCAGACAGAAGCAGGATTATTAGGATGCTGTCACTTTAAGACCGAATGCATGCACGGATCATGCATTTTCTTTCTCAACTGAAGACATAACGACTGTTTACTAGGATACTCGCCAGGACAGGCATTTTTTTTTTTTACATAATTTTGTGTGGATTTGTCCGTTCAAGCACAGGAAGGCATGAAAGAGAGCTCAACTTAGTATTTGCGCGCTGTCTGCGACGCACATTTCAGGGCGCGCCCTTCGGAATTTGGATGTTTCGGATGTTGAACTTCCCACATAGCGTGTGAGTAACGAATGTTCTAGTGCTTGAATATTTATAGTGGAAAGGCTTAAGCTTTCCTGATGATGCACCACTGACCGTCGACTGTACAGAGTGTCGTTCACATTTGTGTTCTCACAACGCTGCATTGTTAGAATTCTAAGAGTTTCAGATACTCGCAAACAGTGTTGGGGAATGTTACTTTTAAAAGTAATGCATTGCAATATTGCCTTACTCCCTAAAAAAGTGACTAATTGCATTACTTAGTTACTTTTTATGAAAAGTAATGCATTACATTACTTTTATGCTACTTTTTCTCACCTGGGCTGGGCTTGCTTGATTTGTTTTTAATAACAACAAAAATGTTCTATTTTTGGCAATTGTTAAGGCCCTTTCACACCAAAAGTGAAATGAATAAGCCTCAGGCTGAAGGAAATTCATATTTACACCTGTACAGTAGAGGGTGCAGCTCAAACAAACATTTCAGCTGTACTGCTATTCTGGATTAAAGAAGAATAGGATACAGGAGAAGGACGTTCAACATTCTTATTTCTAAATCTAATCTAAAGTAATTTTATTAGTATGGTTGAAATAGGTAATTGAAGGTCAGCAGCAAATACATTGGTTAATAAATTGCAAAAATTACATAAAGTATATTTGTGTAATTTAATATAGTTGATTATTACAGGTTTGCGTAAAATTCTGAGATTGCATTTCACTGTTTTTTTTATTCATTTTGAGGAATAAAGAATGTTTTCGTGCAAGTGAGATGAGTAAATGCATGTTCACATTTAGTCTAAAACTACAATAACCATCATGTTTACACAGCGCAACACCGCTGCACTTTATTTCTTTCAACATGGGCACAGGAGAGCTGTTGGTCAATAAATGTGAAAAAGTAACTTGCGTTACTTATTTGGAAAAGTAATATTTTGTTGTAAATTGAAAAAGTAATGCGTCACTTTACTGGTTACTTGAAAAAGTAATCTGATTACGTAACTCAAGTTACTTGTAATGCATTACCCCCAACACTGCTCATCAACACCCATTTTTATTCGCATTTGGTGCTTGGCAAGTGTTAATTTTTGCCCTGTTTACATCCCTTGAGGCTTTTAGTCCAAATGTGTGCTCATTTGGATAAAAACTTATGGATTATCGTATGTTTACTTCAAATATCTTTAGAGAGGAATAGTTTTGCAGTATTTTTACCCAAAATATTTCTCGGATTTGGGTTCCAAATGGGGATGCAAGTTAACAGGTTAAGGTATTAGTTGTGTTGTTAAAGCTTATTTATAATACTGTTGAACTTGACAGTATTTTCTTTCTCCTGGTTATTTCTTAGGCAGTGTCAAAGAAGCCAGAGAAACCAGAGTCTCAATTGTTGTAATTGTTGTATGCTATGGTGTAATTCATTGGCTAAACATTGGCTAACATTGTTTTTTTTGTTTTTGTTCTCAAGGCTTCTATAGATATGGGTATATATCGTCTTAACCGTGAATCCTTTTGTCCACGATATCCGTGGTGTGAAAAATCTGATCTCATGACAGCCCTATTTGTGTCCCATGGCTCTTGTAGTAGCATGCAACCAAGAAGGTGTCAGAAAACCTTACAGGAACAACAGAGATTTTTTGAGTTATTCAGAGTCACTTCAGGTGAAGACCGGTATAATATTTCACATGAGCTTGATGATTAGTTGATTTTGAGCACAGCCACATACCCAATTATAAAAGGGGGTGCATACTTATACTGTATAGTTTACATACTTGTACTGTTTTTTTTAAAGGAGTCATGAAATGCAGTTTCAGATTTTTATATGTTTCTCGGTGTGTTTATAAAATAAGGTCTAATGTTTGTAAAAATGATAATTTTCCATTTTAATTTTCACTCTCTGGGGAAAAACTCAGTTTCAAGGGGTGATACCTTGTAGAAACTGAAGTAAACCCTCACTGCTGTAATTGGGCAAAATACATTTTGAAATATAAAAAAATAAAAATAAATGCTCAAACATTCGTTTGTAACAAACTTATGTTTTAGATCTTCCGCCAGTTAAACAACACAGGATAGCCTGTGTCATTTTAAAGCTTAGTAGCTTGGCATTACAGTGAAAATAAGGAATATGACCAACTCTTATCAACTGCTTTTAAATTTGCTAAAATATTAGAGGTCCATCATTTTCATAGCATGAAAAAATGACTGATTTACTTGAAAATGTGTCTTTTGTCATATATCGTTGAAAAGGTTTCAACTAGCAGAATACAAAAAGCATATTTGTTTCAGTTTGTGACCAAACTATGGCAAATATTTGTATGAAAAGTTGCAGTGCATGTATACAGATGAGGCTATTGCGCCATGTTTTGTTTTGTAACTTTGCAAAACATTAGTAATCAAAATCAGAGACCTTTTATTGCCAAGTATGTTTACACACACAAGGAATTTGTCTTGGCGACAGAAGCTTCCAGTGCAGAAGAAAGTACAGACATAGTGCAGACAATAATAGGAATTACACAGTAGAGATGAAATATAAAAATAATATAAGAAAACAAAAGTTTAAATAATGCAATATAATACATTTGTAGAAACTAGAGAGAAAAATAATTGTTTTTTAATGAATGTACAGATATGTTATTTACAAGTGTACAGTTTATGTAATTTACAAATGTGCAATTTTTAGATGTTATGCACAAATGTACAGTTATTGTAGACAGTGTATATTATGGAAGTTTTTAATTGTTTAGGCTGAATATAGCTTGCGACAGAAAACTTCTGTTCTTGTGCCTGGCTGTTCTGGTGGTTGGTGCTCTGTAGCGTCAGCCAGAGGGCAACAGTTCAAAGAGAAGGTGGGCTGGATGTGTGGGGTCTAGAGTGATTAGCAATTCTTAGGTCTTAGCCCCTTTTCTCACTCTGGAGGTGTAAAGATCTTGGAGGTTGAGCAGACTATTAAACCATAGTAAATCACACATCTTTATTTAGAACAGGTTGCCCACTCCCAACATAACATGATGCATAGATTTTAAAAAATCCTCTTGGAGTGACATGACATGCTGCTTGGCTAAAGCTATAGGATTTCCAGGATCCGAAGAAGTGTTTTCCAGCATCACTTTAAAGTTCAACCAATGGAAACTTGATCTCTGGTATTGTGGGTAGGGACGATGTGTAAAGACCAGTTGGACCCTGTTTTACAGCTGGAACGTGATTGGATTGGATTGATTGCTCAGATTGACAGGTCTTGATTTACCATGCACCATAGAATAAGAGCGCACAGCTGAAACAGAGCTGGAAGATCATCACTCCTCAACCAGGATCTTATTACTTGTTACTTATTTTATCTAATTTTATGTAAACACTTGGATAACTTGTTTGGAGAGGTTTTTGGACTTTTGATAAAAAGGCTACTACCATGGTTGCAAAGTTCTTCGATGCTCACCCACCATTGCCTCAAAAAATCCTGTGGAAAACACTATATTTGTTTCAACCACCCTTATTTGAAATATGCGGATGGAATGTAAAATGCAGAATGTTAGTTTTTACATCAAATAATCATATGATGGCAGGATATAATAATCAAGTGATAATATCTTTTTGCAGGAATGTGCATTCATTTCCATTTGAGAGATTGCACAGAAAAGCTGAAGGTGTTGTTTAAGTGTTGATGTGATATCTCCCACAGGATGCACTAAAGTTTATGCACCATGGGAAAAGACGCAAACTTACGACTGGTGACATTGACCATGCTCTTAAACTAAAAAACGTGGAGGTAAGAAAACTGAAATGAAGTGAGAGTTGTTTGTTTTCTCGAACTCATGCTTTGTGAACCACAACATTCAGTACCCTTCACAAATTATTTTTCATATGTATAGCAACTTTTTCTTTAATTTTTCTTGTCTCCTTTAGCCACTGTATGGATTCCAGTCTCAAGAGTTCATCCCGTTTCGTTTTGCAAGTGGAGGCGGCAGAGAATTGCACTTTTATGAAGAAAAGGAAGTGGATCTTAGTGACATCATTAACACGCCCCTCCCTCGAGTTCCTCTTGATGTTTCACTCAAAGGTAATTAACAAACATTTCTCATATGAAACCAAATTATTTGCTATTTAGATGCAAGCTCTATACCATGCATAGTGAGTTGCTTGCTTTATATAGCATTATAGACACTGTCCTGACTCAAAAGCTGTTCCAGAAGGAACACAGCATAATTTTTCTTGCCTTTTAGAATACCTTGTTTTTGCTAAATACTAAGGTAGCATCAAATGTGTCCTTCCCAAAATGCATTGTAAGTGAGCTTAGTAAACAAGTGGAAAAATAACCTAAAAATATTTTTTATAGTGCTGAAAATCTAATTAAAAATAAACTACTTAGGCCATTATTTTTTGTGCTGTTTACTTTTGTTTTTTACGTGTTTATAATGAGCATTGTATCGTTAGCTTAGCAACATGCTAACATCAGACTAAATAAATTGTGAGTCAAGTCTCCGATGTGCATTGTGTGAGGAGCGCTATTTGCATGCTGTATTTGTTGTCTGTGAATGTAATTGTTTCCCACGTAAGCAAAGAAGAAAATAGCCTGTTGTCTCTGTCTTTAAGCTCATTGGTTAAGCATTGATGGTGTCCAGCCTGCAATACCAGAGAACCCACCTCCAGGTAAGAGTTTTCTGGCTGTTTCTTTCATTTGCTTTACCTTGGTATCGAATAAGGGAATATGTTTGGATTATTATACTGCAATAAGGCTCATATTCAAATCATACTAATGTTGCAGTATACTGCAATAAAGATAAAGCTCATATTCAAATCATACTATTATTGTAGTATATACAGTGCTTAACAAATTTATTAGACCACCAACCAATGTAAGGTTTGTGCCACAGCCGCCCTAAACTAACAGGATTGGTGATTACCAAAATAATTTTTTATGTTTCTGTAATGGTTAATCTACACCAGTATGTGTAGGCTCTTTAGTCACAGTAGTGTTTCTAATGCTGAAATATAATTATTGTTGTGATTTAATGGATTCAAAGATAGATTGCACAAAAGTTTCAACAAAAGCAAGTCTTTGGGAACAACTAGAAACTATTTGAAAGTCAATTAAAAAAAAGTGACTGTGGAAAAGTGCATGAAAACAATGCCAGCAAGATTGCAAGCTGTTATCGAGGCCATACAAAAAAAAAAAAAAAAAAAATATATATATATATATATATATATTAGTTATTTTATTTAATTTTATTTTAATTGGTTAAATATACCAATTTTTTGGGGTTATTATGTGTGAATAAAGACTATTTAGTTGTTACAGTTTGTTATTTGCCTAATAAATGACAATACAATTTTTAGTTTTAAATAAGTTTTTGATAGATTCCTGAAATATTTTTAATATATTGTTTTTAATATATTGTTTTCTCTTTATTATGACAGGTGGTCTAATAAATTTGTTGTTTTATAGCACTTTATACCATACAGATTGTTTCAAAGCACCTTTACAGTGGTCAACAGGAAAATAATGATTCAATGATGAGTCATTGAATCAGAGTTCAATTCAGCTGTAAAGCAGCTCTAAAAAGAAAAAAAGTGTCATTGTTCAGCAGAAGTTAGTTCAGTGTTGATTCAGTTTTGTTGTAAAGATCATTAATTATTAAAGGGTTAGTTAACCCAAAAATGAAAATTCTATCATTAAAGGATGAGTTCACTTCAGAATTAAAATTTCCTGATAATTAACTCACCCCCATGTCATCCAAGATGTTTATGTCTTTCTTTCTTCAGTCAAAAAGAACTTTAAGGTTTTTGAGGAAAACATTTCAGGATTTTTACAGGCTTCAAAGGGCTCTACACGATCCCAGCCAAGGAGTAAGGGTCTTATCTAGCGAAAAGATCAGTCATTTTCTAAAAAAAAAATTGTATACTTTTTTTACCACAAATGTTCGTCTTGCACTAGCTCTGCAATGCAGCATGCATTACATAATCACGTTGGAAAGGTCACGCGTGACATAGGTGCAAGTACCGCAGTAGGGCAACAACTCTCATCTCATTTTCTCCTCCAACTTCAAAATCGTCTAACATTGTTGTTTTACCTTTTTTGAAGTGGCGTTTGACTTACGCCGGTTTCACACCGCAAGCATGAGCGACGCTTTTTTTTTTTGGCGTGCACCGGGAGCAGGAACAGCGTGTGACCGTCTATTTTTGCTGTGCTTCTGACGCTCAATTAAAGTGAAAGCACACTTTTGATGGACAAAATAAAAATGATTTCACACAAAAAGTGCTCAAAAAGCACAGAATAAGCATGTCTAGTGTGTTTTAACAATAATTGGAGTATGTCAGAAAAGAAAATTAAGAATAAAAAATATTTATAGAAGATTTATCCATTTAAACTTGTTTTTAATTATTCAGTTTGTGTGAAAGTATGGTGTATTATAAACTAAAGTAAACTAGCCAGAAAATATATAAACTTTATTTTAGTTATTACACAGACAGGTATATAGGCTCTAGCATTACCCAAATCAAACCCGAGTTTGCGAGTCCGAGTCCTTTTTTTTTTTTTTTTTTTGATGTCTTGTAAATGTGGACACGGCAAATGATGTAAACACAAAGCTTACCTCATTCGTGTGCAGCAATATGACACAAGGCTTTTTGTTTGTTTGTTGTTTACCGATCACATGCAGATGTTGTACACCTCCCCATGTTAACAAACTTTCAAGACTATCAAGTTTATAAAGGACCAACTTCTTCGTAAAGAAATGCTCACTTTACATGTAGCTTGGAGCCGCTGCTGTGATGACGTACAAACGCTTTCAGCGTGAATACTCGTGCGTGCCTGCAACGACGATGTAGTTACACTCACTCGCTGCTCACGCGCCGCTCAAGCTTGCAGTGTGAAACGGGCATTAGTCTTTGCATGATTGCTTTGTAAACACTTGCTCGGTACTTCTGCCTACGTCACGCGTAGGCAATATTTTATTATATCTTTTCATGTGGCAACACTGAAGAAATGACACTTTGCTACAATGTAAAGTAGTGAGTGTACAGCTTGTATAACAGTGTAAATTTGCTGTCCCCTCAAAATAACTCAACACACAGCCATTAACTAAACCGCTGGCCACAAAAGTGAGTACACCCCTAAGTGAAAATGTCCAAATTGGGCTCAAAGTGTCAATATTTTCTGTGGCCACCATTATTTTTCCAGCACTGCCTTAACCCTCTTGGGCATGGAGTTCACCAGAGCTTCACAGGTTGCCACTGGAGTCCTCTTCCACTCCTCCATGATGATATCACGGAGCTGGTGGATGTTAGAGACCTTGCGCTCCTCCACCTTCCGTTTGAGGATGCCCCACAGATGCTCAATAGGGTTTAGGAATACTGCCCTGCGGCCCAGTCTCCGAAGAGAGGGGATCATGCTCTGCTTCATTATGTCACAGTACATGTTGGCATTCGTGGTTCCCTCAATGAACTGTAGCTCCCCAGTGCCGGCAGCACTCATGCAGCCCCAGACCATGACAAACAGGAACACATATAAACTATTAACTATGCCTTTTCCCTTAATAAACTCCTAATTTACTGCTTATTAATAGTTAGTAAGTTAGTTGTTAAGTTTAGGAATTGGGTAGGATTTAGAATGTAGAATAAGGTCATGCAGAATAATGCATTAATATGTGCTTAATAAGTACTAATAAATAGCCAATATTCTAGTAATGCATGCTAATAAGCAACTAGTTAAAAGACCATGAAATAAAGTTATACCAAAATTATTAGCCGCTTTTCCACTGTCGGGCCAGTGTGGGCCAGGGCTTTCAGCGGGCTGGGCTAGGCTAATAGCCCCGGACTTGTAGTACCAAGCCCAAAATCACGCTGCATTTCCACCGTCAGGCCAGAAACTCCGCAGCCCTTCACTAAAACCCGCCCGTAACACGCCTCTCTGGAACAATGTCACACAAACCCGTCATTTCACAAACAAATGGAAGTTTTATCAGAAAAATAATCAGAAAGAAATCACTGGAAACTAGCGAGATGAACGTGATAAAAGCAGGCGTTTGTTGGCATTTTGTTAAAGATTTAAAAACCAAAGCATCGATGTTTTACCAAACAAATTGATCATAATGAATTAATTTGTGTCAAGATTAAACATTAGTCACAGAAATAAAGTGGTATTTACTGTTATTTCACAAAAGAAAGAGGACACACACACCTATTCAGTCGTGTCTGGTTTATTTGTAGTCATGGGACAGTATGTTTACATCACATTTACAAAGAATGATAATTTCTACAAATTTTCCACCAAAAATATGACCTGAGGAGCTTTAGCACTCCCTCCAGTGACAGTCCCAACAGTTATATTTTCAGTCTGAGAAACAGAGGAATCCCGAAAAACTGGAGTTGTTTTTTTTTATGAAATATGCGGAGCTAAATATGGATATCAGACAGTCCGTTAAGAGATGAGACGTGCTGACAGATAAAATAAATACATGATTGTGATAGCCTACGTATATGATTTGTCTTGATTTCTCCAAGCTGTCGTATTTAGCATGTTTACTATGGTAGTAGCGCGCATCCACATCGGATCACAAACAAAAGTTATTTCAAACACTTGCTGCTGTCTGAAAGTGAGTTCTGAGCTAAAATGTTTTTAAAAGTCTTTAATGCTGATGTTAGCTGGTCACCTACATGTAATCATCCATGGCGCCTCCGTCTCCACACACAGATTAACTCCGCCTTTGTTCGTAACCACTTCCTCAAGCCCGAGCTGGCCCGCTTTGGACCAAAGTATTCGGCGGGCTGAAAAACTCTGGCTGAAAAACCCTGGCCATTGACCCTGAGGAAGCCCCGACGAGGCATGATCAAGCCCCGGAAGTGACAGTGGAAACGCGACTGGCCCTGGCACGCACTAGCACGCCCGCTTTAGGCCTGACAGTGGAAACGCGGCTATTGATCGTTTCGCTAGATAAGGCCCTTATTCCTTGGCTGGGATCATGTAGAGTTGTTTGAAGCTACATTGAAACTGAAATTTGGACCTTAAACCCATTGCTAACTGCTAAAATCCTGGAATGAAAACCCATTGCTAACTGCTAAAATCCATTTATTTTCATCTGAAGAAAGAAAGACTTGAACATCTTGGATGACATTGGGGTGAGTAAATTATCAGGAAATTTTAATTCTGAAGTGAACTAATCCTTTAATTACTCACCCTCATGTCGTTCCACACCTGTAAGACCTTCATTCGTCTTTGGAAGACAAATGAAGATATTTTTGATGAAATCCGAGAGTTTTCAGTCCATCCATTGGGAGGAGTGCAATTTACACATTCAAGGTCAACAACGGTAGTAAAGACATCATTAAAGTAAACCCTGTGACTCCAGTGGTTTAACCTCAATTTTATGAAGCGACACGAGTGCTTTGCGCAAAAAAGCCACATAATTTACCTCTATATTTACAAAATAATATTATCCAAAGCGCGTCACGGAACAACTTCCGGTCTTGAGTCAACGCTACACGCATACATCATGGTGCTCCCCCTACTGGATTGCAGGTCAATATTTTCGTAAATAAAGTGGTAAATTATGTTTTTTGTGCAAACAAAGCACTTGCATCTCTTCATAAAATTGAGGTTAAACCATGACAGAATTGCATTTTTGGGTGAACTAACCCTTTAAATTAGTTATTTTCTGCTATGAAGCAGCTCTGCAGAAAACAGTGATGTCATCGTCCAGCTCAGTTCAGTTCTCATCAAATAGTGTCAGTGCAGTCAGATCAAAAACATTGTTGAATATGATAATATCTTACATTCATACTGTTAATTAGTTAATACTGTTACTATTAACTAGTATTAACTTACATACTATTTGTGCAGTATGCAGATGATTTTTATGCATGCAGTACCCAATGACCTTCCATTTCTTGAGTGAAGAATGAACTAGAAGCAACATCAATAGTAATTTTTAGTACATATACCGTAATGTTTCACATACTGTTAAAGGGTTAGTTCACCCAAAAATGAAAATAATGTCATTTATTACTCACCCTCATGTCGTTCTACACCCGTAAGACCTTCGCTCATCTTCGGAACACAAATTAAGATATTTTTGATGAAATCCGATGGCTCAATGAGGCCTGCATAGACAGCAATGCCACCGAACTTCTGAAGATCCAGAAAGGTACTCAAAACATATTCAGAACCGTTCATGTGAGTACAGTGGTTCAACCTTGAAGTCGTCATGAAATCAAAATTAACCCTATTTATTTTGTTTGCTTATATTACTAGTCTTGTGCTGAACAATTAATCCGTGCAAGTTAATGCACTGAAAAAAAATGTTTGTCGTGGTAATCTTTAATCAAAATCTAAAAAGTTACTTCCGGTCTGGAATGCCGTTCCTTCTCAGATGACGTCAGTTTGACGGCTTGGGTTGAAAACACTTAAACCACTCCCCTCCAACCGTTAGTCTGCTATGAGCAAGAGATGGAGAGGAGGGGCGCTAAAGTAAAACCCTGCCCTCTTTTCAATATTCTTTTTCACTTGGAAATACGTCACAACACTGAAGAAAAGTCGTTTGCAGCTTCCGGTTCACGGGGACTTTAATATTAGAAAGAGACGAGAATACTTTTTATGCGGCAAAAAACCAAAATAACGACTTTTCAACAATATCTAGTGATGGCCAATTTCAAAACACTGCTTTGAATCTTTTGTTTCGAATCAGTGATTCGGAGCACCAAAGTCACGTGATTTCAGCAGTTTGGCAGTTTGACACACAATCCGAATCACTGAATCACTGAAAGAAGTTCGGTGGCATTGCTGTCTATGCAGGCCTCACTGAGCCATTGGATTTCATCAAAAATATCTTAATTTGTGTTCCGAAGATGAACGAAGGTCATACGGGTGTAGAACGACATGAGGGTGAGTAATAAATGACATTATTTTCATTTTTGGGTGAACTAACCCTTTAAAAAAAAAAAAAAAAAACAGTAGACACTATATACTGTATGCACTGTATACTAAATATGCAGTAGTTCACTAGTATCCCATTTCAAGTCTATTACATTAAAAATACATTAAATAATTTTGTGAATTATTTATCTGTACCCTTTTTATCCTTCTCACTCAGCCCCTAAAGAGCAGCAGAAGGCAGAGTCTACAGAGCCACTCAAAGCTGTCAAACCTGGACAGGAAGAGGAAGGCTCTATCCAGTCTAAGGGTCAGGGTGCAACCTCTGCTGAAGTCAAAGGTCAGAAAATAGTTAAGTTAAAAAGGTACAGTTGCAATCAAAATTATTGAACCCTCCTGACCTGCAAGACATTCTGATAATTGGATGAAAACACTTCAAGTAAAGCATAAGTAAACCATCATAGAAAGTTTATAATACATATTTGAGTGATTCTGAGAACGTAAGGTTGAGTTATTGAGTTAAAATAAAATAAAAAAGTCAAATATGTATTAAATATGGCTATAAACATCCATATACAAAATTATTCAACCCCCCCAAAATGTAATTTTGTAGAGAATCATTTACTCATTATAACCCTAAATAAACATTGCTTATAAGTGCTTACAAATTTCTGACATATGTCTACTGAAATATTAGGCAATTAGGAATATATGTGCAAAAGCTTCCAGCTCACTTATATCGTTAGCTTACTGATGTAGCCCCGGTTCTCTGATAACATGAAGTGAGGTATCTCACTATGGGACCGCCTCAGGCGTGACCGATCGCAGAAGCACCAATAACACCACGTCTTCCAACCATGGCAGACCAATCGCTGCAGCGATCAGTGAGTCCCGCCTCCCTGTATATAAACCGCAGCTACCTGCCATTTTGTCATTTTCCGCATATCTCTTCTCTGTGCAGGACAGGCAAGGAGGGCAATGTTTGTGAGATACCTCACTTCATGTTATCAGAGAACCGGGGTTACGTCAGTAACCTAATGTTCTCTTTCTAACATTTGTTCAGTATCTCACTATGGGATATAGACAACTCCCGTATTGCCGATATGCTGAGGAAGCAGACTAAGAAAGAGTGGGTAATTATCTGAATCATAGCTCCTGACGGAGGTGAAAACAGAATAAAATGAGGAATTCGCCCCTTAATAAAATTGCATTACACAACCTGACTACTCACTCCCAGGACTGAGTGGGCCAGAGAGGGTTCTGTCACATCCAGTCTATAGAAACGAGCAAAAGTGTGCGGAGAAGACCAGCTGGCTGCCGCACAAATTTCTTGAATAGAGATGCCTCTAAACAGAGCCCAGGAAGTAGCCATGCCTCTAGTAGAGTGTGCTCGTAGTCCTATTGGGGGCTCTAAATTCGCATTATTGTAACATCCACCTCCACCACCCAGTGAGAAAGGCATTGACGGAAGATAGGTTTTCCTTTGTAAGGGTCAGCCCACGAGACAAATAGCTGATTGCTGTTACGAAGTGTGTGGGTTCTCTGAACATACTTATGCAGAGTATGAACTAGACATAAATTGTGTAACCTCTCCTCCTCTGGGGATGAAAAGGGTGGTGGATGAAAAGCTAGCAGGTCCACTGATTGAGCTGCACCAGCGTGATCAAACACTTTGGGACAAATGCAGGGTTAGTTCTAAAAGTGACTTTTTGACCACCCGGAGCGAACATCATACATGAGGAGTGAATTGATAAAGCATGTAGTTCACTCATCCTTTTTGCTGTAGTGAGAGCAAGTAACAGAGCCGTCTTTAAAGCGAGTAGCTTCAAGGCAATTTTATCAATGGGCTCGAAAGGGGCTTTTGAGAGCGCGTTCAGAACCACGGACAAGTCCCAGGGCGGGATCAGCGGCTTCGATACTGGGAGTAGCCGACGTGCCCCTCTCATAAAACGACAGACGAGAGGGTGCTGGCCAATAGTACCCGAGTTAAGACCCACATGACATGCCGAGATAGACAGATAAACCTTAACTGTAGAAAAGGCTCTGCCCTTATCTAGAAGGTCCTGTAGAAAAAAACAGCACATCCGAAACTGAACACAAGAAAGGAACGATGTTCCTATCTGCGCACCATACCTCAGACACCCTCCATTTGAGATTATATAAAGAACATGTTGAGGCTGCCCTCGCATTTTGAATTGTCTCAATCACTTTCGGAGGTAACCCAGCTGCGTTCAGATTTAGCCTCTCACGGGCCAGGCGCAGAGAGCTAGTTTCTGAGGGGAGGGGTGAAATATTTCCCCCTGTGCTTGTGAGAGGAGATCCCTGCGCGCTGGTAACGGCCATGGCTGGTTGTAGAGCAGTTGCACAATCTCCGCAACCCAAAGTCTCCCTGGCCAGTATGGCGCAATCAAAATCATTACATGTTTGCGTTCCCGAACCCTCCGTAGTGTCGGCTCGATCAGGCTCAACGGAGGGAACGTGTAAAGTAACATGTCTGGCCACTCGTGGGCTAGAGCATCCACACCCAACGGTGCTTCGTTGCCAGCCAGAGAGAAGAACAGGGGACATTGTGCATCTTTGCGCGATGCAAAGAGATCTACGGCAGCCTGGCCAAATCTCTGCCACACCATGAGCATAACTTGGGGGTGGAGTCTCCACTCCCCATTCAGAGGATTTCCTCTGGACAGTAAATCTGCACCCCTGTTCATTATTCCTGGAACGTGCGCCGCGCGTAATGACAGGAGGGTCCTGCTGCATAATCAGGTCTTTTGCTAACAAGTGAAGCTTGTTAGAATGCACTCCTCCCTGTCGATTTATGTAGGCTATCACCGTTTTATTGTCTGTCCTGACCAATACATGATGATTCTTGAGAAAATGCACAAAATGTCTCAGAGCTAGTAACACTGTCAGTAGTTCTAGAAAATGTATGTGCCTCTCTCTCAGTGCAGGAGACTAAACTCCCCTCACTGTTCTGCCCTCGAACACCACCCCCCAGCCCGTGAGAGATGCATCTGTTGTCACCACTTTCCTCAATACAACAGGACCCAGGCATCCTGTCCTGAGAAAAGATGGGGCTCTCCAATGACAGAGAGCGCTCATGCATTCTGGTGAGACGCGCACTCTGTGGCTGAGATGGCTCGTGGGTCGAATGCCCTGTAACGCTGTCCAGTTCTGAAAATCCCTCATTCGCAGCAGTCCCAGGGGAATTACTGACACTGTTGAGGCCATCAGACCCAGTAGTCGAAGACACATTCCGAAAGAGACTAAACTCTGTAGTGGAAATTCCCAATACTAATCTGACTTCACCACTGACAATTCAAACAACCTCCAGTTATCAATATAATACAATACTACAGTACCAATACAGTACTACAGTACCTTCGAGGTAATTCCCGTCCTGAATATAATACAATACAATACTACAGTACCAATACAGTACATCAGTACCTTCGAGGTTATTCCTGTCCCGAATATAGTAGAATATAATACTACAGTATCTCGAGGTAATTCCCTTCTCGAATACTTCTAACACAATTCCAATACTTCGAGGTAATTCCCCTCCCGAAGTAAGGTGACGGCGTCCCGTCAAGAAGCTACTATCACTACCTCAATCACACATGAGCACACAAGTCTTTAGCATCTATACACTCTCACCGTCCTTCTCAGTTGTACGCTGGTCCAACACAGGATCATTAATACTAACTCCGAGTATTACAGCCTCACCCCGAGGGCGACTCTATAGTCTTCCAACACTATCTTTGTCTCTGCTGTGGTCTTTTGAGCGTAGAATCTTTAGTACTTCTTTCCTTAGCTGCACAGCATATACCTGAAACGACTTCCAAGTTGCTCTTTGCAGAAATGAAGTTTTATTTACGGCCGGGAGGTCACTCGTCACAACAACAGAGTGAGTCTCCATGAATAGAAAGATACATGCACATTTAAGTCTTACAGTTGAGTAAAAATCAATGTCTTGTTCACTGTGGTTTGTTCTGGTGATTGGTTTGTAATGATCTAAGCTAATCATATCACTGTTCTTTGACCTGAGCATCCTTAGTCTGCATTTTCTGTATATTTCATGTTGACATAAAATATTTCTATCACAACTCCCTCATTGAAAAAGGGAGAGGCAGCTGTGAAATGTCTTGATGCGTTCCTCTGAAAGGAAAGCTCGAAACATCACTGAATTCAACCTGAGACCCAAGTAGACTATTTCCTGTGAAGGAATTAGACAACTCTTCATCTGGTTTATCTTGAAATCTAATCTCTCCAGATGTGTCACTAGTGTGTATGTATCGCTTTCTGCTTGCCACGGGGACGGCGCGCAGATGAGCACATCGTCCAGATATGATGCTTCCACACATTTTGTGAAAACTCTGGGTGCTAAAGCAAGGCCAAATGGGACTTTCGTATACTCGTATGCTGTGCCCTGATAAGTGAACCTCCAGATATTTCCTGTGAGCATGTGGAAATATGCATCCTGGAGGTCCACTGAGGTGAACCAATCCCCTTGACGAATGCTTTGACACAAAGTTCTGAGCGAAAGCATTTTTAATTTGTATTTTCTGAGGTGTTTGTTGAGGACCCGTAAATCTAAAATGGGATGGAGACCTCCCCCTCGTTTGGGAATCACAAAATAACGGGAGTAGAAGCCCATCTGGCTTTCCTTCATTGGAATCACTCTTAGCACTCCTTTTCTCATTAAAGAGGGTATTTCTTCCTCTAAAACCTGAGCTGCTTCCCCTTGGGCCACTGAAATTACCACTCCATTGAACACAGGAGGTTTTACAGCGAATTGAAGTCTGTATCCTCTGTCTATCGTGGTTAAAACCCAGGGATGAACTGCGCATACGTGCCAGTTCGCCGCCTGAGCAGCGAGTGAGCCCTTCCCGGCTTCGCTCACTAGCGGTTCTGTGGCACACTCTAGTGGCGAAGAGGGGGAATAACGCTCCAGTGAAGGAGTTATATTCATCATTTTTTGTGATTGTTTTAGTCTTTTGTGGTATTTTTTTTATTTTTATCCCACTCTGCGCCCTCAGCCCTTGGCCTGTATGCGTCAGAGAAAACTTTATTTGTGATGGGATGCTTATGCACTTTTGTCTTTCCTCATAGGGTTGGGTATCGTTTTAATTTTAGCGATTCCGATTCTGCTTATCGAATCCGGTTCTTATCGATTCTCGGTTCCGATTCCAATATTTTTTTTTTTTTTTTTTTTATGGAGAGAAAAAAAGAGCAAATACTTCAAGAATAATGTTTTTACCTTTTATTCTTGCCCCATTTAGGCTGTAACCAGTAGGCTGTAACTGTTAACTGTGACAATTCGTCTAATAATGAAATAAATAACACTTTCAATAAGGAATGATCAGAAGCAATTACAAACCAAAACTATTTAGGTATAACACAAAAAAAATACAACATAAAATATATAACAGGCACTTGCTATTGGAGGCAGTAACATAAGAGAGATTAAAATGCAAAGTCAGTAATATTGAATACATTAGTACTCCACTAGGTGGCAACAAGTGAATGTTTAAAAATGAATTAGTCATTCAAAACGGTGGATCGTCCATTAACTAAACAAGTATTCATGAATAAAACAGTATTAAATAATTTTTAAGAAGTGATTGAATGAATGATTCAAACTAATATAGGCTAATTTTAAATAAACTAGAAAATGTTGTCCTGTAGCTGCCCGAATGTATTTAATCGTGATCACTAATTTAAAAAAATAAACAAAACTGATTGTCAGTTTATCCAGAATTATACGGCTCTAATTCGAAGGTGAATGTCTTTTCATCTGTGTTTTGTACCTGAGTGTGAAATGCTGCTATTGCTAATATTAGCTGTATCTGGTGCTTTGTAGCAGGACTCGCAGCTGGGAGAGTTACGCCGGTTTCTTAGGGGCCGTGCACATATCGTGTCTTTTGCACGTGCGAGTTCGTTATTTCAAATGTAGGCACGTTATTTAAAATGTTCGTTATTTCAATTGTTTCCAGGCATGCCTATGCCACGGCGAGATGAAAACATCTCAACTTTTCAGAATGCCGCAAGCGCACCGCAGGTCATGTGACAAGAACCAACCGATTAGCTTCGGCCTTTCCGTAACAACATCGAAAGCACATCCGAACAGCTGATCATAGCTGTACAGTGCGGGTTTTATTTCTCATCTCCAAAAATATATCTAGTAGTAAAGCTAATGCAAGGGCTAGAAATCAATTTATCCTTTGCTGATACTTCCTTGTCATCTGAGAGAGCGCAGTTCATGGTTGCATAGCAACAACAGACGCCACGGGAGCGCAAGCGCTTTGGAAAGGAGAAAGCGGCCGCGGTTTCCACACGTTTTTAGACGCGACGTGTGAACGGCCCCTTAAACACGGTGCATTCCTTCAGATTAATGCAGTGTTGAAGCAAAAGTCAGTGCCGATTGTAATGAACTGTGCACGTGCGTGATGAGATAAGGTCTTTGTCGCAGGTTCTAGCAGATAGATAAAACTGTAAAATGCTCACTACCGTTCGCCGTGCGAGAATGACTGAAAAAAGTCAGGAATCGATAACCAGAATCAAAATGCACGCATCGTATCGAATCCCCAGTTCTTTGAAATTTGGAACCGGTTCTCGATACCCAACCCTACTCCCTCAGAACCAACCTCGTAGGTGGAGGAAGAGACAATTCTTTGGGGGGCACCAGGGGAACATGGGCTATTTTCCCACGAGCACTGGACTTTGAACTGTCCACACAAACACATTTCACATTTAAATTTCTTCTCCTTTTCCCCGCGGGAGGGAGAAAGGAATCGTTTTGAAGGGATGGGACAGAGAAACCCTGAGTGCTGTCTCCAAACCCTTCCTGATGCCAAACTGATGTCTCAGGTCGACCGCCTCTTTTTGTTCCCCTGAGGGGTGGCCGACCAGTGTTTCGTTGCTGCGGCTGCGAAAGACTGTTTCGGTTTCACGAAACTGGGCTTTGACTGAGGGCCCATGCTTCCCAGCTGTTGTGGTGGAGCAGGATGGGAAGGTTGATATTCAGAATGTCCTCCTTTTCCTGAAGGCCTGAAATTCGGATGGCTCGGACAAACCCAGTCATAGCGATCTCTCTCCCACAACTGCTAAGCCCATACTCCGACCACAACTTTGAACTGCTCCGCGGGACGTGCGCAGGTTTAAATCTGCAATGACGCATATCTCCTCCCAGAGCGCTGGGTTGGGAGATCCGGAGTCCAGCTGACGCCCCATCTCCTCTAATAACGCCACTTGATATGCTGTAAGGAGGGACGTCGCATTCAAAGCACGAATGGCCAGTGCAGAAGATTTATAAATCTTTTGAAAAACAGAGCCGGCAAAACGCTCTGTTTTCCCTGGCAGCGAGGCTTCGGCTGAAGAGAGCGATGCCCTGCGACTCAGGTGCAAATGTTTCACCACAGATGATTATACAGGGGGAGGATCCGCCGTCCCCAAATCCTCCATTCCCTGAACATCCAGACTCGAAAAGCCCTTGACAGGTACTCAGTGGGAAGGCCTGTCCCAAAACCTCTTCATTTCAGCCACACAAGCCGGGACGGCTGGAATAAACTGCCTCGCTGGAGGGAGAAGTGACAGAAGTCTCTTTCCATCATATAGGTCTCTTTGGACTCTTAGGCCCCTTGACCTGCTGGTTGGGATGGCCAGTCGATCGACAGTCTAGCCGCGGCCTTGCGACAGATCTTGAGTAGATCTGTATACATCTGCACAGGGGAGGGTGAGCTCTCTTCCTGTGCACTCGGTGGACGCGACTGAATCAGGGGAAGAATAGCATCTTCATCATTGTCATCTTCGTCCTCGAGGATGGTCGACAATACTTCGTCATCGTCATCTTCCTCTCCCGCTAACGGATCTTCAAACAGCGGGGGAAGGACGGGTGACACCTTCTCCGTCATCTCACCCCACTAGCTGGCAGCCTGTGGACAATCCATCGGTTCCTCTCTGGGTTGAGCAGAGAGGCATGGGTCCGATTTCCCAGCTACTGCAACGCAAAGTTTCCGCTCTCGGGTTTTAACCGAGAACGACGTGCAGTGAGGACAGCCCTCGGGGTTGGACAGCGCTGCCTGAGCGTGTTTAGGGCCCAAACAGGAGATGCAGCGACCGTGTGAATCCTTCGCAGAAATCCACATTCCACACGCACACCGATGAGGAGGACGACCTTTTCCTCCGGGGCTCTCCAGCTCTTTTGCAGTGGCCATGAAGTCTGCACTCTATTCATCCGGTAAGCCCACCACAACGTGACAACTAGTATGGAGCTGTGCTGCGATAGAGAGCTCTTTTCCTTCTTTTTGGTGTGTGGTGAGCGTGCCAAAAACTCAGAAAAATAAATAGAAAAACTTAAAGCAGAAAACTCGCCTTGACGCGTTAGTTATCTTACTCTAAGTGGCAAGTCACTCAACAAACGTTAAGAATATATTGCATTTGGGACATTACCTTGCGGCTCCGTCTATAAACTGTTAAGCAATAATTCCCAAAGTCTGCTGAGAATAGCTTCCGAAAAGAGAGCAAGAATGACGAAATGGCAGTAGCTGCAGTTTATATACAGGGAGGCGGGACTCCCTGATCGCTGCAGTGATTGGTCTGCCATGGTTGGCAGATGTGGTGTTATTGGTGCTTCCACGATCTGTCACGCCTGAGGCGGTCCCATAGTGAGATACTGAACAAATGTTAGAAAGAGAACCTTTGGTTTCCATGCTGCCACTGCTTTTTTCAAATCTCACCAAAGATTTTCAAGGGAATTTAAATATGGAGACTGAGCAGGCTACTCAAGAACATTCCAAGACCGATCCTTGAACCAAGCTTAGGTAGATTTGGATGTATACTTCAGATCATTGTCCTGCTGGAAAGTCCAATGATCCAGTAAAGCTACAGTTTACATACTGAAGTCATCACAAACTTTGCCAAAATGTCCTGATACTTCAAAGAATCCATTATGTCGGTCACATGGTCAAAATTTTCATTTCCTGCAGCAGGAAAGCACCCTCATAACAACACTTACCCACCTCCACGTTTGACCCTAAACATGGTGTTCTTCTGTCATACGCCATGCCTTTTTGTGCCAGACATACTGCTGATTCATGGGTATAGAAAGTTCCAGTTTGGCCTCATCACTCCATTAAACATTCTTCCAGAACTCCCACATGCCTTTCCTATTTCCTTTTAGCAAATTCAAGTCAGCCTTTTTTGTTCTCTTGTTCAATAGTGGCGTTTGTCGAGGTTTCCGAACATAAAGTCAGTGCATGTTTAGTGTTTTTACACTCTTAAAAATAAAGGTTCCAAAAGGGGGTTTTCACAGTGATGCCATAGAAGAACCATTTTTGGTTTCCCAAAGAACCTTTCAGTGAACAGTTAGTAAAAGGACCTTTTTTTTTTTTCTTAGTGCACTCTTAGAAAAGATGTGTTAAAACTGACTCAAACTGTGTTAAATTCTTACATGTCTCTGTGTTAGTTTTGGGACAGCACTTGTGTTAATCTTGACAAATTCACTGTGTTAATGATTTTAGCACATTAAATGTTAGGAAGGTTAACCAGTAGAGTTAAGACCAGACCCTCCAAAACCAAGACCATTTAAGATTGAACTTAATAATATAATTAAGTGATTAATCAAGTGATGATTGAGCATTAGTGATGGATGCCTGCTGTTAACAAACAGAATCACTGCAGGAAAGAGGAACAAGAACAGGAAAAAAAAAGAAGAGACGAGCCGAAACAAAACAACTACAACAAACTTACAGTGTGTCCACACCAGACGCAAACGGCACGATGTGACAAAAGCATTAAAATAAGTGATGCTGTCTACACTGGATGCGGCATGACACAACATGATAAATTCCCGACAGTAAACTGCTGCCCCATTTCTGACGTATTTCAAGCACTTGTGCAACTTCTGAACATGAAGAGCAAATGGATTTGCAACGGTCGCTTTGTCACGTCCAGTGTTAAAAACCAACTCCACTTGGGTTACACATCAAAGAAATTTGGGACAACGGTTGTTTTGTTAATTTTGACACATTCATGGTGTTATCGATTTTAACACAGTTAATGTGTCAGGAAGGTTATCTGCTATTAACAAGCAGAATCACTGAAGGAAAGAGAAACAACAAGAACAGAAAAAAGAGATGAGCAGAAACACAAGAACTACAGCTGACTTCAGCCACAGTCTTAGATGAAATCAACTGAGGATAAAAGAAGACATTAAAGGTCACCTGTTATGCTAAATCCACTTTTACAAGGTGTTTGGATATAAATGTGTGTTGGCAGTGTGTGAACACAACCACCCTACAATGATAAAAATCCACCCACTCCTTTTTTTTTTTAAATCCCCATTAAACCAAAGCAGTCTCATTAGACAAGCCGTTTTTATTATCTGAGTAATGTGACGTCACATTCCTCATGCCCCGCCCATGGCCACTGACTGACAGTCCTGTATTACCATAGTTTCCGCCCTCAGCAAGCTGTACGCTGTCCGCCATTATCTCCGAGCTCGAGCAGCTGTAGCGACAACAGTGTCTGGTAAGTAATTGAGATGTTTTGTTTTTGGATGTAAGAGTGAACATAACAGTCTTCATTTACTCCTGACATCTGAGCCACTGAACGCAGTGGATTAGTTTTATTTTTGAAGAGAATGCGTCACAGATCTAATATACACACACGATTTCTGTAACGTTGCCTGCTGTTTACATTCACAGACACAGATAAGTGTGCTCAGAATGCGATCCATTAGAAGTTTAAACTGATATAGCTTTAAAATGCGTGGAAATAATAAACTTTGATGAAAGAAAAACTATGCTATCCATGAGAGTGTTCGCGATATAGATGATAATCAAAACCAAGCAGATGTCTTGTTTGTATTTGGTGGAGAATCTGATTGAGGCAGGAACTGTGATCGTAGAGAGGGGGCGGGGCACAGCAGCTCATTTGCATTTAAAGGCACATGCACGAAAACAGCCTGTTCTTGACTGTAGTCAGAAATGGGTATTTACAACATGGATTCATAAATGATCTGTGAGGTATTTTAATGCTGTATTTCATGGGGTCACAAAGAGTCGGGCAAGACTGGGCATTTGAACAACAACAACAACAACTGTGACCTGATTTACTGATCTCATCCAATATTTCATATAATTATATAGGTGAGGTTTAATTAATTTTGCTTTATCCATTAAATTTGCCCAGTAATTCAACAGCACGAGATCCAGCATTGTTAATACAATCTGACAGATTTTTAAAACACATTGTGCAGAGAAAGTTTTGAACTACTGTATCATTCAGACACATAAAGACATCAAAAATCAGTATATACATCTCAACAACGGTGACAATCAACAAAATGCTTAATGCTGCAATGCATGCTGGGTACCAGCATAGTACAAATCTCATCCATGACTCCTAGCATGCATTGCAGCATAAACAAATTATGCAGATGAATTGTCTTAGTATGTTCCTTTATTCTTACTATTCTATTTGATTTTATTTTATTGTTGTTGTTTTGTTGTGACTTTAGTTGTTGTTTTGTGATGTTTAGTCGCCATTGTTGAGATTCATACTGTAGGGGAATTTTACAGTTAAGGACCCAAAAGACCAGATATGTTAAATAAAGATCCGGAGTTAGAGTTTAAAAAAAAGAATAAATTGAAGAAAATTTTACTGAATAATAGTTTACTGTTTCATCCGCAGAAGCCAGCTTCAAGTCTCACAAGGAGTTCGTGGGCCGCTCTGTGTACATTCACATTTTCACAACAATTATACATATATATCCCCCCTTAAAGGCCAATGTGGAGTCCTAAACACCACATCTGGTCTAACAATTTAGGCCGCTTCAAAATTTAACATTGCTGACCCATGCTCCCCTGGCAGGTTACAATTTGTATAAAATAGACAATAGGTTTTCCCTTGAAGGACTTAACTAGTTGTCTTTACATCAATCCTGGCTATTCGGTTTAACATCAAATTCCTTGATTACAAAACAAATACATATTTATTCTCTGGAAGCCGGGCTAAATGAGTAAGCACTGTTACTGCATTCCTGGCATGGGCCAGACCCTAAGTCACTCCTCAGATACTAGATACAGACATTGCCTGTAATCATAAACACCAGGATATATACACTGGTTTTTAGAAAACTATAATTTCTAATTCGTTATATAATACAAGAAGATGGATCGTAAAACCACTCCTTTCACTATACCCCTTATAGATAATTTTTAAGATTAAAAACAAAATTGTGTTCTAACTCAGATTTTTTTATCTGAAACTCAATTTTCACAACATTTCACAGTACTCAGACCATGTCAACAGTACAGCATTCGAAATCAAATAATTAAGACTTCCTTTAAAGTCAGTTTTAAACTCAAATGTCTTGTCAGTTATAACTGCTTAGGCTAAATGACCAAAATCTTAACCCTCTTCTTTGGCAGTGATCCTTATCATTTCATTAGGCTTGCCACTGAAATTATTCAAATTTGTACTATAAGACCTTATCAATTTCTTTAAAGCTGTTTTTGAAACAGTTTTACATCTTTTTTCACAATAATTTCAACTGCTTATAATTTTGTCACTCTATCCCATCAAATTGTTAGTCTGTAGATCCAAAAATATATTATCATTATTGTCTCAGTCCCATTATTATCTCTACTGTTTTGCAGAAACCAAAGTATTATTTTTCTCAAATCTCAAATCTACACAGACAGCCTTATAGCTTCTTTCACCTTCAACCCTTATTACATAAATTATATTTCTCTAGACAGCTAATGTCATGCATCCATTTAATGGATGAAAAATAAAACTTTTATCAGTTACATTCACTCCTCCTTTGTTTGCCCACCAGCCTTCCATAAATTTGAGGGGTTTCTTTCTCTGGATAAATTACTAGTGACTTTGTCAATGTGTCACTTTGTCTCTGCCGTCAAATCTTATAACATTTACGTTTATCATTCTGATCAAACAAAAAAGACCGTTTAAATTTAGACCCTCAGTTGAATTTAGACAAGGGTTTTTAACCCATGGACGGCAATCTTCAATTCCACAATTCCAATTTATATAAATGTTCTTAATTAAACATACTAATCCAGAGAGTAATCAAATCAAATCAACATCGTAAATGACAAAAGTCATAATTAGCAGACAGAGCTGGATAACCAATCCACTTAAAGCTTGTCCCATGTTCTCTATCGTCTTTTCATCAGATTCAATCCGAAATATTGGCTTGTCAAAATTTGTCATTTCACTTAACCCATCTGTAATGATAAAACCCTCATTCCAGAGGTTAATGACATATACACACACTGAGGACAGAATATTTCCCCAAACGAACACATACAAAACAAAGTTCAGTCACCGTCACACACACTCACACAAGACACATGAATATGAACTGCTTATTGTTAAGGTTTGCTTTTGGTGTTAAATCTTAAAACATATTTAAACTTCACATTTTTCCTGTAGGTTTTACTCTTATTCAGTCTCAAAGCATGTCTCTTCACTATAATTTGTTTTTTAGAAAAGTCAGCTGGGTTGTTTTAGTTCTAATATCTTTGTTTTGTTTGAGCTTTAGCAGGCTGATTACAGACAGACAGAGTACCATCCTTGCCTTCACCCCAGCAGTCTCTCTCTCTCTCTCTCTCTCTCTCTCTCTCTCACTGCACAAATAATCTTTTCAACAGCCTCTCAAGACTGTAACTTAGACAGAATGTAATATTAAATTCATTACTATATAGAGAATAATCATTAACCAAGTTTAAAATGTAAATGTATATTTTTCAAATAAAAACCATTACCACAATCTTTTATTCTAGTAGGTTATCTTTTGCTTAAATGTTGAATTCACTTAACTTTCTCTTTAAATCAACAAAATCAGTCTCATTTTTAACCACCACCATGTCTTTGAATTATTCTGTGCCATGTCTAATGACCTGCAGGAGTAAAAACTATAATAAAGACACATTAGTTCAAAATCAACACAGCCTCACAGATTCAGGGATTTATCGTAATGCTGAATCCTAAACTTCTAAACAGTTCTTGCCAATAGGGCAACCAACATCATGTTAATAAATTTTGCTATGGTCTCCCCAGAAATTACTGACAATCACCTCATGGTCTCAGTCGGCTTTTGAAAGCTCATTCCCATCAGCTCTTTATCAATATTCTTCTTTTCCTCAGGGTCTTGTCCCCTGGCATAATTGGATCAAGTTGTGGACTTGTCACAATGAAAAACAAGATATATTGAAGCGGCAGTAGATTTCAGAATCCACCCCTTCAATACACTGATTCTTAATGTCTGTGTGTGTCTAAATTATGCAGTAGTTCAAAACTATCTGTGCACAATTTGTCTTTGTAATCTTCCAGATTATCTGATTGTCACAACACTATTGAATCTCAAGCTGAAGAATAATAGGGCTACTATAAAAAATATACAAAATTAATAAAACATCACCTATATAATTGCACATTAAATACTGGATGAGATCAGTGAATCAGGTCACTACATGATCAACAGGTAGCCAACATCACTAGATCATATTTTCTCTTGGTTTTGCTTGTCAAAACAAATGTGTTCTGCAAAAACAAAGTTATAGCAGCCAGAGGAAAAACTAATGCTTTAAAAACTTTTGTAAAAGTCAAGGGTCAAGAGCCCAACTAAAGCAAACACTGATCTCCATATTGTTGACTTCAAACCAAACATTTTCAATGAAACATCAATATCTAAGCCACTGTTATATTTCAATGAGAACTTTTTTAGACGTATGACAGAAATTCAAAGAAATTCTAGTCAAACCAGTTAAACTTAAGTGATGCTGGTAATGCTGTTTTTAGAATTGTTTAATCATCCTCCACTGAGATCTTGATAGATATGTCTTCTTTCATCTTCACTTGATTTCATCTAAGGCTGTGGCTGGAAGTCAGTTGTAGTTGTTTGGTTTCTGCTCGCCTCTTCTCTTTTTTTCTGTTCTTGTTGCTCATCTTTTCTTCTGTGATTCTGCTTATTAACAGCAAGTGTCCATCACTAATGCACAATCATCACTTGATTGATTAATTATCTCATTAAATCCACTCTTGAATGGTCTTGTTTTGGTCTTGGACGGTCTGGTCTTGACCACACCTCTGGTCTTGAAAGGTCTTGGTCTTGGAGGACTGGTTTTCACTACACCTCTGAGATTCACACAAAGATGTGTAAACATGTAATATTAACACATTGTGGATGTTCTTGGCTACACAGATTGTGTTGGATGCTGTGAACAAACACACAGGTTGTGTTCATTTTAAAACTACACATAACTATGTGTAAACAACTGAATTCTTCCAACACAGTTTTATGTAATATAGACACAAGTGCTGCACTTATGTGTGATTTTTCTACACATTTCTTCTGAGTGTGTGAAGAGTATTTGTTATAATCTAAAGAACCTTTTCCACTATAAAGAACCATTTGTGCAATGGAAAGTTTCCATGGATGTTAAAGCTTCTTCATGATAACCATCAATGCCAACAAAGAACCATTATATTTAAGTGTTCCTCCTTTTATCAGGTTATAGCAAGTCTTTGGCAGTTAATTCATTTTTTTTTTTTTTTTCTCGGCTGCTCTGATTAAACATCTTTGTAACAATGTTAAAGGCTCAGGGAAGAAGGAGGCAGGAACCGGCAAATGATCAGTGTAACTTTAATCATAAAATAAACAAACAACAAAACAAAAATAAAGCAGCACCTCCTCACAGATAACTGCTGCTTAAACTATAACAAAACACCAACATAAAGTCTAAACCTGGTCCTTTCTCGTCTTGTCGTAACTCCTCCTTTTATCCTTCTGGAGCTCCTCTGTGACACTCAAGCTCATTAGCACTCTCTCCACCGGCCTCGCTCTGTTCCCAGGGCTCTCGGCCTCGCCCAGCTTGCCACAATCTTTTTTTCTTTTTCTTCCATTTGCTATGGTACCATACATTTTAAACTTACAAACGATGCTGCCAACTGTGTCTCTGGTAACTTTTGTGTCTTGGAAATGTTCTGTAGCCATAGCCTTTTTCTCTTAGCTTGTATGAGAGCTATTTTATTTTGGACATATTTGCTAATCAACTTCAGCACATTAATTTATGCATATGTTATAACTTAATCTAATAAAGTGGTGTTATAGGGTTACCAAAAGCTTTGATTAATTGCGGTTTATCACAATTGTGTACCATATCATATTAGTAAGTTATTTAAAAACTTAAAATGTCGAACAATTATGACATAACTGCATTATGAAAAAATACTGTAACTCAAAAATACTACATTATATATAGTTATCACTTAATATGCCACTAAAGTGCTATATATGTTTTTTTTTTTTTTTTTTTTTTTTTAAAAGCTTACATTTATAAATTGTTAGTGTCTGTGGGGTTGAATAATTTTGATTGCAATTGTATCTCTGGTGTTTTAGTTAATTTTATTCTACTGACTTTCCAATCTTACTCGCACCTTTCTCTTGTGGTGGTTTTTTTTTTTTTTTTTTTTTTTTTTTTTTTAGGAAAGGAGAAGATGCGGATGAAGCCGCGTAGCACACACGAGCTCTCTGTGGAACAGCAACTGTACTATAAAGAGATCACTGAAGCTTGTGTGGGATCTTGTGAAGCCAAAAGAGCGGTATGTTTGTGTGTGTGCAGGGTCCAAAATAACTTTCAGCACATGTAAATGTAAAATTTATCAGCCATTAAACTGTATTTTGCATTATTTCCCTAAAATGTTAGTCCCTGTGACATTTAGCTGTATTTTGAATATCTTTCTGCATTATGATATACAAGCAAGTTTGACAAAACACCACCTAAAACAAAAACATTTAAAGACATTGTAATTTTGTCCCTCTAATTTACATTATGTCATTTGGTGCTGTAATTATGCCACCAGGAGGCACTGCAGAGCATAGCAACAGACCCAGGGCTGTACCAGATGCTGCCAAGGTTTAGTACCTTCATCTCTGAGGGCGTGAGTACATTCATGGACCACTTATATCTGCTATAACTGCTTTATTAACCAGTGTAAAATTGCTAAAACCAGTAAAATAGGTGATATGTTAGACCTTTAGCTCTCTCATACACATGCACACATATAAGTGAACTAATAAGTGTTAGTTTAGGCCCAGTTCCAGAATCAAATCATTGAGGGTGCTTTGAATTTAGTGAGGGTTGTCTTACAAAGCAGATGTAATGTGTAAGCAAGGCTACTAAGCATCACCATAACAAGAATAGCAATGTACAATGAGAAATTTACAAGGTTACAACATTTTCAAGTCGTTACTTTTAAAAAATAATAGCAACAGCATTTCAAAAACATTGTGAGGGCTTGAATGTCCTGCTGACTTATAACAAATAGTTGTCACCATAAGAAAATTCTGAACATTTTTCTATTTATCTATTCTGCATTTACATTGCTTATTTTTGAGATACATTTTTTGTTCTGTCCATTGCTAAGGTTATCATGTGTGTATGTGACTGTTGATCCTCTTGGCAGCATGAAAAACAAAACTTTTATTCAAATTATGAATTATGAAAGTGCTATACAGTACTCAGCATAAATGAGTACACCCCCTCTGAAAGTTAACAAATTCAGCAGTTACTCTTTACATAAGAGACATATTAGGGTTATTTGAATATATAATGTTCCAGCAAGTCTGCTTGATTAATTACCAAAGAAAATTAATCAAGAAAATAAGATTGTCTTATCAAAGTGATAAAATGTTGTAGCAAAAATGAGTACAATCTCCTGAAAGTTTCAAAATAAAACTAAATAAAAAGTTTCTGGTGCAAGTTAAAGGCACAATATGCAAGATTTTTGGATTAAAATATCCAAAAACCACTAAAACAGTGTTATATATTTTGTTGACTTGTGTACTTATATCATCCCAAATGTTTCCAACAACATTTAAATCCAGAGAAATCAGCTATTTTAACCAGTGTAACGGCCTGTATCATTGCGTCGCCTGTCAGTGACGTCATATCCGTTACCCTTGATTTCTGTTACCCTTGAAACAATGGAAACAACAAAGATGCTTTAATATACTGTTTTATTAGACAGATGAGCAACTGTTTGCATACTTTTATTGACAGAAAACTAGTCATTGTTATATAACTCAACACGGCGAATCTCTTGTTTTCTTGATTTATCATATATATATAACATGTTTGTACCATGCCTCAGAGACAGTGCTATTTTGTCAAGAGGCTAACATAGCATAATCAGAAGGAACTTTATTTGTAGTAACAGTAATACAGCATTTTGTTCACCATACAATATATTTTAAAATTATTTGCATGCCATTTAGCAACACAAGTCATCCAGCTTTTATTAATATGATATTCTAATGTCGATCTAGCACATTGGATATTTACCAGACAATGAGCTAATGCATTATTTCATCCCAAATACAAGCAATATAAACAGCACATATAGTTAATATTTGCCCTTTACCTTTGTTAGATCACATTTGTGAATTAAAGTGCTACTCGTTTTTTGTTTGTATTTAATAAAATGTAATAAAAAAAGAAAATAAATTATAATCAAGATATGAGTGTAAAAAAATTTAACATTTACAAATGAAGCACGGTTTTTCATAACTATTGATTTTTATTTGAACTTCATTAGAAATTGAATCCATTCAGGTCAGTTTACACAACACACGCTGAACACAGACAGTAACCATGTCATTCTAGATCACACATCAGCCCAATTGAACACATTGCTTTTTCATACCAGCCTATACAATACATCAGGTGCAGAGTTTTCCTGTGTGTGTTGCATATGTACTACTTGCACTTGATGCATGTACACCGATCAGGCATAACATTATGACTACTGACAGGTGAAGTGAATAACACTGATTATCTCTTCATCACGGCACCTGTTAGTAGGTGGGATATATTAGGCAGCAAGTGAACATTTTGTCCTCAAAGTTGATGTGTTAGAAGCAGGAAAAATGGCCAAGCGTAAGGATTTGAGCAAGTTTGACAAGGGGCAAATTGTGATGGCTAGACGACTGGGGGTCAGAGCATCTCTACATCTGCAGCTCTTGTGGGGTGTTCCCGGTCTGCAGTGGTCAGTATCTATCAAAAGTTGTCCAAGGAAGGAACAGTGGTGAACCGGCGACAGCGTCATGGGTGGCCAAGACTCATTGATGCACGTGGGGCGAAGGCTGGCCCGTGTGGTCTGATCCAACAGACGAGCTACTGTAGCTCAAATTGCTCAAGGAGTTAATACTGGATCTGATAGAAAGGTGTCAGAATACACAGTGCATCGCAGTTTGTTGCGTATGGGGCTGCATAGCCGCAGACCAGTCAGAGTGCCCATGCTGACCCCTGTCCACCAGCGAAAGCACCAACAGTGGGCACGTGAGCATCAGAACTGGACCACGGAGCAATGGAAGAAGGTGGCCTGGTCTGATGAATCACTTTTTCTTTTACATCACATGGATGGCCGGGTGCATGTGCATCACTTACCCGGGGAATACATGGCACCAGGATACACTATGGGAAGAAGGCAAGCTGGTGGAGGCAGTGTGATGCTTTAGGCAATGTTCTGCTGGGAAACCTTGGGTCCTGCCATCCATGTGGATGTAACTTTGGCACGTACCACCTACCTAAGCATTGTTGCAGACCATGTACACCCTTTCATGGAAACGGTATTCCCTGGTGGCTGTGGCCTCTTTTTGAGCAGGATAAGGTGTCCTGCCACAAAGCAAAAATGGTTCAGGAATGGTTTGAGGAGCACAACAACGAGTTTGAGGTGTTGACTTGGCCTCCAAATTCCCCAGATCTCAATCTAATCGAGCATCTGTGAAATGTGCTGAACAAACAAGTCCGATCCATGGATGCCCCACCTCGCAAATTACAGGACTTAAAGGATCTGCTGCTAACATTTTGGTGCCAGATACCACAGCACACCTTCAGGGGTCTAGTGGAGTCCATGCCTCGACGGGTCAGGGCTGTTTTGGCAGCAAAAGGGGGACCAACACAATATTAGGAAGGTGGTCATAATGTTATGCCTGATCGGTGTATATTGTGTGTTATATTGTGGCTCCTCATCACAACTCATCAAGATGGCCAAAAGATTCGCTGCTCAGGTGCCTTGCAATTGAGAGAAGCTTTTGATGATGTAGCGGAAGAGGTTTCATAATGTGAGGATCACATTTCTGAAAATTCAGAGTCTGACAGTGACTTTGAAGAAGAGATTGAGATTGAGCATCAGCTCAAAAGAAGACTTGATGTCCTGCACATGAATAACTGCCATCCGTGTTGGCCCTGGTTGCATCCTTATCACATTGGCAGCCATGTGGGGTGGCTCATTTCTTGGGCAAGAAGACCATTCAATTTCACAATTTTTTGACATCTATATTTCTTCACTTGCGAGCTGCTAACGGGCTTGTTCTGATCCTGGAGCTGGCTGCTGATGGGCTTGTCCTGGGGCTCGTCTTCATTTTGGAACTATCTGATGCTCCATCTTGATCAGTTGTGATAAGGAACCACACTGGCAAAGCTATATTTATTGTGTCCTGCCCCCAGTTTGCAGCTGGGATAGAGTATGAGAAAATAAAGATTGGTTCCCGCAGGAGGGTAAAATGTGTGGGAATGTTAGCGTAGACCGTGTTGGTGCTTGAATTTTGCAACAATGTTGCAACATTGTGCGAGAACGGCAGGGGCAGAAACACAAAACTCACACTTACACTCACACTCTCAAACACACACACACACACACACACACACACACACATGTCTGGTTCACTTTATTCGCCAGGTGTGCACAAACACACAAGGAATTTGTTGTGGTTTTCTTCAGGAGCTCTTGGTACATACATATACACATACATATGACATGAGAACAGAAAGAATATTTAAATAAGTAAAACTAAGAAAATAATAAATAGGTAAAATAAAATAGTATATAAAATAGTAATAATAATGTGGTATACATCTGGAACAGAAGACAGATTTGTGCAATATGTATTGTATATACAGCAGGGTGAATATATGTGTATTTACACAACTAATCTCAAGTACTAAAAGTGAATACTAAAAACTGGGGTAATTGCTATGTTAGCTGTTTAAGCTGGAGATAGCATGGGGGAAAAAAACTGTTCTTATGCCTAGATGTCTTAGTGCACAGCGATCTGTAACGTCTGCCTGACGGCAGAAGTGCAATCAGGTTGTGTCCGGGGTAAGAGGGGTCTGTGATGATGATGCTTCTTCCCTCTAGACTTGTACAAGTCCTGAAGATTGGGCAGGTGCACAACAATTATCCTTTCAGCTGTCCTAACTGTCCGTTGCAGTCTTCTTATATCTGATTTGCAGGCTGACCCAAACCAAACAGTTATAGAAGTGCTCAGAACTGACTCAATAACAGCTTAGTAAAACTGTGTCAGCAGCACCTGTGGCAGGTTGAACTTCCTCATCTGGCGAAGGAAGTACAGTCTCTGTGTCAATGTGATTGTCCCACTTCAGGTCCTGAGAGATGGTGGTGCCCAGGAACCTGAATGACTCCACTGCCTCCACAGTGCTGTTCATGATGCTGAGTGGGGGGAGTGCAGGGGGGTTTCTCCTGAAGTCCACTATCATCTCCACTGTTTTGAGCGTGTTCAGCTCCAGGTTGTTGTGACTGTACCAGACAGCCAGCTGTTCAACCACCAGTCTGTAAGCAGACTCGTCTCCGTCCCGGATGAGGCCGATGATTGTGGTGTCGTCTGCGAACTTCAGGAGCTTGACAGAGGGGTCCTTAGAGGTGCAGTCATTTGTGTAGAGGGAGAAGAGCAGTGGGGAGAGCACGCAACTCTGAGGAGCTCCAGTGCTGATGGTGAGGGTCCTGGATGTGAGTTTTCCTAGCCTCACTAGCTGTTGCCTGTCTGTTAAAAAGCTGGTGATCCACTGACAGATGGAGGTGGGTACAGAGAGCGTGGTCAGTTTATTCAGGAGGGTATCCGTGATTATGGTGTTGAAAGCCGAGCTGAACAGGATCCTTGCATAAGTCCCTGGTTTGTCTAGATGTTGTAGGATATAATGCAGTCCCATATTGACTGCATCATCCACAGACCTCGATAAGCAAACTGCAGGGGGTCCAGCAGGAGTCCAGTGATGTCCTTCAGGTAGGCCAGCACCAGTCTCTCAAATGACTTTATGACCACAGACATCAAAGCAACAGGTCTGTAGTCATTTAGTCCCGTGATTTTCGATTTCTTAGGTGCAAGGATGATGGTGGAGCGTTTGAGCTCCAGTGCCAGCAGCCATATCACCCTGTAGCCCAAGACCGGTTGCCCACTGAAGCTAAGCAGGGCTGAGCCTGGTTAGTACCTGGATGGGAGACCTCATGGGAAAACTAGGTTGCTGCTGGAAGAGGTGTTAGTGAGGCTAGCAGGGGGTGCTCACCCTGTGGTCTGTGTGGGTCCTAACACCCCAGTATAGTGATGGGGACACTATACTGTCAAAAAGCACCGTCTTTCGGTTGAGACGTTAAACCGAGGTCCTGACTCTCTGTGGTCGTTAAAAATCCCAGGATGTCCTTCAAAAAGAGTAGGGGTGTTACCCCGACATCCTGGCCACATTTGCCCATTGGCCTCTTCCATCATGACCTCCAAATCATCCCCATATACTGGTTGGCTTCATCACTCTGTCTACTCTCCACCAATAAGCTGGTGTGCGGTGGGTGTTCTGGCGCAATATGGCTGCCGTCGCATCATCCAGGTGGATGCTGCACATTGATGGTGGTTGAGGTGGTTCCCCCTTCCATATGTAAAGCACTTTGAGTACCCAGAAAAGTGCTATATAAATGTAAGGAATTATTATTATTATTATTATTATTATTATTATTATTATCTGTTGAAGATCAGTGTGAAGATGGATGACAGCTGGACAGCACAGGCTTTGAGACAGGCTTGTGAAACACCATCTCCGCCTTTGGCTTTCCCTATTTTCTGTTTCCTGAAGACTCTGCATACATCCCTCTCACTGATCTGAAGTACAGGTTGAGAAGCAGAAGGGGGGGGGAGGGTGTTGATGGCTGTGTGGTGAGCTGGTCAGAGCGGGTGTGGGGTGTGAGACCAGGCCTTTCAAACCTGCAGTAAAATGTATTCAGATCGTTGGCCAAATGTTGGTTCTCCACAGTGCTGGGGGATGGGGTCTTGTAGCTGGTGATGGTTTTCAGGCCCTTCCACACTGATGCTGGGTCAGTAGCTGAAAGCTGGTGTTCTAGCTTCTTAGCATAACTTCTCTTTGCTACACTGATCTCCTTATTAAGTGTGTTTTTGGCCTGTTTGTACAAGGCTTTGTCCCCCCTCCTGTAGGCAACTTCTTTGGCCTGACGAAGCTGTCTGAGTTTTGCAGTAAACCAAGGTTTGTCATTGTTATATGTTAAGTACAGTATCTCACAGAAGTGAGTACACCCCTCACATTTTTGTAAATATTTTATTATATCTTTTCATGTATCAACACTGAAGAAATGACACTTTGCTACAATGTAAAGTAGTGAGTGTACAGCTTGTATAACAGTGTAAATTTGCTGTCCCCTCAAAATAACTCAACACACAGCCATTAATGTCTAAATAAAATGTCCAAATTGGGCCCAAAGTGTCAATATTTTCTGTGGCCACCATTATTTTCCAGCACTGCCTTAACCCTCTTAGGCATGGAGTTCGCCAGAGCTTCACAGGTTGCCACTGGAGTCCTCTTCCAATCGACATCACAGAGCTGGTGGACGTTAGAGACTTTGCGCTCCTCCACCTTCCGTTTGAGGATGCCCAACAGATGCTCAATTGGGTTTAGGTACCCTCAGCTTATTTAGCAAGGCAGTGGTCGTCTTGGAGGTGTGTTTGGGGTCGTTATCATGTTGGAATACTGCCCTGTGGCCCAGTCTCCGAAGAGAGGGGATCATGCTCTGCTTCAGTATGTCATAGTACATGTTGGCATTCATGGTTCCCTCAATGAACTGTAGCTCCCCAGTGCTGGCAGCACTCATGCAGCCCCAGACCATGACACTCCCACCACCATGCTTGACTGTAGACAAGACGCACTTGTCTTTGTACTCCTCACCTGGTTGCCGCCACGCACGCTTGACAACATCTGAACTAAATAAGTTTATCTTGGTCTCATCAGACCACAGGACATGATTCCAGTAATCCATGTCCTTAGTCTGCTTGTCTTCAAACTGTTTGCGGACTTTCTTTTGCATCGTCTTTAGAAGAGGCTTCCTTCTGGGACAACAGCCATGCAGGCCAATTTGATGCAGTGTGCGGCGTATGGTCTGAGCACTGACAGGCTGACCCCCCCACCCCTTCATCCTCTGCAGTAATGCTGGCAGCACTCATACGTCTATTTCCCGAACACAACCTCTGGATATGACGCTGAGCACGTGCACTCAACTTCTTTGGTCGACCATGGCGAGGCCTGTTCTGAGTGGAACCTGTCCTATTAAACCGCTGTATGGTCTTGGCCACTGTGCTGCAGTTTCAGGGTCTTGGCAATCTTCTTATAGCCTATGCCATCTTTATGTAGAGCAACAATTTTTTTTCAGATCCTCAGAGAGTTCTTTGCCATGAGGTGCCATGTTGAACTTCCAGTGACCAGTATGAGAGAGTGAGAGTGATAACACCAAATTTAACACACCTGCTTCCCTTTCATACCTGAGACCTTGTAACACTAACGAGTCACATGACACCGGGGAGAGAAAATGGCTAATTGGGCCCAATTTGGACATTTTCACTTAGGGGTGTACTCACTTTTGTGGCCAGCGGTTTAGACATTAATGGCTGTGTGTTGAGTTATTTTGAGGGGACAGCAAATTTACACTGTTATACAAGCTGTACACTCACTACTCTACATTGTAGCAAAGTGTCATTTCTTCAGTGTTTTCACATGAAAAGATATAAAATATTTACTAAAATGTGAGAGGTGTACTCACTTCTGTGAGATACTGTAAGTCCTGGTGGGAACACACATGTCCTCACAGAAACTGATGTAGGATGTCACAGTGTCAGTGAGCTCATCCAGATCAACGAAGAAAACTCCCGCGGTGAATAAAAAGGCTTACAGTTAATGAAGAGAGCCTCCAAATTAGGGCAGCACATCTCCACACATCTCTTCGTTGATACAAAAACATAATCCCCCGGCTCTCGTTTACCCCGACAACTCGGTGACGCAATCCGCTCTGAACAGCTGGAAGCCCGGCAGATGAAGCGCGCTGTTTGAGATGACTCCGTTCAGCCAGGTTTCCATGAAGCAAAGTGCAGCAGAGTTTGAAAAGTCCTTGTTTGTGCGGGTGTGGAGAAGTAGTTTGTTTGTTTTATTTGCTAGGGAGCGGAGATTCGCTAGATGAATACTCGGCAGTGGAGTCCTAAACCTGCGCTGTCGGAATTTCACGAGCACACCGGCACGCTTCCCTCGTTTGCGTTGCTTGGAGCACTTGTATACGATCGCAGCACCTCCAATTAGAATGTCCAGTAAAACGTCTGATTGTTCAAAGGTCGGCAAAAAGTTATTTGGTGTGTTATTTCTGATATCTAAGAGTTCGTCCCTAGTAAAGCTGATTGGAAAAAAGTTACTCAAAACAGGACAAACAAACAAAAATAACATAAGTACCAAGACACTACAAACTGAGACGGCCATCCGCGGCGCCATCTTGCTTATATTTACCATAGAACCATAGACGTAATGTAATGTTACGTCCATAGACATAATGGTTTTTATACTGTACAAACTGTATATTCTATCCCCTAACCCTGCCCCTACCCCCAAACCTACCCATCACAGAAAACTTTTGGCATTTTTACATTTTCAAAAAAAACCCATCATTTAGTATGTTTATTAATCCATTTTCCCCATGGGGACTGCTGGCTGGTCCCCACAATGTAGGTGATCTCAGGTTTTACTATCCTTGTGGGATCCATTTGGTAATATAACCACAATGTAATATAAACCTGTACACACACACACACACACACACACACAGGTTTGTTTTGCTATCTTAGTGAGGACATTCCATAGGCGTAATGGTTTTTATACTGTACAAACTGTACATTCTATCCCCCTACACAACCCCTACTCCTAAACCTACCCATCACAGAAAACATTCTGCATTTTTACATTTTTAATAAAACATTGTTTAGTATGTTTTTAAAGCTATTTTAAATATGAGGACTCATGAAATGTCCTCATAAAACATGTTTACGTCGTAATACCAGTGTAATACCCATGTCATTATACAAATTTGTGTCCTCGTAAATCACAAAAACGCACACACACAAACACACACACACACACACACACTAACAGCGGGCCCAGACAGGAGGAGATCAGAGTGAAGGTTCACAGGACCTACAATTTCCACACTTATATTAGCCCTGGGTCCAGTGGACCCAAACATCCTGTATGTAATATAAATGTGTAGGGGGGTGTACAGTGTGTGGTCATTGACAATGTGTTCTGATATATGTTCTTCACAGAAAATGAGCCAAAGCCAATGAGTCTGAGTTTGAAAAAATAATTAATTGTATCATTTTTGTTTTGATAAAAAAATGAAAACGGGCCCCACAGACCCGAACACCATACAAGGGTTAAATCATTCTCAGACAACAATGGAACCACTTGGGAGAGAATTGTTAGAAGACTTGTTTTTTTGCACAAAAGAAGACAATGGTACAAGAGGATGACCAAAGGTAACACAGAAACTCCAAAAGAATGGACTTGTGAACCTGAAAGAATCATCTTATATAGCAGTGTCTCTCAACCTTTTTTACTCCAAGGCCCCCCTCCTCTCCGAATCAATATTGCAAGACCACAAAAACATTTGTATTCTAGAGTCATTATTTTCCATGTTATTATTTTTAAACAAAATAAAGTCAAGATTTAAACCTTCAGTGTTCTTTTTTGCTAACATACTTTGCAAAAATGTCACTGCAGACATTCTTTAAAAGGATTTACTTTGCTCAGTTATACAGTAACTTAAACAAATAAGCACAGGGAGATGCCAAAGGACTGCATATAGTTACTATACGGATCCATTCAGAATTATTAAACACACCAAAATACGTATGAAAAATAAAAATGCGTGAAAACTCAGCAATCTAAATGCGAGTCGATGTCATCAGTGAACAGTTCCTCTGTGAGAACAAGCAACCATGTCTATGTTTGAAGCATCTGATGCCCATGTGTACATAAACATCACTGATCCTCCAAAAGCTTCAGCAAAACAAGCTTCTTCGGCGAGCATCCGTTATATAACATACACAGTACGTTAATTTGGACAACTACACAAATATATTGAACTGTGTTCATGCAGAAATATGATGTTATACTGATCACTGATCAGTGAGCCGAGAGCGCACATACACAATTTTTTTTGTGCATCAATAATCACAGACTCACGCATGCCTGATGTATGACTCCTGTAATCGTCTTTACCTTCATTACAATCATCATCCATCAAAACTTTATTAGCGACACTGGTTTTCTTTATCCAACTGAGAGATGTAGTTTGCGTATCCTATGTGTTTGCGTGTTTTGAGACACCGTTCAGTCTTTCATTTCACACAGCGTGATGAGAAATGGCTTGGGCTGTTCTGAATCAATCACAGAATACGTACAAGAGAGGTGGTGCTTTATTTTATTTATTTTTTTATTGCATCTTTTTATCAGCATTTCAACCATTTACAAACTAAATTAAAACCAAACAAACAAACACATAGAGCCCGGTAATTACAATACAACGGGAGAAAGAAAAGAAAAGAAAAGAAAAGAAAAGAAAAGAAGAAAAAAGAAGAAGAAAAAAAAGGGCACAGGAGCATTATGATATACCATACTTCAAAATATTACTTAAGGAAACATCAATACAGTCAAGATATGGAGTCCAGACCTGATGGAAATCTTCAGTTGACGAATGAATAACACATGTTAAGAATTCTAATGGAATTATTTCTCTAATAATCTTATGCCATCCTTTCAAAGAAGGGGGTTTATCACTGATCCAGGATAACAATAAATTTTTCCTAGCAGCAAAGGCTAAGATGTCAAACAGCCATCTAGCAAATTTATTTGACAAATGTCTAATTGGAAGACCTAGAATCAAAGACAGGGGATCTAACTGAAGCTTTAGTCCAAACATTCGACTCATATATTGAACAACTTTTGACCAGTAAGTCCTAATTACAGAACAGTCACAAATACAATGAGTATAGTCTCCCACTTCCACCTTACATTTAAGACATAATGGAGAGTTACTTTGGTCAAACTTACTGCTAAGGAGCAATGTGATGTGCAATCTATGCACAATCCTGAGTTGAATGGCTCTGGCCCTGTTGCAAACGCCTGACTCCAAACCCGATCTCAATCCTCCTCTGTTATGGTCAGTTGTAACTCCCCCTCCCATAATCTTCTATGGTCTTGCGTAGTCACCACTTCATATAAGCAAAGTGCATTATAAAAGCAAGAGATCTGCTTACACAACGGGGGATTTAAAAGAATCTTCTCAATGACCGACATGGATGGGTTAGTGACAAGATTAGTACTTTTAAAAATATAATGCCTGATTTGGAGAAATCTAAAAAATTGGATCTAGCTTGTATTTTATAACCAAGTCTTCAAAAGAAAATAGTGAACCTTCATTAAACAAATCACTAAGTCTGCATATCCCATAAGTATACCAAATTTTAAAACCAGAATCTGAGAGGCTAGGCATGAACTCTGGGTTATTGTGAATGGGGGCCATAGGGGAGACATACCAGCCCTGCCCTCAGTCTTACGTATAATGGACCAGGCCTTCCATGTATTAAACATGATTGTATTCTCACATAATGCCTTGATTATCTTAGAACTTCTGACAAATAGCAGATTTTGTAGAGGGCATGACAACTGTGAGTCCTCTAAATCAAGCCAAGTAGATTTAGGATCCTCTCTAAACCATTCCGCAGTGAATCTAAGCTGACAGGCCAATTGATATTTTCTAATGTTTGGCAAACCCAGACCCCACTTAGAGCTGGAGAGCTGCAGCTTTGAAAATGTTAGTCTTGGTTTCCGCTTATTCCATATAAAAGAACTAAGCCATCCAGTTAATTCCTTTACTCTTTTATTCGGCAATAAGATTGTTATCATCTGTAATGGGTAAAGAAGCCTGGGCATTATATTCATTTTAACTACAGCAATTCTTCCGAGCCAGGAAAGAGGGAGATCTGACCATCTAATTAAATCATTGTGGATTTTATCAAGTAATGGGAAAAAGTTGACTTTGGCCAATTGACAAACTGGTAGGGGTAATGCTAATTCCCAAATATGTGAAACCAGACTCCAACACTTTAAATAGAAAGGAAGTCAAATTAATTATACTAGTGCTTTAGTGTCTTAGATGCAAAGCAACAGATTTGGGAAAATTTATTTTATACCCTGAGAACTTCCCAAATGAATTAATATCTATTAAAGCAGGCACAGAAGATTCAAGGTCAGACAAAAAGAGCAAGATATCATCCGCATAGAGGGAGGTCTTGTGCTGTTTAAGACCAACCGAAACACCAGAAACGGCCGCCCCCTCCCTAATCGCCTGAGACAATGGTTCTATTGCTATCGTGAAAAGCAACGGGGAGAGGGGACAGTCCTGTCTAGTGCCACGGGACAGAGGAAAGTTGTCTGACCTATGACCGTTAGTGACAACTGCTGCGAGTGGAGCAGAATAAAGTATGCGCACCCATCTGATAAAATTATCACCGAGGCCAAACCTCTCCAAGGTATAAAATAAATAAGGCCACTCCACATGATCAAAGGCCTTCTCCGCGTCTAACAATAAAATAAGTGTGTCAATGTTACTTTTGTGAGAGAGCTCAATAATATTTAGGAGCCTTCTAATATTGTTACTCGAACTTCTACCCTTAATGAAACCAGTTTGGTCTTCATCAATGATAGAAGGAAGTATTTTCTCCAACCGTAATGCAAGGATCTTAGAAAGCAATTTAAAATCTACGTTCAGCAGAGATATCGGCCTATATGACCCACAGTGCTCTGGAGATTTTTCTTTTTTTTAAATGAGGGAAATGTTGGCCTCTCTAAGCGATTGTGGCAGTCTTTTTGTCATAAATGAATGATCATACATAGATAACAGGGGATCTATTAACAGATGCTCAAAATCTTTATATATTTCACACACCAGACCGTCCGGACCAGGGGATTTAACCGACTGTAAACTATTTAGAGCTATTAAGGCTTACTCCCTTGAGATGGGGGCATTCAAAGCCATTCTCTGTTCGTCAGATATACTAGGAAGCGTTAAGTGATCAAAGAAATTTACCATACCGTTATATTGTTGGGGTGAATATTCAGTATGATAAAGGTCAGAATAAAACTGCTTAAAGGATTAGTCCACTTTCAAATAAACTTTTCCTGATAATTTACTCACCCCCCTTAAAGAAATTAAGGTTTTTGATGAAAACATTCCAGGATTATTCTCCTTATAGTGGACTTCAATGGCCTCCAAACGGTTGAAGGTCAAAATTACAGTTTCAGTGCAGCTTCAAAGGGCAATAACAGCAGTAGATACCAAATGCAAAATGGAAAAAAAAAAGAGGAAAAAGAAACGCATTCAGGTCACAGTCATTCGTCCATCACAGGCCTATCCACAGGTGGACTGTCAGCTGCCACAGGTCAAACATGCTGACCAATCTCCGCAATAAACTCAGAGACCTCTGTCGGCGAGCTGAGGATCTTAGTGGTATTCCCAATTGTTACTCGCAGCTTAGCTGGATATAACATTGCATAGCGGGCACCTGCAGGCGGCGTTTAACCGAATCAAACTCTCTACGCTTTCGGAGCACTAAAGCGGAGAAATCTTGAAAGAAGGAGATTTTGCAGTTCTCAAACCGCAAGTTTCCATCCATAGACAACTTTCTACTTACCTCAAGAATCCTCTGTCTGTTTCCGAAGTGATGCATACGCACCAGTAGCGGCCTAGGTCTCTCCTTGACACCTGGTCTGGGAGCTAGAGTACGATGAGCCCTTTCGATCTTGATGTAGGCTCCCTCGGTCTGCAGCTGAAGAAACTCTGGGATCCATTTTTGGAGGAAGGCCACCGCATTAGAGCCCTCTGCCCCTTCTAGTAAGCCAACAATACAAATATTTTTTTGCGTCGTCCTGTTTTCCAGATTATCAACGTGCTCAGTAAGCGACGCAACTTGATTTTCAGAGTCGAAATACGAGCCTGCATGCTATCAGCTAATTCCTCCGCTGAAACGATTCTTCGCTCTGCTTCATCCAGTCAAGATTTGCAGTTTTCCAATTCCTGGGAATGAGTATGTATAATCTCAGCTAAGGGATCAAGTTTGACATCAATTGTTTTCGAAATCGTCTCCGTCATGTGTTGAAACGCCTTCGCCATGGCTGGGCTTAGCTCAACCTCATCGCTCTCTTCACCGTCACTTTGTTCCAGCGAAATATCCAACGCGGCCAAGGAAGATTCCTTTTTCGCTGTTTTTTTTTTGGTAGGACGAGGCATTTTCAAAAAAGACTGTGGCCAGAAAGAATCCAAAGACATACTACAACACTGACATAACCAAAGCCACCGAGTTGCGTCCGAATTAACTTACAAAATACAGATAATTAGCTGAGTGGTGCAGGGAGCTAGTGAAAATTGCTGTTACTCCCTGGCCGCCATCTTAGAACCCCCTATTTTTTTTATTTAACGTATTCATAATAAATTTAATTAATTATATTAATATATTTAAATTCATTTGAAGTTTTCTCGCAGCCCCCCTGGAGGATCAGTAGCCGTGTTTTCACTGCCGGGCCAAAGGCGAGCGTGCTAGTGCGTGCCAGGGCCAGTTGCATTTCCACCGTCACTTCCGGGGCTTGATCAGGCCTCGTCGGGGCCAGTAGCCAGGTTTTTTTGGCCTGCCGAATACCTTGGTCAAAAGCAGGCCAAGTGGGGCTTGAGGAGTGGTCATGAACAGTGGCAGAGTTTACCTGAGTCAGGAGACGGTCGACACCACTGCTCAGTTCCCATGTTATTATATCAGCCTACTAGCTAACTACAACATCTGATACATTTTAAACAGTTTTCAGCTCAAAATTCTGATCACCGTATGAGGCAGAAATATACTTATATGCGATGCTAAAGGCTACTTATGCTAATTATTACGATAATAAATACACACGTTTATGGAAAATACCAGAGACTGCTTGAGGAACGTAGACAACTCATATATGATTATAATAATCATGTATTTGATTGGTTTCACTGTACCTTTGTTGATACTGGACTAATGCATAACTCTTGTTTTCTTCTCATGAGCTCCCTCTGTTGCTCTGGCTGAAAGAATAACAGTATACTGTATTGAGACGGAAGAGATCACTCAAACCTCCTCAGATCACTATCATCACATTATTTCGTGGAAAATTAATGGAAATGCTCAGAAATGTGATGTAAACATATATTTTATCAATATTTTTCTAAATGTGTAAGCCTTTGGACTTAAAGGGTTAGTTCACCCAAAAATGAAAATAATGTCATTTATTACTCACCCTCGTGTTGTCCCACACCCGTAAGACCTTCATTCATCTTCGGAACACAAATTAAGATATTTTTTATTAAATCCGATGGCTCAGTGAGGCCTGCATTCACAGCAATGACATTTCCTCTCTCAAGAATCCATAAAGGTACTAAAAACATATTTAAAACAGTTCATGCGAGTTCAGTAGTTAATATTATAAAGTGACAAGAATATTTTTGTGCACCAAAAAAACAAAATAACGTCTTTTCAACAATATAGTGATGGGCCGAAAACACTACTTCGGAGCTTTGCGAATCGAATCAGTGACTCAGAGCGCCAAAGTCACGTGATTTCAGCAGTTTAGCCGTTTGATAGAAGATCCGAGTCACTGATTCGATTCGTAAAGCTCCGAAGCAGTGGCATATTTAAGCATAATAAAAACAGCAGCATAAAATGTCTCTGGCTTTCAGCCCCACCTGCTTAACATTAATAAAACTTTAATACATTAGCTCACATGATTTCTGCCTAAGTCCTGTTCAGTTGCTTTCGATTGGCTGGCTGTAGAGGTGAAGACGACAACTCCCATGATTCCATGCTCATTGCACAGCGTCATCAAGCTTTTGTTTTGAATAAGCGACCTTTAGCGGCGAAAATTACATATTGTGCCTTTAACATAATGTGACTTCTGCAAATTCATATACAAATGATTCAGAATAGAATCGGTAAGATTTTTTATGTTTTTAAAAGAAGTTTTGTCTGCTCACCAAGGCTGCATTTATTTAATTAAAAATACAGTAAAAACAGTAATATTGTGAAATATTATTACAATTTAAAATAACTGTTTTCTGTTTGAATATATTTTATAAAGTAATTTATTCCTGTGATGGCAAAGCTGAATTTTCAGCATCATTACTCCAGTCTTCAGTGTCACATGATCCTTCAGAAATCATTCTAATATGCTGATTTGCTGCTCAAGAAACATTTATGATTATTATCAATGTCAAAAACAGTTGTGTATTTTTTTTTAGGATTCCTTGATGAATAGAAAGTTCAAAAGAATTTATCTGAAATACAAAGCTTTTGTAACATTATACACTACCGTTAAAAAGTTTGGGGTCAGTAAGAATTTTTATTTTTATTTTTTTGAAAAGAAATTAAAGAAATTAACTTTTATTCAGCAAGGATGCATTAAATCGATCAAAAGTGTCAGTAAAGACATTTATAATGTTACAAAAGATTATATTTCAAATAAATGCTGTTCTTTTGAACTTTCTATTCATCAAAGAATCCTGAAAAAAAATATTGTACACAAATATTTTGTACAATTGTACACAATAAATGTTTCTTGAGCAGCAGATCAGCATATTAGAATGATTTCTGAAGGATCATGTGACACTGAAGACTGGAGTAATGATGCTGAAAATTCAGCTTTGATCACAGAAATAAATTACTTTATAAAATATATTCAAACAGAAAACAGTTATTTAAAATTGTAATAATATTTCACAATATTACTGTTTTTACTGTATTTTTAATTAAATAAATGCAGCCTTGGTGAACAGACGAAACTTCTTTTAAAAACATTAAAAATCTTACTGATTCCAAACTTTTGACCGGTAGTGTAGATATACAAATTAGGATAGTCTCTCATAGCTGATAAAACATGAGTAAACCTCCCATTATGGGTCACGTTTATCCAGTTCACGCAAGTATCAGGATCTGAATATGCAAAAAATGTAGATGAGTGCTTGCCAATATCATGATCTGTTTGAACTCGACACAGGCAGATAATTCTCCAGTTTCCGTACTGCTTTGTTCCTAAAACTACAATTACAAGCCTAGTGTAGGTTCCAAACAGCTCCAAGCCACAGTCTACTTGACCGCACACTCCACGGTTTCCACAGTTGGGGAAAACTCTTGCCATGCTGTGCTACGCTTCCAGAAGCGCCAACCAAGAGATGAACAAGTTTCATGCAGGAAGAAGCACGCATTATCGATCGGGTTGCAAATGACGAGCACGAAAATCAGATCCCAGTCAGATACGAGCCGTCTGTCCAGTCACAAGCGAAAAGCCCCAAAAAGCTCGAGCCAAAGAAGATGCACAATGAATCCTCTTATTTTCACCATGTCTATAATTATGAGATTATTCATGAGCATGTAGAACTCGGCACTAAACAAAAACACGCTGCAAAGAAACCTTTGATGTTCTCTAGAGCACAAACACAAATACGCACTGAAGAGTTTGTTACGTCTGTTTTGCCAATATGCTGTTATTGCAGTTTCAACTGAGGGTGCTCTTGCTTTTATTTGAGAGTGTTTAGCACCTTCTAGCACCCCTGTAGAATCAGGCCTGTGCTCTTTCCTCTATATTGGTTTCACAGGAGTAATTGTTATCTCTTTCTCTCTTTCAGGTGCGTGTAAATGTTGTTCAGAATAACCTGGCTTTGCTGATATACTTGATGAGGATGGTGAAGGCTTTAATGGACAATCCCACACTATATTTAGAGAAATATGTGAGTTATTCACACACTACATACTAATAATAACATACACTGTATTTACTTCCCTTGAAAAGTTACCTTTTTTTAAAGAGGTCATTTAGTTTTTTCACACTCCCCCGATCTTTAGAATGAAAGGATTAGTTCACTCTCCAGTGAAAATTACCATAAGCTTTACTCACCCTCAAGCCATTCTATTTGTATATGACTTTCTTCTTTCTGCTGAACACAAACTGAGATATGTTAATAAAAAACGGAACTGGTGTCGCGTCAGTTAAGCTTTTTCCGTAAGTTGAATACAGAAGGCGCAGGACATAGCGTAAGCTTTTTGAACTGCGAATTTTACAGTTTCTTCGTAAGTTGAATACGGAAGGCAGTCTGGCGGAAGCTAGATATTTTACTTAATAACTTAAATATGGATATTTTTTTACACAAACGCATCGCTTTGCTTCAGAAGGCCTTTATTAACCCCCCGGAGCCGTGTGGAGGACGTTTATGATGGATGGTTGTGGATTGAGGCACTTTCTTCAGCTCATACTCATTGATCCCATTCACGGCCATTATAAAGCTTGGATGCGTCAGGATATTTATTAATATATATCCGATTGTGTTCATCAGAAATAAGAAAGTCATATACACCTAGGATGATTTGAGGGTGAGTAAAGCTTGGGGTAATTTTCATTTGACTGTGAACTAATCCTTCAAGACCCTTGATTTGTTTTGCTGAGCCTTTAAGGCTTCCATGTAAACCTGCTTTGTTATGATTGGCTGAATTTTTAGCAAGTAAAACAATGTTATTTTTGGACTAGAAAGGAAATTTTGGGTTCTTAAACTTACTGTATGTTTTCATAATACAAACTGTTTTATCTCAAAAGTTCAAAGCAAATGCTATTTTTCTTAATGTGACTGCTTTAATAGAAATTCCCTTTGTTTTCTGCTCTCATTCAGCTCCATGAGTTGATCCCGGCAGTGGTGACGTGTATTGTCAGTAAGCAGTTATGTTTAAGGCCTGACGTGGACAATCACTGGGCTTTGCGAGACTTTGCTGCTCGGCTGATGGCTCAGAGCTGCAAGACATTCAGCACAACCACCAACAACATCCAGTCACGTATCACAAAGACCTTTACTAAGGTATTGTAGACACTGTCTGCATGCTCACATTTGTCATTGTAGCTGGTGTGTTTACAAACTATTATTTGTTTTATCCAAGTGAAATAAATACACCTGACAAGCAAAAACATAGAAATTAGTTTAAGAAGTTTAAAGTATCCATAATTTCTTATATGACTTTCTCTAATTTTCAGGCATTGTTGGATGATAGGACTCAGTGGACAACTCGTTATGGCTGCATTGCTGGACTTGCTGAACTTGGGCATGACGTGAGTCTCCTTCATTCACTGCTTTGGAAGCACATTTATACTTAATGTATGTCATTTTTCTTCCGGTCTTAGGTGTTAATTGGTCAGTACAGCATCAAAAATATTCTAAAATACCCAATATAGTAAACACTCATTCATCATATTACTGAGCAGCACACATTAAGGCCATCTGTGACCCTATTATGCTATTTTAAAGATTTCTAATTTTGTTTTAGAGGTCTCCTACAATAGGTTTTCATGAACCTCATTTCTATGAAAGATAGCGTTGGTTTTTTCGTATCAATTCCAGCTCGATTCCTTATCCTTTTGAAGTCCATGCAAAGTGGATTTGCAGCGCTGAAAACAGCGTCTTCTAGTCATGTTGACAACATGAACCAAACTCTTCCAGGCTACAACTACAGTGTTTGAGGGCGAGTCAAAGTAGACATTGTTTGTGGAGAGCCAATAAAGACCATAGGCTGGCATTAAGCAAATTTGTTACATTGCTACGTAGGTATGTAACAGAAAGTGAGACTGGAATTGCTGATGACTCGGTTCAGCAGTTCAGAATCAATTCTTTCTTTTAGGAGACAATAACTTTATTTGTCGTGCACTTTGATCTTTGATCACTTTGAAAACTTTGAGACATTTTACATTTATAAACAGCTATATTACACACTCCATGAAATGTAATATTCGAAAAAGCATAATAGGGGCACTTTAACTTTAGTTTACATGTCAAGATTGCAAGATTGTCACTTAATGAATAATGAATTTGCTTACTGTGTTCTGTTTTATATAAGCATTAAGGCATTTGAGGCATGCTGTTTTGTGAATATAGTCCCGGCTGAATGAGTTGTTGTTCCAGTGCCACTGTAGACAACAACCTCTTGTAACATATTGCTTAATTATAAGTTTTTCAGTAAACTATTTTGAATCATCTCAGTGTGCTGATCATTCACTGAGAGTAAACCTTAAGCCTTTTATTTTTCATATAGGTGATAAAGACATTGATCATCCCTCGCCTGTCTGTAGAGGGTGCTCGTATTAAAGCTGTAATGGATGGGCCAGTGGTATCCAACATTGATAAGATTGGAGCTGATCATGTCCAGAGTCTTTTACTTGTAAGTACCTTACAACAACATGGTCAGTAATTTAGATGAGCAGTAGTTCTAGTTCTGGTGCTGCCAAGTTTGTTCATATTATTGTTATTTGGGCAAATAAATGTACATTTTAACCCCTTACACCCTGTAACGAATTAACTCAAAAGGGAAATATTAATAATTAATCATAACTCGTTATAATTAATTATAAATGTTTGAAACAGTTAATCGAATTAACAAAAGCAGAAGATCAGAAGAGAGAGTGTGGTCTGTGTGGGGGCTTTTTAACCTCTACAGCAGTCACACCTTTGAGTTTTGGCTTGACCAATGAGAAAGGTGCAATTTCCAAGCGGGAAATGTTCCTTTGTTTGAAAGTGGACTCATTTGCATGAGGGGAGTAAGCTGGCAGTTTGTGTCCGTTTATACTCTGATAAATATAACAAACATACAATACATTCTGAGAGATGGTGATGTCCACCAAAGTGTGAGTTATTAAATGACAAATATTTTGATATGAAACACCACCTAGATGAACTACATTATCTAGTAGTTCCAAATTTCAGGCATGCATAACACTATACAATATACAAAAGAACAATATACACACAGTAATAATACACAAAATGTAATGGGGAAATGCATGTTCAAGTAAATTAAGTAAATTTGTCAATGAATTAGTGGAAAGGATGCCATTTCTATGGGCCGCATGTCTGATTCTTGTATTGAGCACAATCAATGTCTCAAGTGTCTTTGAAGTGTGAGTGAAGCAGAAGGGTGATAGCTCTCCATGACATTATGGAGTCTGCATGGGTGAAGGGTTGGAAGAGTAACATTTACAATTGTGTGTTTGATCGATTCAGATGCTACAACCCTGTAGGTATTTTTAATGTTTTCACATTTTTGTTATTCATGCTTGACATGATGACTATTAGAAAGTATTTATGAAATGTCATAGAATTAAACATACATTTTTGTCATTCACAATCATGTCATTTGTACCTGAGAAAAAATGAGTGTTATCTCAAAGCAATCAAAAGTTATGACTTTTGGAGCCATGGTCGCCTCCAAAAACCTCTCCAAATAAGTGATCTGAGTGTTGTAAGAACTGCTTGCACTTGTAAACACAACAATAAACCAAAACAATACTTATAATTACGTAAAATAAGTAACAAGTTGTAAAAATTTTGGTGGATGACTGATGATCTTCCAGCGCTGTCTGTCTCAATATTGTGCACACCTGTTCTATGGCGCATGGTAAATGTTAGAACTGTTAATCTGAGCGATCAGTCTAATCCAAGCATTGCAAATTGGTCTCTACACATCATCCTTACCCACTATATCCTAGACTAAGTTTACATTGATTGGACTTCCCAACATTTTCAAATGACATGATGGTTGATTCTATGGTGCTTTTTTTTTTTTTTTTACAAAAACTCTGTACAGTTTAGTGAAACAAATATGCTTCTTGTATTCTGCTAGTATTCTCTTTTCAACGATATATGACACAAGACTATTATATATGATGCTGTTACAGATCACGTTTTGAAGTAAAGCGGTCATTTTTTTCAGAGCATCCCTAATTTAACCTAAAGCAAAGTTAAAAGCAGTTGTTAAGAGGTTGTCATATTTCCTATATTCACTGTAAAGCCAAGGTTCTAAGCTTTAAAATGACACCTATTTTTTGTTGAACAAGCAAGTGGTTATCATTGTAGCCAAGTTTTGCAAGAGAAATAAGCACCTGGTCTGAAAAAGCAAACCTAAAATAAGCAACCCAGTATAAAAAAAATAAATAAAAAAAAACAAGCCCAAAATAAGCGACCCATGGATGCCTGCACAGGGCACCCCTTTAAAAGGGTATTATTTATATTATATTATTTACAAATATAATGTGTATACATTGATGGCTATAAGTTTTATTATTCAATTAATTTTTTACTTTTGCATTAAAAGCATAAAAATGCTAAATCAAATTACTTCAGTTGTCAAAATAGACTGGTAAAAAAAAAAAAAAAAAAAAAAAAAAGTTAGTTTGTGGGTTTATTAATGTAGTCTTTAAAGCATGCCGCTCTGGCATGAATAAGAGCACCATTTTGGTGGAAAAGAGCACAGTTTTACATGCCTCTGGCACCACAGCACTCATTCAAACAGAACAGCGATTGCCAGTGGATTGACAGACAGAGAAACATCATCACACACTAAATAATGATAAAGCGGTCATATGTTTGGTCATATGGGTGCCAACCACAAACAAGACCAAATACACAACTACATTCTTGCAAATAGCCCAAAAAACAGCAACCCGTGACTGCCAAAATCTATAAGCTACTTTGAAAAAACAAGCCGCTTATAATAGGCAGGCTTGGCAAATCTGATATAGGGCTGCTCTGGGTTTAGGTTAGTTAAATTATTCATAAAATTTTTAACATCGGAAGGCAATTATTATTATTATTATTTAGCATATTTTGTGTTTTAATTTATTGTTACTTATTATTTAACAGAGATTTTAAACAATACAGCTTTTTAAAATCAAAAGCTATGGTTTAACATTTGAAAGCAAAGAAATTAAGACATTATTATTAGTATTTTAATTTTACTGTTCTGTAAAAGTATTATTAATAATATTAATAATAATAACATTTAATAATAATAATAATGAATTTTTATTTTACAGTACAATAGTATTGCAATATATTTCTTTATTGATTTGTTTAATTTTTATAGTTTATATTAAAAAATATATATTTTAATACTACAACTAATAAAAAATAATTATTATTTTTATTGTATAATCATATTGAATAGGAAAAAAACAGGATTTCCTTTTATATTCCTATCTTTTTGTTCTTATCTGATAAAAAAGTACTCTCTCTCTCTCTCTCTCTCTCTCTCTCTCTCTCTCTCTCATTCTGTATAGAAACATTGTGCAAGTGTGGTTGCTAAAACTAGGCCGCTACCAGATTTGGTGGATCAATACAAGACAGATTATGGTTATCTGGGCACCATGCTCTGTTCGCATGTGATCAAGGCTCGTGCACAGGCTTCCTTCCAGGCCCAAACTGTTAACAGAACCACACTCACTATCACACAGGTGAGTAAATCTGAAATAAAACTTTTGTCAAGGTGGTCTAAATCATAACCAGTAGTTCTTTTTTTTAAAAATAACTTGTTAAAATCATTCAAATCAAACCTGAATGCTCACTCTGTCACTCTACAGCCACGTCCAACTCTGTCAATGTCTCAGAGTGGATTGTCAGCGTCAGGTGGTTCACGCACACCCAGCATCATTAAAGTACCCAGTTCCCTCACCCTCATGTCCACTCGCCCTGGAACGCCCACTCAGCCGTCACCCCCAGCAACCAAGTATATTGTTATGGCAACAAGTGCAGGGGCTGCATCCACACAGCAGGTACGAGTTTTAAAGGAATTTGTGTCATGGTAGTTGAGCAAAAAAAAAAAGGTGTGCACATCGAAAACCCAAATTGGGCTCTGGTGCAGGACAAGAAATAACAATGAATGAACAAAATAAAAATGTCCGCACACTGAAAATGCAGCTCCAAAAATGTATTTACGAAACAGTGCAACGTTTCGACCATTCAGGACTTCATCAGACACAGTGCTCTTGTGGAGTGAGATGCAACTCTTTATAATAACAGTGATAATAACTAGAAACACTCATATGTGAAAAAAAATAAAAATAATAATAAAGACATATATATCACACCTGCTAAGTACACACTACACTAAGGGTAAGTTCAATTCAATTCAAATTTATTTGTATAGCGCTTTTCACAATACAAATCATTTCAAAGCTGCTTTACAGAAAATGCATGTCAACATTACAATTTAGAGTAATCTGTTATCAGAGGTGACTGTCCAAATTATGTAATTTCAGAAATTTTCATATACAAATAACACAGCTAACAATGTATTAATATAAGGTAGAAACAATGAGCTCTATACAATATACAATGTTAACTATGATTAGGATATATAGGGGGGAAAAAAAGTAATGCAAAATATATTACATTTACTACTATTATAGTGGCAGCACGGTTGCTCACACCTCGTTTTTTTTAGACCAGCATGCCCATAGGTGAACAGATGGGTGCGAGTGCATTTGCTATTTAAACAACGTGGGAGCTGGAGGTGAAAATTATATCTACCTAACGTTGCATTGCGCCGGGTGTATGATAGGGCCCATAGTGTTAAAAGTATGTATCCAAAACCATTCCCTTAGTAATAATTTCTTCTCTAAATTACCTCCTTAAAGGTTTCTGTGTCTTCTCAATGCCTATGTATTGAAGGGCACTAACATTATGATCGACTTGTTTCAAATGTAACTCTATAGCGGTGTTTCCCAACCACTGTGCCACCGCTTTCATGACAGGTTATCAGGTGTGCAGTGGAAAATGATTAAATGATTAAATAAAAAAATAAAAAACAATGAATAAAGTTATATTGCTGTCGGGCAGAAACTTCATATCTCTATATTCATAAATTTGGTTATATTTTATTTTTTAAAAATTAATGCTATTGGTCATCCTTTATGTTTGTATGTGGGTTTGACAAATATTTAACCAATGAAATGCATTTAAAAGAGCTTGTAACTAAACCATTTAACTCCATTAGATCCTCAAACTGTCAGCGAAACCTCATAACTCCACCCCGCCTCGATTGTGAATGAAGTTCCGCGCACAGTTTGGACCATCTCTGCTAGTTTGCAATGCAAGGGTAAATAAAGAACTGATGTTTGAATAAGTACAGCGTTTTCTTTACTCAAGAAACACTATGTCTATAAAGGCTAATGTTTTTTTTATTTGAAGAGCAGAGAAGAGTCTTATTCTGGTATTTGCCAGCTAGTTGTAGCCAATATACTGTTTTAAATGTCCTGTGCATAGCGCTTCATCTTTTATATCATGAGATTTTGGCCAAATGCATTCAACAAGAAAAACAGCTCCCACATAGATACAGTAAACTTTATAATCTGTAAATTGATAAAAACATGCACTGACTGCCTCAGACGCGGATGTTCCAGTGACGGACAAAATGCATATCTATGTCATTCACTGGTCAAACCTCCATTTGAGCTTGATTTTCATAAAATGTTAATATTATAATGACACATGCAAGTGTCTTACCAGGTATAAAGCCACAATACCAACTTTGATGACATGGTGTTTAATTATTCAAAAAATATGAAGTTTCCACCTGACAGCGACGATAGGCCTATGTAATTTTTTTGTTTTTTGTTTTTACCATCACCATCAACATCATATACCTATAGCTATATGACCTTATTGTGTTCCTACCTGACATAAGGTCAAGTTTCACCTTAAATGTGAATACTACTCTTAATAGAATATCCAGTTTTAATATGCCATTTGAAGCAATGCGTGCTTGTGCAATTTTGTTATTTTTTGGTGCTTAGTGGTGTACTGTGGGATTTTTCACATATCAAAACTGTGCCGTGGCAAAAAAAAGGTTAGGAAACACTGTGCTGTTGGACTACCCTTGCCTCCGGTTCTAATATCACTGCAATGCTCACTAATGCAGATACGTAAAGATAAACCACATGAGTAGAAGCGCAGGTAATGGTTACATGTGTAAAAATATTGTGTCCAGTGTGTGGATGACCAAAAGAATTGGCTGCCAATGCCGCTCACTATAGTTCTTCCCTTAAGTGAAGTATTAAAGGAACACTCCACACACTCATTTTCCAACTTCCCTAGAGTTAAACAGTTGAGGTTTACCGTTTTCAAATCCATTCAGCCGATCTCTGGGTCTGGCGGTACCACTTTTAGCATAGCTTAGCATAGTTCATTGAATCTGATTAGACCGTTAGCATCTCGTTAAAAAATGACCAAAGAGTTTCAATATTTTTCCTATTTAAAACTTGACTCTTCTGTAGTTACATCGTGTACTAAGACCGACAGAAAACTAAAAGTTGCAATTTTCTAGGCCGATATGGCTAGGAACTATACTCTCATTCCGGCGTAATAATCAAGGAACTCTGCTGCCGTACCATGGGTGCAGCAGGCGCAATGATATTACGCAGCGTGTCTCACAAATGTCTCCATGGTTGCAAGGCACGCTCCCTGTGCAAGCACGGGGTCACAGGCGCTGCGTAATATCATTGCGCCTGCTGCAGCCATGGTACGGCAGCAAAGTTCCTTGATTATTACGCCGGAATGAGAGTATAGTTCCTAGCCATATCGGCCTAGAAAATTACAACTTTTTATTTTCCGTCGGTCTTAGTACACGATGTAACTACAGAAGAGTTAAGTTTTAAATAGGAAAAATATTGAAACTCTTTTTTTCATTTTTTAATGAGATGCTAACGGTCTAATCAGATTCAATGAACTATGCTAAAAGTGGTACCGCCAGACCCGGAGATCGGCTGAATGGATTCGAAAACGGTAAACCTCAACTGTTTAACTCTAGGGGAGTTGGAAAATGATGACTATTTTCAAAAATAGTGGAGTGTTCCTTTAAGATCCTTGTGAATTTTAGACAAAGTATAATAGGTGTAATAGGACAATTAATTTTCAAAAGGGAATTCATTGTAATTAACTTACAATGAATACATGTTTTAAGATTAGTTCATGAAAAACACGTTCATCTAATTGTATGCAAATTTACGTTTCATAGTCTGACACTCATTGAAGTACAACACCACTTTTATCTGCAGGATGCACTACTACAGTGTACTATCCGGTTTAGCCTCTCCGCTTTAGATTTTTTTAATTGTTGTAGACTTTACAGTGCATGCATAATTATTATGCAAGTCGAAATTTTGACCATATTTTTTTCTAAGCACATTTTGCCAATTCCAAACCATATTAATCTTAATAACCACTATTAATTTTGTATGTACAATTGTTAAGGAAGGCTGGAAGTGAAAAACGCCTGATATTCAGGTGCGCATAATTATTAAGCAGGTTTTTTTTTTTACTGGTAAAATGAGCCCAAAAACAGATTTAACTAGCACTGAAAAGTCAAAAATTATTATATGCCCATGAGAAGGATGCAATACTAATGTGATTCTAGAAATTGCAAAATTAAGGCATGACCAATGGACAACAAAACACTCATTGGTTCAGCAGGGTCATACAAAAACAGGCCAAGAAGAAAAGACACGTTAACTGCAAAAATAAATAAATAAATAAATAAATAAACTTGAAAATTAAACTTATTAATATTAGGAATTAAGGTGATGAATTATGTGTGAGAACATCAGGAACCCTTTAGTCTCCAGTGCCACCATTTTCCAGAACTGCAACCTACCTGGAGTCTCCAGAAGTACAAGGTGTCAGGATCTCAGAGACTTTGCTAAAGTAAAGAATACCACCACTTAATAATAATCACAAGCTGAAGTGTTGTGAAATACATGAAGACTGATTTTTTTTTTTTTTTTTTTTTTTTTTTTTTAATAAAAGAAAGGCTTTATAGGTTGAGAGTGACTCTTGAGGTATCAGCACCAGTTCAAGTCAGACAACAGCGACCATGGTTAGGGAGTTATGCTGTGAGCTGCAACTTACAATTAGCAAGACAGACCTTTCAGGGTAAGAGATGGACTAAAAATGTGGCAAAAAAAAAAAAAAAAACTTACTGCCAGATTCTGGAAGATAAATTCTCCAAATAGTGGTACAAGAGGATGTGTTGCTGGTCCTTCAAGAGTCACTCTCAACCTATCTCAGGGTTTCCGCGGGGCATTAAAAAGCTTTAAAAGTCATTAAATGGATTTTGCGAAAATTAAGGCATTAAAAGTCATTAAATTGTATTCCTACAGGCATGAATTTTTTTAGATAGTTTTAAAGAAAAATAATACTACCGGTTTATTTTGAATATAGCCTTCATAATTAATAACTTTAATTTGCTGTCGTAAAATATGAACATTGGTGTGATACACACGCGGAACCAGTTTGGTAATTGCCTCCGGGCCGGTGCAAAATTGCCGTAACGTTGTTTTGGACAGCGGTCCGAGTAGACTCTCCAGTACTGTCGCACAAGCACGAGATCTTGCTTTCCTGCCGCAGGAAAGCAAGATCATTTATACATTTATCTGCGTCTGCTCTGTTCATTTATTAAATTTAGTGCAAGTGGCGATCAATAGTGGATAAAAAGAGGTTATATAATGTATAATGTACTGACGGATACAGGAGAAATTGAAACAAATGAGCGCAGCACACATAAGAAACTCGGTTAAATACTGCGGTAAAAAGTGAAAATGTGGAGTTTTTATATTTATAACACATGATACAATTAAGCAACATCACATGACCAAGAGTGCTCTCTTCCTGAATACCATCACGAATGTAAACGTGACACTGATTTCATACAACAGTTACACATAAACAAGTAGCCTAGTTAATATTAAGTCACTTACATTTTAGAAGGAATGTTGACTGTTTTTGTTCTGTTTCAGCAGCGAAAATAGTTCCAAATAAACATCACTGCAGAACCATAGCGCATCTCACAGCAACACTCAACCGTGTTTTCTTTACTGTGTTTTTGAGTAATTCAGCGTTTTGAACGAATCGGTTGAGTCACTTATTCAGTGACCCATTTATAGGGTGCTTCTCAATATAACTCCTCCTTTCCTTGCTCCTCCGTCCTCCATCCTATGACCCGGAAACTGATCAAGCTCAGCCATCTTGTAGGACATCTCAGTTCTCTAACTGAACCGTGAGGAGGCGAGGAACGAGGAGTGAGGAAGCTTCCTGAGGAGTCATGAGCGAGGATACACAGGTGTATCCTTTGCGGAAGTCTTTCTCGTCGAGAAACCTGACGCACGTACACATTCTCCTCCCCTGTCACATCTGTCAACAATAATTTAAATGTATTCTTTACTTTTGCAGTTTAAATAAACTTTACATCTTACATATTTCAACCGGAGCATCTTGCGTTATTAATATTTATTATACATTTTTTAAATAACCAAACTTTAACAACATGAGGGCAGATCCCTCGACGCTCAGGTGAACAAGAACATTCCAATATACAAATAACATTTCCTTTGATTCCTCCGTCCTCGTTTTCTTTCCTTGCATCCTCCCCTTACATCCTACGGGGGTGGAGCTGAGACGCGAGGACAGGAAGCGAGGAAAGGAAACGAAGATGCGCAAATAAGAAATGAGAAGCACCCATAAACAGCTGCCTCATTCTTGAATGAATCAGCCGTTTGAACGAATCATTTGAATGAATGACTCACTTATTAAGATGGTCACTTTCCGCCACCTACTGGCGGTTTATTTGTATTTTCAAAAAAATATTTTTGATGCTGGGGGGGCACTTATAAAGGTAAAAAACATTTTTGGATAAATATCACAAAAATGCAGATTTAAATATGTCAAAGCTGCAATATTCTGAAAGAATATTCAGAATAAAGAATATTCTGAATGAAAGAATATTGCTTCAGAATAAATTTATATTTACACCACACAAAAATCCTATTTTTTTTTCCGGACAAGCAACTTTTTTAATGTCAAGCGCTGCATGTAGTCTTTATGGGCCACGTTTCAGTCACCATTTCATGCTGTCTGACAACAAAAAGAAAAATAAATAGATGAAATAGTTTTATTGGGATTTTGGCTGTATTAAAATACATTATGTGAGCACAAAGAGTAGCAGCAGAGGAGCAAACAAATCTAAAGGGCTGACACTTGGCAGAATGCGAATGCAACTTAATGACATAATGAATATTTTAATTGCCATATGACGTCATCTAACGAATATATATATATATATATATATATATATATATATATATATATATATACAGTGGGTACAGAAAGTATTCAGACCCCCTTAAATTTTTCACTCTTTGTTATATTGCAGCCATTTGCTAAAATCATTTAAGTTCATTTTTTTTCTTCATTAATGTACACACAGCACCCCATATTGACAGAAAAACACAGAATTGTTGACATTTTTGCAGATTTATTAAAAAAGAAAAACTGAAATATCACATGGTCCTAAGTATTCAGACCCTTTGCTCAGTATTTAGTAAAAGCACCCTTTTGATCTAATACAGCCATGAGTCTTTTTGGGAAAGATGCAACAAGTTTTTCACACCTGGATTTGGGGATCCTCTGCCATTCCTCCTTGCAGATCCTCTCCAGTTCTGTCAGGTTGGATGGTAAACGTTGGTGGACAGCCATTTTTAGGTCTCTCCAGAGATGCTCAATTGGGTTTAAGTCAGGGCTCTGGCTGGGCCATTCAAGAACAGTCACGGAGTTGTTGTGAAGCCACTCCTTCGTTATTTTAGCTGTGTGCTTAGGGTCATTGTCTTGTTGGAAGGTAAACCTTCGGCCCAGTCTGAGGTCCTGAGCACTCTGGAGAAGGTTTTCGTCCAGGATATCCCTGTACTTGGCCGCATTCATCTTTCCCTCGATTGCAACCAGTCGTCCTGTCCCTGCAGCTGAAAAACACCCCCACAGCATGATGCTGCCACCACCATGCTTCACTGTTGGGACTGTATTGGACAGGTGATGAGCAGTGCCTGGTTTTCTCCACACATACCGCTTAGAATTAAGGCCAAAAAGTTCTATCTTGGTCTCATCAGACCAGAGAATCTTATTTCTCACCATCTTAGCAAACTCCATGCGGGCTTTCATGTGTCTTGCACTGAGGAGAGGCTTCCGTCGGGCCACTCTACCATAAGGCCCCGACTGGTGGAGGGCTGCAGTGATGGTTGACTTTCTACAACTTTCTCCCATCTTCTGACTACATCTCTGGAGCTCAGCCACAGTGATCTTTGGGTTCTTCTTTACCTCTCTCACCAAGGCTCTTCTCCCCCGATAGCTCAGTTTGGCCGGACAGCCAGCTCTAGGAAGGGTTCTGGTCGTCCCAAACGTCTTCCATTTAAGGATTATGGAGGCCACTGTGCTCTTAGGAACCTTAAGTGCAGCAGAAACTTTTTTGTAACCTTGGCCAGATCTGTGCCTTGCCACAATTCTGTCTCTGAGCTCTTCAGGCAGTTCCTTTGATCTCATGATTCTCATTTGCTCTGACATGCACTGTGAGCTGTAAGGTCTTATATAGACAGGTGTGTGGCTTTCCTAATCAAGTCCAATCAGTATAATCAAACACAGCTGGACTCAAATGAAGGTGTAGAACCATCTCAAGGATGATCAGAAGAAATGGAGTTAAATATATGAGTGTCACAGCAAAGGGTCTGAATACTTAGGACCATGTGATATTTCAGTTTTTCTTTTTTAATAAATCTGCAAAAATGTCCACAATTCTGTGTTTTTCTGTCAATATAGGGTGCTGTGTGTATATTAATGAGGAAAAAAAATGAACTTAAATGATTTTAGCAAATGGCTGCAATATAACAAAGAGTGAAAAATTTAAGGGGGTCTGAATACTTTCCGTACCCACTGTATATGGCATTAAAAATGTAAAAATAGGCATTAAAAAGCATTAAATTAGATTTGATGAAACCTGCAGAAACCCTGTATCTGTCTATAAAGTCTATTAAAAAACAGTCTTCATGTATTTCACCACACTTCAGCTTGTGATTCTTATTGAGTGGGTATCATATTTCACGATTCTTTACCTTAGCAAAGTCTCTGAGATCCTGACACCTTGTACTTCTGGAGACTCCAGGTAGGTTGCAGTTCTGGAAAATGGTGGCACTAGAGACTAAGAGTTCCTGATGGTCTCACCTAATTCTTCACCTTAATTCCTAATTTAAAAAAAAAAAAAAATTGTTTGCAGTTAATGTGTGTCTTTTCTTCTTGGCCTGTTTTTGTATTACCCTGCTAAACTAACGAAATTAGTAATTAGGTAATTATATTATCTAAATTTGATCAAAAACCATGTATTTTAACCAATTTATTTTTAATGACTATTAAGCACATTTTTCTGAACATTTTTCATTATTGTAATGTGAGAAAAATCATATTCTTATTACTCTCATACAGATGTTAGAAAAGTAATAACTAAGAAAAAATCCATAAATTTACATTGAAAGTGGGACTCAAGCCATATGTAGTGTCTAGAATGTCATAAGGGCTTTTCACAATTGAAATAGTTAACCCTGGGTCATTCTAAAACCCGGGTAAATGAGATCCTGGGTTATCTTGTTTCACGTTTCACACTGCTCATAATTTACCCAGGGTTAACAATTAATCCTGGGTATTCATAAGCTTATGTTTCACATTGTACATTCCTAAACCCTGGGTAACGGTTAACGGTCTTTGCATATTTGCGGTGTCAGTGTCATTGATTGGATAAACGCAGCACATAACCTGTTTACCAAGCTCTAGCATTGCACATCCTCGTATTGCTGACTGTACTATCGAGTTAATACTGAATGGACATTTTGGATTATAATAATAAGAATGAAATGGTCTCTTCTTCACTGAAATTGTTGTGTTTTCTGTAAGCATTTGACATTTTTCCTCTCAAACGATGAATTTACTGTTTATATACAATGCGTGGTGTTTCCGTGACCGTTCAAAGCAGGCAAATATGAGTATGCGATTGTCTGTTGCTAAGTGTCTAACTGTAACTTTGTAACACTGCATCGTTTCACACTGTACAAGTTTACAGTGCAAAAGCAGTGCTAACCCTGCTCCGGAGTAGGGTTTCATAACCCCGGGTAAAAAGCGGTGCTAACACCGCTTCTAAATTACAAGTATGAAACATTCCTTTACCTGGGGTTAAAAGCGGTGTTTAGAACGACGATAACTTGGGGATAAGCGCAGTGTTAAAAGCCCTATAGAGACTTGGAGTTGAGTTTGAATTGACCAGTAAGCAACCACCCAGCAACTACACTTAGCAACACCTTAGAAATGACAATGCAATGCTCTAAAACCACCCACAACATTTTTGTACCATTTACATACTATTGTGGCAGTGAGTTTTGCAAATGGAAGTGCAATTTACAATTTCTTCAGAAAATGTCAAATTCTAGTCTCTAATCTATATATCTGTTGTAATTGTAGACGTAAACTTTTTCTCCAGGTAATCACTCTCAGCTCCTCCCAGTCTGGATCTCCTGTCACAAGTACAGTCCCCAGCACCCCCACATCTTTACAACCACTCGTTAAACTGGAGTCTGGAAACACAGGTGCTGTGGGTGGCTCACGCCCTCTCCAGAAATACATTGTGGTGTCTTTGCCTTCATCCTCTTCCTCACTGGAGAACAAGGGCTCAAGTGTCCTTCCCTCCTCTACCTCACCCATCAGCATGGAGTCTACTGTCAAGCTAGAACGTTCAGAATCACCTGCCGCAAACACACAATCGCCACACTGAAACTTATTCCACCAAGATACAGAAGAACAATAAATGTAGCTTGAGACTCATCATAGTGCTTACTGAGCACTTTTGGACAAACTGACACGTGCTTACAATTAGAAAAGCGAGCAAATAGCTATGCACACTTGGAACATAAGACTCACACACTGTGTACATACGATATATATACGTCAAAACATTAACAGTGAATAATGTATACACACAAATACATGTCTGATTACTGTATGTACATTTAAACACAAACGTAATTGCTTACATAACTCCCATTGTGGCTACCAGCATAGAGAAGCTGTAACAGTGATAAGCACACACACATGGCAGAAAAATACAGGATGGAACTTGATTGTCATTTGAGATAAAAAGGTGTGTGTGAAGAAAGCACAAGACTTCTGGATTTTTGACTTCTGTGTTTGACCTCACAGCTTTAGCAATGTTTCATTAATAAACGTGAAGATATGGTTGTATTTATAATGGGAGAAGGAATGATAGATGTGCATTTTGTGTCTAGAAAACAAACAAGCAAACAAAATGAGACAGTGGGTCCATCACTTGTCTATTCTACATGTGTATAATTGAGCATGTGTGCTTGACCGAAAACTGGGCATTTATAGGGTTTAATGAACAATTTAATTGATTTACTATTTCATGTTCATTTTTTATCTTCTATAATAAAGATGGGTTTTAAATGTGGTTGTAATTTTCATTTCTTTATAAGACTTTACTGTAGTGCTTGTGTAGAAACCTTTAGTGGATTTCAAATGGAAGGAAACATATTGTCAGGATCAAGTTGAAATTTTATATAGATGTGACACTCAATAGGGCCCACAAAAGCAAACAAAAAATAAATCTATCACACAAGACAAGTAGTAGTAAATTCATAATTCTTTATTGAACGGGACAATAAAATTCAGAACATCAACCCTGAGCCAAGTCAGCTGACGGGGGCAGCAATTTCTCAGATAGTCCAACCTGAAGAAAAAAAAAAAAAAGAACTGAGCTACTTATACAGGGGACACATAGGCCCGTTTTCACAGACAGGGCTTAGCCTAAGCCAGGATTAAGCCTTAGTTCAATTAGGATATTTAAGTATCTTTTATAAACGTACCCTAGAAAAAAACATTACTCGTGTGCATCTTGAGACAAAACAATGGCACTGACATATTTTAAGATCTGTCAATGTAGGTTGTTTTCAGTTAAAACAGCTCAAACATGCATTTTAGTCTAGGACTAGCTTAAGCCTTGTCTGTGAAACCGGGGGTTAATTGCATACTGTAAGACCACAGCTAACTCACCCCATAAGCCCCTCAAGTAATACAGGATTAGGTGATACTTGTTCATAATTTGTAATCACACAAACCAACCCACAAAAACCCATAAACCAGCTCTATTAAGTTTTACTCCCAGTTCTCCACCAACAACGGTGGGAAGCTACCCCAGCTGCCTAACCAAGGGTGAAAAACCCTTAAATTATTAAACAGAAGCAGTGAAAGGGACTTCCGGGCAAGATGGCGTGTTGAACAGTCGCTCGCATTAGAGACGAAAGCAAAATTATCCCAAATCTTGATTATCCGCTTGTAAAGATACTCCAAATAATTGAAAAAGTATGATCAAACCGGCCAGACTGATAATAAAAGAGGGGGATAGTGAAAAGAAGCAAGCTGTGATAGCACTAAGATCCTCGAGCAATCTGCCGACCGTGACTACGATATGGAGGTTAGCACAATCAGTAAAAGAAAAGACTCCACGCCAACAACTCCGAGCAAGATTCCAGCCAGGAAAAAGAGCAAAACTGCACTAAAGGAAAATGAGGTCTCTAACCTGACCATATTGGAAGCCATTCAGAGTTTGGAAAAGAACTTTAATGAGCAACTGGCACAACTTCGAGAGCAGGCTAAACAGAGTACCAGCATGATTGCTAGCTTAACTAAAGCCGTGCAGTTCAATGTCGAAGAAGTTAAGGAATGCAATGGGAAGGTCATTGAGCTAGAAAAGTGTAACAAACGTCTGTGCAAAGAAAATCAAGAGCTTAAAGAGAGAATCAGGGATCAGGAGAGATACAAGATGCGATGGTGTCTGAAACTAAATGGTTTATGGGAAAGAAAGGACAAGAACATTAGAGCAGACGTTATACAACTGTTCAGTGAGATCGCCCCTGACATGGATCAGTGACAGCTCGAAGATTGACATTGTGCACAGAGTCGGCCAAAAAGAAGATAACAGAAGTAGACAAATAGTTGTCTTATTTGTCCCAAGGCTTGTCAAGGAGGAGTTATGGCGTTGCTGCAAGGATTCCCCAGTGTGCAGAGAGAAGGCTTCCGCCTCGCCAAGATGCTACCACTAGAGAGGCAAGGAAAAAACTGTGGCCGCAGATTGAACAGTCTCGTCGGGATGGAAAGCGTGCTTACTACCACGAACCAAAAGGAGTGTTAAGAAGACATGGGACTATTTTTGTATTTGCTAATCAGCGTAAATAAGCTTTGAACTAATTTCTTACTGTTTTTTTTTTTTTTTTTTTTTACTTTTTCGTTTCTTCGTTTTATAATATCTCATTATCTTCAGCAATGTTCAATTTCAAGGTCTCATTTGCTTCGTTAAACGTGAGGGGTCTAAAATATTTGGTATAAAAAAAAAAAATTAAAAAAAAAACATTATTTTGTAAAGGGCGAAAACCACGTCAGCTATTACAGGAAACTCATTCTTCCGAAGTGGTTGTTAAAGAGTTAGTTCACTCAAAAATGAAATTTCTGTCATTAAGTACTCACCCTCATGTCGTTCCACACCCATAAGACCTTCGTTTATCTTATTAAGATTTTTTTATGAAATCCAAGGGTGTCTGATCCACACATAGGCAGCAACGTCATTGCACCTTTTGACGTCCAGAAAGGTAGTTGAAAACATGGTTAAAATAGTCAACGTGACTACAGTGCTTCAACCTTAATCTTATGATACTTTTTGAGCACAAAAAGTATTCTTGTCGCTTCATAACATTACGGTTGAACCACTGTAGTCACGTTGACTATTATGTTTTTAACTACCTTTCTGGACGTCAAAAGGTGCAATGATGTTGCTGCCTATGTGTGGATCAGATACCCTTGGATTTCATCAAAAATATCTTAATTTGTGTTCCAAAGATAAACGGTCTTATGGGTGTGAAACGACATGAGGGTGAGTACTTAATAACAGAAATTTCATTTTTGGGTGAACTAACTCTTTAAGTTCTGGTCTAACCAATGGTTTGATCAAATACTGTTTAGTCATGGGACCAATAAGTCTGCTGGTGTTGCAGTTTGTTTTAACCTGTTAGCGTTCCACTGTACCACCTATAGTACACATACCTTTCAAAAGAGACCAAAACCATGCATACACTCCAACTGGTTCAAGAACAGCATGCAGTTTACTTTTGGTATGCCTTTTTCAGGCGTTGTAGCCAAATTTTACAGGAATGCTAAGGGGTTAATAGGTTTCCAGGTGATATAATCACATACAGGACAGATAGCCAAGGTCACTAACTGATGGTGGTTTTAAAACTTGATGGTTGTTTTTTCATAGTAACTAATGTGTATGGTCATAGAACTAAATAAATAAATAAACAAATGCTTGAAGAAATTACAAATACTTTATCAGAGCTCAAAACAGTCTATCCAACAGACTTTATTCTAATGGGAGGTGACTGGAAGACACCTGATGAATGGGAAGACTAATGGCCCACTACATTTGACAGCTACCACTTTAACCATACAATTGGGGAATTTATGAATAAAAGTCACCTGATAGATATCTGGAGAAGTTTAAATCCAGGAGTAAAACAATATTCCTGGTTTAAACCTAATAACACTCTAAATCCAGGATTGACTACTGGCTTGTGGATTACTCGTTTAGAGAATTTGCCTCAGACATCTTGATTTCCAAAGCCCCATTATCAGATCATTGTATTGTAGAAATGAAATTAAATCCAGTTGACAGAATAAGGAAAAATAAAGGCTACTGGAAATTTAAATCTGGTCTCTTAAAAAATAAAGAATATTGTACAAAGATAAAAAATAATAATATAATAACTGAAACTGAAAATAATGAGACTAATAATAGTTTTTGCAGTAAATGTGAATTTGTAAAATATAGAATTAGAGAATGTTCTATAAAGTTTAGTAAGGAGATTGCCTTGAAAAAAAAGAAGAGAAGAATGTAACCTGTTCCAAGAAATTAGTAGATACTTAATAAATAGACTATTCTATTTCATTTGTTCTAGTTTTCTCTTTTTTATTTTATTTCTTTGTATGAGAAATTGATTGTTTTTTTTGGTTTTTTTGTCTGCTTGTTTATAAATTTCTATGTATTTATTTTGTTTCTTTAATAATTTACCCAAAACACTGTGTTAGAGGTGCATGTCGTCACTATATGCGCGCATTAAAGTTTAAAGAGCGACACGACAATTCATTACTAGAGTGCACGCTAGTGATTGAATAAAACCACAACTAGACAAAGGTATGGGTTTAATTTTCTTTATTTAATTGTTTGAATGATTGTGTATCTTACCCGTGGTTCTGCCGAGATCCACGAGTGCAGCATGGAGCAAAGGCCTGTTATTACAACCCAGAGCACGGCTTTTCCTGATGTCCTTTATATCCTTTGCTAGGAATTATGGGAAATGTAGTTTTGGGTACCATATGGGTTTGGATTGTTTGTTCATTTGAATGTGTTATTATGAAGTTCATTTTTGTGTTTCAGCTTATTTTCATTATTGCTTTATGGTGAATGTAATTTCATATGTTTATAGATTTTATTTGTATGTATGTGTGTGTATATATATATATATATATATATATATATATATATATATATATATATATACACAGGGGTTAAATTGGGCCGGGGCCGTCCGGGTCTAAGCCCCGGCACATAGGCTTACCAGGGCTCGACATGCGCTTGTCCGGGACTGCAGGACAAGTGGATTTTTTGATGTGAAAGAGAATTTTACTTGCCTGACCAGATAAGTAGCTTGATTAAAATGTCAATAACAACCAAAACGTGAGAATGATTCATTTAGCTTAAGTGGCAATTGATAGTGGATAGTAATATATGTAGCCTAATGTATATTGGCGGTGATAGCCTATTTTGCTGTTGAGGCGCACGTAACCTCTTGAGGAGAATTCAAAACAATTAGCTCTGCTCACACAAAGAAACTCAGTTATCATGTTGCAATAAAAATTCAATATGTGGGGTTTTTATAGCTAGCTATTTACGACATATGACAAAGTTAAGCATCACACAACCGAAACTGCTGAATTCCTGAATATCACCTTGATTGAAATTGACACTAATTTCTTACAACAGTTCAATAAACAAGTAGTTAATATTAATCACTTACGTTTAAGGTGCAATATTGCCTGTTTTTTTGTTCTATTGTAGCAGCGAAAATAGTTCCAAACAAAGCAGAACCAGCGCATCTCGCAGCTACGCTCATCCGTTTTGAATGATTCAGCGTTTTGAACGAATCGGTTGAGTGAAGATTCAATGGCCCAATCATAAACAACTGCTTCATTCTTGATTCAGCCTTTTGAATGAATCGTTTGAATAAATGAGTCAGTGGCTCACTCATTAAGACGGTTACTTGCCGCCATCTACTGGCGGTTTAATTTCATGTTTAAACGTATACATTTCCCACCAACATTTCTTTGTATATTCAAAAATATTTAAAGAATCTCATAACATTATTGAATGCAGTTGTACTTTTTCAGTGTAAATTATTTAATTTGGTAACAGCCCTATAGTGTCTTACTATTTTAATTTATCAAATGTAAGAATATGAAATAAAAGATTAAACATAAATTTAATTAGATGGGGGGAGGGTGGAAATGCCCTTTATAAAGGTTAATTATTATTATTATTAATTAAGGAATTATTATTATTATTATTATTATTATTATTATTATGTAAGGAATATAAATAAAATACCCCCAGGGTAAATAACATAAATATGCAGATTTAAATATATCACTGCTGATAAAACACTGATGAGAATGTTGCTTGTTTCAGAATAAATTATATTTACAACACAAAAAAAAAATCCTATTTTTTTCCCCAGGCAAGCTACTTTTTTACTCTGACAAGTAAATGACCAATTTAGTTGTCCAAAGGACAAGCACAAAACAAGGCTTAATGTCGAACTCTTTATTTTGTATTTATATTCTCTCCTTTAATGGCAGCATCACTCTTATATTTGATACTGACACAAAGGAGAAGGCACAGGCATACAGAAAGATTTTATTGTCATCAGATGTAGCTTTGCACACTACCAGCATCTATAGAATGATTTTGATCAGCATTTTAGTGTTCATAGCAGAGGGCTCTCTCAACTTGTTATATTTTAGTTTGTCAATTGATACGATTTTGTAGTCTTCGTATACACATGCACCCCTGAAACCACAGAGCCCCCCCCACATAACAAATCCCAATTTAACCCCTGTATGTGTATATATGTGTATATATATATATATGTATATATATATATATATATATATATATATATATATATACACACACACACAGGTGCTGGTCATATAATTAGAATATCATCAAAAAGTTGATTTATTTCACTAATTCCATTCAAAAAGTGAAACTTGTATATTATATTCATTCATTACACACAGACTGATATATTTCAAATGTTTATTTCTTTTAATTTTGATGATTATAACTGACAACTAAGGAAAATCCCAAATTCAGTATCTCAGAAAATTAGAATATTACTTAAGACCAATACAAAGAAAGGATTTTTAGAAATCTTGGCCAACTGAAAAGTATGAACATGAAAAGTATGAGCATGTACAGCACTCAATACTTAGTTGGGGCTCCTTTTGCCTGAATTACTGCAGCAATGCGGCGTGGCATGGACTCGATCAGTCTGTGGCACTGCTCAGGTGTTATAAGAGCCCAGGTTGCTCTGATAGTGGCCTTCAGCTCTTCTGCATTGTTGGGTCTGGCATATCGCATCTTCCTCTTCACAATACCCCATAGATTTTCTATGGGGTTAAGGTCAGGAGAGTTTGCTGGCCAATTAAGAACAGGGATACCATGGTGCTTAAAAACCAGGTACTGGTAGCTTTGGCACTGTGTGCAGGTGCCAAGTCCTGTTGGAAAATGAAATCTGCATCTTCATAAAGTTGGTCAGCAGCAGGAAGCATGAAGTGCTCTAAAACTTCCTGGTATATGGCTGCGTTGACCTTGGACCTCAGAAAACACAGTGGACCAACACCAGCAGATGACATGGCACCCCAAACCATCACTGACTGTGGAAACTTTACACTGGACCTCAAGCAACGTGGATTGTGTGCCTCTCCTCTCTTCCTCCAGACTCTGGAACCCTGATTTCCAAAGGAAATGCAAAATTTACTTTCATCAGAGAACATAACTTTGGACCACTCAGCAGCAGTCCAGTCCTTTTTGTCTTTAGCCCAGGCGAGACGCTTCTGACGCTGTCTGTTGTTCAAGAGTGGCTTGACACAAGGAATGCGACAGCTGAAACCCATGCCTTGCATACGTCTGTGCATAGTGGTTCTTGAAGCACTGACTCCAGCTGCAGTCCACTCTTTGTGAATCTCCCCCACATTTTTGAATGGGTTTTGTTTCACAATCCTCTCCAGGGTGCGGTTATCCCTATTGCTTGTACACTTTTTTCTACCACATCTTTTCCTTCCCTTCGCCTCTCTATTAATGTGCTTGGACACAGAGCTCTGTGAACAGCCAGCCTCTTTTGCAATGACCTTTTGTGTCTTGCCCTCCTTGTGCAAGGTGTCAATGGTCGTCTTTTGGACAACTGTCAAGTCAGCAGTCTTCCCCATGATTGTGTAGCCTACAGAACTAGACTGAGAGACCATTTAAAGGCCTTTGCAGGTGTTTTGAGTTAATTAACTGATTAGAGTGTGGCACCAGGTGTCTTCAATATTGAACCTTTTCACAATATTCTAATTTTCTGAGATACTGAATTTGGGATTTTCCTTAGTTGTCAGTTATAATCATCAAAATTAAAAGAAATAAACATTTGAAAGATATATCAGTCTGTGTGTAATGAATGAATATAATATACAAGTTTCACTTTTTGAATGGAATTAGTGAAATAAATCAACTTTTTGATGATATTCTAATCATATGACCAGCACCTGTATATGGGTAGTCAGGGCCGCGTTATCCTAATGGGCAACATGGGCTGCAGCCCAGGGCCCCGAACACTGGGGGGCCCCCGAGACAATTCTCTTTTGCGTTCTAAAACGCATCGTCGTCACACACCCGAATCAAGAGTCACAGGCGCAGCGGACACGCACGCAGGAATACAACCAGGACAGTGGCGTAGCGTCTGGTGCGCTAGGTATGCATGTGCATATGAGCCTGGGTGGATTGGTGGCCCGCTATTACGGGCTTAACACCAAGGTATACTTCGGGCATTCGCATCGCGTAATTTTCGTCATCAGAGGGCTCGCGGACGTCCGCACTCCCCGTCCGCGTGCAGCCCAATTTTTGTGATGGCACGGACCGTGTGTGTACTGTACAATAGCCCATGCAACAGTGAATTGAGTGCTTGAAAACAAAAGTCCACTAGATAGTGCGCAGTGCACACGCCGAACGCATCTTTCCGCAGCCAAATACTTTTAAAGGCTCGCACGCGCGTCTGTGCGCGAGACAGAAGCCGTGTACATATGTTCATAAAAATGAAGTATAATAGAAATAATGTTGTCAATAACTTGCTAAAGCCTATCTATGTTAAATGTAGCTACTAAAATCATTAAGAAGCTGAATAAATGGACAAAGAAAGGGTCCATGCATGTCTTAACGATGATCTATTGTATTTGACCGTCATTTTTAAAGTGGGTTTCTGAAACTTATGCATGCAGTAATATAAGTAGTACAGAATTTTAAATGAGTCATAGGCTAATGGTTTTCTGAAAAAAATGGCTACGTCTGCACATTTTAAGATACTGCACAAGATGTGAATACATGTAACTCGTATACTCGTTGGGGTGGATACTTTTTATTCAACGAAATAAAATGCACATAAAACGTGATGGAAACATATTTAGAGAAGAAACTAATAGTAAATTTATTAGGAATAAACCATGCATTAAAAAAGTCTGTGACAGAATAATTAATCAACTAGAATAATTTTCGGACACATCGCATCTGAAATGATGCTATGATCATTCTGAAATTCCAAAGCCAGAGTCGAATCGGTCGAATTTAAACTTGGACTTGTTAAAAAGCCTTTTTTTTATTTTAATTTTATTTTTCATTTTTTACATTTTTGAAATAGATCTGCAATGCAAAGTCATAATGATGGAGGAGCGCATATAAGCCTACTTTAGTACTGTTGGTGTCAATCCTAGAAATGTTTTTACCATTTTTGTCTGCATGTTTTAAATTGATAATATCTTATTCATATTAAAATCTTGGGACTCATTCGCGATTATGGATGGCTGCGCTACAGATGTGAAGTTCAGGCAGTAACAGAAAACAGCAAAGATTAAAATATATTGAGAATAAGATCAATATCAGTATCGATTAAAAATGATAATTGTTAACGATTAGTTTGCGTCCACACAGCTGAAATGTTTATCTGTTTTAGATCCATGTTGTGTGCACTGTGCACGAAATAGACGCTGCCTTCCTGCACTTTTACAGAGTAGGCTATCACTTGGATGTACATTGATGAGTCTCCGTCGTTTTGTCTCTCATGCTGGCAGGGATGAGGGCTTTGAAAAAGACTGATATTGATACAGTTTGACATGCGTTTCTGACGCGGAAAGTTGATCCTCGACCTCGCTGTTTTGTAATTTGTTGTACTATAGAGACTTCTGTGATAAATTAAGTTTCCACTGCCCAATTAGAGAATACAACAGAGTAGGGGTGGGAATCTTTCGGCACCTCACGATCCGATCTCGATTCTGGGAGTCACGATCCGATTCCAAAACGATTCTTGATCCACTTTTTTTTTCTTATTTTAACCTTATTTTTTTATTTAATACATTGTCTATGTAATTATAAGTACTTTTTAAATAATTACTAGTTTTAAAAAAATAATTAATAAAATTGTATATTAAGATTTTTTAATATATACAGCTTCAAAACATAAAAGCAAGTAGCCTAATAAATAATAATAAAGAGGCACAACGAAATATTACAAGCAATAAACAAAGAGTGCTTTCAGTATTTATCTGAACGTTTTCCATTCAAAAGCTGTGAGGGATTTTTCTCTTTCTCAGCTGGTTGTTTGATTATTACTGATGTCATCATAGACAGCGGAAGAATAAGCTGCATTCACAATAATGCACAGATCTCTTTTGAAATATAAGATGTTTTTGACCTGTCTGTTTAATCCCTTAAGACATCTAACTGACTGTGTTTACCATAGGCGGAGGGTGAACCAACTCTAGGGTAAATGCGATTCCTCCATAAAAACAGGACGCCTGTCAGCAACCTACACATCCCAGCATAAACGCAAAAAAAAAAAAAAAAAACGTTATCTTCAAATCCTGAATGAATTAGGCCTAGAAAGCGTGCATAAAGCTGCTTCCTTTATAATCACCAAGCTGTCACTCGTAATTCATCGCGATCTCACAAAGTTCTGCTAATCGATTAAGCTGACTGTACAATGAATATCTTATTTGGCCTACATAATAACTATACTTTTTTTGTTAAAAGTTAAACTATACCGAGAGGATTTGAGTGTGCAGATCTCAGCACTGGACAAGAAATCATCAGATATGTTTGTGATTGGCTACATTGCTCAACGCTGCAAAAAAATACATTGTAAATAGAAAAACCTGTTTATATTAGTTTCGACGCTCTCAAGAGCACACTCACCAAATCTGTTTATGATGAGACAGGGAGCATTAGCGAGAGTGCAGAATTCAGTCAGAATTCCGAGTTCAGCTCGTGCACTGAACAAAACTCCAGCGTTTCAGCGATGACTAATCTGAACACCTCTGACTGGCCATTGCAAGCTCAACAGAATCGTGCGTGATTGGTTATAGTGCGCAACGCTGTAAAACGCGTAAACATTTTGAGATGCAAGTAGGCTACATTTAAACACTTGCGCAAGCACACTTCACAATGCGCACGTGGAAATTGAAAGCAGCCTTCTGTCAATGAGTTTCATATTTATAAAATATAAGCCCACAGCACTCCAAACAACATTAATGATGCCTTCGTAGAGTATTTGTAAGGAAAACAGGCCTACTGGCGTACATATCCTGTGCAATGATGAACCACGCGAATGTCCGTGCAATGGGCGCGCATGTAATTCGCTCTAGCTTTTCCGAACTGTATGAAAGATTATTTTATAGAAGGTTCGAGTGGTGTGTGTATGAGAGGAAATGGAAACAAGCAGAATACGGGTGTTTCTGACGGTGCGTGTCCACTGGCGCGGACTGAGTGTATTCAATTTATTCCTATGGAAGTTGAGCATCTTCAGGCTCGCGAGAGTGAAGCTCAACTTCCATATGGGAAGCCAAACACACCAAAAGTGGGACGAGGCAGCGCGGTTTACTATGGCAAGCCAAAGTATTCACATACGCCTTGTCGGACGTCTGATTGCACACTGACGCGTCAAAAGCGTGTGTTTTGACAGCAAAACGCGCGTCCTTGACGTGTGATTTGCCATAAAAACGCGCATTCTTAACGCGCGCTTTGGGATAACGGAAAACGCGCGTCTGAAACACGCGTTTTTGTGTATCAAAACGCGCGTCATTGACGTGTGATTTGCGATAAAAACGCGCGTTCTCGGCGTGCGCTTTGGAGTCACCGAAAACGGGTGAAAAAATGAAAACAAAAATGGGTGTCGAATACGTGCGTTTTGAGTCGGACAAAACGCTCGTTATGAACGTGTAAACAGGTAAATCAAACAGTCAGTGCAAACGTGTGTTTGAAGTGTCCAACAGGCGAAGAGACGTGCTCTTTCCTTAGTGTTCTCAAAATTGCCCGTCGAAAGCGTGTGCTCACTTCTTAGGGCTTGAGTCTGTCATGTTTTTGTCTGCTATAGGTTTAGGACTCTTGTATTATCATTAAACCCAACCAAAACAACATGGAATTATCGAGGATAAATTTGCCAGAGGATTGTAATTGTTGAGTTATTAAAATCCAGTATAATTAAGTAACAAAACAAAACAAAAAAAAAAAAAAAAAAAAAAAAAAAAAAAAAACAGAACCTTGAAAAACATAATACTTTTCTTTAAAATAGATGTTTTAAAAAGATGATAACCTTTTTACCTTTAATAAAGTGCATTTTTTAATCATTAATTAAATGTATGCTTCATCTTTTATTTCAAATTCTTAAATTTGATCAATAAATTCAATTAGAATAATAAGACACTATGGCACTATAACCAATCAAATTAAATCACACAGAAATTTTTTTTTTTTTACAATCGCTAGGATCCGTTTCTCAATACTTAGGTCACTTTTTCAAAACAGAAATCTATGAGGGCTAAACTGTGGATCATTTATCATTGCTTTGGCACAAAATGCATTCATTATTTTCTCACTTCGACACAACAAACGCCAGAACTCATGTACCTACAATAACATAACACAAAACTGAATAAAACAGAAATATGCTGCATTTCCACAGTAATCTTGTAATGAAATATATTCTGAATCTAAAAAATCAAATACTATCAAAGCAATCAGATGAAACTGAACACTTACACAAGTGTTAGTCTTTCAATTTCATTATAATCCATTCAAAGGGGAAAACAATAATTTTGAACTGTAATGTAAACATGGTTCATGTAAAACTGCAGTGAATTATAAAAAATAGAGTGTTAATCTTGTTTTATTAAGAACTTTTACAAAACATTGTATAATGCTACCTGATGTTAGTGTATTTTAGGTCTGTGTTTTATGACTGATAAAGTGTGTTTGTTGCGTGAAAACCTTAGAGTTCTGGAAGAATGAGTTGATTTCAGTGTTTTGGTAGATTTAGTGCATTTTGAATGTAAAATTAACTGCTGTGCCAAGATGAAAGTTGGTTGGGAGAACTGTGTGAAGAGTTCTGAAAAAGTTACCTAAGTATTAATGTGTCCTAGAGATTGTAAAAAAAATGAAATAAATGTTCATTTATTAAACATATTAATAAATTTTCATTTCCAGCATACTGTATTTTGGGTTCATTTTAAGCAAGCAATAGAGTAATTTTTACACAATAGTTGAGTTAAATAAAACTACCCAGCAGGCTAGACAAACATTTAACCCAACCACTGGGTTAAAACAACCCATTCGCTGGATTAAAACAACACAATCGCTGGGTCTGTTCATTTTCAACCCAACTTGGGTTGTTTTTAACCCAGCATTTTTTAGAGTGCAATATTGACTGATTTGTTTTAGTTCCAAACAAAGATTACAGCAGTACCATCATCTCACAGCAACACTCAACTGTTTCATTACTAAATGATTCAGCATTTTAAACGAATCGGTTGAGTCGAAGATTCAATGGCCCATTATAAACATCTTATTCTTGAATGAATCAGCCGTTTGAACGAATCGTTTGAATGAATGACTCAATGACTCATTCATTAAGACGGTCACTCGCCGCCACCCACTGGCGGTTTAGTTTCATGTTCAAAAGTCAAATAAATTTTTATCAAATATTTCTTATTTGTATATAAAATATATATATATATATTTAAAACAATATCATAACTATTTAAAGGAGTGGTACATTTTCTGTGTGATTTAATTTGATTGGTTATAGTGCCATAGTGTCTTATTATTCTAATTTAATTTATTTATCAAATTTAAGAACTTGAAATAAAAGATGAAGCATACATTTAATTAATGATTAAAAAAAATACACTTTATTAAAGGTAAAAAGATTATCATCTTTTTAAAACATCTATTTTAAAGAAAAGTTTTATGTTTTTCAAGGTTCTGTTCAGGTTGGATTTATTCAGATAAATCCAACCTGGTTTAGATCAGGTTCAACTGTTGCACAATGCTCGGTATAAACTTTCCCTGTCAACTCTGGTTTAATCTAGAGTTTGCAAAGCGCGTGCACCTGAAAGTCTGACACGTGCGGCAAACAGCCAATCACACGGAACAAGGAGAACGTCAGTTTGATTCACTCCTCGCGAGAGAGCCGCGCAATTCATGTCGCTTCCGAAGATTAAGAGATCGTTATGAAAAATATGAAATAAAACGCATTTACAAAGCAGGAATAAACACTGCTGCAGTGAAAGTTTGAGAAGGAAGCTGAAAGAAAATATTTGACTATATCAATGCATGTGAATCAAACAAATAGACCAAATAATTAATATAGTTTCACAAATAGCTCAAAAGAATACATGTAAGCTTAATCTGTTTAAAAGCTTTATATATTATGCATGTATTATATTTATTTTAATTTAAAAGCAAAGTTTAATATTGTCAATTAATATAATCGGCCTAATTATATGAATATGTCATGAATTATTCATAATTTTAATTTAATATAAATATAATGAATAATTAACAGCAAATGTTGAGAAATTTTGTCTCTAAAATGTTTTCACTATAAACTGATTTCATTTGGAGCGAGAGATACTGGAGGAGTGGCTTTATTGCATCAGATACATGTCACTTTACTCACAGCTGATTGGTCGAGTTTGGGTTTGCGATCTCTAACCCAGAATAAAACCTGCTCCGGAGCAGGTTAGCCGTGTAGCGTCAGTTACCATAGCAACAAACCCCGCTAAAAACCAATCCACCTTCATAAACCCGAAAAACCAGAGTTTGCTCAAACTAATCTTGAACTTATAGGTAGAAACTGAAACCGGCTTTGTGCAACAGGCCACATGTTGTTTTGGTTGGGTTTAATGATAATACAAGAGTCCTAAACCTATAGCAGACAAAAAACATGACAGACCCAAGCCCTAAAAAGTGAGCACACGCTTTCGACGGGCAATTTTGAGAACACTAAGGAAAGAGCACGCCTGTTGGACACTTCAAACACACGTTTGCACTGGCTGTTTGATTTACCTGTTTACACGTTCTTAACGAGCGTTTTGTCCGACTTAAAACGCACGTATTCGACGCCCATTTTTGTTATGATAAACGTACGCATGACTCCAAAGCGCACGTCGAGAACGCGCGTTTTTATGGCAAATCACACGTCGAGGACGCGCGTTTTGCTGTCAAAACGCACGCTTTTGACGCGTCAGTGTGCAATCAGACGTCCGACCAGGCGTATGTGTATCGGAAGCCAAACAAACCAATAGCAGGACGAGATAGCGCGGTTTTACAGAGTTCGCGCCGCGCTGACATGTCATCTGCGCGGTTCAATGGACCGAGCCGCGCGACCGACTCGTCAGCGCAGCGCGGACGTGCTTGTTTGCGGACAGCGCGGCGCGAACTAATCTCACCAGCGCGGTGCTGACCAATTAAAACAGCGCAGCGCAAATCATATTACTGCTCTGCAGAAGATCAGCTGGTTTTCCCATTTCAAGATAATGAAGATAAAGAGAATGAAATTATACATTTCTGTTGCTTATTATCTTACATATTAGTAGTAGACTACATGTACACAAACTGTATTGTTCCTTAGACTACGATTTTCAGGATTCTTTGATGAATAGAAAGTTCAAAAGAACAGCATTCAATAGAAAACTTTTGTAACATTATGGCTACAGTTCAAAAGTTTTGGGGCAGTAAGAATTTTTTTTTGGGGGGGGGGGGGGGGGGGGGGGGAATTAAAGAATACTTTTATTCGGCAAGGATGCATTAAATTTATCAAGTTACAGCAGATATTTATAATGTTACAAAAGCTTTATATTTCATCTGTTTTCAAAATTAATATTTCTTGAGCAGCAATATATATTATAATATATATTATAATGATTTCTGAAGGATCATGTGACTGGAGTAATGATGCTGAAAATTCAGCTTTGATCACAATTAATATTTTAAAATATAGGCTACTCAAATAGAAAACAGGCCTATTTTAAAATGAAAAAATATTTCACATTATTACTGTTTTTTTCTGTATTTTTGATCAAATAAATGCAGCCTTGGAGAGCAGAAGAGACTTCTTTTAAAAACATTTAAAAAAAATTAAACTAGAACCCAGGTGAAAAAAATACTATAGAAATTTATTGTAACTACAAGTGTTTTTGAACCATACTATAGTAAAGTACTTGAATTAATTTGTTGTGGTAATTCTATAGTTGCTGAAACCTAACAGAACAACTAGTAATATAAACAAATTACTTTACCCAATACTGTACAGTTTTCTACAATAGGGTATATTATACTATAATATACACTACAGTTTACTGTAGTAAAAACTATAGTATACTAGGCCTACAGTAGCTCACCAGACCCGCTGGTGAGATTAGTTCGCGCCGCGCTGTCCGTTCGGTGGCGCAAGCAAGCACGTCCGCGCTGCGCTTACGAGTCGGTCGCGCGGCTCGGTCCATTGAAACGCGCAGATGACATGTCGGCGCTGCGGGAGCTCTGTAAAACCGCGCTGTCTCGTCCTACATTTGGTGCGTTTGGCTTCCCATAAATCAGATACATGCGCGCGCTCAAACTCAAACTCCTTGCATCAGATGTCAGCGAGAGCATGACTCGCGACAACACTCGTGAAAAGAATTTGCTTTTGGGTCGAAATTGTCATCTCGCTGCACGGACATAATGCAAATTAAACATCCAGTTGACGTTAGTTTGGGTTAAAGAAGCGAACTAGAGCTAAACGTGTCGTTTTTGAAATCACGCAGAGGAACGTTGTGGCTCGTGTAAGTTGGTCTGTAATCTATCGATTGACTCTTCTTTCCAGGGAAATCACTAATAAAATGCACACAAACATGTCCCTGCTCTTGATATACAAACATTAATGAACTTCTTTGAACTTGAATGAGAAAAAAAACTGAGGACAGATTCGAACCACTGATAATTAGAGCACGGCTGATCCTCTGACTCTATTGACCAAAATTCTACCAGGAGTCTATCATGGAATACTAAAACTGAGGGCGGATTTATCTATCATATGGATGTAATTGGAGGGAGGAGGGGGTGATGTGGGGCACTGGGCACCCACCGGCAGAAACATAAATCGGCGCCTATGATTGCAATAGTCATCGCTGAAACGCCCGGAGTTTTGTTCTATGCGCAAGCTGAACTCGAAATTCTTACTGAATTCTGCACTCCTGTCAATTCATCATAAACCGATAAACAAAACAGTACGCGCTTCGGATGAGTACATACAAATCTTACAGCGCTCACGAGTTCTCTTTCGCGTCTTACGGTTTAATGTTTAAATTGGCAAGGTTTAAATGTGTTTAGTTTAAACACAGATAGCAACGTGTGAGGTGACAAAAGGGGGTACGCGAACAAAATGCTAGTTCATTAGTTCTACCCTACCTTATAATATTAAAACCGAGCATGTATTTCTAACTGGCAAATGCCGTAAGTCCATTACATTTAATCAAATTACCTCATCTTTTCCAGTCAAATATGACTGTATCCACAGAAGCAGCATGCATATGATAGATTGCGTGCAGAATCTGCTGCCTTAAATCGCGCTTAATGCCGTTCTCGACAATGCACCTTTGTAAAAGTGTGGATTTAGCACTTACTCGCATGAAGAACAACACAGATAGTGGATTGATATCGATTTAAGACTCAAACTTTCTTCGATACAAAAACATACCTTGAGTTCTTGTATTTTATGTTGATAACGAGCAAGAATGCAACGGTTCCCAAATATCCAAATGACTGCAAACGTGACTATTATACAACTGGTCAAAAACAAAACATACATTTTAAACAGTACGGTCAGTATCTATTTTGCAACGAAATAGTTCTAACGAAAACCACAGCAGAACTACAACACACGTCGGTATTTTGCGAACACTTCTGCGGCTTTGAATGAATCGTGAGAGTCAATGATTCAATCGTTACTGAATGAATGACTCGATGACTCGCTCATAAAAACAGTGACTTGCTGCCACCTACTGGCGGTTTTAGTTTAATATTTAAAAGTATCACTTTGTTTTACTCATTGCACAATTCTCTGTTAAACATTTTTATTTAAAACATTTAATAAAGTTATTCATAAAGATAAAATAATGCACTGGAAAATCAATTTAGGGGGCAAATATTGTCCCTTAATGGTAAAGATGTGACTGCAGTCTAAGTGGAAGAGGGGGTACGCAGAAGGATGTAATCCCTTCAGGGGGTACTCCACGCTAAAAAGTTTGGGAACCACTGGTTTAGACTGTTTTGTCCATGTTTTTCGCTATATTAGTAATGTTTGTCAATATAAAAAAAAATAACTGTTCTCAAAAAGTGATCACCAATGAACTCCCGCAGACTAACAGTATAATAGGCTATAGTAGAACATGAGCCACATTGAAAATCATCTGATAAATTAGCATGAAGTTTTGCACATTATTCTCTATTAGACTCTAACCATAACGAAAAGCTTACAAACCATTCCTTGAGGTTTTTGCTCATGGCAAATGAAGTTATCCAATATCCTTGCGTTGCAAATTGTTCATACTGCATATTATATTTGGCACGTTGTATGTTGCCACGTTGCCAGTGTCCATATGAAAGCATCCGTGGCAGGCAACCTTGTACAGCACCTAGAGTCCGAAAACCGTTATTAAAGATGAAACCGGGATGAAAATTATGATATCGTGGCATGACTAATTTGCATTATCTACATATCCTCCTGTGAACCAGTTTTTTTTTTATTTATTTTTTTTTATTTAGTATTTTTTTACATGTCATTACACTGTTTAGAGCATAAGACAGAAATGATTGTTTTTTTTGTTTGTTTTTTTTTTTTTTTTTTTTGAATAAAGATATTTTATTCATTTATTCACCATGTCCTCTGTAGTGGACACTGGGACTCAGTTGTTTAAAACAAATAAGACATGAAATGACATGTATAGACAAAAACAATTTTAAAATTATAATTACAAAATATTATCATATTTCCATACGAGTGCTAAATTAGTTCACTAAATTGTGTTAGTCACTTTTAAAGACCAAGGAATTATTGTTGTCATGAAAAGCCCTAAATGTGCACTTTACAGGACATCCATACTTAAAACTGTGACATGTGTGGTGTCAGAGAAATTCACTTAAATTTAATGCCCACTACAAAGGACAAAAGTCTATTCCTGAATCTCAGGAGGACATATACATTTACATAAAATGTTATTTACATAAACATTTTATGTAAATGCTTGTGCTTCAATTCTTGTAGAAACATGGCACAATTTGGAGGTTTGAGTTCTGTTACCAAATGGGGGCGTGTCCAGAATATACTTCTTGAGCTCCATACTCCACAAAACAATGACACTGACACCCAAGTGGCTAGTTCTAGAGAATCTCTTCTGCAAAATTATGAACCATCATGTGATGAAGACATGACCTGTGAGAACAACACAGACAACAACATTGACCTAGACAATGACATTGATGACGATGACAGATTCACTGACTGTCTCAGCAACTTCAGTGAGGAAGAGGATTTTTTCAGTGACACATATGACACTAGCAACTTTGATGACCTGCCAGACAAACTGCATCAGTGGGTTGTAGAGTCTGGTGTGACACAAAATGCAGCCGACAGCCAACTTAAAATTTTAAACAAACACATCCCCTCACACCCAAAATGTTCAAGAACTTTAATGAAAACATCACATTCACATAAGGTGAAAACAATTGATGGTGGGGAGTATGTCCATTTTGGAATATTGGAACATCTGCTCCAAAACAGAGATGGACTGCTGTCACAAACTGACACGATTAAATTGCAGGTGAACATAGATGGGCTGCCATTGTTTAAAAGCTCTCAGATGCAACTCTGGCCAATTCTAGGAAAATTTCCTTTTGAAAGCAATCCATTTGTTATTGGTGTCTTTTGTGAAACAGAAAACCACACAATCCAAATCAGTATCTTGAAGAATTTGCTGAGGAGGTTTCCAGTCTAGAACAGGGTTTCACGGTCGATGAGAGGATGTTCCATCTCTGCCTTGACTGCTTTATTTGCGATGCTCCAGCACGATCATTCATAAAACAAACAAAGGGGCATGGAGGCTTATAGTGGTTGCGATCACTGCACGCAGGAGGGATCTTATGTGACACGAAAAATGACGTTTCCTGAAACACATGCCACTCGGAGAACAGACGAGTCTTTTGCTGAACTGCGCGATGAAAATCATCACAGAGGTCACTCAATACTCAGCACATTATGTTTAGGAATGGTCACACAATTCGTGCTGGACTATATGCATGTTGTTGGTCTTGGTGTGACAAGGAAGATGCTTAATTTTTGGACCAAAGGGCAACCTAAAATACAGACAGAGCTCCCTTAAGATAAAAGCCATCTCAGAAAAACTTGTAAGGATGTCAAAGTACATACCTTCTGAATCTGCGCGAAAGCCAAGGTCACTCTCTGAATTGGATCGCTGGAAAGCTACAGAGTTTCGGCAGTTTCTCCTGTACACTGGTCCAGTAGTACTGAAAGATGTTCTCCCAGCTCCTCTTTATAACAACTTCCTTTCACTGTCCATCAGCATCTACTTGATGCTTTCTCCAACCCTGTGTGCCCACTACTGCGATTATGCAGATAACCTGATTGGGTACTTCCTTGAACAGTTCAGGACCTTGTATGGGGTTGAGGAGATGGTCTACAATGTCCACTCTCTGTGTCATCTGGCAGATGATGTGAGGAGGTTTGGTCCCTTAGACTGTGTTTCTGCATTTTGTTTTGAAAACTTCCTGGGCCAACTTAAAAGAAAGGTCAGAAAGCCACAACACATTCTCCAGCAAATAACACGTGTTGTAGAGAGGCAGCCCACAAAGAACAAATCCACTTACCACCCAGATAAACCCAAACTAGTTGGAAAGCACTGAAATGGCCCAACAGTGCCAGACGGTGCATCAAGACTGCCGTACAAAAGGGCAACAATTGAAAATGCTACAATAAAATGTAGGACGGGAGACAACTGTGTGGACAACTTGGACAACTTGGCTTGGTTGAGAACATCTTGTATGACAGCACCACAGAAGGTTTTTGGATCTGGCCCCACTGTACACAGAGCCAATTAACTCCCAAAACATTGGCATCTTTATAGCTTCTGAGCTTGCTGTAGAGGTCAAAATGTACAAGCTCTCTGATATTGAAGCAAAATATGTTTTGCTTCCTCTTGGATTGGGGTGGGCAGCAACCCCATTGCTGCTGTAATGATGGGTCAACAGAGTGTGGATCCATTTGCAGCTTTATTAAACACAGCAGTAGTACAGACAAGGGCAGAGCAGTACCGTAAACAGGGACAGGCAAGGATCGAGGCTGGCAGCAGAGAATCAGAGTCACAGGCAAGGATCGAGACAGGCGGCAAACAAACACAGTCCAGGGTACAGGCAAGGTTCAGGGCAGGCGGCAGGGGTTCACAAGAAATAAACAGTCCAGGTAACAACGAGATAACAGTCCACAGAATAACGCTCAGAAATGATCACCGTAACAAATCAAGACTTCGCGAAGATGTGGTGTGTATGCGTGTCTTAAATAGTGTGCGCGTGATGCAGTGCAGGTGTGTGTGCAATCAGTCCCAGGAATGAGGGCCTATGGGAAATGGAGTCCGAATGGTGGAGGATCAGTATTCCGGTGATGGCTCCGTCCGGCGGTCCGGAGGATGAACCGTGGGAGCCATATTCATGACAGAGCCCCCACCCTGCGAGCGGCTCCTGACGCGAGGAGGCGGACGCCGGGGTCTACCACGTGGTCGAGGGGCCGGTCTCTCCGGGTGCATCCGATGGAATTCCTCCACGAGTGCAGGGTCCAGGATATCATCCACATCGACCCAGGATCGCTCCTCCGGTCTGTACCCCTCCCAGTCGACCAGATATTGTAGTCTCCGACCCCGACGCCTGGAATTGAGCAGCTCTCGGACTTGATAAGCCTCCTCACCCTCAATCGTCAGTGGTGGGGGATGACGGCCCTCGGCTCCCTCCGGTTCCCCCCTCGGACCCCCGGAGGGTTTCAGCAACGAAACATGGAATGTGGGAGAAACACGATAGTTAGATCTAGGCAGATTTAAATGAAATGAGACAGGAGTAATTTGTTTGACAATTTGAAAAGGCCCTATAAACCTGGGACTGAGTTTCTTGCAAGGAAGTCTTAGACAAAGATCCCTGGTAGAGAGCCAGACCCACTGCCCAACGGTGTACTGGGGATTCGGTTGGCGGTGTTTGTTGGCCTGTACCTCTTGTCTTCTGATAGCGCGTTGTAGATGGTGATGGGCCATATCCCAAGTCTCCTCGCTCCTGCGCATCCATTCATTGACTGAAGGTAGCTTGGAAGGTTCACCTGACCACGGGAACAGTGGAGGTTGATAGCCTAGGACGCACTGGAAGGGTGTGATTCCTGTGGCCGGTTTTCTCAGGGAATTCTGGGCGTATTCAGCCCACATCAAATAACGACTCCATTCCGACTGATCTTTCTGACAGTAGGTGCGGAGAAAGCGTGTGAGTTCCTGGTTCATCCGTTCTGTCTGTCCGTTGGATTCTGGATGGTAGCCAGATGTGAGGCTGATGTTAACATTTAAGTTCTTGAAGAACGCAGACCAGACCCGTGAGGTAAACTGTGGACCTCTATCTGACACAATGTCCTCCGGTAACCCATAAAATCTGAAGACAAAGTTACAGAGCAGTTCAGCGGTCTCGAATGCAGTGGGAAGTTTGGGCAAAGGAATGAGATGGCAAGCTTTAGAGAAACGATCGATAACAGTGAGAATTGTGGTGTTCCCATGTGATACGGGTAGGTCGGTTACAAAGTCGATGGCTATGTGTGACCAGGGGCATTGTGGGATGGGTAACGGTTGGAGCAGGCCAGCAGGAGATTGATGAGGAGTTTTAGATGTTTGACAGGCTGCGCAGTTGTGGATAAATTGAGTCACATCATGAAGCATGGAATCCCACCAGAACCGGTTTTGCAGGAGGTGATGAGTGGCGGTGATACCTGGGTGACCTGAGCTGGGAAGGTCGTGGACGTGGTGTAAGAGTTTATCTCTCAGGGGAGCTGGTACAAAAGTACGGTCAGGCGGGCATGCAGCTGGTGGAGCGGACTGTTCGTTGGCCTGAGTAATTTCTGACATCACGTCCCACTGGACTGGTGCTAAGAGAAGTGTGTCAGGGATAATGTGCTCTTCTGTCTCGGATCGTTCTACCCGTTCCGTTTGTCGAGATAATGCATCAGCCTTGGTATTCTTGGAACCCGGTCGGTAAGTCACTTTGAATTGAAAGCGGGTAAAGAACATAGCCCATCGAGCCTGACGAGGGTTTAGTCGTTTGGCGGAGCGGAAGTATTCTAGGTTCTTATGATCGGCGAGTATGGTGAATGGATGTTGCGCTCCCTCCAACCAATGGCGCCATTCCTCCAGCGGTGCTTTCATTGCCAGTAATTCTCGATCTCCCACGTCGTAATTTCGTTCTGCCGCCGATAGCTTTCTGGAATAGAAGGCGCAAGGAAACATTTTCTCAGGAGTGCCCTGGCGCTGAGATAGAATAGCTCCGATGCCTGTGCTGGAGGCATCTACCTCCACAATGAAAGGCCGTTCAGGATCAGGGTGACGGAGAATGAGTGCTGTAGTGAATCATTCTTTTAACCCCTTGAATGCCTCGTCAGCCTCGGGGAACCAGTGTAGGTGAGACGTCTGACGTTTGGTCATGGAGGTTAGGGGTGCTGCAATGCTGCTGAAATTGCGAATGAACCGCCTGTAAAAGTTAGCAAAGCCCAGAAACCTCTGTAACTCCTTGAGCGTGCGTGGTTTAGGCCAATTGAGTACGGCTTTCACCTTGCTGTCATCCATGGCGACGCCTTCTCTACTGATAACATACCCCAGGAAGGAGGTGGAGGTTAGATGAAACTCGCACTTTTCTGCTTTCGCGTATAACTGGTGCTGAATGAGTCTCTGTAGGACAGCTCGAACATGCTGGACGTGCTCCTCCAAGGACCTGGAGTATATAAGAATGTCATCGATGTATACAATGACCCAGCGGTTCAGCATGTCCCTGAACACGTCGTTGATGTAAGACTGAAATACTGACGGACTATTGGACAGCCCGAACAGCATGACAAGGGTCTCGTAGTGGCCGGTGGTTGTAGAGAAAGCAGTTTTCCACTCGTCCCCTTCTCTGATACGGATGAGATTATATGCACAGCGGAGATCGAGCTTGGTGAAATATTCGGCCTGTCGTAACTGTTCAAGAGCGGCCGGTACTAAGGGCAGAGGATAACGAAATTTGATGGTGATATTGTTCAGGCCTCGGTAATCGATACAGGGTCTCAGGCCCCCGTCCTTCTTTTTGACAAAGAAGAATCCTGGCGAAGCTGGTGATGTGGACGGCCGGATGACAAAGGGAAAATTCTACCTTTAGGAGGTGTGGTACCTGGTAATAGATCGATGGCACAGTCCCCGGGTCGGTGAGGAGGTAATTCGGTTGCTTTCTGTTTGCTGAATGCCACAGCCAAATCGGCATATTTGGCGGGGATGTCGAGTTTCCCGGGGCTGGATTCTTGCAACTCGACAGTTTGAATTGGTAATGGAGTGACTTGCTGTAAACAGTTCTTATGGCAGAAGGCGTCCCATTGCAGTATCTGTCCCTCTTTCCAGGAAATCTGTGGGTTATGAGTTCGAAGCCACGGCAGACCAAGGATTATGGGGTTGTTAGGTGAGTGAATGGCATAGAAACGGATGAGTTCGCGGTGCAGAATTCCGACTTGTAACTTGAGTTTGTCGGTGATGTGAGACGGAGAATGTCAACGGAGAATGGCAGTCGGTTAGTGATATATTGTATTCTTTAATGAAAGTGTCAGACATGAAATTTCCAGCAGCGCCAGAGTCCAGAAGAGCTTGAGTGGTAATACTTTGATTGTTGACAGTGACTTGAATTTTGAGGCAGTTGGTTGAGTAATCGGATTGAATGAGAGAACTCACCGCTTTAGAACTGGCGGGCGTGGGTTGAACCGGGCAGTTGACTTTGAAATTACCAGCCTGGCCGCAGTACAGACAGAGGTGCATTTGTTGTCTTCTCTCTCTCTCCTCCGGCTGGAGTAGGGTGTAACCCAGTTGCATGGGCTCGGGGTTTTGACATGTTGGGCTGTAGACTCGTGTGAAACGTCGTGAGCGAAGAAGGTTGTCAATGTGAATGGAGAGTTCAATAAATGAATTCAGTGAGCTGCCCTCATCCCGGCAGGCGAGTTCTGCTTGCAACTCCATGGTTAAACCTCGACGGAACAGCAGCTTCAACGTATCCTCCACCCAGTTGGTTTGAGCCGCCAGAGTGCAAAATTGCAAAGCATATTCAGCTGCCGTTGTTTTGCCCTGCGTGAGTGTGAGCAGCTGATCGCCCGGACTTTGACCCCGGGATGTTCAAATACCTCTCTGAATCGCTGCAGGAACCCAATGAATGTGGGAAATACGGAATTATCATCTCTCCAGACAGCAGTGGCCCAGTCCAGCGCTTTGCCGGTTAGCAGAGAACACACAAAGGATATTCGGCTGGATTCGGTGGGATACAGAGAGGGTTGCTGATTGACATACAGCGAGCACTGGAGAAGAAACCCCTTACATTTCGCTGGAGTGCCATCGAATTTTTCAGGTAAGGCCAGACGGGGGTTCACGGCTGGAGGATTTGGGAAAACTGGCGTGGCAGGTGCAGCGGGCGGCGGTGTGGCGGCCTCGGCGGGATTGAGGCGTAGGCCTTGTAGTGTCTTTACCAGCTCTTCCGTTAATGAGGTTAAGCGATTCAGTTGCTGGTGATGCATCACTAACTGATTGGCCTGAGCTGATAGCTCGGTGGAGATCTGTAGCAAAGCTGCTGGATCGCTGGATGGCGAAGTCTTCTGTAATGATGGGTCAACAGAGTGTGGATCCATTTGCAGCTTTATTAAACACAGCAGTAGTACAGACAAGGGCAGAGCAGTACCGTAAACAGGGACAGGCAAGGATCGAGACAGGCGGCAAACAAACACAGTCCAGGGTACAGGCAAGGTTCAGGGCAGGCGGCAGGGGTTCACAAGAAATAAACAGTCCAGGTAACAACGAGATAACAGTCCACAGAATAACGCTCAGAAATGATCACCGTAGCAAATCAAGACTTCGCGAAGATGTGGTGTGTATGCGTGTCTTAAATAGTGTGCGCGTGATGCAGTGCAGGTGTATGTGCAATCAGTCCCAGGAATGAGGGCCTATGGGAAATGGAGTCCGAATGGTGGAGGATCAGTATTCCGGTGATGGCACCCTCCGGCGGTCCGGAGGATGAACCGTGGGAGCCATATTCATGACAGCTGCATTTATATTAGAGCTCAGTGTATCTGTGCCTGCTAGTTTTTGATCCCTTCTTTGTGTGTCACGTGAAATAGTTCAGTTCTACTGCATGTTGATGGTGACTCAAGTGATTCTGTCAAAATTTAATACAAAATGATTAAATCGACTATAATGTACATAAATGTACATAACTGTACATAAATCTCAATGACTTGGATAATGTATCCACACAAGATGCCAAACTACACTGATTTAAAAAGCAAGTTAGTATTTATCAGAAGTAATTCTACTTTTACACGTTTGTCATTTGTAATACAGTATTAACCATTCTAATTAATTCTGTCTTATCTTTTCTTTAATGCATAAGATGAGCTCACCATTTTTCTACATTGTGGATTTCTTGGGACGGGGAGAGGTGGAAGTGGTAAGCAGTAGGTGGACGGCTGGTGAGGATGCTTGCTATTGGCCACCTTATAAATTTCCCAGTTTTATAAAAAAGAGCTCAGCTTCAACACGAAAAACCGGAGGCTGAGTGGGAAACATACAAAGTGCGCTCCCTCTACAAAACAAGTAAGTAATTTAGAAAATATATACATTTGAGGTGCATTCACTAAGAAATTACATTTGAGGTGCATTAATTTAAGCATTACATTTTTTGAAGTAGAGCCAGTGCAAGTCCAATTTGTAAGTATACTTAAAGCCGTTTCCACTGAAAAGACTTAATAAGCCATTTATTTTCAAACTTAAACATTTTTATATTATAATCTGGACTACAACATGCCCTATAATGATTGAAAATGTGATTATTTGTTATTGTTCAGTAACACTTATTAACCTGTTAAACATTAATAAAATCAATTAAACATTAATAAAATAAAAAGTTGTAACTATTATTTAATGGACCTGAGCTAAAACTAACAATGATCAGTTGTATTTTTTTTTTAACTAACATTAACAAAAAAAAATACCACGATAATGCACGATTATTGTCCAGCGAAAATGGTTCCAAATAACGCCACAGCAGACCAGTTGCACACGTGCGTCTCCAAACAATCGTTTGAATTTGAATGATTCAATGAATCACTTATTTAGACATTGGCTTGACACAACCTATTGGAGATTTTGTTTCCCGTTTTTCAACATTTCATATTTCTATATTCTAAACGTTAATTGCAGTGTAAATGCATGCCACTTTTGGCCGGCATTAATCAGTTTTGTGTAAATACGTGTAAATCACTTCAGATGCAGATGATTTTCGATGATGGCTGCCCTTTTTACGCACATATCAGCACGACTGCAAATGCGCAATAAATGCTGTTCAATATGCTAAATAATTAGTTACTATTAATTAAGTGACTTACATTTTAGATACGATATTGTCCAGCGAAAATGGTTCCAAATAACGCCACAGCAGACCAGTTGCACATGTGCGTCTTCAAACAATGGTGTTGCGTTGCTGAATTTATGAATGAATCGTTTGAATTTGAATGATTCAATGAATCACTCATTTAGACAGTGGCTTGACACAACCTATTGGAGATTTTTGATAAATACGTCTAAATCGCTTTAGATGCTGATGATTTTCGATGATGGCTGCTCTTTTCTAATTTAATTTCATTAGTAACAGGCAGTGATTGTTTTATTATTCTAACTGAATTTACTGATAAATGCAAAAAAATGACGTTGAAGATACTGTAACGAATGGAGGAAATGATGAGACTCACTTAACAGCTTAGTCTTCTTTTATTAAGATGAGCACCTGTTTGGCCGATGCTCCTGCCACACAGACAGCGAACAAACTTCTGGAACCTTTTCCCCAGAACCCCGCCCACACAACACCACGCAGGCTATTCTTTCAGGAGAACCTCCCACCCCTTAAAGCCCCACACAAGCTGAACCATAACACAGGAAAGAACACATGCACTTAGATTTATCTGAACAGAACATAAAACACTCTTTAGACTTGCTACACTGCTCCCCCTTCACAAAGTTCCTCGACCTCGAGGGAATGAACAAAGTCCCTGAACCGTCTTGGCGGCCTCCTGACTCTCTGAGGCCGCAGCTGGCCTTCTTGGGTAACAGAAGAAGAGCTATTCGAATGCAAGGTTTGCAGCTCAAGAATTGGTGTAGCTACACGTGGGTCTGCCAGAGGACTGGAACAGCTTGACTGGGATCCTGAGCCCTCTGGAGAAGGCACAACTGTAGAGGAGGCTGGAGCTGGGGCCACGGTGGCACTTCCTCTATAAGGTGCCAATCTGTCTCTGTGTATGGCCACCTTCCTACCCTTCGGAGGCAACTGAACTCGGTAAACGACTTCTCCGATTCTCTCCAGAACACTGCATGGCCCAACCCACTGGGAGTCAAGTTTAGGGCACCTGCCCTTCTTTCTCTGAGGGCTGAACACCCACACCAGCTCTCCTGCTGTGAAATGTCGCCCTTTTGCCTTTAGGTCGTCATTTCTCTTTTTCCGGGTCCCTGATTTTAATAACTGCTTCCTTGCAAAATTATGAGCAGCTTCCAATGAGTCCTGAAGTTTCCTAGCATACTCAGGGCCCGGTGGCACATCAGGAGCTTCAGGTGGTCTCCCAAAAGCCAATTCCCCTGGTGTTCTGATCTCCCGTCCCAACATCAAAAGGGCGGGTGTGCAAGAGGTTGAGTCTTGGACGGCGGATCGGCACGCCATTAGGATAAAAGGCAAGTGCGTATCCCAATCTCGCTGATGCTTGGCAGACACAATGGCCAGCTGTTCCGCCAGCGTCCTATTAAACTTCTCAACGAGGCCATCACTTTGGGGATGCAAAGGGGTGGTCCTTGTTTTATGGATCCCTAATTTTTCACACATCACCGAGAAGACACATGATTCAAAATTCCGGCCTTGGTCGCTGTGTATGGATTCTGCGACCCCGAACCGGCTGAACATGCCATCTACCAATGCGTTCACCACTGTCTCGGCTTCCTGGTCAGGCAGTGCGTAAGCTTCTGGCCATTTAGTGAAATAATCCATAGCCGTCAGCACAAACCTGTTACCCCTCTCTGAACGTGGGAAAGGACCCATTACATCCACCCCCACTCTCTCCATTGGGCCCCCTACGGGGAGCTGTTGCAGTGGAGCGATGGACTGGCCACTGCAACTATCACACCGCCGACAAAAATCCTCAACATCTCTCCTCACAAGCCCCCAGTAAAAACTCGATTGAGTGTTTTTGAAACCCCAAAGTGCCCAGACCCCACTGTCCCGTGGGCAGCCCTAATCACCCCCTCCCGCAGTGACCTTGGGACCACCACTTGCCACCTCCCCTCTCCAGTGGCGGGGTCTTTCCACTCCCTCTCTAACACCCCGTCTCGCAGGCGCAGTTCCTTGAATTTGGCCCATAAATTTTTTGTGGACAAAGAGAGAATGGCCACTTCCTCCCATAGAGGTCGCTGCTGAGTTTGGACCCACTGGATTACTGGCTGCAGGTCCACATCTTCCTCTTGCAGCCGCCTCCAGTCTTCTACTCCCACTGTCCCCACAGTCAAACAGGCCGGCATATCGCCATGCTTACACACCGCAGAAGCACCACTGGCATCCAGGTTCTCCAGCTCTCTGTCCCTGGCCTCCCTTTTGTGACAGTACCTACACTGGTCGGCTAAGCATCGCCGATGAGAAAGAGCATCTGCGTTCGCATGGCCTGACCCTGGGCGGTGCACTACCCTCATGTTGTATGCCTGAAGTTCCTCAATCCAGCGTGCCAGCTGGCCCTCTGGCTCTCTGAATGACATCAGCCACTGGAGAGCTGCATGATCAGTGCGTACAGTGAAAGGTAGCCCGCACAGGTAATACTTAAAGTGTCGGACTGCAAAAAGCACAGCAACAAGTTCCCGTCTGGTGACACAGTATCTGCGTTCGGCCTTGTTGAACGCTTTGCTGTAGTAGGCCACCACTTGCTCTCCGCCAACCCCCACCTGAGAGAGAACTGCCCCCATGCCCACATTGCTGGCATCCGTGTCCAGAATGAAGGGCAGTGCCAGGTCAGCGGGGGCCAATACAGGGGCGGTGACCAGAGCCTTTTTCAGGGCAGCAAACGAGTTTTGACATTCCTCAGTCCAAGTGAAAGACTTGTCCTTCTTGTCCTTCAGCAGGTGGAAAAGTGGATCCGCGATGCGGGAAAAACCACGCACAAACCTCCTGTAATATGAGGCCAACCCCAAAAAACTTTTGAGCTGCTGCGAGGTTGTAGGAGTGGGCCAGTTGCTCAACGCCTGCACCTTCTCTTCCATTGTGCCAATCCCCTGCCCCCCCAGCTTGTGCCCCAAAAACGTCACCTCTCTTCTAAAAAAGTGACATTTCTCCGGGTGCAGCTTTAAGCCAGACTCCCCTATTCGAACCAGCACCCGCCTGAGAACCTCCAGCGAGGCCTGAAATGAGCTGCTATGGACGAGAATGTCATCCAGGTACACCAGACACTCTGACCGCGGAATACCCGATAACACCCTGTCCATTAACCTGGCAAAAGTGGCTGGTGCATTGCAGAGGCCGAAGCAGAGCACCCTGAACTGCCATAGCCCCCTACTTGTACAAAAAGCAGTTTTTGGTCTGGCATCGGGAGCAAGTGGTACCTGCCAATAGCCAGTGCGCAGGTCCAGTGAAGTGAACCATGACGACCCAGCTACGAGGTCCAGCGACTCATCCACACGAGGGATGGGGTATGAGTCCTTCCTGGTGACCTCATTAAGGCGCCTATAGTCAACACAAAATCTCCACTGCCCACCCTTCTTAGGCACCATGACCACCGGTGCGGCCCACGCGCTCTCTGACGGCTCAATAATCCCTGCTCGCTGCATGTCCAACAAGGCCTTATCAGCAGCGTCCTGACGAACAAAAGGGAGCCTCCGGGGCCGCAGCCTAATGGGCATGGCATCCCCAGTCTCAATTTCGTGTTGTGCCAGGTGTGTTCGCCCCACATCCCCCTCCCCAAATGCGAAACAATGTTGGAAATTAACCAACAAATCCCAAAACCGTCCCTGCTGACTCTCATCCAAGCCCTCACAATTTTTCAGCCACAGCTCCCTTAGAGCAACCAACCCTTCCCCCTCCTCGAGAGGCAGAAATGGAACGCTGTTCTCATGCCCATACCTGATGGAGAGGCTCGAGGGTGACTCTAAAGGGGACTGTGAGGCCACACCGGGGATGTTAGCTGGGGTGTGGAGTAAGGGAGTGGGGGACACATCTATTTGTGGTGGACTGGCGTCAGCACTGGGGTGGGTTCGCAAGAGCAGTGTGTGTTGTTCCAAACTAGAGTCCTCAGGAGGAGCTGCTGCATCCAGCAAGCCTGTAAAAGACATATCAATGTTACTTCCAGTGGACATGACAACCTCAGGACCCCCTTCAAAACGGAGCACGCCCTCTCTCAGGTCTAACTGGCAACCTGCACTTCTGAGAAAATCCAGACCAAGAATACAAGGGTCTTGGACTGCAGCCACCCACACTGAATGACATAATGTCTTTCCCCCTACAGTCAGTGCAACCACGCCTTTACCCTTCATTGGCGCCAGTTCACCCGTCACTGTGCGTAGTCGAACCGTGGTGGGTTCCAGACTGGCATTGGTTGGAACTACCTCTGGTCTTATAACAGTGACAGTTGATCCCGTATCCACCAATGCTAAACATGGAATCCCCTCCACCAAAATTGGCACATGACACAAATCACTAACACATGTTCGTCCCACCACAACCACAGACTCTTTTGGCCCATATTCCCCCTCCCCCAACAGTCTTTGATCGCATTCCCCTTGCCCATCTCTTGAGACTCCAGCTGGTGATGACTCATATTGGGGTTGAGTGTTGGGGGTCCGCACGGCCCCGATCATGCGGACCCCATCCCATTTCCCTGGTTACGAGCTAGCTTCGGACACTGACGAACTAAATGTCCAGTCTGCCCACAACCCCAACAAACCCTTGGTCGTGTGCGGGGCCGTTGATCAGGTTGCAGTGTCACAGCTCGAATCAATTCAGTTATTTCGGAAACCCAGGCTGGTCTTTCGCTTAGCCCTTCCCCCACGTCAGTAGACCTCACCGACACAGTATTCTGCTGTCTCTCATCCGGAATGCAAGTTCCCCAAATAATCTCTCTCTCCAACGCCATCTCCAAGGCATCCTGCAGGGTTCGAGGGTGGGCCAGTTGTGTCTGTCTGCGGAGCTCCACAGGGGTAAGGGCCTGAATGAATTGGTCTCTCGCAAGCTCACCTTGAACCGATGGTGGCATGTGAGCATATGCTCGCCTGGTCAAACTTTCAATATCATTAGCCAGAACTCTCAATTGCTCTCCTGGTTGTCTGCGTCTATTACTCAGTTCAGAACGCAGGAGCCCTGGCTGCTCAAATTGTCCAAAATGTCTCAGTGCACCGACAAGCGCATTATAATCATGTCTCTCATCAGGATTAAGCAGTAATAAGCAGTTCAGAGCATCATCTGTAAGACACATAGCCAATTCAAGAGCTTTGCGGTTCTCTGACCAGTTTCCAGCATGAGCCAACAGTTCAAACTGTGCATGAAAAGCTTCCCAGTCAGCTTTACCTGAGAATTTGGGGGTTTTAACTGTCACCGTAGGCGTGGCAGCGCGGGCGCCGCCATATTCATTCACGTCTGAAAGCAACGCAGCTCCGAGGCCTCCGCTATGTGTATTTACGTCTGCAAACAGCGCGGTTCCTTGGGCGCCGCCATGTTTGTTTACATCCGAAGACAGCACGGTTCCATGGGCGCCGCCATGTCTGTGTACATCCGAGGACAGCGCGGTTGCGTGGGCGCCGCCATGTCTGTTTACATCCGAAGACAGCGCGCCGCCATGTCTGTTTGTTGTCTTCGTAAAAGTTCGGCGGTCCTCGGCGCCACTCGGCTCCGGCAACGAAAGCCCGGGGTCTGCAGCCATCCTCCTAGTGGCCTCCTTCACACGCGCCTTGTGCAATTCAAGGAAGTCTTCCTCTGTTTTAATTTGATCGGCAGCCCACGCCGAAGCGCCCAGAGCCTCACGAAACATCCGGCTTGCTTCTGGCTCGGACTTAATCTTTGCTTGAGTCTGTTTCCGCATTTTGTTGCAGGAACAATAACGACGCAGTTCCGTAGACTAACTGGATTAAATCAGTTCACTTCTGACACCAGTGTAACGAATGGAGGAAATGATGAGACTCACTTAACAGCTTAGTCTTCTTTTATTAAGATGAGCACCTGTTTGGCCGATGCTCCTGCCACACAGACAGCGAACAAACTTCTGGAACCTTTTCCCCAGAACCCCGCCCACACAACACCACGCAGGCTATTCTTTCAGGAGAACCTCCCACCCCTTAAAGCCCCACACAAGCTGAACCATAACACAGGAAAGAACACATGCACTTAGATTTATCCGAACAGAACATAAAACACTCTTTAGACTTGCTACAATACATTAAACATACATTTAATAAGGTTAGGAAGAAATTGTTTATGTTTACCAAAATGAAAGAATGGTAACACTTTAGAATACTTATCCTTCATTAATGAATTACTACAAACAAGTAATGAACAAATGAGTAATGCATTATTAACACTAGTAACTACTATTAACTAACAAGAAACTCTGATTAATGAATTAATAAGTAACAGTGCTCAGTTGAAGGTGGTAGTTCACTACTGGCTAATCAGTAACTACTGTTTTTTTCATACCTCCCAGAGAACTACTAAGAACTACTATATACAGGTTAATAATTAATGAATGATGCATAATGTATACTTAATTCTAGAGTAAAGGTCATAGTAACCCACTAGCAATGACTAAAGTATTAATAAATCCTTCATAAAGAATTACTAATTATTTGGATCAGTATTATAAAGTGAAAAGCATGATGATTCTCTAGTAACTACTGAAGTCATTGTAAACGTTTGAGGTTTTTGTACGTTTTTGTACAGTAATTCCTTCTGATGTATTTGGTAACACTTAAATAATTACTAGTGGGTTACCATGATCTTCATTTTAGAATACTGATCCAAATAAGTAGTAGTTCCTTTAGAGTTATGTAGTAACTCTTGAGTTATTACTATCCAATCCAAAAACCTCAAAAGTTTACAATGACTCCAGGAGTTTCTAGAGAGTTATCATGTTTCTCTCTTTAGAATACTGATCCAAATAATTAGTAATTCCTTCTGAAGGATTTGGTAATACTTCAGTCATTACGAGTGGGTTACCATGATGTTCACTTTAGAATTAATTATACATTATGCATTATTCATGTTAATTATGAACCTGTATATACACTAGTCAACATTTGAAGTGGATCAGAAAACTTTCATCAAAGTTGTTCTAAAACCAAAATGTGTTTCTTTCACAATTCATGCACAACATGTAAGTCTGTTATTAGTCAATATTGTCATTAATGAAATGTCATTCTTCATGGCTTTTGATGGTCTCCAGACATGATTGTTTGTCATTAGGTACCAATTGATCTGTCACAGGTGTACGTAATTGGGAACTGGTCATCATTTAAGGCCCTGAAATCTTCACTTGAGGTCAGAAAGCATTGAAACCGCACGTTTCGTGAGATTGCAGGATTCTGACCTCAACAGGGCCATTGGGATACTGCAAGGAGGCATGACTCACAAGTTGCAGACGCAGTGGGGACATCTCAAAGTGTCATTTCCAGAGCCTGGAACAGGTTAAGGTCTGGTAGTGTGAGTAGAAGGCATGGTGGAGGCAGACAACGGGTCACAACACCAAATCAAGACCGATACTTCACCCTGCATGCCCGCAGATATCGTTTCAAGCCTGCAGTCAGCCTGCGAAATGACCTTCAGGATACAACAGGGGTTCGAGTGTCCACTCAGACTGTGAGGAGACGACTTCATGAAGTTAGCTTAAGAGCCAGAAGACCAGCTGTGAGAGTGCCTCTTTCCAGAGAAACTGACACGTCTGCAGTGAGCCACAGAACACCGCAGGTGGACACTGAATGAGTGGGGTGCTCTTCACAGATGAGTCCCTGTTCTGCGTGAACTTCCTAGGCTGGCGTAGGAGGGTCTGGCGTCACCCTGGGGAAAGAAATTTGCCACAAAATGTACAGCATGACAGTTTTGGCGGATCATCGGTCATGGTTTGGGGAGGCATCTCCATGGGTGGAAGGACAGAGCTTGTCATCATCAAAAATGGCAGATTTTGTGCTTATGGATGACAACGCCCGCCCACATCGAGCAAGGCTGGTGACGGAATTTTTGGAAGAGAAGGGCATCTCAAGGATGGAGTGGCCAGCCCGGTCACCCGACTTGAACCCCATTGAACACATTTGAGAGCAGCTACAGTTAAGAGTGCAAGCACACCAGGTCCCTCCAGGAACCCGTGTGGAGTTGCGAACAGCGTTGCTGGAGAAATGGCAAGCCATCCCTCAACAGAATATCCAAAACCTCATCTCAAGCATGCACAGACAATGTGAGGCTGTGATCAACGTCAGAGGTGGTAACACTGACTACTGACTGGTTGTCTCAATGCATAACATTTGTTGCTTCTTGTTCATGACTTGTTTGTCGCATTTGTTAAACCATGCAATTCATGTTTGTTTTATAATACAAACTCAGATTTTTGATCTGCTGTAATGTGCAATACAATCTTTTGTTGAACTGAAAAAAAACCTCTCTTTCCTATTTTGGGTCCTGCTTCAAGCTCAAGAGTGACTACAGTACAGTACAGTACAGTATCCAGTGCATCACCATTATGACCATTGTGCTGGCTCCTTGAGGCACTCCAAAGGCACTATACACTGCTGCACTGCTTAAGAGGCATTAAGAGGCATTTCTAGTCCATTGTGACTTCAGGTGAATCACAGAAGTACTGAACAACCAACAGTTTTTTTGGTGCACTCTTGATTTCATGAATTTGTGACAAGCCACTTCACACCTTGTGACAAACAATCATGCCTGGGCACCATCAAAAGCGATGAGGCATGAAATTCCATTGATGACAACATTGATTAATAGCAGACTTACATGTTATACATGAATTTTGAACAACACCTGTTCTTATCTTAGGACAACTTTGATTAACTTTTTTGATCCACTTCAAATGTTGAGTACTGTATAATAGTTCTTAGTAGTTCTCTGGGAGGTATGAAAAAAATAGTAATTACTGATTAGCTAATTGCGAACTACCACTTTCAACTGATCACTATTACTTACTAATACATCAGAGTTTCTTGTTAGTTAATAATTACTAGAGTGTTTATAATGCATTACTCATTTGTTCTTGTATAGTTGTTCATTAATGAAGGATCAGTATTCTAAAGTGTTACCGAAAGAATTTGCTTTCATGTTATGATCCCTTTAAAGGGACAGTTCATTTTCTCACTCTAGTCATTCCAAACCCATAATACTTTTGCTCATCTTCAGTACATAAATTAAGATATATTTAACTCTTCCCTGATATTTTTGTAAATCCATTAAAAGTCTGTATAATCAACATTTTAAAGAAATAAGTACATAAAAACATAAAAAAGTAATCCATATGAATCCAAGAATGTAAACCAGGGGTGCTTCTCAATACTCAAATTGAAGCTTCCTCGTTTCCTCGCTCCTACAGCTGAATCTGTCTTTCCCCCGTCACATCTGTCAAAAAAAGAGACTTTCGCATAGGATACATGTGTGTATCCTCGCACATAGCTCCTCGGGAAGCTTCCTCGCTCCTCATCTCCTCACAGTGCAATTAGAGAACTGAGATGTCCTTCAAGATGGCTAACTTTGATCGATTTCCAGGTCACAGGCTCCAGAACGGAAGAGCGAGGAAACGAGGAAGCATCAATATGAGTATTGAAAAGCACCCACTTTATATTGCTATGAACACTAAGTGCAAAAAAATGTGTTGAAAATTTAAACTCAAATCTGGATGCTTGATTTGCTTGAACCAGTAAGGTTAGTGATCAGTGTTTATGTCAATAAAAGCTAAATTAGGCTAAAAATTACACAATATTTAAATCTGTTCTTTATAAAAAGCATTTGTGTATCTTTAGAAGTCAAAGAGACAGCTGTAATTCATCAATGTACTGTAATTCATCAATCATAGATGTGTTGTGTGAATCTTGTGACCATTTGTTGAAAGTCTAACAAAGGTAAAAATATTTAGTTTTACCTGGTTGTTACATACAGAAGGGAGCGGAGACACAGGTACGGATTAACAGGTTTATTTCAGGTAATGCAGAGCGTGAACAGAGTGCAGGTAAGTGATGGCAGATGAATAGATCGCTGAGCAGATGAACTGGAACTGATACTTGTCTGTATGTTCTTAGGGAGCGTGGATGCCAGGAGACATGGAACAGACAACACACCGGAGAAGCACAGGAGACGAGGAAACACTGGGAATCACTGAGGACGCTGGAGACAGGTAAGTAGAAAGCAAGGGAGTCCAGGAGGTAAGTGAACACGGGTAAGTGTTAACGAGACCGGACAGTGACTGAGTGAACTGGCGTGTCTTTTATGTGGCTGTGGTGATGAGTGTGAATTGGCGTCAGGTGTGGCTTGTCAGTACTCAGGAGAGGGAGTGCGATGTGATTGGGTGAATGTGGAGCCTGGCGTGTCTGTGACATTACCCCCCCCTCCACGGTCCGCTCCTGAGGACCGTGGACCCCGACGTCGTGGTGGTCGACCTCTACCTCGGGGGGCTGGCTTGCTGGGATGTCTGGCGTGGAAGTCGTCAAGGAGGCTGGGGTCTAGAACATCATTCCTCGGGACCCATGAGCGTTCTTCGGGACCATAACCTTCCCAGTCGACCAGGTATTCAAGGGACCCACCACGACGCCGGGAGTCCAAGATGTCTTTCACCTGGTAGGCTACTCCGTCTTCTGCGATGAGTGGAGGAGGGGAATCTTCGGGGTCGCCAGGCTCTGTGGAGGGAAGGACAGAGGGATGGTGAGGCTTCAAGAGTGACACATGGAAAACTGGGTGAATGCGATACTCAGGAGGGAGTTGCAGGTGATAGGTGACGGGGTTGACTTGCCGGATGATGGTGAAGGGGCCAACGAACCTAGGACTCAGCTTCCTACAGGGCAGGCGCATCCTGATGTCCCTGGTTGACAGCCAAACCTTCTGCCCTGGTTGGTAGTTGGGTGCGTGGGAGCGTCGAAGGTCGGCTGTCAACCTGCGCCTGAGTAGGGCTCGCTGGAGTTGCAGATGTGCTGAGTCCCAGACCCTCTCGCTCTCCCGGAACCAGTAATCCACCGCCGGAACGTCTGATGGTTCCCCATCCCAGGGGAAGAGTGGGGGCTGGTAGCCGAGCACGCATTGGAAAGGTGTAAGGCCAGTAGTGGGTTGACGGAGTGAGTTCTGGGCATACTCGGCCCAGCCCAGGAACTGGTTCCAGGAGTCCTGGTGGCCGTGACAGAAGGTACGTAGGAAACGGCCGATCTCCTGTATCTTCCTCTCCGTCTGCCCGTTTGTCTGGGGATGGTATCCGGAGGAGAGACTTATGGTCACACCTAGGAGTTTGAAGAAGGCTTTCCAGACTCGGGATGTGAATTGGGTTCCACGGTCCGATACAATGTCTTCAGGTAACCCAAAGTAGCGGAATACATGGTTGAACAATAGCTCTGCCATTTCCATGGCAGTGGGGAGTCCAGGCAGGGGAACTAAGCGACAGGACTTGGAAAAGCGGTCGACGATGACCAGTACACATGTGCATCCATCGGAGACGGGAAGGTCGGTAATGAAATCCACTCCTAGGTGTGACCAGGGACGAGTGGGAACGGGCAGAGGTTGGAGCTTTCCGGAGGGAAGATGGCGTGGACTTTTGGAGACGGCACATTCCCTGCACCCTTGTACGTACCTCCTGACATTGGATATCATGTTGGGCCACCAGAAGCGCTGTTTTAACAGCGAGAGGGTTTCGTTGACCCCGGGGTGGCCAGTGCCCAGTGAAGTATGCGTTGAGTGGATGAGGGGTGTGCGTCGTGACCGGGGTACATACTTCAATCCGGGGGGACAACCCGGCGGAATGCTGGTGGAGGCATTGGACTCGGGGAGCGTCTCTTCCGACCAGGAGATGGGGCTCACTATGAGTCGTTCGGGGATGATGGGCTCTGGATCCTCGTTGTTCTCATCGAGGCAGTGGATACAGGAAAGGGCATCGGCTTTTACGTTCTTAGAACCGGGGCGGTAGGAGATGGTGAAATTGAATCTTGTGAAGAAGAGAGCCCATCTGGCCTGGCGGGGGTTTAGTCTCTTGGCATCACGTAAGTATCCTAGGTTCTTGTGGTCTGTTAAGACTGTAAAAGGGTGTTTAGCTCCCTCAAGCCAATGCCTCCATTCTTCCAGGGCAAGTTTGATGGCGAGGAGTTCGCGGTTGCCGATGTCATAATTAACTTCCGCCGGGTTGAGTTTCCTGGAGAAGAAAGCACATGGATGGAGTTTGCTGGGATTCCCCTGCTGCTGGGATAACACCGCTCCCACTCCGGTGGTTGAGGCGTCAACCTCGACGATGAAGGGGAGCTCTGGGTCAGGGTGAACCAGGAGGGGAGCGGTCGTGAAGGCGGTCTTGAGGGTCTCAAAGGCTTGGGTGGCGGCTGGGGTCCATGAGTGGGGAAGGCTGATGGAAGGTGCACTTCTCGGCTTTCAGGAAGAGGTGGTAACTTCTCAGGCGTTGGAGGACCTCCGCAACGTGTCGGCGATGTTCGGCCAGGCTCCGGGAGTAGATCAAAATATCGTCAATGTAGACCAGGACAGACTGGTGCAGGAACTCCCGGAGCACCTCATGCATGAAGTCTTGGAATACGGAGGGGGCGTTGACCAGTCCATACGGCATGACGAGGTACTCATAATGGCCAGTAGGGGTCACGAATTTGCAGCGCTAGCTTGTTAACTTGTTAACAGTCTCTCGCGCGCTCCTTTTTCAATGCGTTCTTCAAACAGCTGTGATAAGTCGGATCAGTCTACAAACACGGTGAGTCATGTCATCCTCTCCCAGCATTGCTACCTGTTCCATTTGCCACATGTTTACCATAGCTCTCTCTGTCAGCGACGAGGGATTTACATGTCATAAATGTAGGGATATAGTCAGGCTGACAGAGAGAATCTCAGAATTAGAGACACGCATCCAAACTTTAATCGAGGATAGTAAGAATGCAAGGGCTTTAGATACTGTTTTGGATGCGACTAGCTTAGTGAACTCTGTACATTGTTCGGTTCCGGCTGTAGAGCCCGCGCAGCAGGGCACTTGGGTAACGGTGAGGCGGCCTAGCCGCGGAAAACACCACTCTTCTGTTCCAATAAGAACATCAAACAGGTTCTCCCCACTCAGTGATATACCCACTGAGAATCCTGTTGAAAGTGCCCTAGTTATTGGCGATTCTATTACACGGAACGTGAAAATAAAGACACCAGCCACCATAGTCACATGTTTGCCGGGAGCCAGAGCACCTGACATCAAAGCAAATTTAAAAGTGCTGGCTAATGCTAATCGTAAATACTCTAAGATTATTATTCACGTCGGCACTAATGATGTTCGACTTCGCCAGTCGGAGATCACTAAAATTAACATTAAAGAGATGTGTGAACTCGCAAGTACAATGTCAGGAGAAGTAATTTGCTCTGGCCCCCTTCCTGTTCGTCGGAGTGATGAGAGTTAGCAGATTATCATCACTCAATGGCTGGCTGTCTAAGTGGTGTCCGCAAAATAATATAGGTTTCATAGACAATTGGAAAAGTTTTTGGGGCAGACCTGACCTGTTAAAAAGAGATGGTATTCATCCCTCCCGAGATGGTGCTGCTCTTCTCTCTAGTAATATGGCACATCTTAGAACTGAAACATGACAAACTGGGGCCCAGGTCAGAAAGCAGACAGACTGGCTAAACTGACCGTCTGCTAGCTGCCTCACGTTACAGAACTCAGAAAATTCAGATAACTCTCAACACATAGAAACTCTTACACCTAGATATTTTCAAATAGAGACTGTGTCTGTACCCCGAATTAGTAAAAACAAAAAACTTCCAAACCCATTTAATGGTAAAATTTTAATTGATGTTCAACAAATAAAAAATAGAGATAATAATGCTAAACAAATGATAAAACTCGGGTTGTTAAATATTAGATCCCTTTCTTCAAAATCACTTATTGTTAATGATATTATCAAAGATAATAATCTAGATGTGCTGTGTTTGACAGAAACTTGGCTAAAACCGGACGATTACATTACTTTAAATGAGTCTAGTCCTCAAGGTTATGATTATCGACACAATGCCCGTCAGAAAGGCAAAGGGGGAGGTGTTGCTGTAATCTATAGTAATATTTACAGTATTAGTCAGAAGTCTTTCAAATATAATTCCTTCGAAACTATGGTACTTTACGTAACATTATGTAAGTTGACATTTGTGCTGGCTACTGTATACAGGCCACCAGGACACAATACAGACTTTATCAAATAATTTGCTGACTTTCTATCAGAGTTAGTACTAGCTGCAGATAAAGTCCTTGTTGTTGGTGATTTTAATATTCATGTAGATAATAAAAAAGACGCATTAGGATTGGCATTTGCAAATATTCTAAACTGTATTGGTGTTAGACAACATGTGTCAAGACCCACTCATTGTCGTAATCATACTTTAGATCTAATATTGTCACATGGAATCGATATTGATGCTGTTGAAATTCTGCAGCAGAGTGACGACATCTCAGATCATTATCTAGTCTCGTGTATACTACATTTAGTCAAGGTGGCTAAACTGCCTCCATGCCATAAATATGGTAGAACCATCACTTCTACCACTAAAGATTGCTTTATAAATAATCTTCCTGATCATTTTCATCGCCTTAGCATACCAGACAGCTTAGAAGACCTCGATGTTGCAACAGAAACTATTGCCTCTGTCTTTTCCAGCACATTAGACTCAGTTGCTCCTTTGCATTTAAAAAAAGATTAAGGAAATTAATCCAATGCCATGGTACAATGACCACACTCGGGCCCTAAAGTTAGCAGCCAGAAAAATGGAGCGCAGCTGGAAGAAATCAAAACTAGAAGTATTTCGTATTTCGTGGAGAGAGAGAATGATTGAGTACAGAAAGGCCTTAAAATCTGCTAGATCTGCCTATTTTTCAAAACTCTTAGAAGAAAATAAACACAACCCTAGGTATTTATTTGATACAGTGGCTAAATTAACAAGAAATAAAGCTTCAACTTCTGATGTTTCCAAAGAGCACAGCAGTAATGACTTTATGAACTTCTTTACTTGCAAGATTGATAATATTAGAGAAAAAATAATAACCATGCAACCGTCTACTACAGTATCGTGTCAGATAGTGCATTGTAGTGTCCCTGAGGAAAAATTCAATTCATTTACTGCTTTAGGAGAGGAAGAATTGTCTAAACTTGTTAAATCATCAAAATCAACAACATGTATGTTAGACCCTATACCGACTAAGCTATTGAAAGAAATGCTTCCAGAGGTCATAGACCCTCTTCTCAATATCGTCAATTCATCTTTATCATTAGGATACGTACCAAAAACTTTTAAGCTGGCTATTATTAAACCTCTTATTAAAAAACCACAACTTGATCCTAGAGAATTAGTCAATTACAGGCCGATCTCAAATCTCACTTTTCTGTCAAAAATACTAGAAAAGGCAGTATCATCACAGCTATGTTCCTTTTTAGAAAGAAATGGTATCTGTGAGGATTTCCAGTCAGGATTTAGACCGTACCATAGTACTGAGACTGCTCTCATTAGAGTTACTAATGATTTGCTCTTATCATCAGATCGTGGTTGTATCTCTCTATTAGTGTTACTGGATCTTAGTGCAGCATTTGACACTATTGATCACAATATTCTTTTAAATAGACTCGAAAATTATGTTGGCATTAGTGGAATTGCATTGTCATGGTTCAAATCATACTTATCTGACCGTTATCAGTTTGTAGTAGTAAGCGAAGACATGTCATATCGATCACAAGTTCAATATGGAGTACCACAAGGCTCAGTACTAGGACCGTTACTGTTCACTCTGTACATGCTACCCTTGGGAGATATCATTAGGAAGCATGGCGTTAGTTTTCACTGTTACGCTGATGATACTCAGCTCTATATTTCTTCACGCCCTGACGAAACTTACCAATTCACAAAATTAACGGAATGCATAGCTGATATAAAAAATTGGATGACCAGTAATTTCCTACTACTAAATTCAGAAAAAACAGAGATTCTAATTTTTGGACCAAAAACTTCTTCACGTAATAACCTAGAATATTGTCTAACACTTGATGGCTGCTCTGTTAAGTCTTCGTCGTCAGTTAGGAACCTGGGTGTGCTCTTTGATACCAATCTTTCATTTGAAGGCCATGTTACTAGCATCTGTAAAACCGCATTCTTCCATCTTAAAAATATATCTAAACTACGACATATGCTCTCAATGAAAAATGCAGAACAGTTAGTTCATGCGTTCATGACCTCAAGGCTAGATTACTGTAATGCTCTACTGGGTGGTTGTTCTGCTCGCCTGATAAATAAACTACAGCTCGTACAAAATGCAGCAGCTAGAGTTCTTACTAGAACTAGGAAGTATGACCATATTAGCCCAGTTCTGTCAACACTGCATTGGCTTCCTGTTAAACATCGTATAGATTTTAAAATCTTGCTAATTACTTACAAAGCACTAAATGGTTTAGCTCCCCAGTACCTGAGCGAGCTCCTAATTCATTATAGTCCTTCACGTCTATTGCGATCTCAGAATTCAGGCCAGCTGATAATACCTAGAATATCAAAATCAACTGCAGGTGATAGATCCTTCTCCTATTTGGCACCTAAACTCTGGAACAATCTTCCTAGCATTGTTCGGGAAGCAGACACACTCTGTCAGTTTAAATCTAGACTAAAAACGCATCTCTTTAACCTGGCATACACATAACACATTACCAATTTATATTTTCAAATCCGTTAAAGGATTATTAGGCTGCATAAATTAGGTCAGCCGGAACCGGGAACACTTCCTATAACACCTGATGTACTCGTTACATCAGAAGAAGAATGGCATCTACGCTAATATTAGTCTTTCTGTTTATCCCGAGGTTCACCGTAGTCAACCGGATCCGGGCCGTATCCAGGTGAGACCAAAGACCTCCACCTTGACACGACCACAACGCAGCCCTGACGTATCAGCAGAGATTGAGTCAACTAGATCATCCACTGTGAGGGCCTCATCAACACGACAGCCACGACACAGTTCCTCAACAACCGTCCATACCGGCGTGATGAATACGATCCTCAATTGGATGGAACTGAAATAAATACTTTTAATGTTGCGATCCTATTGGACTTATGATAGCAACCTGAATTGTAACAAAGCACTGTTGGCCAGAGGAGAACTGGCACCCCGACTAAGCCTGGTTTCTCCCAAGGTTTTTTTCTCCATTTTAACACCAATTTGCCACTTGTCCGCCACCTGATGTCACCTGATGGAGTTTGGGTTCCTTGCCGCTGTCGCCTCTGGCTTGCTTAGTTGGGGACACTTGACTTGACATTTGATATTCAACAGTGCTTTGATCTGCCTGCATTGACACTATTCTTTAAGAGCTGCTGTGCAGCCAAACAATGTACCAGTTATCAATGTAAAGCTGCTTTGACACAATCTACATTGTAAAAAGCGCTATATAAATAAAGGTGACTTGACTTGACGAAAGCCGTTTTCCACTCGTCCCCCTCACGTATTCTGATGAGGTTGTACGCGCTGCAGAGGTCCAGCTTGGTGAACACAGTGGCACCGCGCAGATGTTCCAGGGCAGCTGGGACGAGAGGAAGGGGGTAACGGAACTTAACGGTGATTTGGTTGAGTGCTCGATAATCAATGCAGGGCCGCAAGCCTCCGTCCTTCTTAGCCACGAAGAAAAAGCTAGAAGCAGCAGGGGAAGTGGACGGTCGGATGTAACCTTGCTTGAGAGCCTCGTCGATGTACTCCTCCATGGCTTTCTCCTCCGGAACGGATAGGGAATATATCTTCCCTCTGGGCACTGGCTCACCTGGGATGAGGTCAATGGCACAGTCCCATGGCCGGTGGGGGGGCAGCTTGGAGGCTTGTTTAGGACAGAAGACATCTCTGAAGTGGGAGTAACAGGCTGGGATGTCTGTGGAACGTTTCTCGAGAGGGCTTTCCACAGTAGTAGCCCCGACTTGGATTTCTTGGGAACCTGGAGAACTGGACGCGGGGAGTTCGGGGAAACAGTCCTGGAAGCACTGGTTACCCCACTTCAGGATCTCTCCTGTCCTCCAGGAGATGGTGGGGTTGTGCTGCTCAAGCCATGGGCGCCCTAGAATCACGTCAGATGTAGACTCCTCCAGAACCAGCAGCTGAATCTCCTCGGTGTGGAGCACTCCCACCTGGAGACGGAGGGGTCCCACGCTGTAACGTACTTTCCGTAATGGTTTTCCTGTTATCGCGTGGATCTGGTAGATCTTCGGCGTTGGGGTGGTTTTGAGATGCAGCTGACGACAGAGGGCTCCGGAGATGAAGTTTCCAGCTGACCCAGAATCGAGGAGCGCACTGGCTGAAAGACAAAGTTCGGCGGCAGTAAGTGTTACTTCAATTGTGAGTGGTTTCATTTTATTCAGAGTGGGCAGGATGGCACTCACCAAAGGCCGAGCAGGACGTAGGGGGCATTCAGCGATATAATGCCCGGCACCACCACAATACAGGCAGAGATTCTGGGTCAGCCTCCTCTGCCGCTCAGCTGCTGAAAGACGTGAGTGCTCAATTTGCATGTTGTCGTTGGCTGGTTCTGGGGAGCTGACGGACTCTGGCTGGCGGGGAAAGAAGGGGAATAGCGGCTGGCCCTGGTGCTCTTCTAAGCACAGCTGCATACGAGTGGCGAATCTGATGGATAGTTGAATGAATTTCTCGAGCCCGATGGAATCCTTGTATGCAGCGAGATGCAACCGCACACGTGGATCGAGGCCTTGACGATATGTAGTGATCAAAGCCTGCTCATTCCAGCCACTTGCAGCAGCGAGGGTACGAAACTGGAGGGCATAATCAGACACAGTTAGTGTACCTTGCTTTAAATTGCATAATCTCTCACCAATCGACGAGTCCCAGGCGGGTTTACCAAAAACTTCCTTGAAGTGGGTTGTAAAACTTGACAAGGATGATACTACGGGGTTGTTCAAGTTCCAGAGAGGTTCAGCCCATCGCAGTGCTTTTCCGTGAAGCTGAGAGATTATGAAAGCCACCTTAGAACGATCGTCAGGATACAAGTGCGGTTGCATCTCCAGGACCAGCGAACATTGCAGGAGAAAACCGTTGCAATCCTCCGCCAGACCAGAGAAGGGCGCCGGTTTGGCCATGGGACTGGCGACCACGGGAGGTGAAGGAGCTGCGGCGGTGGATGCGGAAGTGTTTGCTGGTGTCGTTGTCATGGAGGTGCTGGCGAAGGTGCGCCGAAGTGCAGTGACCAGCTCTTGAATGGGATCCGGGGTGCTCATGCTGTTACCTGGGCGGTGTTGGTCCGGTCTTCTGTTACATACAGAAGGGAGCGGAGACACAGGTACGGATTAACAGGTTTATTTCAGGTAATGCAGAGCGTGAACAGAGTGCAGGTAAGTGATGGCAGATGAATAGATCGCTGAGCAGATGAACTGGAACTGATACTTGTCTGTATGTTCTTAGGGAGCGTGGATGCCAGGAGACGTGGAACAGACAACACACCGGAGAAGCACAGGAGACGAGGAGACACTGGGAATCACTGAGGACGTTGGAGACAGGTAAGTAGAAAGCAAGGGAGTCCAGGAGGTAAGTGAACACGGGTAAGTGTTAACGAGACCGGACAGTGACTGAGTGAACTGGCGTGTCTTTTATGTGGCTGTGGTGATGAGTGTGAATTGGCGTCAGGTGTGGCTTGTCAGTACTCAGGAGAGGGAGTGCGATGTGATTGGGTGAATGTGGAGCCTGGCGTGTCTGTGACACTGGTATACCTAAGGGTGTCTTAAGAATTTTTAATTTGTAGAAATGTGATGACAAATGTTTAGCTCATCATAGTTCACAGTCCTGAAATGTGTGTATATTTCTTGTTCTGTAGCAAATTATGAGAAAGCCAGACAGAAAGCTAAAAAGGCTGAGACATCCTCTTGTCTCAACTCGGAAAATGACAGCATGCTAGGAAAGTTTAATCGGAAAAGGAAGTGAGTTTCTTTGTTTTCACATTGTAACTTATATAAAACTTTACACAGGTGTAAGAAGCACCCAGGGTAGGTATGTAGAGTGTGAAATTTCAGATTACAAACACCTAGCATTAATGGATCACTATGTGACTTTTTCAGAAAAAATTTGAGTGAGTTTTGAAAAAATTTGAGTGAGTACATCATGAATCCATCTTCCAAACCATTTTTTTGTCTTATTCTGAATCACTACAACAGACCAAACTTACGCTACCCTGATCAGAGCCACTCTTCTGAAAAAGAAGACGTAATTAAACTAAGAAAGCGCTCTGTACCGGTTCCACCATCCCCACTGTCCCCACCATCTGAACAATCTTCACCAGCCCTGCCAGTTCCACCTGCCCCACCAGCAACACCTGCCCCACCAGCACCACCAACTTTACCTCAGTCAAGAAGGCAGCCAATTACACGTAAGCACTGATTTCAGGTTTTTATGTATCATGAAAAGTGGGTATTGTTATATTAGTTACACAAGTTAACGTATAGAAATTATGTTGCACAATAACTGTAAATGATCATTAATTAATGAGTACAATATATTTTGTTACTTTTTTCAAGATTATATATTTTCTCTGTCTCACCGTCTCTTTATTCATCTGTCCTTCCCTCTGTCTGTGACTCTCTCTCTCTCCCTCAACAGCAACAGAACGACACATAATAAGTCTAGAAAACCTGAAAGAAGAGGTTTCTGTCATCAAGCAATTATTATTGAAATTGACAAAACAAAACTCTGTGGCTGCAGACCTGCCGGAGGGTGTCCATTTGCCACTAAAAAGCATACTGGACCTTGAAAATTTAGAAAATAAACTGAAGGAGGAGGCCTGCTACAGTGCAATGGTATATTTGGTTTTAAATATTTAGTATTTAATATCTCTTTAAAAGTTAACACCTCTTTAAAAGTCGCTTTTGATAAAAACCGTCTAAATAAGTAAATAAATAAATTTAAATGAATACAGTTTTGTACTTTTCATAGCTGTCTTGTAAATCACTAATGTATTACTGCTTTAATTTAGGCAAAGTATCTGGCAACAGTTGGGGGTACAAGCCCAACCTCCAACACAAGACGTATCCTTGTCTGCATGCTGACCACCCCACTGGCCCAGCAACTGTGCTGGAAGGGCTCTGGCCAGAAGAAGGTCTTTGGGAAGATGATGGTCTGCAAAGCAGTTATAGGTACAGTATGTAATGTTTATATGGGATAAGCCCTTATAGCTGTAATGAAAAAAAGGAAATGGGAAGGAAATCAGTATAAATGAACAATTAATCTATCTCCATGTTACCCAGTTGTCCTCATTTATTTGTCAGCAAATGTCTATTGGATGACACACTTTGCATAACCCTGGAGACTTTGACAGCTCCAGGGCTTTTGTTACAACTACAAACTGTATTGTATATTGTTTAAACATAAATAATTAGTTGGTAACAAATTATTTCACTCATTCACTGTACTCTCAATGCTGATCCATTAATCTCATTTTCTAGCCCAAAAAACAAACTATTCTCAGTTCCCCAAATCAAAATGCAGGTTTAGTTCCTGAGTGCCTCAAAAGATTCTCAGTACATTGGGAAACTTTCTGAGGTTGAAATGAAAACAACCCTTATTCTGTTTTTAACATTTGTATTCTTTCTAGATGCTGTGACAAAAAGCAGCCAAGCCACTGCATGTGAAGTGGAAGCCTCCACTAAAACGTGGCTCCGTAATGCAAGAGACAGAGATGGGGGACGGCAAGGAAGGGCCAGAAATGCAGTGAGGGAAATACCTACTGGTGCCCCTGAGGGGATTAATTTTTAATTTGCTTTTACCTGTGTTTTAAGTGTTCTGTGGTTCTGCTAATAATTCTAATAATAGTTCTTCAATAAACTGCTGTTTATTGCTGTTTTTATTGCTGGTTAAAATAAATCTCAATATATTATTATTATTATTATTATTATATTAATGTCTGTTAATAAATTATTTTAAAAAACCATGACCCTCTGTTTATTACTGCTACTTTTAACAAGTGCAGTTGTTATGAGTATGAATTAATAGTAATTGTGGTATTCTGCAGGTATAAAGCAGAACCAAGCTACAATGGCCCTGCACAGATTTTCGGGAAAGTGTAGGTATTCTGTGGACAACTGGGGCACATAGAACCACAAAGCATGTACATACCCACAGTGTACCCACACCAGCCCACAGTGTGGGTACTGTGGGCCCACAATTAGCTCCAAGCAGGCCCACTCTGCTTAGTGTGGGCCAGCCCACACTTTGGGCTGTCCCACTGGGGCCCCACCTTGACCCCATAGTGTGGGGCCCACACGTGCCCCGCATTTCACGCCGGTATCTGGGCCCACAGTGGGATGCCCACAATGGCCCCATATGGGCCCCAAAGAAGCACGTTTGCTGGGGTGTTAATTCTAATGCCTGATCTGATATGTAATGATTCATGTACAGTCAGATGTTCTTTGTCTGTGTGTCAGTAAATCAAACCAGTGAGTAAACGTCAACTTGCGTTGTTTCTCTTAGTAGGGTGAAAAAAATCTGTTATTTAATGGTGATCAAACGCTCGTTTTATTCAACAAATCTTTTAGTTATATCGCGTTTGCACTGTTAGTGAAAATGAAAGCATTTGTTAGTGTACAGAAATTGAGTGGCAATAACGAGATCACTGCTTTCATGTGCTCAACATTGTCTGTGATCGGCTACAATGTTCATCTCTGCAACCTTTCATGCCACGATCTAAATATAATGCAACACAAGTTAATCTTAGAGCTGTAATAGTAAAAACGCACTAAAAGAGAGAGTAATACTTGGATATTTAGATATGCAAAGATGTTAGACAATCACAGCAGTGGATGTTTACACTGAAGTCTCACAGCAGACACGCCCCTTAAAACGGAGCGTTTAAACCAGAGGCTAAAATCAGGGTAGGAAAAATGGCTTTTATTCATGAATTATGACAATTTTGGATGTAAAAAGCATACTAACATTATAAGTGCACCCCAGGAAACATTATAAAACAACCCAACGCAGTTCATGACCCCTTTAAAGGCTAAACCCATCCAAAAAAAAAAAAAAAAAAATTCTACTAGCCAGCCACTAAACCACAAATACAACAATAAAAAAAAAACAAAAATAAAAAAAAAAAGCTTAATAGGCTTATTCTGGCTAGGAAATAAACTTGCATTTAAAAATAGGGAGCAGTCATAGTTTCACAACTGTCACTAAAAAAAAAAAAACATAAGAGAACAACGACACGACTAGTAATCGTCATCCAACAACCTTAAAGAGGCAAAACCAGACAAATACTCGATGGCCCTGAACTTATTCCATCAGGCAAACACATTCTTCACTTGAAAAAGAAGTAGGCTACCCATCAGAACACCAATTCCCACGCAACTAGTAGCCAAACAACGAACTGATGCTAAGGACCCCGTCTGTCTTCCCATTTCGCCTGTCTTTTAAATTTGATCCATTCTATCAGCAATGGTTTTGGAAGTCGTTTTACAATCCCCCTCCTGCTTATCTTGATATATATATATATATATATATATACACACACACACACACACATACATGCGCGCGTGATCCTGACCATATGTTCCTGAGTTTTAACGTGATCGATGCTTGTCAAATGGGCGCACACTGAGTGATCCCTACTCCGATGCTAGTACTAGGTAGTGAGGTCAGTTTCCGTATTCTCTCTGAGTTATAATAACTACCAGTGATTCAGGAATTTTTCTCGCGTTGGTAAGTAGTTTAAGTATCTCTCAACTTTGCTGACGGTTGTTCCGTCAATTGTTTTTCAGCCAAAAAAAAAAAAAAAAAAATTGTTCGAACGGTGTTTCGGAACAAGAGAAAGTAAAGAAGTTGGGCGTTTGAACCGGTTTGAACCCGCTACAGTGTTATAAAACACGTAAAATTTTGATTCGGACGCAAGATTAAGTTGCCATTTCCGCGTTCACACAAGATGCTTTCAAATTTATAAGAACAAAAAGACCCGCTGTTTAAAGATTACACTCGCGAAAAGACCACCAAATTACCTGCCCATACACACTGGTTCTGTTGCATGCTTCGTTCGTTCGTTTGTTTGTTGTTTACTAGCTATTTTAATATTTCTTCAGTTGTTGGCCTGGCCAAAAAGGGTTTAAGTGTTTAGCTACTCTGAAAAGAGCTGTGTGGTTTTTAACTTGGCCTATGTTTGTTTTAGGCTACAGAGTCCGGAAGACCCTTATTGCATTATTTTGACTGATGATTGTGAATCAAATTTCATCGTTTGTTAGTTAGATCGATGTTGAAACATTTTATTTTATTTTCATCTCTCTCTCTCTCTTTTTTTTTTTTTTTTTTTTTTTAATATCAGAGGCACTTCACTTTTATACACTGTTTTTATTCTTCGTGCCTGAGCTTGTTCAGGTGCTTTCTGTTTTGTTTTACAAACAGCGTGTTTTCTAACAGGCGCTGGGAGTAGTGATGGGTGCTTTCGAAACACTTCATCAAGCTTTGAAACTTTTGCGAATCATTTTTAGTTTTTTTTTTTTTTTTTTTTTTTAATTTATTGCAGAAAGAAACAAGTACAATAAGGCAATACAGAATCTTAAGAAAATCCAATAGAGCAGAGCACAACAAAATATAAAAGTAAAACGAGAGCGAAAGAAGAAAGAAAAAAAAAAATTTACACATCAGGGTCTTCTAGTTTAAATTTCCTCAATAAGCTAAGTAGTCTTCTTCCTGTTATGCATTTTAACATCCTTAACCCTCTACCGCACGCATTATGATAAATTTATAGAAAAAAAATTTGACTCTTCTTCTTTTCTTTGAATGGCTTAACTTGAAGTGCTGTAAAAAATTTTTGGAAAAAAATATTATTTTAAGGTACTTTATTATATGTTGCCATATGGCAACAGCGTACAATAGTGGAAATAACTTAGAATAAGTGTAAGTGTATATAGTTAATATTTTTCCTCAGAAATGTTGTTTGTATTGAATCAATTGGTGCTATTATAAGGTTTAGCAGTAATTATAAACAACACCTTATACATATTTTCCAACATTGTGTGCTTTTATTCCATTCTCTTTTGCTGGATAATGCTTTATATTCTTTGAATTTCATTACGTTTTTCATGAATATTACTTCCATTGCAAATTTAGACAGTTAAAAACAAATATAATACTGTTCATCATGTATCATAAAACATTGACATAAAACCAAAAACATTGCAGTTCATGTAAATTCAACATTACGCAATCTTATGAGAGGAAGGTTATGAACATGAACCCCCCATAATCCTTGAAACCTCACCTTTTTTCTGTACGAAACTTCAAAAAGCATTTTTTTAAGAGGTGAGGCACAGGTACACATCACATTTGGTACACTTCACCCTACACAGGTACACTTCACCCTAACAATACACTTACAGCCACTTGCACCTGCCTTTTTGAGACACCATGGTAGGCCAGTGGTAGGTCTGGGCCAGTAGTACTAGCTGTGGTGGCAGTGGGCAGGCAGGTCTCTGATGTTGATTTAATCCATAATACAAATGCCATGGCAGTCCTTAACATATGACTAATCAACATTATATCACTAGCATTAATGTTGTTATTGTTACAGCTTAACAGACTGCAGCTGACCTTTGCTAGCTAGCTAACCTATTACAATAATGTCATTCCATTATTGCACAGTATTGCCATATGGCAACACAGACATTTTATCGATTTACCAAAAACTATTTTCATAAAAACTTTTTTTGAGTGGTGAATATGTCATCATAACTTACCTGAGATGATGTTACCAATTTTTTTGTGAATGTGACATGGGCGGGTCCTTGTTTGTTACTGACGTTTTTGTTTGCTTTCAGCAACTACCGACAAGAGACGGCAGTCTGTCAGAAATCGCGCCACAGAAAAAAAATTGCATGTCATGTGACTTAACCAAAGCACATCATTGGCTAAACTAAGGTCTTCTCTTACCAACAAAAAAAACAAGAATGTTCTCTTCAAGAAACAGTGGCAAGGAAATGAACGCAAAGAGTATGTTGCCATATGGCAACACCATGCGGTAGAGGGTTAAAGATTTACAGTACAACCAAAATTCTTTTTGAAAGACAGAAAATAATGGTTTTGTCTTAAGGCACTTACATTTGTGAATGAAAAATTTTCCCAAAATAAGAAAATTATTCAACAAAAATTGAATATGTATATCTTCCATAATAATACCAAAAATGATATCATTTTTAGAAAATTGAGAATGCACCTTAATAGGAACTTTAAGCCACTCATACATATCAGACCAAAAAGCTCTACTGAATATACAGTCAAAAAAAAAAAAAAAAAAAAATTGTACAGTCGTTTCAATGTCAGAATCACAGAAAGTACAATTATTGTGGTCAATATTAAATCTATGTCTAAGAAATTCTGACGATGGATATATGTCATTAAAAATTTTAAAGTGTACTTCCTTGGCTTTGGGAGGTATAGGAAAAGAGAGATATAAAGTTCTTACATTATGAATGGAGCTCTTGGGAAAAATTTGAGTCACGTTATTTCGACTGGCTTGATTTAGAAATTTATCTTGGGTTAATAAAGTTGTGATTAATTTATTTGGCAAGGTACTTGTAAAAAATCTTGCCCATTTATTTTTTTTTAAAGATGGTAAATGCAGAGCTTCAGTTAAATTGGGCACTGTATGACTAACCATCTGTACAAAGGCCTTTGGAATGCAGTTCAACACCATATTAAATTGTTTGTAATCACAATAAAAGTTATATTTTTCACAAAAAGTTTTGTGATTCATAAAACAACCTTCCTTATCTAACAGGTGAACAGCAGACCAGATACCTCTCTCCCACCATTCTCTCAAAAAGAGTGACTTATTCCTTAATAAAATATATCTATTATTCCAAATCGGTGAATTGTGGGGGGAAAAGTTATGTTTATAAATCAACTTCCAGTATAAAAAAACCTGCTTATGAAATTCTGACAGTTTTAAGAGGGAGTTTTTGTATTGAAAAATCACAACATAATAAAAATTCTATTCCACCAACACTTAAAGATATTCCTAGGAGTGCAGAACCAGAAACTATTGTTATTTATTAGAAAGTTTTTAAGCCAATTAATCTTGAAAGTACCATTCATGCAATCAAAATCTATGGCCTGTAAACCCCCTTCTTTATAATCTTTCACTATTGTCGCTTTTTTAATATAATGAGCTTTTCTTTTCCAAATATAGTTGAAGTTCATCTGATTAATGAACTTAATTTTCTTATCAGAAATGGGAAGGGATCCTGCAGGGTAAATGCATCTAGACAAAGACTCAACTTTGGTCAATAAAATTCGACCAAATAGAGAAATGTCTCTCTGCATCCATCTATCCAATCTGGTCTTACATTCAGCTATTCTATTAGATATATTTATATGCTTCACATTCCACTTTATCTTTGGTAATTACAATCCCAAGATATTTAATCCTAGATTTAATTGGTATATTGCAAATTTGTATAAGATGAGATTCTTTCAATGTCATTATTTCACATTTACTTAAATTAAGACATAGACCCGAGGCATTAGAAAAATTATTAATAATTTGGAGAGTTTTTGGAACCTGATCAGCATTTTTTAAAATTAAGGCTTTGTCATCAGCCAATTGACTGATCACTATAGAATCCCCAAAAACCTTTAAATGCTCGATATCTGAATTTTTAATTGCAAGAGCGAGCATTTCAGCAGCCAAAATAAAAAGTAATGGCGAGATGGGATGACCTTGTTTAATACCTCGACTTATATTAAATCGTGGAGTGGTCCCTTCTGGCAAAGAAACAGAGGAATTTGTGTCCCGATATAAGCTACTAATTATACTTCTAAATTTTTCCCCAAACCCCAAAAAATCTAAGCAGAAAAGATAAAGGGGTGTTCGACCGTATCGAACGCTTTGTAAAAATCAAGGAAAAACATAACACCCTCATCATTAATCTTGTCTCTGTAATCAATCAGATCTTGGACCAAACATAAATTATTGTGAATCAACCTGCCCTTCATAAACCCTGATTGCGTACAACTTATAACCTGGGATAAACCACTCTTCAAACGATTAGAAAAAATGTGTGCTAATAATTTATAATCATTATTTAACAGTGTGATGGGCCGCAAGTTTTCTAATATCTTAGGATCTTTGCCCGGTTTGGGAATGAGAATTATAACCCCTTGTTTCATAGTATGAGAAAGTGATAAACATTCTGTAATTTCTGTCAAAGCTTTAAATAAAAGAAACTTAATTGAGTCCCAAAAAAAATTGTAAAAATTGTCTGTTAGACCGTCAGAGCCAGGGGATTTGTCAGAAGATAAAGACTGCAAAGCCTCCTCTAAATCCTGTAATGAAATTTTTGCTTCACAAGTCTCTTTAAATTCCACACTAATTTGTGGAATAAATGGTTTAATATGATCAAAATAATATTAAAGCATTAATTTGAGAAAATGTCGATTTGTATAAATTACTATAAAATAGAAAAACGTTTCTTGCTATATCCTTTGCGTTTGACGATTCACTGCCATCAATTAGGGCTGCACGATTAATCGTATTTTAATCACGATAACGATATCTGCTTCTCTCAATTGATTACAAATAATCGTCACGATATTGGCCCGCTCGTCAATTATCCTGAAAACGTGTTTTTTCTTTGGCATATGCTTGTGGTTGCCAGATGCAAAGACATTAAATCCCCCAAATAGAGCTTTTCCCTAAAAAGGATATACTTTCTTCCCGGTGTTTTATCTTTGCAATCTGGCAACTCTGTGCACGCGCTCCCTCTAAATGCGGAAGAAGCGCTGATGATCTGAAAACAAACATGTGCGTTGGAGTTTAGCGATCTCCACAGCGAAATTCTTCAATGAAAGTGTCATTGTGTCTTTGTTTCTTCATAAGCCACTCGTACTATTTGTGACTAAATCTGCCATGATCAAACCGATGAATTTCAACAAATGCAACACGGATCTCCACCTTACTGTTTGCAGAATGCACTTTTGCAACCAATGTGACAATTCAGTCTGCAAAATGAACATAATTTGGAATTATTGGAAATAATATTAGAAGTTTCGCCGTTTTATCTTTTGAAGTTCCTAAAAGTTTTACCAGTTTTCAGTTGAAAATGATGTCACCACTGGGATGTTCTAAAATTCTTAACATGAAAACGTTAAACGTGAAAAAGCTTAACGTTGCTTAATTTACTAAGACAGTGTTATTAACAAACCAAACTTAGTGAACAATAAAGCACACTATGTACAGAAAAGCAGATGAGCCCAGAATATGAACGCAAAACGTTTAAGCATTTTCCTCCCATAAAGAAAACACTTAACGTGGCTTAATGTACTAAGACAGTTACATTAAAAGACCAAACTTAGTAAACACTATACTGTGACAGGGCACTTTAATTTTTTTAATAAGCACAAATTAAATTGGATTTGAAGCGGATTTGTGTTCCTGTTCTGATAATCGCACAGTTTAAAAGGACGCAAATTATTGGCTTAAAGCTGCCACAACAAAGATGGCGTCTATGTTGGTCCGGTTTGGCAATACCGGATGAACGATGACGTATGCGTTAGACCTGCTGAAAAGAGCAGTGGCGGGGATAATGAAAGTCAGAGCAGTTCCTCTTTATACTCACCTCTATTGAAGCTGTGTTTATTGTTTTATCGCGACGGAAAGTATATTACGTCGGCGAACGGACATTTACTCTACTTAATGAATTCACTTATGTATGGATTATACCGTCTGTTGGCGTTGGCAACCGAGTGATTGCATCGTTAATGGAGTTCATATCATTGAAGGTAAACTACGGGGCGGAGTTGATTTGGAGCTACTCTTTTACTCTTGCAAAAAACGGTGGAGCGTGAGTAACTGGATAATAATGAACAAGCGTAGTTATGGTGGAATAAAATTGACTTTGACTGTTCTTTAAATGTTACTCTTCCTTTAATACACAGTGGAAGCAATGAATTGAGTTGAATCAAGTGCCGTGAATGATGAACTTGTGACTTTGACTGTTTTCCCTATTTCTTCTTTGAACAATCATTTAAAATCCAGACTATTTAAACTGTGCTGAAAGGATTTGAGATGAACAAGTTTTGCTGCTGATGTTGTTGTTGTTTATGCTTGTGTTTATTGCTAATGAATGGTGATAATGTGGTGTGATGGAATCAGGGCACTGTTATTGTGACTACACTGAAAATTTGCATTTCTGAGTGAAAAGTTTGGGTTTTCTTCTTTGGTTTACTCTTAAAACATTGTGGATACATGTTAGATGACAATTATTAAGGTACATGTGTCCTTTGTTCACTCTCCTTCTGACTGGACTGACAATCCTTAAATAATATAATTTTGACAGTATATCTGTCTGGCACCCCAACATAATTGTAAGAGGGAAAGTGTTACAATACTAATAAAGCATACTATACAGAAACATTGGTTTGTGCAGAATTTGATCTTTTAATATCACTTAGTAGGCTACATTAAGTGATGTTATGCTTTTTCTTTAACGGTTTTCTATGGGAGGAAATCACTTAACATGTAATTAAACGCATTGCGTTCATATTCTGGGCTCATCTGCTTTGCTGTACAGTATGGTTTATTATGTTTACGGAGTTTGGTCTTTTAAAATCAGTCTTAGTACATTAAGCCACGTTAAGCATTTTAGAATGTCTCTAGCCAGGGACATTTTTATATATATATATATATATATATATATATATATATATAGGCTATATCAAAGAGCATCGTTTTTTGCTTTACGAATTTGCAGGGCAGTCTGAATCTGTGGTTTGTCTCATTTGCAAATGAATTGTGTTGCTTTAAAAATCTAATGTGAATGCAGATTACAAAGCGCTCACCAAAACCATGTGTTTTGTATTGATTTACCATCTAACGAAGTTATCATAGTTGGTTTTGAAGTCGGTGTGCCACCTACAGGCCTTTTGGGTGAAGTGTAGGTTGGTAAAGAACGTGCAAAATGGCCATAACTACATTACCCTTTTTGATAGAATAATCGTGATTAATAATCGTGATTATAATTTTGAGCAAAATAATCGTGATTATCAGTTTAACCATTATCGTGCAGCCCTACCATCAATAATTAAAGAACATATGTTATTTTTTTCCTGTCTACTCTTTTCCAATCTACAGAAGTATGCCGAATTTCTCTCCCCTTCTTCTATCCATTTGACCCTTGAGCGAATGCAAGCGCCTTTCGCCCTTTTGAACATAAATGCTGTCAAGTTTGGATTGTAAAAGTAAAAATTTTGTTCTGTCCAAATCATCAGAATGATTGTTATTACAGCATTCACTTATTTCTCTAATCAGATTGACTTTAGTTTTTTTTTTAGCAAAAGAAATAGAAAAATTACGAACTCTAAATTTCAAATATTCCCATTTACTGATATTTGAGGGAAATGAACAATCTTCAATAACATCTGCAATAAGAGATTTAATACCCTGACAGAAGGCCTCAGATCTAAGAAGACTGGCGTTAAATTTCCAATATCCCTTACTACGACGCCGTACAGTTAGAGACTTTAAATTTAAACCAATCATACAATGATCAGAATTTGGTGCAGGGGATATAAAGCAACCAGAGAGATTTTCTTTAATATGACATGAGATAAGCCAAAAATCCAATCCTGATTTACTTGTTCCATCTGGTTTTGACCAAGAATACTGACATAAATTGGGGTATAAATCTCTCCAAGGATCAAACAGACCAAATGAACAGCAAAAATGATATAATACAGGATTGTAGTGATGAGTATTAAATTTAGAAGGAAAACGGTCCAACCAGTCGTCCTGAACCATGTTAAAATCCCCTCCTAATATAACATTATCCGCAGAATATGTAAGTTTCAGGCCCCTTATCACTTCAGAAATTTCCGATAACAATTCCCTATTTTGATGATTATTATTATAACCGTATATATTTCCTATTATAATAAACAGGTCATCAATAGTAAGAACACACATAAGCCAATGACCAGTATTGCTGGTTTTGTGTGCAATTATTTTCCCAGGACAATTATGAAACAAAATTGCAACTCCCGCAGAACGATTTGTTCCGTGATCAAATAAAATTTTGTCCCCCCACTGATTAATCCAAAATTTCTCATCTAAATTACTCAAATGAGTTTCTTGTAACATAAAACAGTGTGCCTTTTTACTTTTGCAAAATAAAAAAAGAGCTTTGCGTTTTATTTTATCTCTAAGACCCCTAACATTAAAGGATGAAAAACAAAAATCAGTGTTTAAATTGAACATTTGAACAAGAACAGAGTTAATAAGAACCAATAAACCTTGCTGTGAAAGTAGTGATTTACGTCCCTAAATAGACATTAAATCGTCCTCCTTATGTCTTTTCAACGTCAGACCGCATGTCGTTTAAGTAGCAGAAATTCTTTTCCCATTGACGAAGCCATATGAACCCCTGAAATAGGCTCGATGACCTGCTTCTTTTGCCTGCTTTATCTGCGGCCACAGTAGTGCTCTAGCCTCCCTGTCCGCTGGTAAGATGTGCTCGGCGAAGCTGATGTTCAAGTCTTTGCAAACTGAAGAATTCTTCGTAAGGCGCCAGAATTCATCTCTGTAATGTCTCATGGTGAACTGGATGACCACCTGTCGGTTGTGCTCTGCCTCCTTCTTTCCCACGCGATGTACCGAATCCACCATACTCTCCAATTTTGTGGACCACTGTGGATTGATCTTCACCATGATCCCAAGTACCTCGTCCCTTGTTCTTTCTTCAGTTTTCTCTTTTAGGCCGTGGAGCTTGAGATTCCAGTGTCGTTTATATCGCTCCAGCTCCTAAACCTGCTCTTTCAGCTCCGCATTTTCTTTCGTCATCTTAGACATTTCTTTTCCAAGGTTACTGGATGCAGATTTACAGTCCTTGATCTCTTTTGCATTAAATTCCACGCCCTTTGACAGTTCTGCGATCATAACCGTGTTCTGCTTAAGCTGCATCCCAAAACACTCCATCATGGCGGTCAGGTTATTTATCGCGTCGAGATGGCGGTGTTGGAAACTTCAGGTTGGGCATCTCCATTTACTCCCTTTTTTTTTTTTTTTTTTTTTTTTGAGATACAGGGATTTTAGTAGGTGTAGATTCCATCGGTCTCCTTACACTCGCTTTTTGAGTTTCCACCATCTCTTCATTGGCAGGAGCAGCGTAGTCATGAGACAACGGGTGTACACCCAGAGAAGCATCACCTGCAGCAGCCGTTTTTGGTTTCGGCATTTTTTTTAAGTGTCACACAAAAATATCTAACAAAAACAAGTTCATCCTCTTTCTTACACCTTCAGCGGTCAAATAACTAAATAAAATAAACAAGAAGGGGAAGTAATGTGAAAATTTGGGACTAAAGATCAGAGACACAGCAAAGTATGTGTGCTCAGTTCGCCGTCTTGCCGGAACCCCCGTTTCGAGACAGTAGTGATGTCCGGTTCGTGAACGAATCGTTGTTTTGAACCGGTTCTTTTTAGTGAACTGGTCGAACCAGTTCACCAAATCAGATTGAATCGTTCGAAACAGTTTGCATCTCCAGTAAGCAAACACTAATCCACAAATGACTAAAGTTACTCACCTTTTGACGTGCCTGACACTACCTCTGGGATGTTGGTTTATTTCGAGAGTTATTCAGTTACTCCAACAGTACACACTGACTTAACCTGCTGTGAGAGAACTAATGATGATGAGCATGAGCAGCAGAGCAGCTGATATACTGAGTGAGCATGCGCGGCGTACCCAAACGTACTACACGGCCTGTCACTGTTCTCGTTCTCGAGTCAAGAATCGGTTGCAGCAGTTTTCGGATCACCAGTACACAACCGAGAACTGCTTCTTTCGGACATTTCCAGTTTGAGAACCAATGAGCTGCTGATTCTGCGGATGCGTGTACTTTTTCAAGATAATGAAAAGCACATTAGTCAATTTTTGTTGAACATCGTAAAGTGTTAATATAAAACAAACGTAAGTTTATTTATTTACAAATAAATCGTAATGTAAGAGGATCGTGGTTTCTGCACTGATAAAGACTAATTTATTAACTTTATAACTGTAAAACTTCGTTTGCACATCACTGCCTGTATGTGTGTTTGGATGCTTTAGATGCAAAACTAAATTGTAAGAAACGTTTCAGATTATAATGTTTTAGTTGACTGATTTTTTGATTACTGACTTTATGTATTTGAATGTGTTAAGTGTTTTTTCATCCCAGCCCGCGATAGACGACGTCATCGCGGATGACGTCATTACGTCGGAGCGTAAAAGAACCAGTGAACCGTTTTTTTTTTTCAACCGGCTTATTGAAACGAACTGTCTGAAAGAACCAGTTCGCGGAAAAGAACCGAACTTCCCATCACTATGAGACAGTGGCTCGGAGAGCTTATCAAACGGCCAGAGTCACGTGATTTTAGTAAACAAGGCCTTGTTACGTCATAACGGTTTCAAAAGGTGCGTCCCAATTTGTGTACTTATGCACTATTCTATGACATTAAAGGTGCAGTATGTAAGAATTCTGTCCGCTAGAGGTCGCTAGAGGCCTATTCAAAACAAAGGCATAGCTTGATGATGCCAAGTCCTCACATGTCCCGGAGCCTTGGTTAAAATTGCATTTTTCTCATGATTTACAAATAGTTGAAAACATTTGGTTTATTGTAAGTACTCAAGTGAACAGAATATATAACACTGGCCTAGTGGTTTTTGGATATTTTACTGCAAACTTCTTACATATTGCACCTTTAAGTACAAATAGTGTGAGTAGTGCGTTCACACAGAAAATTCCAAAAAGAAAAAGTGCACTTTAAATATCCGGATGATGCACTAAATTAACGGAAAAAACAAAAGCCGTTTCTCAATATGCGATCTTGTCTGTTCTTGTGGATTTCTGAAACATCATCAGTGGCTGCCCAAGTACTGTTCCAATTCAAAGTTCACATATCTAGCCAAGTACAGTTAAAATCCCTGGATGTATTCTTGATCCACCCCTTTTATCGAGGATGCATCGATCGAGAGGTGACTTGTGCGGACTTGAGACAGCCAGGTATCCCAGAATCCATTGCGCGGTAACCAGCAAGCGTCAGTAGTAAAGGAGAAAACGTACTCTGTACGTAACCTTGGTTCCCTTAGATACGGAACGGAGTACTGCGTCGCCTGCCTTTTTAGGCAAGACCCAATGGGGAAACTCCTGTTTTCACCGGTTCTGAAGCCATTTTTAATCATGCAGTGAAACTGCACGACCATTGGTTCATAGAGTTTAAGAAAACCAACCAATGGCGGTGCGGCAGGGCGAGCGAGCCCGCCAAAATGGGCGGGGTCTCGGGCTATATAAGTGGCCGTCTCAGGCTATATAAGCGGCAAACTGATTTAATTCGATGAAGCGACGGCATGAGGCGTCCTACGAATAAGCACGGCAAATTATGCAGTACTCCGTTCCGTATCTAAGGGAACCGAGGTTACGTTAGTAACCGAGTACGTTCCCTTTCGATACTACACTACGTACTGCGTTGTCTGCCTTTTTAGGCAAGACGCAATGGGGATTATACAATCACGCCCTGCTATGAAGGGGGAACGACAGAGCATCCGAGCGGAGCACTGAGGAGGGCTCGCACGGATGCACATAGCATTACATATACCGGAAGATAGGGGACTTGAGGATACTATAGTCGTCCTTCTGTTCCTATGTATTCTAGGAGCTTCCTTGAGGCCTAGAGCATATATAGGGAAAGGGAAAAAATGTTATTACCCGGACTTTGGTCAGGGCCATAAACAAGTACTCATAAGCTGATCACATTAGTGAGGCTTATGCAGAGAGAACCTGCATCTGTAATGCGGGGACGTCTAGATTACAAAATCTTTCAAAGGTGGACAGCGAGGCCCAGCCGGCTGCCTCACAAATTTCCGCAATGGACACGCCAGTGGACCATGCCCAAGAAGAGGCCATGCCCCTCGTGGAGTGTGCTCTAACACCTATGGGGCATTGTAGGCCCAAAGATGAGTAAGCGAGCGCTATAGCATCGACTATCCATCTGGATAACCTGGGCTTTGTGACCGGAAGACCTTTCGTACGACCACCGAAGCAGACAAAGAGTTGTTCTGACTGACGAAAAGAGGTGAAACGATCGATGTAAGTCCTCAGGGCCCTGACTGGACAGAGTAGGTTCAACTCCTGATCATCCTGGGAAGGAGGAGGTGCAGAGAGAATGACCATTTGTGCCCTAAAGGGTGTGGATAGGACTTCAGGGACCTATCCATGTCTCGGTTTCAGGACAACTTTAGAGTTGTTAGGCCCGAGCTCAAGACAGAAGGGGCTCACGGAGAGTGCCTGTAAATCTCTGACTCACTTTACCGATGCTAAGGCTAGCAATAAGGCGGTTTTTAGCGTTGAGGACATAAGTCTTCAGTCTGGAGCGGTTCAAAGGGAGGGACCTTAAGGCCCTTGAGAACCACAGACGGTTCCCATGTGGGAACTGTGCGGGGGCGGGGGCGGGGAGGGTTCGGCCTCCTAGCCCCTTTTAGGAAACGAACAAGGTTGTTTTTCCCTATCGACTGTCCCACTACGGGAGCATGGGAGGCCACTATGGCTGCGACATAGACTTTAAGGGTAGAGGGAGAACAGCCCCTATCCATTAAGTTCTGAAGGAAAGACAATATCAAAGATATGTCACAAGTAAATGGGTCCTTGTCCCGGGCTGTACACCACGCAGAAAAGACTGACCATTTTAGGGAGTGCAGACGTCTCGTTGACGGAGCTCTGGCTTGTGAGATAGTGTTCAGGACATCTTCAGGGAGGTCTAAAGGCTCCTGTCTAGAAGCCATACATGGAGATCCCACACCACAGCTTTTGGGTGCCAAATCGTCCCTCCCGCTTGGGAGAGGATGTCTCGTCTTAGGGGAATTGGCCATGGCTCCATGGATGCAAGCTGAGACAGGTCCGAGAACCATGGTTGGCTCCTCCATAGGGGAGCCACCAGGAGGACTTTGTGGGCACCTTCCCTGATTCGTCTGATAACCTGGGGAATCAGAGCGACCGGGGGAAAAGCGTACAGAAGGAGGCTGGGCCAGTCGTGGGCCAGCGCATCCTTGGTCTTTGAAAAATAAATTGGGCAATGAAAGTTGTCTTCTAAGGCGAAGAGGTCGACCTCTGCCTTCCCGAAGACATCCCAAATTTTCTGAACCGCGAGGGGGTGGAGCGACCATTCCTCCAAGGGAAGGTTGCTCCTGGACATCACGTCTGCCCCTTTGTTCAGTATTCCCTGAATATGCGCTGCGCTGAGTGAGAGCAGGCTGTGCTGGGCCCACTCTATGATGGATCTCGCTAGAGTGAAGAAGGGCTTGGATGAGAGCCCTCCCTGGCGATTTATGAAGGACACCACTGTCATATTCTCTGATCTGACCAGGACGTGGTGTCTTGCCAAGAGAGGGAGGAAGGATTGGAGAGCTAGATACACCGCCATCATTTCCAGGCGGTTGATATGAAGCTCGCTCTATTGGCTCGTCCAAGCACCGAAGGCTGGGTGACCGTCGCACAGAGCTCCCCAGCCCATTTTGGAAGCGTCTGTGTAAAACGACTTTCCTCTTGCACATCGTCCCTATAGCCACACCCTGTTCGAACCAGCAGGGGTTCATCGAAGGAGCCAGGGTTGGAACACACGCCTGGTTCACTTTGAGCGAGCAGCGACCATGCTGCCAGGCTTGGGGCGGGACCCGCGGTTTCAGCCAGAACTGTAGTGGGCGCATATGAAGCAGGCCCAACTGCAGGGCTGGTGATGCTGAGCCCATGAGACCTAGCATCCTCTGAAACGTTCTGAGCGGCAGAGAGGATCCGGGAGTGAAAGTTTTCACGAGCTGCTGAATGGCCAGGGATCGCTCTGGTGAGACCACGGCTCTCATGCAGGTTGAGTTGAGAATAATCCCCAGGAACTGGGAGATAAAGAGCTCTTTGGAAAATTGACCCTGAGCCCCAAGCACTCTTAAGTGGCTGAGGAGAAGGGATCTGTGTGCCACTAGCTCCGCCTCCAACTGGGCCAGGACGAGCCAGTCGTCGAGGTAGAGTATGCGTGTGCCCATCTGCCTCAGAGGGGAGAGGGCCGCGTCCATGCACTTCGTAAAAGTGCGGGGAGCCAGAGACAGCCTGAACGGAAGGACCGTGTATTGATACGCCACCCCTTTGAAGACGAATCTCAAGAATCGTCTTTGATGGGTGGCTATCTGGATGTGAAAGTAAGCATTCTTCAGATCCAGGGAAAAGAACCAGTCTCCTGGGTGAATTTGCGAGAAGATCTGTTTCAAAGTTAGATTCAGATATGAGGTCGAGGATGGGTCTGAGACCGCCATCCTTTTTGGGAATAAGTATCCGCTGTAGAAGCCTGATTCGCTCAGAGCCGGGGGAACCACTTCTATGGCTCCTTTTGCCAGCATAGTGTTCAGTTCGGAGCGTTGGACGTCCCTGCTCTCTACTGAGGTATGGACCACTCCGTTGAATAATGGGGCCCACTGAGCGAACTGTAGTACATAACCTCGGAGGAACTGTGGTGCACATAAGGTGTGGAAGCGAAAAATTGCTCTCTTTTTGAGAATGTTTGTTTTTTATTATGTCCACTATAACAGCGGTGCACTGCCAGGGTGTTTGAGGCATGAATGAGGCATTTTGGAGGGTGGTCCGGCCGCGGCAGGACTTAGCCTCCTCCTTCTTTATCTGGGTGTCAGGCCGACTTCTGAGGCGCGGGCTCCAGCACTATTTTGGGCCGGGGTCCCTGTCGCTTCGGAGGGGGGTGGTGCCTAGCAGAACATGAGCGCTGTCTGTGCTCAGGCCATGGTGCGGGCTGAGTAGCAGATGGCGCAGATTTAGGAGGCTGCTGTGCTGGCGCAGGCTTTGGGCGGCTTGAAGTGGAGGAGCTGGAGCACTTTGGCAGGAAGTGTTGCATTGCCTGGGACGACTTCTGTGCCGCTGTGAAGCGTTCAGCAAACCCATCGACTGCAGGGCCGAAGAGACCAGACCTTCGGGATCAACGAAGAGATGTGATCTGAGATGTGATCTGAAGGAGAATAAATTAGTTTGCCAAGCGAGACAGCCGCTTATATAGCCTGAGACCCTGCCCATTTTGGCGGGCTCGTTTTCTTAAACTCCACGAACTAATGGTCGTGCAATTTCACTGCGTGATTAAAAAAGGCTTCAGAATCTGTGAAAACAGGAGTTTCCCAGTTGCGTCTTGCCTAAAAAGGCAGACGATGCAGTACGTAGTGTAGTATCGAAAGGGAATCCATGTAATTTAAACATATTACTGTTTTCGTGTCATGATATGTATTTTTTTTTTTAATGTTTTTCAGGCGATAATGTACTGGTTTAAAGCTCAAATCTGTGGTTTATTGATAAAGATAGATCAAATTTTCAAATAGGCGCTGAGGTTTTCGGAGTTGTCAGATCCAAGCGATCACCGGGCGCTCATGTACCCTGCCGAGAAAAGCCTTACCTCGGCTAATCCTTCTGACGTTTGCCGCTGGCTCTGATGTCTTTGTAGTGGTTAAACATGACATAATTTGTCTTTTGTATATCTAACGGAGCGATCTTTGGTCTCATGAATCTATAATTTGTTCCCTGGCAAATCGTTTTGGCTGAGGGCAAAGTGACGTTTCATAACTTTATATAAGGCTATTTCAATTTACCATTGTCACAAGCGCTGACTTGTACGTTTGACTGAATTGTTTGCTTTATTTGCTTTTTATACCTTTTACTTATACTTTTATAATGGCTATTATCATTAAAACCGACATTTAACAAAAAGAGACAGGGTTGTGTTTTATGTTACATTTCATTACATTACAGCGGAAGATAATCAGAGTATGCACATATTGCCTAAACCACATATTAATATGTTTAATTTTTTTTTTTTTTTTTTTTTAAATGTAAACAGGCAGGGTTGCAGTGTTTTATATTTCGTTTTGTTATAAATACTATACATGCAGTGAAGATAATCATGCCTAAACCACATTTGTGAGGCTATTATGTTTAAGATTTTTTAAAATGAGAACGAAAAGAGTGGTGTTATATCACTTATTTCATTTTATTGTTGAAATAAAATATAAAATATACATACAGAGATAGCCAGAGCGAGCTGAGTGACGCTATCAAGTACGCTGCTGTACCATTTGCAGAATCACCGGACTTGCCTCCTCCCGTCCTCGGGAGTCCTTTCTTCTGAGTCGAACTTGCCAAGTTCGAACTACCAAGGACGCAAGTCCGACTTTTGCGTACTTGGTATTGAGAAACGCCTAAAGTGTGGAATGTTGGACACTTTATGCACTCAGCTGTCGCAGCTTTAATTACGTTGTGGAGGGGGAGGAGGGATCAGACTTCGATGTTTAATGACAAAATAAATGTATAAAATTCACACACTACATGGATGAGTACATAGTGCATAAGTACATAGTGTATAAGTGTATAGTGCGTCATTTGGGGTGCAACTCAAATGTTTTGAAATTTCAATGGTTCGCCACTGGGGGGCGATCTCTGTGAACCCATGAATCATGCAGATACACTTTCAGGGGCTGTGCAGTTCGGAGTGCATGAAAGTGGTGGGGCTTTGGAGTGGAGGGTTGCCAGGTCTGCGCAACAAAACTATCCCAAAAGTAGCGTAATCACAGCACAAGTGTAAAAGTATCCCAATCCCAGACGTGGCAACAATGAGCCGAGCGTCGTTACATGGCTAGTGGCTGTGTGACAAACAGCTGACAGTTGACGTTTGTGGGTGCATTTTAAAGTTTTCACTGCTGGCGACGACGGGACACTGGACCATATAAACAGGTAAAATATGAATGGTTAAACTATGTAATGTTAGTTTTATATCGTTAGCAACTATTACTTAACCTTGTTTGGTTTTTTATGTTAAATGAAAGGTTAACTGTGAAAATATATACATTCATATTTATACATTTACTCTGTATTTAAGCTGTATTTGAGTCTAAATTTAAGTACAGTACTTCAGGATTTTATTCAACTGCACTCCATCTCAGAGACAAATATAGTATTTATGAAAAACTGACGTTTTGGACATCATGGATATTACAGTTTGATTTAGATATTACATATTGGTGAAAATACACTATAACACTATATGAAAGAAACATTAAAAATGTTTAGTCCCAGACTAAAATTCATGTTTCAGTTGTTTTAACTAAAAGAAACTTGCACTGACATATCTTAAAATATACCTGCTGAGCATGACTATTTGTAACAGGCAAGACAATTTTAAAGCTATGATGACCAAGACAAAATTTGAATGGACCATAGATCTGTTTTGTATGTTCAAATATTTTATGGTTTGATTTGAGTTTGAGAGCCTAATTTCTTTTATTCTTTCCCCTTTCTGAAAATATCTGTTACATGGCAGCCGTCGATTGAGTCAGCCCTGCAAACCTGTTGGTAGACACACAGTGGAAATATGCGCTCATCCCAGTTGATGTCCCACTGGCAGAGAGGCCTTACCAGGGTCTCTGAAGCCCATCCAGGTCCAGCAGCTCCACCTGGGTCTCCCTGCTCAGCTGAATGAAAGTGTACACAAATATGTTTTGTTCTGTTTTATGTACTGTTAATTGAAAATGTTATGTTGTTTTTCTGATGTTAAACCTAAGTTCTGTTGTAAAAGTTACTTTAAGTAATGTAGCTATAAAACGATATATTTTAATGTAAAAACATTTAATGTACATTATGAAAAATGATTGTATATTTTGTATATGTATAATGTTTCATGTAAAATTATAAGTTGCATAAAAGAAATAAACAACGAACAGAACAATCTTTTATTTACACATGTGAACATTTTTAACAGAAATTACTCCAGATCATTTACAAATAAATTACATTACAAATATAATGTATACAACTTATGCATTTCATTTTTAACTTACATCACAAAAATAAGCTGTACAGAAATTAGGCTGTTTCATTGACAAAGTGACGTTTAAATAATATTTATATCGACACATTTTAATGTACCCATTTTATGCACTGTATTCTGTTCTTGAGAAAACTGAAAAAAGCGGCCTTTGAAGTGCGATTGCGTCACCGCGGCGCGAGGAGGGCTGACGTAATTCGAAAGCGACTTAAAATGCACCCTCTCCGTTTCCCCGTGGAATGAAGCGTCCATCTCAAGACACTTCGCGGTCTACCCTATCTCTATGAGGCGCTGGACTGGACAAAAGCAATGCGAACGCCGCGAGCGAGCGACACTGCGCGAGAGAGATCGAGTGTGTCCGAGAGCGAGCGACACTGCGGGAGAGAGACTGAGTGTGTCGGAGCATTAGTACATTAGTAAACATTGATCAGATTATATGCAGTCATTAAAACAATTCTAATGTAGGAGTGGAATTTGGGAACCAATATTACAGTTTCAAAACTGGGATAAAAGTTTAATAGAACACAACAGCCATTTACTGTAATTCTACCATTTCAATACCGTTTTACATTTGCAGCAATGGTTACAGCTATAATTCTACAATATAAAAATTAATACATTACATTAAATTGCACAGTCCAATGAGAAGAACTAGTGTGTCAATAAACCTTAAGAGACCACTAAAAATGTTACACCAACTTTGAATAGATCTGGCAAGAGGTCTCTGATGAAACTGGTCATGCCCAGGTCTGAGAAGAAAACTTTTTTTTTTTTTTTTTTTTGGTTAGTAAATATAGCACATGACAAAAGAGTTATCATTAACACTGCACATGGCTGTTGTGTTCTTTCTATTAAACTTTTATCCCAGTTTTGAAACTGTAATATTGGTCCCCAAATTCCATTCCTACATTAGAATTGTTTTAATGACTGCATATAATCTGATCAATGTTTACTAATGTACTAATTTACTAATGCTCGGACACACTCGGTCTCTCTCGTGCAGTGTCGCTCGCTCGCGGCGTTCGCTTCGCTTTTGTCCAGTCCGGCGCCTCATATATCCCACAATTCATTGCGCGCCGGTGACGACAGGAGTTCTATGTGAATTCACATAAATGTAAGTAATTCCCCATGTTCAACAATATGTAACATCTAAATCAAACTGTAATATCCATGATGTCCAAAATGTCAGTTTTTCATAAATACAATATTTGTCTCTGAGATGGAGTGCAGTTGAATAATATCCTAAAGTGCTGTACTTTAAATTTAGACTTAAATACAGCTTAAATACAGAGTAAATATATAAATATGAATGTGTATATTTTCACAGTTACCGTTTAATTTAACACAAAAAACAAACAAGGTTAACTAATAGTTGCTAACGATATAAAACTAATATTACATAGTTTAACCATACATATTTTACCTGTTCATATGGTCCAGTGTCCCGTCGTCGCCGGCAATGAAAACTTTAAAATGCACACACAAATGTCAACTAGCCATGTTACGACGCTCGGCTCATTGTTGCCACGTCTGGGATTGGGATACTTTTACACTTGTGCTGTGATTACGCTACTTTTGGGATGGTTTTGTTGCGCAGACCTGGCAACCCTCCACTCCAAAGCCCCACCCCTTTCATGCACTCTGAAGTGTGCAACCCCTGAATTGGGACACAGCTACTGAGAGAGTATGAGGTCTCTGCGGAACAAAAGTGGGCGTTTCTGTATTTGTGGGTGTTATCAAACTGGTGGGTGTTTATATATCATGCAATGAAAATGAAATAATATTCGCTCCGCTGTGGGCGCGGCTTTATTGAAATACGAACAAATGAATGGAATGGAAGTTGTTGTTTTATCTTCGGATCACAACATGTTTGATAGATTATTTCGATAAGGTAATACAGCCGAATGGACATGCGCCCCATTTACATGTTCAACTGTTCATGATCTTTACATAATAGGCTAAAATGATCAGCTTTGCACATGCTTTTATTAGAAAGCTTTTATCATGGTTTTATGTCATCATTTTTGTTGTCTAGCCTAACGTTAGGGATACAAAAAACTAATCAAGCACATATTTCTGTTTTTCCTCATTGTTTGTCGCATCTTTTGAAGTTGTAAACTGTGTCCCTGTAATTGTTTATTTTGCAGCATCGTGACTTTCACAAGAATGACTGAAATAAAATTCAGTTTTAATAAAGATTTTAAAATGTTCTCTGACGTTATTTTGTGTTCACTCTTGTCAGTTTTCAACCACTTGGGTCATGCTGACACAACATATTTAGTCTATTAGGCTATCTAAGTGATGTGACTAATAATTTTTCATAATTACTTAAGACAGGATTCATTCTATGAATGTAGTGCTGTAAAAGTAAGAAACATATTTAACAAAGTATTTACACAAATACAAGAACTACAAAAGTTGAATACATTGTTCTGAGCAGCTGAGTGATTTTTTTTTTTTCTTTACAGGTATTTTCCTATGTGTTAAAATGCAAATCAAGAGAGACCAGAAAATAGTACAAGTGCCTTAAACAGACATTTACATTTATTTTTTTTTAAATCCCTCATTTTATTCATTGGATGAACCAAAACAATAATGCATTTCACACTATAAGCTTTATCAGAGTGCGTGTTCTCTGACATGCAAGACATAAATCAACAACAACAAAAGCTTAAAAAAATTAAACTACCCCCTGTTAGGACAGCTTCTGCAAACTACAAAATGAAGTTATGAAAAAATGGCATAAATTCACATTTTAAAGTGAATGTGCATAATGACATCAATAACTAAAAAAAAAATGACATAAAAAAAAAAAAAAAAACTTTTAGTAGTCCAAGTCAAGTGAAGACACATTTATTTTTTGAATGCTTTATATAATATAGATTATTTCAAATTAGCTTTACAGTGATCAGGAAAATAATGATTCAGTGATGCAAACAGAGAACAATTCTGTTGTAAAGCAGCCCTAAAAAGACAAAAGTGTTATTCAACTGAAGTCAGTTCAGTGATGCAGTTCCATTGTTAGTTTAGTTTGACTATATAGCAGCTCTGCATCATCCAGCTAAGTTCATTTCTCATCAAACAGTGTCAGTGCAGTCCACAAAAAATGAATACATAAATAATAATAAAAAAAATAATTAGTTGAAAAAAATAGCTTTTAGTGTAAATATTAGTCAGATTATTTAGATAGCCTAATGGCCAAAATAGCCGAAATGTGTTGAGTCAGCATGACCCAAGTGCATGAAAACTGACAAGAGTGAACACAAAATAACGTCGGATAACATATAAAAAATATTAAAACTTGCAGTTAGCTACATCTGAATTTTATTTCAGTCATTCTTGTGAAAGTCAAGATGCTGCAAAATAAACAATTAGAGCGAATGCAGGTAAAGTGGGCCGTTTAAGTTTGATTGCACTGTGCTTAATGGGTTTACACTTTCAGAGCATGACAATGGTCTTTAATTAAAGAGACACTATTTCTTTAAATGATTAAAATAGTTTTGGTTGATGCACATTGACCACACCTCAAAGGTGGACACCCTCATGGTTAAAGGTCGAAAACCCTCTGACATAAGATTTTATTTTCTAAATTATAAGGTTGCTCACTAAATGTAAACAAATATTATTGTGACAGTTCCTATTTTGTTTGTTACTACAGTTAACAGAAATAAAATGCAAAGAATAAAATGTATAAAAATTTGTTAGTTTTCTTGTAAAGTATTTAAATATTGCTGGCCCACTTTGGCTGAATGTGTTGGATAAAGTGGGCCAGTGGGATTCAGGTAAAGTGGGCAACATTTAAACTTCAGTAATTATATTCAAATTCATTAAATAAACTGACATTCATTGATTATTTTATAGTTAACATGTATAATCTAGTTTTTAGAAAACAGAAGTGAGTGTGCCATTAGGAAAATTCAAGTCAAGAGATGGAAGAAAGCAAAGAAAGAGCATAAAAATAAGATGAGGCATTGTGGAGTGAAGAAAGGATGAGAGAAGCAAAATGTAGATGCAGAATATACCATTTTAAAATATGGACACAATTTAAGTTCATTTAAAAGTGTTTAGAGAAAACATAGACAGAAAAAAAAAGTTTTACAATATGGTTACCATATTAAATGTTTCTCGTATTCATTTTCTGTTAGCCTATTTGTTGTTGCATGCATAGTCCCATTTTTAATATGTTGTAGAGTTCATTGTCATCCATATTCTGATTTCTGAATATTGTGATATTCAGATTTCATCAAATTTAATGTCAACACAACATTTTCTATCAATTGTTTTGAATTTTACACATGCATTGAGTGAACTGATGAGTTTTACTCATAGCCTAGGGTTGTATGCTTTTAGGTTTGTTAAATATGTTGTTGAATATGTTTGTTTGATAATATGTGTTCATAAATCATGTGTTTTTAATTAATATACAGGATAATTTTTTTGATAAATCATTGATGGCTCACTTTACCAGACCAGCTGGCCCACTTTACCTGAAAAGAAATTTATTTGGAGAGCATGACCTCAGAATGTTTATTGGTATATACCTCGCAAATGGCACATTATATTAACTGTATTCAAATTGAAATATTATAGCAGGAGCCTAAAATTAACCAAAGTAATATAGAAAAGAAAAGGAAAAAAACATTTAGGTATTTAAATTACACGTTTAACAAAAAGTGGTCCACTTTGCCTGCATTCACCCTACAGGGACACAGTTTAGCTACAACTTCAAAATATGCGGTAAACAACGAGGAAAAACAGAAATATGTGCTCAGTTAGTTTTTTGTATTCCTAACTTTAGGCTAGACAGCAAAAACGATGACATAAAACCATGATAAAAGCTTTCTAATAAAAGCACGTGCAAAGCCGATCATTTTAGCCTATTATGTAAAGATTATGAACAGAACATGTAAATGGGGCTCGTGTCCATTCGGCTGTATTACCTTATCGAAATAATCTATCAAACATGTTGTGATCCGAAGATAAAACAACAACTTCAATTCCATTCGTTTGTTCGTATTTCAATAAAACCGCACCCACAGCGAAGCGAATATTCATGTATAGTGAATATTCACGTATAGTTATTAATAGTTATTAATTTAGTTATTTTATCTATATCAGCAGTGGAGTAAACAGTGATGTCATCATCCAGCTCAGTTCAGTTCGCATACAATGGTGTCAATGCAGGCAGATCAAAACACTGTTTAATATTAAATGTCAAGTGTCCCCAACTAAGCAAGCCAAAGGCGACAGCAGCAAGGAACCCAAACTCCAACAGGTGACATCAGGTGTGCAGAGTGATGTTAACATTTAAGCTAGCTGGTGTGAGAAAATGGCACTATCAAAGAGTCTAAAGAGGAAAGTTGACAGCGAAAATAGTGCATACAAAGAAGAATGGAAAGACAACTATGCGTTCATCCTACCTAGTTTTGTGAATGCAAAGCCAGTGTGTCTTATCTGCAACGACGTTGTCGCTGTTTTCAAAGAATATCACACCGACACCGGACGCGAGCGACGTGACGCTACAAAAGATAATAGAACCCATTATAATGATATTGTCTACACTGGATGCGGTGCGGCAGGACGTGACACAACACATTCCTGACAGTAAACAGATTCCCTGTTCTATTTCTGACGTAGTTCAAGTGCTTTGCAATAATCGCTTTGTCGCGTTCAGTGTAGACACGGTGATAATAGACGGCACCACCAGACAAAGATCTATTTTAGAACCAGCCGCTATTAAAATAACCTGGCTGCGGACGCATGTCAGATATTATTGCCGGCGGGCCAGTTTTGGCCCGCGGTCCACCTGTTACTGTCCACTGGCCTACAATATCACCAAGGCTTGCCCCGATCAACCTGAGGGGGGCGCTATAGCGGTCAAAATTACAAAATGGCCCATAACTCCTGAACAGTTAGGCCTAGGCTCAAGTGTCTTATATTGTTTGAATCCTTGGCTCAATGTGGACAAGATGCATGATGCAAGATGCAGATTCTCTCGTCACAAACTTTTCGGGTATTTTGGATTTTTTGTAAAACCTACTTTTACGAACTAGTCCTAGGTTTTTCGCCCCATTGGAACCAAACCAGTGCAGAAAGATTCTCTGGAGTCTGAATATCAGAAGTTGTCACAAAAAGTTGAAATTTTGATTCATGGTCGTTAAGGTGCATCAAAACGTTCGAAGTGGGTGGAGCCACTTTTACCAAAATGGCTATAACTCGATATTTTCACCAAACTCGGTACACATATATGGGCTCAATCTTTGGTCACAGTAAAAAAATCACCATGATTAGACACTTTGTGGTGCTATAACAGGAAAAAAACAAAAACAGCTATAACCAACCAACCATTAGTCCCCTCAGTGGCGCCTGCAGCGCACTGTGCGTACCATGAGAGAGTGCTAAATAATGCCATTTTGATTTTTTACATAATTTTCAAATTGATTATTAAAATCTTTCTGCATACACTCATGACATATTAAAAAGCAAGAGAGAATGAGAATAAATAAAGGTGTGCATTTGTGTGTTGTAAAGACCAATGTGTGTATGTGCGCATGGGCGTAAGTGAAAAGAAATCTGATTGGCTAGTTTAGCTTCTTCGCTTTTTTCACACATGAAAAATGGCAATACAGAGAGTTAATGTTTAAAACAGGCTCAAAATGAGTAAACGCTCTCTAACCGTGCGTTCACACCTCCCGGCGAAAGCAGCGTGGCGCATCTTGGACGGTGAGAGCGTCGAGGACAGTTGAAGTCAGGTCAACTTTATGGTAATGAGCTATGACGCGGTTCAGCGGCAACCAATCGGAATGTAGAGGTCCTCGCTTGAGAGGATTCCGATTGGTTGCCACAACTTGTCATTTACTTCAACCCTCCCTCCGGAGGCAGTTTGAATGCACAGTACAGAGTTGTTGGCAGCGCAGCCAAGGCGAATTTTGACACTCTCGCCGGTCTCGGGCTATATAAGCGGCCGTCTCGCCTTGGCAAACTGATTCATTCTCATCAGCGACGCAGATCACATCTCTTCGTTGATCCCGAGACTTGAAGCCACCTTCTGTTTGGCTTCTGTTTGGTATTAAATGTCATTGTATGTTTTTCTGAAAGTTGAATAAAAAAATACACTTCTGGATAGGGATGGTGATTTTTATGAATGGTCATTTTTAATGTTATCGTTATCGATCCGATAAGAAAATTAGGACGATATATATAAAAGGCGATAAATACTGTATTATTTCCTTCAGCTGAGACAATTCAGACGTGCACTGTTCGCCTTGATGGTTTTGAATTGTTTGATACAGTTAAGTGCAGCATATGTAGCACAAATCTGTCATATAGGCTACATAAAATTATAACGAGAACACGGCTGTAAAAGAATGTTGTGAATTTTTTGTGTGCCCGTGTTTCAGCGCATTGTTGCGGAAAGAGCGCACTGAGTTACACCTTCATGACTAGCACAATCAAGTTTGCTTGTGCATTCGCAGCCTTTTGTGCCATTAATATTATGATTGGTTCGTGGAGTTTAAGAAAACACACCAATGACGGCGCGCAAGCCAATGGCGAGCGAGCCCGCTCGATCCCGCCAAAATGGGCGGGGTCTCGGGCTATATAAGCGGCCGTCTCGCCTTGGCAAACTGATTCATTCTCCTTCAGTGACGCAGATCACATCTCTTCGTTGATCCCGAGACTTGAAGCCGCCTTCTTCCTGCAAGCAGCTGGAATTCACCACTGATCAGCTCGCCGCTCTGCAGCAGCAAGTTGAGCTCGCCTCTCCTCTGCTCACCGCTCTCAAGCAGCTCGCCGCTCTCGAGCATCTTTACTTTCACTTTCAGCTCGCCACTCTGCCAGCTCGCCGCTCCCTGTGCAGCCCTGATCAGCGTGCCACCTCGTCAGCAGCTGGATCAGTTCGCCGCTCTCAAGCAGCCTGGTCAGCGCTACGCACAGGAGCCGCCCACAGCGCTGAGCGTGTGCTTACGCTGTTCTTCCTTCTGTGGCTGTAGTTGGAAGCTAAAAGAGAATTTTTCATTGAGCAAATTTCCTGCGGCGTTGTTTCAAATGTCGCGCCACGATTGTGGCACGTGCAGAGCCCCTCTGCACGCTGATGACGGGCACAGTGAGTGCGTGCGATGTCTGGGCAAGTCCCACGCAGAAGCCGCGCTCACTGAATCGACCTACTCTTATTGTGAGAGTATGACTCTTGCCTCTTTGCACTCGTGGATAGCATTTTTTTTCAGAACGTGAATCCGCCCCTCGCGCCCTCCCATTTTCTTCCTCCCAGGAGCCTGTGAGGAAAAAACAGCGGGGCAGAGGATCTCAGCGCTCAGATGCCTCACTTAGTTTTCCCATAGCCCCGTTCAGTTCCGGGCGCTCGAAAAAAATGTGTTTTCTGCCTGCACAGAGCCTGTTCAAACGCTCTGGCAGCGCACCGCTGTTATAGTGGACATAATAAAAAACAAACATTCTCAAAAAGAGAATGTCACGTCCTACGCTCCGAACTGAACACTATGCTGGCAAAAGGAGCCATAGAAATGGTTCCCCTGGCACTGAGCAAATCAGGCTTCTACAGCCGATACTTCCTCATTCCCAAAAAGGATGGCGGTCTCAGACCCATCCTCGACCTCAGATCTGAATCGGGCGCTAATAAAACGCTCGTTCAAAATGATCACTTTGAAACAGATCTTCTCGCAGATTCGCCCAGGCGACTGGTTCTTTTCCCTCAATCTAAAGCATGCTTACTTTCACATCCAGATAGCCCCCCATCACAGACGATTCTTGAGATTCGCCTTCGAAGGGGTGGCGTATCAATACACGGTCCTTCCGTTCGAGCTGTCTCTGGCTCCCCGCACTTTTACGAAGTGCATGGATGTGGCCCTCTCCCCTCTGAGGCAGATGGGCATACGCATACTCAACTACCACAATTGACTGGCTCGTCCTGGCCCAGTCGGAGGCGGAGCTAGTGGCACACAGGTCCCTTCTCCTCAGCCACTTGGAGTGCTTGGGGCTCAGGGTCAATTTTCCAAAGAGCTCTTTATCTCCCAGCCAACGTATCTCTTTCCTGGGGATTATTCTCGACTCGACCTGCATGAGGGCCGTAGTCTCGCCAGAGCGATCCCTGGCCATTCAACAGCTCACAAAAACGTTCACGCCCGGATCCTCTCTGCCGCTCAGAATGTTTCAGAGGATGCTAGGTCTCATGGGCTCAGCATCACCAGCCCTGCAGTTGGGCCTACTTCATATGCTCCCACTACAGTTCTGGCTGAAACCGCGGGTCCCGCCCCAAGCCTGGCAGCATGGTCGCTGCTCGCTCAAAGTGAATCAGGCGTGCGTTGCAACCCTGGCTCCTTGGATAAACCCCTGCTGGTTCGAGCAGGGTGTGGCTATAAGGACGATGTGCAAGAGGAAACTCGCTTTCACAGACGCTACCAAAATGGGCTGGGGAGCTCTGTGTGAAGGTCACCCAGCCTTTGGTGCTTGGAGGAGCCAAGAAAGCGAGCTTCATATCAACCGCCTGAAAATGATGGCGGTGTATCTAGCGCTCCAATCTTTCCTCCCTCTCTTGGCGGGACACCACGTCCTGGTCAGATCAGACAATATGACAGTGACAGTGGTGTCCTTCATAAATTGCCAGGGCGGGCTCTCATCCAAGCCCCTTTTCACTTTAGCAAGATCCATCCTAGAGTGGGCCCAGCGCAGCCTGCTCTCACTCAGAGCAGGGCATGTTCAGGGCATACTGAACAAAGGGGTCGGACATGTTGTCCCGGCACAACCTTCCCTTGGAGGAATGGTCGCTCCACCCTCTCGCGGTTCAGGAAATTTGGGATGTCTTCAGGAAGGCAGAGGTCGACCTCTTCGCCTCAGAAGACAACTTTCGTTGCCCAATTTACTTTTCAAAGACCAAGGATGCGCTGGCCCACGGCTGGCCCAGCCTCCTCTTGTACGGTTTCCCCCGGTTCGCTCTGATTCCCCAGGTTATCAGACGAATCAGGGAAGGTGCCCACAAAGTCCTCCTGGTGGCTCCCCTATGGAGGAGCCAACCATGGTTCTCAGACCTGTCTCAGCTGTCGCCCATGGAGCCATGGCCAATTCCCCTGAGATGAGACATCCTCTCCCAAGCGGGAGGGATGATTTTGCACCCAAAACCCGAGCTGTGGGATCTCCATGTATGGCTTCTAGACGGGAGCCTTCAGACCTCCCTGAAGATGACCTGAGCACTATCCCACAAGCCAGAGCTCCGTCAACAAGACGTCTCTACTCCCTAAAATGGTCAGTCTTTTCTGCCTGGTGTACAGCCAGGGACGAAGACCCATTTACTTGTGACATATCTCTGATATTGTCTTTCCTTCAGGACTTAATGGATAGGGGCCGTACTCCCTCTACCCTTAAAGTCTATGTCGCAGCTATAGCGGTCTCCCATGCTCCCGTAGCAGGACAGTCGATAGGAAGGAACAACCTTGTTGTTCGCTTCCTAAAAGGGGCTAGGAGGCTGAACCCTCCCCGCCCCCGCAGACTGTCGACTTATGTCCTCTAACGCTAAAAACTGCCTTATTGCTAGCCTTAACATCGGTGAAGCAAGTGGGAGATTTACAGGCGCCCTCCGTGAGCTCCTCCTGTCTTGAGTTCGGGCCTAACGACTCTAAAGTTGTCCTGAAACCAAGACATGGATATGTCCCTGAAGTCCTATCCACACCCTTTAGGGCACAGATGGTCATTCTCTCTGCACTTCCTCCTTCCCAGGATGATCAGGAGTTAAACCTACTCTGTCCAGTCAGGGCCCTGAGGACTTACATCGATCGTTCCGCCTCTTTTCGTCAGTCGGAACAACTCTTTGTCTGCTTCGGTGGCCGTACGAAAGGTCTTCCAGTCACGAAGCCCAAGTTATCCAGATGGATAGTCGATGCTATAGCGCTCGTTTACTTCTCTTTGGGCCTACAATGCCCCATAGGTGTTAGAGCACACTCCACGAGGGGCATGGCCTCTTCTTGGGCATGGTCCACTGGCGTGTCCATTGCGGAAATTTGTGAGGCGACTGGCTGGGCCTCACCATCCACCTTTGTCAGATTTTATAATCTAGACGTCCCTGCATTACAAACGCAGGTTCTCTCTGCATAAGCCACACCAATGTGATCAGCTTATGAGGGGTAATAACGTAGTTTTTCCCATTCCCTATATATGCTCTAGGCCCCAAGGGGCTCCTAGAATATATAGAAACAGGAGGATGACTACAGTGTCCTCAAGTCCCCTATCTTCCGGGATATATTATGCTATGTGCATCCATGCAAGCCCTCCTCAGTGCTCCACTCGGATGCTCTGTCGTCCCCCCTTCATAGCACGGCGTGATTGTATAATCCCCGTTGCGTCTTGCCTAAACGGCAGACAACGCAGTACGGAGTGTAGTTTCGAAAGGGAACGTACTCGGTTACTAACGTAACCTCGGTTCCCTTAGATACGGAACGGAGTACTGCGTAACTTGCCATGCTATTCGTTATCGGTATAGGCCAAAATTTTCATATCAGTGCATCCCTACTTCTGTGCTTAAGATGCCATGTTAATACCGCCTCTCCTCTAGATGCAACCGCGTAGTTCCTCGACCAGTGTTTCCCAACCTTTTTCTTGCCATGGCAGTTTTCATAAGTACACATTTCTTAGAAGGAAAAACAGAATTGTGAGATATGTTTTTTTTCCTCAGAATTGCAAGTTTATATTCCACAATTCTGTCTTTTTTCCCCTTTAGAATTGTGAAATAAACTCACAATTGCAAGTTATACAGTCTGAACTGGGAGATATAAACACGCAAATGCAAGGAAAAAAATTCAGAATTGTGAAATAAAAATGTTATAGGCTATGTTTAAAAGTTATCTATGTTAAATGTTATAGGTTTAAATATTATTTCTTGCTGTAACTATGTATGTTCTATATGAACTGCAAATGCGAATATTATGTAGACTTACTGTTTATATCAAAATCCTGCTTTATTAGTAAACTAATCATTGCAGGTTTCATCAGTCCAGTCTGTGACTTGCAACATAAACGTCTCCGTTTAGCTTCAAAGGGCGTTTTCAACGATGATATTCAATAAAAAAATGAAGACTGTTTTTTGCATTCCGATTCCGACATCTAGAGGCACAACAAAACATTTTTCTCTTATTCTCTGGATTTTGCACATTTTCCTCCACTTGCTACCGCAATTTTTCTGCAACCACTATGCGCTCGCAGCTGCAAGTGACGTAACTGTGATGTCTGCTCCAAATGGGTCTATTAAACTGGGTATTATATCAAATAATTACTCCCATTTAATGTGAAACTTGAGCTTAAGTCGGGTATGAACACAATAAGGTCACACACGATGTTGCTGATGTTGATAAAACAACAAATTTACACATAGTCGCTGTCGGGCGGAAACTTCATTTTTTAAAATAATTAAACATTGTGTCATATAAAAACATTGTGTGATATAAAAGATAAAGCGCTATGCACAGGATATATAAAACAGTATTGGCTAAGACGGCAAATACCAGACTAAGACTCTTGTACGCTCTTCAAATACAAAAAACATTAGCCAAACATAGTGTTTGAGTAAAGAAAACGCTGTACTTATTCAAACATCAGTTCTTTGTTGCATTGCAAACGAGCAGAAATCTCTAAACTGCGTGCAACACATCATTCACGATAGAGGAGGGGTGGAGACGTGGAGTTATGAGGTTTGACTTGGTTGAATATTTGTAAAACCCACATACAGGCATAAAGGATGACCAATAGCATTGATTTTAAAAAATAATAATAATAATAAAACAAAAATGAAGAAATATAGAGACGTGGTTTCCGCCTGACAGGACGATTTATTAATAGGATTTATTTTATTTGTTTAATTTTTCGGGGGGCATTTTATAATTTTCCACGGCACACCTGACAACCTGTCACGGCATACACTGGTTGGGAAACACTGCCCAAGACCGCACATAAATGCACCACCAGCAGCTCCTGCATTTGCGTGTATCTGTCACACAGCTCCGGCGTGCGTGTGCTTCTGCGAGAATGCTGTTATTAGAACAATTTTGCAGTCGTTCAGATTATTTAACAGAATACACAAAGTGTATGGTACCTAATATTGTTTTTAAATCTAATATGATTTTTTTAAGTCATGTAGTGTAATCCAGTTTTAAGTCACTTATTACGGTTGTGAATCACTCGTCTTCACACCAATAATCCCGACAGGTAAAGATCCCACAATGCATCTGTAAATTTGAAATTTACAGCAGTGTTTTATCTATGTGATCCAAAGGTTCAATAAACCAATGAGTGTCCCCAGAATATATTGCTGTCACGCAAGAAATGCAGCCATCTTACTGTAAAACCATGCTGTAGTTTTTACAGCACTTCAATACAGTGTACCCATTAGGGCTTTTCACACTTGAACAAGTTAACCCTGGGATATTCTAAACCATGTGTAAATGGAATCCAGAGTTATCTTGCTTCATGTTTCACACTGGTTATAATCTACCTGGGGTTAACCATTAATTCTAGGTATTCATAAACTGATGTTGAAACTATGTTCCTAAACCCTGGGTTAACATCCTTATTTGTTTACTTGCTGTGTCGTTGTCATTGATTGGACGAGCGCAGCATGCAACCATGTTTAAATAAACGTCACGTCACTTTCTGTCACTTTTACTTTCAATAATAAGTGTGAAAATTTGGTAGAGCCAGGCCAGCAGGCATTTTTGTTTCATGAGCCAATTTTGACTAATTCGTTTTGACTTATTATTTCCTGAAAAAGATTAAATATTTTGCTGCACAACATTAAAAAACAATTTAGAGATAAATATAGTAAGAAATAGATACAAACCTTTAGGGAGAACATTCATTTTGATAAAATTCACCCCCTTCCTATTAAAGAGGAAGAAAGACATTTCCAGGACAGGAATAGACAATAAACAATAAACAAAATGAAATAGTAGCCTACATAGTTTGTGCAATTACATTTATTTAAATTTAAAGTTCATATTGATGTTCTGTCAGAATACAAATGTTTCATTTTACGGGTGCAACAGCCTGTCATTTTGATAAAATTCACCCCCTTCCTATTAAAGAGGAAGAAAGACATTTCCAGGACAGGAATAGAGACTACATATATATATACACTGCTCAAAAAAAATTAAAGGAACACTTTGAAAACACATCAGATCTCAATGGTGAAAAATATCATGCTGGATATCTATACTGATATGGACTGGGTAATGTGTTAGGAATGAAAGGATGCCACATCGTTTGATGGAAATGACAATTATCAACCTACAGAGGACTGAATTCAAAGACACCCCGAAAATCAAATTGAAAAAATTATGCAGCAGGCTAGTCCATTTTGCTGAAATTTCATTGCAGCAACTCAAAATGGTACTCAGTAGTTTGTATGGCCCCCACGTGCTTGTATGCATGCCTGACAACATCAGGGCATGCTCCTAATGAGACGTCGAATTGTGTCCTGGGGTATTTTCTCCCAGATCTAGACCAGGGCATCACTAAGCTCCTGGACAGTCTGAGGTGCAACCTGGCGGCTTCGGATGGACCGAAACATAATGTCCCAGAGGTGTTCTATTGGATTTAGGTCAGGCGAGCATGGGGACCATTCAATATTATCAATTCCTTCATCCTCCAGGAACTGCCTGCATACTCTTGCCACATGAGGCCGGGCATTGCCGTGCACCAGGAGGAACCCAGGACCCGCTGCACCAGCATAGGGTCTGACAATGTGTCTGTAGAGTCTGTAGAGGTCTGTGTGTCCCTCCATGGATATGCCTTCCCAGACCATTACTGACCCACCACCAAACCAGTCATGCTGAACGATGTTACAGGCAGCATAACATTCTCCACGGCTTCTCCAGACCCTTTCATGTCTGTCACATGCTCAGGGTGAACCTGCTCTCATCTGTGAAAAGCACAGGGCGCCAGTGGCAGACCTGCCCATTCTGGTGTTCAATGGTAAACGCCACTCAAGCTCCACGGTGCTGGGCAGTGAACATAGGGTCCACTAGAGGACGTTGGGCCCTCAGACCACCCTCATGAAGTCTGTTTCTGATTGTTTGGTCAGCGACATTTACACCAGTGGCCTGCTGGAGGTCATTTTGTAGGGCTCTGGCAGTGCTCATCCTGTTCCTCCTTGCACAAAGGAGCAGTGTGCCAGTCATTCATTAATGTTAATGATAAGCATTTAATATATATATATATATATATATGTATGTATATGTATGTGTATGTGTATGTATATATATATATATATATATATATATATATATATACTAAATGCTTATCATTAACATTAATGAATGACTGGCACACTTCTTTACAGTACATAATAGTAAATAATTTCGAAGAACTTACTTATAGAACAGCTCTTTTACCTAAAGGGACAGTTTAATATCACTAAAGTTAAACACTTTCCATACAATCAGTCCATATGACAAAATGCTCTGATGTGGTCTAGAAGACTTGGAATGTAGTGCAGAATGTGGACTGTTTTTATTGTGCCTTTCTAGTGATTATAGTAGCCTATGTGTCCTTTCAGGAGCTTGACATCTCCTGTTATTTAAAATATTAAAAGATTAAAAATTCTTATGATGGTAAAAAATACAGTAAACAGTAATACTGTTTTCTATGTGAATATGTAGTAAAATGTAATTTATTCCTGTGATCAAAGCTGAATTTTCAGCATCATTACTCCAGTCTTCAGTGTCACATGATCCTTCAGAAATCATTTTAATATGCTGATTTGCTGCACAAGAAACATTTCTGATTATTATCAATGTTGAAAACAGTTCTGCAGCATTTGTGGAAAACGTAAAATAGAAATTAATACTTTTTATTCAACAAGGACACATTAAATTGATTTAAGTGACAGTAAAGACATTTTTGTTACAAATTATTTAGATTTCAAATAAACGCAGTTCTTTTGAACTTTCTATTCATCAAAGAATTCTGACAAATGAAAGTATCACAGTTTCCACAAAAATATTAAGAAGCAAAAACAGTTTTCAGCATTGATAATAAGAAACATTATTAATAATTGAGCATAAATATAACAAATTAAGCATCAAATCAGCATATTAGAATGGTTTCTGAAGGACAATGTGACACTGAAGACTGGGAAAATTCAGCTTTGATCTCATGATTAAGTGACATTTTACTATACACATAGAAAACTGCTATTTTAAATGTAGCTAATATTACATATTACTGTTTTTACTGTAGGCTATGCAAATAAATTCAGTCGTCTTCTGTCAAAAGCATTAAAAAGGTCTTAATTATTAAATTATTATTTCAAACTTTTGATCGCCAGTTAGTATATAGCTATAAAATAATGCGTGTGAATTAATTAGCAAATTATATTTTATTTTAATTTGACACTTTCCTAATCACAGGGCTTTAAAGTGAAAGTGGTCAGATTTAATGTAAGTTTGAGAATGATATTTAATCATTTTCTTAGACAAGTGAAATTTCTGAAGAAAGCCTGGAAACAGATATACAAACATTCTCTGCTATCTCATGTCTGATATGCTGAAAACCACTGTACTGTTTGACGAATAACGTAAATGGCATTAAGATCTGATAAATTCGAAAAGGCCAGTAGTAATTTGCATTCCTGGAAATTAATGTCTGTCGTTTGACATTTTTATCGTAAGCCGTAGGCAAATAATGCTGTATCTATACTGGCTTGTCATGTTCAGTTGCTTACCTGAGCTCACATTCAAGTGAAAGTGCCGTGCTGCTCTGCGGAGGACAAAATTACTCAAAATAAAATAATTAATGAATTCAATAAAACAACAATTAAATGTACCAGTTTATTCTGAAATAATTCAATAATTATTAAATCATTAATTTAATTAATTATTAATTAAATAAATCAAGTCACCTTTATTTATATAGCGCTTTTTACAATGCAGATTGTGTCAAAGCAGCTTTACAGTGATAAATGGTATATAATTTTGGCTGCACAGCAGCTCTTAAACAAAATGCTGTCAATGTATGCAGATGCAAAGCACTGTTGAATATCAAATGTCAAGTGTCCCTAAGCAAGCCAAAGGCGACAGCGGCAAGGAACCCAAACTCCAATAGGTGACATCAGGTGGCAAACAGGTGGCAAATAGGTGTTAAAATGGAGAAAAAAACCTTGGGAGAAACCAGGCTTAGTCGGGGGGGCCAGTTCTCCTCTGGCAAACAGTGCTTTGTTACGATTCAGGTAGCTATCATAAGCCTGATAGGATCGCAACATTCAAAGTATTTATTCCAGTTCAATCCAGTTGAGGATCGTATTTATCACGCCGGTATGGACGGTTTGTTGAGGAACTGTGCCACTGGCTGTCGTGTCGATGAGGCCTTCACAATGGATGATCTAGTTGACTCAATCTCTGCTGACACTTCAGGGGTGCGTTGTGGTCGTGTCAAGGCGTAGGTCCTCAATCTCACCTGGATATGGCCTGGATCCGGTTGACTACGGTAAACCTCGGGATAAACAGAAAGACTAATATTAGCGTAGATGCCATTTTTCTTCTTCTGATGTAATGAGTACATCTGGTGTTATAGGAAGTGTTCCCGGTTCCGGCTGACCTAATTTATGCAGCCTAATAATCCTTTAACGGATTTGAAAAAATAAATTGATAATGTGTTATGTGTATGCCAAGTTATAGAGATGCGATTTTAGTCTAGATTTAAACTGACAGAGTGTGTCTGCTTCCCGAACAATGCTAGGAAGATTGTTCCAGAGTTTAGGTGCCAAATAGGAGAAGGATCTACCGCCTGCAGTTGATTTTGATATTCTAGGTATTATCAGCTGGCCTGAATTCTGAGATCGCAATAGACGTGAAGGACTATAATGCATTAAGAGCTCGCTCAGGTATTGGGGAGCTAAACCATTTAGTGCTTTGTAAGTAATTAGCAAGATTTTAAAATCTATACGATGTTTAACAGGAAGCCAATGCAGTGTTGACAGAACTGGGCTAATATGGTCATACTTCCTAGTTCTAGTAAGAACTCTAGCTGCTGCATTTTGTACGAGCTGTAGTTTGTTTAACAGGCGAGTGGAACAACCACCCAGTAGAGCATTACAGTAATTTAGCCTTAAAGTCATGAACACATGAACTAACTGTTCTGCATTTGTCATTGAGAGCATATGTCGTAGTTTAGATATATTTTTAAGATGGAAGAATGCGGTTTTACAGATGCTAGAAACATGGCCTTCAAATGAAAGATTGGTATCAAAGAGCACACCCAGGTTCCTAACTGACGACGAAGACTTAACAGAGCAGCCATCAAGTGTTAGACAGTATTCTAGATTATTATGTGAAGAAGTTTTTGGTCCAAAAATTATAATCTCTGTTTTTTCTGAATTTAGTAGTAGGAAATTACTGGTCATCCAATTTTTTATATCAGCTATGCATTCCGTTAATTTTGTGAATTGGTAAGTTTCGTCAGGGCGCAAAGAAATATAGAGCTGAGTATCATCAGCGTAACAGTGAAAACTAACGCCATGCTTCCTAATGATATCTCCCAAGGGTAGCATGTACAGAGTGAACAGCAACGGTCCTAGTACTGAACCTTGCGGTACTCCATATTGAACTTGTGATCGATATGACATCTCTTTGTTTACTACTACAAACTGATAACGGTCAGATAAGTGTGATTTAAACCATGACAGTGCAATTCCACTAATGCCAACATAATTTTCGAGTCTATTTAAAAGAATATTGTGATCAATAGTGTCAAATGCAGCACTAAGATCCAGTAACACTAATAGAGAGATACAACCACAATCTGATGATAAGAGCAAATCATTAGTAACTCTAATGAGAGCAGTCTCAGTACTATGGTACGGTCTAAATCCTGACTGGAAATCCTCACAGATACTATTTCTTTCTAAAAAGGAACATAGTTGTGATGATACTGCCTTTTCTAGTATTTTTGACAGAAAAGTTAGATTTGAGATCGGCCTGTAATTGACTAATTCCCTAGGATCAAGTTGTGGTTTTTTAATAAGAGGTTTAATAATAGCCAGCTTAAAAGTTTTCGGTACGTATCCTAGTGATAAAGATGAATTAACGATATTAAGAAGAGGATCTATGACCTCTGAAAAAGCATCTCTTTCAATAGCTTAGTCGGTATAGGGTCTAGCATACATGTTGTTGATTTTGATGATTTAACAAGTTTAGACAATTCTTTCTCTCCTAAAGCAGTAAATGAATTGAATTTTTCCTCAGGGACACTACAATGCACTGTCTGATGCGATACTGTAGTAGATGGTTGTATGGTTATAATTTTCTCTCTAATATTGTCAATCTTGCAAGTAAAGAAGTTCATAAAGTCATTACTGCTGTGCTCTTTGGAAACATCAGAAGTTGAAGCTTTATTTCTTGTTAATTTAGCCACTGTATCAAATAAATACCTAGGGTTGTGCTTATTTTCTTCTAAAAGTTTTGAAAAATAGGCAAATCTAGCAGTTTTTAAGGCCTTTCTGTACTCAATCATTCTCTCTCTCCACGAAATGCGAAAAACTTCTAGTTTTGTTTTCTTCCAGCTGCGCTCCATTTTTCTGGCTGCTACCTTTAGGGCCTGAGTGTGCTCATTGTACCACGGCACTGGATTAATTTCCTTAATCTTTTTTAAACGCAAAGGAGCAACTGAGTCTAATGTGCTGGAAAAGACAGAGGCAATAGTTTCTGTTGCAACATCGAGGTCTTCTAAGCTATCTGGTATGCTAAGGCGATGAAACTGATCAGGAAGATTATTTATAAAGCGATCTTTAGTGGTAGAAGTGATGGTTCTACCATATTTATGGCAGGGAGGCAGTTTAGCAGCCTTGACTAAATGTAGTATACACGAGACTAGATAATGATCTGAGATGTCGTCGCTCTGCTGCAAAATTTCAACGGCATCAATATCGATTCCATGTGACAATATTAGATCTAAAGTATGATTATGACAATGAGTGGGTCCTGACACGTGTTGTCTAACTCCAATAGAATTTAGAATGTCTGTAAATGCCAATTCTAATGCGTCTTTTTCATTATCTACATGGATATTAAAATCACCAACAACAAGGACTTTATCTGCAGCTAGTACTAACTCCGATAGAAAATCAGCAAATTCTTTGATAAAATCTGTATTGTGTCGTGGTGGCCTGTATACAGTAGCCAGCACAAATGGCAACTTATATAATGTTACATAAAGTACCATCACTTCGAAGGAATTATATTTGAAAGATTTTTGACTAATACTGTAAATATTACTATAAATTACAGCAACACCTCCCCCTTTGCCTTTCTGACGAGGATTGTGTCGAAAATAATAACCTTGAGGGCTAGACTCGTTTAAAGTAATGTAATCGTCTGATTTTAGCTAAGTTTCTGTCAAACACAGCAAATCCAGATTATTGTCTGTGATAATATAATTTACAATAAGTGCTTTTGAAGAAAGGGATCTAATATTTAACAACCCAAGCTTTATCATTTGTTTATCAGTATTATCTCTATTTTTTTATTTGTTGAACATCAATTAAATTTTTTACCATTAAATGGGTTTGGAAGTTTTTTTGTTTTTACTAATTCAGGGTACAGACACAGTCTCTATGTGATAATATCTAGGTGTAAGAGTTTCTACGTGTTGGGAATTATCTGACTTCTGTAACGTGAGGCAGCTAGCAGACGGTCGGTTTAGCCGGTATGTCTTCTTCCTGACCTGGGCCGTAGTTTGTCATGTTTCAGCTCTAAGACTATGTTCCATATTACTAGAGAGAAGAGCAGTACCATCCCGGGAGGGATGAATACCATCTCTTTTCAACAGGTCAGGTCTCCCCCAAAAACTTTTCCAATTGTCTATGAAACCTATATTATTCTTATATTTTCTTATTATTATTATTATCAATAAATAAATGTATTTATTTTGTAAAATTCCATGAAAACACACACTATTATTGTTTAAATATCTATTTTGTTCATAATTAAATGTGCTTTTTCAAAAAGCCGTTTTTCATAATATGCTGAATTTATAAATGATGCCTATTTGACGAATCATGTATTTCCAAAGCAAGATTTTCCCAAAGATTCTTTTCATATTCTTTTCATGGCTGGATGGGAGTTTTGTCAATGACAAAATATCAATGAGATTTGTCAATTTCCTCAAAATCCTCGTACTCCACTAGCTATCCCACAGTCATGCACAAAGTTGCTGGCTCACACCTCTGGTCAGACATCTTGTGGGACTTAGGCTCTGGGGCAACGTGGGCTCCTTCATTGTGGCAGGCTTGGGCTCTCTGTCTGCGGTGGGCTCTGTCGCCTTTTCTGTACACGGCGTGGGAGGTGGCTGAGATCTGTCATGGTGACGGGTGCGAGGTGAGGCTGGACGATGGAGATGGTATCCTTTACAGCTTCACCTACTGTGACTGAGGAAGTTGATGTACTCTTCTTAGGTACAGTAGATTCCCCCTTTGGCATCAGGAAGTGTATCTCATCGCCCAGCCCACACCTGAAACCTTCTTTAATGGTGAGGTCATTACATGTGGCCTGGTGGCAGATGTTAAAAACATCCACATAGTCCTCCAGATAATGGCCGTTTTGGAAAAATAAAAACTATAGCCCCCTCTAGTCCATGAAACGTTCCTTCTGGAACTATAATAATTGCAGCAATTTCCAAATTCTTTCTCATGGATCTGGTGTTTTGTTCACAAAGGATGACAAAGAATATGTAGTTCAAACTATAGTTTTCTTTAATAAAACAGTAGCATGGTGGCGGCAGAATCATGCTTTGGAGTTGCTTTTCTTCAGCTGAAACTGGGGCTTTAAGTGAAGATGGAGAAAATCGTGAATAGCTCCAAGTACCAATCTATTTTGGCGCAGAACCTTCTGGCATCTGCTAGATAGCTGAAAATGATGAGATCTTTCACTTTCAACATGACAGTTATCCAAAATGCCCATATAAATCAACAAAGAATGGTTTCAGCAAGGAAAGATAAATGTCTCGCCTCTTGGATGTGGGTATTTCTGGTGCTGCTCTTTTTTGGTTTTCTTCCTATCTCTCTGATAGACAATTCTACATTTCGGTGCAGGATTTTCAATCACCTACTGTCCCCCTGAAGCACGGTGTCCCTCAGGGATCCTTTCTCGGGTCATTATTATTCATCATTTACATACTACCTCTGGGTCAGATCTTACATTGTCATGTTTTTAATTATCATTTCTACGCTGTTGACATCCAAATATATGCATCTGTACGCCTGCTCTATCCAGGCGTGGATTAACAGGCTTGCCTAGGCTGCAGCCTATGGGCCCCACATGTGCAGGGGCCCCGGATTGGCCAGTCTATTTTTTTTATTTTCTATTATTAATTTAAATTTACTTAAGCGCAAACAAAAAAGACCCTCATTGGCCCATAAGAAACATTAAAAAATAATAATAAGCAGGTGATTGGATAGATCTGTGACATTTGGGTCACATCTGTCCAGTCAGCTGCTGGTCAAATCATGTCAGTCATTTTCATTTACGTCACTGCTATTGATAGACAGCATAGCGGCAAAATGTCTGAAAGAAAATACGATAGTAGAGCACAAAAACGCAAAATACAATGGTTAAAAACAAAACCATTGACCAAGATATTCTGAAAAAAAAAATCCCTAAATTGACTGGATACATCAAGACAGGAAGTTGTGAAGTCACAGTCTATGAGGGAAACATTCGCCTGTCATTCATCAACCTCAAATATGGCTTATCACTTGAAACATGTAAGTAGAAGCATTAGGCCTAATGCTTTTGTGGAGAGCGATCTTATTGCATGACATGGAGGTGCCAGTGCGATCACTTGTATTTAAAGGCCCACTGAAGAGTGTTGGAACGCGCAGCATTATTCATTGTGTTGATGTAATTTCAACTGAAACAGGAAGACAGGGCGCTATATCGAACAGCCCCACCCCTTTTTTTAAATAGCCAATAGCGTTTTGCTTATGTTATAGCTCGCCAGAGCCGTTAGAAAACCGTAAAAAATTCGAATGGGTCTGATACCTTTTGTGGTCTGTGCCGACTCGCGTATATGATCCACTCTCATGCTCTCATGTCTCTGGACCGGAGCAGAGTGCTCGCATTGCAGCGGTTCATGTGACACTAACGGACTTCATTCGCGTCAAAGGAAAGCATATTTACACTGTCTGAATCGTTCCCTATTCTCTATATAGTGCACTATGTGCCATTCACCATGTAGAAACTAATAAATATGTGAGCAAATGACCGATTTCAGCCGAGGCTTCTGCGTCTGTAAGAGTGTAGGAGGAGGCGGGACTTCAGATTCTAGAGAGCATTTGATTGGACAAGATTTGACGAGAAACTGAAGTGCGATGTGATGTCATGAAAATCCGTGATCCATTTTAGCGGAAGTGAGAGACTAAGTTTTGAATGCTTATATCTCCTAAATGCAAATTTTGTCATTGTTTTGGAACACATCTGCTTATTCATAACCTTAAGGCTAACATATAAAATACTCTGTCATTTTGGTCATACAGATAAGAGTAATGCAAACAGTGAAGGGTCCACTTTTATTTCTGTAAACTCACAATAACAGCAAAACATTGTGCTTTTGTAAAATAATGAAAACAATCAGGATGCGCTTTCAGAAATGTTTACTTTTAAATGAACCAGTTCAAATGGAAAATAAATATTCTCAGATTATGTAGGCCTAATCCGTATGAAACATGCATATAGGTGCGTCCACTGTGGAAATGATTAATCAGAATCATTGACTTAATCTCTGCAGCCAAAAACAGAAAATATTATCAATAAATTATTAAAATGTTTAGACAGTCTCCTTGCTGTTTTTTCACGACACTCATAATCTGTGGCAAGCTTTATGTGTGCACTTAAGTGCTGATTAGGCTATGTATTATATATAGGCAATTGAAGTCTCATTATTATGATTTATTGTGATTTTAAATTTCTCATTTTACCTATGTAGTGTGGTGGTAATTTTCTTACTATGGTGGTCCACCACTTGAAGGAATGTAGAGGAAACACTGTAGGCTATTTGCTGTCTCAATGTGTGTGTGTGTATGCCAGTATGCCAGTATGGCACTAAATACATTTTTCCAGTAAAGCGTAATGATTAAGGGGGCCTCACACAAAGAGCAGCCTAGGGGCCCCTGACCATCTTAATCCACCCCTGGCTCCATCTACCTAAATTGATAAAATCTCTGGTTGCGTCCATGAAATAAAAGAAAGACTCAATTCTAATTTTTTAACTAAACATGGACAAAACTGAGATCATTATTGTTGGAACTCCATCACACACTAGCAATATTCCTACTGATTTTGCATGTGAGAGTACTGTAAAAAATCTAGGTGTTATCTTCGACTCCTCTCTCTCCTTTCAGGCTTTTATCAATTCTATCAGCAAATCAGCATTCTTTCAATTATGGCGCATTGCCTAGCTCTGTCCCTTCATCAGTGTTAAAGATGCCGAAACTGTCATCCATGCATTTGTCTCATTGTCTTGATTACTGTAATGCCCTTTTCATTGGTTTACCTGACAGATACATTGCTATATATAATTTTACAATATATTCAAAATTCTGCTGCTAGAATACTTACCCACACCAAGCATTTTGCCAAGATCACCCCAATTTTGTATGATCTCCTCTGGCTTCCAGTGGCCTATTGTATTAATTACAAAATTCTCCTGCTCACTGTTAAATCTTTGCATGGCTTGCTTCCCCCCATCTCTGTAATCTGCTCCTCCCCTACACCCTGACTCGCTCACTACAATCTTCTGACTCTGGCCTTCTCTCTGTCCCTCGGTATCACCTCTCTTCAATGGGGGGTAGATTATTCATCGTTGTTGCATCCAAACTATGGAATTCTCTCCCCTGATCACTTAGTTGTGTTAATTGCTACTCAAAACTTGCTTGTTTTCTGAAAGTTATACTTCTTAAGTTGTGTTCTGTATTCATTATGCTTGATTCTGTGCTGCTGTATGCTGCCCTGTCTATATAATGCCCTTTTACTATTCTGTATTCTCGTTACTCTAACCTACTGTTTTGTAATATTCTACTTTTCCGCTTTTATTATTGTTTGTCATTATTGTCTACATTATTGTCTGCATGCACACTGTAAAGCGTCCTTGAGCACTGGAAAGGCGCTGTATAAATCAAACATTATTATTATTATTATTATTAGGGTATTATTATTATTATTCAGGGTAATTCCCATACCGAATATAATACAATACAATACTTCGCGGTAATTCCCCTCCCGAAGTGGTGACGGCGTCCCATCAAGAAGATACTAATCACAACTTGTGAAAACCACATGTGAGCACCAGATCTTTAGCATCTGTGATGTATAAAGATGTACAGGGTCTTTGACCTGGGCATCCTTAGTCTGCACTTTTCTGCACATTCCATGTTGAAATACCCTTTTGACCACTTCTGAGGCCATTACATAAAACATTTCCATTACACTTATACATTTATTTATTCCAAGTTTTTTTTTTTTTTTTTTTTTTTTTTTTTTTTCTTTGAATAGTCACTTTGGTCTTTAGTGGCATTGCAAAGGTTGCAATTTTTACATCAAACATGCAAAAGTTCTCATATGATTTATCCTTGTTCCATTTTTTACATCACAAAAACCAGAGTAGTGCATAGACTTTTTACATCTGCTGTTGCTTTTGTCAATCTACCCACAGTTTCCTCTGCAAGATATAAAAAACATATATATATATATATATATTTCTGTTAATTTTTTCTTTTTCCTTTTTCTGTCAGGCCAGAGTGAAGTAAAGACGATGGAAGACAGAAGCTTATTGCAGAATATTCGCAGGCCACCCAAACTCAGCACACCTGTTCTAAGTATTCACAATTACTTTGTTGTTCTGTGTGTGTGTAAAATGTTAATGTGATGCTTCATTAAATTATGTTATTAATGGTGATTCTCCTTTGAAAATGCTTAGACATTTATAGAGAGCTACATAGCTAGAGTGTTAGAGCATTCATGGTAGGATATACAAACACATATAATGCGTAAACCTTGTCCAAGTATAGATAAAACTAGAGCATCTATTACAAAACAGAAAAGCGTGAAATTTTTTTTTTTATTGTCTCTAACAAATGTTTCACAGTAATCTCCAAACTCATTGTGACTGCCCTGCCCATCGCTCAGGTATCAATTGGTATGTCTTTATTATTTCAGGTCTTTATAAACATTAGTTAATTTTTGGGTATTTAAACAAGCCTATCATCTCCCTTTTTTTTCACAGGTGCAATATATCTGCATGACTGTCCAAAGCAGCCCTATATTCCCATCTATCTGCTGGTGTCAGGTGTGTTTGCATTGGTGCTCGGTCTGTTGTCCTGCCTTCCATGCACTCAGGAGCCAGAAGATGGCACTCAAACTCCTCTGAGTAGTCTCTGCACTGCCTGGAATTCACTTGTTTCCCTTTTCCTCTTCTGCTGGTTCATTGCTGGTAAGATATAATGTGTTATATTAACTTGATGTGAAATTCAGATTATGTAGCTATTGCAATGCTAGTTTGAACCAGTGTGCAGGGTCCAAAAAAGAGTTAATACTAAAACTCAATATGCAAGTGAATATTGGCATTGATTAGTCAATAAAAAATGATTAGTTTTTTTTAGAAATTGCCAAATAATGAATGATTGAAATTACAATAAAGAATACCTCAGTTGTTTTTGTTTTTGTTATACTATTATTATTATTATTATTATTATATTTTAATGTGAACAAATTAATTCAAAGCATAAACAACTGAAAATTGCACATATATTTACAATTAAATTTAACTGCTCACACATATACGTAAAAAAAAAAATTCTTAATCTTATGGTGCATTTAGTATTGTTTTGTTTGATTTCGTGGACGAAATGACACAATGTTTTAACATTATACTAAATATGTTTATATTACATTTAGTAAAAAATGTATACTAACTTAAAAATACATATTATACAGTACCTGTCAAAAGTTTGGAAACATAATTTTTTTAATGTTTTTGAAAGAAGTCTCTTATGTTCACCATTTTTATCATCAAAATACAGTAAATCAGTAATATTGAGAAATAATATTACAATTTAAAATAATTGTTTTCTATTTGAATATATTTAAAAATGCTGTTTATTCCTATGATGGTAAATCTGAATCAGCAGTCATTACTCCAAGTTTTTGGTGTCACTTGATCTTTCAGAAATCTTTCTAATGCTGATGTGCTCCTCAGGAAACATTTATTATTATCAATGTTGAAAACAGTTTTTGCTGCTTAACATTTTTGTGGAAACAATGATACTATTCAAACATTTGTGGTAATATTTTTTAAAAAGAGAGAGAGAAATTAAAACTTTGGTAACACTTTACAATAAGGTTCATAAGTTAACATTATTTAACTACATTAGTTAACATGAACTAAAAATTAACTGCACTTCTACAGCAATTTATTAATCTTTGTTAATGTTAATTTCAACATTTACTAATACATTATTAAAATCTTGTTAACATTAGTTAATGCACTGTGAACTAACATGAATGATTTCTGAAGGATCATGTGACACTGAAGACTGAAGTAATGACTGCTGAAAATTCAGCTTTACCATCACAGGAATAGATTACATTTTAAAATATATTCAAATAAAAAAATAAAAAAAACAGTTCTTTTAATCTTTTAATTTGTAATAATATTTTGCATTATTACTGTTTTTACTGTAATTTTAATTAAATAAAAGTAGCCTTGGTGAGCATAAGAGACTTCTTTCAAAAACATTAACAATTTGTAATGTTTCCAAACTTTTGACAGGTACTGTAATAAAAGAAATAATAATAATAATATAATGTAATAATAATAATTAGAGAGAAAATGTATGTAGGGTGAATTCAGGGTGATTGGGACACTTTTTGCCTTTGAGGTGACTTGGAAAAATTGTCCCAATCAACCTGAAATCACCCTACTGAATGCAATATGGAATCTATATTTAGAGGCAAATGTTAAAAATATGAAATTAATCACTTTCACTCCAGGTAACTGACATTTGTTTAACATTAGCCTGTTATTTTTTTTCTCCTATTTGCTTGCTTAGAGACTGTTAATCAGATTGAATCTTTTAAGGATATACAAGAATTTGTTTGTGGCACTAAATAAACTAAAAATAAATAAATATTTAAGAATTAGTCATCCCATCCATATTTAAGAATCAACTTAATCCCAACTTTGAGCATTGGCATTTTAGAAATATCCTATTCACAGGCACATCCTATTCATTGCCACCTATAATTAATTTGTTCTGGAATTAGAAGTGTTGGGTAGAGTAATATTCTGCTGGTCATGCAATCTCAACAAGCCGACCACCACTGGAGGAACCACCTTTATGTATAATAAAGCTGCTTTCTTGGCCACAAGGGTATTTCAACATGGAATGTGTAGAAAAGCGCAGACTAAGGATGCACAGGTCAAAGACCATGTATATCTTTATACATCACATGATGGTCTTAATTAAATAGATTTGTCAAAAGTACTATACGCAGTTCCAGTTTTTCAATAAATTATTACCCTGTGAAGTGCTTCATAATGACCTCTTCACCCTTGTCTCCCCTACAGGTAATGTATGGATCTACTCTATTTACCAGCCTAATTACATTGGCACCGATTATTGCAATAAGACACTGTACCTGTTTGCTTTCTGGACTACCACATTGGTCTATATATTGCTGGGCATTGTCTTCTTAGTCGGTTGCTGTATGTTATTCTGCCTGTGTTTGTGTGGAAGGAGTGGAAATGTGGATGACGTATGATAGACAGGGCCAGCAGTCAACAGTAATATTACTAATAATAAAAACACTCTTGTGGAGGACTTTTTTTTATTTTATTTGTTTTGTTTTTGCCTTTATTTGATGTTGTGCCACTTGCTGGGTCAGTTATGAGCTTTTGCACTATTGAAAACCTTATTCTGTTATGTAACTCTTTATAATTCATGTGTATAAATGCATTTGTATTATTGGGCACCAGAACTTTTTGACGAGAGAAGAGTTTATTAACTGGACTGGTATACTGTCTTTATAATGGCATGTGCCAGATTTTGCATTTGAGAATATTGTGGAATGCTGAATAAAAATATAAAAGATTAATAAATTGATACAAAAGATTATATTACCTATTATAACTTTTTTATTTATGTATTGTTAATTATTACACTGTTCTCTGGAATACTTTATTTTGATTGGTCAATTGTGCCATTTTGCACAAATATTTTTGTATACTGACACTAAACTGTATAATTGGCACCCTGTGCTGGTTTCGTCTTTTCTAACTTAATAATAATAATAATAATAAAATCTTAATTAAAATTTAAATCGATATTTCATGTCCTTTCTGTGGTAAATACTTGTAAAAAGTCAGCTGGTTAATCTCAGAATAAACCTCAACAGGGTGATCTGGGCCCTAACAATAAGCGAATGTACATACCTACTCATAAAATGAATTGCTGTTTCTATAGAGCAGCAGGCACAATTATTATTATTTATATAAAATGTTATTTATTGAACAATAATATTTAATAAACAACAATAGCCATCATAAAAGTTGCTAAGCAATTTCGTCAAAAGTACATAGGCAGTGCTCTGATACAGCATTAAAGTTATATAAAAATATAAAGTTATAGTTTGCCCTTAGCCAAAACTATTTGCTCTGGAACAAATTGAGACCAAAGATTGCCCGTTAGATATACCCAAAACAAATTATATCTCATGTTTAACAACTCATCCAATCAGATTCGAGGACCAGAAGTAACTGTTGTATAAATAAATAAATGTAGGCTATACAGCACTCACCTATCTTTTATATTCCAGATATTCTTTATCATGGTGAACTCAGGTTTATAACAAATTGTAATTTTAAAAACTCATAATTGTGAGCTGTATCCTCATTATTGACACATAGACTCAAGCATTTGTACTTGTTCTTGTAGAAAGAAACTTTTCGATGTGCCCCACCTGGTGATTGGAATACTTTACAAAATGATTTGAAGATGCAAATCTGGTGTCAATGAGTATGTTTAAATCTTTTATTTGTGAGTGGGTAAAGGAAACATTTATTTGCAAATATTAAGTATATTTGTATTTGTGTTGATGTTTTGTTAAGCAACATTGTGTGAACATCTGTGGCTGCTTGTCTTGGCCAGGAGTCTAAAAGAGATTCTTAATCTCAGTTTCCGGGTTAAATAAATGACAAATAAAATAAAAAAAGTTAAGATCAGTTAGTAACAGGTTAGTGCTAAATATTTTACCTTGAATGTCCAATAGAATAACAATTGTCAGTAATATATGTCACTGAGAGTCAGATGGGATACCTGCAGTGCAAACAGTTCCAACAACTACCCTTCATTAAACCCTTAGAAGCTAACTGATAAACCTATTTTGGCAACAACTAATGGATGTTGATGGAAATCATATTTGTTTTAACCATCTTCAAAGATGCTGTATGTCATTTTTTGGCCGTACTTAAGGTACCATTAAAGTACCATATGTTTGCAGAAATTGGAAAAAGTTCAAATACAAAAACAATGCCGCAGTCAGTTATTCTACTTTGAAATGAAATGTGCGTTCCATGTAGGAATGTCTGTTTTTGTTTTGGCCTGTGTGATCCTGCCCACTGCCAATTTACCCAATAGTTTTTCGAGAAAATGACTTAGAATAGTGGTATGAATTCATTTGCAATAAACCCTACACCTTTTTTCTTTAAGTTATTAGTGGACATTTGAAAATGGTATCTCGTATATATTAGTAGAATTTGTAAAAAAAAAAAAAAAAAAAAAAGCTAACTTCAACTCTGGATATAACTATTGCTGATGTAGAGTTTGTCCTTTGATTAGGTTAACTCTTACACAATTATTGTTAATTTCACAATTTCAAAAGGTTTTAACAAAAGTTACTTTCCTAAAGACAAACAATTCAATGTCCTGATTTTAAAATGTCTGTCAAATGTAACAGAGTAATGATTAATCAGCAGGGGAAACTTAAGAAAGTCCATAAGGTAAGAACTAAAACTTAGGATTGTTTTGGACAATCATTTTGAATTTCCAATTTAACATTATTATTCAAGGTGGCTCTTACTAGGATTATAAGTACAATTCTTATACAGACCCCAGTGAAACTGGTTTAATTTTAGGAAAAGCAGTCAATTACAAGCATAAAGATGAATAATTCTTTCAAAAAAAAAAAAAAAAAAATGTGTAAACAAAATGTTCTGTGTGCTAGAAGACCTAGTAGAAAAATATTTTGAGCAAATACATTTTAACTAGAAACTGCATGGTCTATTGGGCAACAAGAGTAAAGCTGGCTTTATTTGAAAGCTCATGTTGCAATGTTTGCCACTTTCCTAATGCAACAGATTCTAGGTACAAGAAATCCCCTGACTGCATTTAAGAACTTGTAACACTCCCATATAACACTGTCTCATATGTCAGTGACATGTCTGATACTGGTTCTCCTCATCAACTCTCTCAAATGCTTTCTCCGCCACCGCCCTACAATAAAAAAACAACAAATTCACACAAATTAATGTAAAAGCATGTCAATAAATTGTCACATAAGCAGCAATTTTATGAAATTTTGTATTCAGAAGTCTAGAGATGAAACCTTCGCTGGGGGCAAACTCATTTGTACTAGTGATGTCCGGTTCGCGAATGAATCGTTCTTTTTAACCGGTCGAACCAGTTCACCAAATCGGACTGAATCGTTCCAAACAGTTCGCATCTCCATTAAGCAAACACTAATCCACAAATTACTAAAGTTACTCACTTTTGACGCGCCTGACACTATACCTCTCAAAATAAACCAACATCCCGGAGTTATTCAGTTACTCCAACAGTACACTGACTTTACCTGCTGTGAAGAGAGAACTGATGATGATGAGCACGAGCAGCAGAGCAGCTGATATGAGTGCGCATGCGCGGCGCACACGAACGAACGTACATGGCCTGTCACCGTTCTCGTTCTCGAGTCAAGAATCGGTTGCAACGGTTTTCGGATCACCAGTACACAACCGAGAACCGCTTCTTTCGGACATGTCCGATTTGAGAACCGATAAGCTGATGAAACTGTGCATGCATGTAATTTTTCAAGAGAACGAAAAGCACGTTAGTCAAGTTTTGCTGAACATCGGAAAGTGTGATAACATAAAACATACTGGAAATATGTTAATGACTTAATTCAAACTACAAAAGATTTATTGTGCTTTTCCAAATACACCATAACAGATAGCATACATAATACTGTACATAATAAACTACATGCCAACATGAACATAATATTTTGTACACAGATCAAACTAATGTTCAGAAATAGTTCTACATTTTTTTTTCTGTATTAATGTTATTTAAAAAGCAATATAGTAAAAGTTGTGCAGTTGTGTTTCCAACCTTTAAAAAAATTAACTTGAAAGCACAACTGCACAACTTTTACTATATGTAAAACTATCAAACTAAACATTTATTTGTTTCATAAATAATCCATGGACAGCTTGTTTAATTTCTAAACAAGGTGATATAAAGATAAAAAATGACGTAATCAAACTACAGCGAGGGCAAAGAAACAACTCCTTTTGAATCGCTCTCGCGGTTCTCGAATCTCATCTCGTTCTCGAGTAGAATCGGTTGCAACGGTTTTCGGATCACCAGAACACAACCTAGAACCGCTTCTTCCGGACGTGTCCGATTTGAGAACCGATGAGCTGATGATACTGCGCATGCGTGATTCAGTGTGTGATCTAAAACTACAGGACTGTCACAGCACCGGTTAACTAGGACAACTGATGCTATGAGAGGACTCAAATGAGGGGCCAATCTGGCGAAACGTAAGTTTATTTAATTACAAATAAATCGTAATGTAAAAGGATCATGGTTTCTGCGCTGATGAAGACTAATTTATTCACTTTATAACTGTAAAACTTCGTTTGCACATCACTGCCTGTATATGGATGCTTTAGATGCAAAAATAAATTGTATGAAACGTTTCAGATTATAATGATGTTTTAGTTGACTGATGTTATGATTACTGACTTTATATATTGGAATGTGTTAAGTGTTTTTTCATCCCGGCCCGCGATAGACGACGTCATCGCGGATGACGTCATTACGTCGGAGCCTAAAAGAACCGGTGAACCGATTTTTTCAATCGAACTGTCCGAATGAACCGGTTCTCGGAAAAGAACATAACTTCCCATCACTAATTTGTACAGTTTTAGTCCGTTTTCATATTTTGACAAAAATATCCTTTAAATTTAGTCAATATTTTGTCATATCTAGTCATTTTCATCAATATTACTGACTAAAATGGCACCTACGTAGTAAGAAAAAAACATTTTAGTTGACAAAGTAAAAATTTAAACCAAATATTTAAACATTTTACATATTAATATAAATGTGTGTAAATGTGAAAATGCCTTTGTTGTGAAAATTAATATTGTTCATATTTTCTTGCCAAATTTTCGTCAACAGAATGTTTAAATTAAAACTGCTTAATTATTATTATTAAGCACATTTTTTTCATCTCATTATAGTTATTGCTGATTACAACAACAACAACAAAAAAAACATTGTTAATGAGCCTTTTCATCAGTAATTCCATTGCGATTAAAATGTGACTCCACCAATTTTCAACCCGCTTCGTATTGTTACAGTATCGGTAGTATATGTTTACTCTTCCTCTGTGTTACCTGGTCTGAGAAATTCCTGTTTATTTGTCAGTAAATGTTTTGACAGCTTTGGGGCTTTTTCGTGAAAAAAAAAAAACTACAGAAGATTATACTTTCACATTTTTGTATCCCCACCCACAGACAGTAAACAGGTCAGAAAACTAAGATGAAAACTTTTGTTTTGTTTGCTCTTTCGCAAACATAAAAATGCAGTATTTTGCACAGATAATGCCGAACTATCATACTATAGAGGCTGGATAGTACTGTGTGCAGTTTTGCACCACTGAGTTTATTGAGAGAAACAAACAGAAGTTCTATTAAACAATATACTGTTTCACTATGGTTGATGCGCTGAGCAGACATATTGGATTGTGAAGTCAGAGTTTCCCAGTCGCAACTCCGACTTGAGGGTGCATTCCAGTTAAAAGTTCCTACTGGGAACTAGAAATTTTCACTTCCGAAGACAAATGGAACACACCATAACTCACTCCAGCTAAATGTATACTCTTTGAATTATTGCACCCAGGAAAAATACAGGCAATGCGATTATGACTAAAAGTTTGCTAAGAAGTATTTCCTACTAAAGCGAGGCGGTATTTGACTCTGGTCAAGCGTATTCATAGCAGACTGGGATTGGCCTTGGATGGCATCATGGCCAGTGCATTATGGGTATTGAGGTTTTCCTACCTATTTGACGAAAGGGAAGACAACAGCCCCTTTTCTCTGTTTTCTCTAGTCAAGTAGCACCGATTTAAAAAAAAAAAAAAAAAATTTCCCCCTTTCTACTGCATAGGCATCAAAGTTTTATTGAAAGCCCATTTTGCCAGCAGTGAAGTACTCCTTCAACACCAAGGGCAAATTTAACTGAATCTTTAGCGAACTGCCCCCTGACTGTAAAAGTTTTACAAATACATATATAACTTTATCCACACAACAAATTATGTAAGTGTGCAAGTTCCACATTCCTAGAATCAACATCCCAGCATCACTCCCTCACCTTCTCTCAAGTCTGCTGTTAGTGTTGAGTTTTTGCTATGTCCCATTGCTGCAATTGGCTTTCCATCCTTCTCACTATCTTCTCCTTTAGCGTGACTGGTCTCCTCTTGTAATTCATTCAGAGCCTTCTGAAAAGATCTAGCTAAGCATGCGGTCATATCTTTTGCCCGGTCAGGTCTGTTACACCAGAACACTCTGCACTGCAGCTGCTGGCCTTGCTGCTTAAAGATATAGAGGAAAAGATTTGGTCTGCTTGCATCAGCTGCACAATATGCAATGTCTTTTAGATAGGTCTTAGTGAGCTGTCTGCCCGTGCTGATCTCCTTCACCTCTACATAGTGAGGTCGGACAACGAGAGCGTGCTCCTTGCCAAGTTTGCCTAGGGTGGCCATGTCTGGTGATTTCTCAAGTAACCGACCTATGGCCTCCTCAGCTTGTTCTACATCCAGGGAATAGATCTTTTCTGTACCAAGGTAGTGCACTTTGAAAAGCGGGTCGCCGTGTGAGAGGGTCTGGGTGCGGTCCTGCCGGAAACGGCAGCGGAAAACAGCTGGAGATTTCCTTAAAGTCTGCATGAGCTGGAATGAGCCACCCCGAGACATAACTGAGGAGAAAGATCAGAAAGAATGGATAGAGGTAGTTAATGTGCCATTTTCACATTAAATACACTGTGAAATGGAACTGGACCTATTGGCTAACTGCAATAAGTAATATTGTGCAAACTATGATTTCATTGGTCCCTTCCGTTATTTTTGTTCACTTCACACGAGAACCTTCAGTTCAATAAGCAGGTCCAAACAGAATCTGCCACACTTTTATTGGTAGTTGAAAAAGCATTATTAAATTAGCCCAAGTTTTATAAAAATACAGATTTGCAGGATGTTGTAAATGATGGATGTTTGAATTCTGTGGAATTCTGCAGAGGGGCACATTCTGTGTGGACATGTCAGTGAGCGATATGACTCGCTATTAATAAATGTCCGGTATGATGTATCCTTTCTCTTTTCTTAGCCCATTTATCAGCTCTCTGATGGTGCTTTAGCTAATAAGCTGAGGACTCAGTCTCAGAAAGTAACTGCCATGTTCCACACTAAATATTACTGCTCCAAACAATGGATGTGTACATGTGTGTCTGAAGGTCAGAGTGAGCAGCAATGGATGCACATAATTAGGTCATATTTCAACCCAAATTTAAAATAAATAAAGTATGAACATGTAAGAAAATGAACCATGCTGGACATGCTCTGTGTGAGATTCTCCTAAGTATACATCTCTATACATATCTATATTAAAGTGCCCCTATTATGGATTTTTGAAAATTACCTTTCATGTAGGCTAGTGTGTAACTTAGCTCTAAGTGAATGAAAACATCCTGCAAAGTTTTAAATCTGAAAGTGCACCGTATACAAAGCTATTGTCTCTCAAAAGTAAGAGTCGATTCTGAGTCAATTAAACGAGTCATTTGTAAAACGAATCCCAAGCCGTTTCGTTGTGACATCAAAATGAAACATTAGCATATTGCCCACCCACTTATTGCGCACGCAGACACCAAGGAAAATGTGAAACCCCTCAAATACTGCCGATATGTGAAGAATCAATGGTTAAAGTTCATCTTTACAATGATACCACAGCAGTAAAGCCTGAACCTGCTGTGTTTCCGTCATTTTACTGACGACTGCTACTTCAACTTAAATGCGTTCAACGAGGGATTCGCAAGCCAGTTGTTATTGAAGGATGGGTCAGTACCCAGTTAATTTGGACCAGCTTCTTCCTCCTCCGAATTACAACCTGTAAGTATTTTTAATAATTGCTGCTATGTTCTCTGTAGCATGCACAATACGTATTTAGTTGTCTGTGTTGTGCAGCTTGTAGGTCTCCAGCTAACCAGCTAACAGCATGTGTTCGCTCGCAATTGTCTAGAAATGTGTCAAATGTTTGTCATTGTTATTACTTGGAGTTATGATAAAGAATAGAGCAATACATAGGTGTACAACTGCAGTGCTTTATCAATACGTTTCTGCGTTGGGCTAACGCATATACCATGACTGTTTGGGTGTTTACCACCGAGCTGTGGGGCAGGTTCGCTAACATAAACACAAAACAACTTATTTCCTCTCTGAGTCTTTATTTTTAGAACAGAGAACCATCATTATTATAATGCAATGTAAGTGATGCAAGCACTGTATACAACTAACTGGGTCATTTGACCAATCACCAAAGATTAGCGTCACGCAAACGAGGGGTTTGGAAAAATGAATCGTTGAGCAAATTGTTTGGGAGTCGTTAAGCAAATAAGGTAAAAATAAATGCATATTATAAGACAATGAAAGTGTGAAAGTTTTTGGACCTTGCATGCTTGTAAACCTGTTGTTGGGGACTCCCAAAATTTTCAAATGCCATAATAGGGGCACTTTAAGTAATCATGCAGAGTTTAACAGAATTTCACAAAAGATCATCTGCTCCTTATGTAAATATACTCTATCCTTGTTTGTGAATGTTTTTTTTCTTCTGCGGAACACAAAAGAAGATATTTGGAAAACAATGAGAATCAGAAGAACAATATCACATTCAGATCTGACAGCATTCTTTAAAACTCAATACATGCATGTGTTATCTGATGAGTTTTTTTTTTTTTTTAACACATGCACGTGATGCATGTGTTATTTTTTAATCAAAGTTTATCCACAATTATGCATCTTCAAATGAAATAAGAATAAGTATTTATGATGATGTATTTAGGACCTACTGATATTGGATACTGTAGGTCTTGTCCCAGACTATACATCCATTTCATTAGAGATTAATTATTCGTACTTAACTTTCATTACCTCATTCAAGCTGGACTTCAGAAAACTTCGAAGTGCATGAGATGTATGAACAACTTTTATAGTGCTTTGATTATTTCCTGTACCTTTATGTTCATAAAAAAAAAAAAAAAAACTTTGAAAGCTCCATGTAGACCAATGTATGCTCAATCTAAGCCTGACTTTCTCTGATGGCAAAATGTTCCACGTTCTCAATGGCAAATACATGGGAAAGGGAAGAGAAAACAAAGATTAGGGAAGTTTGTATTATTGTATTGACACAGTAAACACTATTAAAAAAAAAAAAAAAAAACTGAGTCATATGCGATTTTGTCATTACATGCACAAACCCAGTGCACAAGAACTGCTGTAACCAACGATCAAACCAATATATACAGCTTAGAGGAGGACCCAAAAGACCAAAGGCACACTGAAAATCGTTGTTGTTAATCGCCTGTAAATAATGTTTAAAAACAAACACGACGACGTTTTTTTCTTCTTTTTTTCTTCTTCTGATTCTGCACTACAACATAAAAGCTGTATATTTATCATATTTATTTCTTCGTTTATGAAACTCTAACGTTAATTCATTCGGTTTACAAAATATTTTCATATTAAACAGCCTGTTTGGAAACAGCCCTATTAACCACATAAAGGTTTATTTTACGGGCGTCCTGTGGAGAGGGGAATGTAGACAAACTCAGTTTAAAAAATGCATCTCACTGCAGCGTCGCGTTTATCAATGCGTTTCAGCTTTGCATCTGTGCTTGTGCGATTGTACAGACCTGGATCTATTCTGAAAACATTATGACGAATTAATACTGTAGAAAAACTAAAGTGAGCCACGAGCTCTCCATTTAAACCATGCTCTTGGTTTAAATATATTAGGCTACTGATGTTGAATATTTGATATTCACAATATGTCAAATTGATAAGGAAACAAACCGCTATAAAGTGAGCAATTATTAAACACTTACCGCCGACACGTGCGTGTTCAACCTATTTCTTCTCCAGCGCAGGATTTGACCAAGGATGAAAAGCGATCAATCTGAATAAAACGTTACATATAATTCATTATACTAAAACAACACTAATGAAAAGTTAGTAACTAGACGCCTGTTTTATTAAATGTCTGAACTGTATTAATCAAAGCATACCACCACCTGTCGCTTCAGAACTTCTTCATCTATGGATTCAGTTGCCCAGGCCCAGCACATGTGTACAAGGGTCTACTTTGTACTGAATGGGGCGGGTCTGTCTGTCTATGAACTGAGAGAGGTGGGCGTGCTGCTAAGTTAAGCACACAATAGCCTACTCTAGCCTAAAAGCCTAAATTAAGGAAGGAAATATGATAAACCTTGGTCATGAAAAAGTCTTGTTCTTAGAATTGTCAGGTCAAGTCATCTTTATTTAGATAGTGCTTTATACAGATTGTTTCAAAGCAGCTTTACAGTGATAAACAGGAAAATAATGATCATTGCAAACAGAATTCAATCCTGATGTAAAGAAACTAAACAAGACATATAGTGTCATTATTCAGATGAAGTCAGTTGAATTACATTGTCTGAATTGCCTACTCAGATTAAAAAGGTAGATTAAAAAGGTGTAGTCTATGACAGGAAATATCAAAGTAATAGTTCACACATCAGTGAATATTATGTTGTAATTAATGTTCCTTCAAACTCTAAATGATTTTATTTCTTTCATGGAAAGCAAAATATGTTAAAAAGCTATTAGTAGCTATACAACTTGTGCGCTATATACATTTTTTTACAAATCCATATAGTGGGAAGCAGACTTAAATGTAATCATTACAAAAACTTAATAATTAACTTTAGCGTAAGAGCAGAAGTAAATAGATTGTGTGCTTACACTGACACCCAGGTCCTTTACAGATGACTTCACTGTCATATGACACAGTTATGCCACAAATCAAATGGCTAAATAAGGTAAAAGTAAATAAATAGTTCCTTTAATGAGTCAACATATATCCCCTGGGATGGATTCAAAAAAGAGGCTAAAATTCAGAAATTATATCATATTAAATTATGTCATTGTCATTGCCATGACGATATGTTTGACTTCTTCTGTTTCTACTTAACTTAAAGCTTAACCCTTTCACACATAGATGTCACCAGTGGACAGCTATTCAAAAAGCATTTACTTGCATGGATTTTGATGGCATGGTTGCACATCAACCTCTACAGTGGACCCTAGTGCATCATCCTTATACATTGCCACCAAGTGGCAAGCTGTTATATGTTTATTTTTTCCCCTCTTAACCAAAATGGCCGATGGCCAGTTAGAAATGTCAAGTTGCTCGGGAAAATATCCATCCATTCCTTCTATCCTAGGAGACTCTTGCAGGTGAAAAAAATATTGTAGTATCAAGCAATATCTGTTGAGTCATATCACAGTTAGATTTTCCAAGTATTGTTTTTAGATTGGGAGGAAATTCTGATTAATTATCTGTCCACTAAAGTGGACATCATGCATTACTAGCTATATTTCAGCTACAATTCATACTATACTATTAAGTTCTGATATCAAAGACGCGTCAACTTGTATGAAGTTCAGTTGCATTTGCAATATTTTTTGTATATATTTTATAGTTTTCACATGATTTTATATAATTTTATTCATTGGTTTGTTAAATACACATATTGGTGTGTTATTACTGTATTATGTTTAATACAGTATCTCTTCAGTTAAAACCATAAACGCATACAGTCCACTCAAGTGGACATCTGAAAATCTCTTTGAAAAATATGTGTGGAAAAAAATTCATTTCAATTCTTGTTTTTCAAGCTCTAAGAGCAATAAAAACACATAGGGAAAAAAAAAAATCCTGACTGAGGTTATCATAATTCATGCATGAAAGGGTTAAGTTGCTTATAACATCTGGTCTGACTGAATTCTTTTTAGCAGTTTCAACATAATTGCATTATTGGTCAAGAATATAATTTGAATAATAATGGCACAAACAAATAAATAAGGGAGTTTTAGAATTTATTGCCTTTATATCTATCAGGAGTCCCCAGTTGTAATGCAATCAATGTATTATTTTTTTCAAATGTATTTTTAAAGGATGAATCAGAAGCTGAACAATAACGTGCCAAAGCTACAATTCTGATGCATTTTGGTGACAGAACATCATTCATAATGTGTTAGCTGCTATTATTTCTGTCTAACTTAGCCCAGCTTATTTCATTTCTTTCTTGTATTCAATAAAATTAAGTATGAAAAGTCGATAAAGCATGTGATTTGAACATGAGTTGCCAATAAAGGCTGCGCAATATTTGTGATATATGACGCTCTTGAACACACTTACATGTCTCGCTGCTCTCTGGTGGACGAACGCGTGTACTGTAGCCTACAGTCGGCTTTTTAATGGAATAAAGGCAATACTGGTCACTGTTCAAAGGTAGTTACTGCAGGAAATCAGAAGACGCTGTTTGCCTGTGCAAGATGAGGTTTACAATTTGTGCAGCCAAACCTGAAGACTGCAAAGATATAGAACGCATGATTATGGTGAGCAAACACCATGCAGAGTTTGTTAAGTAGCTATTTAAAAGACAGGTCGGTGCGTCTCAATCAGCTCCTTAGCTTCCTTGGTCGTGAATCAGTAGGACTATATCGTGTACACGAATTCGGGCACTGGTAAGGACCCTGGCTCACTACACAATGGGACACTGGTGACTTAAATGTGAAAAGGGCCTATTGTGTACAGTACTATAGAGTACCTCAGAGTAGGGTTGCCAACCGTTCCGTATAATACAGAATCGTCCCGTATTTAAGGCATCAAAGAAGCGTTCCGTATGAAAGGCATACGGAACGCAGTTTGTCCCGTGTTCTCAGGCATGCGTTCTAATTTGAGAATTAATCATTCCTTTGAGACAAATTTGCGAACATAGCCGTTCGCGGAAGGCTTTAAGACCAAGCAGACTCATCTGCCGGCTTCACAGCGAGCGGGTCTCGCGCTAACGGCAAATCCCTTTCACTGTTCGCGTTTTGATTTCAGCAACATTCAGCCACGCAAGAAAACATGCAATCTCCCTGAGGGAAGACGTGATCAAAAAGGGAAATCGTCTTTCACTATTGCTAATGTTGTTAAATAGAGAAAAAACATGTTACGCTCTTTTAAGTAACTTGTAGCCTAGGGCCCTAGGCTATTATGGAAACACAAAATAATAAAATCTCAAGCACCAAAAGCAGCCCATAATTCTCTACTTCTCTTTAATTGAAAAATGTGCATTTTTATTTATTCATACATGGTTGCAACAACATTTAGTTCAAACTTTTAAGTGCCATTGTTAAAAAAAAAAAAATGCTTTATTGGCTGAATTTTTAAAGATGTTCAGTTATTATGCTTTCAAATTTTATGCCATCTATGTAGGCCTATCTTGCTGACATTTTTTTTTTTTAAGTTTATGGTTTTGAATAGAGGTTGATGTTTAATATCCGTTGGTGTAGCTATATATATATATATATAAAATGGGTCAAATTCAACAATTTGAACATGGAGCCACATTATATGGGACTGAACCATATAGGTCCTAGAAAAGTTTATTAAGAATGAGAATATAGACAGATATTGAGATATCTTTAATACTTTTAGAATTACAGGCACACAAACTTTGGGAAAATACTATTTATGGAACTCAGACAGGAACATTCAATTGTGTTGATAGAAAAAAACGAGATACATTTATAGTTTCAACATTATTTGTTCTTCAGAAAAATGTGCGACCATTGAAAATGTGTACCAATTTACTCATGGAGGCGCATTGAGATCCCTATCTCTGGAAATTAACCATATTGGGACTTAAAATTAAGAAAAGAAAAGTTTGTTGAGAATTATAATCTAAAAGAATATTAAGATATCTGTAATATGAGTTACAGAAATGCAAACTTTGGGCGAAAAACACAAGAAAGTGCTTTTTTGCCATTTTTGAACTGTTGGTATATAATGCAACAAAGATTGCTAACGTCAACAGATTTAACTAACAGTCCTCTGTGTAAAATATGTTGTTCTAAAGTCATTTTACCCCCCCCTGTAATCTGACTCCAAATCTCAGGTGAAAATTGTAATTCTGACCCCCCCTTTACAAAATATTGGATTACTCAGTAAATATACATCCATTACATTTAATATTTTGGCTTTCTTCTTGATTTATGTTTGTCTTTCTTCAGGAAGAAAAAAAAGGAAAATCAAAAATTTGAGCAGGGAAAGTTTCTGAAATTTGGTTGATTTTGACATGAAATTACCCAAATGTGTTTATGTCGGAGAACCTTTTATACATCTTTTATACACATACTTAACTACAGAAATGACATACACTGTGTGGTATAATACAAATATTTTGAGTGTCCCTTATTCTGTCCCTTATTTTCCTATAAAGAACCATGATTGTCCCTTATTTTCTTTTCCAGAAATTGGCAACCCTACCTCAGAGATGACGTGTTTTTGTAGGGCAACCCGGAAGTTAGCGGCGCATGGGTTCCCTCGATCGAAAGCCTATACATTTTTCCCACAGACTTTTGGAAAATCGCAAAAAATAAGCTCTGTGTTTAACAAAGGGTTATGACACTTATACGTTTTGTCTATCAAGATAATCTTTACAAGTTAACACAACATTTATACATTTTGAAGCCTAAATAAAGTCGTCAGATATAAAAAGCTAACAGTAGGCTATAAATGGACTACAGCACACCACGGTCGCGGATCAACGTCACCACCACCAAGCTTCCTCAAACTTTATTTAAAAAACAACTTTATTTAAAAACATACTCGCTGATTATGATCTGCGCTGTGTATGAATACTTATCCACTTTATGAGAAATGCTGTCCAAATGTCCTGTTTGTCATGATAACGTCTAAAGTCCCCGCCAAAGGAAGTAGTCCCTTTTAGCAACTTCTTAGCAACCGCCGTTTTTAAGACACAATAAAGGTTTAAAAAAAATCACAAGTGGGTTATAACTGGTGTGTTTTATGTCATAGATCAAAACGTGAAAATATTTAGAGGCTTTGTTTACCACAGACCTTATTTCAGGCGATTTAGCAAAAACCCATTCAAAAAACCCATAGACTTTAGGGCGATGGAACCGGAAGTCCTAAAATGCTAACTCGCTTCCGGGTTTTGCATACAAAAACACGTCATCTCTGAGGTACTCTATAGTACTGTACACAATAGACCCTTTTCACATTTCCGGGTTTCTCAGAAGCGGAAGTCATCATAGTTGGGTAAAATTCTATAGCAGTGAATGAGAGAATACATTAAATATATTTTTTGGTGTTTCCAGTGATTGAGCAATTGATAACAGCAGTCAGAAGAGAGAAAGATGTCATTTTTACCATCACTCCCATAGCTGCTGTATTAGAAACACCCTTACAGCAGCGTTAACTAGTTTTTTGTAATTTGATGCAAAGGTAATATAATACTAAGTATAGTGTTATAAATGTACATACGTTTTTTTAAAAAAAAATGAAAATATAAAAAACTTTGCAGGATTTACGATATTGATGACCGTTAAAACGCGTCATCACAGTCTGTGAAAAGGGTCCATTTGTATTTATGAACAACAGCAGAAGTGATATCTTTCTGATATTATTTTTAATTTTATTTAAAGTACATTACGATAAATACTTTGCTTGGTACATGAGTCAATGGCATGACGTGCATATTTTTGTGTCCAAGTGCATTATTTCCTTTTAAAATAATTAGATAAATTCATGACATGTATCACTTCAACACCTATTTAGTTTGAATTCATTTTCAGTACAGTCAAATAAAAATTATTTAATGTTTTGTTATCTTAAACCCCTAAAATGTTACTAAATACAAGGCCACTATGAATGCAATAATTATAGATTAATATGAATAAAATACACAACCATGAAATAATAACGTGTTAGGCACTGTAGACACTCTGGGTTACTTTGCGAAGATTCCACTTAAAAATAAAATTATGCTATTTAACTATTGAAACTTGTTTAAATGCATTGTTCTTGACTCAAAAATGTGCATTACATCAATTTTAAAAAGATTTTTAGATTGGTAGGATTTAGCGATTGAGATAGCCCTTAAAATGGCCGACTTCCTGATAAGTGCCTTGACTACTGAACGAGGGAGCTGATTGAGACGCACCCAGTGATTGTTGAATGTAGAATGAGTTTCGAGCGCTGTGATATTAGCGCTGTGTTTGTTTTATTGTAGGAATTGGCTGTTTATGAAAAGATGCCCGACCAAGTGAAGATATCCCATAAAGGTTATTTTATAAATAAGCTGACCCATTTTAAGTCAAAATGAAGCCACATGTTGCTTACTAATTAGAGTCTGGCTCTACTGGTTTTCTTTGTTTTCTGTTAGAGTTGGAGAGGGATGGATTTGGCCCCAATCCTTTTTACCAGTGTCTTGTAGCTGAGGTACCTGAGGAGCTCATGTCTAAAGATGGTAATAATGACTCCTAAAAGACCAAAAATGACATAACGTCCAGAGAAAACAGAGTAGGAATATGGTAAACAATTTGGTTTACCAGATATAGCCTATTTAAATGTAGTTCATATGTTTATGTTATTTTACATATCAATAGATATTTTAGTTGTGTTAAATTTGGACAGAAAGATCTCTGATCACCTACTGTAATGATTCATCTCTAATTGGACGTTTATCTTCATATAGTCTTCACAAGTATTCTTACTGCAGCTGGCTTTCCACAGGACACACTAAGGTTGGCTATGCTCTCTTCTTCTATACGTACAGCACCTGGAAAGGGAGGACTGTGTATATGGAGGATCTGTATGTGATGCCAGAGTACAGAGGTGTGTATATCTTGTCATTAAACCAGAGTTTGATACAAAATGCAGAACTGTGTATTGACTCACTCATCCCTGCTTTTTCTACAGGTAAAGGCATTGGAAAGGCTTTAATGGCAACTGTCGCCAAAGTGAGTTTTTTTTTTTTTTGCTTGTTTTTTGTTTTTTAATATATAAATTTTTATATATAATATTATCTGGATAACTTTTTGCATCATTGTATTTAATTTTATCGTACAGATTTTTGTGGTTAAACAAGCTTCGTTATCTCAATGATTGAGCATTACAGTTTTGATTTAAGAAAGTAAATGCTGTTTTTTTTTTACTTTATAGGTGGCCAAAGAGCAGCATTGTGTGCGATTACAGTTCTCTGTACTGGACTGGAACAAGCCCTCTTTAGACTTTTATTTAGCTAAAGGTGCAGAGGACCTCACAGCTAAGGAGGGCTGGCATTTTCTCCGCTTTTATGGAATAGCTCTGGATAATTTAGCACAGGAAGCACCTTAAAGAACATTAAGACATCTGACAAGTTTAGTTATTGTCAGTAGGAATACTTAATGCATATTATTGGTTATTTTTTTTAAATGCAATATATTCAGCGTTAAAATAAAAGATTTAAAAAAAATTGAATGAAAAACAATAAAAATGTATGATAATTATTTTTGTGCCACTGTTCAATGCAAACTCATTTTGATGTCTTTAAAATACATTTTGTAATAAATAACCTCTTGCAAGTACTGTTTTTATTGTAATTAGTTTAGAATATTTCAATCATAATCAATTTCAAATTGCACTTAGACCTTATGTAGCCCCGCCCCTTTTCAGCGCTGCGCTCGTTGTACAAAGACGTTCTATAGAATTATTAGGGCCCGAGCACCGATGGTGTGAGGACCCTATTGTAATTGCTCGGTCAATTATTCTTCTTCTCCGAAATGAATCGCATTTTGAGGGCCTAAACGTGCTCAAAAACTTGAAACTTTGCACATGTATCAGAAGTGATGAAAATTTACGTCTGATATTTTTTTCAGAATTAGTTGTGGCAAAATGGCTCGATAGTGCCACCTACAAAATTTCAATTAAGCGCCCTTCGCGCTATATTTTACGTACAGGTATGAAATTCGGTAGACACATGCAACAGCCCAATACGTACAAAAACGTCCCAGGGTGGAAGTTGTTGTAACTCGAGGATTCAATGTAAGATCTGCCCTGAATTTCACAGGTTTTATTAGTCTTGGCCTGAAGACATCTACATTCCAATATTCAGTTACAGTCATAGCGCCATATGCAGGCAACAGGAAATGACATGTTTTACACTGTGATTAACTCCTCATTGAGATTTAACCAGAACAACAACATATTTGGCCAGTCTAATCTTAAGGCCTTAGCAATGATAATTTGCAAAGATCTTGAGTTTTCATTGAATGGCGTGTCCGTGGTGGACTGACAAAGTTGATATTTCGCCATGAGACAGGAAGCTGTTGTAAGTCAGGCATACAATGTCCGACCTGCCCCAAAATTCAAATGTGTGAGTCCTGAGCTGCGTTCCACTCCAGTTTTAGACTTCTTCGTGAAGTAGACGAGGGAAGTTTATATATAGACAGACCTCAACTCAAGGGTGCGAGTCTACTTCGTATGTACACTTCAGGCAGCTCCATAACCCACAATGCAACACGATTGTGACGTCACCGCATATCGCGTTTAATTTACCCCACCACAAACAACTCTATGATATATCATTTTTTTTTTTTTTAATATGTAAAACACACATATATACATATAGAATGCTGCATTAAACAATTTTGTGAGGGGAAAAAGGGACTGAGGGAAGTTAGCAAGGGAAGGTCATAAAAAAAACAAAAAACACTCCCTGAAATACATTTAAATATGCCATGCAGTACCAAACATGCTAGAAACATGTTATGTTTGACATCAACAACACAGTGGTAAAACATATTGACCCAGTTCAATGGGATCAGAATATTTAGCCACATGTAATTGTTTTCCGTTCAGCGATAGAGTCTTGAACCTTTTCTTCATAAATGCAATACATATTTTGATTTTATTAATTTGAATTTACGATCAGACACCAAAAATAAATATTTAATAATAAAAAAAAATTAAGCTACAGGGGCGCGAGTAAGCTACAGGATGGGAAGAAAAAAAACCTGAAAAAAAAAAAAAGCTTTGGGGGGCCCAGCTTGCAAAAGGTTGAGAACCCCTGCCCTAGAGTGAGGAAGGAACGGGGTTGCGGAGGGATGCAGAAAACTGTCGAGGTAACTATAGGTGAGTCGGCTCTCTTCTGTGTATATATACCTCCACTCTAGCTGATTAGATAGACCATTTGAATGCACTCCTCCCAAACTTTGTTTATAAAACATAATTTATCACTTGAATTCTGAATCTCTCGAGAACCAGACATGTAAGAGGCTGACAATTAACTGAACATATACTAGTTTAAATAGTGACACTTAAAACCTTTATTTGAATATAGCAACATTTTTATTAAACAAAAATCTTTTTGAATAGGGCAACATTTGTATTTTAAAACCTTTTTTTTAATATGGAAACATGATACCTCATTCTACAATATTTCTATGATTAAATCGCTGACAGAGACTCCTCCCCCATCAGCCAATCACTGTGGGCATAGTTAGTAAGTGTGTTGACATCATCCATAGCAATGAGGTCAACCCCGCCCTTACTCTTAGCTTAAGACTTCTGTCTATTCCTTAGTAAAAGTTGGTCTCAGCAGCTTTGTAAATAGGTTTTAAGAGAAAACTCTTAGCTAAGAACTTTTACTGCTATTTAGGAGAACTCTTAGTGGTAAGATAAAATGTTTTGTGAATACGGCCCCAGTTTTATAGAACACATTTTTGGTTGTGGTCTCGTTGCATTTACACGGCTTAACCAGCAGATGTCATTATAGCGTGCGGGCTTCGAAACAGCGATGTGCACGCCACTTCACCTGGGGCGCTGTTACTTGTTTATACGTGATATTTACAGCAGATTGCACGACCTGAAGAAGATTACCTCTTTGTTGGTGTAACTCTCCTCATCCTTTTCCAATTTTAGGCGCATTTATATAAAAACTTTAATATACCAAGAAGGATCAAATGGAAACTGAGAGCGAAGAGAACGGCACGGGAATGCAAACCGAGGTCTGAATACGTTGTCACTTGGAGCTGGTGAAATATTAGCGCTGAAGCTATTGCTAGCAAGCAAGCACTATCATGACTGATTAGTTTGTCAGTGGCTTTATTTGGATCACACTTTTAATCAAATACTTTTTGTTTTCAAAATGATTACTTCTGATCGGAAAACAATTACATGTGGCTAAATATTCTGATCCCATTGAACTGGGTCAATATGTTTTAGTTTTATCTCTGTTGTTGATGTCAAACATATTGTTGTGTCTCAGGTGGAGGAGTCTGCTTATTCGCTGGCTCGGTGTAAGCTGGAGAATCTTCTCAATAAGAGCATGAGGATTCGGATGACAGACGGGCGCACGCTGGTGGGGCTCTTCCTGTGCACAGACCGAGACTGCAACGTCATCCTGGGATCTGCACAAGAATTCCTCAAATCCACAGGTACCCAGTGCACCCCAAGCACACACCTAATGCTTTATCAACACATCCATTATTTCTCTTCAGTGTCACTTTATTGTCAACTATTGCTTTATATTGTCAGAAATTTGAATTACAACTATAATTATTTAACTTACCAGCTTACCACAAACTGTTGGTGCTATGGATGCTTTAACAGTAAAAAAGCTCACAGGTAAGCTGGTAAGTTTAATAATTATAGTTGTGATTCAAATTTCTTACAATATAAAGCAATAGTTGACAATAAAGTGACACTGATGAGTAATGGTTAGTTTGTCAGTGCCTTAATACTACAAATTACTTGTAATCCATATTATGTTTTAGCAACATGTTAAAAATAGTGCAGTAAATTGTATTTCACTGTTTTACATAAAGCATGCTGAAACATGTAATATGAATTTCAAGTAATTTGTAGTATTATTTGAATAATGACAGTAACCTTTAAATTAAATTAAATTATATTTTGACCACTGAGTTGGGACACTACAGCTTTTGATTGATAGTAGTCACAGGTAAAACCATGCATGTCTCCTCAGAACCATGGCTAAAAATTAAAAATATATATATATTTTGTTCCACAGATTCTTTCTCACAAGGTGAGCCCAGAGTCTTGGGACTGGCTATGATCCCCGGCCATCATGTGGTTTCAATAGAGGTGGAATCTGAAAGCCTTCAGACCACCACCTATGGACTCTGACAACTTTAGAGACATTTGAGATCACCATATGGACTATAGAGAATGTAGTTTCCAGACTCACTTTGTGTCTGCAACTACAGAGATGGCCACTGGAGTTACTGTAACCCAAATGGATTTTTCCTTATTTTTAGGGAAATGCAATACACAATGGGTTGGTCCTCTGTGATGGAACAAAAATAATAATGGCGTGGCTTGTAAACTGTACCCTTTTGCTTGTGTGTTTGCTTGTTTGTGAGCAGTGCACATTGTGTGTGTGTTTACTGACATTGTCATTTATAAATAAGAGATTAAGAATCATTCTGATATTGTATGTCATTGCACTATTCATTAAAGTGTTAGTTTACCCAAAAATGAAATTAATCATTAATGATTCAGCGTGTCGAATCATGATTCGGATTGCGTGTCAAACCGCCAAACTGCTGAAATCACGTGACTTTGGCGCTCCGAACTGCGGATTCGACACGCTGATTCATTATGCTCCGAAGGTTCCTGAAGCAGTGTTTTGAAATCGGCCATCACAAATTAATTCGTTATTTTGTTTTTTTTGGCGCACTAAAAATATTCTCGTCGCTTTATAATATTATTGAACCACTGTACTCACATGAACTGATTTAAATATGTTTTAAGTACCTTTATGGATCTTGAGAGAGAAAATGTCATTGCTCCCTATGTAGGCCTCACGGAGCCATTGGATTTAAACAAAAATATCTAAATTTGCATTCCAAAGATTAATGAAGGATTTACGGGTCTGGAACGGCACGAGGGTGAGTAATAAATGACAGAATTTTCATTTTTGGGTGAACTAACCCTTTAATATTTCCTCATAACTTCATATCACCAGCAGAGGTCATTCACAAACCTTTATTCTAGAACATGTTGTTGGTTATTGCACACATATAAACAAAACGGTGTCTTTCAACTGTGCTGAAATTATAAGTGATTTAGGGTGCTAATGCATAATATATACAGTACCGCTCCAAAGTTTAGAAACATTACTATTTTTAAAGTTTTTGAAAGAAGTCTCTTCTGATTATCAAGCCTTCATTTATTTGATCAGAAATACATTAAAAACAGTAATATTGTGAAATATTATTACAATGTAAAATAATGGTTCTCTATTTTAATATACTTTAAAATATAAATTATTTCTGTGATGCAAAGCTGAATTTTCATTTATTACTTCAGTTTTCAGTAATATATATATATATATATATATATGTATGTATGTACATTAAAACATTCAAATGAAATGTTTTGTACAGAATTCATATCTATTTGTAACAACATAATATTAACTAATCTATGAATATGAAAATAGAAAAAGAATGACTAAACATCCTGAAAGGGCTGTGCGCAGGAGATGCCCTCGCAATGTAATGAATCTAAAAAATGTTTTTGCAAAGAAGAGTGGGAAAATCCCAAGTCAAGATGTGCCAAGCTGATAGACTCCTATCCAATCAGACTGAGTGATGTGATAGCATCACAGTGGGCTTCAGTATTAGTTTAGTGGTGTGCACACTTAAGCAGTTAGTTATGCCATATTTTTTTTTCTCTCTGAAATGTATCACTTTGGTTTTTGGTGGCATTCCACAGGTTGCCTTCTTACATTAAACGTGCAAACGTTCTGATATGATTTATCTTTTTGGATTTTTTACATCAAAAAAATTTGCCATTTTAACAGGAGTGTAGACTTTTTATGTCCACTGTACAGTACATGGTTCCATTCTCCAGTAAACTTCAGAGTATATTTACAGAAATGTGACATCTGCTTTATAGAAGATTCTGATCATCCTGCATAGAAAAATGCAGTATTGTGTCTTGCATTGTGTTCTATGTGTTTTGTGACGTCTGTAACTTTACTTTGTTGATTCCATGGATTCAGTACCTTCCTTATGCCGGGAACACACCATCTGTCATTTAGTGTACACACATCAGCAACTAAATAGTACCCCAGACAGCCATGTAGTGTGAGAAGAAAAGCGATCCAGTGACTTTGAAAATCGTGTAGTGTGTTTCCAACATTAAACATATGCATTGAGTCCAAATTGGCTGAAAGGGACATTGGATGTTGTAGAGGCAGTTTGAACCATATTGTTGGATTGAGGCTGGTAGGAGTATGATCTTATGTTCTGAGGATGTGATCTGAACAAAAAAAATTGAAATAGAAAGTTAGCACAGACATCTGCAAAAACAACTGATGCAGTCCTAAGGGCGGTGCAACTGATGCGACCGCACCGGGCCCTGTGCTTTAGGGTCCTCGTGGCAGATGAGAGCCGACTAACCAGGGGGGCCCGCTTGAGATGGCCCTGAACTAATGTCACCTTTCATTTAAACACTGTCCCGAAAATGTCTCGGGCAGGTCACTGATAGCTGAAATGGTTAGTGAACGAAGTGCCATTTTAATGGGGCATACTAAACTCACTTTTTTTCCTCTGGGTTGCACAGTCCACAGGAAAACAGCAAACAGCTGCCGCCACATAAGGCCATTGTGGCTGAACTCCAACCAATGTACAGCCCTTCTCCGATTTCATACCTAAACACACAGGACACATCTAAATTTACACAGTAGAGGCATTCCACGACATGACAGGCCAATATTGTCTGAAATATAATCACAGACGTGCTTGTACAACAGTAATCTTACTCATGCGATATTGCTCCAAATACAATGAAATAGGTCTAAATATTTTCTCTGATAGCTCTACATACTAAGACAAAGACTCTTCTTTCCACTTACTTTATTCCTTGATAAAGTGGGTCAAAGAATTCCTGAGTGATATTGAAAGCATACCAAGACACTGCAATCATCGTGCACAGACCTGAAACATAAAAATAAAAGATTAATTTTGTTTCTATAGACAAACTACCAAGGTTTAAACACCTATGCTTCTCCTTACCAAGACAGTCTATCATAGGCTATTTTGAAGACATTTCTATTATGAAAACATAATCTCCATAGTTCTTGGTAACACTTTTTGTTTAATTCCTTAATATTAATGCATTGGGTATCATTAACTATACTTATTGTCATGTCTTGTGTCATGTTCATGTTTCATGGTTTATTTTCAGGTTCATGCTATGTTTCATTGCTTTGTTTATGTTTGCCATGTGCTTCCTGTTGTCATGTGATTCCCTTGCTCATGTGATCGTGCCATGTGCTCCCCTTGTGAATAGGCTTGTTTGAGATGTGCCTAGCCTCGCCTGAAATGTAGGCAAGAGTAGGCGGCTGCAGTGAGGGGAGGAGTGAAAAAAGTGCAGGCAAGACGGACAGTTCTCTGTTCTCGTAGTGGATCAGACACCTACGAGATCAAAGACGGATATCGCGGGATTCACACTCGTGCGCTGTGTTGCTGATAAACTGGATGTAATTTAAGTTCTGTTGCTTTTATATGAAAATAAACAAAATGAACAATACACGCATACAATATACTTGTTATTCATTTCCATTCGAAAGATGTGTGTATCAATAATTTTTACTTTAATTATAGACATGTTTTTATATTTTTTTTTTTATAAATGACAACCATCACATAACCCATAGAGAGATCGCACTGTCAGACAGTTTGGGAATATTCGCACATTATTTTTACACATTAAAACATGATATTAGAGTTTTAAAATCAAACATTTTAAAACAGATCAATACATCACGGTTGTTTAAACCAATAAGCATAAAGCTGTGTCGTCATCAAGTCGTTTCCCATCGTGCTTTTGGTCAGCGCAGTCGGTGGAGAGCAACTGCGCTTGACTGCAGAATCCGATGAGGCCGCCTCGCCATCGCGAGACTTTTTTGACACACGTTGGCATGACATCAGAGTAAGGCGGCCCATCGGACACATTTCTAACCGGCATGCATCTCGCGGTGATCACCGGTGATCGGTTCTGCACAGAATTTGCTCATCTCAAACAAGCCTATTGCCTACAGTCTGCGTATAACATCAAAGTACTGCGAGAGCATTTAGAGAGCATACGACTCCTTATGCTGTTGAATCGCTTCGCGGTACTTTGATGTCATATGCCGATCAGTCTGCGCAGTGCCGATGCATCGCGAACAAGCCTAATGTCATTGGTTTAGTCATGTGGTTTCTCAGTTCTGTTTTGGGAATAGGTCATTAGGCTTGTTCGACTTCATGCAGCGCTGCGCAGACCGATCGGCGGCTGACTCGAAGCAGTGCATGCCGGTTAGAAATTTTGTCCGACTTCTGATGTATGGCATCAAAGTACCGCGAGAGCAATTCGAGAGCAGTTGGCTGAGTCAGCCAGCGCAGTTTCTCAAGAGCGGCTGCACAGGCTCTGATGACGACACAGCTGTTCCACGATTGGCCGGATTCACCGCATGACAACGATCACGTGGGTTTCGCGTTTATTCTGAAAACTTCAGTTCCACTAATGCTCACAAATCTGTATTTTTTTTATAACAGTTAAAGCTCTTTTCATGTCGTGATGTTATATTGTGTCATGTTTATCAAAATAAAACTGATAAAAAACGTAGACCCCACTACATTGGTAATTAAATAATATATGCTTATGCTGAACTTTATTCTTGTAAAAACAGACGCTGTAAGCAGTACATAAAGTATTGAATGAAAATGTCTCTGAAACAACTGTGTATTAGTCAAATATTGCATTTATTTCACTTCAAATATTGCATTTATTTCACTTCAGCTGTGATAACGTATGCAAACACAGCACGAGCGTCACTACGGGAAGCATAAAGTGTCCGACTTCACGTCTCCATTTTCAGCTCCACCCTGACTACACGCGGTTACTCTCGCCGATTGGTTGCATCCAGCCGCAACCGATGTCGAACACACCAAGTGTCTTGATTGTTCACAGGTGTTTCTTGTTTGTCATTAGTCTCTTTGTATAAATAGCCCTCATGTTTCATTGTTCTCTGGTCTAGCTTTGTTAAGTGTAACCTGCTGTTCGTTGAGTTTCTTGTTCATGTGCCAAGCCAAGCCAAGTCAAGCCAAGTCAAGTCTTGTTAGTTTATTTTGTTCATGTTTGGAACTTAACAAACTGCACTTGGGTTCTTCAAGCTCGCCTACAGTGGATCATTGTTACACTTGTGCAGTAATTGCTAATATTGGTTAATGTTACTTTCTACATATACCAATATATTTTTAACATTGCAATTTGTATAAATTAATGTATTATGAACAAACAATAATTAACATTGAATAGTATATTTATAGATTACCATTATAAATAGAGTAATAAATTCAATATAAAAAAAAAATATTGTTTATTGTTAGTTGATGATACCCAACACTGTGTAACGCTCAGTTTCCGATGAAGATGAAATAACATGAGATTTATTAAGAACTAGATTAACAAGCCAGCATGCAAGACAGTGTGCACAGGACACAAACAGCAACCGACCATGAACAGAACAAAGGGAGGAACTTAAATACCCGGTGATGATTAACTTAAAAGACAAACAGCTATGATGAATGGTTAGTGTCCATGGTGACTGATGAGTGGCGACAAATGAACAAAGAAGACACGTGACAAACGAAAACAAACTGAAAGTCCATGAAAACAGAAACTAACAGAAGATAACTGTGACACACAGGTTGTTGCAGGCATACGAAGAAGACAGAAGAATAAAGTTCCAAAACAAAGTTTAATGATAATGATCCACACGGCAGGGCAACACACACTAAATGTAACGGTGACCAGACAGAGAATGAACGTGAGGGTACAACTTAAATAGGAACTTAAACAAGATGATTAATAGAACAGCGCTGAACCAAATGAACTCATAATGATGGTGACCAGGGATGGGCAGTATTTATGATACATGTATTTCAAATACAAAATAGTATTTTGTAATTTGTATTTGATAGGGTTGATGAAAATGGCTTCGTATTTTGTATCAAAATACTTTAGTCTTTTGTATTTTTGTATTTTTAAAATACTGTAAAATACTTTGTAAGAAGTCTACATGATGACATCATAAAATTGCGGCCTCTGATTGGTGCCTACTCAATAGTTTGCAAAGACTTGTTGCGATCAGAACAGAAAATTGATCCATATGGAAGAAGGTGGTCAAGAAATGTGCAGGCTGCAAGCTTTCCATCAATTTTTTGCATAAATTGCTATAATTTTTAACAGTTCATGTTAAGTTTTGGTGTTCGTTTTGGTAGCCTAGGCTAAATAGTATACCAATTTACATAATGTTCTTTGAAAACAATTATACCGAGCAGCAGCCCCCCCTATATTTATGATTAACAATCAATTGATTAATTAGTTAGAAACTAGTAGCTATGAATACAGGAGCCATCAGTTGTCTTCTTATAAATGCCGCTTCTTCCGGTCATGTGCACGTAGGGTAAAGCAGCGCTGTTTATCTTATTAGATACATTTGTGTGTTGAAAGTTCTTATAGTGCTACTCTGTGCTTTCGCTCAGCGGCTGCTATGAGACACTTGTTTCCCTTTCAGATGCAAAATTTATGGGAGGAGAGTATTTAAATGAATCACGCAATGCGATTTACTAATATTTGTGCTACTCAATTTACTGGTATTTGCGCCATTATTTAACGCCCAAAAAAAGCATGTCTTAACCCATTTTGCGACATGGCTGCAATTGTTGCTGCTAGAAGGAGACACTGCAGAGAACAGAGAGTGCGTGGTAGAAGGAAAATTATTAATTTCTTTGAAATGCCAGAGTAAGACGTTATGCGAACATATCGTTTGCCAAGCTATGTTGGCCTATAGGTCAAAAGTCATTATGTAAATGATTTGACTGTGTCTGTGATCTTTAATTTGCGTGTCAGCAGTAGATCACGCGCAAAACTTGCCACTCCCATCGACACATTTGTGAAATTGCGCTCTCGCGCTAATTTGCCCCGTTTAGTAAATCTGGCCCTTAATGTGTTAAGCTATATAACATGATGAGTTTTCTGTCGATGAATGTATCCAAACAGTTGCTCCTCTGTCTAATAAAACACATAATATACAGTGTCTTTGATGTTTCCATGGTTTCGACAAAATAAAACCGGAAATCGAGCATAATGATGTCATTGATAGGCGACACACGACACGGTCTGTGTCCTGGTTAAAATTGTTTATTTCTCTGGATTTAAACATTCTTGGAAACATTTGGGATAATGTAAGTACACAAGTCAACAAAATATATAACATTATTCTAGTGGTTTTTGGATATTTTAATCTAAAAATCCTACATATTGTACCTTTAACTGGTTGCATATGTCAGATCTATTGCATGACTTGGGCAGAAAAAAGCTGTTGCTATCACACATTGTTTACTTAATCAACTGAGTCAGTGTAATGGTGAAGGGATAGATCAAATAGGCCAATTGATGAAAGGTTTGCGAAGAAATTTCATGCTCCCTTGTAAAAGTATTTTTTAGTATTTTTAAAATACAAAAATACAGTAGTTTATTTTGATACATGGTGTGGCTGCTGTATTTTGTAGTTTATTTTGATACACTTAAAATTAAGGTATTTGGTATTTTATTTTAAAATACATTTTGATGTATTTTTGCCCATCCCTGATGGTGACCATGGTAACAAAGGAGTGGAGGGAAATTAGATTGTGAGAGTAGATTTTAACTGAGAGGAAAAGGGAAATTCTCATAAATGTTAAGTTAGGGAGCGTTGTCAACTGTTCTATAGAGGATTTTTTTTTTTTTTTTTTTTTTAGAATTCTTTAAATAAAAATTTCTGTTGGCCTGGTTTTTATGTTACCGATGGTTTTGTGTGCTCTGAGAAATATTCACTGGAGTAAAAAGTATGACACTAGCCCTAACTGTCACAGTTAGTTGCAGCAAGGAGAGTAGTGAGGCAGGATCTATATGCAGCAGTCACTTTATTTAACAATAAACAAAAACAAAAAACACGCTGGAGCACAGGAGAATACTTGAATGCAGGAGAATCATAACCAACTAAACATAGACAAGAACAGACCAAGAACTGAGAGCTATATACACAAGGTAACAAAAGAGCTAAACCAGGAACAGGTGAATCAAATCAAACAATGAGTTCAAATCAAACTATGGAAACTATTGAAACTATTGAAATCATTCTAGAAACAATGGGAACAGAAAAGAAACATAGGAAACAAAGAGCTACAAACTTAAAGTCCAGGAAAACAAAACAGAAACCAAAACTGAACATTATACTTTACTGTATATGAAAGGTGATAAGACAGTAAAGGATGTCACTTGGTAACATTCTTACCTTGCAGTATGAAGAAGACGCCTCCAGCCCCAACGATCCGACCCTTCATTATGTAATTCTCCCCTCCTATCTTAGAACACTGCATACCCACTAGAGTTGCCATCAGCCCGAATGTGCCTAGCACAATGGATGTGATCATTAATGCACGGCATGCTTGGATATAACCTGAGAAAACACAGAAGGAACAGTTACAAGTCTGACAGCTGAAGGGATTGGGGGTTTTGGGGAGGTTATTTATTTAGTTATTTATTTATTTATTTGCATTTTCCTATCTTACAGATGGTGTAACTTCCAGCTTTCAGTGCACAGAGACAACAACTGTACACAAATAGTAAAATAAATAATAAAGATAAGTTTAATAAGACACAAATATGTATATACATAAATAAAACAGACAAATGTATATGTACAGGTGTGCTATATACAAATAGAATAAATACAATAAACAGTGAGTTGAAAATAAAGAGGTAGGGTATTTTTAAATAAATGTAAGTGGTTTTGCATGTAGTTATCATTGCACAGTGGGGAGAACATTTAACTGTTCATGAGGTAAATCGCCTGGGGGAAGAAACTTTTTTTGTGCCTAGCTGTTCTGGTGCTCAGTGCCTGTAGCTCTGGCCAGATGGCAAAAGTTCAAAGAGAAGTTGGCTTGGATGCGAGAGATCCAGAGTAATTTTTCTGAGCTCTTTTTTCACTTTGGACCAAGAACTTATTTTGACAAGAAGTGAAAGCCAATAAAATGTTTCATTGCAACACCAGTACCCAGCAGCAGCCCTACGCTTCCGCCATTTTGGAGTGAAAGCGACTCGGCAGTCCACTAGCTTCTTGCTGTCGATATGGCAATATCAGCTGCTTTGTTTAGAAAAAAAGTACATTAAAGCTGAAATCCAACCTGAACGATGCCAACACAGAAAACATACAATCACTAGACTAGTGATCATCAAATTCTCATTTTACAGACTTTGTTTTTAAGTCTTCCACTTTTTTTCACAAAACCTTTGCTCTCTAGAAACCATGTCAGTTTGGGTTGATATTCTTTGAAGTTCAAGTATTAGCATTATAAATACTGAATTAATACCAACATAAGAAATTAAATTAAGGACATGCGTCAGAAAAATTGAGACTGTTGGACAATAAATATATAACAGTAAACTGTTTTTGTAGTATTATCTTATATTAATGTCCGTTAAAACAAGACTATTTAAACAAAAAAACACAGCCACTGTGTCCAAAAGTGGCAATTATGGGATAACAGACACAGCATCATGTTCTACTAGATCATCATGTTTGTAGTGTGATCCCGGGGATTAAAACGTACAATATATATATATTTAAGACCAAGTGGAGTAACAGTCAGTAACTAATAATAGGCTAGTAATAGTATTATTATTTCTACACTTTTGTGAATAATTAGCCTACCTGTCAGTGTCTTTGGGAAAATGATGAAAGGCAAGATTTGTACTGTCACACTGATAGTTTTTGCAATGGATTGCTGAACATTGCGTTCTTTTATTCCACTTTGACTTCTCTTTCGTTGTCATTCGTTGTTTCTGTGTATCTGTGCTGTTGTCCAGTTGGCATTTTTACTCCAAAATAGCGGCCGCGCTACCAGAGTTAATTATATAATTAGTTAATTCATAGTAAATATATTGTAGTCTCTACATTGTTAATATATTAATAGGCTATTGAGTTCTTCTATCATTGTCACTGTAATTAACACAATTATTATTGTTTAATTAGCTAGCTCATATGTAAAGAGTTAGATTTTTTATAACAACTTATTAATTTTAAATAGTTCTCGCTTATCCTCAACAAGCACAAAAAAATGACAGGAACACAAGTCTGGGAGAGAAAGGAAGTTGGGAAAAAAAAACGGCACTTGGCCTCAAAAACACAACATGACAAGACTAGGCAAAATGAAAATAGGTCAAGACCGATAGCGCTGCACTGCATACACATTTATATATGAGTTTAGCATATAGACAGTGCTTGAAGTGGGGGGGGAAAGTGCCGTTTGTTGTGCCTAATTTCGACTCCCTGCCAAATTATTACCCCCCTCGTTTAAGATCGCCACCGGATTGCCTAATCCTAACCCCACCCCTAATCCTAACCCCTCCCCCACACCTAATTCTAAACCTACCAGGTGCGTACCGAGTACTGCATGTAGAGGATCGTTATGCATCACCCAATGTACTATTATGGAAATCAAATGGAAACAATTACCAAATTAGTTGTAATGGAACAAAAATGCGATCTGGGTTATTTATAAAGGATGTTTATATGAGATATAGGATCAAAGGGACATGGCAAAGAAAGCCTGCGCCAAATGGGCAGAAAGTGCAATTAAGAAGCTACTGTTTTTAATTACAATATAATTATTTTTGCTCTCAACCACAGTATGTTTGGTTGAATAAAAAAGACACAAAAGTAACTCCATATGGTTATGGCATTGGTGATAAATGTTACATTTGCATATTCTATTGTTTGAGTAGTACGACAAAGTAAGTGTTGAGAAGCAGCTGAGGCTCTGTCATTTTTTATTTTACTTTACCTCAGGAGTGTTACGTGGCTGGGAATAAGTCGTTTTTCAAGCACCTCATTACGACCTATATTTACATTTTAAAGTCATGCGCCCTCCAGCTGGCGTAAAAATAATGACAGTGTCGTGTTACGTCTGTCGTCATGAAATGACTTATGACTGTCGTTACCAATCAAAATGCGTGTTCATTTAAATGCAATGTGTGGACTTTTTACACCATTTCTCCTATTTCCATTTTTTTTATTTTTATTAACGACTACACCCAGTGGGGCCCCCAGAAAATTTTAATAGGGGTGGCCAGAGAAGGCCACAGCAAATCTTGGGGTGGCTAAATAAATAAATAAATAAATGAATAAATATACAGGGTGCGATGTGTGAAAAAAAACAGAGGGGGGATGTTTTGAAAAGTTTTTTGTTTTTTTTTTTTTTTTTTGGTCTTTTTTTTTTTCACAAACCACAGTGGAGCTATATACTCTATTTGGCAGCTATTACAGAAAATTTTTTACAATAAATCTTTTGATTTAACCTTGAGATTTATAGATTAGACAGCTTTGATCTTTGAACCACTATCTACAATGACACTATTTCTTAATTTCTGATAGGAATGCAAAATCATGAAAAAACAATCGGTAGTTATTGATCTTTTGAATAGAATACCGAGAGACAAACTTCTACATTCAATTGCGTTTGCTCCTATTTATTTTTTATCACAGTGCATACACATACAAACTTTTACTCCCAAAGTGCGCACATATGGAGAAATACACGTTTAGCTCAGATTTCGTTAGATAGAATAGAAGCAGGGCCGTACGCAGGGTTTCATAATTACCGAGGTCACAAAATGTAGTTTGCTAGGGGGGTTTGGGGGCATGCTCCCCCGAGAAAAGTTATATTTCCCTGGTGTACACATGTGCATGTTAAGATGTTTTAAGGCCAACAAATTGGATAAATTGCTTTAAAACTATGTCAACAAATACATACATACACGCACAGTTTTGAGGCAGTTTTAATCGCATGTTTGGTAATTTCATGACTTAATTTACAACAGGACAACGACGGTGCATGCTCGTAGTTTCTTTTGCGCTTCATTTAAGCTATAATAAAGTAGGCTAATATGCAGCTCGCGCTGCATTTGCACATGCAGTTCTTGAGTGCGCGCCGCGAGCACAGTAGCCTATAACGGCTGATGGGACAGTCCGGTTAATTTTTCTGAATTTAATGACATAGCCTGACAACATCTCATCTGACCGCAGTTCACTGTTGTTCAACTGAAGCTCCCTCGTCGTCACCTGTAGCCTATCTTTTCCAAGTTTCATTGATTCAACTGATTCGTTCAAAAAGCTGATTCATTCAGTAAAGAAACATCGCCATGTGTTGCTCAGGGACGCAATTACAGTGTTGTGGATTTGTTTTGAACTATATTCGTTGGCGAAATTGTGCAAAAACAGGCAATGGTGTCTAAAATGTAAACATGAATAAAATTAATATAACATTTGTTATCATGCTGATATCTGGGAAAAAAACGGCACTCTTCATGTGATATTTAACTATATATTAAAGTCTTACAGTGAAAGCGTGCACTCTAAATGCGCACAGACACTAGTCTAATCTACAAGACATCACATACAGGGATGTTAGATCGATTGTGCATCGTTAAAACAACAATTATGATAAAATCGCAGACTAAATATATCGCACACTCCTACCCTACATCTTTTTTGGTGGCATTTTATTTTCTTTCACTTCATGAACTTGTGAATTTACATTATGCATTTAAATTAATAGTACCCACTGCAAAATCATACTGGGGTGGCCAGAGTTTATACAGGGGTGGCCGTGGTTTTTTGATTGCATATTGTTATTGAAATCCTCTGCAAATTGAGCTACGCGAAACCCGAAATACGACGCAGATAAAAGGGAACAATGCATTAAAGGGTTAGTTTACCCAAAAAAAGAAAATTCTGTCATTTATTACTCACGCTCATGCCGTTCCAGACCCGTAAGACCTTCGTTAATCTTCGGAACGCAAATTGAGATATTTTTGTTTAAATCCGATGGCTCCGTGAGGCCTACATAGGGAGCAATGACATTTCCTCTCTCAAGATCCATAAAGGTACTAAAAACATATTTAAATCAGTTCATGTGAGTACAGTGGTTCAATATTAATATTATAAAGCGACGAGAATATTTTTGGTGCTCCAAAAAAATAAATAAATAAATAAAAAAAATAACGAATTATTTAGTGATGGCCGATTTCAAAACACTGCTTCAGGAAGCTTCGGAGCATAATGAATCAGCGTGTCTAAGCACTCACTTAGAATAAATGAACTAATATTTAAATCTCTTATGTACGTTTGAGAGCTCAGTCGTGTGGCAAAGACACTGCACATATCCGTAACACTCATAGACATCATTCGGCCGCCTTCTATCGGACCACACACAAGGCCAAATTGATTTCTCTTTTGCAGTTTTTTTTTTAATAACTAAAAAGTGGCAATGATCTAACTACAAGATAAAATAATAAATACAATATAGCTTGATCTCAGCCAGTGGATCATTTATTCAGTGAACATATAATATCGCCCTAATTTCTCAATATTAAATCATTACGGGATAACATAACAGTATGGCCCTCTGTAATAAAAATTTTACTGGACTTAAATGGAACAAGTACAAGGTTCCTTATACTGAGAGAAGCTGAGAAGGAGCGCTACTGTACGAACACATAGAGTGATCGCAATGAGCTACCACAAGTCACATTTCCAGATGTGTTTTCATACATTATTTATAGTGTGAGCACTTACACATTCAAGCGGTTCAGAAATTATGAATCTGTAATACATAAATTATAAATATATAAATACCAATTATAAAGCCACATTTTGGTTAAGTTGTTTATTTACATTGATTTTTACTTTCACTTTTACCATTATTTTGTTTCCCAGCTGGTAAACTGAAAAATTGCACTTAATTTGAGATATGTTTTCCACGTTTTTACTGACTTTGGGTCGATGGAACTGGAAATGTTAAAATGATAAGGTTTTGGGGAAAATACGTCATCCCTGTAGCACTCTATTTAGTCCAACAGCATTAGGACTTTTCACTGTTTGTATCACTCAGCTTTAATGTTTGCTGTCGCAGACAGGCCTATGTGAAGACTGGATGTGACCAGATTCTTTTTTTTCTTTTCTTTTTTATTTTTTTGGAAAGTCAGCGCATCCTTTTTTCACAGATGAATGCAGAATTATGTGGTAATATCCGATAGCCTCTTTGGGTTCCACTTTATTTTTAAGGTGTCAGTGTTACAGTGTAATTATGCATTTAAGTAATAATAATTAACAATAGGTTACTGTTGTAACCCCGGTTCTCTGAAACATCGAGTGGAGCGATCCACCTATGGGAAGGGCATCCGTACTGGACCTCTGCAGAAGCATCCAATCCAGCATTCATTAACCTATTGTTCTCTTTCGTCATCTCGTGTTCGAGATCCACCAATTGGAGAGACATGGACAGCTCCTCGATTGCCCAATACACTCACAGTGAGGTTCCGTAAGCCAGAGAAGGACGGTCACCCCAAGGGGGCGGTGCCTGACACGTCCCATAATCATGCACCTGGCAACCCTGACACACACACATGACTGCTGTGCACCGGCAGGACATAAAACATGTATGAGGCCCACACATGTAAAAAAAATCAGCAACACATATGAAACACCTAGGCAGGAATGTAAACGCATGCTTGGTGACACAAATGTGTGTGGCCCGCCAAACCACTCACCCTCCGTTCCTTTACTACAACGTGTAAATAGGAAGGAAGAAGGAAGGTAACAAGGAGCTATGCAGAGCCCACCCCTAAAATAGAATGTACTACCGAAGTTTTGGTGACATCCAGTCAGTAGTAACGCACAACTGTATGAAGAGGGGCCCAGCTGGCAGCAGAGCAGATGTCCTGCAGCAACACTCCCCTGAACAAGGCCCAAGAGGTGGCTAAGCCCCTCGTGGAATGAGCTCTGATATTCCCTGGGGGCTGCACACCCATCAATTCATATGCCAAGGCAATAGCTTCCACAAGCCAATGTGACCGGCATTGCTTAGATATGGGACTCCCCTTGTGAGGGGGCCCCCATGAAATAAAGAGCTGGTAGAGTGCATGAAGCTTACTGACACGTTAAGCTGAAGCCAAGGCCAAGATCAAAGCTGTCTTGAAGGACAGCAGCTTCAGGGAAATACTTCCCAGAGGCTCAAAAGGGAATTGAGACAGAGCCTCCAGCACCATGGAGAGGTCCCATTCAGGAACAGTTCTCCTTATAACCGGCAAAGACCCTTCATAAATCTGCAGATTAGAGGATGCTGCCCGACCGTTGAGCCCTCAAAGCCCACATGACAGGCAGAAATAGCTGCCAGGTAGACCTTAATAGTGGAAAAAGACCTGCCTTTATCCATAAGGTTTTGTAAGAAACACAAAATACTGAGCACTGATATGATGTGAGACCACACCCATCACACCACCCTTCAAACACCTGCCACTTACAGCCATATATAGGACCGAGTAGACAATGCCCTGGCATTCTGTATAGTAGCAACCACACGCGGGGGAAGCCCTAGTGCATTTAAGTTTGTCCTCTCACGGGCCAGGCCCAGAGAGCTATCCTGTCTGGATGTGGGTGATGCATCTCCCCGTTCGCTTGAGATAACAGATAACATCTGTGCGGAGGGGGAGGCGCCATGGCTAGGTATATAACAGAGGAATTATCTCTGCCAGCCACAGTGCTTTGGGCTACCTGGGTGCTATCAGAATGAGAAACAGGCTCTTCTCTCTCACACTGGCCAGTGTGGGAGTTATCAGGCACAGGAAAAGCATACAGCAGCACTTTGGGCCACGAGTGGGCCAGTGCGTTCACCGCGAGGGGCGCGTCCTCGTCCTTTAGCGAGAAGAACATAGGACAATGGCTGTTTTCGTGCGAGGCGAATAGATCTACGGTTGCCTGTCCGAATCTCATCTGAGGGTGGAGGCGCCAATCTCCATAGAGTGGATTCCGCCTCAATAGAAGGTCCGCGCCTCTGTTCAGAATGCCTGAAACGCGAGTCGCGCGTAACGACAGGAAAAACTGCCTGCTCCACACTAAAAGCTTGTGAGCTAGAGCGTGAAGTTTCAAAGAGCGCAAACCGATTGATATATGCCACCGCTGTGGTATTGTCGCAGCGTACAAGCACATTATGTCCCTGCAGGCGAGGCAGAAAATAATTCAGAGCTTTCCATATGGTCATAAGCTCTAAATAATTGTTGTGCGCTGAACGTAGTTTGCTCCGCCACAAACCGCTCACCATTCTGCCCTGCTGGGTGGCGCCCCAGCCCGTTAAGGACGCATCTGTCATCACGACTTTCCGCAACATCACCGCTCCCAAAGGGGTTCCCTGTGCGTAAAAGCTTGCGCTCCTCCAGTGATGCAGAGCTGCCGTGGAGGTGTGCGTCACTGTTACAGAGCGGCAGAGATCGCGTAATGGGCTGAAATGTAGTGACAAAACCCATTTCATGAACGCCCTCATTCTCAGAAGTCCCAGAGGCAGAAGTCTCTTGAGAGAGACGCGCTCGCATGGAGACTGAGTTTAGCTCCAAGCCCAGGAAAATCACACTCTGACTGGGTGTAAGGTTGCTTTTGTTCAAATTCACCCTGAACCCAAGAGATGTGATGTGAGTGAGCATGCGACGGGTGTCCTGCAGTACTTTCACTTTCGATTCGGCTATGATGAGCCAATCGTCTATGTATGTCAAAATCCGCAGACCTGACATTCTCAGGGGAGCTAAGCCTGCCTCCGCACACAGAGAAAAAGTCCTTGGACTGAGGTTGAGCCCAAACGGGAGGACCGTGAATTCGTAACATGTGCCTTGATAGGCGAAACGAAGAAACTTCCTGTGTGACAGATAAATGCTTATGTGGAAAAAAAGCATCCTTCAGATCGACACAGAGCCGGCCGCTCGTTCACACATGTCCAGGAGGATAGACGGGTAAAGCCAAAGCCTCTTCAGCGTGCTTAAGGCCCAAGCAGACTGCGCAGAAGGAGTTTGGATCCCTGGCAGTGATCAGCGCGCCATACGCGGCCGGGCAGGCCCGTGATGCGCAGCCCTCGAGAGAAGTAGATTTAGAAAGGGACATGCCAGCGAAAAACTCCATGGCGGGCAGCCGTGGAAAGGGGGAGCAGGTGAAAATAATCACAGAGCATGGGCGGCTCAGGATGCAAAACAGCTTTTCTGGGCTGAATAAAAGAGTCACGTCTGGCGGAGGCTGATCTTGACGATACACAAAGACATGAAAGTGAGCAGTGATAAATCCAACCCGAGCTGTGAGGTGCAGAGATCGCGAGAAGAGAATAACAACTGGAGAATAACGATGCATGCAGGCCTTATATGCTCTCAGGTAAGGGGGTGGGGCCTTACTTGGCATTGGCCGCGTGCTTCTGTCTGTCTAGCCAGACTTGGTGCAATTGGATGCTTCTGCAGAGGTCAGGTACGGATGCCCTTCCCATAGGTGTATCTCAAACATGAGATGATGAAAGAGAACTACATGTACTTACTATAGGGTTAGGATTGGGGATTAGTTCACGGTTAGTTGCATGTAATTATGAATAATTTATAGTTACAGTAACTACATGTAATGTGTAACAAGGACACTGTAAAATAAAGTGTTACCCACCTTTGTTCTATTTTGCTCCATGATCATTTGGAGTGGGTTTCTCTCACTACTAAGCAAGGAGTGATAGAAAACCTGGAGCAGGGAAAGGGAAATCTCTGTCACTCCACTCAACTCATAAAAGCTGTTTCAAACCTGCTTTCACTGTGTTGCTCAGTGACAAGCAAAGCACAATTCTGTGGCTTCTTTCGTAATTATTTTCGGTAGCAATGTATAAATATACAAATTGTCTGAAAGGTAAGTTACTTAATATCATTTACTTGTTTATAGAACTGTTTTAAGAGCAATATCACATTTGTAACAGCATATGGGGGCAATTGTAACAACACATGTAATACCTTCATATAAATACCAATGACCACAATAAACTCCAGAGAATATGGATATAGTTAAAACTATTTAATATCCACTACATCCATATTATCCAGACCAATTACTTAACTCCCCTTGCTGTTTTCCTTGGTCTCAACCTAGACATACTGTGAACAGAGAGTGTACGGGCCTACTCAGCAAAATGGATCCCCAGATTTCTTAAATTATTGGAAAAAATAATCTGTTTTGATGTCCTTACTAAGCTGGACACTATTTTGATGGTGTCTGGGGCAATTGTAACGCAGTGTTACAATTGCTCCTGACTGTATCACCCTGTGACAAGCTACCCTGCTAGCTAGAAACTGCAAAGCTAATGTTTGACAAAGATATCAAATGTTAGACAACAGAATGGTCATCAAAACAAGACAGATTTAAATTATAGACATTAATGGTTAAAAAAAAATGTACTTTTATACCTCAAAAAAGAGTCTTTGTAGAAAAACTTTACCAAGTATGATTTAGAAGCACATGCAAAATGAGTTTCATGGTTCTGTTTTGTTTCTGATTGGTGTAATTTAAGATGTTACAATTGCCCCCGGTCTCCCCTACCTCATCAAGATTCCATCATTGTAAAAAAGGCCACACACAGGTTATATTCATAATACACTAAAGTTGACTCACACGCAGCATCCATTCAGCGAGCCAATCAGCGCTCCGGGCAGGACGTGCAGGTAAAAGGTCCCGCCCACTGAATTGAGTCATACCGATAGGGAAAGCGGACGGATGCTAGCTGTACTGTAGCGATTTATATCTTTGCTAAAGTTGTGCGCGTGCCTATAAAGTTAGTAACAGTCTGTTCATAAATTGTTTTCTACATTGTTTGTGAACGTTGAACTGCCCCGAGTGTTTATAAGTTAATGTATGTGAGTGACAAAGACGAACTAGCGTGTAAAGATGTTCGTTTGTATATTTACATACTAGTTTCCTCACATATATCACTTTTATGTTTATAAGACAAATTCTACGTGCCATTTGATCATTATATCGCTCAATTCTGAGAGTTAGAGCACTCTTTTGGTGCATGCGCACTAATATTTTAGACAGAGCAGCTCCATCTCTGTCCTCGCGCTGAGAGGTGTCGAATTTCAACTGCTCAATATTAGTAATTTCTAGCAGCGCATCTTTCCATATAATGGCACATTTGTTTTTCTATTTGATTATTTAATCACTGTATTTAGTGTATTCTTTGTGCAGAAATTGTACTGTTATTATATTTATTGTGACCACTGTTATTTGTAGGCCTACTTATATATTTTTCTTGTATCTTTATTTTGTAGAAAACCACACGCATACATGCAAACCAGCCAATAAATATGGTAACAATAAATGGGTTATTCCCGCATACCCGACCATCTGTGATAAAGTCTCTTACCGGATGCTCCGTAGTGGATTTATCATCAACCGGCAAATTCACATAAACCAAGAAGAGCTACCAGTAGCCATTTTACAATAATTCTCAATGGAATATTTGATTAAAGTAATGCGACTAAGCTCATAATCGTAGTAAGCATAATCGCATTAAACTAGGTGGTGTATGCTGATTTTAATCGCAATAAACAGGCATGTAAACACCTTAATCGCATTATTCCCACTCTGACCAAAATGTGCATATGCTCGGATGCCGTGTGTTGTTGACACAACTTCATGAATGAACTCCATGACATGATTCTTAAGTTTTCTCTTCACCAAATCGCTAAACTCTGTCAACACAACTCACTGCACAGTCTCTGCTCCATATCTTCATCCAGACAGGGTGAAGAACGCGACGACGTAGGCAGACCTGAGGCAAATCTGGAATTGCGATGTTCATCACGGCGCCAAATAATATCCAGTACGTCCATTAAAATGTATTTTGAATTTGATGTGAGCAGATTAAAACAATGGCCAGTAACATGATGCATACTGTATGCCTATCTGAATATTGTATAACTATACTTATTAGTGAATAATCAGAGTAATGAAAATTCCATGTAAACTGGAGTGAAGAGTTCTGCTCGTGTCATGTAAAATCTTACTGCGATTAAGACCTTACTCTAATTATGAGAAATAATCGCATTATTGGTGCACATGTAAATGTAGTCATTGTTAGTTGCCTTGGTTACTGAGTAGAGTTCTACACCTGTTTGCTGTTAAGTTGCTGTTACCCTGGTCAGACGTCACTCCACTGGTCCCACCCCGCTCCAAGTCTCCTGCGTCTCCAATGATCCCACCCAGCCTGTGTTCCCTGTCATTGGTATTTGCTTTTGTTAACGAGTTTGGGGGGGGGGGGGGGGGGGGGGGGGGGGGGGGGGGGGGGGGGGGGGGGGGGGGGGGGGGGGGGGGGGGGGGGGGGGGGGGGGGGGGGGGGGGGGGGGGGGGGGGTTGTTTTGTCTTGTAATATAAAACATAAAATATATTTTTAATATAAAAAGTGATAATAGATTTATTTATAACTAAGTGATAATGTATTTATTTATAACTATGTACCAATTTTCTTGACAGTCCAGGCAATGGTATATAACAAAGAGAGATAAACTACTATTCTTCTTTTAAATGGCTCTTTACTATAGTAAAAAGGGCAACCATGGCAAAAAACAGGTGACTTCATATAAGCTATATTTAATAATAATAATTTGTTACATTTATATAGCGCTTTTTTGGGTACTCAAAGCTGTTTATAACTGTGAAGCTGCTTTGACACAATCTGTATTGTATAAAAAGCGCTATAGAAATAAAAGTGACTTGACTTGACATAAGGCACTTGAAGACCCACAAAAAGCATATGACCTTTAAAATACATCGATACAAAATACAATGTCTCAATAAACAGTATCAAATAATAAGGTGGCTTCCAAACTAATTGGAGGGTCTCACTGTTAGATTCAGTAGTGGCACAGGAATAATTATTTCATAATGTCTCAGAAAGCAGTGATAAAGGAGCAGTCAGTCACATTAAAAGGACTGGTTTAATTTATTTAATTATTTTATCTTCAGTTAAAAGTGAAAACGTCACAATTCCAGTCTTCCTGAGCAATGGCGCTAACCTTCCCTTTGCGCCACCTGGTGGTGATTTCGCGAATGAAATTTACATACTTGAAAGATTGTCATGCACAATTTAATTATTTTCAGCATTTTTTTTTGGTCACAACATAATTAGTTTTGATGCCATGAGTCAGTTTTGTGACTTTGCAATAATTATAAAAGGCTAAAAACAGTTACTTTTGAACATAAAAAAAAAACAATCACATGTATATTTTAATTGTAACTTCTTAATCAGTAAAGAGTAAATAATAGTAATAATAGCAATAGTATACTATTATCAGTATAACAGTTATTTATACAGTTATCATGGATGCATTTTACCTGGTAAAGCGAGCATGGACTGGAAATCCCAACAATTGAAAGTACCAGTGGAGTCATCTGCACAGGACATCCAGAGGTTCTCATAGATGTTGGATGTGACAATGACACTACCGTCATTTGAAGACACTTTCCAGTAGTGACTATGTAATGATAATACAGCAGATCCACAACCCAAAAAACCCAAGATAAGTGCAATAATTTGCAATATGTCTTTCATATCTCTGGATCTGTTCTGGGTGGCTGGAGATCAGTCTATGTTCTATTGTGCATTCCAAGTTATATAGTCTGCTTGTCTTGCCGTGTTACCTGTTAAACATCGTCTTACATAAGTACAGAGTTTTGACAAAGGCAGACAGGTACAAAAGGGAACCACCAACCCAAATGAACACAATGAATCGTTCACGTTTTTATACAGCACCATGGAATTTCATAATACTACTGTGATAAATAACCTATGTATTCAATGATATGTTGCACCAATAAATGGAACTGAACCTTGTAATGCCTTTTATGATTTTATTGTACAACAGTGTTTGACTAAGCTTTTTCATTTCAATAAATGGTAGCTGCCAGAAGTTATAAATGAGTGCTGCACGTTACACTGATAGGTTAAACATTAAAAAGAAAGGTTCTTTAAGATTTTTTGTTGTTGTTGTTGTTGTTGTTGTTTGTTTTGGGTTCAGCTAAGAGCCTTCAGGTTACAGTTTTCATGAACTGGTTTAATGAAATGTGCAAAATATAACCACACTCCTAAGAATTAAAGTTCCAGTTAGAATAAAAGTATTTGATGCCATAAAAGAACATTCATAAAATGACTGAAACCATGACTGATCTGAACAACCTATAAAGTAACAAAGAACTTTTACCATCTCAGTAATTTCAGTAGTTTTACTATACACTGTAAAATGTAACAAGTTGACTTTACTTAGAAAAAGTGAGGAAACCGATTGCCTTAAAATTTCCAAGTAGTGTATTAATTTTTAGTTGTCGTAACTTAATTCAGTTAAGTAAAGAGAACTTGTTGGTTAAGTTCTGTTAACTCAAAATCATTAGTTGGATTAACTTATTACTAGTGTTCAAATTACTAGGAAAATCTTAGGAAACCGATTGCCTTAAAATTTTCAAGTAAGCTGAACTAAAAAATATAAGTTAACACAAAAAGCAACAACAGATCTTAGGCAAAACATTATTTATTGCTCATCAATTTTCTTCAGACACTACAATGTACCAAACAATGCCATTCTGGCACCCCTAAATTCTAAACATTTTTCATTAATGTAACAATATGGATTACAAATCATGATTGATGAATAAACCAATAATACTAACAGTCTTTTGACAAGAAACTGAATAGCTGACCATGAAACAAAAATCAATGTTAGCTTAATTTTGACAGTTTAAACTTTGGCAGGTGACAATTTAACACTTTAATTAAAAAGAATGTTGACTTTAGTGCAACCACAAGATTAAAGAGATAGTTCACAAAAAAATGAAATTCTCTCATCATTTACTCACCCTCATGATGTCACAAACCCATAAGACTTTGGTTAGACTTTGAAACATAAATGAAGATATTTTTAATGAAATCTGAGAGGTTTCTGTCCCTCCAACTGAAAGTCCAGGTAACCAAAACTTAAAAGATCCAAAAAGTTTTCCAGCCTGTTTTCTTTAAAAATATCTAAATTTGTGTTTGAAAGACTAACCAAAGTCAAACAACATGAGAGTGAAAAACTGATGACAGAATTTACATTTTTGGGTGAACTAAGCCTTTAACGATCTCAAACAGCCTTTGCTTACATCAACAGAAGGGTTTTAAAGTGAATGTAGTTTTGGTTTCAGAGAATTGTGTCCAAGGGAAAGAAAAACTCCAAATTTGGCATATATCAACCCAAAAATTAGTCACATGGCACCTGGAAGGTTTTCAAGTTCATCCATGACAATGGCTCAGTCTAGAATAATGCTGTGCATGAAGACTCCAAATGTAGTTCTTGTGGAGGAAGAATCCTGGCTGTCTTCTGTTATCACAGTCAGAATCCCCAAGAAGGGTGTGTCACAATCACAGTCCTAATAAAAAGGGAACAGCAATATCACAATTCTGGTTACATTACAAATTAAAATCACAAATGTACATATTACAAAGTACCAGGTCTACATACAACTAACAGAGATTAATTATAGTTGTTAAAGGGTTAGTTCACCCAAAAATGAAAATTTCTGTCATTAATTACTCACCCTCATGTCGTTCCACACCTGTAAGACCTTCGTTCATCTTCGGAACACAAATTAAGATATTTTTGATGAAATTCGAGAGCTCTCTGACCCCTCCATAGACAGCAATTTAATTACCACTTTCAAGGTCCAGAAAGGTAATAAAGACATTTTAAAATAGTCCATGTGACTGCAGTGGTTCAACCTTAATGGTATGAAGTGACGAGAATACTTTTTGTGTGCAAAAACAAAACAAAAGTAACGACTTTATTCAACAATCTCTTCTCTTCCCTGTCAGTCTCCTACTCTGTTGACGTAGTAAACACAGTCCACAGCTTCCGTGTTCTACGTCAGAATGCCAGCTCAGTATTGGCTGGCTCCTGCATCAGCATCACAAACGCATCATGTTGCTCACGTGAACAGCGTCAGCCAATACTGAGCCAGCATTCTGACGTAGAACCTGGAAGCACTGAATGTAAACAGCATAGGAGAATAAAATGGAAGAAAAGAAATTGTTGAATAAAGTCATTATTTTTGTTTTGTTTTTGTGCACAAAAAGTATTCTTGCTGCTTTATAACATTAAGGTTGAACCACTGCAGTCGCATGGACTATTTTAACAATGTCTTTAGTATCTTTCTGGACCTTGAAAGTGATGATTATATTGCTGTCTATGGACGAGTCATATACCTCTCATATTTCATCAAAAATATCTTAATTTGTGTTCTGAAGATGAACGAAGGTCTTATGGGTGTGGAACGACATGAAGCTGAGTAATTAATGACAGAAACTTCATTTTTGGGTGAACTAACCCTTTAAAGTATTGTCTGGAAGATAGACAAAAAAAAAAAAAAAAAATAACTGTATAATGATGAGAGAACTTGCATTTAACAAAATGCTGGATAAAAAAAAAAAAGAAAAGAAAAAAAAGAAATGAAACAAATGCAGAGTTTGAATGTCTGATCCAAGAAAAGAGAGTTGAAGCATATTGAATGCCTATATGTAATGTATGTGTGGGGAATCATAGGTTATAATGAAATATACAGAGAAAGTTACCTGTCAGCATTGTTTAAAAAAATCAGCGGTTTCTTCTCCAAGAATAAGAGGAAGGCCATGAAGAACTGTGCACTTAGCAGTGATGACAGTGCTGTGAAAAAAAAAAAAAAAAAAAATTCGACTGAAGAATCAAATGAGCGAAAAAATCTAGTATAAAAAATTCAGTGACATCAGTGCCCTGATAAATGTTACAACATTGAATGAAATATAAAATTAAGCTAATACAGTAACAGAATTTTGATTAAGAAAGAAGCATTGACAAGCTTACCATAGATTTAATTTGCGCAAGAAACTCTCTTTTCAACTGCCACTTTCTTTGTTGCACAAATTTCCAGAAATCAAGCTGCAAGTTGATAAAGTGCTGAGAAGAATTCTTGATTGAGGCTTCTTGATTGTGATGTGATTGAACTCTGCATTGATCTGTGACAAGGAAAATAAAAGTTAAATGTACATTGGGTTCACAGTTAGTGTGTTCAAGGCATACTTGTTTATTTTGTATCAGCATATTTAGAATGATTTCTTGTTAAATACCCCTTCAATTAATTAAATAACTTGAATGAACACAAACAGTGTGAAGGCATGGAATTAAACTAGTTCTGGTGCAGCTTCCATGTTTTAAGCGACATTGCTACAGTAGTAGAGCTCTATTTTCAAAGGAAAAATACAGCAGGGTACTTACATTTCCAATGCATATCTCATTCCACAAAACGGATCCTGCAAATGAAGAAAAATAGCCTTGTATTAATCTACATGTCTCGTTCCATAAAACAAGCTCTGAAAATTAAGAAAATAATTCTTACTATATAGATTTAAATATTAATTACGAACCATTGTGTAGTCATCAAACATTTTAATCTTAAGAAATCTAAAATAAAACAAAAAACAAAAAAAAACAAAAAAAACAAAACAAATTATAACATCCCTGTACAACACACCTAAACTAGCATCCAAATATAAATCAGTAATTAGTAAAGTTTTCCCCAGTCTACATTGTACACATAATAAAAATATCTAAAACATAAAAAACGTTCCTTTATTCAAAACATGCAGCCAAAGACCAGTAACTTGCAAATGCTAACTGCTAATTTCGATTAGCACAATCAAACACACTCAACAATTTCAATAATATAACATCACACCCAGTGTCACTGTGTAAATTGTTTAATCTGATTATATTACACTATCGATTAATGTATATTAAACAATTCAGAAATTTTAAAATATGACAAACAAGCACCAACTCACCGTTCCATGTGCTTCTCCCCTCAGAATATGTTGCAAATTGACTCCACCTACAGGTAGAACTGCGCATGACCACTCAAAAAAATTTCGTACTACTCATTATTTTAAGTAGAGGATAATTGAATCTATTGAGTTTAATATCTTTCAGTTCTAAAAAGTTGTCGTTACTTAGTTAAACTCAGTAAGGTCAACAAACTTACTCAAAATAAGTTAAAATCACTTAATTTTATTAGTAAGATCATCAGTTACATTTTACAGTGTACAGTGAAAAGTGTATAGTAACATTCAGGAGTTAAAGATGAAAACTTACAGTTATAAATAAATAAAATGAAGATAAAAAAAAGAATAAAATATATTTTAAAAAGATATTTCATTCAAAATTGTTTTTGTCTTTTAATACTAGACATTACCTTTGCATAACAGTATCAGATATTTAGAAACAAATAACAAAAGAGTTAGCAATTACAAGAGCTAGCAATATTTAAGAATGTACTTTTTAAAAAGTGTATTTGGTTAATCAATACATGTACAAAATGTTTATATTTGCCATAGTATTAACATGCTCTAAGGATAGCTCAAGATATAGTTTTATCTTTTACACTGTTTACATTGGAGGGGCTGAATATGTTGATACAACATTCAGTTGTTATAGTGTATTGTTTATTTTGTGTATTTCGAATTAGTAATGTAAGCACTAAATCTTTACTAAGTTTTGATAAAGATAGGTAATGTTATTTAAGTTATTTTTAGATGAGAATCTTAAAATCAGTTATTTCAAAAAGTAATAAAATTAATTATGCCATACATAAATAAATCCAAATGTTCCTATTTAATTTGTAACAATATAATTTCAGGTATTTCTTAACATGAAAATTTCAGACATTTACTTAAAAATAAAAAAGTGAAAAACATTACTAGATTTGCGATATTGATAACTGTGGAAATGCGTCATCAGTCTGTAAAAAAAGGCTCAATTGGTTCAAAGTACTACTTGACATACCATAAACGGTGTATTCCCCCCCCCCCCCCCCCCCCAAACAATGCTTGATTTTGTTCTGTACAGGGTTGACTATTTGATGTTATTGTATAAATAGTTCTGCTCTGTTGGCACATCCAGCTGAATATGCTATCATTATATTAAGATATATCGAGGAACCTTTGATGACTTATTATCTGACTGATAATTACACACCACCTCCACTATCTTTTTGTTTTTAAACATGGCTGTAGGCATTTTAAGTAGTCAGGCGTCCACTTAATAAATAACTGTCTAACTAGATAACTGGATAACACCTCAATAAATGCTCCCCTGACAATGTGATCTTTTATTTTGACAAAGGAGTAGTGGACAGCTATGTTGGGAAACAAAGGATATGCCCAAAAAAGTCACAGGGTGGCTGAATACATCTATAAATTGGACCACTGGCATTGGGAAATCTGATCTCTGAATACGAAGGACATTTTAATAGCATCATGTTTGGTGTTCCCCAGTTGCAGCTAATGTGACTTGCCTGAAAGTTTTTATTGAGTTCTGCCCAGCACTGGTGATGTCACACATTCAAGCCCAGGCTTGGCAATTTAACAATAAAACCCAACACTTGCCGGAACTTTACCCCCTCTCTCAGTTTCATTCCTGAAAAGAGGTACACATTTCCTGGGTGACAATCCTTGCCTATTAAATTGTCTTAATTCTCTTGCAAACCCACTACTGCCAAGGGTTAAAAGAAAATTAATAACTGAAAAGAGACAAGCAAAAAGATAAAAGAACAGCAACTTTGTACGACTTCTAAAGGCAAATTAGAATACTATGGTTATAATCTTAACAAACCTTTAACCTTTAATATTGAACTTCAGTGTGCAACTCGCCCAGCACCTCTTTCTCTATCAAATAAAAAAACCCCTCTCTTTCCATATAGTAAAAAAGAATGCACAATGAGCACAATGGGGTTTAGTTTTATTTGCAGCCTGTGTTCAAAGTTGGCAATAAGCACTGTTGAAATAAAATCAGAAAACAAAATCAAAATAAAACAATCAGATAATCTCAGTGCAACACAACCCACCATGAAGCAAACTATTTTCTCTGGGCCTTAGTGCAAAAATAAAAACACAAAAGAAAACATTTATGCCTTTAAACTTTGCATTCAAATGTTTCCAACAACAACAACAACAACAACAAAAAACACCTTTTTAACAATAACATTTTATATCAGTCAGCCTCTGTACTCTCGATTGTCTTCTGTACCTATATACACAGATTACTAGATACTTAGAAATGGCACGCTTTTATAGCTATAGTATTTGGTCTAAGCTGAAAGCTTTTTTCTGGTTCTAACATCAGAAAGAAATGCTATTCCAAATTGCCTTAGAATCTGTTCAATAAAAAAAAAAGTAACAAAAGTTGTGTATGCTGCAAACATACAGACAGACAGACAGACAGACAGACAGACAGACAGACACACACACACACACACACACACACCTCATGGTAATGGTTAAGTAAAAAGAGCATTATTTTTTTTTTTTTAAGCGAATTAAATATTAAACAATACATTTTCCATTTTTACTTGAAAATAATGCCTTAATATGTACCTAATAAACACCTGCTGATGCATGTATATACACATTTTTGTGTTCAGTAAGCGTATATTGTTACAATTACAAAGAATAATTTTGCTAAAACAGTAAAAAGGTTTTAACATCTACTATATATCATAAAGCCCCTTTACACTTTTGTGACAGAAATAAATATTGAAATATTGTTGGAGTTCCTTTTCTTTTCATAAGAGCGATGTGAACAGGTGCCGCTCTGTTTAGCATTATGCTGTAAGTGTGAGATTTTTCTGGCTTTAACTGAAGGAAGCTTGTAAGGCTTCCTTCAGTTATTCTCTGTCAGTGTCAGGATGACTGATATTTAGCAGGCCTTTCTGCATCCGTTCTACACCCAAAACAGGGATTAAGGCATTAAGATTTGGCTCAGCTCATCCTCTTATGCAGATTTCTTAGCCACAGCTAAACCAATGAGACCAGCCAATCCAGCCAAACCCAGACCAATGCCACCAACAATTGCCATTCCAATCAGCCCATCTAGAAAACATAAGAATGAAAAGCATGTTGAATGCAAATTCCTTGTTCAATCATGAGACACATAAAGATTACTTATATACTGTACAGTGCCTATATAGCCTATACTACATATTACTATATACAGTGCACAGCATAAATGAGTACACCCCCTCTGAACAAATACAACTTTACTTTATGATCACTAATACAATTCATGGAAAGATGGCAAAACTAAAATGTATTAAACATATACATTATAAAAACTAAGAAATATATGTCATTAATAGCCATAAAATAAGTAAATTAGCCAATTTTGTTTAAATTAAAGATTGCAGAAATGAGTACACCCTAGATTTAATTCAACAAATGTATAATATTCTAGTACTTAGTATGCCCTCCATAATTTTGAATATACTGCTCTGACCCTTCTTGGCACGGAGCGTACAAGTTCATTACAAATTGTCACATCTGTCCTGTTTAACTCCTGGATGATGAGCTCCTTATATGCCCTGATCTTTAAAGGGAAGTGTTGCTCAACTCGTCTCTACAGAATCCCCCACAGGCGCTCAAGAGTGTTAAGATTGAGTGCAATACATGTCCACAGAAGGTTTTTCACCTTGGGAGAATGCACCTTAAATGTACACCTTAAATAAAGAAACACAATATTCTTGCTCACCTTTCTTCATGGTTTTATTAATGAATTTCTCCAGATCTAAAGCTTGAGAATTTCCAGGTTCATTTTTCAGTAAAGTCCTGATGTATTTCAGAGCTTTCTCATATTCCTAGAGTTAATATAAAACAGGAGAATGAAATTAGCAAAGTCATTCCAACTATAAGTGTCCAACGTAAACATGAAAAGCTTTGATAACAACCTTGAGCTTGTAGTTGGCTACAGCAAGGTAAAACAGATAATCCCGCTGGTCATCTTTGGTGCCTTTATGAATAAGTTCTGGTGAAACACAAAGCAATTCCACATTTATATTCATTAGCAAGACAAAATTATAGTGATTGTAAAGATTAAATGTAAATACAGAAATCTGATGTACTTCAAGAGCACTGAATTTTGAGAGTATTTTACTCATCCCTGCATGACTCCCTTGTGTGATTTTAAATTACTATAAAAATATTGTGATGTGTGTTGTGTATGGAATATCGTCCTGACAACTAATTAATGAGACTGATTGGGGAATGAGGAACACCGTGGTGTGATCTGTGTATTCAGAGACTGGGGAGTGAAGGATTAAAAAGAGTGCAAAAGAAAATGGACGCAGGCTGGCTGTCGGTCAATTTACAAGCTGAAATAGGACGGCGGTACTCTCTATTGTTGGGAGGGGGGTGTCGCTCGCGGGTGTCGCTGACGAAAAGTTGTAGAATACCCGATCACTAAAAAAAAAAAAAAACAAGAAAATTGCAGTAGGCCATTTTTCTTTTCTTAGCTTGAAGTATACACGCTAAGAATATGCGCCTCAATGTAGCCCGAATAGCAGAGGCTGGCAATCACAAGCCAAAACAGGAAGATAAATTTGCACGCTGAGGTGCGAATTACGGGGTGTTGTTGCCTAAATTACTTGTAAATATTAATATATACATTTATAGCGCTGATTGATTTTGAAAGGTCATTTGGCCACCGGCGCATACTAAAACGGGTCATATGAGCAGTTAAAATTAATTCAAGAACGTGCATTTATTGTATGGACAGAGCAAGAACATAATGTAAATGTTTAAAATGCATAGGCCTATGCATTGTTCATTTGAAACCTTGCCTTCTTTGGCTTGCTGTTAATGCTGTTAAACTAAATGTACGAGGCAAACTGTCTGCTTAAATAACAACACTGAAATAAGAATTCATCGTTTATCTTTCGACTAGTCACACAGAACGCATTTGTGTGGAATTTTCATTTTTTGGGTGAACTGTCCCTTTAAGCGCCATGTTTTTAGAACACCGCGTCATGCACAAGACGGTGCAAAGGATGCGAGACGCGAGCGCAACGGTAAAAGTCCGTCTAGAGCGTGTTTAAACAATTAAAAACAATGGAAAAGTAGCGCAATGGAATTCACGTGTCACATTCTGCGTAAAGTTGCGGTCATTACTAAAACAGTAGGCTTCCGTCGCATTTACTTTCTAAATTGTCACTGGACAGTAGAAAAGTGAAAATGGTAGCATTTTATTGAAAGTGAAAATAAGATAAAAACTCCCATATCATGGAGAGGCATGTTATAAAAGTGTTCAGTTTAAATAAGTAAGAATAAATAGGCCTATCTATCTATCTATCTATCTATCTATATCTAACATTTTTACATTACAACACATTACAGGCACAAACACATGTGCCTTTCTTAGAAATGTACACCTTTTATTCATGTTGGTTTCACATGATTTTGAAAAACGTACTCGGTTACTAACGTAACCTCGGTTCCCTGAGATACGGAACGAGTACTGCGTATGGGGAAAAGGTCTCCTTTTTCCCCGTTACTGAAGCCTTTTTCAATAACGCAGTGTAACTGCATCGGCGCGGCCTATGGCGACAAAGCGCGCGAAGAAGCCCGCCAAAAAAGGCGGGGCTTACGGCTATATAAGCAGGCATTTCGCCATAGGATTTCAGGTCATACGACTGAAGCGACGACACTGAGGCCGCAGCCTCGTGGCACGGCATGTAACGCAGTACTCGTTCCGTATCTCAGGGAACCGAGGTTACGTTAGTAACCGAGTACGTTCCCTTTCGATACTTCACTCGTACTGCGTATGGGGAACGAATTCAACCGCGCCGTGCCACGGCAGGGAACGACTGAACTTGTCTTGGACACCGTGAGGGAACCAGTGGACCAGTGAGAGGGCCGGAGCCGTCGAACCCATGTGTTACACTTGCAAGAGGGGAGCTAACTCCCGGGGTGGCATGAGGCGGAGCTCGATAGAGGCCGCCGTATCATCCCGAGAGGACCCGAGCTTGTAAGGTCGGGATATCCAAGTTATAAAATCTGACAAAAGTGGACGGTGAGGACCAGCCGGCCGCCTCACAGATGTCTTTAATAGGAACTCCACTGGACCATGCCCAAGAGGAAGCCATTCCTCTAGTGGAGTGGGCTCTAACTCCTATGGGGCAGTTGAGGCCCATAGAGGAGTAGCAAAGAGCAATAGCGTCGACTATCCAACGCGAAAGATGTTGCTTTGAGACCGAAGACCCTTTGGTGCGCCCGCCAAAGCAGATAAAGAGCTGATCGGATTGCCGGAAAGGCTGTGATCGCTCAACATAGGTCCTCAATGCCCTGACAGGGCAGAGTAATTCCAGCTCTCGCTCGTCCGACGACGGAGGAAGCGCTGAGAGGGAAATGACCTGTGCTCTGAATGGAGTCGAGAGCACCTTCGGAACGTAGCCATGCCTAGGTTTCAGAACGACTTTGGAGTCGTTGGGCCCGAACTCAAGGCATGCAGGGCTCACAGAGAGGGCCTGCAAGTCGCCGACTCGTTTGACCGATGCTAGTGCAAGCAGCAGAGCGGTTTTGAGTGTCAGGGGCCTGAGGTCAGCTGAACACAGTGGCTCAAAGGGGGGCCCTTTGAGAGCTCTGAGGACCAAAGAGAGGTCCCAGGTGGGAACAGTGAGAGGACGAGGTGGATTCAATCGCCTAGAACCTCTCAAGAAACTCGCCACAAGGCTGTTTCGTCCCACTGACTGGCCAGCGATAGGAGCGTGAAACGCTGCGATGGCTGCTACGTAAACCTTGAGCGTTGAAGGGGTGCGACCCATATCTAAACGCTCCTGGAGGAATGACAGTATCGGTGATATGCCACACTCCACAGGGTCTATGCTGCGTGCAGAGCACCAGTCAACAAATACCGACCATTTCTGGGCGTAGAGGCGTCTCGTGGACGGGGCTCTCGCCTGAGAGATGGTATCTAGCACGTCCCCTGGGAGGTTTGGAGGCTCCCATCGAGGGACCAGAGGTGCAGAGCCCAGAGTTCTGGCTGGGGATGCCAGATCGTCCTGTTCGCCTGAGACAGGAGGTCCTGTCTCAGGGGGATCGGCCACGGGGCTTCCGTGGAAAGCCTGAACAGTTCTGAGGACCAGATTTGGCTCCTCCAGAGCGGGGCCACTAGGAGGACTCTGTGCTTGTCTTCCCTGACTCGTCTGATAACCTGAGGGATCAGAGCGATCGGGGGAAAAGCGTAAAGGAGGGTGCAGGGCCAGTCGTGGGCCAGAGCATCTTCCTCCTTCGAGAAATAAATTGGGCAGTGAGAGTTGTCTTCTGAGGCGAAGAGGTCTATCTCTGCCCTCCCGAAGAACTCCCAGATCGTGAGAACCGTCTGCGGGTGGAGCATCCACTCGTCTGAGGGGACGTTGCTCCGAGATAGCATATCTGCTCCCAAGTTTGTTCTCCCGGGTATGTGAGTCGCTTTGAGCGACTGTAACCTCGGAAATGCCCACTCCAGAAGACGTTTCGCCAGTGCGCATAAGCGGCTGGACGAAAGGCCGCCCTGGTGATTTATATATGACACCACTGTCATGCTGTCCGACTGGACTAGGACGTGGCGTCCCGTCAGGTATGCCTGAAACGCCTGAAGGGCTCGGAACACTGCCAACATCTCGAGGCAGTTGATATGCAGATGGCTTTCTTCGCGAGACCACGAGCCGAAGGCCGGTCTGCCCTCGCAAAGAGCGCCCCAACCCATGTTGGACGCATCTGTCGAGAGCACTGTCCTTCTGGACACCGCCTGTAGGGGTACTCCAAGACTGAACCATACAGGGTTCGTCCAGGGTTTCAGAGCTGTCAAACAGGCCTGATTGACCCTGAGACGCAGGCGGCCGTGCCGCCAGGCGTGAGGAGGGACCCGAAACTTCAACCAGTATTGCAGAGGCCGCATCCGGAGAAGGCCGAGCTGCAGAACCGGGAAGGCGGAAGCCATCAGCCCTAGCATCCTCTGGAAGAACTTCAGAGGGAGGTAGGCTCTGTTTCTGACTGAAGCCGCGAGCTGCTGAATGGCCAGGGCGCGCTCTGGCGAGACTACCGCCGTCATACGGACTGAGTCGAAAACTGCACCCAGGAACGTGATGTGTTGGCTGGGAAGCAGCGAGCTCTTGGCAAAATTGACCCTGAGTCCTAGACACTCCAAGTGGCTGAGGAGCACGGATCTGTGGAGTTCTAGCTCGGCTCTCGACTGGGCCAGAATGAGCCAGTCGTCGAGATAATTCAGAACACGGATTCCCATCTGTCTCAGTGGGGAAAGCGCCGCGTTCATGCACTTGGTAAAAGTGCGAGGAGCTAGGGACAGCCCGAAGGGAAGGACTGTATATTGGTAAGCCACTCCCTCGAATGCGAATCTCAAGAATCGTCTGTGACGAGGGGCTATCTGGATGTGAAAGTAAGCATCTTTCAGGTCCAGCGAGCAGAACCAGTCCCCGGGGCAAATCTGCGCGAGGATCTGTTTCAGCGTTAACATCTTGAACTTCCGTCTCATGAGGGAGCGGTTCAAGACTCTGAGATCTAAGATGGGTCTGAGACCGCCATCTTTCTTGGGAACCAGGAAATAACGACTGTAGAACCCCGATACGCTCTCTGAGGGGGAGACTATTTCTATAGCTCCTTTCTTCAGTAGAGTCATGACTTCGGCTCGGAGGACATGAGCGTCGTCCGTGTTTACTGAAGTCTGAAGCACCCCGTTGAAGCGCGGGGGCCTTCGGGCGAACTGAAGCGAGTAGCCCTGACTTATGGTTCCCAGGACCCAACTTGACACCCCGGGAATGGCTTGCCAGGCCTCGGCCCGTGTGACAAGGGGTTGTATGGCATCGGATGACGGACCGCTGGTCGGGGGCCCGTACACCGGAAAGAGTGGAAGAGGAAGTTTGCTAATTTTTTGAGGAGGTAAAAAATTTATAGTGTTCGCCATGAGAACAGCGTTTTGCATGGGCGCAACATTTTTGGGCCCAGTTAGCGCAACACTGAACATATCTCCCACGCCCGGAACTAAACGGGGCGGAGGGGAGACTGAACGAAGGAGCTTTTGGGGTGGTCCGGCCTCGGCGAGACTTAGCCCCATCCTCTTCCTTCCTGGCAGATCAGGAAGACTTAGGAGGCATCGGGTCCAGCGAAATCTTAGGCCGGGGTCCCTGACGTCTCGGGAAGGAGGAGCGCTTTGCGGGGCGTGAGCGCTGGCGCTGTTCCTTGGGAGGTGCTGCCTGAGAGGTGGAGGGGGCAGTCTTGCTCTGCTGAGCCGGCGCAGGCCTGGGGCGGCTGGAAGCAGAAGCAGAGCTGGAGCGCTTGGGCAGGAAGTGTCGCATTGCTTGGGACGACTTCTGTGCTGCGGTGAAGCGTTCCGTGAAGCCCTCTACCGCTGGCCCGAAGAGACCGGAGGGAGAGACCGGGGCGTCCAAGAAGGCCGTCTTGTCCAGGTCCTTTATCTCGGTCAGGTTGAGCCACAAATGGCGCTCGAGCACGACCAGGCTGGCCATGGATCGTCCAATGGCCTGGGCTGTGGCCTTTGTGGCACGCAGGGCTAAGTCAGTGGCGCTGCGGAGATCACGAAAGGCAGGTGCATCAATGCCGGACTCGTCCAGAGAGCGGAGGAGCTTCGCTTGGAACACCTGGAAGATCGCCATGGTGTGCAGCGCTGAGGCAGCCTGGCCTGCGGACGCATAGGCTCTGCCAGCCAGGGCAGAGGTGGTCCTGCAGGGCTTGGATGGAAGGGCCCTCTTCGTCTTCCAACCCACAGCCGCGGGGGGACAGAGATGAGCTGCCACTGCTTCATCCAGGGGCGGTAGGTGCTCATAGCCCTTCTCTTCAGAGCCGTCCACAGTGGTGAGAGCTGAATGGTGCGTAGTGCGTAGGCGGGCAGAATAGGGAGCGCGCCACGACTTCGTCAGCTCGTCGTGCACCTCTGGGAAAAACGGGGCGGAGCGTTGGCGAGGGGCCTGGCGACGGCCCGGCAGGAACCACTCGTCAAGCCTGCTCCGCGATGGCTCTTCTGGCGGGGCCCATTCGAGGTCCAGTTCCTCCACTGCCTTTGAGAGGACGCGGAAAAGCTCGGCGTCCATGCCCGGCTTGCAGTCAATGGGCTCCAGCGAGGGTAGGTGGGCGGGGTCCTCCGAGTCACCGGCCCATCCCTCTGTTTCAGAGGCCGCGAGAGACATGGAGTCGTTGAGCGGCTCTTCATCCGATCCGCCAAATGAGACGAGGTCGCTCGCATCTGCAGAGGGACGCAGCTCAGGGCGTGAGAACAAGACGGGGGATTGCTCTCTAGTGGGAGAGGGCGAGGCACGCGGGGGCTGAGCCGGCGTGAGCTCGCACAACTCCGGGCGCTGATCCACTCTACCCCGCTGTCTCTTCCTAGCCGGCTCGCGGGAGGAAGAAAACGGGAGGGCGCGAGCGGCGGGACCACTTTCAGAGAAGAAAGCAATCCGTGAGCGCAGAGAGGCTAGACTCATGCTCTCGCAGTGAGAGCATGAGGTCCCAGTGAGCGCAGCCTCTGCGTGGGACTTGCCCAGGCAGCCGACGCACTCACCGTGCCCGTCATCGTCATGCAGAGGGACTCTGCATGTGCCACAAGAGTGGCGCGGCATTTGCAGCAACGCCGCCGCCGTGAAAACGGCGTTTGAGGGGCTCTTTTAGAGCGGCGAGAGCCGCGAGAAAAAGCTCTTTTAGAGCGGCGAAAAACCGCGGGAAAAAAGCTCTAATAGTCGCGCCGGATGGCGACAGGAGACGCGCTGAGAGGCGGCCGGAAGCGGGAAGCGGGCGGCTCGAGAGCGGCGCTCGAGGCGGCAGTCTGCGAGGGCGCCGGCGCTGTCTTCGTCCGGCGAGCTCAGCTCAGTCCGCTGCGAGAGCCTGTTCGACGGCGGCGAGAGCTTCTCTAGAGCGGCGAAGGCTTCAGCTCGGAGATCAGCAAAGAATGCGTCGTCGTCGCTGAAGGAGAGAGAACTGAAATCCTATGGCGAAATGCCTGCTTATATAGCCGTAAGCCCCGCCTTTTTTGGCGGGCTTCTTCGCGCGCTTTGTCGCCATAGGCCGCGCAGCTATGCCGCGCCGTCATTGGTTCAACAACTTTCCATGAGTGAACCAATGACGATGCAGTTACACTGCGTTATTGAAAAAGGCTTCAGTAACGGGGAAAAAGGAGACCTTTTCCCCATACGCAGTACGAGTGAAGTATCGAAAGGGAACTTTGTTATGTATACTAATGTTATGTGGTGTAACCATCAAGTTAAAAGTAATATATTTTCCTTGTAAGGAATTACAACAAAACAAATTCTTCTGACTGAAAATGTTTTCAGGCTACGTCATATTTCTTTAACCATAAATTTATTTAAATACTCAAGACCAATAGAGTGGTGCAGGTATGACGTAAATTTATAGGTCAAAATGCGGAAACAAGTTAGCATTTAATTTTGCACTTCCGGTTCCATTGTCCCAAAGTCAATGGGTTTTTTGAATGGGTTTTTGGTTAACCCTCAAGCACTGTTCAATTTTCTTCATTCTTCATTTGTGATGTGGTGCCAACCTATAACACATGCTCTGATTCTTTCCATATGTTTTTTATGTGTTTTAGGGCTTGAATTCAAACACTGTGTCCTAACCAAACGCGACGCCGCGACATGCGATAAAAGGTCTCTTTTCCATGTTAATCGGAGTTTTTGTCCCAGCCAGCCACGATGCAGCGTGTCTAACGTGGACAGTCAAATTGCTTGTCACTGGAATCTTATTGCATCGTGTCTGGTTAGGACACGGTATAAGGGCCCTATCATACATCCAGCGCAATGTGGCGCGACGCAAGTGTTTTTTGTTAGTTTCAGCCCGACGCAGTTATCATTTTCACATCCAGCACCACGTTGTTTAAATAGCAAATGCATTTGCACCCATTTGTGTGCCCATGGGCGTGCTGGTCTGAAAATGAGGTGTGTTCAGGTGCATTGTTGGCGCGTTACGCGTTACGTATAACTAACATTTATGATTACGTATTCCATAATGTGAACATATTTCATTTGAGTCCGCATAATATTAAATTAAACTATAATTCCACTTAAATGCTATGTGTAGCTGAAACATAATTAAATTGCATTACACTATTAAAACCAGAATCTTTGATTTAACTCAACTCTTTTACTGTTAACTGCCAGTTAGCAATAGCACAAGTACACTTGCATGTACTAGTTAGCAAAGAGACTATCACTGTACTGAAGTGTGCACAGCCATTGCTTTTATTTATATATTTCCTACTATATGCTCTGCTATGTTTGAATATTTCCATATGTAAGATCTCTGGTGTCTCTTCTGTGCTGTAAGATTGAGTGAGTGTATTTTCCATCAAAATTGATTATGTGATGTATACTTTGTATCAAAATATGTCTGTTTCCATCTCTGCAGACATGAGATAATGTAAGATCTGCAATATTCTCTTAAAGGTGTCAAAACAACACCTTCTATATCTATTTTTGTCTATCTTTGGCATTTGACCAGTCACTTCAACCAAGCCATTACACCAACTATGACATAATGGATAAATAACTCTGATTTATCTTTTCTTATTAGACCAAAACATAAGTTTAAGAGGATGTAAGTTTCCTGCATACATATTCATTGATCTTATTTTGCTCTTCACTTCTGCTTCTTCTCTTCTACCTCTCCTTTCATTCTGCAAATATCTTACTTCTTTTATCCATCTGTCTCTATACTCTGATCTTCACAATCTTCATCTGTAAGATACAATACTTTTTATTTTATTATAAACTATTTTTTTTGGATCTCATTGCACCAGCTACTATTTGAAGCTTTATGAATGCAGAAGTGTGATAAAGACCTATTTTAACATTTAGGCTGCATCCGAAATCGCATACTTACCTACTATATAGTAGACGAAAAACAGTATGTCACAAAAGAAGTATGTCCAAGTTCACATAACACACTGCCTAAAAGAGTAGGCAAAAAGTACCCGGATGACCAACTTCTTCCAGTGAGATTCTAAAGTGTGCATATGATGGACACTTTACTATCCCATGCGGACACTAAAGAGGATTTGTGAATGGCAGTGACGCAACACAACTGACGCTGGTAAGTCACGTGATAAGGGCAACATGGCGAATGTAGTACGTCCAGATTACATTCATACTATACACATTTATAATATATAGAACATTATTTTTTAGAGGTCGCAAAGTAATTACTTAAGTACCTACTCAAGAGAGTATGAGATTTTGGACGCAGCCTTATTCTTCCTTAACAGTCGGAAGCAAAGAAAACTGGGAACTAGAAATCTGCTGTCACTCATTCTGTTTGAGTTCTGCTTAATACAATCAGTTGAGTACACACTTTTTTCTATTAAGTACAATGAACTATAAGTAATATTTAAGCAAAATGAACTTGTTTCATTAAGTAAATTTAAGTAAATTTGACTGTTAGGTTTTACACTGTAGGGATTACCAATATGGCCGCTGCAAAAGTTTATATATCTTTGTTGGTGTATCACAAAAAACAGCTGTTTTAACAAGAGTGTGTAGACTTTTTATATCCATTTTATGTTGCTTTTTTAAGCTTGCCAGTAAGAAGCAGAGAAACAGAAACACAAATAAGTGAATGAATTGGCTGGGGCTGCAGGTGTCAGAGCTCAAGAGGGCATGGTGGACAGAGATACTACTGAGATACTGCTTGTCATGTAAAACACAGTTTAAGCTTTACGGAATAGGCTAAATCACATAAAGACTAACAATGACAGATCTTAGGTCCTATTTTGTTTAATCTACTGTGAAAATGTAAAACATGACTGGTTAGTAAGAAAAAAAGTCTGTAATGTCTACCAAGTTATGTTCTAAAACTGCAGAAGCTGAGTAGTGTACTTCAGATGCTGGCTCTGTGATTTGCAAACAAATAGTTGTTTAAGTTAGGAGCTCAACTGATACATGTGGACAAGAAAAAAATATTTTACTTCATACCCTTAATTATTCTTTTAATTTTTATAGCTGATTCTAAAAAGTGTATGGGAGTGTATACAAATACATTGATAAACAGTGAACCATGAATGTGTCACTGCAGTAACACTACTCACTTTGCTTCAGACTCATGAGCTCCATAAAAACCAAACAATACCATTTACAACCTCCTCATTGCCCCTCCTATCAGATAAGAACAGTGTCATCCAGAATCCAGATAACAAGTACCATGGCGCTTATAAAGTTGTGAAATAAGCGCATGCTTTGAGTAATGTTTAATGTAATGATATGATTAGATAGCTCATTGTGAAACTGCTAATAAGCTGCTGAGTTGGAATTATTATGCAAGTATGGCATGGACAGGAAGTTGTTTACACCACTCATTATGACACCACATTCAACAATAAATACTAGTAAACAATAAAACAATAAAAATGGTGATTCAATCATACCTTGTGATTCTCACATGGACCCTTGAATATCCTGACCTGAAGGGTCACTCATTCAAACAGAAAAACTCCATGAAAGCCATGTTATCACACTGTTATACTTTTAAAAGTACTAAAGCTCAACATCTTTATACAACATACATACATTTTGGCAACTTAATTGCGCTTTAATAATATACTCCACTCTTACTTGTACTGCAGATGAAACAAAGAAGCAATATATGCAAGACCCCTAAAGACATGTATACATAAAACAGCAACAAACTAGAGTCCAGCATAAATGTGTTCCTTCAGTACTGTTTAAAAGCATTCCAGGATGCACCCAATGTGATTTGAGTTTTGTTTCATGTTGTTTATATTGTTTGGTCACTATTATAATCACTACATAACTCTTGTACTTCCAATTTAGTTTTGACTAGAGCTACACCGATGTATCAGCATATTGGCTATAGCATGAAAAAGGTCAATATAACAAACCGATAGTTTACTAATTAACTGCGTGAAGGCACTTGTATAATGTCTTTTAGCACTCAATCTTTTTGGTGAAGTAGCAAAATTTATAGTTGATATATAAAGCAACAGAACTGAAATGTTGTTCATAGAAATATTTGATAGAAAATAACCTCTGAAGGTTGCCATGTTGTCTTATTTTTTGTGCCTCTCTTATAATGTTGACTTGTTTATGTTCAATGAAAATGATTTGATGATGAAGCAATAAACTTTATGAATACGATTTTGAACGTTGCTAAATTAAAGGGTTAGTTCACCCAAAAATGAAAATTCTGTCATTAATTAGTCACCGTCATGTCGTTCCACACCCGTAAGACTTTTGTTCATCTTCGGAACACAAATTAAGATATTTTTGATGAAGTCCGAGAGGTATATGACTCCTCCATAGACAGCAATTTAACCACCAGACCGCCTTCCGTATTCAAATTACGTAAAAAACTTGAATAGGGATGGCGTAGGACGTACAGCGTAAGCTTTTTGAAGAATACAGAAGGCTGGTCTGGTGGAAGCTAGATATTTTACTTCATAACTTGTTAAATATGGATTTTTTTTTTTTTTTACACAAACGCATCGCTTCACTCCAGAAGGCCTTTATTAACCCTCTGGAGCCATGTGGAATATGTTTATGATGGATGGATGTGGATGGAGACACTTTCTTCAGCTCATACTCGTTTGGTAACGCATACTGCCATTATAAAGCTCGGATGCGTCAGGATATTTATTAATATTTCTATGATTGTGTTCGTCAGAAAGAAGAAAGTCATATACGCCTAGGATGGATTGAGGTAATTTTCATTTGAAAGTGAACTAATCCTTTAAGCCTTGTCTGTGAAACTGGGGGTGAATGTATTTACACAAGGGCTGTTCATTAAACGCGTTCATCTGGTGCGAAGAATTATGGGGAAAAAAAATTGTTAAAATGATTAACGCTTTGAACGCACCCTACCCTGGCCCAGAATGTCATTTTACATTGCATGCAGTTTAGTTACAAACATGATACAGGGCAGACTGACTGCGTGACGAAGCCTATTAGAATGCAGTTAAAATGCCACTAAAATTTAAGATATGAGGGCAAAAATGTCTTATATATTTATATCAAATTATATAGTTTAGCAATATCACATGAGTAAGAGTGCCGTTGTTTTTAAAAATACTGATTTTATACAACAGTTCAATAAACAAGAAGTTAATATTATGTTTCATCTTAGACACAATATTGTCTGTTTTTGCTCAATTTCGCCAAAGAAAACAGTTCCAAACAAAGCCACAGCAGAACTGTTGTGCATCTCCGAGCAACACACTGCGGTGTCTCGTTACTGAATGAATCCACTTGGTTTTTTTACGAATTGAGTGAGCCATTGACTCAGTGACCCATTCATTAAGACAGCCACTTGATTTATTCCTGAATTAATCATCCATTTGAATTAACTGGTTAAATGAATGACTGAATGTCTCACTCATTAAAACAGTGGCTGTGTCCGAAGGCTGACTAGTAGCCTCGCTGCCTTATCAGGCAATGCCTGCATACAAAAGCTTAAAAATGCTGCCTTTAAAGGATGCATTCCAAGGTAGGAAGGCATCAAGACACATCCAAACCTAATGTTAGCTTCACTTCCTGACTCCTGAGATACCTTCATTTGACTGAATTTTGAAGGCAGAATAGATGTATCATTTACTGCTCTACGATATCCCACAATCCTGTGCGTTTCATTCCGTTACTAAAAAATAAAGATGGCATCTGAAAGTTGCGGTTGGTGGTCAGTTTGTATATAAATGTTCATTTCTATCCAATGTTTTCCACATTTGATGTCTTTTCCAGTGAGAAATTAGTATTGTAGCAATTAAATATTCACTTAGTTGTGAATAAGCTGCGCAAGAAGGTACCTCACAAAACTGATTTCGGACAGACTTCTGAGGCAGCGTAATGGTTTCATGATCTACAACAAAATAAAGTGTGCTTTGGTGATAACTAAGCAAATACTTAATTACTATAATAGAAATTTCTAGCTAGAAATAACATCAAAAGTGGAAAAAAGTTGTTCAAAATGTACATTTACACACAAACTGACCAACAACCACAACTTTCAGATGCCATATTTATTTTTAGCTAAACTGTCACGGAATGAAACGCACAGGATTGTGGGATATCATAGGCTGTGAAGTATACATCTATGCTGCCTTCATAATTCAATCAGATGAAGGTATCTCAGGAGACAGGAATTGAAGCCAATTCTGGATTTGGAGTTTCGGATGTGTCTTGACACCTTCCTACCTTGGAATGCATCAAAGTCCCTTTCAAGGAAAGTCTGTTCACTCGGCGGCCATATTTGCAACGCCTCCGGGCAGCTATTTCGGGCATCCAAGACCTATCTATTTGAATGAGGGGAATCCTGAAATCTTAAAAACTGCTTGGCGAACTCACAATAACATATTTCAAATCAGCAACAAAATTTGACATGAACCGTCCCATAAATGTTGTTTCTTATGCTCAAATAGCAATAGAAAAGCTTATTTTTCAGGCTAGACGAGTCAATGCGCATGTGCAGTACTAGGCGGGAGTCTCAGGTTTCTATGGGAACAGGAGCTTCTAATGGCAGCTGCAGTGATGCAATGACTTTATCAATCAGCGATTGGCTCTTTGACATATTCCGCCATATAGCGTGTTGCAGTTTCTCCCATTTATAACTAATAGGAATGAAGCGTCTTTCTATATCTATAGTCTTTGAATGCATCCTCCAAAAGCAGCCTTTTTCAGCTTCAGGACGCAGCCAGAGACTTGCTGCCACCTACTGGCGGTTTTAGTTTCATATTTAGCATATAGTTTGATTTTTCATTCATATTCATACCACCTCTGAGCTGCATTAAACAATCTGTGTATATATACCTTAATGCCACTTCAGATGCAGCTTCTGAAGAAAAAAAAAAACTTTATGGCCATATTGAAGCCTTAAAAGTTTATAAATTAAACTTTTTATAAATTAGTTTTAATAAATTCTAAGTTGAATCAGAGTATTTCTTTCTAAAGCTACTTTTTGTACTGTCTATTCAATGCTTTTATCATCTAACACAATAGACCCTTTTCACAAACTGTGATGACGCATTTTCATCATTGCAAATCTAGTAAAGTTCATCTCCTGTTTACCACTATAGATGTTTACCCAACTTTGATGACTTCCACTTCTGAGAACCCCAGAAATGTGAAAAGGGTCCATAATGACTTTAAATTATGTTTTGGGGGTAATTTCTCAGCCAAAACTGATGTGCGATTAATTAATCGGCACATCATGTAATTAATTAGCTTAGAAACGGTAATCGCATGACAGTCCTAATTTGCACCTCTTTGATTTAATCTAATAAAATCCCTAAAATCCCACAAAATTCAGTTGTTCTACAATGAGGACATTTTCCTAGATGTTTTGTTATCATGACTGCTCAGAGAAAACAAAACAATTTATGGAAAGACAGATAAAAATGAACAGAGAAATAAAACAAAACAAAAAAATTATTTAAAAAAAAAGGTGATTAAAACATTTTTTCAGGGCTTGTGAAGTTGTGATTGGTGTCACATTGTCTACCTAAATGTTTGAACTGGGATAAAACTGCAAAGTTAGCCTGTTAACTGTGTCCCGGTAACATGACACTTTGCACACTTTTTTAATCACCTTTTTCCATATCAGATGTTTTTTTCGTAATCATCATAAGTTAGGTATTATTTAAAAGCTTAAACACTCAAATTTCATCCTGTGAAATTGGACATTACGTTACCTTAGAAGCAGTACTTTAAAACTTTTTTAGCTCAATTTGTGTGATATCAACTTCAAATTTGGAAAAATTGGTTAGACATATAGCTTTGATAGTCTAGCAATTTTAGAGTCAAAATTATTTTGTAGAATATATATTTGTATATAATAAAAAAAAAGTTTAGTTCAGTACATCTGCTTTACAGTAAACTTAAACTTCTCAAAATTTTTAACCCTTTCATTTTCAAAAAGGGGGTGACGGTTATTAATGTCTCAATTACGATACCTCACAAATTAAAAGATCATAATCAGAAAGATATGAAAGCCAAAGATTATCTTTGTAAATTACGAATCTTCTATGTCGTGGCTTTTCATGGAATGGAACAAAAACAAGAACAATGGAACAAGTTACACTGTTTGCTAAAACGCAGATGCAGTTACCATCGAGCAGCACTATTCCCTTCTTGATGTCCTCCGACTGTCTGCTCCTGATCAAACACCACGCATATTCGAACTGCGTATCTTTAGACACAGACTCCTTTGATAACTCTGCCTTGTATTTCTTCTCGAATTTCTGAAAATAAAAAATAATACAAAGTTGACAATGTGTCCACGACACAGACTAGCTTTCAAATTATCATCGGGCCAAGTAAAAAGCTCTAAACGCTCATGTAGCCTACGTAATAACAATTAATCTGAAGCTACAGAGCATCTGGCAGATGTAGACTATATCGCATGTATACAAGAGGAAGTTTTCACGCACTTAAAAAAGTAAATACAAAAAAAGAAGAAGAAAAAAAGAAGAAGAAATCATTTGAAACAGACATGGGGAAAACACAACAAATTACCTCCAGATCTTCTGGGGTAACAACCTCACCAACAACAGCTTCCATTGTAACGGAAATAATAATGTGTTTACACCGGATATTCCAGTCACATGATTGCAGACGATTTCTAGCGTATGTGGATTGTCTGTCAAACAATAACAGCTCTCTGGTCGCCTTTTGATTAACAATCTGATTTTTTCAATAGTTTCATTAATGCTGCGTTCCAGACGAGGTTGGACGTGGAAACATCCTAAATTTAATGTCCCACTTTAGACCTCAGTGAGTTGCAGGCAATCAGACGTCACGTTCACATGTTGACCACATGTCGCCATGACAAAACGAGGTGGGAAAAATCCTAATTCCGGGCTGTCTGGAAAGCAGCATAAGTCATTAAGAAGCATTATAAAGCTCAACTTAAGCTACAGTTAAAACTTATTTGTTATGTTGACGACGAAAGTGTACCATCTCACATTTATATTGGAGATATCTCTTTACAAAACATGTAAATTATAGAATACAGTCATCTTAATTACTGGGTTTTTTGTCCACTTTCAGTTTGTTGCAGCCATGATTTTGTTAAACATTATTTACTATTTTATATTTTGCATTTACAATAAATAATAGGCCTACTACAATTCATTTACATTACATTTTGCAATTCATTTACATTACATTTTGCATGTCTTAATAAAATGCTATTTTCTAGTTCACTTTCAAATGCGTGTCGATAAAAATGTCATACAAGCAAGTCATAAACATTTAAAGTAAATTTTATTTGTAACATTTCTGCTATTAAAGAATTCCTGAATGAACTGTCCAGACTGGTAAGCAATTTCTTCAGACTTGTTCTGTGAAAAGGTTCAGCCAATTTATTGAAAAGATCCAACTCAAAAGAGCAAAATGTCTAAAAAGAACTTCACCATAGGTGTATGGGTTTTAAGAGGGTGTCAGTCCCTCGATCCTTTTTTTTTTTTTCAGTCCCTCGATCCTGAACACCCAAAGACTTTCGCACACAGAAAATAATTAGAAAGTGCGAGTTTTTACGTGTTCGCAAAAAGGAACATAAAATGGGATCACGTGATATGCAAATTGATTGACTAAGCCAATCTGACAGGTGCGTTTACCAGTCAAAATGAAGCGCCACGCGACTTCTGACCTGTTGGAAAAAAAACTTGAGGTAATCGGTATAAAATTGTTTTTGAAAAATCCGTTTTTCGTCATTCAAAATCTGTATACAGTTGGCAGAAATTATCTTTATGGTCATGTGTTACGTTTCTTTGTTATGGTGAGTTTAAATTTTCCCCCAACAATGAAAATTTCGCCTATAGACGACTGCGAAGACGTTGTTGTGATTATGTTTCAGATAAGAAAATGTGTTTTTCAGGTTTCTTTTGCTAGGTTTATATCCTATCTCTGTTCCTGATTCCATACCTATTGGTAAGCAAATAAAATTATTAAAAGTTCAAATCGTTTAGGTAATGCTTTTCTATAGACAGTTGGACGATGGACAAGGTGTTATAAATGTGTTTATTTCTCAGGTATGTTCAGGACAGAGTGCCATGATCGTCATTTCTGGTTGTCTGTCAACTCAAATTTTCTTGGCCACAAATTTAGGTTTGATGTTCAAGGTATTCATCTCTCTCTCTCTCTCTCTCTCCCTCTCCCTCTCCCTCTCCCTCTCCTTACATTAACTGGATGTTTTTGTTTCTTGTCAAAATTTAAGATGCCTGAATACATCACTGAATAGTTCCTGGTTTGAAGCACATTGTGTGGGTGAATTAAGGTAATCTGGGACAGTTTTGCCATTTTGACTTCTGCAATTTATTAAGTCAGCACAACACTTGTTGACCTACAAATAACACCTCAATCACAGGTCAAACAACTAATATATCATAATGATATCATAAGGGATAGTTCACCCAAAAATGAAAATTCTGTCATTTACACACAAAAGAAAAACACAAAAGAAGATATTCTGAAGATTGTTGGTAACCAGACAGTTGATGGTAGTTATTGACTTCCATAGTAAGAAAAAAAAAAAAATACTATGGAAGCCAGTGACTACCGTCAACTGTCTGGTTACCAACATTTTTCAGAATATCATCTTTTGTGTTCAACAGAAGAAAAACTCATACTAATTTGAAACAACATAAGGGTGAGTGAATGATGACAGAATTCTCATTTTTGGGTGAACTATCGCTTTAAGGTTGAGTAGACTTGGAGAAAAAATGCACACCTCAGAGTTTAAATATCAAACATTGTTCATTGTCCCAGGTTACCCTAATTCACCCTGTATCTAGTAATGGAAATTATGTAACTGTCTTCACTCTCACAGCAGACTCTGAGGTCCATGAGGTTTCTGGTCAGTGGGCAGCAGAGTGTGGCTATACTATGACTCTTGACTCCTGGGGTGACTTGCTGCTGCGTGTTTCCTACCTGGCCTGTCTGGTGGAGAACCAGGTAAGATATACTCAAATGTCAATCAAAAAAAGGGTTTTCCATACAACAACAGTTCAAAGTCGCTACATCTGTTAAATTCTAAAAACGACAAAAAGCACCTTAAAAGTAAGTTCATAAAACTTGAGCTATACTGTAAGTCTTCTTAAACCATATGACACATTTATGTGGGGAGCAGACCAAAATAAGTAATCTGTAAAATACTTCATTACTTTCTGTAGAATTTTTCCTTACATTATATACACTGTAAAAAAAAAAAAAAAAAAAAAAAAAAAAAAAAATATAATAAAAAAAAACTGTAAAAGTGCTACAGCAAAACCTGTTGATTGGTTAACCGTTACCTTAACACATAAATGGTTTAATCGGTAAATGGTTTAACATTACATAAAATTGTTATGCTAGAAAAACACTAAATTGTCACACAATTTAAAACAATAAAAATAAAGGCCTGAGAGCACAACAGTTAGTAATGATGGTGGTTTGTGGTTTCAGAGGGAGACAGAATTTCGATTGCTTGTGTGGTTAATAAATCAGGACACAAATGGGGAGGAGATATCCTACCCTTTACTGCTCACCTGCCCTCTTCATGTCCCATGGGGGCCTCGGGAGCTTGTCTGTGAGCAGAACTACATGGAGGTAGAATGAATCTCTTATATTTTGTATTTATAAATTTTATATTTCCAAATATAAAACCATTGTGTAGAAACAAAAATCAGTCCATTGATGCTTTTCTATTCCCTAGGTGTCTGTGCTGAAACAGCTGCCTCCTAATAATCACATGGGCACAGCGTGGGTAACCCCAGCCCCTGTGGTAAGAGACTGTGTGCATTTGGACTGTTTGAATTTAATGTGTCTGAATTATCCTGTGTCTGTTATGACTAGCAGCACCTGTGAAGTGAGTTAACTTCCATTGTTAGATCAGAAAATTAGTCAAAACCTAAGCCAAACTTACACCATTGTTTGAGGCAGCCATTTTTGCTATGCAGCCATAAGAGATCTTGCTCCCCTGGTGTAGCCTGTGTTCTCCCAGGTTTTTATTTTTTATTTTTTAACCTTTTGCTTGCTCACTGGGTAATTAAATCCCTGTCTACTTTTTCACAGGTGAGCAATATGACCAAACTCTTTAGCGCAATATAATATTCAACCAAAAACTTTACCAGGAAAGGCAATTTTCAACCACAGTAAAGGATGGCATCATGTTATATTAATTCTGCCTGAATTCAGAGACGCCACTTAATTACCGCCATGAGCTATATTCCTCAACATTGTAGCTTAAATGATTGCTAATTAAATTTGGGTAATGTTAAACTCTCATCAGATTCTTTAACGGTCAGATATTTTACAGTTAAGACAACCTAATTGTATACAACAAAACAGACCATTATCTGCCCGAGCATCAGATTTTTCATCTGTGATATCCGATCATATTTTCATTAAGTTTTTTCGAATTGCTTGGTCTCTCTTTGAACAAAACTGACCAATGTTTAAATTTCTTAATAGAACAATACAGATTTATTTATTTTAAATCTTTTAATTGCACTGATGACTAGACAACACTATAAAAAGTATATAGCATGATCTAAAATCTGGAGGATCATTTGTATCATCGTATATCGCCCAACACTAAAACTTGCTCTGTGATAAAGCACTAAAAGGCATTACATACAAAACAGTACGACTTTCTGTAAACCTGCATTGAACCAATGTGTATTTTGAAACGCATTATACAAATAAATTTGACTTGATTGTCTTGGCCACTCAAACAGATTGTAATTCTATTTGGTGCTGCTGTTGGTACAGAAATTACACAATTCACCCTTTAAGTGTTGTGTAGCCCTCCCCAGCTATCAGTACTGTTGTTGTTGATGATGATGATGATGATGATGATGATGATCTTAGGAGCTAGATGACGGTGTGAGGGAATGGAGGGTGGTGTTCCGCATACCAGTGCTTCATCAGGAGGATGGCATGAGGGAGGAGACTGTGCCAGTGAGAATGGCACACCTGCTGGGCTACCACATTAACACCACCGACAGTCGCATCCTCCTGCGTTGTGCCTACAGATCCAAACTGGCATACATGCTACAGGTAAAGGATAAAGCAGAGGACTAGATTACTAATTGAATCTAGACAGCAGTTAATTGTTGTTGGTTTTTTTTTTTTTTTTTTGCCGCACTGATCATGTGAAATACACTACATGACTTCTGCACAGATATTTGCCCCAATTTGTCGTCTGGAGGAGTTGGTGCTGGTTTTTGGCAATCGGAGTTGACAGATTTCACAGAAAATTATGTAGTGTGCGATGAACACACTTTTTCCAAACATGTTTGATTTTGAGACGATTTTAGAAGACCTCTTGTTGTCTAGTGTATTCCAGCCTTAAGATGATAGAGCTAATCTTAAATTCTTGACATTGGTTTAACACCTGTTGTTAAAGGAATTGAAGAATACTCCACCCAAAAATGACAATTGTCATCATTTACTCACCTTCATGTTGTTCCAAAACTGTATGACTGACTTTTTTCTGTGTAACATAAAAGAAAATCTTTTGAAGAAGATACTTTGATATTTTGGAATTCAGTTGGTTTCAATGTTTCAAAATTATATTTTGTATTCCGCTGAAGGAAGTCATACAGGTTATGAATGACATGAGGGTGATAAAAGAAAAGTCCACCCAAAAATGAAAGTTCTGTTAAGTCAGTGCTGATGTTCCTTGGTATAAAAGCCTAAATTTTAATTTCACTGTGAGCGGTTATAAAAATCACATTGTTTGTCTGAATGGTTTCAGTTGGGTGAGACTGATGTGGAAGTGGTCAGTGCCACCATCTTGTACAAGCTTAAATGGACCCTGTTGACTGTGGACATGTCAGTGGCCTGCACTATGAGTATGTTGTTTTTGCTGTCTCCCATTTTAGTCCTCCCAGTCAATATATATAGCTCATAAACTGTTGCTTAAGATCTATTATGTTTCTGAACTTAAATCTCTTTCATGCAAATGTTCACCACCTCTTCAAATCCTTTTGTAGGTCAGGCCCGAATGGATGGTTCAGATGTGTTGTGGTCTCTCCCACGCAACCTCGCCCCTCTTGTCCATCCTCCCTTCATAGAAAAGGGCCTTAAGTTGGGTGTTGGGGGACGTTACCTGTCTGAGTGTGTTGCCCACCAGCGTGGTTACATGATTCATGACAACAATGGAACTTTGGAGATCCGTATTCCATTTGGTGCTGAAGGAGGATTCATCAAGGTATCCCAGTGTGTCTGTGTGTGACACTATAGTTCATTTATGTAAGTTAGGATGGCAAAATAAAGACACTTTGACCTGACCATGTTTTGCTTAAGTGTTATCTGACATAAGATTAACTTTTTTCTGACAGTTTAACTCTGAGGTCTTATAAATATGAGGTCATTTTATTACCTTTTTTTCCCCAACTATAGTAGATAAATTGTATTAATGAATGAAATGTTCAAGGTGTCTGAATAAATTTTGATAAATTTTGGTTTGTGTGTACACACACCAAAATTTATTCAGACACCTTGAACATTTCATTCATTAATAGACAGACAGACAGACAGACATATATCTAACACCATTTTTTTTTTTTTATATCTATATAAAAATTTCCTTTACCCAGATATAAACATTTTAAATTTAGTGTCTGTTACCAACTGTCTTTTTTTTTTTTTTTTTTTTTTTTTTTTTTTTTTCCCCTCGGTCAGAGTCATGCGATTGATGGACATTACTCTCAGTCATATTTTGTAGACGTCTTCCTGTTGCGTGAATGGGAGGATACAGCGTGGAGTCTGACTCAGCAACGGACATTCAGAACACTTTTTATTTATCACCTGCCCCGACCAGTCACGCTTATTAACAGTGAGAAACACAACCCAAATCACTTACACATTCTTCTCTAGCTGCTGTTACTTTTGTCTCACATAGCCAGACTATCTCCATGAAGTCTTGTCCACTTTGCATTCTGGCAAGGTACCACCTACTCGCAGAGGACAAGGCCATCTGGATGATGTGTCTGTCTGTCTGTCTCTCTCTCTCTGCCAATGTAGAGACTGTGCCCTCACAGGGAGAGTTTTCCATTTCCTTGTGCTGTTTTCCTCATGATGTTTCTCTGGGGAATGTGACCGTAGCAGGTCAGCTGGTGCTCTGGGAGGAAATGGAAAGGAATGGTGTTCGTCTCTCTCAAAACCCTTTCTCAAACAACACATACATGTATCTGTTTCAGATGCCCTTCTATCATCAATTCGTCTCACAGAAGGTGATGGACCACATACATTTGTTTGTCAAAGTCTTTTTATTGATGTTTTTATAAAGCATGCATCCTTCCCTCTCCGGTGGTTTAGTATTTGGGAGACAGTTTAAGAAGATACACTTTCTCTGGGGTCTTCTCTTTTATTCTGTCTCCTGATGGAGAGATCTACAACTATCCTGCTACTGTTGAGGCAGACCTGCAGGATGTAGGTATGTAATGTCCACCCACAAAAAGTTAGTTTAACACTAATTTTCACTAAGTGCAAATAGCCCGTCTTGTTGGCCATTGGCCAAAGCTATTTACACTTGCTCTGTCAACCATTGTATTGAGTCAGACAAAATTACTAAAGAAACTTACCTGGTAACTGGAAAAGTGGCATAGGGAGCAAGAATAACAGATTTAGCTTTTGACGTGACCGACTCGAGTTTGAGTCCACCTTAGGGGTAGGTGTAGGGGTGAGTTTTTGGGATAGGGACAAGTAAGGTTCAAATAAGGCAGCATCCATTTATGATTGTAATAAAAATAATCATTTACACAATGTTGTCATTGCATACTGTTTTGTAATGTACTGCAAAACTCCAAGGTTCAAATAGTATCTACTGCTTTTAGCAGTAACTACAAATAGCATCTAACACCATTTGCAAATGGCGTCCGACTAGTATTTGCGTATAGTGCAAAGAAAATTCTGCTGTTTTCACTCTGTGTAAATGGCATCTTTTGCTGTTTGCACTTACAAATAATCTCTCTCTCTCTCTCTCTCTCTCTCTCTCTCTCTCTCTCTCTCTCTCTCTCTCTCTCTCTCTCTCTCTCTCTCTCTCTCTCTCTCTCTCTCTCTCTCTCTCTCTCTCTCTCTCTCTCTCTCTCTCTCTCTCTTTAAAAAAAAAAAAAAAAAAAAAAAAAGTTAAATGTAGTTGTAAGCTAATCTCAAAATGAATTTCCATGTCATACTGTACATTATAATGTTGTGATGCCTAAATTCACTTGTGGTATTTTAAAATATTTTACTTTAGTTACTTCCTGAACAAGTGTGTATCAGAGTACAAGTTGCTTTTACATTCATGCGATTTAATGCCACAGTATTAGTGCATACGGTAACACTTTACAATAAGGTTAATTTAGTTAACATTAATTACATTAGTTTACATTAACTAATAATGAACTGTACTACTTCAGCATTTATTAATCTTATTGTTAATTTTAACATTTACTAAAATATTATAATAAAATCAAGAGTTGTATTTGTTAACATTAGTTAATGCACTGTGAACTAAAATAGAACAAACTATAAACATTAACAAAGATTAACAAATACAGTAACAAATGTATTGCTTATGGTTAATTCGTGTTAGTTAATGCATTAACTAATGTTAACAAATGAACCTTATTGTAAAGTGTTACTGTGCATCCAAACTAAATCCACCTCCTACATGTACAGTAGTCTCAGGTTTGGTACCACTGTCTGCATGACATTTTTCACATTATTAGTTTTTCATGTGAACCATACTCTGTTTCGAACTAAATAGCTAGAGCGAAAGCCCCTTAAAAATGGTGCATGAATGCAGCAACAAGTCTGAAGCAAGCCGCTAAGGCAGTACTGAATCTGTCCTTCATGAATAGAGCAATTACAGAATGCATTTGTTTTATCTGTGTCCATGTCTCTTAGTCCTGCCAAAGCTGGAAGGAGAATGTACGATGCGAGGTGTGCGTACATTGGCTTACTATGGTAATATAGACTCCTCTGAGTGGAGTTTGTATGTAGGAGGAATGAGGCTTGACTGGGAGCTGGTGGAGCTGGGGGGATTCTCTCTGGAGCCGCACGAGCTCTACCTCAGCCTGGAGGTGCCACTTTATGCCCCTGGCATGGCCTATGAGGTACATGAAAGGCTCTGAGACTGTCCGTTATTTGTTATCGTGTAAGATGATTGGTATCAACTTTAATAATTTAAACATTAGATAAATATAGTGCTTTCCTCCATTTCTTAGGGCTTGGGACTGCAAGGTCTGTTAGTGAGTGTGCTGGTGAGTTTAGTTCATCTGGAAACAGCAGAAGAACAGGCTCATGTGCAGCGCTGTGTGTTCCCTGTGAGAGAGTTATTGGGTAATTTATACAAACCACTGTACTCTTGATCTATACATACTGGAACTTTATCCAGAAGATCAAAAAATATGTTCCTTCTCTGTGCAGTGTGTTTGCCTGATGGAAGAATGGTGGTGATGGTTGACACAGCTGGTGCTTCTCCCCCAGTGAACCCCAATCACACAGCCCTCTTGGATCCTGCCTGTAGACCATTAGAGACTGACCACTCCAGAGCCATATTCAGCTTCTCCATAGACTCCTGTGGCACTTTCGCAACAGTAGGAGCTTGTCAGCCTCAGTGTATAGAGAAATCTTGAAGTTTTTAGTTTAAGCGATGCATAGACTTTTTTAGTCTTAAAGGGATAGTTCACCTTAAAATGAAAATTATCCCATGATTTACTCACCCTCAAGCCAAGGCGTATATGATTATCTTCTTTCAAACAACCACAATCGGAGATACATTTAAAAATGTCCCTATTTGTTTGAACTGCGAGAGGCGTCTAAGCTTACGATACTCCTACATCCTGCGGCATACATCGCATCAGTGGGTTACTCATTTGGCGCAAGTATGTGACGTAACTTGCGCAGTATGTGTACGGTCGTCTGCCGGAAGCTAGTTATTTGAATTTATAAAGTTTTAAATATGGATATTTTCTTACAAAAACGCATCCCTTCATTTCAAAAGGCCTTTATTAACCCTCTGGAGTCGTAAGGATTACTTTGATTATGGATGGATGCTTTTTTTTTTTTTTTTTTTCCAAAAATGTGCCCACATACATAACATTGAGAAATTGTTGTTGTTGTTGTTGTTGTTGTTGTTGTTGTTTCAATTTTATGGTGCACTTGTTACAGTGTAATTATAAATGTAAGTACCGATATGAATTAACAATGTACTTACTATAGGGTTAGAGTTAGGAATAGGGATTGGTTTAGGGTTGGTTGCATGTAATTTACTATTATAACATTAAGTACATGTAACAAGGACACTAAAATAAAGAGTTACCCCTTTTTGTAATAGCATAATTATAAATATTTACTCTTTTCTTTTTTTTTTTTCTTTTAAATATATCACCAAGTCCTATTTGCTACATTCTTCCTTTTTTGGCTTGCAGAACTTTATAATTTAATTTTAAACATGTTTTAAATGCAGCATGATGGTGATCAAGTGATTTACAGGAATGAAGTGAGAAACACGCCCCCTTTTCCTCCACATCTGAGACCTCTCAGCCAACCTCAACTACATTACAGGTATAAAACCCCTTTCTAATAAATTAATAATGAGCTCAGTGCACAATGTGACAGATGAATACAGGTCATTGTAGAAAATGTCATATGCATTGAGCAACTAAATGGGGCTTATGAGAGTCTATTTCTTAAGTAGTGATGCACTTTTCCTGTGCAGCCCCAGCTCATTAAGCACACAAACCTTCAGACAATTTCCTTATTGAATTCTCTGTATTTCTCTTGGGTTCAGGGTTCCACTTGGCTGTGTCCATCCGGAAAATGGAAATCGCACTCTTGCCATCTACCTGCCGTCCCATCCTCCTACACCTCCACCTATGAAACGCACAGTCAAAAGAGCCTCACTCTCACACACAAGGCATCTTGAGGACAGAGGTAAGGAACAGATCAGTCATTCACAAGATACCAATTGTAACTGGTAAACAACCTACTGAGGGACTCTCTTGGCAGACAATAGTCACACACATCACAGGCCATGTCACATGGTATCTGCCTCCTTTGTATTCTACCATGTGACAGATGATTTGAAAACCAAAGTACTGTTGTGTGTAATTGGACAAACTTTTCCCTTCCCATTAGTCTGTTTTTATATCCTAGTTATTTTGCTATGCACTGTTATTTGGTTAGTTTTTAATTAAAATTTTATGTGTTGGGACATTTATTCTGCTCACAATGGAAAAAAGACAAAATGCACTTAATGGTCTAAATCTTTGTGTGTTTCTAGGATGGGATTGCAGGGATTTGTGAGATTTGTTATAGAAGCTAAATTACTGTATTTTAATAGTTTAATTTTGTAAAATTAAAACCAAGGCAACATTTCAATAACTATTTTTTATAAACAAGATCAGATTTATATCATTAACATTTTATTTATTGAAGGGTTACAAAAAATAAGGTTGACATTTCAACTAGTTACAAAAAAAAATTACATCATAGAGGTTCAGCTGACAAAGTTCTGGAACCCTGGTTCTGAATATTATAATGCATATTTCTCAATTGCACTCTAATTTTGGTAGTTATCTAAAAAGCTAACAGGCTATTAAGATTAATGTAACTTTACATATACAAGCTTAAAGCATTAATTTATTTATTCAATATACTCACAGATCAAAAAATGCACTCCATGCCAGCTGGAGGATGACACCCATAAAGGTAATCATGTTTATTATTATTTAATCATGTATATTAAGGTAAATCTGCTCTTATTAAAAAAAAAAACAAAAAAAAAACAAAACAAATATGAGTAGTAAATGTTGTATTGGGTGACCTGTGAAAAGTGTTTCTATACTCACCGGCCACTTTATTAGGTGTACCTGTACTGCTTGTTAACACAAAAATCAAATTAGCTCATCACATGGCAGCAACTCAAAGCATGTAGACATGGTCAAGATCAGTGCTGCCAATTAAGCGATTTTTGTCGCTAGATATTAGTGACCTCCCCGCCCCTTTTGACTTCTAAGCCTAGTGACAAATCTAGCAACTTCTGGGACAAACCTTATCTAGATTCCGTGACTTGCCCACTGATCTATATTTATATTAAAATGGATCAGTGGACTTGCCAGTATGATGTCATCTAGCGACATTTAGAGACCAGTTTTAGCTACTTTCAACTGAAAGCAATTGTTAACACTGGTCAAGATGATCTGCTGAAGTTCAAACTGAGCATCAGAATGGGTAAGAAAGGTGATTTATGTGACTTTGAATGTGACATGGTGGTTTGCATCATGGGTGTGAAGCTGACAAATCTGCAGCAACTGCGTGATGACCAAAATCTCTGAGGAATGTTTCCAGCACATTGTTGAAACTATGCCATGATGAATTAATGCAGTTCTGAAGTCAAAAGGGGTCCATCTCAGTACTAGCAAGGTGTACCTATTAAAGTGGCTGGTGAGTGTATATTGGCATTAATAATCAAAAACCTTTGAGACCTATTGCCTTGGACGCAGCATAATGCAGAGTAAAGTCCAAGACTATTGTTTTATCCATTTTTATCCCAATTGTTTTCTTAACATTGGGGTAAACATGAAAAAGGAGTTAACTGAAAATATTTTTGTTTGTTTTTGTGTGTTGAATTTATTACAAATGTAGCAATAACAACTTGCCTGCACTGTTTCTATGGAGCTGAAGGTGGAGCCTGACAGCACAATGAAAGGGCCTCGTCCTGTCACCTCATGACAACAACAGATCTGTCCAATAAAACTTTCTTTTTGATTAACAATCTGTGCTTCCATTTTGACATTTGTAAAAACCTCTTGATTTACTTCATTTTTCTAAAGATGACATTGGTAAAGGGGTTACTAATTGGCCCCAACTTCCCATTTCTAAAGGAAAGGTCACACACCGGAAGGAGTTGTTTCTCAGACAAAGAGTCTTGAACAGTCAGTTTTTTGCATTTAAAGAGCATCAAAGAGTGACTGGAAACTATTGGGGAGTGAGGGTGAATGGGATGGGTAGTGATTACCACTGGTACTTTTAGGTTAAGTCAGTTGGAGTCAACTTTGAGTGTTTTGACTGGTTGTCTGTGAGATTTGGTACTGCTCTCTCACATTCCGTCGTCTCTGATGATCAGTGGTTACTTCTAGCACGTTCTCTGCTGGAAACCAGCCCTTCTTTCCATCATAGAGACGCATTCCTTCATACCAACCTTGAGGAGCGGAATGAACATGGAAATCAGTGTTAGTGACTGTTTTGAGTCCATTAAGAATTTTAAGGGATTTTAATTTTACCTTCACTGGTTTTGCGCAGCACATTGATGATGTCAGATGGCTCTAAGCTAAGCTCATCTGCCTGTTTTGCTACATACTGACTGATGCACTGCACTTGAGGACAGTCTGAGAGAGAGAGAGACGCACGCACATTATTTATAGAGCAGGATGCACTGTGTAACATGAAACCTTATAAGAAGCTTCCCCTTTTATATTCTGGTTAAGTCTATGTTGTAATTTAATAGGATAGCCAAGTTATTTATCACTTTCTATTTATTAATTTTTTTTTTTGTTGTTGTTTTTACCCAGTGGAACTCAAAAGGAGCTTTACATCCCAATTTTTGAAGCTTGACAGCTACTGGTCACCATTCACTTTCACATATTGAACTCAACAGCATATCTGCTTATGTCATTTTGTGTTCTATGGAAAAAGTTGAAATGGCCTATATAAAAAAGTTTATGGAATATAAAACGGCATGAAGGGGAGTAAATGACCACTGACTTAATTTTTTACTTTCCAATTAAAGAAAATGCTAGAGCACAGTGCAATGTTTCCCACAGTGTCTGTGATGTAATAAATTGAAAGCTTACCCCAGTCCTCATAAATCTTCTCTTCCCCAAGTGCTCCATTAATTGATGGGAATGCCGCCATCCACCTATGCATGTCTGACCTGTAGAGAGGGTATTAAAAAGAATGAGAGGTGTGAATGACTAAATGTAAAAACACTGGTTATTTCCAAAATAGAATAGAAAAGAATAGAACTCGTGAGCTACATGAATCTCACTCTGTGTTAGCCTTGAGCAGGTGTTCACAGGTGTGACCCCGATGGTTTTCCAGGAGGGTCAGACAGAAACAATGATCCAAGTGTGGTCCAAGACCATTTTCTGTAGCCTGCACCTGAACCAGAGACCGATGAGCATGATCGATCACCACAAAACGGTCTGGACAGCCACTGAGAGGAGAGGGAGGCAGAAAAGGGCACCACTTAAGGTCAAAGATTCCCATGATTAATTCACTATATTGAGCAATGTTGGGAACCCCCACCATTGCACATTTTGGATGTCTCCCTCATCAGTCACACCCAATTCAAGCCTTGCAGTCTCTACTAATAAGCTGATGAGTTAAATCAGAAATATCCTACTCATAATTTAAGTTTTTATAGCCTGGTTTCACTAAGCCAGGATTCGGCCTTAGTTCAATTAGAGAATTTAAGTAGCTTTTATAAACATGCCCTAGAAAAAAACATTACTGGTGTGCATCCTGAGACAAAACAAGATGTCAGTTGCAAATGTCAGTGCAAGTTGCTTTCAGTTAAAACGGCTACAATATGCATTTTAGTCTAGGATTAGCTTAAGCCTTGTCTGTGAAACCGGGGGTATGTGTCTTAAAAAAGGTGGTTGCTAACAAGTTGCTTAATGGGACTATAGAGTCTGTTGGGAACATTAAACTTAAGGGAAATTAAACGCTGAACAGGAAAACTTATCTACTAACTAGTCTGCTTTTACAGCCTCTTTGTGTTTATACTCTCTAACAAATTATTCTAACTCAAACTTTCCAACTTGTAGATTTTAAATAAAGCTGATTGGTGGTGATGTTGGCTTAGTTCTTTATAGCCTAACTTCAGCTTTTTACTTCTGCCAGTTGCATTTAGGCTTCAAAAATTTTTGAAGATTATCATGATGAACAAAACTTATAAGAATCATGAACTTTTGCTGGAAACAGAGAATATTTTCTCAAAGTCAGTGGGAAAAATCTGTTTTTATCGAGGGAACCAGGGTGACGCTAGCTTCAAGATTAGCCTGCAAAAATGTAGTTTCTGCAGCACTATATTACAATGTCACAGCATAAATGATAAAGCCTAGCTAAAAAGTTTTTTCCCCCTGCAGTTGTTGGTTTTAAAAATGAAGATTTTTTTCTTAACCCAGTTTATTGTTCATTGACTACTGTTAGTATGCCATTCTCCCCCAAAAATGTAAACATTGACCCACCCCCAGGCAAGGGTGTAACTTTGGTTTGAGAAGTGAGGGGGACACAAAATGGGGGAAAATGTTTTCGATTTGAATCCCATTTCCTGCATTTACATACATTTAGGGACTATAGTGATACAAAGTTCGGGAAATAATTAAGTTGATTATAATGATAAATTCTGCCAAAAAGAATAGTAGGCTACTAAACTATGTATGAAAACTTACTTTCTTTATTGTTTAATAGGGGCCGATCGCCAAGACTTGAGAGAATCATTTTATGAAGTCAAAAATGTTCACCATTAATGTTTTGTGTGTGAATAAAATTTAAATAATGTGAGACTCAATTTCCACTGTTTAAACTTTTATTTCAAACTAACCACTGTAACCTGAAAATGTAATACATTTTCTGTCGTATACATTGCTGACAGAAAATGCTGTGGTTTAAAGTGGACTTGTTTTTATGGTACACAGAATGTTCTACATTATATATGTAGCTAACAGTCTGAAGTTGCCTACAGCAACTGTAGCAACAGTGTATGTTAACGTTAGCTCAGTCAACATCAACAGGTGTAGATAGAAAATATGATTATCCTGACCTGAGCTAATTTACTGAATCAACCAACTCGCATCTACTTTCTTTCTTTTCATCCATGATGACATTAAAGTCATCTGTTGCTGTTTCTGGCATTTCATCGCTGACTGTGCCGCAACCGCGATACCTACTCATTTTAACTTTCAGTGAGCTATTTTTAGTGTGCATGCGATGTTCCTCATCGACACAGGCAGGCTCTCTGTGTCCTGCTCGGTCCTGTTCCTCTGTGGCGATGACAGTGTGCGGTTAAAAAAATCATAAACAAATTTGAAAGTGGGGGGGACACAAATGAGATTTTGAAAAGTGGGGGAGGGAGGGAGACAGACATGTCCCCCTGTCCCCAGTGGAAATTATGCCCCTGTCCCATGCTCAGGCCATGGTCGTTTTAAGTCCGGTTGTCTCAAATCAGGCAGTCTCAAGTCTAAGTCCAGTGGTCCCAGAGGTCATCCCACTGTCCACGGTGCTTCCGGTAGTGGCCACCAACATCATTGTGTGGGCCGCATACGTGGCGGCGTCCACCACAGCTCACACTGAGCCTTCTGAGAGCCAAAGAGGCCATCCATAAAAGGTTTATGAACCAAGTCACTGCCACGAAGGCCGTCCATAAAAGTTTTATGGACCAAGTCACAGCTAGGGAGGCCATTCATTAACCTTTGTTGACCCAAGTCATGGCCAGGGAGGCTGTCCAATGAACCATGTTTGCCTCAAGTCATGGCCAAGGAGGCTGTTTATGAACTTTCCATGCTTTGTCACATCCAATGAGGTTGTCTATAACAGCTATGTCATTGTCATGAATGTCGTCTATGTTCCTGATCTGCCATGGCCTCCTGGTCAACCAACTCCACCATGGTAGTCTACTGCTCTACTGAGGTGGTCATCTCCTCTGCTAGCTCCACCCTGGTAGTCTCCATCACTTCTTGCCACCTGAGCTCCCATGGTTTCGTCCACTGCTCCACCATCCAGCCCCATCACTGTTCCTCGGACCAGGCCGGCCATTACTTCATGGTCCAGGCCCACCATTGCACCATGATCCAGGCCTGCCACTGCTCCACAGTTCAGCTCCACCACTGTTCCATGGTTCAGGCCTGCCATTGCTCCATGGTCCAAGCTCTCCAATGTTCCACGGTCCTGGTCTGCCATTGCTCCATGGTCCAGGCCCGTTACTGCTTCTTTTTGTTCATCAGGTCTGTCTTGTCATTGGTATATCGTCTTGATTATTCACAGGTGTATCTTATTAGTCACTAGTCTTTGTGTGTGTGTGTGTGTGTGTGTATGTATGTATGTATGTATGTATGTATGTATATGTGTGTGTGTGTGTGTGTATATATAAAAATATAAAAAGATAACTGCAAATCCACGTTTCTCTGCCTGGAGTCCAGTTGCTTCTGTGAATTGCAGCAATCCATTTGCTTCTTTTTTCTGTAGCTTTCAGCAGTCTGCAAAAATATACCTCAGATTTCTTGTCAGATCTATTTGTACAGTAAATCGCAAAGCTCCAAAAAAAAGCTCCCATTTTGGATGTTTTGTGTGTTTTTCGCGGCATTCACGCTGAAAAACAATGCAGCCACTCAGTCTTTTTGCCACTCAGTGGCCGTAACCACAGTCACAACAGCAGATGGTGATGTCACGTGCATACCCTCTATAGTTATGGCGCGTCGTGTTAAATGCGCCTGCAGATATGTTGGATGGGTTTATTATAAAGACCAGTTCACACTGCAATGACAGATGCCGACAGACGGAAACAGACACTTTGTCGGGTTTTGTTACCCCTGTTGATGTCTGTTGGCATCTGTCGTCTGCCGATTGAACATGCTGAATCAGATTTAGAATGTCTGAGAAGTGAAGTGCTGTAATCTGTCGGTGACTGTTGGCATTGGTCTGCGTCTGTCGGTGCAATGTGAATTGGCCTTAAGCAAGACGTTTAGCTCCAACTTGCCTCAACAGACCTGCCTAGAAGTTTTTAGTCTAGTAAGACCTTGATTAGCTGGTTCAGGTGGGTTTGTTTGGGGTTGGAGCTAGCCTACTGTAAGCTTGCATTACAGTGGCCTGCCAGGAGCAGGATTGGACACCCCTGCGCTAGACAGTTATGACAGTTATGTCATAGAAAGATATGGTAAAAGTAGTAAGAGTAGTATACTAGAATGTGTTTCTGAATTCAGAAAATGTTAGCCTATTTAATTGCATACGCATGACACATAACATCACAACTAAAAGTATCCTAATATCTTTTATTGAAAGTAGTCTACTTTTACCTGTTGATACATGGCTTCTCAAGCACCTGTATTAGTGATGTTTGAGTCGGGTGTGGTGTGATGTGCGAAAGGGGCATTTGCAAGATACACTCCCCCAACCCCCAGCCCCCCTTCTTTTTTATCTATTCCGCTGGGCGCAACTAGTAATGCAGAAATGACATACTTCACCTTTGAGGTTAATCTCAATAACCATCTGCCTCTAACCTTTTTTTAGTGGTGAGAATGAGAAGGTCGTTGAAGAGGAACATGTATACAGGAGTACATTTGTTGCGGATGCTGAAGAGAGACCCTCTTTTGCTTAGCTCCTGTAGTTCACCCTGTTTTTCTAGACAGCGTGTTTTAGAAACAATTGGAACGGCCTGTAGAAATTAAGAAACACATGTAACTTATTATTGTATATTGTATCGTTTAAATCCTGCAAAGAAATATAATTATGTTGCCATATTGAAATAATATATAATGTCTGCCTTCGTATGTAGTAAAAGAAAATGGTACTTTCAGAAATTTCTGACAATCTTCTAGCTGAAGTTTGATTAAATGCATAGTTTACCTAAGAATGAACGTTCTTTCATAGTATATTGGAATAATATTGAAAATACAAGGATTTGAACATGGTTTTTAATGGTTCTTTGATGCAGCTTAAGTTTAGCAAAGAAACTTTTACTAATTAATTTATTTTCTAGGACTCTTGAGTTGCTATATGGCTCCTTGGGATGGATGGATGGATAGATAGATAGATAGATAGATAGATAGATAGAGAGTGCTCAGCATAAATGAGTAAGACCCCCTTTGAAAAGTAACATTTTAAACAATATCTCAATGAACACAAAAACAATTTCCAAAATGTTGACAATACTAAATTTTATATAACATTTTGCTTAACACTGTTTAACTTATAACATGAAAGTAAGGTTATTAATATAACTTAGAGAAAATTTTCAGTTTTACTCAAATTAGGGTGATGCAAAAATGAGTACACCCCACTGAAAGTCTCTGGAGCAAAGCAAATTTTTTTACAAATGTTTAATTTAACAAGAATTCAACCACAAGTGAGTCTAATTATTCATTACACAGGTGTCCAGCAGACAGTTGACTATAAAAGGGAGTTAAACCCCCTTCCCATTCCATGCTATCAGCAATGGCACCACATGGAAGAGAAATGTCACAAGACCTGAGAAAGAAAATAATTTCTTTACACCAGAAAGGTGAAGGCTACAAGAAGATCAGCAAAGTTTTACTTATCAGTCAGAATACTGTAGCAAAAATGGTACAAAAATTTAAAAAAGATGGAACTGCAACCATCTCACAGAGACGTCCAGGTCGTCTATGGAAGTTAACACCTCGACAGGAACGTCTTCTGATGAGAAGCGTTGAAGAAAATCGGCATGCAAGTTCACTGCAGTTATCTAAAGAAGTAGAAAGCCAAACTGGGGTGACTATTTCCCGTGACACAATACAGCGTACACTACAGAGGAATGGCATGCATGGGTGCCGTCCACGAAAGAAGCCTCTCCTAAAGCCCAGGCACAAAAAAGCCCGCCTAGAGTTTGCCAGGGCCCATGCTGACAAAGATGAAGACTACTGGGACTCTATACTTTGGTGTGATGAGACCAAGATAAATATTTTTGGAACTGATGGCTTCAAAACTGTATGGTGTCGCAAAGGTGAGGAATACAAAGAAAAATGCATGGTGCCTACAGTGAAAAATGGTGGTGGCAGTGTTCTTATGTGGGGCTGCATGAGTGCTGCTGGTGTCGGGGAGCTGCATTTCATTGATGGCATCATGAATTCACAGATGATCTGCTGTATACTGAAAGAGAAGATGCTACCATCACTCCGTGCCCTTGGTCGTCGTGCACTTTTCCAATATGACAATGATCCTAAACACACATCTAAGGCCACTGTTGGATTTCTGAAGAAGAACAGGGTGTAAGTGATTCAGTGGCTCCTGATCTGAACCCAATCGAACACCTATGGGGAATTCTGAAGAGACAAGTTGAGCATCACTCTCCATCCAGCATCCAGTCTCTAAAAGAGGTCATTCTTGAAGAATGGAAAAAGATAGATGTTGCAAAATGTCGCCAACTTGTTCATTCCATGCCTAGAAGACTTGGTGCTGTCATTAAAAATCATGGAGGCCATACAAAGTACTAGATGTAGTAGTTTTTGTTGTGGAGTGTACTCATTTTTGCATCACCCTAATTTGAGTAAAATTATGTTTTAAATTTTGTTCTCTAAGTTATATTATTAACCTTACTTTCATGTTATAAGTTAAACAGATGTTATATAAAACTTAGTCTTGTCAACATTTTGGAAATTGTTTTTGTGTTCATTGAGATATTGTTTAAAATGGTACTTTTCAAAGGGGGTGTACTCATTTACGCTGAGCACTGTAGATGGGTGGATGTTACATAATACGTTCATTTAATATTTATTTTTGACAGATTATTACTTCTAGGTATCATCTGTTAACGGAAAAAAACCCTCCTAGGTTCTGTAAAGCAACAGTATGTAGATTTTTTTAAGGGTGCAGTAGTGAATTTACAGACCTTGAGTTTGTCAAACTCCAACTTGTTAGAGATGTGTATGAGCTCTTCCATCTGTTTCATCTGCCCCACCTGTGTGTTTGCCTGGGCGATTAGCTACAAACAAGAATGTTGACAATGAGAGAGATCAAAGCTAGACATGAACGGTACAACAAATGCATATGGAGCAATTTCATATTTATGAAATATTTGAAAAAGTGGTTAAGATTTAGTGTTTGTTGGCCACTTTACAGTGTTTTTACCACAGAGACATCATTAGGGATGATGTATAGCTGTTATGAAATCAGTATTATGACATCAAAGTTCAGTAAATAATCACAATAAAAATTCTTCCATCAAGCAAAACATTCTATTAGCCTATCTGTAGACTGTTTATATTGCCAAGAAAAGTAGCAACTCAGCATTTTAATGAATTTAGCTGATGATGTTGATCATTGATATTTGACACGACCCAAATATGACATTTTTGTCCAAATTTTTTTCCTTTTTTGTCATTTTTTCCCCCAGATCTAATAATTTATTCTAAATTACATAAAAAATGAAATTCACACATACAATGGATATACCTCTTCTATAATGAACATGTTCTTATTTTCTGAATTAAAAATAATTTTGATTCAAAAAGTATTAAAAGTAACAAAGAAGTGTTGGAATTCTATAGCCAATGTTTCACTGGTGTTCTAGATATCAGCACTCGGCTAATCAAACTCAAGGATCAATGTTGATTTTACCCATTTTACCTCAGACACTGAAGCCAGGGCCTTGGAAGTGGTTTCCTCCTCTTTAGTGCCCTTTGCAGTCCGCTTTTGGATATTCTACAAAAGGTTGAAATGAATCCAAGCACTACTGTCTGATCATTTTACATTTACAAATGAGAGGAATAGGTATTTTTGAGAACATTAGCTGTTATATCTCACCTGTATAAGGATTTTGATGCGTGTGATTCGCTGGAAGGGCAGAAGCATAAAGGATGTGAAGGGCAAACGTTTGCAGAGTGGAGATAACTCCAGCCGCCTCATCACAACTGAAAAATCCCTGTTACTGTCCCTGCCCATACATACATGTAAACAACATCCTTTACAATACTTATCACTTAAAATGTATGTTTTTGGTCATGGTACTTTAAAAGTAAATCTGTAAAATGTATTTTATGCATTCAGAAGCATTCAAATCAAAGCTGAAAGTTTTATATTAAAATTATTATTATTATTATTGTGTTTCTGTACAAATGGATTTAGGTATGCATAAAAGTCTCACATCAGTCTGCTGTAGGTCTTTTCTTGGTACTGCTGATTTCTGACATAATCAATGAAGACTGAGAAATAGTTCTTTGAGTGCTCATAAATGATGTCACACACATCAGATATCACCACACTCTCATCGACTCGTTTCAGCAGATCGCCTATAAACCTAAGAAGAACAGACATGTTCATGTACCCCGTGGGGTAGTAGTTCTTTGATTAATGGCTTAGTTTCAAAAATGATAACTGTGTCATAATTTACTCTTTTTGGTGCCATTCCAAATACATGACCGATCATATAAAGCTATCATATCAGCCCCGGTGGGTGAGCAAGGCAGATGTTTGGGGCTCAGCCCACCCTTGCCCATGCCACGATCCGCAGAACCTGATTTCACCAAGTACAACATGTTCCTGATGTTCCATGACTAACAAAGTTGTTGATCCTGGAACCACATTCAAATCATCCAATCAGATGTGAGGGACAAGTTTACAGTTTATGTCAAGTTTAGACTTTAAACCAGGGTTAGGTACTTCTACATCAGTTTTATTCACTTATCAGATTACTTATGGATATGGGATAGGTTTAGGGGTAGGGATATGGTTACGATTAAACTTGGCAAAATCAGGACGTGCCTACTGTAGATCTGGCTCTGTATCATGTGGATTTAGAAGACCTGGAATATAGTGCATGAGTTATTTTTTGAGCTTGACAGTCCTCATTCTCTTTTTTTATTTTATATTTTATTCTATTCTATTCTATTATATATATACATATATAAAATAAAAGGTGAATTTTTGAAGAGAAAATTATAATGAGTAAATGATAACAGAACTTTGAATATGTGTAAACTTTTCAAAGATTTCATTATGAGTGAAAAACATAAATTTCAGGCTGTTCCACACACAAAGTATCTTTTTTGGTTCCTTTTTGGAGTTTGAGTTACAATCTATTTTTTAATAGAAAAGAGTAGCTCATTTTGTGGTCCACAGAAAAATAAAAAATTTCCCCTTGTTTCTCTTCTGTCTCTCTCACCTCTCGCTGACCTCATAGACCTGCAGGAGGTTGGAGAAGAGAGCCTTTCTATCATGAATGACCAGAGTCTCATTGAGTTCCCGTGACCCCAGGAAGTGATCCTTCAGAACACGCAGGGAGCGCAAGTAGGAGGCCTCAGAGGTGAGCACCTCAAACATGCTCTAAAAACACACATGAAGATTAACATATAGATATGTACAAACTGAACTTGACACAAAAAGATGTAAAGTTACTCCTAATAGTGTTAAATTACAGTATTACTCTAACCTCTTGTCTCTGTATTTCAGTGCGAGTGAGTTTGTATAACATTCCACTTTCCTTCACCACCGGTAAATCTTGCCATAGCGTAATCTCTTCGGGGCCTCTTTTGGACCGGGGGTCAACCACTCCCAGCCCTCCGGGACCCTCAAGACCCAGAGTTTCACTAACACTTCTCCTGTTGCAATCTGGACTATCAGTCTGGATCTGACTGGCTTCTTTCGAGACCTTAGCCTGGTAGATCTGATACAGAGGTTCTAAGGATGACACAATGTGTTTGAGAAAGTTTGGTTGAAAGTTAGGTGTTATATATACATTCATTTAATTATCTCACCATAGTCACTGTTTGGCTCCCAGTCACTGGAGATCCTCCGTGGGCTTCCTGTATTGTCACACAGCCTGTAAGAAACCTACAACTACTTAACCTGGTCACACATTACTGGGCTCAAACTAGCATCAGTTACAGATCATAAAGGCCTAATGACAATAGTGTTCTTTTTATAATGTAATTTCTCAGTTTAAAAAAGATGCCTAAACTCACAACAAACCTGGGAGACAAAAAAGGTAATTCTCACCACCTCATACTTTCATTTTGACCCACCTTTCCGGTTAGCAGTGAGTCAGAAACGAAACCTCTCTTTTTCAAATCCGTAAAAGTTGGACATGTCAGGTTTTTATTTCAGGGAATGAGGATGTGTAAATTAAACTCTTAAAATATTACTTGAAAGATGCTAAGAATAGTGTATAAAGGAAGTATAGTGTATAAGAATAAAAAGTGTGTGTGTGGGGTGGGGGTGGGGGTGGGGGGGGTTACTACATTTAAGTGTATTCACATTTAAGTAACCACAAAAGTTAGTTTGCAAAGTGCACTAAAAGACAGTCAAAAACAGAAGTCTTATTCGCAAGAGGAGGTAACCATACTGTAGAAACAGTAGTCTCATGAACAATATCTGATGGTACACCAACAAAAAATTTAGTAAACTACTATCATTATCATTTCATTATTTGCACACAGTATCAAAAACCTTTTATTGTTTTGCTTACTGGCTTATGTCTCTAAGATGTTAGGAGCAAGACAAAACTTTTAACAGCCTGCTGAGCCCCAAAAAATTCTGATAGAAATTCTTTGAAAACTTGACTCCGTTCTGAAAATCATTGTATAATTTGCACACTTTTGAGAACAACTTATTAATATTGTTGTAAACTTACTCTTTTGTGTCAATAGAATCCCAGCCTTCGAAATCACTATTTTCATAGCTCTCACCTAGAAAACAGAAATGTAGACACATATGTCAGTTTCATTTAAGAAATGAAACTGGTATTGAATAAAGCATTTAAAAGGAGATATGTGGGGGGGAAGAGTCACTGATAGCGTATCTTAATGTCCACAATGATTGCAGCAAGTAGGACATGTTCATGGATCAGTTACGGTAGGGTAAGGATTAGGTCTGGTTTTAGTTGCTTGGACAGTGTTACCATACTTAATGTTTGGGATTAGAAACATGGTTGAGACTATGTTTATTTGTCAAGAATTTTGTTCCAGGGTCGACACAAGACATTGATCTAAGATGTCATACTTGGCAAAATCTTAGCCATTAAAAGTTCATGATAAATATTAAAACCATGCACACTTTTTCTGCAACGAAACCTCTGTGCTTACCTGATGGGTTCAGCACAGATTTGGGACGAGACAATCTTCCATGCACACAGCTGCTGGTGTTTCTGATAGGTGGACCGCCTCCTCGAAGAGAGACCACACAGGCCAGCGCAGGCTGAGAAGACCGCCTATCTGTCTTTTGCTTTTGTGGAGGGTGCCTAGGAAGTCGTGGGGGAGGACGAGGGGGGACAGCTGGAGCAGTAACTTTATTGTCGTTTGATGGCAAAAGATCCAAGTATATATGAGCATCAGTGTGGTCAAGCTGTGTATATTGTTGGCTATTTTGATACTCGGAGGACTGATAAGTCCTTGGTGGTACAGGGGGTTTTGAGTGGTTTTGAAATGACTCATCAGCATATGCCAACCGTTTTCCTGCTAATTTGTGAGGGCTGTGGTGAAGTAGAAAGCTTTGGCAATTTACACACGGAGGCAATACTTGGTGTTTTGCATGGTGAGATGGGCTATTCTGTGGCCTACTGACTTCATTGCTGGTTAAAACATCCTCCTTATTTGGAAACCCATTTCTCTGACTTCCTCTGTTTTGATGTTTATGAATTACTGTATCCATGTCATTTTTCTTCTCCTGTAAAGGTACCCAGACCAGTTTCATGCCAGGCCTTTGAAGGTGGCAGATGCAATGACAATGTTTCTCCTCTGAGGTGGTAGGTGGTGCAATTGAGCCCTGATGACTTTCTATGGTGCCACTTACAGAGTTATTCATTTCACTGCCATCAGGAGCTGAGGGAATGAAGGGTAGTCAGATGCTTTATTAAGCTTATCAACAGGCCCAGATATAATGTGTTTTTTTTTTTCTTCACATTTTCTACTCTTATTTTTGTACTGGTAAAATGATGTAGGCTATTAAAGACATTATAATGTATATTCTTATACATGGTGAGAACACGATCAGATTAGCCAAAATATTTATTTATTTATTTTTTCTTAATTAACTGACCATGATAAGGGACAGGGGATTCATGACCTTTGTGAATGATGGGTGATCCAAAGCGAGTTCTGTGGCGCAGACTCAGTTGCCTTCTACAATGCTCTAAGCCAGTGGTCCTAAATTGGTTTATTTACATCGAGTTGCATCCCAACCAAATAAATTTCTCATACAAAAGTAGACAAAATTTGAACATTTAACATTTAAATGTCTCTTGAATGTCGATGGTTTCATGCTCTCAACAGCCAGTAATGCACTGCACCAAACATCTTTATCCACTGTGCAAGTTATGGGCATTTATGACAAATAAAAGTTTCCATAATAAACGAAAAGGAAATATCAGTAACACTTTCTATGAAGCCTGTATTTATAATGCATTATAGGGTATTCTTAATGCATTTTAATACATGCATAATGCCTTACAAACAACCTAATAATATGTTGTATCATCTGATAAATAATCACAACAGTTACAATACATTATAATACTTACCTATTTGTGGTTATAACTTTTAAGAGTACGATGCATTATGTAACACCAGATGAAGCCTGCATTTATAATGCATCATAATTATAATGCACGCATAATGGCTATAAACAGCCTAATAATGTGTTGTATCGTCTCATGAATCGTAACAACACTGATGATACTTACCTATTTGTAGTTATAACTATTAAGAGTATGCTAATTTATAACAAACAATGAACAATTTTATCCACTGAAGTTATAATGGATTATATATCCCATAGTTTCATATCTTTTACTTTCCCAAGTCTCATATCTTGCTTGTAAAGTAACAAAAACAAACTAAAAAGCTTTATAATGTGGTCATAATATTTATAAGTGATCTTTGTCTGTTTTAGTAAAAAAAGTAAAGTATCAAAAGTTTGGTCTTCTTTTAAACATCCATAAGATATCATGAAGTGGTTATAAGACATTTCCCTTAAGGTAAAATCAAAGTTGTGTGGAAAAGTACATAGGAACAATACATTCACAAGGCAAATCGTGTTTTATTCATAAAATCTGTAAAATCACAAGGTTTATACCATATCTAATAAGTAGTTAAGTATTATTACTGTTGTTATGATTATTCATAAGATGATACAACACATTATAAGGTTGTTTATAGGCATTATGTCTGCATTAAAATTGAGAATACCCTTATGATTCATTACAAATGCAGGCTATACTATAATTGCACTCTTAACAGTTATAACCACACATAGTTAAGTATTATTATGTATTTAAACTGTTGTTATGATTATTTATTAGATGATACAACATATTATAAGACTGTTTATAAGGCAGTATGCATGTATTATAATGCATTAAGAATACCCTTATAATGCATTATAAATGCTTCATAGAAAGTGTTACTGAAATATCTTTTGAAAATCTAAAAACAAGTGTCAAGTTGTTAAATGTATTCTTTGTATTTATGCTGGTTTCATATAATACTTATATACCTTGTTCAACTGTTTAAATTAATTACTCTAAGCCTACATCATGTGATGTAAAAGGATAACAGATTTTTCTATTTTTGAGTCACATTAATTGATACTGTTTTCAGCATCATTTAATATATTTCACATATACAATATAAAGCACACACGTTAGAAACATATTTAAAAAAGTTCACTACCTGATCGACCCACATCCACATCATCTACTGCCAGCTGATGATTTATTTCCAGCATCTGTTTTTCATCCCATATATGTCCACTTTTATTAAGTCTTGAGAATGAAGATATATGCTGTACTCGGTCCTCTATCCTGGTTGAACATCTAGCTTCAACCAACAAAGACCTTCCATTTTGGCTCATATCTTTAGAGTATCTACTTTCTTTACTGTTGTAGTTTATTGCTGGTTGCTTGCCTGTTCCTGGTTCAAAGTTACGCAAAGCCTGAGCCACTCTGCTAGAGGAACCAGAGAGGCTTGACTGGTGTAAAGCATTAAGATTTGGTTTTGGTGGAAGGTTGGGTTTCTGTGGAATGGTAGGTTTTCCATTGGATGGTTTACAGATTGACTTATCCATTTGATTCTCTAAAAAAATGTTCATGTCCAAATGAGCAAGATTCACACATTAAAATCCAGAGACACATAGATTACTTCACAATATTACACAATATTAAACTGCTAAACATCAACTAATGCAACAAAATCCCTTATTGTGCTGATTTCAGCATCAACAATTTAGAGTCTTCTTGGGCAGTGAAGCCTGTTGTCACTCTTTCTTCTCTTGTCATATCAACATCTTTAAAACATGAAAAGAAGTTGATTTACCTTCATTGAGCAATCAGGGCTGCCATACTCAATATGTCAAGAAATGTTTTACCTCTGCTGGCGTGTTGTCCTAACTTGTGAGCAAACTTGCTATGAGTGTTGTTAATAAATGTCACTATGGTTACTTCTCCTTTCAGATGTTGTCCTTTGGTCTTTCATACGGCTTAATAGGGAAGTAGGTCACCACACCAAATGGACTGTTGCACATTATATAGTGACATACTGTAGATGTAGGACATAAGATGTCTTAGATGACTTTCTAGATCATTTGAATATCTGTATGATCCAAAATCAATTTTTCTAATTTCTACAAGCATTATATTATATTATATTATATTATATTATACATTCTCCAAAATGCTGATCCTCTGTAGGGTCACATATTATATTATATAATAAATGACAAGCTATACAAAAACAGTTCCTGTGGGAACTGAATACCACAAAAAGTGCACACATTTCTATGTCTTGCTTCAGCTTTAAACAAATGAAAACTCCCAGTTCAACATTTCAGCGAAGCAGCTGATTCCAGACTGACCATAAAAGCACAAGACTCTATTTTCCTACATAAAATGATTTTATTGTTATTGTCAAGTTTAAAATGAGACTGCTATACAACCAATGTATCATAAATTAAAAAAAAATCAATGTGTTGACAAACAGTAAACAGAGTGTCTTTTGAAATGTCTAAAAAATATATATTTTAACCATAAAAGTAAACAAAGATCTCACTTCCTCTATGACTTGTAAGCTGATGTGTGTTACTTTTTCGGTTCCTTCATTTTACATTTACTAGATTTAATTCCTCTTTTTATGGCAACATCCTCCATGACCAAAAATTCCCTCATGAAACTCTAACTATAACATTATCAGTAACGTTACCTCATGTACATTACAATAATTTAGCATTTTTCACCAGAGCTATCAGAAAAAAAAAATATGTATATATATATATATATATATATATATTTTTTTTTTTTTTTTTTTTTTTTTAATTTATTTATTTTTTTTAACAATATGTCAGTAAACTTGGAGTAATTTTCTTACTGTTTAGTGATAGTTTTAAGAAGCTCATGTGTCCAGGTACATAAGTCTACATGTGGAGACATTTTGAATTACACAATCATTGTACGATCACATAATTCATGCCTTTGTTGTTCACCATGAATCATTTCCTGTGCACCCAGTTTCTTTTTTCTTTTTCACTTTGTGTTTTGCTTCTTTCTAGTTTACAGTAGTACACACCCCCCTCCTTTCGCTTCCACATAGTTGGGATCCAGGTCATTCGGGAGTTTTCCATTTTGTCCCCAGATGTTAAGCTCCCCAAACACACCTGTCTCGATCATCTCCTCCTGCCAGGGAATTGGTACGTTCCCAGTTGCAAATTCACTGTAGAAGTCATTGTCTTTGTTGTCAATCACGACACCTTTGACAGTGCTGAATGCTCCCACATCATCAATGTCCTTGGCATAGACCATCTTTGGATCCGGAACAAAAGGAGGAGGAAGCATCCCTGTGTGAAAGATGAAAAAAAATTAAAGATGATTTTCTTCAAACTGTTTAAATCAGAGGTCTCCAAACCCGGTCCTGGAGGGCCTCTGTCCTGCAGAGTTTAGCTCCAACCAGCTCCAACACACCTGCTTGAAAGTTTCTTATGCCTAGTGAGACCTTGATTAGCTGGTTCAGGTGTGTTTAACTGGGGTTGGAGCTAAACTTTGCAGGCCAGTGGCCCTCCAGGACCGAGTTTGGAGACCTCTGGTTTAAATTATAATACCTGGAAAAGGGAAGTACAATTGTACAGTGATGGTATAACATATAACATATTCATATACTATTATATTTACATATTGGTACTGCAAAGAATACTATGTCCAAAAAACCTTGTTAATAACATGGCACTTTTTTCATAAGTGGTCCATGATGCATATTCTGCCCTTACTAAAACTCTAATGAACCATACCAGCCTCTAGTCTCCCCCAGTTGAGCTCTTTAAAGTAGGACTGGTTCTTCAACTCTGCACACTCATTGTTCTTAAAGCCAAGTCTCTTGTCTGGATCTTTCTCCATCAGTCCTTCACAGAGGTCTTTGAGCTCCTTACTGAAGGTTGGGGGGTATGAGACAGGGTCATTCAGGATGCGGCGTGTCACTTCATTGTTGTCCACCTATGATACAGAAAAGGAAAAAAAAAACAGTGTAAAATTGAGTTCACCTCAAATTGCTCTCATTTGATTTCTCTCACAGTCTGATAATCAATAACTTCAGCTTGCTCACTGCAAATTACTGTCAGTGTGAAGGCCCCTTAACAGACAGCCAAAGTATATGCATGAGTGTGTATACCTGCTCTCCACGACACCTGAAAGGTCCCTTGGCAGCAACCATTTCATACAAAGTGACCCCAAGAGTAAAGTAATCTACAGTGTAGTCATACTCTTTCTTCTGTAGTAGTTCTGGAGCCATGAAACCTGAAGAAGAGACATACAGTTTCTGTTACTTGCATCTAACCAGATCCATCATTACCTTTCTCCTTCCTTCTTTCTCTTTCAAGACGAAGCTGTCGGAATACAACTCTCCCTGTTGAAGTATGCCTCTCAAGTGGACAGTGCTTATTTCGCCCCTCCCCTTCAGCGTTCTGGTGATGAGGAGGATGAAAAGAATGTTGTGCAAGCAGGGGACCTATCCAGCTTCCACATGGATGTGACGCATACATCTTGTGCCTGGGTTGCTCCCAAGTTGAGATGGCACTGGATAGACCAGACTGTCCTCACTGAGAGGAGATGACAGTCGGGGTCCTGCATGCAAGGATCTCTATTGTGCTGAGTGCTGATGCTGGCCTTCACTCCTTCACTTCCTCCTACCCCATTGTGGGAAAGGAAGCAGCGGCAGCCACATTAGGGAGTCTCATCGAGCGAGCTCAGGCCCACTCAATGCCCATGTGTTCCCCGGTCACCTGAGTCTCTGCTCTCATATGCTGAGAACAGTCTTCTGCCCTCCGATGGAGCTTGTGAGCAGATCTCATTTGACGCTTTGGACGGTGACCGCATGAAGAGAAAGCTCCCCGCAGTGAGATGAGCAAGCCGGTCGCAAATCCTGCAGATGTTCTGCCATGGACTTAGCTCTCCGGGCTACAAAGAGGACCACTCAAGCCAAAGGCTGCAACATGGGCAGTTTAGTGGTCCTGATCCAGCATTTGTTGCTCACCGTCACAGAGATGGACTCTTAAAACGTGGCGCTGTTGGATCCCCTTTAAGTCCCCATGGCCTCTTTGGCAACGCTGAGGCACCTTTTCAGAGAGGCTTTGGATTCTCAGAAGCAAACTAGGGTCATAAGCCACTTCTTGCCCAGTTGCACCGGAGTTGTCCCTCCCACGCGCTCTAGATCATTGTCCACCCAGCGATTGTCTCGGCAACCTGACAGAGCTGCCACCGCCGCTTCCTCGGCTCCCCTGCCCAGTGTGAGTGACAAGCCAAAGTTCAAGGTGGCTAATCTGAGAGGCTGTTCATCTGTCCCTTTGCATGTTGCAGGTGACAGTGCAAAGTGTGTGTGTTGCCTTTAATAAAGAATGCAATTAAATCAAAACAAAAAATGCCTCAGTATCAGAGCTCTTTTCCTCCCTTCACCCTCCTTGCTTGCATGGAATAACTAAGGCGCCGCTCCCTAGATGCGTCCTACAGAGTGTAAGCCCCATGCCTGTTCACAAAATGCTCACAGTGTGAGCAGCCCTCTGGCGCATGCCAGTTGTCTACTGAGCACAGAGCATATCCTTCCCACTCCATTTGAGTAGAAGAAGCTGTATATAATGATTTTTTTATATAACAAATTACTTGCGTCTCAGAGCACGTAGAAGAAATGCAATAATGTTATCTTGCTTTCGGAGGCAGATGTCTGCTGTTTGGGAACGCAGTCGTGTAAGACAATTCTGGGAGAGAATTATACTGAACCACTTCAGAATGACCAAAACAGCATTTCAGATGCTGTGCAATGACATCGGTCTGCTGGTTATTCCAGTTATGCCGTCCCATCATGCAAAGTCTCATTACTTTTTTGATGCACATAGAGGAATTTATTTGGTAAATGTGTTTCTAGTAGTTAATGCGCATGTTTTCTTATTGGATAAAAAAATGTATCCGACTCATTTGAGCGCATACGTTTTTTTTTATGCACATTTTTAGAATTGATGCACATCTTGGTGTTTCTATCCAGTGTTTTTTATGCGATATCACAAAATGTGCATAAAAATAGGTGGATGGAAACATAGTTATTGACAATGGTGCCCTGCCTCCAAGTAGCGAGAATGTGTTGCATGAATGTATGCCGTGCACTGCCGGTGTTCTGACAATTTGTGCTACCCTGTCAGATTTTGGTGCCTCCCATTGAAACAGTGGGTAGTAAAATCTGACAGCGAAAAATGCTACCTATCAGATTGTGCTTCCAGCGTGATATTAACGTGGTTTATGGCTTTATTAACATCTACACCTACCCCAACCCTAAACCTACCCTTATAATAATGTAAGTACAGTAGTGGTAGCACAATATGATATAGCATTAATCGTTAGAACAAGTATAAATTGATAGCGAAAAATGCAACTTATCAGATTGTGCTTTGTTAATGTCTACACCTACCCCAACACTAAACCTACCCTTACAATAATGCAAATACAGTAATTTTGTGTTATTTATCATGACAAAAATGATGTAATATTGATGTGTGCACGTGCAGTAAGCCCGGGTAGGACAATCTGCCGGGTAGGATGAAATGTCAGGACACCGGCTGTGTCAAATTGGGTGGTAAATATGATAGAAAAAGGCTATACGCTTCAGTTTTCATGCAGACCACCCTGCTTTGGCGGTGTGGTGACATCAGCAATGTCGGACCAGGACACCCCGGTGCTCCAGATCGAAATCCACTTGCTCCTTGCCAAACAGGCGATAGAGGTGGTAGCCCCTCAGCTGAGGTAGAGTGGCTTTTACAGCCGATACATTCTGATCCGAAAAAAGATGCACCAATTCTGGTTAATCATAACCATTTGTCACTTGGGCCTGTTGTACATGAGGGGGCTAAAAGCCCCTGTGCCTTGCAGGGTGTGGCTGATTTGCCAGATGCATGTCTTAGTGGCTTGAGGCTGCATGAATGCACTGGCTTCGTTCTTGGCAGTCCATGATCCCGGCTACCTGAATTGCAGTGCGGACCTGATGTCTAGTTCTTCTGTGGCCAGTCCCGCTACGGAGGGACCTGCTGTCTTAAAGAATTAGTTCACCTAAAAATGAAATTTCTGTCAAGAATGTATGTGTATTTTTTGTTATTAATCTGCATTGTTTTGTGCATAATAATATACTTCTATTAGTTTTAAATAGTTTAAGAAGCATTATTTTTTAATACAGTATTTTACAACAACACACATGTATTGTACTCATACGTACAACACAGCCAGGGCTGTCGCTGGAGGAGAGAAAGGTGATGATGATTCTTGGGTTAATTCACCCGGAGTTAGTTCACCCAAAAATTTAAATTCTGTCAACATTTACTCACCCTCATGTCACTCCAATACCGTAAGACTTTTGTTCATCTTCGAAACACAAATTAAGATATTTAGGATAAGTCTGTCCCTCCATTGACAGTCCATGCAACTACCACTTTCATGCTTTCATCATAAAGAGATCGTAAAAATAATCAATACGAATTCAGCAGTTTAGTACAAATTTTCTGAAGAAAATCAATTGCTTTATATGATGAACAAATTTAATTAAGGCTTTAATTTTATTCACACATAAACATTCATCAGCACACACATAAGTTATGGTAAACGGAAGCTCAAGCATGTTCGCTTGACGTGTGAGAACCACTGACTGAGGTTCATTCTCGTGTGTTACGCAGCACGTTTGAGCTTCCACAAGAAACAATGAGGTTTGTTCTCACGTGTCAAGCAAAGTACAGTGAATAAAAGCCTAAATTCAATCTGTTCATCATATGAAGCCATTGTGTCTCTTAAGAAAATTTGGACTAAACCATTCAGTTCATATGGATTAGTTTTACAATCTCTGAACTTTTTGAAGTGTCAAAGTAGTAGTTGCGTAGGCTGTCAATGGAGGGACAGAAATTTCTCAGATTTCACTAAAAATATCTTCATTTGTGTTTCAAAGATGAATGAAAGTCTTGCAATGACATGAAGGTGAGTAAATGAAGACAGAATTTTCATTTTTGGGTGAACTATTTTTTGCTTGACAAAATGGTACTCAAACCAATAAATTTATTTTAACTTGGGTTTTCTGAGTAACAAAGGCAAATAAGTTAAGTAAAGTTAAGTAAAGTTAACTAAAAGTGTTAGAACAACTTTTAGATTTTACAGTATTAATTTGACTATTATTACTTTAGGTACATTATTCTAGCATTTTGCATGATTGTGCAGGGTATTTATTTGAATTGGACCAAGATACAGTAGATAGATAGATAGATAGATAGATAGATAGATAGATAGATAGATAGATAGAAATAATACATAGAAAGAAAGAAAAAGAAAAAAGAAAGAAAAACGAATAGATAGATAGATAGATAGATAGATAGATAGATAGATAGATATCTTGCAATCCGACCTAAAAATACATGCTAGAATGTGCTAGAACACAATTGGTCAGCTCAAACGTAAACACAGATTTAATAGTAATTTAAGTGTATGTACAATCATTTGATCAGCAGTTTCAAGTCTTCTTTTTTAAACTCAGCAACACAGAACAGGACCTCCAAAGTTTGATTATTTTGCTGTTATGCCACTCTATTCAAAAACTCCATGCAAGGGATGTTATTTTAGAATGTACTGAAAGGTCTTTGACCTGGGGTTCCAGCATATCCCTGTGTTTTGTCTTTTCCTGGCGGTAATTCAACAGCCAACCCCAGATCAGACAGACGCACATGTCCTAACAAAAACAAACAAACAAACAAACTTTCAGATAAGGTGAAGCCAAAAGTGGAGATGCAAGCAGTTAATAAGTGTTTCAGTGTATTTCTCACCTGCATCATCCAGGAGGACGTTTTCTGGCTTGAGGTCTCTGTATACAATCCTGTGCTGGTGCAAATGCTCAAGCCCACAGACTATCTGAGCTGTGTAATAACAAGCTCTAGTTTCATTAAAGCCTGGATTTTTCTCATCCACATTATACATATGGAATCTAAAGCAGAGAACAGGAGTAAGGGATGAAGTTAGAGTTCGGACATAAAGTGGGTAAAAAAGAATGATAAGATATTTTTGACATTTTTGAATAGAATTAGCTTAAAGGGATAGTTCACCCAAAAATTAAAATTGTCCCATGATTTACTCACCCTCAAGCCATCCTCATAGATGTAAATGACTATCTTCTTTCAGACGAACACAATTGGAGATATATTTAAAAATATCCTTGCTCCTCCAAGCTTTATAATGATAGTGAACAGGGGGCGTGTTTTGAAGCCCAAAATAAATGCACCCATCCATCATAAATATATGAATATAAATAACTAGCTTCCAGCAGACGACCGTTCGCGTACTGCGCAAGTCGGCTTGCGCCACAAGAGTAACCCCTGACTCGTTGTATGACACAGGATGTAGGAGTATTGTGAACTTAGATGCCTCTCGAGGTTTAAACAAATAGAGCTGTGCAACAAACTCAAGCTCCTCTTCTCTTATATTGAAATCCTCTGACATTTCTCATTTTAGACTAATTCGTGACAAGTGTTTTGTTTTGCTCTATCCTCTGTGCTTCCGCGTTCGTCATTGTGTCATGTGCCGGGTCAGGGGTTACTCTTCCACAACAAATCGATGCGTACAGCCGTCTACTGGAAGCTAGTTATTTTACTTTATAAAGTTTTAAATATGAATATTTTTCTTACAAAAACCCATCACTTCGTTTCAGAACGCCTTTATTAACCCCCTGGAGCCGTATGGATTATTTTTATGATGGGTGGATGCATTTTTTGGGGCTTCAAAACACGCCCCCCGTTCACTACCATTATAATGCTTGGAGGAGCAAGGATATTTTTTAAATATATCTCTGATTGTGTTAGTCTTAAAGAAGATAGTCATAGACACCTAGGATGGCTTGAAGGTGAGTAAATCATGGTATAATTTTCATTTTTGGCAGGAGATCAAGCAGGTTTTTAAAACATGGTAACTAGTTTGTTGCTGGTACAAGATGGCCTCAGCTAAAAAAAACAGCAACCATGTTCATATTGAGATGATGACTGGAGGTGATGACTCATCTGGAGCACATCTAACATTTTTCCAATTTCCATTGGTTTTAAATAGAGAACGTTATCCAAAAATGTTAAATGCTCATGTGCACATGACCTTCTTGCCTTGTGAGCTGAGCCCAGAGAAATCGGGTTGTGACGCAAGCAGACACTACACCTTCACAATATCAATGCTGCCGCTCAGATTATCTCCACAGATTATGCCGGATTAGGAGGAAAGCTGCTGCAATTCTTACAGAAACACAGCACGCATTCTGTATAACATTACATTCACAAACATTCTACTCGCTATTTTCAGAATAGTTTTGGAATATAAAATATATAAATATACTAGAAATATTTTAAATAAAGTACAGTGGTTTTAGCATTTTTTTTTTGGTGTTCTTTAAAGTGCTTTGGAGAACTATGTAAATTCAATGGTATAGCAATGGGCATTACCAAAAGCACATATTATGTAATGAGTCATTTTAATGAGATTTAATACAGTTTAGTTATTATTTATATTCTATCCCTTAACCCTAACCCTACCCCTAAACACAACCCCTACAGAAAACTTTGTTCATTTTTACATTTTTAAAAAGCATCATTTAGTAGCTTTATAATATGTTTTCCTCATGGGGACCAAAAATACCCCCACAAGGTCAAAAAATGTTTTATTACTATCCTTGTTGGGACACACACACTCAAACATAGATATATAATAACACCTGAGGTCTCCTCCATTCATGATCGTCATGACCAGGCAGAGGTCTGTTTTGGTCTGGAAAGCATAGGCCAAGGTCACAATGAAACGACTGTGCACTTTCGCCAGTATGCGCTTCTCAATAATAGCACCCTATGGGAAATCAAGAAATGAGAAATGTCACAACAGAAAAAAAAAAAAAAAAAAAAGATTAAAGAGAAGGACTTGTAAAATGTTGGCCACATTTAGTTATGCATGTTAAAAAAGTTCTTACAAAGTTTTAAATAGGCCAATCATAAGCAGGAAAATTGGTGACAAGAATGAAATTTCCAAGCAAGAAAGTATAAACAGTTCTCGGTTGAGACTATAAATGTTAGCAAAAGGTTAATTCCATTTAGCCTGTTAATACCTTTACAGGCAAGTAGGTTAGCCACTTTTGCTTCCCCTGCTGAACTCTAGTTTTCATGGCTTTTCTCCTTTCTGAATCTAGGCTAAAGACACATCTTTAGCCAAGCATTCACATAATACATCTCATAACCTTATACTCTAGTTACATCAGATCAAATGCACATGATTATCTTTGCTTGAAATGTTATGAATAGCAGCTACGCTGATTATTTTCCATTTGCTTTTCTGTTTTATCTCTGGATGCCCATCCCGAGGTAACTAGAAACTACACCAGCTCCAGTTTGGATCCAGCCTTTGATGCCCCAACACATGTGAAGAGATTACTCCAAATCTTGAGAAGACTTAAGATGATGCAAACTCTGAATCAACATACACCAATGCTAAATTTTCAATATATTATAAACATTATGTTCACAACTTGTAATAATTACTTCAATGTGCTCATTGTTACCACCTAAAATTTATACATTATGTTAGCTGACTGCGTAATGCACATTTCTGAAATACACTACTTGGACACAGTCAGCTCTGATAACAGAGCACTCTAAATTGTAATGTAGACATACATTTTCTGTAAAGCTGCTTTGAAAAGATATGTTTTGTGAAAAGTGCTATATGCAAATAAATGTGAATTGAATTGAATTGAATTGTTTTGGTGTGGACATTACTATCAAATTCCAAATGAGTTCTATTCTTTTAACCCTTAAGGATTCCTTTTCTTTTTCCTTATCTGTCTGTCTGCTTCTCAGTCGCAGCTGAGCTGCTTTGTGGAGTATCAAGCAGAGCCTGCAAGCCTCTTTGCACTGAGCCAATACACTATGATTAGAGCTGCTTAATACCATGTTCTCAGGTTAATCTAATCTCATGTCTCTATGTGTCTCTTTCCTTTTTTCCAGTTGCTCCACCTACTATGTGGTTAAGCAGGTGCTTCACTTGCACAGTTTTGAGATATGCATACTTATCGAGATTTGAAGTCTGCAGTTGGGCCTTCTATAGCAAAGCTAAGTCTGGGCATTGTATCAAACCAACTTAATTACTGATAAACTAGCTCTCTCCCTTACATCATAACCTTTACGTTTCTTCAACCTCTTCTTGTTCAGTTTCTTGTTAGCATACATCTTCCCTGTCGCCTTCATTTGGCAAGCATGGACCTCACCAAATCCACCTTTCCCAAGCACTCTGAAATCCATGAACCAATCTTCAGTAACAGGCTGGCTCTCCAGCCATTTGAACTGTATGTAGCGCAGAAAGTACATGCTGTCCTTGAAGCCACTGAGCGCTTTAGCTTCCAGGTGGACAAGGAGCTGCTGTTCGCTCTCTTTAAAAAGATCTCCTCGAATGTTCTTGTGGTCCTCTTTCACCCTGCTCACAGCTTTGTCCCCCAGAAAGTCGCAGAAGTTCTTGGAGGATGACTCGTAGTATTTGTTGACCATCTTCTGTGCTTTCTTAGCCCGGTCATTTTCCTGGGCAACGTTGTAGTCTTCGATATCTTTCCACAAATCTACAGGATTCTTGTGAGCAGGTTCACTTTCAAGGTATTGCTGAAAGAGGCGCTTACCAATTGGTTGCCGTACACACATACTGGTGAAGGAAGAATCCACTGTAGACTTCATATGTTCACATTGTCTGATGTGAGGAAGGTTGAGCTTGGTGCGATATTTTTTGTCACGCATTGTTGCTGCGGCAGCGCTGTCTATACTCCCGCGTGCTGACACATAGGCCGAGTTGGCCACAACAGTCTCCAAACCTCCAATATCCATGTCTAAAAAATAGAAAGATAAAGGAAGAAGGAGTTTTGGGGTTAAACATCTAAACATCTGTCTATCTCATAATCCCACTTGTAATACTTCTTACCATTCAGCAATAGCTCTATTGCCTTTGGCCTTATTATACTATATATTAAGTGTAAATCAAGTCCTGCTTAGTGATATATTTTACAATAGTCTTTAATTAGCTTTAATTAGTATTAGTTTTAGTGTTTCCTATTTTGAAATCTTGCCTACTTTCAAGGTGGCCTCATGGTTAATGTCAAGTAGGGATCAACCACAAACCTAAGATTTACTGACATCCAACAACTGTCTACTGACCTGTCAATGGGGTTAAGAGCAAGGCTTGTCTTCACAAATGATTATCTGCTAAATGAGATCTACCCGGAAGTTCTGTAAAGCAGTGCTACCCTTAAAGGACTGTGCCAGAAATAATGCAACTGCAACATCTGTGGCATGCTGCCGATTACCACAGAAATTTACTTGCACTTACAATGGAAGTCTAGGGGGCAATTAAACAGTAGAGTTTAAAAGCAGAAATGTATGTATGTGTGTGTAGTAGGACCTGAATCCAGGCATACTATATTAGCTATGTTGGAATTGTCATGTGACCTGCTTCATCGCAGTTAGCTGCCATTTAGGAATACAATGGCTCCTCTTCAATAACATGTTCATCGCAAGCACACTTCCTAATCTTCATGTAAGTACTAGGTCATCTGGGCATTTTCAGTGGTAATCAACCGCATACTGTCCATAGAAATGTACCTGTATTTAGCTCAGAATATTCCTTTAAGATTCTTTTATTCATCATTGATACTATGGACAACTGTATTACATTTGAGTGCAATGTCATAACATTATACAGCATGCTTTCTGTTCACTTTGGGTGTTGGTAATCTGTGATCCATTTTCAAAGGCGATAGTGTTAAATAATGTGCCTTTAACTCAGACTGGCTGAGTTTCTCAGTGACCCTGATACTTTCTCATCCAATTAATGCTCACCTTTAATGTTGGTGTACAACTTTAAAGCTGTGAATGTGGTGCAAACCTAAGCAGCATGAAGTAAGACTTCAGCTAGGCTTAGGCTACATCTTATTTGCTAAAATACTGTAAATCAGGGTAAAGTTATGTCATTGACTCTCACCTGCATGTGAAGACATGTTTTAGTTGACAGTTATGAGCAAGACTGGTGTAAACTGTGGTAAAAGCAAGCGCTGCTTGAGTTATATATTCACAGTAGAGATACGCAGGTCGCAATTATATCCGTGGACACTGCAGACTTTAATAAAGACACGGAACTCTCATTTCATGGTAAAACACAATGAACGTGCATCACTCTTTTACTTTTGTTTTCAACAACAACGTAGTATATAGACTTTATGTAGCCCAGCCCCTTCTTAGCGCTTCCCTCGTTGTGTTCTGTCTTCCGGTTTGTATTTCCACAGCATGAAGGTAAGATCTTACAGATTTATGAATGAACCGCTTGTTTTAAAATCTACCTTGTCTACTGACATTTATTGTGACATCCACTTCAAACATTACAATGCTCATGATAAATTTCGTTAACTCTACAATAAGTAACCAAAAGGTAACCCCCCCCCCCCCCCAATATTCAAATCCATCAGCTTTCTTTTTAGAATCTCTCAGTTATGTTAGAATTTGATGAATGATTATACATACATTTCATAAAGTTATGAGGTGTATAAGCTCAAAATAAATGTTCCCTTTCATATTTGTAAATGTTGAATTTAAAATCAGTTAAAACGTGTTCATTTCGACTCACTTTAATCAAACGATCTATTGATCATAAATGCTTGTAGATAGATAGATAGATAAGAAGAAATAAACGATCCAATAACACTACACATAAAACAGATTATTATTATTATTATTATTTTAATTTAAAAAAATAACAGGCAGCATACCAACGTTTAACCCCCCTAGTGTTCAAACCAAATCTACGCCCTTGTCTCTACTATATAGTAGGCGAAAAACTATGTGACTAAAGCAGTATGTCTTAATTCACAGTATTCATAAAAGTGTAGGTAAAATATACCAGGATGACCTACTTCCAGTGAGATTCTGAAGTACATACGATGGGCACTTTACTATCCCATGAGGCCACGGGAGAGGATTTGTGAATGGCAGTGAAGCAACGTAACAGATGCTGGTAGGTCGCGTGATAAGGGCAACATGGCAAATGTAGTATGTCCAGATTACATTCATACTATACACATTCATACTACATAGAATGTACTTTTTAACGGCCGTGAAGTAATTACTTATTCAAAATAAGTACCTACTCACGAGAGTATGTGATTTCAGACACAGCCTATATCTCTTCAGGGAACACCAATCAAGGAAAACATGTGCGTAGAGCACCTCCTAGTGGTCATTATATAAAACAAAAAGGAAGAAACCTACATAAGATATTGCTTAATAACTTAATAACTAACATCTTTAACTAAAAATAAAAGTGTTTTCCAACATGGAAATATTAACATGTTTAAAATGTAATTTTTCTTCAGGCACTAATTTGCAGACTCTCATTAAGCTACACAGTTACGGGGTCCACTTATTTAAGCAGCAATGGAGGCAAAACAGATCAGAGAGAAATTTAAAAATAGATAATTAAGAAACAAAACAAAAGGAAGGAAAGAAAGAAAGAAAGAAAGAAAGAAAGAAAGAAAGAAAGAAAGAAAGAAAGAAAGAAAATTAGAGTGTGGGAGCATCAGTTAACCAGGACCAATATTACTGGCCTATGTTTTAGGCTATTAAAGGTAGAGTAGGCAATTTGATTTATAAACACTTTTTGTTATCCTGGTTGAAACTCTCTAAATATTAAAACAATAAACTCTGAAGGGAGGGTGGGATTTCATGCTTTCAATTCTAGCTTGCTATTGCTAGCCGCTCTAAAATTGCCTACCCTACCTTTAAGGAAATGTAATTTTACCAAATAAGAACCACTTTAACTTTAACTTCACTTTAAATAAATGTTCATTTAAAGGAGCATACCATGTTACCATATCATTACTCTAATGTGACGACTGTGTACGGACATCTTTAATCTGAGGGTGCGTCTCAATCAGCTCCCTAGTTCAGTAGTCAAGACACTGATCAGGGAGTCGGCCATTATAAGGGCTGTCTCAATTGCAAAATCCTTCTAGTGCACTGGAACGTTCGCTCCCTAAAAAATCCTACAATGCATCACAAAAACAGTAAGCATCGATGTCAAAGACTATAGATATAAGCTGCATCCCAGTTCAGAGGCTGCAGACTTAAAAGGACACGAAGACCATGAAGGTCGGAACGAGCTTTGTTAAATGGGATGGTCTAGCCTACAGATTGTTCTTGTCACCAAGCAACTTTGACAGCTGCCACTGATGAGTGACAGTAACGTTTGTTTTTTGAAAGTTATATTAAACTGTCCGGAAACAAAACAGGGTTCACAAACTGTCTAAATATCTTCACCATGGTCCATTTCTGTATATAATGAAGAGTATCAACTATATATAATCTTAGTAAAATATGTCAACATTTGAACTGCTTTTGAACTGTTTTTATTATTATTATTATTACATTTGTATCTTTCGATATTTGAGTAAGTTGAATCCCAATATTTGCATTTAAAAGTGTAATTTGGCAATTTCTCTCATAAAAATCCTGTCGTCACTGGCGTGCAATGAATTCTGGGGTATGCAAGGCAGCAAAGGATCCATCTGTTGTATCCCTCATTGCACGGGAAACAAAGGACGCATTTGGAGGCTGCATTTGAAGGAGCCTTCGAATTGGGTCAGCCTTTGTCGTACTCCGGTGACGCAATCAGCCTTTGAATGTGGCCTTCGAAGGATGCAGCCTCTGAATTGGGATGCAGCAAAAGAAAGACAGTTCGCTACTATTGCTTTTGAATGGGAGAACGTGCAATGCACAATATTGTGGAATATGTCCCGCCTTCTAAATAAAAGAGCCAATTGCTGATTGGTACAGTCATTGCAGCTGCCGCTAGAACCTCCGGTTCCAAAGGTTCTGAAAAAACATTCTCCATAGGTAGAGCCAATGATTGGCCTATTATTGGGAGATGAGAGGGTCTTTGGCTCTTACCATTGGATAAAGCATAACAACTAACTTGGTACCTTGATAACCATTCACATTACAGCCTTGACATCATTGAATTTGAATTTATGTAACCTTTCCTCCATTGACATCCATTAAAAAAAAAAAGCCTCTAGTGTCCTTCCCTTAGCTAGTGTTACGCTTTTTTTCGGCTAAGGTTGCAGACTTGCCTCAAGTGGCTTTGGTAGAGCCATAGACCCTTGTAACTCACAATAATAAGACCATCTCTGTCACTATGTTCTCTTGCCAGAAATGACATAACATTTTTGAAGCGCAAAACATAAAACGCACGAGCCAACTCAATAAATATAATGATGCAATAGAAGATTTGAAAAGACAAACCATTTTTTTATTTATAACATTTATAATTAATTTTCAGCTGAAATGTTGTAAGGATATGTAACAAAACAATTTATTTAAACAGCATTAAAAATATCATCAAAAAGATATAGGTCCTGCCTGTTGTTTATTAATACCAGCGGTAACATTCTACAACATTGTACGTTGACATTGTATGTAGTCATGTCGCTGGAAATTGAGTAATCTCATGCTGTGTTCACGCCATGTTGTAATTACTGTAAATAAAGCTTGAATCGCTCTTGCAACATTTTCATGTCATACACCAATTGGTCAGCACAGCGCCACTTCAGGCCGAGCACACCTTATATCTGCAGTGGTCAGGTCGTACAGCGGCCACGTGGTACAAGTCGTAGCTCTCTGAAAAGTATTTCAAAAGAGTTTACACATTGTAATTACAAGTTCTACTAGCATGTGAAGGTATGGTGTGAACGCACCTACTGTCCCAATGTGTAGTGAACCAGGGTCCTTACCAGTAAGTGCCCGGATTCGTGTACACGATATACTGATTCATTAGCTAGGGAACTGATTGAGACGCACCCAGAGAAAATCATAGGTTCGCTTGGCAGGTGGATGATTTATTTTTAACAGTGGATTCGAGGTGACGTGAGAGCTAATCTGTGCATCTCTAATCCACAGTTCTAGCTCTTCCAGTTTCCCATTTTGAATGCTGAATACAGACTACTGCCACCTGCTGGTATGGGAGAGTTATGTCCTCTCACGCAGGTGTAGAACGTATGTTCTAAGTGGCCGTCGGCTGTAATCAATGGACATGGTGTGTTCAAGCGCAACTTTTTTCCACCGCCGCGAGGCGACGCCACAATCAGCTTTCATCAGAGCTAGATCTTTGCTGTTGGTTTGGTGTGTCCCTACCTTAACAGTCAACTAACAGTCTACTACAGTCTACCAATACTCTAATGAGAGTTAGTTGACATGTAGTTGCAAAGTTACATATTTAGTAGATTGTCTAAAATGGACCATCGACATAAAGTGTAATATTATATATTATGATATTAAGCTGTGACCTAGCATTGTCCTGTTATTGTCCTGTTTACTCCATTCTTTCAAATTGTGACAACCAAAAATAACATTATTTAGAACTACTACACTGGCAGGAAGAAAAGTTTGCATCTTATTTCAAATTTCACACATGTTTGGGTGTTGAATGCATCAGTCAAGCTAAACCATATTGTAAGAAAAATGATCACAAATATTTTCCTTACTTTATGTGAATTCTAAGTGTATCAATAACTACAAAGTAAGATCTGATCTCTAGCTAGTCCCTGATGAAGGACAGCAAAAAAATAGCTATTACAATTATTATGTTTATTATTATTAGCTACACTGTTTTATTACAACTGATCTGATTTTTTTAATAATAGAGTAGTTAAATATGTATTAGAATCTAATACTTATTGCACACACACACACACACACACACACACACACACACACACAGACATAGACTGTGTTATTACTGACAAACTAGTCCCTTAATGAGACTATTTTACTAACACATCTCAAAAACTTCTCAAAACACAAAAAAGTGAAATAGTTATACAAATCATTACAAATCATATGGTTGAAATGAAATGAGCTTACTGAATAGGATATTTGTTGATGTGTAAAGTTGATTTTAGCTATTCATTGTTAAGAGACTTATTTACACATTATTTACACAATAATGACTGACATTTCCATTCATACGTTTACTCATACATACAAAAGCTAGAGGACACATACTTACACTATTTGTAAAACAACAACAACAACAAAAACAACAACCTGTTTTACTGTAACTAGCAATTTCATTGTCTAAGCAAAAACATCATGCATCTGATTGTGAAATGTCTCCACCATTATTAAAACCAAAGCTATGCCTTTGCAGCCACACCTGCACAATATGCACACAGACACAAAATATTTTCCATCATACTGTCCCTGTCCCATACATGTCCCTACCTTTATTTTTGTAACTCTCCCTTTGGTAGAATCCCTGTGACAAAGAAAACCAATTGTGATTTAAAAGCTTCCTGAATCAAATCCAAAGCATGGGTCCCTCTGTCTCAGAACTCCACAGACCAGGTAAAACCTCTCTTCTTCAGTGAGCATTGTAAAACTCAGATTGCACTGGTACACCTGCCTCCAGATAACGTCATTCAACAGCTTGCCACATTCTTTCTCTCCCTCCCCAGTTTCACTCTCGTTCTGATTGCAAATAAGTGAGGAGAGTGAGGAGGCGCTTATAGTCCATCTGAAATCCAAACTGATAGTTCATTAGTTTGTGTGGATTACTGTCCATGGATTAGAATGGAAAGAGACTTGTCACAGTCTATTAGTGTAAGTCTGCTGTGGGTCAGATCAGTTATCAAAAGGGCACTGCACGAGCAACAAGCCCTGCTCAGGATGCATTAACTGTTGTCACTCTATCTCGTGTTTGTCTTGCTCTCTGTCAGAAATCAGCCATTCAGAATCAAAACTGTTGTTCTTAATGCATATGCTTTAAGTTGTGTAGACAAGTAAAATTGTGCCTATAGGCATGAATTTTGTTAAATTATGAAATATACAATTCTAATTCACTGTTTTGTGGATTAGTTGGAGCAGACGTGAAGGAAAATCATCAAGTGTCTGTCATATAAGAGAAATCCTTTAAAACACTTAAAAAGCATCCCTGGATGCACTTCATGAAGTTGGTTTTGGTAAAACTATAAGAACACGTTTTTGTCTTTAAATTTACTTTTATCTATATAGGTCTTCTCAAACACTCAATAAAATTATTATATGATATAAACAAAAAATCCAAAGTGTGTTGTTTTCATTTGCATTAAAGTGAATTGTTTTATTAAATGCATGCCCCAGAGCACGGATTTAAAAAAAAAAAAAAATCTGACATTCCAGAAATTTCTCATTGTTTCACCTTTAGTTTGCTTTCATATATTTAAAGAGAGTTTGGATGAATATCATTAATTTATATGTGTTGATCAAAATGTATTTTTGTATATGTATAGTACTGTGCAAAGGTCTTAGGCCACCACCAGCTTTGTTGTTTTAGAAATGTTTTAATAACCATACATATTTATTTTTTTGGTCTTTATTATGATACAAACAGAAAATACAGGAAATATGGACACAAAATGTAAAGAAAATTCAGAACAAAATGGCTTCTTTAAGAAAAATCTGTATTTAGTGTGACCTCCTGGACTTCTTCCATTTTCTCAAAGAAGAAAATCTGAGAAACTTCTCATCAGATTTTGAAAGTTTTCTTGTCCTTCCAGTCCTTTTCCATTCCACTTATGTTTAAGAGAGCCAGGTTCCTGCTATTGCTCAAGTGTAAGGGGAGGTCACTAAACACTTGCCACTCTAGCCTACAGAAGTCATTTTTTTCCTGTATTTTCTGGTTATGTTCTAATAAAGAAAATAATTATATGGTCATTATAACATTGCTAAAACAACATCTAATGGTGGCCTAAGACTTTTGCACAGGACTGTGTGTTTGTGTGTGTGTGTGTGTGTGTGTGTGTGTGTGTGTGTGTGTGTGTGTGTGTGTGTGTGTGTGTGTGTGTGTGTGTGTGTGTGTGTGTGTGTGTGTGTGTGTAGATCGATCATTTAAGTGACAATTTATCTGCAGGCAGGGAGTCAGAACCAAATATGTATTGTGCACAAGTTTTATTAACTAAATCACGAACACAACTACTCTAACAAACACAATCACAAGTACATAGGTTAAATGAAAAGTGATAGAATGAAACTGGAACAGGGAATGAAACTAGGAAGCATCGTTCAAACGAATATTCGCAAACAGCGAACGACAGCTCTCAAGCTGTGGTTAGAAGCATAGTTTCTTGTTTTTAGAACATGTGGACTTAATAAAATCTTATCTTGAGCGAAGTAAGCAAGCTGACATTAAGTACAATGTATACAGTGTTCAGCATAAATGAGTTCACCCCCTTTGAAAAGTAACATTTTAAACAATATCTCAGTGAACACAAAAACAATTTCCAAAATGTTGACAAGACTAAGTTTAATATAACATCTGTTTAACTTATAACATGAAAGTAAGGTTAATAATATAACTTAGATTACACATTTTTCAGTTTTACTCAAATTAGGGTGATGCAAAAATGAGTACACCCCACAACAAAAACTATTATATCTAGTACTTTGTATGGCCTCCATGATTTTTAACGACAGCACCAAGTCTTCTAGGCATGGAATGAACAAGTTGGCGACATTTTGCAACATCTATCTTTTTCCATTCTTCAAGAATGACCTCTTTTAGAGACTGGATGCTGGATGGAGAGTGATGCTCAACTTATCTCTTCAGAATTCCTCATAGGTGTTCGATTGGGTTCAGATCAGGAGCCACTGAATCACTTTCTTCTTCAGAAATCCAACAGTGGCCTTAGATGTGTGTTAAGGATTGTGATATTGGAAAAGTGCACGACGACCAAGGGCACGGAGTGATGGTAGCATTTTTTCTTTCAGTATAGAGCAGTACATCTGTGAATTCATGATGCCATCAATGAAATGCAGCTCCCTGACACCAGCAGCACTCATGCAGCCCCACATAAGGACACTGCCACCATCATGTTTCACTGTAGGCACCATGCATTTTTCTTTGTATTCCTCACCTTTGCAACGCCATACAGTTTTGAAGCCATCAATTCCAAAAACATTTATCTTGGTCTCATCACTCCAGAGTATAGAGTCCCAGTAGTCTTCATCTTTGTCAGCATGCACCCTGGCAAAATCTAGGCGGGCTTTTTTGTGCCTGGGCTTTAGGAAAGGCTTCTTTCGTGGACGACACCCATGCATGCCATTCCTCTGCAGTGTACGTCATATTGTCACGGGAAATAGTCACCCCAGTTTGGCTTTCTACTTCTTTAGAGTGAACTTGCATGCCGATTTTCTTCAACTCTTCTCATCAAAAGACGCTCCTGTCGAGGTGTTAACTTCCATGGACGACCTGGACATCTCTGTGAGATGGCTGCAGTTCCATCTTTTTTTAATTTTTGTACCACTTTTGCTACAGTATTCTGATAAGTAAAGCTTTGCTGATCTTCTTGTAGCCTTCACCTTTCTGTTGTAAAGAAATTATTTTCTTTCTCAGGTCTTGTGACATTTCTCTTCCGTGTGGTGCCATTGCTGACAGCATGAAATGGGAAGGGGTTTTAACATCCTTTTATAGTCAACTGTCTGCTGGACACCTGTGTAATGAATAATTATAATAATTAGACTGGTTGAATTCTTGTTAAATTAGACATTTGTAGTCTAAAATTTAGCTTTGTTCCAGAGTACTCATTTTTGCATCACCCTAATTTGAGTAAAACTGAAAATTTTGTTCTCTAAGTTATATTATTAACCTTACTTTCATGTTATAAGTTAAACAGATGATATATAAAACTTAGTCTTGTCAACATTTTGGAAATTGTTTTTGTGTTCATTGAGATATTGTTTAAAATGTTACTTTTCAAAGGGGGTGAACTCATTTACGCTGAGCACTGTATCTTTTATTTCGAATATATACAAATGTCATTTACATATTTTAGTTTGTCAAGAAACTTTAAGCAAAAATAAGTAGTCCTCAGATGCCATGTCCATAATTTATAGCAAAAATCTAGCATTAATTCCATCTCAAACAGATTAATTTAAAGAAGTTATTACTCCACCACCTGCGTGACATCATTCACCAACGTGGCTGAACGACAGATTTGCGACAATACAGTTTCGGGAACAGTCATGACTAGCTAGTTGATTTGTTCAATGATGCATCATACTATGGTAGTGAAGCAGCAAGTTACATTGTTGTACAGGAAACGCACCCCTGGTTGAGAGACCAGGACATGGACCCTCTCTCCATGAGTAAGCACATGGCTGGTTGTAGATTGAGGTCTGTCGTCGTGGCCGCGCCGAACGGAGAGGCCACGCAGAACGGCAAAAAGAAGATGCAGAGAAGGAAGAGCTGATGGTTGTCCGTTAGGTGGTACTAAAGTTGCAATTTTCTTCAGAGATGGAATGAAGGAATTGCAGTCTGACTCTGTTGGGAGAGTCCTCTCTCCCGGGGAGGAGAGTGAAGACATAGCAGGCTATGGGGTCCCACATGCACATCAACTAGAAGAAGCAGCAGTAGAAGCAAGAAGAGAATGAGGCGGAGCTGTGTGTGGCTCTTTAAAGTCTGGGAGAAGTCACACCTCTTAGGGTTGACCTTACCAATGAGATAGGTGGAATTTCCGAGCAGGAAATACCTCTGTGGGGGAGTTTTACAAGTCTTTGTCCTTCTAGCAGGGCATTTGCATATGTAACTGGCTGGGTTGTTGAAGAAGAAACTATTAAAGATTCTTGTCATACTAGTATGTTGCACAGGTATCGACATATCATATGCATGATCATGTAAATCTTCAAAATACAAACTCGTAGATCCCAAACTTGGCATAGGTGAGGTTACATTAACCATTGGTTCTATCATAAAATATGCATAAAACAAAATACCATACAACACTACACAAGACAGCCATAATCATACACACAATGTCCTGGGATGCATGTTCATTTATAGATCAGTTCGTTTTAAAATAAATGCAGAAAATGCAGTGTGTGTGTGTGTGCGTGTGTGTGTGTGTGTGTGTGTGTGTGTGTGTGTGTGTGTGTGTGTGTGTGTGTGTGTTTTTGTGACATATCAGGACACAAATTTGTATAATGACATGGGTATGACATAGGTATTACAAGGAGAGGGTGACTTATGAGGACATTACCCCATGTCCCCATTTTACAAAAGGCTTATAAATCATACAGAATGAGTTTTTTTGAGAAAGTAAAAATGTGCAGTTTTCTGTGATGGGTAGGTTTAGGAGTAGGGGATGTATAGGGCGATAGAAAATACGATTTGTACAGTATAAAAACCATTACACCTATGGAATGTCCGCACAATTTATAAAAACAAACGTGTGTGTGTGTGTGTGCGCGCTTGTGTGTGTGTGATTAAATGGGTAATGTTCAATGTCATGTTCACATTTATATTTGATGAGAAAGTAAACAAGTTGCCATGCAGATATCATAGCAGATGTGTTTCTCCATGGTGATTTACAGTAAACTTATTACAGTGACAGTTCCCCTAGAGCATCCTGAGGGTTAAGAACATATACAAACTTTGTGCATTTTTACAACAAACAAACAAAAAAAAGAATTTAGTATGATTTATAAGCTGTTTTCTTATATACAGTAGGGCACCAATACATTAGCAGCAGCTACTTCATGTCCTTAAATTGCAAGGTGGAGTCACCATGGATTGGACTTGTTGGTCCAGAACATCCAACAGATGCTCAATCAAATTGAGACCTGCAAAATTTGAAGATAAGCCACACCTTGAACACCTTGAACTTTTCATTATGTTCCTCAAACCATTCCTAAACATTGTAGTGAGGCAGGGTGCAATGTCCTGCTGTAAGAGGCCATCAGGGAATATCACTGCCATTAAGAGGTCTAGCTAGTCTTCAATGACGTTTAAGTAGGGTGCATTTGTCAAATTGACATCAAAATGGCCAAAGCCAGGGTTTTCCAGCATAACATTGCCCAGAGCATCACAGTCCCTTGACTGACCTGTCATCTTCCCACAGTGTATTCTGGTGCCAACACTTCCCCAAGTAAACGGTGCATACGTGTATGGGCGTCCATGTAATATAAAAGAAAACAGGACTCACCAGACCAGACAACCTTTTTCAACTGCTTTAAGGTACGATGCTTGTTGGCCCATTAAACAGGAGTCATTATGGCCACTCTGACCAGTCTGTGCCTACACAGCCCCATATGCATCAGGGTGCTATGCAATTCCTCATATAGACATATTTAAAATTGTCGCCATATAGACCTTTTGTCAGTTTGATCCAGACGGGATAGCCTTTGTAGGAAACTTTTTCCTCGTCGAAGCAGAGACCAGGAGACGTTGGGATATCTTTCAAGCAGAAGTTACTCTTTATTGAGAAACGCGCTGTGTCATCCAAGTCTAACTAAGGCAGTGTACATTGTAGTTTATATACTTTTTAGGGGGCAGTGCTTAGGGATGGAGACAAAGCACCTGGGAAACGGCCTTAAACAAAGCATGCAAATTAAGTATTCAGGTATACAAACCCGTCCCAGACTCTAGAGTGTCTCAAGTCCTAATCCAATCAGCATAACTATTCAATAAATGGGACAGGGGCTCCAAGATCCATTAAAGACAAAAGGTGAGAATCTCAGTAATCTGACTCATTAGACATACAATAAAGAGAACAGGAATTGGCAGAAAACTCTTGCTGGAAACTTTGCTTAACAGAATCATTCATCTGATGTCATCGTCTTTACCTTAATATGCTAAATACAATGTACTTCACCTTAGTATTTCATGTGATGTTATGTCAGGATGTAGGATCAGCAGATCTTAAACAGATTCTTAAATTTGTAATCCCACACCTTCATTGCCCTTGTGTATCGATGAGTCTTGTGCACCCAACACCCTTTGATCGATTTGTGGTTTGTCCCTCCTCGGACCATTGTTGGTAGATGTCCTGGACACTTCAGAAGACTTGTTGTTTTAAAGATGGTCTGATCCAGCTGTCTGGCCATAACATTTTGGCCCTTGTCAAAGTAACTCTGGTTTTTATTCCTGCCCATTTCTGCAGCACTAACAAACTAACTGCATGAACTGTACTACATGACTACATAAACTTAAGAAATTACCCAGACCTTTGTAGCAACTGAGACAGATCAGACACACAATTATTTGTTATATTTAACAAATAATCCATAATATCCCTAACCCAACAAGCAAACCGTGGGCAAGAGTTATCTGAACTACCCCCAAACTGCAACTAACACACAGGCAGAACCAGGCGTCTGGTTAAAGGACACATTAAGACTGATAAGACTGTTTTTATGACCCAAAGGAATTTACAGAGAGTTTTGACTCTCACTTAATTTTCATTGAAACAGACAAATAAATCCTTTTAATCCTATTTTCTATAACCACTTGAGAAATGTATAAACATACATCCAATTTTTCCATCTCATGATTTTCCTTTTATAGGGTTTTGTCTACAGTATGTATTAATTCAAACTCTGTTGGATTAATGTTTCAGAATTGCATACTGTGGTTAACTAAGGTCACATGTGTAGCATGCTTGGTATCTATAAACTCCAATTTTCGTTTCGTATTTGTTAATTTACATTACATTTTGCTAAATCTGTGACACATTAATATTATAAGAATCTTGAAGGTTCTTCTCTTAAACACCCAATCCCATTTCATATGCAAAACACCCTGCTAGAACACAAAAGATCGTAAAGTTTCCCTCCGAAAGTACTATTCCTCATTGGCTCACTCAAATCCTGACGGTGTGACATCTTCACACTTTAAAAGAACACTGATCACAAGATCACAGGTGGATTCTGAGAAATTCTGATGTGAAGATGCTGAGGCTAGAAGTCTTCTAAGGAACCCTAAGTTTGTGCCAGGCTGCAGCCTTGTCTTTCCGTTCATTAAAGATCCTCTGACTCCAACTGGTTCTCTCTCATCAAGACAATATCAGCAAAGATTAACTGTAGCCTTAATAAATTGCATCAGGACAGTTTTACTCAAATGGGCAAGACATGCAAGTATCAAACTTAGTCTCATTGTTTGATACTACATTAAGTATACTACATAAGTATAGGATTTCCCCCTTCTGGTCTATGTATCCCTGTCTCTGCTGAGCCACCAACCACCAACAGAGCATTTAAAATACCAAAATAAAAAATTATTTAAAATATTACCAAGTAAAATGCTGCAACATGACAATACAAACAACAATAAAATCATAAATGGACTTTAATTGATTCAATTGATTCATAATCCTAGTTCACGCGCCTCAAAGCACTTTCCAGAAAGTCAGCGCGCGCCATTAATCTATTTCATTTCAGAGTGACAGTATGAGATTAATACAATGTTTCTGCTCAAAACTCACTCGACTGCGATCTAATGCAGATATTGTATATAATAAACTGACACATAAATGTATTATAAGACAGAACGTAGAAGTTTACTGTCACCGTAATGTGGGAATTATGATCACGCAATATTGAATGATGGATCATCAAAGAATCGTCTTTCTGCGAATCATTAAGAAATTATGGTTCAATTCTATTTAAAGAAATGTGAGGTAAATGTGTGAATACACATTTCTCCAAATGTGTGCACTTTTGGACAAAAAGTTTGTATGTTGTGTAGCGAACCACTGTGATCAAAAATAAATGCGAGTAAACGCGACTGAAAAGGTTTGTGTCTCATTATTCTATTCAAAATATCAATAACTTTTGTGGTCAAATATCGAAGCTATCTAAACTATTTAATATAATACTTCAAAGCTCAAGGTCAAATAGAATATTTATTGTTTCTGTAACGATAACCAAAAAATTAAGAATTTTTTTTTCAAGGGGGAAAAAAACTTTTCAAAACTACCCACCCTGTCTTCACCTATGAGTGGTCATAATGTTTTGGCTCATCGGTGTAGTATTATTTTAGAGAATTCAGTGCTTCCAACTTTGTTGCAACAGTTTGTGGAGTGCCCTTAGAAGAACTTGACTCGCCTGTGCAATAGCTCAGACCTGAACCCATACTGAACACCTTTGGAATGCTGACTGCAAGCCTAGCATGCTTGACTTTGCTTATGCTCATCATGTCTGAATGGGAGCAAATCCCCAACTAGAACAGCACTATACCAGCGTAAACCAGCCTGGACCAACATGGAATTCATGCTGGTTTATGCTGGATTTTTCAGCAGATTAATTAGCCAGGTAACACATACATTGATTTGGCGACCTTCATTTTGGTTTCTTTTTTTATATTCCTAAGGAAGAATTGTTCAGGTCAAGCCAATTTTGAAGTTATCAGGTTAACCCAGTGAGTACCTCTAGAGGCACTAGCAGGTAAGACCGGATTTAGCATATGTTCCTTAAGAGGTTCAGAGGAGGGAGATCTTAATGTGGAGATTGAGAGCATAGTGCTAAACGAGCGACATGGGGAGAGAGAGACAGGAGAAGATAAAGTGGGATAATTAGGCTAAGTGAGGTTTGACCCGTGACATGGATTCAAGAAAAAGTTTGGTGAAGAATCATATATATGTCCTAGAAAACCAAAATAATGACTTTTACTGTCTGCTTAGTGCCCCTTGATGTTCCACCAATATTGTTATCAGGAGCAGCTCTCAAAAGATCTCAGAAATTTCTAAATCTTTGGCCAGAGTGTGTAGACTCTGTCTGTGAATGTGTTGGCAGGCTATTAAAGAACATTGTTTGGTGCAGAGTGTTTGATGTTTGGCCTTATAATCCGGCTAAAACTATCTAATAGATTAAATGAACTAACAAAGCCCAGTTAGCTTCTTACTTGGATATACACACATGTACGCATAAGCGCCTCCTTCTGGTAAGCAGACAATGGTGCTACTGTATTCTGCACAATCCAGAGGAACTGTCTAATAATTTTATCAAGTTGAATTTAAAACGTTATGTTTTGCAATACATTATCATGTTTCCATCAAATATGTCTAAATCTATCGAATAACAACAAGATTTAAAGTTGAAAATTAGTTTTCTTTTTAATTAAAGGGACAGTTCACTCAAAAATGAAAATTCTGTCATCATTTACTCACCCTTTAACCAGAGAGTTGAGGATAGCCATTGACTTCCATATGGGGAAAAAAATAAAAATAAAAAAATGCTATGGAAGTGATAAGTCAACACAGGAGTGAATTCTGAACTTTGAGTTTGAGTGGATGGTTATAAAGAAACATTCCAGGTGTTTCTTTATTTTATACCTTCTCTAATATAAATGTCACTAGGATATGTACCGAAAACTATTGTACCGAAACTATTATACCGAAAGCTGGCTATTATTAAACCTCTTATTAAAAAAACACAACTTGATCCTACACTGTAACAAGTTCAATTTACAACAAGTTGAGAAAACTCAAAAACCTCCTGCAGCTGGTTGCCTTAAACCTTTCAGTTTTCTCAACTTTTTATTTTTTACAGTGTAGAGAATTAGTCAATTACAGACCAATCTCGAATCTACCTTTTCTATCAAAAATACTAGAAAAGGCAGTATCACAACTATATTCCTTTTTAGAAAGAAATGGTATCTGCAAGGATTTCCAGTCAGCATTTAGACCGTACCATAGTACTGAGACTGCTCTCATTAAAGTTACAAATTATTTACTCTTTTCATCAGATCATCGTAGTATCTCTATTAGTGTTATTGGATCTCAGTGCTGCATTTGACACTATCAACCACATGATTCTTTTGAATAGACTCGAAAATTATGTTGGCATTAGCACTGGAATAGCACTGGCATGGTTCAAATCATCTGACCGTTATCAGTCTGTAGCAGTAAACGAAGAGATGTCATACCGATCACAAGTTCAGTACCACAAGGCTCAGTACTAGGATCGTTGCTTTTCACTCTGTACATGCTACCCTTGAGAGATATCATTAGGAAGCAGTTAAGTTTTCAGTGTTACGCTGATGATACTTAGGTCTATATTTCTTCACAAAATTAACGGAACGCATAGCTGATATAAAAAATTGGATGACTAGTAATTTCCTACTACTACATTCAGAAAAAACAGAGATTCTAATTATTGGACCAAAACCTCTGCACATAATACCCTAGAATACTGTCTAACACTTGATGGCTGCTCTGTTAAGTCTTCGTCGTCAGTTAGGAACCTGGGTGTGCTCTTTAATGCCAATCTTTCATTTGAAAGCCACATTTTTAGCATCTGTAAAACCGCATTCTTCCATCTTAAATATATATCTAAACTATAGCATATGCTCTCAATGACAAAAACAGAACAGTTAGTTCATGCGTTCATGACCTCAAGGCTAGATTACTGTAATGCTCTACTGGGTGGTTGCCCTGCACAGTTAATAAACAAACTACAGCTGGTCCAAAACGCAGCAGCTAGAGTTTTTACTAGAACCAGGAAGTATGACTGTATTAGCCTGGTTCTGTCAACACTGCATTGGCTCCCTATAAAACATTGTATACATTTCAAAATCTTGATAATTACTTACAAAGCACTAAATGATTTAGCTCCCCAGTGCTTGTGCAAGCTCTTAACACATTATAGCCTTCACGCTTATAGCGATCTCAGAATTCTGGCCAGTTGATAATACCTAGAATATCAAAATCAACCGCATGCTGTAGATCCTTTTTTACTATTTAGCACCTAAACATTGGAACAGTCTTTCTAACATTGTTCGGGAAGCAGACGCACTCTGTCAGTTTAAATCTAGACTAAAAACATCTCTTTAACCTGTCATACACATAACACATTATGGATTGTTAGGCTGCATAAATTAGGTCAGCCGGAACCGGGAACACTTCCTATAACACCCGATGTACTCATTACATCATAAGAAGAAAGGCATCTATGCTAATATTAGTCTCTCTGTTTATCCCAAGGTTTACCATAGTCAGCCGGATCCGGGCCGTATCCAGATCAGAAGGAGAACCTGCGCCTAAACATGACAACAACATCAACACATCCTTGAAATGTCAGCTAGATTGTGTCAGCTAGACCATCCCCTGTGAAGGCCTCATTGACACAACAGCCAATGGCACAGATCCCCAACAAAAGCGTTTCCATACCGGCGTGATGAATCCATTCTTCAAACAGATGGAACTGGATTAACTATTTTGACTGTTCTGATCCCAATCTGACTTATGACCTGTAATGCTGTCTGAATCATGATTATGCACTGTTCATTGTTGACCAGAGAAGAACAGGCCCCCCGACTGAGCCTGGTTTCTCCCAAAGTTTTTTTTTTCTCCATCTGATGGAGTTTGGATTCCTTGCCACTGTCGCCTCTGGCTTGCTTAGTTGGGGACACTTGATGTTCCACAATGTTTTTGATCTGCCTGCATTGACACCATTGTATGCGCACTGAACTGAGCTGGACAATGACATCACTGTTTTCTCCAGAGCTGTTGTATAGATAAATGAATCAATCAGTCAATACTGAACTTACTTAAGCTGGACAATGACGCCATTTTCTTCTAGAGTTGCTGTACAGCAAAAACTATGTTCCCTTACATCTATTACTGTAAAGCTGCTTTGACACAATCTGCATTGTAAAAAGCGCTATATAAATAAAGGTGACTTGACTTGAAATGTTCCAAACAAAGATGTTTTTCTTGGTATATTTGCATTGTCATTTTACAGGTTTTCCAGTGTCCTCAAATTCACTTTCCGTCTCTTTACTCCTTTGTATAATCCCCTTAACTAACAAAAGTCAGTTCCTTAATGAAATAGACCTTCAGGAAGTGACACAATTTTTGGTTTGAAACAACAGCACAAACATGAGTTAATATAAGCAATCTAATTAATTTTGTGATGTTCTTTAATTAGTGGACTTGTGTTACTATAAAATACTCCTTCGTCTTTAATAAAACTGATATGATAATATCAGAATTTTTAAAATTAGTTAAAAAAAACATGTTGGCCTTGAAGATAAAGCCGTCATATATTTCCCCCATTATAGGTTCCACAATGCTCATTTGTTAAGTCTTTTTGTCAATAAGTTAGAGGGCTCAAAGCATACCACATAAACGACACTGTTTCTGCAAAATATGTATGGTAAAGATGGGTTGAAACTGAAAAGAGACTACTATTTATAGTATATGGCATGTCAAAAAAAAAAAAAAAAAAAACATTGTTATCCCAACAAATGGCAGACAGGTGAGTGTTCAGAAAATGTATGAAAACATTGTGTGTACAGTGTTAGAAATAGATGCATGTATTTACAGACACACTCCCCTGCTGTAAACTGCCCTCACTCTTCAGTGTAGCATTTGAAAGTTTGATTCATTCTAATGAATTTGTTTGTTCAAACAATTCATGTAAACCATTATTTATTTATTTATTCAAGTCAAGCCAAATTACATTTATATCCTTTATACAATAGGCCTACAGATTGTTTAAGAGCAGCTTCACAGTAATAAACGGTAAAATAATTAAATTAATTCAAACTTAAATTAATTCAAGCATTACGCATAAGCCTTAATAGCATAAGTTAATGTCTTTTGTCATAAATTTAGTCAAGCATGTCCAAACATTTGTCAGTAGGGTGTATACATAACATAACACACAATATTTAATGTTTATCCAAATATGAACATTATAATACATTCTTGTAATCATCAATATACATGTAGATATTATGTAACGGAGCTAAATGATTGCTACTCCTTCACAAATGTATAATATTGCCAAATAAATTTATTCCAATTTAGACAGCGTTCCATCATTTCAAGTTGATAATTTGTTATACACCACTAGAGGGCACGCTTGATCTCAACAACATCACATCCGGTAGCAGCTGATGGAGGGAAGTCATCGTGGCTGGTTAGTCGTGAGTCTGCTGTCATATATATTTATGTGAAATTATTGATATGGCCTAAGTTTATTAAATCGACACCTTATGCTTATCTACCTTTGTGATGAAATGACGTTGTGTTGAGGACTTTAAAGTTGTTTTACTGACAGCACATTGATAATACAGTATACTTTTCTTTGATGTTTTGTATATAAATGGCTTTATAATTGCAGTGACGAGCACAGCTATGGCTCGGAATCTGTTTGGCGGTGCTTTATCAGCTGTTATTCCCTTCAATGCCCAGGATATTAGGTAATTATATAAAACAGTATGTTTCAGAGGCGTAGAAATCAATGTAACTAACTGTTAGTGTGTTTCTAAAGTCAACGTACACATGACACAGAACGTTAATTCAATATTACAGTTTTCCTCGATTGCTGCTAACACACTGATTCAGCTGACAATATTTCCCAAACCATTCATTCATTTCTCAAAGCGTTTAACACATTTCACGTGTTTTCACACACATTACAATATTCTTAATGATTTCTGTAAAACTCTACACAAAAATGGCCACATTTTTTACACAGGTTTAACCATTTTCTCATTCATTAAACACAAACATATAATATAATTAACTCAAGCATCACAATGTAAACTCACAAATAGTACACATTTATCCATAAGTAAACATTAAGTAGCAAAACTGATGACCCACCAAGAAGAATCCCAAAATAATATAAATAGGAGCATGGCACAGCTGTGCTCCTATTTATATTATCCCGAGATTCTGATGTATAGTAAAATGTAGCACATGTATACTACTCCCTTAAACCCGTGATTGTCAAATTTATTTGTAGTGAATTTTTGAGGTAGAGAAAGATTTTTGTCAGAAGACCAAAAAAAACTGTTATAGTACTCTATACTGTAATGGAATTTGTCCGAAGGTGCAAAGGATGCTGAATTTATTTATTTACTTACTGTAATTGACAGTATACTGTATTGTGTTGAATACAGTGTATATATACTTACTTGGTATTTGAACTTCCCTTCTCATCTACTGTAAGATCACTTTAAAGTAGTGTAATGAAAATGAATTATTCTTAAAGCTCATTGTTGTATTTTACTGTATCTGCACTCTTTCATTTATGTTGTATACTGTAATAGAAATTGAGCTGCAAAATTATTCCTGAGTCCCAAGAAGAGGTTTTTGTTACAGTATTATGAATCAGTCTAACTAGTGTTCACTGGGCAGGAAAGTAGTCTGTGTATTTGCTAGGTTTTTGTGTCATCTAAGGCCAAATTTTGATTCTGACAAAAGGGAATATGTCTTTGACTGAAATATTTGAGTTTGATGTGGAAGTTTAAGGTTTGTACAAGTTGGTGTGTAGTTCTGAGATTGTGTTTATAGTTGTGAGAAAATGGTGAATTGTTTCATGAATTGTGTGTTAGCAATCAAGAAAAACTGTAATACGCAAACAGCCCACACAGATGAGTAACGATTAATTAAAGGGTTAGTTCACCCAAAAATTAAAATAATGTCATTTATTACTCACCCTCATGTCGTTCTACACCCGTAAGGCTCAATGAGGCCTCTATAGCCAGCAAGTTACACTTTCAGTGCCCAGAAAGGTACTAAAAACATATTTAAAACAGTTCATGTTAGTTCAGTGGTTCTACCTTAATATTATAAAGCGACGAGAATACTTGATTCTGAGCGCCAAAGTCACGTGATTTCAGCAGTTTGGCAGTTTGACACGCGATCCGAACCACTAATTCTAAACAAAAGATTCAAAGCAGTGTTTTGAAATCGGCCATCACTAGATATTGTTGAAAAGTAATTATTTAGTTTTTTTGGCACACAAAAAGTATTCTCGTCGCTTTATAATATTAAGGTAGAACCACTGAACTCACATGGACTGTTTTAAATATGTTTTAAGTACCTTTCTGGGCACTGAAAGTGTAAGTTAACTTGCTGGCTATAGAGGCCTCACTGAGTCATCGGATTTCATCAAAAATATCTTAATTTGTGTTCCGAAGATGAATGAAGGTCTTATGGGTGTAGAATGACATGAGGGTGAGTAATAAATGACATTATTTTCATTTTTGGGTGAACTAACCCTATTTGGCAGAAAAACTGTTATGATTATTAATTATATTAATAAAAGTCTGTTTTTATCACATTGTGGTTGCCGCTGTTTTATTACAACCACCCGTGGGTTTGCGTGTTGTGGCTTAGTAGTTTTAATTAAGCTTGAGTTTACCTGATTTGTATGGTAAAAACTCATCATTCTCTTCCCTACTGTCTGCAGTGAACTGAGGCAGATCCCTGATAATCAAGAAGTGTTCGCTCACTCTCAGACAGATCAGAGTATCATCATTGAATTGCTGGAGTACCAAAGCCAAGTGCAGGATGCTGAAGCAGCCAGGTAACATGTAAAGGCCGGGATTAAAAACACATAGGGCCTTGGTGCTAAAAGCAAACCCAAGGACACCTTTCATAGTAGCCTATCTAGGTGCCACAATGTTTTCTACCAAAGGAATAATTAGTATTTTTCTTTGTTAAATCAAATCTCCAACACACAGAGATACAATGAGTATGTAAACTAAATATTGCAGACTATAACACATTATATAGCACATAAATGCATTAACACCAGATATGAGGTCAAAGCAAACGGGTTTCCAGAAACAGCAGCAACTGTTGCGCATATGTCTGCTGTAAGGAGTTTACTTTAAATAGTTTTATCATTAGAAGATCTTCTTTCTGGTCCTAGAAGAGGAGAATCATCAGGGCTGGGGCTCAAATTCAGCCTATCTAGCCCACACATCCCCCTAATAAATGTTTTGCTGGGGTTAACAATAAATAAATAAATTAATAAATTAAGTAAATAACAGAAACGCATAATAAAAATAATTGTTTTTGAATATGTTGCAAATGTTTCACAATTTTATTATGGCATTATATTGTAGTCTTTTATTGAATTAATATTTTGCTTCAATTAAAGTTTATTAGAACTGAACATATCTACACAGAAAAAAGTCATAGATTTATCCTTAATTCATGGGATCCAGGCTATAAAGCTCTTAAATTCTCCTTTGCAGTTGTGCTAATGAAAAGTTAGTAGTTCTTGCATAAAATCCAGAGTTTATCTGTAATCATGACACAGGCAAAAACCATGCTCCTCATTACCATGGTTTCATGGTTTCTATAATAACAACAACAATAATATTAATATTACTAATAATAAAATGGTATGCCTATTTATGATGAAAAACACCTTAAACACATAAAACTATAAAACATAACCTATGAAAATGACTTATACTGCCCTTGTACTACCCAACATTTAATATAAGGCTGATAATAGTAACATTAATAGTAAATACCATAATGCCATATTTATATAGCATGGAAATTTTTTATAGGGGTGATGCTGTGTAGATTGCAAAGTAATTACTCTTCAAGTAATTACCTCGACACTTCAGTTCACATGGCCGGAACTATTCAATCTGTTTTCAGCTAGGTTTACACAGAGCCTTTAATGTTCACATATCATATTGTGCTCTTCGAAATTAAATGGGTCAAGCGACTTGCGCTGGTTATCACTTCAATAGAGTTAGCAGAAGCGTTCAAGTAAGTTTTGTCAGCGCTGTGGGGGAGACGGTCCAGCTGCTGTCCCACTGCGACTGCTAGATCTGGGCACAGTTTAATCAGATAGCGCCGTTTCATCACTTGGCTTTTGGTTTTTGTTTCCCATGCTTCCTTGGACACATTAAAGTGAACGTTCCAAATGCATTTGTCCTGTTGTCGGTAGCGCAAGCGCATAGATCGAGTGTGTCAGAAATAGAACATAGCATCCGTTTACTGACAGTGACTTGGTGGGTTCTATGTGTTTTTGACGTGCCTTTTCCTTTGGAAAAATTAACATGCTCTTGTTTGATGATTGCCTGCCATTTTGATAATCTACGTAATTAAAGTTTCAATACCAAATTTCTAAAGTGTTTTTTGAACACTCATAAAAAAAATAATTTCTATTCATGGCTTATCTGCTCCTTGGGAAAACTAATGATATTTCAACTGTCCAAATCAAATCTGTCATGTGGCATTGAATGACATGCCAAATAATAACCAATATATAATAACCAAAACCTGTATATAATAAAAATATATAATATACACCACCGATTAAAAATTTGGGGTCAGTAAGTTTTTTTTTTTTTTTTTTTTTTTTTTTGAAAGAAGTCTCTTATGCCTACCAAGACTGCATTTATTTGATTAAAAAATACAGTAAAAACAGGAGTACCTTGAAATATCACTACAATTTCAATGAACTGTTTTCTATTTGAATATATTTTAAAATGTATTTTTTTCCTGTGAAGGCAAAGCTCCATTATTTCAGTCTTCAGTGTCACAAGATCCTTCAGAACTCACTCTAATATGCTGATTTGGTGCTCAAGAAACATTTCTTTATTATTATTATTATTATTGGCTAAAAATGGTTGAAATGTGAAATGTGTGGATGTTTTTTTATCAGGATTTTTGATGATCAGAAAGATTAAAAAATGAAATGAAAAATAGAACTGTGAATCATTTGAAGTTATTTAAAATAGAAGTGTTTTTAAAAGGTTAGTGTTTTTAAATAGAAGTTTTTATTGAACATTTTGCACATTTACAGGGAGCATTCCTATATTTTTTGCTTTTAAAAACACGAGATGCAGGTCAGTGGAATGACAAAAAGCGCAAGGTCTAGAGACCTTAGTTTTTTTAAAAGTTGAATTTCTTTTAACTTGAGCACTGCGTTTTTAGAATGCTGTGTCATGCACGAGACGTTGCAAAAGATGCGAGTGCAGTGGTTGAAGACATCCATCTAGTGAGTTTACATTGAAAAATAATGGAAAAGTAGCGCAGTGCTGTCTTTACCTTAAACAGGTAAAAACAGGCTGTGTGAAAGATGTCAACAGGTCATACAGGTTTGGATGTTGAGTAAACAAAGAATAGAATAACTGCAACCATCAACATTCACTAGAAACATTAGGAAATAAATTATTGAATTATTTATAAAGGATAGGTAGGTAAAAATGGATTCTCTGGTCTGTATTTTGACAGGTATCACTTTGAGGACGTGGCTGCCAGTAACAAGGCGGTAGAGAATGGCTCTTGGGAGGTCAGAGAGGTAAAGCAGCTCTCCCAGTCTGAGCTGTCAATGCAGGAATGCAACTCTGCCTGGCTGCTGTCTGGAGCTCAGCTGGTCTCTAAATTCAATGAGGAGGTACATCTGTGATCCTTTTTACAATTCGTATTACTAACTTGCAATTGTAGTGGAAATGTTATTGTGTCCCAGACAACACTAAAGGACCATAATTATCTTGCCAAAAACAAGTGCTGCTTCCCAGTTCGCATACTTATACTATGCCCTGAAATGTGTATTGTTTTTGAGAAGAAAAAGTATATACTTTTGAGTGTGTAGCTGAATAGTAGGCAAGCTTTGGGAGATATTACTTCATCATAATTGCATCTTTAACATCACATGCATCCTGTCACCGTTTAAACTGCCCTGTCAATCATCTTGTCACAGTTGAAATCTTCCACATTCAATTTAATTTAATTTCCTATCATATCGGAGAGAAATGTAGTAGCACTTTGATCTGCCAGTCGTGGGTCTTTTATGTGGAGAACTCTCCTCATGCATTTAAAAGTTAATGACCAAATGTATCATTATAAAAGTTCATAATGCTGTTGCAGATGAAATATAATGTGGATAATGTTATCTTTACATCATGTTAGATACTGATTATTAATCACTCAGACCTCTTTATCCAAACCTCCCTACTTCACCATTGGTCTCGCACATCTGCTATGTAGGTAGTTTTTTTTTTTTTTTTTAACACTTTTTATTTGTGTTTGTAGTCAAATCCTCATCCAGCACGCAATGGGTTGTGGGCATTATTAGCCTTTAGAGTGTTGCGTGGATCTGCACTTGAGATTGTAACCGGAAAAAGTAGACTAGGTCTACTAGATCCGTAGTAGATCCAGGTGTCTTTGGAATACTCATTTCAACATACTACGATTTGGGACACACTAATTCTAATTTCAAATACTAATAGGGCGGATAGTATGGAAATTGCTGCTTAAAAACAACTGTCCAATAAAAAAAGGAAAAAGCCATACACACACAAAGGCCATACATAAACACAGCTTTAAATTAAGAGGGAACATAAACAAATTGAATATGGTAAATCTTCAGCATGCCTAACACCAACATGCAGTGACATTAGAATGTATTGCTACAGCATGAATCCCTTTACTAGTTCTATAGTATAATATTCTGTCACCGTTCACTTTTGCTTTGACCATGTGAATTTCCTCATCTATAAGTGATGGTTCACATGATTTCTGTGGGTTGTTCTGGGTTTTTTTTAGTTGAGAAACTGTATGACTGCTGACACTATACTGTCAGTAATTTCTTTTTATGTTAAGATTTTATGCCATTTATTTATTTAGTTTTTTATTTATTTAGTTTTTTTTTTTTTACAGGCAAAGAACACTGTGAACATTTACCTATGCTTGTTCCGCTTGCAGCAGTACACTACTGACATCTTAGTGACGTTCAACGACCCTGTTTGTATCAAGTGAGTTGGTTAAACACATACAAGTTGAAGTCATTCCAAAATTTTCTCTTAAATTTTCCCCATTAAATTTGGTAATTAAATTTCGTATACTGGGGATTACCTAGATGTCTTAAATTAAATGATTATTATGCATTTATACACATGGTGTTCAAAGATGCTGAAATGGTATAGTCAGGATCTTAATACGTATAGCGAGAAGGTTTGATTTAAAATCTTCTCTCTCAGTCCCCTCAGCAGCAGTGCCATTGGAAATGTGGCAGCTATACCCTGGACACTACAGGACTTCCAGGGTGTTCTGCAGTCCTTCTGCATACTTGACCCTGGAGTGTTTGGGTAGATTCTTCATGCATATGTTTAAATACAAGAAAGTCTAAATATCATTACAAAAGGCTTTTTTCCCAGAAGCTTTTAAAATTTGCTTTTACAATGACTGAATGGCTTAAAACACAAACTTCACAACACCTAAAAAGCTAGAAAGCTAGAGTCTATATGAAACATTTTCCTTGTAGTGCAAGGCTTAGCATTTGTCTGTAGGTGAGGCTATGCAACAAACAAAAAAAAATAGAGAATCTTGAATTATTAAAAAGTAAAAATAAATGCATTTCATAATAAGAAAAACATTGTGTTTCTGAATCTTCTCGAAACCAGCATTTATTTATCTCAATGTACATTTATGCTGATTCATTCAGCAGTATTTCTTTAAAGTTTTCTTGATGTAATCAAAGGTTTGCAGTCATCATTGTCCTTTGTATGCTGATTTAAACATCTCTTACTTGACCACAAAATCAATGTGTAACAATTTTACTGGAACTCTGTGTTGAAACTCTGGTTTTTCCTTAACTCTGAAATGTAAGACACTTTCACCAATTCATCAACTTTCATATCATTCTGAACTTTCCTAAGACATTGATCTCCTTTTTTGACCAAAAGTATTTGAACACTTAAGTCACACTTAATGTTTGAATATCATTGCATTAGATATCAGACCATGTAACATTTATTTTTCAAGGAAAAATAGCACAATCAAAACCTTTCACAAAAAGTTAGGTTTTAAATTATAAACCAATATGTATAGTAAATGAAAACAATATGTATTGTGGCTTAAGTGTAGCATGTCCATAGTTAATGTGATGAACTACACCTGTAAACATATGGGTAACTATCTTCATAAATCCATTTAAAATAACCATGGGACCAGTTGATTAACAGTTTAAAAAAAACATTATTTCCATGTTGATGTCACTTGATTTAATACAAAGACATTCAGACATTTTTAAGTGTGAATTAAGTGAGAAAGCATGTTTTGAGGATAAGCTTATGAGTGTATTTGTACTTAAAGGACAAGGATGTTGCAGTGTTGTCATGTATATAGAAAATAGAAGTCATTCTTTTAAAAATAATTTATTTTCAAATTATATACTGTCATGTTACAGACCCTATATGTACCTATACATTTATAGTATCTTAATAAATAATTGATTGCATATAATTAGTTACATTAGTTTCTCTAAATCATCAAACATGAGTTGCAGTAGATACACATTCAGTAGAGCACAATTAAGGCAAATGGTGACCATTATTCTATGTCCCATTGAATAGTGTCTTATTGTCCTAATATTCGAGAGACTTTGAGCACATGACATGAAACTGTCAATTGTACAATCAAAGATGGTAAGGTTTAATTCTATTTCTCTGTTAATTTATCTTCCAGCCAAGCAACCAAATTTGAAACAAATGAGACATTCTTACATTTATAGGCATCAGCAAACAAGACAAGACTGTTGGGAGAAAAAAAAAACTATTTCTGATGTTATGTTTTAACCAGTCAGTTTGAATGTAAACTCATTCTAACTTCTAACTACTCAAAAAGCAAGTCTTTGCTCTTCCAGTCATGATTAATAATTAGCAGCAAGATTACAGCTGTCAAGTCAGTCACAAAATGAAAAGACTATTTGTGTTTCAGTCATTCTACCACAATCTCTGTGAGAACTAAATTTACAGTATATCATGCAATTCATAATACAATAAAACAGAACAGTTCAACTGATTCTGATCCAGTGGATCACATTTAATCTTTAGGAAAGGGTTAAACTATATATAAAAAGTATTTTTAAAAGAATTAATCTTTCAGTTAACAGTTAACACCCTTGGAACATGAGTCACCCAATCAGAATCAGGATTCAGGAAATTAATTAGCATAATTCAAGTGCACGCAAAACTTACAGTAACTTTGATTCAGCCAGTGAGTGTAGATATATTATGTTTCCATTAAACCTTTTGCAAAACTTTGCTGGAGTGTGATGTGTATATAATGTAATATATAATATATGAAAATATCATTCTACATACAGTACCTCCTAAACGAGTGTTATGGTTAATTCCAGTCCTGGCTTCTTGGTCAGTGCAGCATTCCAGCTGTGCTATTCCACCATATAGTAATGGCTCAGTTTACCACATCACTGCGCAAATCCCATAGCGCATAATTTTTGTTGCATAGCAACATTGTTATATCAGGAAGTACTTCTAGTAGAAGGTTGCCAGTTGAAGATTGATGCTTAATAAAATAATGTTTTATTAAAAAATGTTCTTAATATTTTTATATGTAGTAACTGCTTTATAAATGTAATAAGGCACTTGAGGCCATGCTGCATTGCGAGTATAGTCACTCTGCTGTGCGTTGTGACTATATTCAAAATATAGCAAGGGTCTTTCATACCTTAGTGCTTGATTGCTTCTTTAATCAGCTAATCAGGGAAACATCAGTTGATATTTTTGCTGCAGGCAATAGCAAAACGCTAGCAGTTGCTATGGTACAAAGTGCGCAGCTCATTCCAGAAAAGCAGAGAAAGGATGGTATGAGGTCCGAGGCGGAAGTAGGAGGCTCCGAGTCCTTTATACAAACCAGTCATTCCTTCCTTCTTCAGTGTCTTAGAGAAACAGTCCAAGAAACCTCTGTACAATACACCCTGCATGAGAATAGAGAGCGAGAGAAGCCTTGTTTTACCAGTTTTAGCACTTTGTTGGTGAAACTGGATATGCAAGTGTGAAATGAAACCAAGGACACAATTTGCTAATAATTACAGTAAGAGTTTGAACAAATTTCTGTTGTTGACAGTTAGTAGGAGATCACCTTGCCAAGATGATTCACAGGCTGGTTGTAGAGTCGAGTGCTGACCACATCAAAAGGAGTCATAGCTAATACAACTACTACACTGCTGATCATACCAGCACTCAGCGCTATTAACCAGCTGCCCTCAGAGAACACCTACAAATACAGAATGAAAAAGAAACAGATTACTAACAAAACAGAGAATGTTTTCACATTTCAACTGTGTAAGGAGTGTTGTCTTCAATAGTTGTAATAGGAATAGTTTACTCAAAAATGACACTTTTTGTCATCATCTACGGATATTGCTTTCCCTCCACACTTGCCTTTTTATGTAAGTAAACATCACAAACTCTTCTGTGAACTGGTGATGTTTAGTGACTTATTTTTTAGTAGAGTAACATTACCATTTAATCATTTGTTCTTTGGCACAAAAATGACAAACACCTAAATATTGATCTTTATTTTGTATGTAGATAATTTTATTGTGCTGCATTAAGCAATATATTTTGCTATTTCCTAGTGGTTAAACTAAATGTTGGGATAGCCAGTTTCATATTTAACTTCCTACACTTTATAAATGACTCCGAACTGAAACAGAAAACACCCTTGTGTGTTCACCATTCTGGAAAACATGAGTAGTAATAACATCATGTAACTGTCAAATAACTTCCTCAACAGGCATAAACTGTATCTACGGTATAGCCTAATGCCCTAAATACAGGGTACTTGCTTTAAAAGTCTTAAGACACAACCTCTTTCCTTTGACATATTTCCTTTTGAAACATGAAGGTGTGGCATATCGAAATGTGTGCTGGTAGTTGCTGTACAACACAGTTTGGCAACACCATTGTTTCCTACAATATTTCTAGTCATGGCAGGTGTTTTTGGGGTGAGTGAGGGGGGCATCCTCATTTTAGAGAGCATTTTATTGGACAAAAATATGTATATGCCCATGTCAAACAAGTCATCAATAGTCTTGGTCTGTTTTCCGTGAAAAGGAACTATAAATGTGTATATCCAAGACTTTGTTTTGTCAACTTTTATGAATGCACTAGCATATTGATGACCTCAAAGCTAACACGCATTAATGACTACACAAACATTTGATTTAATGGGGTCCTTAAAGGCTAAATGGAAATTTCTATTGAGATGGAATTAATTTAATTAAAAGTTGACTGCCCTGAAAAAAGCAGATTTGCTAAAACATCGGCCCCCTGTACTGCCCTACAAAAACACATTATGACTGAGTTGGACCACTAAGGCTACTTTACACAGTGTTTGGGGAAATGACAACGATATTTATCAACAGGTGTTACTCTCAATCGTTTAGAGGAGCCACTTCAATACTGTCTGTAAAACAGATATCAAGCCCCTCTTCGATTCTCACTGTGAATAACTCCCAGCTGAAATGAAATATCCTATGCTTACCTGTAGGTCAGTGACCAGCTCTTTAGAGGCAGAGAAAGTAGAGAGCTGAGCAGCTGACCCCACACTGACCCTTGGGACCGCTGCGCTTGCCCCCCTCCACAAACCCAGAATTCCGTGCTGTTTGTGGATGGCCAATAGAGCATGCATCATGCCCTGACATAGAAAGAAAAACAAAGATATAGGAGAAGAAAGATAACAAACAGGAAATGTTAGTGGTTTTAGATTCGAGCTGGTTCCTTTTACCATTGATGCAAAACTGTTGCTGAATATTAGTATATTACTATAAATGCAATGGGATCTAACATTACAAAAATCTCTACAACCCTAGGATCAGTTGACTGGAAGTTACATAACGTTAAAAGAAAAAAAAAATTTTTTAACATAGATGTTTCTGTGAGGTCACCATTAACTTACCTTGTGCTTATACTGGTGTCCAACTGCAATAGAGGAAGTAGACTGACTCTGGAGATGTGTCTTTACCTGAAGGAAATACAAATAGAGAGTAGGTAACCTGCTGGTAAACTAAAGCCACTGTTCATCCATTTTGGAGCACCATCTACATTCAGTCAGTGTATGGAAACCAAAAGCATGGAAAACATTCAGATTCCTCATTGCATTTGACAGCACTTGACCCATTAATACTGAATAATATCAGAATACAGGTTCGAAACTATCCTTTTCGTTCGCACCACTGATGCATTCAGTTATCTTTGCGCTACGTTATGCAGTTGTCTATTTTCGCTCTTTCAGTAGGTAGGCTACCGCTGCGTGCGTGCACCTAGCGATCTCACTCTTATGTTCGTGATATTCAGAGTGACCACTGAATAGGTCGGCACTAAGCACGTGTTTAATCCGTCGTTTACTAGACAGAAACGCAGACTTTACTCACCAGGTAAATAGGGCTGCCCATTACAGCGCCCACCACACCGGCAATGGCCCCGGACACTGTGCTCTTTGCAGCGCTGACCCTTCCGTCCGTGTGAATGTAGCCCAAGGACTCGATGATGGCGTAGGACCCCAAACGGATCCCATTCATGAAAAACTGATAAACCAACCCGGGGACCAAACCTTTCTGAAGACCAGCCAGTCCGTCTATTTTGCCTATCGTGTAAAAGGCGTGAAATACATTCCTGTAATACACCTGGTAGGTTCCTCGGCTTTTTAGCTCTCCTTGCAATTGCATTCGAGTTTTGACAACCTCCAGAGGGTTTGTAAAAAAGCAAGCGCCACACGCAGCGACGCCGCTGAGAACGAAATCCATGTTTCAATCGCGGAATTCGCGGAATGCCCGGAAACAAGTGATGGACAGGCTGTTTAGTTTGCCTTTCAACAAGAAACAGGCCTACGTTTTTTAGCAGTCTGTGAATAAAAAAAACATATTAGTAAAGTACTTTGTTAGGATAACTGACAAATAATTTTTACAGTGCCATTTTTAAGAAAGCAGATGAGTATCTTCTATAATCCTCCTCTCAGTCATGCGCTGCGCGTGGACATTTTGCCGAGTATGACTGTCAGATTGCATTCGCCAGGGCGCGTCTATCATCCCAACTCGACCTTTTAACCAATCAAAACAAAGACATTGCCCCATCCCTTGTTACATGACCTGTGATTGGACGGTTGTAAATTACATCAAGTGACATCTTCAGGCGGTTGATGCCCACCCCAACTGTGCCATTACACAAAACTCTCCTCTGTAAAGAATATTCGGTAACACTTTATTTTAATGTTCCTGTTACATATACTTATTATAGTCACAACAGCAAATTATGCATGCACACAAGCAACTAACCCTAAACCAAAATCTAACTCTATAATAAGTACGTTTAATATTACAATTAATAGTAGTTACACTGTGACAGGGAAACATTAAAATAATGTGTAACTGAATGTTCATTATTAATGTTTAATGAATATGAAATAGTACAAACAGGACTATAAACAAAATGTAAAGAAATTATGTTAAGAACGAGAATAAATTATTGTAAAAACTATTAAACTATCCATATATTTTCCCATAAAAAGCAGAGCATAACTAACAGTAACATCTGCTAACGTTACCAACTTATAAATTAAAAAATTACAAAATAACAGGTAAAGACAAAGCCACATTGATACTATAATTATCCATATTCCTGGGACTTCAATTCAGTTTTTAAGTTTAAAAACTTTTTTTTTTAACAGTTTTTAACAGTTTACTCTCAGAATAAAAGCTCCTCTGTGTACTTTAAATGGCACAAACCCTTGCCACTGTGATGCTGTCCATTTGAGAAACAGAATTGTTTTGTTACATAAAGGAACAAAAATGCACCTGTGTTTTGTATCTCAAAGGATTTTCTTTGTACAACTGATATATCTGTAAAGTGGCCTAACTGTTGCAGGATGACAGATACTTGTCTGGTGGATGCCAATCAGTAACCCTGATTTTGATTAAGATCTTCTAAATGAAAACTCACTAACTAAAACCAAAATGTTTTATTTCAGATTCATCATGCTAGATGACTATATACACTTCTTTCATAGAACATTTGTGTAAGATGAGAAAGCAAAACAATCCTAAATATCAATTACTTCTTGAAACTATTATGCAAACAAAGGTAAAATTCTTTGAGTTCATTCTATCACGTCCCCGTATCTTGTGACTTTGGGATCTGCAGGTGTTGCAGGAGTTTGTGGTTCTTCCTCTAGGTAAATAATAAAGAAACAATGGTCAGATTCCTCCATCGTAAAGTCCAAACTACACCAAAACAAATGTAGACTGCAGTCTGTACAAAAAAGGGGTCAAAGGAGCCACAAAATTTACATTACAATGTACAGTCAGCCAGTCATTATCATAAAATACCCTGACAAGAAGCAGGGGGATCGTTTGATGACAAGTTGACTAATCATATGGGTACAATCTTAAATATAAAAGTTACAAAGTGAGGGATGGGGGTTGCAGCGATGCCATAGAAGAACCTTTTGGGGTTTCCCAAAGAACTTAATTTAAAAAAAAAAAAAAAACATTCTTTTCTTATTGTGAAGAACATAGAACATTTTAATAATCTAAAGAACCTTTTCCCACTGTGTTTCCCACGTTGATACATATAAATAGATCATCAGAGAATGAGAAAAGATAAATAATCCAGTAGAAAATTACCAAGTGACCCACATAAACAAATATTACAAAAATAATTTATATACAATTATTTTTCTGCAACTCAATTTCCTTTTTATATAGCTTACATAGCCACAATATAACATATCTCCGTTTGTCTTTTACCGATTGAGAATAAAAATTAGTTTTTAATAAAAATAAAAAGAAAGAATAAGAATAAATATAAAGCTGCATCTGATTATGCTATGTTAGCCACTTGACAAAATAGTGTTTTTCTCTGAGGCATGGTGAAAACATGCAGTCACTGAAATTCAAGAAAAGGAGATTCAAACAATAAGACTAAACGTGTTGAGCTATATAACAATAATTAGTTTTCTGTCTATAAATGTAAACAAACAGTTGTTCCCTTATCTAATAAAACATGTAATATATTAAAGTGTCTTGGGGTGTGTCTCAATCAGCTCCCTAGCTTGTGAATCAGTATATCGTCTACACAAATTCAGGCACTGCTAAGGACAGTAAAGGATGCTGGTTCACTACACATTGGGACACTTATGACTCTATTTCCGGCGACGTGGCAACATCCTCATTGTACAACATCACTACTGGTATTATAAACAACAGCAGAGCTGATATCTTTCTGACATTATTTGTAATGTTATTTAAAGTACGTTATGATAAATTCTTTGCTTGTTACATATACATGCAACATTTCAGCTGTAAATAAATTATAAATATTAGCTAAATTATGTTCATTACCTGTCTAGTGATGTATGTTTAGGCTGAAATATAATAAAATAATGGTTTGTATTTTTAAAAACATCTATCGCGCGTCGTTATGTGTAGTGAGATGGCTCACGTGATTTAAGTTTCGCACTTCCGTTTAGGGAGCATAGTGAGCATCGATGCTCCCTGGTTTTCACGGTGCATTGTGGGATTTTGTAGGGAGCAAACGTTTCAGTGCCCTGGAAGGATTCTGTGATTGAGACAGCCCTTAAAATGGCTGACTCCCTGATCAGTCCCCTGACTACTGAACTAGGGAGCTGATTGAGACACACCCTTGGTGTTTCCATGGCTTCTACAAAATAAAACCGGAAATCGAGGGTATGACGTCACTGATAGGCAAGGCACGGACAAGGTCTGTGTCCTGGTTAAAACTGTTTATTTCTCTGGATTTAAACATTCATGGAAACATCTGAGATAATGTAAGTACACAAGTCAACAAAACATGTAACACTGTTCTAGTAGTTTTTGTATATTTTAATCCAAAAATCTTAAATAATGTGCCTTTAAAAGGTTTTGTATACGGTACGTTAAAATTAATACTGAAGTCTTCCAGTTTTGAGACGCAAGATGGCGCCAAATAGCTATTGTAACTTGCGTTGGTATAAAAAGAGAGCGACTGCAGGGACAACAACTAAATACTTACTAGGAGAGTTTCTGTCAGGAACATTTCCTGTCTCAAGATATAACCACAAGTCTGAGCATTTCATGGTTTCCCAGCGAGTTACTGAATAGCTGAATACTGAGGAGGAAACTGTGAAGACCAAAGGAAAGAATAGCTTACATCCCACAAATTATTTTCTTTATGACATTTTGAATTAAGCCTACATACTATTTATGAAAAAAAAAAAAAAAAAAGAGGAAAAACGTGTATTTCAGCTGTGTAAAGGGTCTTCTCTTGCATGATCCTCACAAAAGTGCATCAGACTTACCAATAGATACTAGAAGGTTCCACTGAAGGGGATATGGGATTCTTTTCTGAAGTGCTCTCTGTGCAAAGAATAAACCCGTTGTGCCTTGTTGAGGGTAGTTAAGTTTTCACCAAAGCCAAAGGATTCAAAAAACAAAGTTGGTTAATAAATTTTATTTTTTTTTTCTTCACAGCTCCAGGACAAAATGGAGTTGTCACACTCAGGTGTTTTATATAAGTAACTTTGTCTCAAAAGTTTCTCCTGAAAATCCTTATGAAAAATAAAAATAGTACAGTATGATACACTGTTGAGATCTCTTCTGAATCTCTAAAGACATGTAAGATTACAAGGGTTTTTTCGAAGTAGAAAAATCTGATACACAAAACTAATGTAAAGAGAAAAATCTCACCACTGTGTAAATGAGAGATATTGAAAAGAGATCTCATTTGTCATTTACTTTCACAAACACAAATTGTTCAGACATAACCACTTCTTAATATGAATATGACACTAACCCAGTATGAAGCTTGCAGTGCCTTTCATAAAGGCGTAAGACTGACAGGCGGCGTACTGCTGCAAACCCTGAGGACAGTGAAATATAATCACAATGGAATTATTAAGATGTAACCATAGGGAAGACTGGGGATAGTTGTCAAAGTGACTATATATCAATAGTCTTTTTTCCTCTTCCCTGTCAGTCTGTTACGCAGTTGACGCAGTGTATGCAGTTGACGCAGTGAACGCAGTGTAGAGCTTCCGTGTTTACGTCCAAACGCTGGCTCAGTATTGGGCGACGCTGTTCATGTGAGCACCACAACGCATGCGTGTGATGCTGACGCAGGAGCTGGCCAATACAAGGCTTGTTCGAGATGCATCGACACTGCGCAGACTGACCGCCGTATGACATCAAAGTACCATGAGAGCGTCACAACCTTCATAATATTAAGGTTGAACCACTGTAGTCATGTTGACTATTTTAAAAATGTCTTTACTACTTCTTTGGACCTTGAATGTGGTAATTTCGTTGTTTTCTATGGGAGATAAAAAACCTCTCGGATTTCATCAAAAGTATCTTAATTTGTGTTCTGAAGATGAATGAAGGTCTTGCGGGTTTGGAACGACATGAGGGTGAGTACTTGATGACAGAAATTTCATTTTTGGGTGAACTAACCCTTTAAACAAGCGTTGTTTTTTGTGAATTTTCCAGAAAAACAACATATACATTCAGACTGAGCCAGGAGGACTTTCTGTGTGGAGTTTGCATGTTCTGCCTGTGTCTGTGCGGGTGTCCCCTCACAATCCAAAAACATGCAGTAGTTGTGAATGTGTGTGTGTTTGAGTCCGAGCCAAGTAATGGGGAGGGATGAGGAAAGATCTGGCGAACTACCCCGGAACAATCGCCAAAAAAATTCATAGACAGTCTGGTGTATGGCAAGAGACTGAATCACCAAGAGTGGGATACAACTGAAATGGTTTATGAATGATACATTAAGATAAATCAAATATATAATGAAGGTTGAACTGTGAAAGCAGAACAATAGTTATTTTTCAAAAAGGTCAAAATGGTTGGGACAAGAAGTTGTGTTTTGTATGTTTACTATATACAGCTGGAAAGCCATTAAAGAGCCATACTACATAATGCAGAGAGTTTGTGGGCTACTGGCTTTTTTTATTTTTTACTTACTAAAATGTATTCTTCTCAAATCGCTAAATTGCCAATAAACAGCTGGTTACCATTTTGTCAAATGAACTGTAAAATCGTTCCTGGGTAATTGAAATTATCAACAATTTCTTTCCTTTCATATGTGTCTATCCATAAATTAAATGATTAGATATTTACTGGAGTAAAAAGTGTGACAGCTAACCCCGGACTTCTCTATGAATGGTGAAAATGTAATATCAGTCAGGCAGCAGACTATGGTTATTCCATAAAACTCAAATATAGTGTTAAAATACATACGCACCGGGTGCTTTGCTACAACTGCATCATCAACTTTAGTGAGACCAAGGTTGACCATCGCGCTACAATTATGGACTGTAACCTCCAAACTGGTGTGACCACAGAGTGTATGACAGTTTCTTCAGCTTCCCTTTTTGTCGTTGTTGTGTAATTTCCGCATGTGCAGCGAAGAAAGTGTGAAGGAGTAACAAGATACAGATTCTCTCGAGTATCACAGTGACCTCTTATGGACTGGAGAGGTGCATTTGACGAATCGACACGGAACACTTTAGCTATGTTTCCATCCAAAGTTGCTAATTTAACTTGTGAGCAAATGTAGAATTTCGCATAAAATATTTGCGAATAAAGCACTGTTTCCATCTAGTGAGTCACTTCCTGATAAACTGGCACTAAATATCACTAAGAAAATGGAAGTTACTGCAGTAGAAGCCACAATTTTCGTATATAATAAATTACTTGCGCATCAGAGCAATAAACGCTGTCATGCTATCTTGCATTCAGATGCCTGCTGTTTGTGAACGCAATCGTGAGGCGCTTCTGGGATTCGGTATATTTCCTTCCCAGACTGGGAAGTAACCGAACCACGTTAACGACAGACTTTGCTCAGGCGTTACAGAATGACCAAAACAGTATTTCAGATGCTGTGCAACGAGATTTGTCCGCTGGTTGGTCCAGGTAGTAGCTTATGCGCATGTTTTCGTAGCTATCGCATAAAAATTTATCCGACTCATTTGAACGCATACGTTTTTTTCAATGCGCATTTGTAGAATGTATGCTAAGGTGACCAGATTTCTGAAATGGAAACTGGGGACATTTCCTATTTGAGTGGTCAAAATATCACCAAAATCTCATTTGTTATTATCTATTTATTAAAAAACAGGGACAATACATTTTTGAATGTTTTTGTTTTTAATTGTTGTGGGTTCCTTATAGGCTATTATTACATTAATAATTATGATTTAGTTTTATTATTAGGATTTTTGCTCTGGTTTTAATACAATTCACCAAAACTTTTACACGATTAATAACCACTGTAAAAACAGTTCAAAACAATATGCCTATTATAACATTAGTAGGCTATGACTTTACAAAAGCACATTATATTACAAAAAAAAAAAAACAACATAAATATAAGATAAATATAAAACGGCATTTAACAAATATTTTTTAAAATTATTGAATTTAATATTTCAATTTTCACAAGCTGTTTTTAGCTACTGTATACAGAAATTACAACTGTTTTAACATTTAACTATTTTTAACTATTTTGCATTTTAGACTCATTTTAAGCACAAAGTACGTGTATTATTTTATTTTATTTTTTTATTTATTCATATATGAGTGTACCTTCACCACGTAGTTAAGACGTGTGTGGAAATTGCTGCGTTGTGACTGCGGAACTTTAAAATTGTGCAAAACAATCTCGCACCCTGAGGCCCTGTTATAAAACATACAAACAGTATTACTTTAATTTAACATGAATAGTTAGTATGTTACTACCTTGAAACGATGTTTATTTTGATATTTGACGATAATGGCGCTTTGCTCTGGTCCAGATCCAGATTACGTTCCTCATGAAGTAGCGGCGCGCGCGCGACCAAGTGTAGCTGCACAGCCCTCTGTTGGAGAATATGATCACTACACAATTTCTCCGGCAGGCTGCTATATGCTGGTCGGTCTTTTTGTAATGTATATGCGGGTTGTTTTGAACGAGCTATAAAACGGGGACATTTCCGGGGACAGCTCCAGTCGGGGACAGAACACCAAAAACCGGGACTGTCCCCGGAAAACGGGGACGTCTGTATGCGCATCTTGGCGTTTCCATCCAGCGTTTTTATGCAATATCCCAAAAATGCGCATAAAAATAAGGGGACCAATAAAATAATAATCACAAACAATTATGTTTTATTTATTGTGAAGGAAACATATGAAATGTCTTAGAGGTAGGCTACTCCATTTGTTACGCGAGTTTGGTTTGTGATGGTACTTGGTATCGTCTTCCTCTTTGCTGACTTTGGACAGTTTTAATCCTGAAAAAAAAAAAAAAAAGTATACTATGTAATAAATGTATTTCATTTTATTTTAAAAAATATTCTACAAAATATTCATAAACACGTGTGAATCTGTGAGAATATTCAGCTGAACAACTGGTGAGCAAACAAAACAATAATTATAGCTCTCATGACATTAATGTACTGTATTAATAATTCCCATCTTACTAGATCTCATTAGATTCTTAGAGGATTGTCCCATAGGATAGGTTTCATGTTATTTTAGAAATTATCTCAGCAATCCTGTACACAACCTTATTTTTTGACTAGTTAAACAATTCATACCTGTCCCTTTGTGATCTGTTTTGATGTTGTTTTGTCCATTCCAGATTATACCAACTAAACAAGACAGGCTGAAGCAGTCTCACATCCTCTGCTGGATTAAAAAGGAAATGATAGCTAGCATCAAGTGATGATTTAGTGGTTTCGTCTTAAGTCTATGAAAAAGTGTCAAGAAGACAAACTCACAGATTTGTTTGCTGATGCATGGGAGTTTCTCTCTGTCAATTGGAACTTTTCTGTCTGAGCTCCACTTCATGAGTCTGGCTGTAGGATATTTAGATATATCAGCACATCTGAATAAAGCTTATTTGCTTTTCAATTAAAAAAAAAAAAAAAAAATTCACTTATGAAACTGTACCTGGGCTGATCTTGGCCCTAAAGTGTTTGAGTTCCTCTGGAATGGATGACAAGGTCTGCATCTGGAATATGTACTCGGAATGTTCTCCATTAGGAACTGTAAGACGGTCAGTAGAGCTCACAGGAAACACAACAGCTGGACCCTGTCTGTCACTCTTCAACAGTATTTAAAACAAAACCTTAAAGGGTTAGTTCACCAAAAATGAAAATTCTGTCATTAATTACTCACCCTCATGTCGTTCCACACCTGTAAGACCTTTGTTTATTTATTTATCTTTATTTTATTCTTTATTTGACAGGGACAATGGACAATAAAAAACTGCCCCAGAATTAGCTACAAAGCTAAATTTCATCTGCTGTCCCTGGGCAGAAGTAAACTAGGACTAAAATATCAATATGAGAATATATACGTCTACAATAAGATCCCCCCCATAAGTACAAGACATACACAATAAAATACCCCCACAAAATATATGACATACTGTACAACCCATCACTTAACAGTATAAACTACAACAGGAAAAAAAAAGAAGAAAAAAAAAAGAAAAAAAAAGAAAAATTCAACTTTACATTATATATTCAATGATCACAAACCTGACTCATCTTTAACCATTTTTTCAAATGTAATTTAAACTGCCTGTACACTGTCTAACATTAATTGGTAAATTATTCCAGTTATTAACAGCTCTTACAGAAAAAGCTGATCGACCAAAATAAGTTACTCTAAAATGCGCTTCACAGTCACCTCTTGAAGAAGCTCTTGTTTGTCTTATATTATCAGTACGTAAAGAGACAAATGTCTTTAGGGGTGAAGGTGCAAGATCATTGACGATTTTGTACATCAAACAACAATTGTAAAACATAACCAAATTGTTAAAAGTAAAAAAAATTTACTTTTCAATTATAAGACAATGATGATATCTGTCAGATTTCTTATCAAACACTGTTATAGCATGTTTATATAAGATATGTAAAGGTCTAAGAGTAGATTTTCCTGCTTGTGACCATGAAGTTATACAATAAGAAAAGTGAGAAAAAATCAAGGAATGCAAAAACACTCTTGCAGCTTCTGTTGAAAGTTGACTCCGTAAGTTGAGGTGTCACTGTGCAGACTATTTTTTTAACATGCTTTTCAAATGTTAAATGAGTGTCTAAGATAACTCCAAGATATTTAAAATCAGACACAAATTGTAATTTTTCACCATTAACTATTATATCTGGTAGGATCTCTTCCTTCTTTCTAATCTTAAAATACATACAGGCAGTTTTCTGAACATTTAATGTTAGACAACACTGATTAAACCAGTCCGAGATATTAGTCATGACAACAGATAATTTTTGTGATACCTGTTCATTTGTTTTATCATGTACATAAATCACAGTGTCATCTGTGTACATTTGAATATATACGTCAAGACAAGCATCTGGGAGATCATTTAAATATAAACTAAAAAGTAGGGGCCCTAATATAGACCCCTGATTTACCCCTGTGGAAAGATATCTCATAGATATATGTGTTTTAATCTGGGTACACTGATTCCTTGATGTAAGATGTTCATCTTTGAAACACAAATTAAGATATTTTTCATAAAATCCGATGGCTCAGTAAGGCCCGCATTGCCAGCGAGACAATTAACACTTTCAATGCCCAGAAAGCCACTAAAGACATATTTAAAACAGTTCATGTGACTACAGTGGTTCAACCTTTAATGTTATGAAACAACGAGAATACTTTTTGTGCGCCAAAAAAAACCCCAAAATAATGACTTTATTCAACAATATCTAGTGATGGGCGATTTCAAAACACTGCTTCATGAAGCTTCGAAGCTTTACGAATCTTTTGTTTCGAATCAGTGGTTCGGAGCACGTATCAAACTGCCAAAGTCACGTGATTTCAGTAAACGAGGCTTCGTTACGTGATAAGTGTTTCGAAATTTCAATGGTTCACCACTGGGGGGCGTGACTTTGGCAGTTTGATATGCGCTCTGAACCACTGATTCGAAACAAAAGATTTGTAAGGCTTCGAAGCTTCATGAAGCAGTGTTTTGAAATCTCTCATCACTAGATATTGTTGAATAAAGTCGATATTTAGATTTTTGGTGCACAAAAAGTATATAAAATAAGTATATTCTGGTTGATTCATAACAGGTTGAACCACTGTATTCACATGAACTGTTTTAAATACGTCTTTAGTATAGCTTTCTGGGCATTAAAAGTGTTTATTGTCTTGCTGGCAATGCAGGCCTCACTGAGCCATTGGATTTTATGAAAAATATCTTAATTTGTTCCGAAGATGAACAAAGGTCTTACGTGTGGAACGACATAAAGGTGAGTAATTCATGACAGAATTTTCATTTTGGGGTGAACTAACCCTTTAACACCACACAAACCATTTTTGTATTAACATTACATCAAGGCAACAAATGTTCCCTGGTTGGGAATCACTGATCTACAAGGTTTAGGATAAACATATAGTTACTGTATAACAATACCTTAGATGTGTAACTGGAAGATTGGATTTCCTTTGGACTATGTATCTGGACTGATGATTGCCTTTCAAACACAACCAAGCAAAGGAAATAAAGGGAAACAATGATTAAACCATTTCAATGTAACAATCACCCATGAGAATAGCAACTGATACAACATCAAAAACAATTACAATAGATGCTTCGCCACCTTTGTCTGTCTTTTCGAAGGTCAAAGGCTCTGTGTTGAATAACAGTGGGGCGGACTTTAGACTTTAGTGTAGCTGGTGAATTTGTGTCATTCTTTTTGACCTCACTCATCACTTGGATACTTGAAGGAGTGGAGCATTTTGAAGCAGTCTGATGGATAGGAGAAAGCATATATCTGAAGAAAATGGCACAGAAAAAAAAACACTTAGAATTGCAATTACAATAAAATAATACAACAAATGTCATAATTTTGACACCATTTTTTACACTAATATTCCATTAATTGTAGAAAAATACGTGACTATTTTATTAACGGTAGTAAAACGGTAGTAAAATTCCATCATCATTTATTCACCCTCTATTCATTCCAAATCTGTATGACTTACTGTGTTCTTTGGAACATGAAAGAAGATATTTTGAAGAATGTTGGTAACCAATCAGTTTCGGTTCCCATTGACTACCAATGTATTTTTTTGTCCATACTATGGAAGTATGGCAAAAAAATAAATACATACAGGTTTGGCACGACATGAGGATGAATAAATTATGACAGGATTTTCATTTTTAATGTTGACTGCATTCATCAAGTTTAATTATGAAACTCAATCATCCAGTTTATTTTGCTTTATGGCAAATATAGTTTTGACAATAACTATAAGCCGACATTTGATCCCAAGCTACTCTGTAACAGTTGCAGTCTACTGTATCATATTTGATATGCAAAATTCTAAGGCCTCTAAATGATCAACATGATCAAAACTGCTGAAAAACCTACACAATCTACAGCATGCCTTCTGTTGTCTGATTGATAGTTTATACTTTTTTAGTAGTAAAAGGCCTTTTAAGTATATATCTGAAAATGTCCACTTTAAAGTTGTGGTACAACCTTTCTCTTTCTTTTTCTTTTCTTTTTGCTGTGAAATCTTTACTGATTTTTATAAAATAAACATTGGGATAACTTTTATATTGCTACTAATATTTAAAGATTGCTGGATTTAAGCAATTTAGGTTTAATTGATTATTCATACATCACATGTTAAAATGTATCAAATATGATCCATCAGGCTTATAAAGGAATGTTTATTCATATGTCACTCAATCTTCATAGTATTGTATTGCATTATTTGTTTTGCCCCCACACTGAAAACAACAGAGCTTTTATCATAAAACTAAGCATTTAAATGTCATATTATTGGAAGATATAGAGTGATAACTGATATTTATATGTATTTTATGTAAGTAGTCTGTTTTACTGTTATAAACCTTTATCTTACTTTTTGGCCATATAAATATTAGCAACTGCTCCAAATTGCATATTTATACTTTGGACCTTGACTAAAATTGAGGTGTTTTTTTCCTCCTCAAGTATGAGCTCCATGTGATTCTCCTATATCATACTATATGAGCCACAAAAGCCTGATGTATCAAATATGATACTAAACAAATACATACATGTAAACATTTTTTGTGTGTGTTCACTAAACTGTTCCGTTTCAAAAAACAAGATTTTTTTCAGACTATTATTTCATAGATCAGGCTTTACAGGGTTAATTTGGTTTTGTGCAAACCTCATATAAAATAAACGTAAAATAAAGCAGCTTATAATATTTAATTTGACTTCTTGAGATGGACAAACACTATTTAAGCTATTTAACTCTTTAAGTTTAAGCCCCTCTTTTCAGTGATACTTGGTTAAAAAAAGAAATATATATATATATATATATATATATATATTTTTTTTTTTTTTTTTTTTTTTTTTTTTTTTAAGAATTTTAATTCCTGTTTTGTATATTTTTAATCTTGGAAAAAGCTTTCCCCCCAGTATTATAAATAGTATTATCAATTATCAATTGATAATTAAATGATTATAGATTAAATAATTAATTAACTTTTGACAATATGATTAATATATTAACAGTTGACATGTATTTTGCATTAAATTAGCTACTTCTTTTAGGGAAAACATTAAATCTCACATAACTTTCACAGTCCTTATCATAAAGTATTCAAAAGAAGGAAAATAGAATTATCATAGCCCTTTTGTGATGTTATGGTTTTCTTCATAATTCACCTGCTTGAGGGCAGGTATTCATCCCGTGCTGTCTTCTTTGTAACCGGACTACTCTGGCAGCGCCCCCTGGAGGTGATGGCTGTCACAGTGCAGGTGTATGCTGTGTTGGCAGACAGGCGGCGAGCAGTGTATGCCCTCTCTGTACCCATGTACACCACACATCCGTTCATATTTAGCTCATATTTGAAGAGTCTCCCCAAAGGAGCAACTGGAACTCCCCAGTTTATCTGCAATTCATGCCGTCCCAGGACAACTACAGTCAGGGCAGAAGGAGCATGATCCTGATTGTCTGCTGTTCTCACTTCAGTTACTGCTCTAGGACTCTCCTTGTCCCCTGGACCGAGTGAACTCACACTTAGTTTATAGGAGGTAGCGGGAGATAAACCACTCACTGTAGCCCTGTTAGACAAAATACAATTACACTGCAGTAACATTGCAAGACTATATTGATTATTTAGATTACAGTAAAATAAACAAAACCAACATGCAGCACACAAGTTTTTTGAACATCACTGAATCTCTTAATGCAACTTAAAGGTGAAGTGTGTGATTTTAATGTAAAAAAAAAAATGCAAAAAATGCCTTGGCAACTCATTTAAATTCCATAATATGAGGTCTTTAGGAGTTAAACGTCATATGTAAAATAAAATGTCAACAAGAAAAATGGGTGAAACGTGGTATTATCCTCTGTGAATTGATTTGTGACACACTTGAATTCACACTTCACCTTTAACATGTTATAACGAAAGTCTGACCCACCCCAGTAGAGTGGTGGTCTTCACCAGTGTGTCATTACAGTAGATCTGGTATGATTTGGGTTTGACTCTTCCCTCTGGCTCTATCCAGCAAAGGCGTACATGTGTAGCTGTAGAGCCAATCACACAGAGCTCTCGTGGAGGTTTAAGTCTAATGCCCAGTTGCTCAGGAGCAATAACAACAGGTTCACTGAAAGGACTAATGTCACCATCAGGTGTAGACAGGTTGAGCAGTAGGGAGAGGGGCTCCATAGATTGGTGGGGAGAAACAGGTAAGGTCACCTGACACAACAGGCCTTGGTACAGCATTACATCTCTGTCAAAGAGACTATGGAAACCCAAAGAAAAGATAATCACATTAAAATAGGTGGATGTAAAATTATTAAAGATGCACTGTGCAAGATTTTCAGTAACTGTTTGTAAACACATCATTCAAACTTGGCCCCTCCTCGCAGGTTAAACACCGCCAGAAGTGCAAGCCCTTTCCCCTGATATATCAGTTGCACAAGTAACCCAACTGACTTAAGAAACTACCTGCCGGAAGATGAGTGATGAGCTATTTTGCAAACATTGTGTTTATCATACATAAACAGCATTTTTTGTTTATATGAAAGCACAGTTGTGCTAATAGTTTGAAGATGGCCAAACTCACTTGCAAATTACATTCATCTGTCTAGCTAGTTAATAATTATGTCATCATAAAAACGCAATTACAATGCCTAATAATATGACTCGAGTTACAGATAGCAGTCAATAGCAAGGCAATAGCAACATTAGCAAATTGTTTTTGCGTTGAGACACGACAACTTAGCGGAGCTTCCTAAGCTTCAGACACAGACGATAAAGTCCCGCCTCATCCAGTGTTGCCAACTAATTTTCAGGGGAAGTTGTTAAAGGTGGGTCAATTTGTTGCTAAATGTTGCTAAATAATGTTGTGATGTCACTGCGTGATGACATCATTGCATAACCATGATGCAAAACTGCATTATTGCGTAGAATATTTTTAACCAAAAAAAGTTACGGGCAGCAGCTTTAAATACAACATTGAATTACTGAACAGTTACACATTTTTGAACAATCACATTTTCCTATTTTCTTATTAACTATTAAAACTACACATTTTGAACAATTACAGATTTAAGCAGTGTATTGGTAGTTAGTGTGCTACCATCTAAAAAAAAAAGTCTGTAAAAATAGGGCACAATGTACTGTTAATATGCCGTATTGGTTTTTCACAGGTGTTTTACCTGTATTTTAAATTATGCATTGCATTTTGTATTTTAGGGTTACACAGGGTTACAACTTAACAGATAATGTCCTGGCAGAAAATTACCAGTACCTTTTCTGTTTTTCTACAATTTTTTTCTTACAGACCTTGTGTACCTAACTGAACAATTTTAGGTACAAGCTAATAACACGCTGTATCATAAATGAACAATTATTATTGAAAAATTGCAACTATCAACTTATTAATTTACATATGATGTGTGTACTGTTAGGCATCTTTCTTCAGCTCTCTCCAGGCTGATGTGCTAGCTGTTCAATGGTTTCCTCTTTTTGTGTAATTTAGAATAAAATATATGCCTTTTTTATTGTTTGAGTCACTTTTCAAAAGTTGCCAAATGAATTTTTTAAAATAGCTAAATTTGTTGCTAGGTGCTTTTTGGGGGGGAAAAAAGTTGCCAGGTAGTCTGAAAAGCAATTTTGTTGCTAAATCTAGCAACAAAATTGCTAAGTTGGCAACACTGCCCTCACCTGTGCCACACGTTGCTATTGGCTGGGGCTACACACACGCTGGCCAAAGGTTGCAGCCCAGAAACATCCCAAGCACAGGAATTCAAGAAAACAAGAAATTACAGGCACAGGATAAAATGTATTTATTTATTTATTTATTAATGAAAATCCTGCATAGTGCACCTTTAAGTAATCTAAGCAGTGAATCCAAAGAGAATCAATAAAGTTAACCTAAAGGGGGCACATCATACCATTTTTGAATACTCTTCCCCCATAGCTCCACTTATGTTATTCAAGGTGTTTTGTGTTAAAAACAATTATAATATAGTTTGCGGTGACCCATCCTTAAATAGCAGTCTCTTTGCAATGTCTGCATTACATTGTGACAGGATCACAAAACAATCTGCACTGAAATATGGCATTCAAATTGTTAAAGACATCCGGAAATTTTCAGAAGCCTTGTTAAAAATAAGCTTAAGCTACTTGTTTTTAAATTTGGGATCCTTCAGAAGGATCTGCAGAACTGCAGGTGCTACACAAGTTGCAATTCAGTTCTATATATATTCAGTTGTATTATACAGTTTAAAATCTATATATAATATTACAGAAGGGACACCAACTATTCTTTACTATTTATTTTAAACTAAAATAGAGTGCTGCAGGGATGACGTATTTTTGGCCAACCTGGAAGTTAGCATCCTCAAATGGTTGCCTCTACAAAAGGCAATAAGATTTAACTCATTTTAGGGTTATAGGACTCATTCCTGTAGCACTCCATGATCTTTTTAGATTTGGGGGAGAAGTAGTTGAGTGGAGTTGTACAGCATGATTTATAAAAAAAAATGATTTCTTATGACATAAAAGGAAAATATCTTGCTGTGGAAGTGTAACCTGTATATGACCTCCAGGCCGCTCTCTGGCTCACACCTCTCCCATGATACAGTGTAGCTTGTTGATGTGAGATTTGTAACCATCACTGGAGGTGGTTTGGATAAATGCTCCAGTCTCCTGAGACACACGTTGATCTCCTCCCGCAGTTCTGGCCCAGTGGATGGCGACATAGAGAGCAACTGACAGCAAAATAAATGACAGTTTCATCATAAATTTATCATATACACAATATACCAATACAACACAGATATATTATGAACACAATGATCATGAAACCTTTAGCTGCTCAAGCAGAGGATAATGCATCCTGACAGGAACCACTCCACTCGGCCAGGACACCAGCACTCTCACTGTCCTGTTAAAAAGAAAGAGGGTGAAGTCTTAAAAAGTGAGAATGAAGACTTTAATACTACCTTTAAGGGATAGTTCACCCCAATTAAGGTAACATGAAACAATGCTATTCTAGGATCTACCATCTTAACCAGTGGCAAATATATTATCCATTTAAACCTAAGAAAATATAATAAAATAACCAAACTCTACTCTAAATTAAAATGCTAAAAACAACAACAACAACAAAAAACCCCACATAAAATCAAGATGTAAAATGCAACCAATTAAAATAATTATTGTTCTTTTGAAGACCATAACAGTTATTGAGATTTCTGGAATCACAAAATGAATTATGGTTAATTATTAATTTAATATATCAATATATTATAAGTATTGATATATTAATTTAATATATCAATACTTAATGCATCAACAATGGCGGAATGTGTGTGTATATTGGCTTAAAATGTCTATTGCTAGAGAATAACTAAAATTAATAAGTGTTAAATGATATGTTACATCTTTATTTCTACTTTTTGAAATAATTTCCTTAGATAGTCATTACATACAACACTAACTAAAGTTAATCAAATAACCTACATAGCAGCAAACCAGATACTGTCTGGTTCTGGGCTCTGCAACAGCTGTAAAAGACCATCCAGCAAAGCAGGGACAGAAGTGCTTTCCATCAGCAGAGCATGGCCGTCTTCATCATTTGCTAAACAGCTCAGAGCAAAGCATGCCGTTTGGCCCATCTCCACTCCTGACCCACTCGACAGCAGAGCCTGCAGTCGGCTAACCTTGTGGCAAATTATAAAATAATTCCCATAATTGCATTTTTAATCATTTTCACAAAACTGTCATGGCCCCCAGAATATTTTGTTGTACGAATATCTGAACATGCAATATATCAAAAGAAAGAACAACAGAGCCTCTGCTTTTAAACAACAGCAACAACAACAAAAAACTGTTTTATTCTAACTTAATGCATTCTTTTTTTAGCAACACTTGAATGTGGGTAAGTTTAAAAAAAAAAAAAAGGAAGCAACATTTAGAGCAAAAAGCTGAGAAAATCGTGTTTTTGTCAAAGAGTACATCCAGATCAGAGCTTGCACGGTTCTATACCTTGTCATGGGTCGACATTTCATTCAGTAACATTAGGCAGTTTTGATTTATATGCTGTTTAAAGGATTAGTTCACTTCAGAATTAAAATTTCCTGATAATTTACTCACCCCCATGTCATCCAAGATGTTTATGTCTTTCTTCAGTCGAAAAGAAATTAAGGTTTTAAGGAAAATATTCCAGGATTTTTCTCCATATAGTGGACTTCACCGGGGTACAACAGGTTACACTGCAGCTTCAAAGGGCTCTACATGATCCCAGCCGAGGAATAAGGGTCTTGTCTAGCAAAACGGTCGGTCATTTTCTAAAAAAAAAATAAAAATGTATATACTTTTTAACTACAAATGCTCATCTTGCACTCCTCTGCGATGCGCCACGCATTACGTAATCATGCGTGACGTAGGCGAAAGGACCAATCCAGTGTCTACAAAGCGAACGTGCAAAGACTAAGTCAAACGCCCTTTACAAAAAAAGGTTCTTGAAGTTGTTGGAGGAGAAAATGAGATGGAGTTTTGCGCCCTACCGCGGTACTTTTGCCTACGTCATGCGTAGCCTTTCCAACATGATTACGTAATGCATAGCACATCACAGAGCAGTGCAAAAAGTGGTTTGTGGTTAAAAAGTGTAGAGCCGGTTGAAGCTGCATTGAAACTGCAATTTGGACCTTCAACCTGGTGAAGTCCACTATATGGAGAAAAATCCTGGAATGTTTTCTTCAAAAACCTTAATTTCTTTTTGACTGAAGAAAGAAAGACATAAACATCTTGGATGACATGGGGGTGAGTAAATTATCAGGAAATTTTAATTCTGAAGTGAACTAATCCTTTAATGTTGATGATCGCGTTATTTTACATATGCATCTGCTCACATGTTATCGCTTGTTTCTGCTTCTTTTTCAACTGTGTTTTGATCTGGAGATTCTTTACTCTTTCAAAAGATGTGTCATAGCGCCCCCTACCATATAACAGTGAAAACACTTGGAAAATTCCAAGTGTGGGTATCTGCAGGTTGGAACAATGGGCGTAAAAAAAGGTTGGGGCATGCCGAAAAGTAGGGGCGTGGAGAAAGGTCTTTATCATTGGTTGCGAAAGCTGGGGTTAGGGCAGGGGTGGGCAAACTCGATCCTGGAGGGCCGCTGTCCCTGCAGAGTTTAGCTGCAACCCTGATAAAACTCACTTGCGTGTAATCCTGAAGACCTTGATTAGCTGGTTTAGGTGTGTTTGATTAGGGTTGGAGCAAAACTCTGCAGGGACAGCGGCCCTCCAGGACCGAGTTTGCCCACCCCTGTGTTAGGGGTTAGTTTCTGTTGTAGCAATTCACCTTTCGGCACGCCCATTACTCAGAGCTGCAGCTACCCGTCTCGAAAATTCTGTCAATAGCGGAGAAGAGTTTCTAATAAATGACAGAAAATTCTGTCAATGGCGAGGAAAGAGTTAAGACCTACGGAGAGAATTTGCAAGGTTTTTTTTTTACCAGCTGTTGCTCTTTGGCCTCTCTTAGAATAAGGATCCTGGCCTGTCTGCTCCCACATAGACGACCAACAGCAAATGCTGCATTCATGGCTGTGTCTGCAAAAAAAAAAAAAAAATCAAAATTTAAATTCGATGTTAATGACTAATTTCACATTCAACAATTAATAAAAAAACAAAATTTAAAAAAAAAATGAATGTGGGTTGTGTATTAAAAATGCATGGCTGTAAATGGATTAAAACTTTTTTTTTTAATTCTGAATAAGTAATTACAGCATAATGAGCCCATTAATGTATGCTTTTCCTTTTGTTCCTTTGGCTAAAAACTGATTTTGAGGTTCTTTTACACAAATAAAATAATTATATAATCTCATAGACTTACAAAGAATGAGGGAGTTGAACCATATCTAGAAAGAATATAATAGACCCTGTAAGTAACCACCTAGAACTTGAAGTAAACACATAGCAACACCTAAGGATCCACCCAGAACCACCTTAGCTACTGCATAGGAATGCCCACTAAGGGAACTAAAGAAATGCATTTTCATCAGAAAATGTAAATATATTGTTATTACAATTACCATTAATGATGATGTTGTTGCTGTTATACGTTAACACATTCAGTTTTTTCTATGCTAAGTATGACACTGACCTTTGTGGCTACATGATAAGCACTGTGCCAAACGTCTGAAGGTCTCGCAGGCAGATGAATAGGATAAAACCTTTTCACAGGTTTCTTCACACAGGGACAGACGTGCAAGAATGAGTGCTGCAGAGTTAACAGTATTCTCTCTCTCATTCTCTAGAAGAACAGATAATCTCTCAAGGGCCTCATTGAACACACTTTGGTTCTGAAGGAACCACGTTCGCCCTGATGCAGTTTCAACCTAAATCATGAAGAACACAAAGAGCTTTAGGACACAACAATATGTCTTGTGGACTAACAAGTATGGACTAAAACAACAAATATTGTATCTATCTTCTAATGTATCGTAAAAAGTCTAGCTGTGTCATGTCCAGCTACCCAAAATGTGAGTCATTACAGAGGAATTAAATAAACATTTAATATGCTGCAGCATGCATTATATTGTTATACAGCCATACCAATGAGGCTATGGCTCCAGCAGCATTCATCACAACATCAGATTCATCTACAGTCAGCATCTGAACAAGGTCACATATGAGACTATTGTCTTCTTCAGTCCCCTTCTGAAGTTTCAGCACCATGAATTCATTCTCCAGCAGGACCCCAAAGATAAAAGCTGCAGTACTGCTCAGCCTGCACAAACACACACAGACAAAACCGCACAGAATTGGTCCATTGACTCAACCCTTTTAAAGAAAACACTGCAGGATCATTCTACAATTGTGGGTGACAAATGCTGTCCACTATCTTAGTAATTTTGATACTTTTGTGAATAACAACAACAACAATAATGATTTTTATAATATAATATAATGTAATATAATAATTTACATTTGTTCATTTCGCAGACACTTATCCAAAGTGACTTATAAATGAGGAATACAACAAGCGATTCACCTTAGAAGGCAATAACATAAGAAGTGCTAGCAATATAAGTTTCAAATATACTCTAGAATAGTTAGCCTTAACAAGACAAAGGAATTAGTCATTTTACTCCAACAATTTTTAAAATGTCATTTCCTTCACAGAAGGAATGGTGATTTGAGATGACAATTCTTCAGTGATGAATGCATGAATGCCAAGCTATTATTTTGTGTGACTTTGTGTGGCTTATGAAAGTAGGTAAGGGAGTGAGGACTTGTTACAAAACACTCTAAATGTGCTTCATTACTCATGGTTACAGATATACAGAAGGGCCATCTTTACCTCAGCAGACACGGACTGTTGCTCTCTGCTGGTTTGAGTTCAACCTGAGGACACTGTTTCAATAGAAAGGCAAAAGCCAGTCGCTTGCCTTAAATCATTCTACCCTTTCGGCAGAGATAAAGACACTCATTACGCTTTGACCTCTCAGAGGACTGCATTTGTAAGAGGTCAAAAGAGAACTGTTGAGCAAGATGACTCTCATAAATCGAACTTTATAGGCCCAACACAATAGGCTGTCGCAGTTACTGAGGCGACCATTTCTAATGACTTGAGCTGTATTTTCAGGGCTGAGGCTTCCTAGATAATACAGTATTTTGTCAAGAATTAAATTAGAATCCTAATTTAAAGTAAAATTATCAAGACTGAAACAATCTGAGAGAAAATATTAAAAATGCCAAACACAATAAGGTGCTTTAAGTAATTTTGTGTTTATGGTTGGAGCACCAATAAAACAGCATTCTCAGCACATTCGTCAAAAGTACTAATAATTTCTGTAGTGGTAAAACATTTTTACAGTATACACCTTTAAAATGAAGTTTATTTGTGAAAGATGATGTTTGTTTTTTCTTTTAGGAATAGCAGATAACTCTCGTGTGTATATGTGATGAAACTACAAAACCGCTAATATTGCGTGAAGGAACAGATTGGAATCACTCTTTGATCTCCATAAGAATTTGATGTATAATATCAGTTATATGAGTGATGTGGTGCAGTAGGAGTGCATATTACAGCATCTATAACATTTACACACATTAATTGGCCAGTAGTGTCAATATTCTGTATTGTTATTGTGCCCGACCACTTCAGTTCTGCCAAGTGTAATTTATATAACCAAGCTATTGGTTTAACCTGTATAACAATGGTTTAACCCATCAAAAGTTTAAGATTGAAGTATTACTGACCATGAGGCAGATGACTTCAGCAGCTTTCGTAGAACATCTATACACAATTCTGGGTTGCAGTGCTGAAGAACCTTTTCAACAAGTGCACCTTTGTCCTCCCGAGCAAGGTCAAAAAGAATTTGCAATGCAGAGGACACATGATCAATGCTTGGACAAAGAAGCCAGGTCAAGGGATTTCCATTATTACATGGATCTGGACAGCAAGCTGTTGATGACATCTTTTAAAACACCCTAGTATAGAAAAATCAATAAGAAGAAAAATGATAAGAGGAGGAAACAACAGTTATTCTCACACACTAATACCAAAATGTCAGATGATTGCCATGGTAATTTACATTTACTACAAAGAACAGCATGGTATTCTGACAGCACCATATCAAAAAAAAAAAAAAAAAAAGTATTACAAAGGTATGCCTAAAATGCCATCCTTAATGTGCCACTACCAAGATAATGAAATTAATGTATCCTTGATATTTATATGACATTTCCAAAAATATCACAGTATTCTAAAACATTTCAATGTCACAATAGCATGCACAAAATATTCTTGTACCATAAAACATGACGTGTACTTTTTGTGATAGAATAATTGTCCCACTCACCAGACAGCATGCAGTTGTCTTTTGATAAATAAAACTGAAAAGATAAAAAAAAAACACACTATCCTCTAACAATTCATATTACTGGAAACGTTTATATACTTGGACGTCGTCTTTTGAAGAGAAACGCGAGTTTTTCGAAACCGTTAGCTTCTATTGGAGGTGTATAAACTTACTGTTCGTTAAAGAGGAGTCGAGAAGTGTTGAAAACATTTGGCTGGAGATACGGCGAATAACCACCCCTCTGGTTCCCACGGTGACGTTTGGCTAAAGGTTATTCACGACATCCTCGTTAGACACACATTAAACTGACCTGCACTGCTTCATTTGAGTTTGTTCAGTACTTCAACCTACTACAGCAGCGCCAAAAAGTACAGACACTTAAAGGGATAGTTCATCCAAAAATAAAATAAAATAAATCTGTTATCATATACTCACTCGCATGTTGCCCCAGAACTGTATGACTTTTTCTTTTGCGGAAGACAAAATTATTTTTGAAGCTAACTAGTTTGGTGACAATTGACTATGAAAACAAGTTTCCACCACACAAACTTTCTCATTATTATGAGTTGATGTTATGCTATTTAGATAAAATATTATCATGACTTATAATGAGAAAGTTTCTCGTAATAACTACTTCATATCTCATAATAATGTGGAACTTTCTCGTAATGTATTATTTTCCTATAAGAGAAATTCCTCAAAGAGAAGACAACAAAATCATTACATTTTTTTTTACACAACTGTGGTGAAGACTTTTCTCAAAATAGTCATTCAGGTTGGGAACCACGTCATTACAGTTGTAATATCAAACCAAGTGACATTGTATAAAAAATAAGAACAGAACATTGAAGTTATATTTCAAATGACAAAAAATATATAATAAAAAAAATTATATATATATATATATATATATATATATATATAAAAATAAAGTTTATAATTTTTTTCCTGTCCTCAATTTCACCATCCTGTAGGTGCTTTTAAATCTTAATTTTGACCTTTAATGGCACTCCTATCAAAATTCAAATTGTGTTGAATGCAAACATCCTATTAACAATATAGGTCAAATTCTTGTTTCAACAGAAAGAAATTGAAGTCCCTCAAAATAGAACATGACATGGGCAAAACAGACACTTTGCAACAAAATTAACCTTTACATATTTTGAGATTTTATTTCATTAATTTTATTCTTATATTTTACAGTGACAAGAGATGGTCAGTTATCACAAACTTTGTCCATTCACATATTTATGCATTTAATGTTTGTATGGTAATAGCTTAGAAAAAAATAAAAAGAACAGACACCAACCTACCCCAGACTCCCATTTCTCAGAAAAGAACAAGAATCAAAGTGAGGATATTCAGTGCACAGTGTTCAACCCCAACCAGATAAATTATTCGGAATACGAACGCAGACAAACGTCACATGTATGCATCTATTATACATGCTTATTTGTGTGTGCGCGTCACAGTTTGGTAGAGTTGCCCTTGACGTAAGAGGAAGACACACTTGGAACTTGTGTGCACATATTTTTATATCAAAATGAGACATTAAAAAAAAAAAAAAAAAAAAAAAAAAAAAAAGTAAAACAATTCATAAGTTAAACAAATTTTGACAAAGATTTTAAGACAAACAAGACGACTAATCACTGAATGACTGGGACCCAAATGAAAATGTTAGACATCCAAGTACACATTGACAACATGAATCAGAGTCAACTTTCCATGTGGGTTTTCAAGTTTTTCCCAGGACATCCCTCTAAACTGAGTGCTTGTTATGGTAAGTGAAACTAAACATGACATGAGTGGGAAGAGTAAATAGGATTGTAATGCTTTAAAAAAAAAAAAAAAAAAAAAAAAAACAGGTAGACAGGAAAAGTGACGCTGCCTCCCAAAGAAGGCATATTCCCCGACACCAGCCCCCACAAAATTTCCATAAAGCAAAGCAAAAAACAAAACAAACAAACAAACAAACAAACAAAACAAACAAACCAAAACATTCAACCACTTCATCCATGTCCTTCAGTCAAAAAATGGCATTGCACACACACAATACTGGTGGTGTGGTTTTGCACAGCTATCAACTGTATACTTGTAGAAGGTATGGCAGGTGAGTGACTGTGCTTGGTTATGTGCACAAGAAGTTCAACCGGGAGAAGAGGAGAAGGAAGTGTAGTACAGTGAGGAGGTCCATATTCCATCCCATCAGTTGTACAGCAGTTTTGTCCCTCGGCGGCTAATACTTCGTGACAGAAGGGTGGATGGAACAAGCGAGCGCATGACTGTCAATACTCAAATGCAGTCCATAGAGAAAGAGTTATGACGGCATGGTGTTTTTCTTCATCAAACGCATCCATAGCAGCAGGTGGAGCTTTTAAGACCTCCCTTCTCAACAAAAAAAAAAAAAAAAAAACTCCATTTCCCATAATCCCCATAGACAAGTTGTGGAGATGTAAAAGTTCTGGGAAGTATGTTTTTCCCCCCCCCACAATAGGCCCATCCAACCCACCAAAATTGTCCCCTAGCCAACCAGTCAGTTTTTGCATTTCAACTCAAGTCTCACCCCACATCCCCTGTGACCCTCGTTTTTCAAACTGGGGTCGAGGGGGATCATCGCTCGGGCTCAGACTCCAGCGCCAGAACCCGTTTACGCTCACGGCACTGCTTCTTATGGGCCGGCCAATCCCTCTGTTGGCACTGTGAGCCGCAGTAGCGTGCCACCTGGCATCGGCCGCAGATGTTAAACTCCCTCAGCTGGAAAGGTACACAAATAAAGACAAGATATTGTCACAACTCAAATAAATGAGTCAATCAAATAAACAAAATAAAAAAAAAAAAATGTTAAGACACCATGTTCAAATGACAACAATTATTTGAAAATCATGATCAATTTAGCTTTTTTTTAAGTGTGTAATTTCGGTCACTAAGATGGGATTATTATTTATGGTTGAAGTTCAACAACTGACTAGTCAAATTAAGTAGACTAGTATTTATCTAGATTTTTTTCTTTTTTTAGCCTTAGGGTGCTTTCATAATTAGTTTGACTGCCTGGTCCGAACCAGAGTTCAATTGCACTCCCTTACGTCTGCTGGATTGCATTCTCACTGTATTGTTCGATTAAGAATCGCAGTGCGTTTTCATCAAAGCAGCAGGTGTTAACTCCTGTTGCTTGGTAATGACGACGCAGGAGAAGGCCGGCAAATGCACAGCGTTGCTTGCCTCACTTTTATATTTTGTTTTTTGAAGTTTTGTTTTTATTCCAATAACATCTATCTGCTGCGAATGTACTGCAAATGTTTTAAAGTACGTGGGAGTCCATTTCTGCTGAAGCAGAACAGAAATGAGATAAACAGTACATTATCTCTGCTTGTATTGCGTCAATGACGCTTGTCAGCAAAGTGAGCGAGAACACACAAACACACAGATTTATCGAATCATTAATAATAGTGGTTCGCTTCCACGATTTAGTACAATTGTGTTCATATCAGCAGTGAACCGTAGCGAAATTCACATGAACCAGCCTTTTTAGGAGACCCAGGTAGGATTCACAGGTGTGCACCAGAGTTCAGAAAACAGCACTTACATTATCCAAACGAACCAAAATGTGGCACTAATCAAACCCCAGTGCACACTACAAGTGCAGTGAAAGCACCCTAAATATTTTGCACAGCAGTGGTTTAAACAAATTGAATTAATAGACATGACTTAACCTCTCAGAGGGTTTCAATGCACTAAAACAGTAAAGAAATCAATCAGAACAAAGCTTTGTGTATATAAAAAAAAAAAAAAAATAAAAAAATAAAAAAATATTCACCACCTTTGAAAAATGTATCAAATCATCTAAGAACGAATACTATTATCAGTGCTAAGAGAATCTCAAAATATCTTTTTGTGAGAAATAATTATTTTGGGCAATAAAAAATATATCCATGCAAGCATATTTGCCTGTTGTCTCGCTTATGTTTTTTTGTGCTTGAAAAATATAAGTTTTAAAAGCTTAAACTTAAGATATACTGCTGTTTTTGGTTTCCTTCTTTTGTGCCCAATCCAGCTGTTTTTAAACAATATATCCTATGTGAACATATATGAAATGCACTCGTGTTGTGCACCATGGTGCTGAACTAGACCATTATACAGGTCTTCTTTAAGACTGATGTTCTTGCTTTTCAGACAACCCACTATGTAGATTTGCACGTCCTTACTTCTGACCAGTATTTTTTTTTTTTTTTTCTTAAATCATCCAAACAAAACCACATAAAATGACTTTCGTCTCTACGCCATACTGACCCTCCTCTCAATGAGCGAACAGGGTGGGTAGTGACACTCATAGTAGGTGCAAGAGCACTCCTCCTCTTCCACCAGCTCTCCATTGGCATTGTAGTAGCGTGTGCGACTCAACTCCAAATACTGCTCTTCCACTGGGTCTGCGGGAACCTGCTGGATGGCCAGCCAGTACAGCGACTGCTCTCTAGAGAGGATATTTTATACATGCATACCTTAGAAAAGCACCTTACAGCACAATTTGACCAGAGTAGATAACCACAGATATTTGTTTCCTTCACATGTGGGATGCAAATTACCGTTGTTTGCTGGACAGTTCTTCTGGTTTGGGACTCCATCCCACAGGAACAAGGCGCAAGTTGTCTAGACGGTTGTCAACTGTGACTGAGTTTATGTGAACTACTTGGAAACTTGGAGCGATTCCTCCTCTGTGCTTTTCCCTGTGAACAAGTACACCAAAACATGACTACTTCTGAAACAAGTAGATGCCTACTTATTTACAGCCTCTTTATGGTTTACACATTTGAAAAACTACATATTTTCAAAATCAACTAGTCGATGAGTTGCCTGAAAGTAGGGCTGGGCAATAAGCAGGACTCTGAACTGGTTCAAGGAACGAAAACGAAAACCGGAAACGAACGAAATTTTGACCGGAACGTAACCAGAAGCGGAAACTAAATCAAATTTAATCGTTCTGAACAAAAACGTTCATTTGAAACGGTCATTAACCGGTTAATAACGTTATTTTATCGTTCTGTTTAATATTTTGATTTGGCAGTCAACCAATCACAAATTCAAATAGTACAGCCTATGCTAATGTGACACTGTGATGACACCTATGATGACTTGACATCTGAGCCTGATCGCGTCAGTGTGGGCATTTCACTCACGTTGGATGCGTATCCAACGTGAGTGAAATGCCCACACTGACGCGATCAGGCTCAGATGTCAAGTCATCATAGGTTAGGTAAGTCACAATGGCAATGCCCTAGCGTTAGCTTTTCCGATGATATATGTCACCAACCGTCAAGCATTAGGCCTACATTTAAAATGAAAATGAATGTCAAGTAATATGCAGCTTGTTGTGCGTTTTGAAACCAGCGAAAATTGCAGGATAGTAGAACATGAATTCACACAACGTCACATCACGCACATGCAACGCTTCTGTGAACGGAGAAAACAGAATAAAACTATAGGCCTACATAACACGTATAAAATAAAAGGAAATATTTAGGCCTATAGGCTACGCGAAATATTTTACTTAAATAATTAGGTCTATAGATTAACAAAACGAAAGAGGTTCATTGTGGCGGCCTCCAAAGATCCAGGAAAGGAAACAGACATTCTGCTTGTTTTCGTTATTCGAGTCTCTTTTGTAAAAGTATGAATTATGTCTTTTACCTGTATGACCATAAATTACGCAGTACAGTTTACTCTCTTAGAAGGAAAAAAAATAAATCTAGTGGTCGCGCCAGCACCTCACGCGCGCACACAAATTCTTGCATTGCTTACTTGATATTGCAGCCTGTTAAATAATTAAAATAAAATACAGTCAACCAAACATATAAAATGTTACCCTGCTCAATTCAATTCTGCAATAGGCCTACAATCTGCTGTTTACCACCCGTGACCACTGCCTGATTGTGCTGTTATGTGAAGGTTGATGTCAATAATGCGAGTGAAGTGAAAAGCTTACATAATAAATAGTTTAGCATTCGTCTTGAAAATGGAAACAGTTGGATTCATGCCGAATGAGAAAGGTAGGCTTTAAATTAATTTGTTTACCATCTTATTTAGTTTTATTTCTAATAAATAAACCTGTTTCTTGCCTTGAATAGCAATAGAAGCTGGAATGGCATCAAAAAATAAGAATTTTTATTCGTTTTGGCTTGACGTTTATTTAGCCCGAATAGGCCAACTGTTAACTTTAGAGGTTTTAGTTAGGGCAGTTGTTAAAAATGTATGTTTACAAACATTAAAACAAAGCTATGTAGGCTAGGATATTTGTAAACATTTTACTTTATTTAGCTACCGATAAATTACATTATTTCTGAATAAATGCGACATATATGTGACTTTTTTCCTCTCAGGAATACCGTCGGTATTTTTAACAATGTAACAAACAAACATTTTAAAATATCTTTTGATGAAAACATTTCAGGATTCCATATTCTTCAAAAAGCTTACACTGTATGTCCTACACCTTTCCCTAATCAAATTACGGAACGAATGTGGCGCCAGTTCTGATTTTCCGTAAGTTGAATAGGGAAGGTGTAGGACATACAGCGCAAGCTTTTTGAAGAATACGGACGGCAGTCTGGCGGAAGCACTTGTGAGGCGATCATTTGTGTTTATAAAGCATATACTTTTTTTTTTTTTTGAAAATGACCGATCGTTTCACTAGATAAGACCCTTATTCCTCGTCTGGTATCATTTAAAGCCCTTTGAAGCTGCACTGAAACTAATTTTTACCGTTTGGGGTCTATTGAAGTCCACTATAAGCAGAATAATCCTGGAATGTTTTCATCACAAACCTTAATTTCTTTTCGACTGAAGAAAGAAGGACATGGACATCTTGGATGACATGGGGGGTGAGTAAATTATCAGGAAATTTTAATTTGAAAGTGAACTAATCCTTTAAATCCACAAATAAAATGTTTAGGTTTATTTAGTTCTAACAAGTAACCTTTTGGTAAGGAGACCTCAGAACTCTTAACCAGAATGGAAAAAAAAAAAAAAAAAACAGTTTTTGTTCAAAACTAACCAAAATGAAAAAAATTGTTTGTAATCCCTGCACAGGAGAGACTTGGTGTTGTTTCCAAACAATGGAAAAAAAAAAAAAGTACGTATATTGTTATGGGTCAAAACGAGTTGAAAAATATTGGCATATTGGATATTGGCAAAAATCCAATATTATATCGAAAATCAGTATTTGTATTGTCTCCGATATTGTAATTTTTGCCGGATCGGGTATCGGTCAGACAGGACCGATCCAAATCCAATGCTGTGCGTAGCAGCATAAAAGTTTTTGTGCACTATAGTCCAAGTCTTCCAAAGCCATTCGATAGCTTAATGCGAGTTAATATTTACGGCGTTAAATTGAAGTGGATGGAAACTCTTCCCTCCAATGTGGCTGTCAGTCAATCTCCATTTAGCATTTAGACGATGTGTCTCGTTTGGTTACGACAGTCAGCACGGTAAAACCCTCTCCAAGATGATTCAATATTCTCATTATTATATTTAACCTGTAGATAAAGGATGCGGATTTGCATAAAATGACTCATCTTGCTTGAGTTTATTGTTGTTTCTATATGATGTGATATTCACTACTGGGGGTCTGTTAGATCACAACACTGGAGCAGCGAGGACTATGAATTGGCATCATGTCACATGCACAGTAACTGGAATTTAAAACTGGTCAATAAACTGCTGGATAGATATATAGTAATACACTATTAGCTGTGTACACCATCTCTTCTTTGTGCCCTGAATTTTTGAATGCAAAGCGCTGCGCACTGTTACTCCACCCGGGATGCGCATACGCGATTTATGCCGCTCTGTATTGGAGACTTTCACATTATGATGCGCACTGTAAGATTATTAATAGCCTAATTATTAATAGTCTTGTTCTGTCATATCTTTTTGCCACATTAAAAAGCTGCACAATACATTTGAAATAAAACATTTTAATTTAATTTTATTTATTTTCTTCAAATTGTTTTTCATGAATGTATTTTATAGAATACAATATGAACAGTAATTTGTAATAAACATTTTACCAGATTTAGTACTACACTTACGGTAACTTTTTTTCCCTATTAAATGTTTTTCTAAATGTTTTTTTCTAGAATTACTTTTGCTGCTGAATTAACCACTCACTTAGTTTATAATATAATTTTTTTTGTCCAAGATTATGATATTTTTTCTCTAATGAAGTAGTATTTAGTGGATAGTGTTTAACACAAAAAAGATTGATCATCAGTTCCATACACAAAGAGGTACAGATACTCTACAATGAACAAGGAAGAAAAAGTACTGGTATTGGAATCGGATGATTTTCATGAATTTGGGTATCGGAATCGGATCGGTTAAAAAAAAAAAAAAAAAAAAAGGTATCGGCGCATCTGTAAGTTTAATTAGATTCAGGGGCCTGCAGTTGATCTCACTATTACAATATTATTTCCTATTTTACACAACCAGTAACTGAACTCTATAAATTGCAAATCATGTAACACAATCCACAGCAAAAATCAACAAATAACATAAAACAATGAAAAAAAAATAAATAAAAATAAAATAAATTAAGTCACACACAAATAATCGTCTGATGACAGAGGGCTGGACCCGAATATTCGATTATTCAAATATTTGAACGAAACGACAAAATGGTTCTCATTCACTCTTGAAAACATTTACACTATAAAATCTGGAGAAATACAATACTCTTTTTCACAATTATCTTATATAGCCTAGCCGTTTTTATTAGGATGGACAGTTGAAGGAACCCAACCTTGTTATACTTAAATGTATTTGCTTCTTCTTAGCTAATGTGTTTCCTGCAACTGGAGGTTTCTCTGTCTGAAGCGCACAATTGCACAAGCTTGTATTTTGGGTTAAGCTGTGTTGCTTTGACATTGTGGAAAATAGAATGATAGAAACAAAATGTAGGCCTATTAGCCTTTTTACCCGTTATTATCAATCTAAATGAATCTACTGCAAAGTATAGCAGCTTGTTTAAACTCAGATTTTACTGGGACGGCGTGTTCTTTATTTATTACAGTTCGTTCATTTATTTTTCATTCTTCTTTTATTTAAATAGCCTACCCTTTACTGTGTCAGTAATTGCAGTGCTGCTAATTTCTGATTTGGGAGTGATTTGTTTGTCAGAAAAATGTTCGGCTACCTTATTAAAAGTATTGCTCCTAAAAGACCTGTGTTTTATATCACTAGTGCAGTGTTTGTTTTTGGAGCATATAAGCCTTGCCCGTGCACCAGCTAGTTTATTTTGCTGTTCTGTAGTTTATTAAAAGTTTATTAATTCTGAACGTGTCGCGTGTCTATACTGCAAATGCGACACTGCACTCCCTTGGGTCCGCAGCAACACACCCGCTACGTGTGAAGTCGATTGGATGAACGGTTCTCAACATAATCAAAATGCAAACAGACAGACAGACACACAGATATTCCTGCTGAAACGCGTTATGTACGGAGCAAATAGAAATAGTCAAGTCAAGTCACCTTTATTTATATAGCGCTTTTTACAATGCAGATTGTGTCAAAGCAGCTTTACAGTGATAAATGGCATATGATTTTCGCTGCACAGCAGCTCTTAAAGAAAATGCTGTCAATGTAGGCAGATGCAAAGCACTGTTGAATATCAAATGTCAAATGTCAAGTGTCCCCAACTAAGCAAGCCCACTTAGCTTGAGTTATTGATACCAGACAGACTTCACGGAGGCGACTGACATTTCACAACTGGCGCTTTATTCCCCATGAAACTGGTTTAACTGTCCGTCGCAAATGTTATGCCGTCCACAGTAGGGCTGCAAAATTATGACAAAAATCATAATTGTGGATTATTCTCTGGAAATTGTAATTGTATGAAGCAACTGCATGCCATATTTTTGTATAAATATAAAAAAGCTGAAAACACTTACAGAAATTTTTTTTTTATTGTTTTTCTATAGCATCAAATGTCAGCTATATATTGGTTTGGTTTCTTCTTTAAATAATAATAAAAAGTCAACATATGCATGGTATAATAATAGGGGCTTTTGCATCAGGTTGTTCTTGGAACTTGGATGATATAGAAACTAGCCACCAGTGTGGTTCCCCGATAACTAATGTTCCCCTAGGGCCTGAAGTGATGTAAACTGTGCTTGTTGTTGTTACTTTTATTTTGACGGTGCTGTGAACAGTTCAGACAAATCCTGAGCACACAGTGTTCGCATTTTCCGTCTTCATTAGTTTACGATCTGTTTAACAGTCCTGTCTAATACATTATTAGATAGAACTGTTATACAAAGAAAGTAGACAGTATATAATGTTGCTAGCTTAGCAGAAATACTTAATCATGTTTTGCTTGGTCTGCTCAAAGTCACGCTGGATTTTCTCCTTAGCGTGAGGTTTAGAGGTCCTATCACTGTTTTTCATGTTTGTAGAGTTAGTTCGTGGAGTAAATATATAGGCTGTGTACACGGCTTTTAAAAATGGCGGGTGCTGGTGTTTCGTGTGAGTTTGACATATCAGCATACACCTACGTCACTGGTAGCTCCTTTTGTGCTAGGTTAGACCTTTTACACTCTGAAGTAGTCGTGATTCGCCTCTCGTGGCGTAACATGCTCTAGACACACCTTTTAAACACGCAGCATAATATAAGTGGATATTTTTCCTTGTAATCGCGCCTTTGAACGATTATGAAATCGTGGCATCCGTAATCATAATCGAGATTAGAAATTTGTTTAATTGTGCAGCCCTAATCCACAGCTTTGCTTAAGAAAATAACTTAAAATGAGCAACAGAAAAACAGAAATAACTAGCATACATGCAGTGCTCAAGTCGCACAATACAAACAGTTCAACCAGGAGCGCGCAGCTCTCAAAGAGGTCACACCATATTTCTGCTCGTTACACTGCCTTTATTAGAGAGAATATGTTCAGCCCCCTCCCTCTGAAGCTTCGAATATTGGGTGTTGATTACTACCGAAGCTTCAAAGCTCAAAAAAAAAAAAAAAAAAAAGGTATTCGGACTAGAGATCGACCGATATGGGTTTTTCTATAACCGATGCCGATGTTTAGAGGTCAGGGTCAGCCGATGGCCGATACGTGCTGCCGATTTTTAGGGCCGATATCTTGAAGTTTTCCCCTTCATTTGCATGCTAAAATGTCACACTAATAATAAGTGGATGCACAACATTTCTAAACTTAACATCATTTATTGAACACTGACTTGATTTACATAAAAGTTTTAGAGCATTTATCAAGCTGAATTTTTCAAGTTTGTTGGAACATAAATGTAAACTTAAATATACATTTAAATAAAATAAATACAACTTTATAAATAAAAATCAATTAAACTTTGTCTTGTATGCAAGGACAGTGCTAAACTCTTAGTGATTTCTTGACATTCTTGGCGGTTAACGTTAGACAGGTTTAATGAGGATAATAACTGTGCGACATATATATATATATATATATATATAGTCATTGGTCGGAACACATCACTTTATTAGGATGATGTCCATTTTTATTCGGCTTACACAGTTGATGGAAACACACGCAGATGCGCATATTCTTGAGCTGAATTTTCATTAACGCAAAGTTGGATGGAAACCCGGCTATTATCTGCATCAAACCATGCTTCCGAACAAATGTCATACACTTCTGCGCAGCGGAGTAGCGCAAATCCGCGGGGCCCCCCGATGGAAGGTTCAACCAAGAAGGGGAGCCAATGGATATCACACAAGAAGCAACGTGCAAACTATGCGGAAAAGTTATGCCGGTAAAAGCTTAACCTCGGTCAGTATTCAAAGTGAAAGTAAAAGTGACGGCGCTGCCTGACGCTGCATTAACGGAGCATTTTCTCAGAGACAAATTTCAACATAATATGCTGATAACGGTATATAACTGTCTTAATTTGTTCCATAATTTCCTTTGTGGCCCGTACATATAGTGAAAAAAATGAGAAGAATAGTATTTCGTGTTAAACAGCTTGTTTTTTTTTTGTTTTGTTTTTTTTAAAGTTGGTGAAGTAGCCTAAAGCTGCTCTTAATTTTCATTTATGACTGCAGTGTTAGGAAATATTATAGACTGTTAATAATTTTAATTATAGGTCTAATTCATTGTATAATAGACCTAAAAAATGTTTAAAACATTTTCAAAGAGGAGCTGATAGCCTAATCTTTTATTATCCTCACAGCACGTCAGTTATGCGGTGATGCGCTGTGAAATTACTGCGGGGCAAATTTATTATACTATTAATTTAATAATAAAAGTAGCTTACCTAATAGTAATAATAATAGACTAGAAGAATGTAACATGCTTACATTAATTGGAAATGCCAAATCCTCTTAATATTGACAATATTTGTCGGAGTAACGTAGCCCTCAATCACGCTGCAGTGTTTGTGAGAGCTGCCGCCTTCTCCACCCCAAGCACAGAGTGAAATTCTCTGACTCCGATACAGGAAAAATAAAACAGAACTTATAACATTGGGGCTAATATGTTAGCAAGCAAGCTGCTGGTAGTTTTCGACTACAGTCCTTAAAGTTAACTACAAGTAAGCAAACCTTCAACCAGCTGTAGCATTATGCCAGTTCCCGACGGTTCTATGCTATCCGTTGTTTCTTTCACTAAGTGAAGCAACACTTCATAGTTTACTAGTAATATATAGTAAATATATGGCCATAGGACTTTGAAATATCAGAATTTAAGCCTTAGGCTACCTTTATCTCCCAGGACTGTTGTTGAATCTTCCAAAAGTTTCAATTCACATGCGGTGGCAGCAGCACATTGCACCGCACCAATAACACAGGGCTGCCCGCGGACGTGCCTGGCTTTAAAATCGGCCGATGCCGATATATTAAAAAAAGACAAATATCGGCCCGATATATCGGCCGACCGATATATCGGTCGACCTCTAATTCGGACCAGCCCTAGACAGCTCATTATAGGCTTGTGCAATGCAATAAGCAATGACAACAGTCAAGAAAGTTTGTCTTCTGTGCTCTCTAAAATGTGCAAATCTAATAGTGTTTTTTCCCTAGTATCCCAATTTAATGATTCTTGATTTTTCCCCCTGTACTTCAAGAAAACGGAGAATGCCAGTAGTGCCAGATAAAGCCAGAGTGCCTGCTTTGACGGAAATGCATATAATTTTTGACAGACATTGTATGCATTGTGCAGTGTCAAAATAAAGGTAAAAATAAACAAATTTTTTTTATACATTGCATTGATGCATCATATTGTTAGTCATTTTATAGATCTATTGATCCATATTGATGTACTGCTACACTCCTAGTGAGAAGGTGACTTCACAAACAAACTGAACGTTCATTACAACTTTAACTAGGGGCCGAATTGTGACAGTCATATTTGGAAACAGTAAACAGCAAAAAAGCAGTAGGCTCTAGGAATTGTAATGGTCTCTAGCAGTACACTCACCAGAGTAACTCATGCAGTGGTCGACCAGCCCATCTACCCTTACCGATGTCAAAGGCATAAGCAAAGATTTTTGCCCCATTCCCATCTGCATCAACTTCCATGCGAGCCTGCAAATAATAACATCCAGGCATTCAATTTCATAATAGCATAATAAATAATAGTATTCAAAGAATGTGACAACAACAAGGGGAAAAAAACAATTCAAAGGCATGTGTGGAAAAAGTGTGCTGGTAACTGTAATTCAAACCTCAAACCAAATTATCAATAAAATAATAAATAATAATAATAATAATAATAATAAGTAAAAAAAAAAAAAAAAAAAAAAAAAAAAAACACGTTTATGCTTGCAGTTTAACACATGTGTTTGTTTTATTCATACCACAACAGTAAATAAGTGTCTTTATAGAAATGTTATAATATATTGAAAAAGAAATAAAACTGTCCTCTTAATTTTAAATGAACAGCAATACATTTAATAGTCATGTTTGGCAACTTCAAAAATGTGTTTTACTGGAGTCTATAAAAATGAAAGGGTTAGTTCACCCAAAAATGTAATTTCTGTTATTAAGTATTCACGCAAGACCTTTGTTCACAAATTAAGATATTTGATGAAACCCAAGAGCATTTTTTTTTAAATCCCCAATAGAAAGCAACATAATTACCGTCATTCAAGGTCCAGGAAAGTACTAAAGACATAAAAACAGTCAATGTGACTACAGTGGTTTAACCTTAATGTTATGAAGTGACGAGAATACTTTGTGTGCAAAAACACCACAAAAATAACGACTTTATTCAACAAATTCTTCTCTACCCTGTCAGACTCGTACACAGCTGACGCAGTGAACGCAGTTCAGCGCTTCTGTTTTTATGTACGAACGCCGGCTCAGTATTGGCCGGCTCCTGCGTCAGCATCACACGTATGTGTCATGCTGCTCACGTGAACAGCCTCGGCCTATACTGAGCCGGAACTGTGTTCACTCCGTCATTTTAAGCTAGTATGGTCTAGAGCTGACATGCAAAGTTTGGTGAAGTTTGATGAAGAATTATTTGTGTCATGGTACACCATTCAGATTTGATGTTATTAGCCACTGAAATTTGATTGGCTGCTGGAAGCCATGTTTTTTTTTTTTTTTTTGTCAGAAGATTAGGGCATCAACCAAAGAAGATGCATACCAATTTTAAACTACATGGATCATATGGTTGAGGAGTTATATTTTTTATTTGTAGCGCCCCCTATTGACATAAGTTTACCAAACTTGATGTGCACCTCAGAATGTCCTGTTGTCTGTGTGTGTCAAGTTATGTTAAGCAAGTTATGTTCAGCAGATATAGGTCAACTAGTAAAAGTGTCAGACCAATTAATTAACTTGTATCTTTGCAATGCTTCAATGAATCTAAATTGACAGCTTGATAATTTAGATAGCTTTTTGCCAGCATGGTCCCTAGCTGTTTTGTGCCTATTTTGGTGATGATCAGACCAATGGCCTACGAGTTTGAAAAAGTAGGTCTTAAATAAAATTCGAAAAGGTGGAAAATTACAGTAATTTGTAAAGTCTTGGTTCCAAAGTTGTGATCCAAAACGCCACCTATAGCACCACCTAGAGACAAATGTTTGTCTGTGTGGCTGAGTAGCTGCGCACTATTGGGACCATTTTTCCAAGTTTGGGGTCTTTCTGCGATTTACGGTCTCTGATGCTCATACATTTTAGGGCAGAAAAATAAAGAAGAAAATCAGTACAAACACAATAGGTTTGCAGCATCTTTTGTGCTTAGACCCCTTGAAACAAACAAACAAACAAACAAACAAACACAAACAAACAAACACAAAACAAACAGGTTCTCACCTCAAAGGCATAGTTTTCCACTAATGGTATGTCTTGCTCATCAATCAAAGTGTACTTTGTCTGAAAAGAACAAAATGTTGTTACAATACAATTAAAAAACATACTAGCTGTCTTGTCTCCTCACTGAAGACTTAAGTTTCCTCAAAACTGTTATAAGCAATGTTTGAATCACCAATGCAATTTCAATTTTGTCAGGGTTCCCACACTTTTTGTCAAATGAACTGACTACAACTTTTTTTATTAGCAATTATTGGATATGGGTTTTGAAAAGTTTGTTTTGATCCAGAATAATTCCCTAATTAATCTTTTTTTGAACTGATTTGTGAACCAGTTTGACTGATTCATTTAAAAGAAATTCAACAGTTAAAACAATTCACTCACTATAGAATTAGATCAAGTTAATTTTTTTACAAGATCAATATTTAAAGAAAAAACAAATTAAACAATCAGGAAAATTTATATTCTGAGTCATCTCAAAGTTTCTAATTGGCCTACACACTGGCCTATCTTTACCAAGCCAGGACATGCTACACAAAATATACTTGCATTTACAATAAACAATAATAAAATGAATTTTCTACACACTGGTCTTTGCTCTCTGCTTTGAATGCATTTAATAAAAAAAGTAACATTTATTTCCAGTATATTTTATTTGTAACATTTCGTGTATTAAAGTAACTTTTCGCCCCTTTAGCAAAATTCTCGGTTCACTCTAAATGCTCTACCATCACGCAACTATTATTAGTTCACGAATTGATTAGACAGGTTTTGCAAACCAGTTCAACCAATTTATTGAAAAGATCTGACGTTCACGAATAGGACATCACTACTGTCAGAGAAACAAGTATAATTACTCAATGCACCAGTTTCTGCTAATCAGGACTAATAGTAGTTGTGGCATTCTAAAATAGCGTTTTAATCACTATGTAAAATGACCAGTGTCGTTGTAAATAGTTGTGCAAAGATCAAAGCTGTCTAATCAGAAGATTTATTGTAAACATCCCTCAGTTTTTTTCCACAAATCGCACCCTATTTTTTTTTTTATATATATATATATATATATATATATATATATATATATATATATATATATATATCTCAGATTTTCAGATATCTATATAAAAATAGATAGATATAGGCCTATAGAATTTTTTTTTTTTTTTTTTTTTTTTGCTGTGGCCTCGTCTGGCCACCCTATTAAAATTTTCTGGGGGTGCCACTGGTTAATGTATGGTTCTGTCGATGGATACGCATTCTGGCTTCTCCTAAACTTTGTTCACTCCGAGTGCCGTATGCTCTATCTGACCAGTCATTAACACCGTCAACACCTGGGTGAGACCTGAACAGCACACGTTGCTATCTGTGTTTAAACTAAACTCATTTAAGCATTGCCAATTTAAACATTCAAGTGCAAGGCGCGAAAGAGAACTAACGCGCACGCTGTGAGAAGATTTGTGCACTCATCCGAAGCACGCACGTGGAAGCGCGTGTATAGCGCGCACATATTGAGGTCTCTTTCAAGTCTTGTGCTTGAACGGACAAATTCACACAAGCTTATGTCAACATGCCCGTCTTGGCGAGTATCCTAGCAAGCATAGTCGGTTATGTCTTAACTGAACTTAAACACTCGAGAAAGAATGCATGTGTTCAGTATCAGTGTATTGATCCGTGTAATATGTCTTAAAGAGACAGCAGCCCTTGCATTTCTGCTGTCTGACTATTTTTAATGTTTATCAAACAACAAAAGACAAGGAAATCACTCATTTCTCATGACTAAATAGTAACTTAATAATGAAATGACTAAAATTGTGCGCAATACAAGCACTATTTAAACGGAGCAAATGGGACAAGTGAGGAGGCGCCCGCGCAGGTGTGTGTCACTTCACCAGCGGAGAGAAGAGAGTGAGAACGCGCAGCTGACGTTATTGCCTGTGCCGCTGGTAACAAAATGGATCGGCTCGGAATCGGTAAGAAGTGAGACTTATGAGGAAAATCGGCTGATTCCGATCCCTGGCCGATCGATCGGTGCATCTCTAACTTTATTCAATTTCTGTACCTGAAACCTGGATACATGAAAAACCTGAAAAGCTTTATTTGTCTGTATCTTTGCTTTACTGTATTTATTTGTGCTGTTTGATTATTTGTTCTTATTTTCTTTATTTTTATTTGACAGTAGTAAGTTATTACCTGAACCGTACCGAAACCGTGAGCCTAAAACCGTGATACAAACCGAATCGTGAGTAATCTGAACCGTTGCACCCCTAGTAATAATGTAAAAATTATTTAAATGTTATGCATGTCATTATAAATTCCAGAATTAATAAGCATAAAAACAGTTGAGAACAGTACACAAGCAAACTTTCATAATTATCACAAGGGACACATGTGCAAAGTCAGACAACCAGACATAACCTATGACCGTCAACCATCACGAGCTATATTCTTATGGCGTTATTTTAATGACAAATTTTGAGAGCGCATTATTGTAACGCGAGAGCACATCCATGTAATGCGCGAGAGCAAATCTCTCTGCTCGCCTGCGGATTTCCTTCGCTCTAGCACAAAACCGGACGCACACTATCAAATATGCAGCGCTGTCTTATGAATGCTTCTCCTCTCGGTCAGATATTGTGTGCACGCTCAAACTGTGTCCTTTGCACTCTGAAATCTCCGTGCTCTTGCACTAGAAAGCTCCTGGATTAACCGTTGTCAAAAGCCATCAACCAATCAGAATAAACTTAGGCCCACACTAAAAGATTTTTACAGAGCTAGTGCATTTGTGGTTAAAAAGTATATCATTTTTTTTTTTTTTTTAATGACTGATCGCCTCGCTAGACAAGACCCTTATTCCTCAGCTGGGATCGTGTAGAGCGCTTTGAAGCTGCACTGAAACTGCAGTTTGGACATTCCACCCAGTAAATCCCACTAAAGTCCACTATATGGAGAAGAATCCTGGAATGTTTTCCTCAAAAACTTTAATTTCTTTTCGACTGAAGAAAGAAAAACATGAACATCTTGAATGACATGGGGGTGAGTAAATTATTAGGAAATTCATTCAGAAGTGAACTAATCCTTTAAGTTTGAAGTAATGCCTCTGTTTAGACTATTAAGGAAATGTAATTTTGCCAGAAAAGAACCTTAATTTAATTTTAATTTAATTTAAAAGCAGCCTACTTCAGTCTAATAATGTTACCATATCATCACGCTTACTGTTTTATTGTTCGTTTATGATTTAACACCATGCGAGCTACCTCGGCTATATTCACGGCGAGAACAAGATATTTTTAAAAAAAAAAAAGAATAAATTACATTTTTAAATTTGATCTAAGATAAAAAAAATTCTAAAACTAAATCTGGCCTTCATTAAAAATCTTTTCATAAGTCAACAGAAAAATAAAGAATTCTAACAGTTTTAAAACTATCACAACCCATCAAAATATTGGAATATCTATCATAAGCATTGGTTGCGTTATGATATCTTGTGCATCATTTACATCTACTATTGCATTTGATGTTGATTTGATAGGAAACACAATTGCATTATTGCCATTGTTCCAATTGAGATTTTAGTGCAAATGATTTTAAATGCAGTTTAGATATTTATACTGTGATATAACATTGAACTTTTATATGCAGTGTGTCTTAAGAGCCATATGTTGTTTTTAGATAAATCATTTAGAGGGGTTTGACCAGTAATGTGTGTATAATGTAGTGATGCAGTTAGACAGACTAGCTTATTTACATGTCCAAATCATCCATGCGCCCAATTCAGATTCATTTCTAAGATACATTTGATTAATTGTTAAATATTATTAAATTGTAAAGAAATTAAAGATCCATCTTTGATTATCGAAAAAAAAAAAAATCTCAGGTGCAGTTCACTCTCAGCCAATAAGATCATGTAGCATTTTCATCAGTCAGTCGTGGAAGTCTATTCTGATTGGTTGATAACTTTTGACAACGTTTAATCCAGGAGCTTTCTAGTGCAAGAGCACGGAGAAATTTGCTAGTGCACGGGACACAGTTTGAGCGTGCGCACGCAATATCTGAGAGAGAGGAAAAGCAGTTTATAAGAGAGCACTGTAACGTTATATTTGAGAGCGTGCGTCCAGTTTTACGCGAGCGAAGGAAATCCGTGTGCGAGCTGAGAGATTTTACAATTTATGCATTACAAAAAGGCGCTCTCGATATTTGTCATTAAAATAACGACATATTATTCCGTTATATGACAACATAAAATTAGCATCAGACTGTATAGCTTGCGTCTTATGTGCGCCCTTTTCCATGCAACTTCTCACATGGTCCTGTTGTTTAACCCCATAGAGATCTGTTTACCGGCTGCCCTCTAGTGTCATGGTATCAGCGGCCTGTCATCCCAGTGGCAGCTTGGATTTGTTTAGGATGACGCAAAGAACCCAATCAAAACAGTTAAGTTTAATAAACTGGCAGCATTTTGCAGAACGTTTAGCGATAGATTACAAGGTGGTTAAGTACTGACCGTATAAATGTTTGATATATAAACCTGGTAAAGACGGTGCTAAGGCTCATCACAGCCGACATGCCGGTTGTCATGCTGCGAACGGTTCCTGGTTGAGGCATTTTCCGAGCTGGCTGAGCCATATTGGATGCCAGTGTCATTACTGACGTGGATCAAGCATCGAAAGACGCAACGGTTCTGTGCTTAAAACACTATTAAAGTATAAAAGAAAAAGAAAAAAAAACAACTTTTACATTCCCTAGTTAACAAGCGAACTCTCGCCCGAGCCGTCTAGTAGCGCTATAGCCACGGTAGCGGCACTACACATCAAAAGTAGGCGGTTCAAAAGGGACTAAACCTACTCGGCTGATGAGCTGACCAGTTTATATATAAAACCCGACCGTTTCGACGACAAGTACATGCATATATTACATGTATCCCCCTCTGACCAAGGTCGACAACATCAAAATGGACAACTTAGTTGTTAAACAGAAGCATTTAGCTCACGGATCTCGGCTCCCCTCCCCTTTGCGTCGCACATGGCAGCCCTAGGATTCAGCTCACCTTCCCGGCCACACGGCCAAGTCGAACAATCCCAAGCTTGAAATCCGACATTAGAGGGTATGTCAGGGCTGGGTTGAAATGTGAGAGAAGGTATGCTGGTATTAGGCTGGAAATCGGTCCGGGCAAACCAACCCCGAGTACAATTTTTAGTGTAATAGGGTCAGTCGTTGCCCGCGTCTTCCCCACCCGCTTCCAAACCTCCGTGATGCACCGCTGAGAGGCGTTGGAAAAACCTGCCAGCTTCTGGGGGAGGGCCTAACCAAATTCTGAACGTAAACCAATCGTAAAAGAGCACTGGCAGCGAATTGTCCAATCAGAGCTGCGCATCGTCGACGCATTCGTGTTGGTGTTTAATTCTTATGCTGACGTATGATGGATATACGTGCACGTATTTCACCACTATGTCCAACCACAATACGAGATTTCACAAGAAAGCCCGCCCCCTGTGAAACCACGCCTTTCGTAACTGAAACACGACATTTTAGCGCGAAACAACGCTCACTGGCCCAGTTGTTCTAAAGGAAAGGGGGATTTTACTTTTTTTACTTTACTGTAGTGAAAGGCTTTATAGGTAGCCTAATGTGTACTTCTAATTTATTAATAAGTAAAAATACTAATGAAATAAAAAATATAAATATGTGTATATATTACATCATGATACAAATGTTGTATTTTTGACCAGTGTTAAAGTTTTATTACATTTTAGTTCCTGAAAGTTCCCGATTTTTTTTTTTTTTTTTTTTTTTTTTTTTTTAATGTATCCCAATATTACTAAAAAGTTTTGAACAACACATACTGATGATCTGATCCAGATCAAAACCGAGATTGGATTTTGTGTTCTCCGATTTCAGAATCCTTTTTTCTTTCTTTTGAACAACGCTTTTTAAAGATTTGATCCAATCCGATTGCTGAAATCAGATCAGATTACTTTTGAACAACTTGGTCCAGATCAAAATCAAGACTAGATTATTTGATCTAATTCGATTTCAGAATCCCAAAACATTTTTGAAAAAATATATCTTATTCATATGTTATGATATCCACTGTAGTGGACATTAGGACTCAGTTATTCAAAAAATAACAAAGCATGAAAAGATATGTATAGGCAAAAACAATGGATTTTTTTTTTTTTTTTTTTTTTTTTTTCATTCACCAGTTAATTTTTAGGTTTCAGGATTTCTTTAACCAAACATTGTATAAAGAGGATTCTCAACTATGTTATGAAAGATATAACAGAATGATTTGATATAGTAAATTTGATATGTGTAAAATGGCCATAAATGGGTATACAATGTATCTATACATTGTAACTAATTTGAATATTAATGTGTTCTTGGGGCAACATGTAATGAAAAAAGAAGTGCAATAATGGGAGTAATAATTGGCAACATTTTCATAAGAATATCTAATATTTAATAGGAATATTGATATATAATTTATTTTCCTATTCACTTGTTGTGTCTCCCATAATGCCTGATTTACATACTTTAAGTCCTGTTGTCCACTACAGTGGATGTATGAATTTGTAATTACAATGAATTTGTATTTGTAACAGAAAGACATATTCTGATTTGAAACCCCATAACAATTTCCTGAGATGTTAATTTATGGCAAACAATTTGAAAATTAGATTTAAATGATAATTACAAAATATTATCAATTTCCATAAGAGTGCTAAATTTGATTATTCAATCAATATCAGTCATTTATATATATTCATGATTAGCCATTTTATTGTAGTTTTGAAACCCCAACTATTCATTTTCCATAAAACGTAAATGTAAAATTTAATTTATGAGACATCTGTTTTAAGTGAATGCTGCAAAGTCCAGTCACTTAACAGATTCATAGCCTACCTACAATATTGTTTTCTCTGAAACGTGTGGAGACAAAGATGGATTAAGGTTACACATGCAAATTGAACAATTCATTTAGGAATCAAAATATACATGGGTGTTTTTGAAGTAGTCTTTTAAAGGCACAATATGTAAGATTTTTAGATTCAAATATCCAAAAAACACTAAAACAATGTTATATATTTTGTTGACTTGTGTACTTACATTATCCCAAACGTTTCCAACAATGTTTAAATCCAGAGAAATCAGCAATTTTAACCAGTGTAACGGACCGTGTCATTGCATCGCCTGTCAATGACATATAAAGAATGTACATGTATAAAGAAAAGGGATCCGAATAAAAGATAGGAAACTAAGAAACTATCAAAAATAAAAGATAGAATCAATTATTCCCAAGCAGTAAAGCACAATTAGTTATCCCCAAAAAAGATACGCAAGAGCCATCCAGCTTTTATTAATATGTCGTCCAGCTTTTATTAATATGATATTCTAATATCGATCACTGCAAAGTGCAACAAGTCTTATACCAGTCACAGAGCGAACGCACAGAGTAACGTTATAACATAACTTGCAACTGTTACGAGTGTCACTTATGAAGATACCAGAGGTCACCCTCCCCTGAGTTTTGAATCATGAACTCAATTTCCCAGAATCCTCATACCTGGCCTGATTGCGCAACACCTGATAGCCATTTCACAGACTATGGTTCAATGCAAAGTATTGTGTTTGCCACGGCATACAATTCTGAGTGTTTATTCCTTGATCTGTCTAGCCTGTTGCCGACCTTGTTTGGGTTAGTGTTCCCTTGACTCTTGCTGCCTGCCTTTGACTCTTTGCTTTGTTTGTTTGGATTACTGTTACTGTCTGGTGCCTGCCTCGACTCCTGCCTGTTATGACCACGCTTGCTTCTCTGCCTACGTTGCTGTTAACCTAGATTTTCCGACCCATGCCTGTCTGTATTCTGTTTTTGTCGTTGTTTAATAAACCACACATGGATCGTAATCCAGGCGCTTCTGATTCTTCACCACAGAATACTTCGCCAGCTATGGATCCAGCGGTTATAATACAATTGTCATCTGAAGTGTCGGCTCAGGCAAATATGTTAGCCACGCATCAACAACAGCTAGCACAGCTAACAACACTAACAGAGGAGCAGGTGAAGACATTACAGGATCTTCGTCTGCCCGCATCGGACCCTGCCGATTTCACCTCCAAGCCAGGTACAAAATATCATGTCTCAAAGTAATATCACTGCTAATCCCCATCTAGCATTTGCTAAGAAATTTGCTGACACCCCAGATAGATGTAAGGGATTTTTCATGCAGTGCTCCATGTTTGTAGCACAACAGCCCATGAGTACGCATTATAATTTTGTACTCTTGCCACTCAAACGGTGTGGGTGGACGACACTCTAAAGCTCCTGTTTCGCAAAGGCTTAAACATCGAGGTACAATCCGAGCTTGCCTGCCGAGATGAAGAGAGAACATTAGACCAATTCATTGATCTAGCCATTCGAATCAACAATCTCATTCGCGCTAGAAAATCCATTAGATCTGCTCAGCCAGTCAGCCAAGCAAGTAACCCACCATTATGATTATTCAGAACCCATGCAAGTTGTTAGAACACATTTATCATCTGAGGAGCGTGAACGCAGAATCGGAGAGCATCTTTGTCTGTGCGGGCAAATGGGACACCTGAAAGCAAGCTGTCAGACACGACCTCCACAACAGAGCACTCCTAGAGTACCTCCCTTCTTCCCAACTATTCTGCCTCTTGTATTGAAGTACCAGTTAAGATAGTCTTCTTGACGAGCACTACTGTAACCAAAGCCCTACTTGACTCTGGTGCAGCTGGTAATTTTATCAATGAATATTTAGCACAACAATTTAATATACCCCTAATTCATTGCAAATCTCTCTTGGCAGTGCCTGCACTAGACGGGCGCCCCCTGGGGACTGGACGCATCCTAAGTTCAACCACCGATGTCACCCTGCAAGTTGGGATTCTCCACATAATTCAGTTGTCCTTGGTCTACCCTGGCTTCAAAAACACAATCCTCAGATATCCTGGCAGGAGAAACAAATTATTCGCTGGGGCACCCCTTGTCTTAGACCAGTGCTTCCAATGCCTGTAGGAACTGCCACCATCAAAGCAGAGTCAAGCTCGGCTCCTAATCTACCCCCTGAATACTCATCAAAGCCTTCAGCAAATCCAAAGCTACACAGTTACCCCCTCATTGCACCTACGATTACGCCATTGTACTTCTACCAAGCACAACCCCTCCATGAGAAAGAATTTTTCCATTATCGGAACAAGAAGCTAAAGCTATGGAAGCATACATCAATGAGGAGCTGGCCAAGGTCTTTATTCGACCATCCACCTCTCCAGCTTCGGCAGGCTTCTTTTTTGTGGGTAAGAAAGATGGCGGCCTACATCCCTGCATTGACTACCTTGTCTCAGTGATATAACTGTGAAATTCAAATATTCACTGCCCTTAGTCTCAGCAACACTCGAACAATTGAGGACCGCTAGAATTTACACTAAACTCGACCTCTGCTGTGCATACAACCTCATCCGCATCCGTGAAGGAGATGAATGGAAAACTGCCTTCTCCACCACTAGTGGGCACTATGAATATCTTGTCATGCCTTTTGGGCTGGCCAATAGTCCCTGCTTCTGGTATTAACTGATCACCGAAATCTGGAGTACCTATGCTCTGCCAAAAGATTAAATCCCAGGCAGGCCAGGTGGGCACTATTTTTTACTCGGTTTGACATTACAATTTCTTACCGTCCAGGCACTAAGAACATTAAAGCCATCTCATTCACTCGCCAGCACGACTACAGCCTTCAGAATCTCTCACTAGAACCAATCATTCCCACTTCACTAATCTTAGCCCCGATTCAGTAGGACATCATGACTGAAATCACTCAAGCCCATTCACAACATCCACCCCTCCAGAATGCCCTCCTAACTTGACATTTGTACTATGTAACTGCTTTTGGTGGGAGTCCTTGCAAGCAAACACAATTACGTATGTAAATAACTGTCATATCTGTGCCACTACCAAACCTTCCAGACAACCACTGGCTGGCCTGCTAAAACCTTTACACATCCCCCGACGACCCTGGTCTCATATTGCCTATGATTTTGTAACTGATTTCTCAGTCTCTCAAGACAATACCACCATAGCTAACAGCTATTGATCGTTGGCGTGTCATTTAATACCCTTTCCCAAGCTCCCAGCAGCTTTAGAGACAGCTGAGCACCTTTTCCAGAATGTTTTTCAATTTTATGGTTTACCTGAAGACATTGTTTCTGACAGGGGCCCCCAGTTTACGTCCCGTGTGTGGTCAGCCTTCTTCCGTCAGCTCAATGTCAAGTCAAGTCAAGTCACCTTTATTTATATAGTGCTTTTTACAATGCAGATTGTGTCAAAGCAGCTTTACAGTGAAAAAAATTTGGCTGCACAGCAGCTCTAGAAGAAAATAGTCTCATTGTCCAGTTTATGTAAGTTCAGTGCTGATTCATTTCCACTGTAAACACACAATCTAGCTGACACCTCAGGAATGCATTGCAGTTGTGTATAGGCGCAGGTCCTCCATCTGATCTGGATACGGCCCGGATCCAGCTGACTGCGGTAAACCTCGGATAAACAGAGAGACTAATATCAGCATAGATGCCATTCTTCTTATGATGTAACGAGTACATCGGGTGTTAAAGGAAGTGTTCCCAATTCCGGCTGACCTAATTTATGCAGCCTAATAATCCTTTAATGGATGTGAAAATATAAATTGATAATGTGTTATGTGTATGCTAGATTAAAGAGATGCGTCTTTAGTCTAGATTTAAACTGACAGAGTGTGTCTGCTTCCCGAACAATGCTAGGAAGAATGTTCCAGAGTTTAGGTGCCAAACAGGAAAAGGATCTACTGCCTGTGGTTGATTTTGATATTCTAGGTATTATTAATTGGCCAGAATTCTGAGATCGCAATAGACGTGAAGGACTATAATGCGTTAAGAGCTCTCTCAAGTACTGGGGAACTAAATCATTTAGTGCTTTGTAAGTAATTAGCAAGATTTTAAAATCTACACGATGTTTAATAGGGAGCCAATGCAGTGCTAACAGAACCGGGCTAATATGGTCATACTTCCTGGTTCTTGTGAAAACTCTAGCCGCTGCGTTTTGGACCAGCTGTACTTTGTTTATTAAGCGTTCAGGGCAACCACCCAGTAGAGCATTACAATAATCTAGCCTTGAGCTCATGAACGCATGAACTAACTGTTCCGCATTTGTCATTGGGAGCATATGTCGTAGTTTAGATATATTTTTAAGATGGAAGAATGTGGTTTTACAGATGCTAGAAATTGCTTTCAAATGAAAGATTGGTATCAAAGAGCACACCCAGGTTCCTAACTGACGACGAACACTTAACAGAGCAGCCATCAAGTGTTAGACTGTATTCTAGGGTATTATGTGCAGAGGTTTTGGTCCAATAATTAGAATCTCTGTTTTTTCTGAATTTAGTAGTAGGAAGTTTCATCCAATTTTTTATATCAGCTATGTATTCCGTTAATTTTTTGAATTGGTATGTTTCGTCAGGGCGCAATGAAATATATAGAGCTGAGTATCATCAGCATAATAGTGAAAACTAACGCCATGCTTCCTAAAGATATCTCCCAAGGGTAGCATGTACAGAGTAAATAGCAACGGTCCTAGTACTGAGCCTTGCGGTACTCCACACTGAGCTTGTGTTTACTGCTACAAACTAATAACGGTCAGATAAGTCAAGTCAAGTCAAGTCACCTTTATTTATATAGCGCTTTTTACAATGTAGATTGTGTCAAAGCAGCTTTACATTGATAACTGGTACATTGTTTGGCTGCACAGCAGCTCTTAAAGAATAGTGTCAATGCAGGCAGATCAAAGCACTGTTGAATATCAAATGTCAAGTCAAGTGTCCCCAACTAAGCAAGCCAGAGGCGACAGCGGCAAGGAACCCAAACTCCATCAGGTGACATCAGGTGGCAGACAAGTGGCAAATTGGTGTTAAAATGGAGAAAAAAACCTTAGGAGAAACCAGGCTTAGTCGGGTGCCAGTTCTCCTCTGGCCAACAGTGCTTTGTTACAATTCAGGTTGCTATCATAAGTCCAATAGGATCGCAACATTAAAAGTATTTATTTCAGTTCCATCTAATTGAGGATCGTATTCATCACGCCGGTATGGACGGTTGTTGAGGAACTGTGTCGTGGCTGTCGTGTCGATGAGGCCTTCACAGAGGATGATCTAGTTGACTCAATCTCTGCTGATACTTCAGGGCTGCGTTGTGGTCGTGTCAAGGTGCAGGTCCTTGGTCTCACCTGGATACGGCCCGGATCCGGTTGACTACGGTGAACCTCGGGATAAACAGAAAGACTAATATTAGCGTAGATGCCATTCTTCTTCTGATGTAACGAGTACATCAGGTGTTATAGGATGTGTTCCCGGTTCCGGCTGACCTAATTTATGCAGCCTAATAATCCTTTAACGGATTTGGAAATTGGTAATGTGTTATGTATATGCCAGGTTAAAGAGATGCGTTTTTAGTCTAGATTTAAACTGACAGAGTGTGTCTGCTTCCCGAACAATGCTAGGAAGATTGTTCCAGAGTTTAGGTGCCAAATAGGAGAAGGATCTACCACCTGCAGTTGATTTTGATATTCTAGGTATTATCAGCTGGCCTGAATTCTGAGATCGCAATAGACGTGAAGGACTATAATGAATTAGGAGCTCGCTCAGGTACTGGGGAGCTAAACCATTTAGTGCTTTGTAAGTAATTAGCAAGATTTTAAAATCTATACGATGTTTAACAGGAAGCCAATGCAGTGTTGACAGAACTGGGCTAATATGGTCATACTTCCTGGTTCTAGTAAGAACTCTAGCTGCTGCATTTTGTACGAGCTGTAGTTTATTTATCAGGCGAGCAGAACAACCACCCAGTAGAGCGTTACAGTAATCTAGCCTTGAGGTCATGAACGCATGAACTAACTGTTCTGCATTTTTCATTGAGAGCATATGTCGTAGTTTAGATATATTTTTAAGATGGAAGAATGCGGTTTTACAGATGCTAGTAACATGGCCTTCAAATGAAAGATTGGTATCAAAGAGCACACCCAGGTTCCTAACTGACGACGAAGACTTAACAGAGCAGCCATCAAGTGTTAGACAATATTCTAGGTTATTACGTGAAGAAGTTTTTGGTCCAAAAATTAGAATCTCTGTTTTTTCTGAATTTAGTAGTAGGAAATTACTGGTCATCCAATTTTTTATATCAGCTATGCATTCCGTTAATTTTGTGAATTGGTAAGTTTCGTCAGGGCGCGAAGAAATATAGAGCTGAGTATCATCAGCGTAACAGTGAAAACTAACGCCATGCTTCCTAATGATATCTCCCAAGGGTAGCATGTACAGAGTGAACAGTAACGGTCCTAGTACTGAGCCTTGTGGTACTCCATATTGAACTTGTGATCGATATGACATGTCTTCGTTTACTACTACAAACTGATAACGGTCAGATAAGTATGATTTGAACCATGACAATGCAATTCCACTAATGCCAACATAATTTTCGAGTCTATTTAAAAGAATATTGTGATCAATAGTGTCAAATGCTGCACTAAGATCCAGTAACACTAATAGAGAGATACAACCACGATCTGATGATAAGAGCAAATCATTAGTAACTCTAATGAGAGCAGTCTCAGTACTATGGTACGGTCTAAATCCTGACTGGAAATCCTCACAGATACCATTTCTTTCTAAAAAGGAACATAGCTGTGATGATACTGCCTTTTCTAGTATTTTTGACAGAAAAGTGAGATTTGAGATCGGCCTGTAATTGACTAATTCTCTAGGATCAAGTTGTGGTTTTTTAATAAGAGGTTTAATAATAGCCAGCTTAAAAGTTTTTGGTACGTATCCTAATGATAAAGATGAATTGACGATATTGAGAAGAGGGTCTATGACCTCTGGAAGCATTTCTTTCAATAGCTTAGTCGGTATAGGGTCTAACATACATGTTGTTGATTTTGATGATTTAACAAGTTTAGACAATTCTTCCTCTCCTAAAGCAGTAAATGAATTGAATTTTTCCTCAGGGACACTACAATGCACAATCTGACACGATACTGTAGTAGACGGTTGCATGGTTATTATTTTTTCTCTAATATTATCAATCTTGCAAGTAAAGAAGTTCATAAAGTCATTACTGCTGTGCTCTTTGGAAACATCAGAAGTTGAAGCTTTATTTCTTGTTAATTTAGCCACTGTATCAAATAAATACCTAGGGTTGTGTTTATTTTCTTCTAAGAGTTTTGAAAAATAGGCAGATCTAGCAGATTTTAAGGCCTTTCTGTACTCAATCATTCTCTCTCTCCACGAAATACGAAATACTTCTAGTTTTGATTTCTTCCAGCTGCGCTCCATTTTTCTGGCTGCTAACTTTAGGGCCCGAGTGTGGTCATTGTACCATGGCATTGGATTAATTTCCTTAATCTTTTTTAAACGCAAAGGAGCAACTGAGTCTAATGTGCTGGAAAAGACAGAGGCAATAGTTTCTGTTACAACATCGAGGTCTTCTAAGCTGTCTGGTATGCTAAGGCGATGAAAATGATCAGGAAGATTATTTATAAAGCAATCTTTAGTGGTAGAAGTGATGGTTCTACCATATTTATGGCATGGAGGCAGTTTAGCCGCCTTGACTAAATGTAGTATACACGAGACTAGATAATGATCTGAGATGTCGTCACTCTGCTGCAGAATTTCAACAGCATCAATATCGATTCCATGTGACAATATTAGATCTAAAGTATGATTACGACAATGAGTGGGTCCTGACACATGTTGTCTAACACCAATAGAGTTTAGAATATCTGCAAATGCCAATCCTAATGCGTCTTTTTTATTATCTACATGAATATTAAAATCACCAACAACAAGGACTTTATCTGCAGCTAGTACTAACTCTGATAGAAAGTCAGCAAATTCTTTGATAAAGTCTGTATTGTGTCCTGGTGGCCTGTATACAGTAGCCAGCACAAATGTCAACTTACATAATGTTACGTAAAGTACCATAGTTTCGAAGGAATTATATTTGAAAGACTTCTGACTAATACTGTAAATATTACTATAGATTACAGCAACACCTCCCCCTTTGCCTTTCTGACGGGCATTGTGTCGATAATCATAACCTTGAGGACTAGACTCATTTAAAGTAATGTAATCGTCCGGTTTTAGCCAAGTTTCTGTCAAACACAGCACATCTAGATTATTATCTTTGATAATATCATTAACAATAAGTGATTTTGAAGAAAGGGATCTAATATTTAACAACCCGAGTTTTATCATTTGTTTAGCATTATTATCTCTATTTTTTATTTGTTGAACATCAATTAAATTTTTACCATTAAATGGGTTTGGAAGTTTTTTGTTTTTACTAATTCGGGGTACAGACACAGTCTCTATTTGAAAATATCTAGGTGTAAGAGTTTCTATGTGTTGAGAGTTATCTGAATTTTCTGACTTCTGTAACGTGAGGCAGCTAGCAGACGGTCGGTTTAGCCAGTCTGTCTGCTTTCTGACCTGGGCCCCAGTTTGTCATGTTTCAGTTCTAAGACTATGTGCCATATTACTAGAGAGAAGAGCAGCACCATCCCGGGAGGGATGAATACCATCTCTTTTTAACAGGTCAGGTCTGCCCCAAAAACTTTTCCAATTATCTATGAAACCTATATTATTTTGCGGACACCACTTAGACAGCCAGCCATTGAGTGATGATAATCTGCTAACTATCTCATCACTCCGACGAACAGGAAGGGGGCCAGAGCAAATTACTTCTCCTGACATTGTACTTGCGAGTTCACACACCTCTTTAATGTTAATTTTAGTGATCTCCGACTGGCGAAGTCGAACATCATTAGTGCCGACGTGAATAATAATCTTAGAGTATTTACGATTAGCATTAGCCAGCACTTTTAAATTTGCTTTGATGTCAGGTGCTCTGGCTCCCGGCAAACATGTGACTATGGTGGATGGTGTCTCTATTTTCACGTTCCGTGTAATAGAATCGCCAATAACTAGGGCACTTTCAACAGGATTCTCAGTGGGTGTATCACTGAGTGGGGAGAACCTGTTTGATGTTCTTATTGGAACGGAAGAGTGGTGTTTTCCGCGGCTAGGCCGCCTCACCGTTACCCAAGTGCCCTGCTGCGCGGGCTCTACAGCCGGAACCGAACAATGTACAGAGTTCACTAAGCTAGTCGCATCCAAAACAGTATCTGAAGCCCTTGCATTCTTACTATCCTCGATTAAAGTTTGGATGCGTGTCTCTAATTCTGAGATTCTCTCTGTCAGCCTGACTATTTCCCTACATTTATGACATGTAAATCCCTCGTCGCTGACAGAGAGAGCTATGGTAAACATGTGGCAAATGGAACAGGTAGCAATGCTGGGAGAGGATGACATGACTCACCGTGTTTGTAGACTGATCCGACTTACCACAGCTGTTTGAAGAACGCGTTGAAAAAGGAGCGCGCGAGCGACTGTTAACAAGTTAACAAGCTAGCGCTGCAAATGCAAATGCGTTGTAACAGCGATTTAGATTCAAATATTACAAGCTAGCGGCGTCAGATTAGTGTGGTAGGCAATATTACATATAAGGTAATAAAAAATAAGCAACAATGAATAAAAGTAAGAGATTCAAAACAAAGCTATACAGAGTTACAGACGCAAACCAATCTGAGCAGCGAGGCAGACAGGAGCAATCGAGTTAGGACAGACAGGTATGTATGATTTAAACCATGCCAGTGCAATTCCACTAATGCCAACATAATTTTCAAGTCTATTCAAAAGAGTGTTGTGATCGATAGTTTCAAATGCAGCACTAAGATCCAGTAACCCTAATAGAGAGATACAACCACGATCCGATGATAAGAGCAAATCATTTGTAACTCTAATGAGAGCAGTCTCAGTACTATGATACAGTCTAAATCCTCAAAATGGACAATCCTGGAAACTGGAAATCCTCGCAGATACCATTTCTTTCTAAGAAGGAGCATAGTTGTGATGATACTTGCTTTTCTAGTATTTTTGACAGAAAAGGTAGAATCAAGATCGGCCTGTAATTGACGATCGGCCTGTAATTGACTAATTCTCTAGGATCAAGTTGGGGTTTTCTAATAAGAGGTTTAATAATAGCCAGCTTAAAAGTTTTCGGTATGTATCCTAGTGACAAAGAGGATAATAATAATTAATGATATTAAGAAGAGGATCTATGACTTCTGGAAGCATCTCTTTCAATAACTTAGCTGGTATTGGATCTAACATACATGTTGTCGATTTTGATGATTTAACAAGTTTAGACAGTTCTTCCTCTCCTATAGCAACGAATGAATGGAATTTTTCCTCAGGGACACTACAATGCACTGTCTGAAGTGATACTGCAGTAGGCAGTTGCATGGTTATAATTTTCTCTCTAATATTATCAATCTTGCAAGTAAAGAAGTTCATAAAGTCATTACTGCTGTGCTGTTTGGAAATGTCAGAAGTTGAAGCTTTATTTCTCATTAATTTAGCCACTGTATCAAATAAATACCTAGGGTTGTGTTTGTTTTCTTCTAAGAGATTTGAAAAATAAGCAGATCTAGCAGTTTTTAAGGCCTTTCTGTACGCAAAAATGCTTTCTTTCCACGAAATGCGAAAAACCTCTAGTTTTGTTTTCTTCCAGCTGCGCTCCGTTTTTCTGGCTGCTCTCTTAAGGGCCAAGTGTGCTCGTTGTAACACAGTGTTGGACTATTTTCCTTAATCTTCTTTATGCGCAAAGGAGCAACTGTGTCTAATGTGCTGGAAAAAAGAGATTCAATATTTCATGTTGTAACATCAAGTTCTTCTAAGTTATTTGGTATGCTAAGGAGATGAAACTGATCAGGAAGATTATTTAAAAAGCAATCTTTAGTGGTAGAAGTAATATTTCTACCATATTTGTTACAGGGAGGTGGTTTTGCAGCCTTAGTTAATGTAGTATACACAAGACTAGAAAATGATCTGAGATGTCATTGCTTTGCTGCAGAATTTCAACAGCATCAATATCGATTCCATGTGACAATATGAGATCTAAAGTATGATTACGACAATGAGTGGGACCTGACACGTGTTGTCTAACTCCAAAGAGTTTAGAATGTCTGTAAAAGCCAATCCTAATGCGTCTTTTTCATTATTTATATGGATATTAAAATCACCAACAATTAGGACTTTATCCGTAGCCAAAACTGGAGGAGTTTCCAAAGATTTCTAACAGAGGTGGACAAAGACTCAGGACATGATTATGGAACTGGAATCTGCAAAGTCAGGTGGACATTTACCTGGTTAACAATTCTTGACATAGCAAGGGGAGTCAATCCCATCATTGAGAAGCTTCCCTTTAATCTGCAGGAAAGATGGATCACTCATGGTGCTAAGTATAAAGAGGATTATCATGTCTCTTTTCCACCATTTGGCTTTCTTTGTACCTTGCTGTCCAGTCACAAGCTGTTTTACAGATCACCTGGGTGACAAAGTCTTTCAGAGGACTCCTCATGATGATGAGCTTTCACTGTCTGTTGAGGATGACATCTTCCTTGATGATAGATGAGTCGAAACACTGGGTAGCTCCCTTACCATTCCGTTTACCTCACAGCCCACTGCCAAACAACCAAGACCAAGCAATGAAGTGTCTTAATGTCCTGCAGTGCACCTTACAAAGGAAACCCGAGATGGCTAATCCCCCACTGCAGCCTGATGAAGAATGCTGGTATTTACCAATATTTGGTGTGTACCACCCTCTGAAACCTGGGAAGATTAGGGTCTACGATTCTAGTGTGCAATATAAAGGCATCTCGTTGAATAACATTCTTCTTTGTGGACTAGATCTAAACAACAAGCTAATAGGGGTCTTGATGCGCTTTCATAAGGAGCAGAATGCAGTCACATTGTACAAATGTTCTACTGCTTCAAGGTCAGGGAAGATCACCAAAACTTTCTGAGGTTTCTGTGGTTCAAGGATAACGATCTCTCCAAAGAAATCACAGAGTACCGAATAACAGATTATGTTTTTGATAACAGCCCATCTCCTGCTGTGGCAATCTTTGGGATAAGATGAGCAGCTGAGTTCGGAGAAGAGGAGCATGGTAGAGAAGCCAAGCACTTTGTCCACAGAAATTTTTATGTGGACGACAGCCTGATCCCTGTATCCAGGGCAGTTAAATACATCAGTCTCCTAAAAAACACCAAAAACATGTTGTCTGAGTCAAACATCAAGCTCCACAAGACTTCATCAAACAGTCATCAAGTTATGAAAGCATTCCCTGCATCTGAAAGAGCAAATGACCTGAAGGATCTGGATTTGAGTGTTGATCCTCTACGTCTCCAATGAAGCTTAGGGTTGAGTTGGAACTTAGAGACTGACTGTTTCACTTTTCAGATATCTACAGAACTTAAACCATTCACACGGTGGGGCATACTTTCAACAGTTAACAGTCTCTACGATCCTTTGGGACTTGTTGCCCCTGTTACCATGCAGGGTAAGGCCTTAGTAAGAGAGCTGTCATCAGAGCAGTTTGACTGGGACATGCCACTCCCAGCTAATAAAGAGGCCCAGTGGAAAGCATGGGCAGATTCACAGACCCTATGTACCAGTCTCTATGTCCTACACTTCCAAGAAAGAGGTAATCATTTTTGCTGATGCATCCACATTAGCCATAGCAGCGGTTGCCTACCTCAGGGTTGTAACTACAGATGGCCAGTGTCACACTGGGTTTGTTATGGCCAAATCAAAGTTGGCGCCATACCCTGCTCACACAGTGCCACGTCTAGAGTTGTGTGCGGCAGTTCTTGCTGTTGAGCTGGCAGGACTGATTAAAGAAGAGCTGGATGTGGATCTAACTGCAGTAAAATTCTACACTGACAGTAGAATCATTTTAGGATACATCTACAACACATCCCGACGATTCGATGTGTATGTTGCTAATCGAGTGGCACAAATCAGATGTTCCACAAAGCCAGAACAGTGGCATCACGTTAATTCAGACCTGAATCCGGCAGACCTCGGTACCAGATTTATTCCAGCAGCTGTCCTACCTCACACTAATTGGTTCTCTGGTCCAGATTTCCTCCATCAGCCTATTCTCAGGGACACTCCTGAAAATGAATTGTTTGAGCTTGTAGAGCCAGAGAAGGATCAGGACATTCGCCCTCAGGTGGTCTCTAGGATCACACAGTTTTGAGTGGAGATCCCTTGTAAGAAGTATAGCCATGCTTGTCCATGTTGCAAAATCATTTTCTCGAGAGAGTAATACAGGGGATTGTAAAGGCTGGCATTGGTGCAAAATAAAGTCTCCAGTCTGAGCGCACACAAGCAAAAACTTTCATTATTAAATGTGTGCAACAAGAGCACTATAAAGATCAACTTAAAAGTTTGGAGAAAGGTGAGGAAATCTCACAATGAAGTGCTCTGAAGAAACTATCTCCCTTTGTAGACAGCAAAGGACTGATTCAAATGGGAGGTTGCTTACAATCAGCAGAACTGTCTGAACAGGAAAAACACCCACTAATAATTCCAGCAAGTCAACATGTAGCCACCTTGTTGGTCAGATACTACCATGATCGAGGGGCACATCAAGGACGACATCTAACTGCCGGTGCACTACGTTCAGCAGGTCTCTGGATTGTAAAAGGAACTGAACTAATCAACTGTGTGATTCATCAGTGCGTTATCTGTAGGAAGTTAAGAGGAAGACTCGAAGAACAGAGAATGTCAGATTTACCTATGGACAGAGTGAAAGTGGATCCTCCTTTCACTCATGTGGGCCTGGATGTTTTTAGGCCATGGAACATAATATCACGCCACACTAGAGGGTTCAGTGCTGAAAGTAAAAGATGGGTTGTCATTTTCTCTTGCTCAAGTACAAGGGCTGTCCATCTGGAAGTCATTGAGTCCATGTCAACCTCAGCTTTTATTAATGCTCTCAGATGGTTCTTGGTGACAGTTCGTGGATCAGTCAAACACTTCAGATCCAACAGAGGAACTAATTTCATCGGAGCCTGTCGAGAACTGAACATCAATGCAGATGATCCAGAACTAAAAGGTGACTTGCAGGAGCAAGGTTGCTTTTGGACATTTAATGCTCCCCACTCTTCCCACATGGGAGGAGCTTGGGAAAGAATGATCCACATAGCAAGGCACATTGTGGATGCATTGCTGCAAAAAAACAACCTTTCCCGTCTTACCCATGAGGTTTTGACTACTCTCATGTCAGAGGTCATGGCAATAATGAATGCTAGACCTTTACTTCCAATTTCTTCTGATCCTGACACATTGGAAGTTATATCCCCTGCAATGCTTCTCAACCAGAAGGCTAGTACTGTACTAACACCTCTTGGGGACTTTGACATGAAGGACCTCTACAAGAAAGAATGGAGACAGGTTCAGTGTCTGGCTGATGCTTTCTGGAAATCTTGGAGGAGAGACTATCTTGCAACATTGCCAGTACGGAGGAAATGGACTGGGAAAAGACGAAACCTTGAGGAAGGTGATGTTGTCTTGCTTAAGGACTTTAATGTGAAATGTAACGAGTGGTTGATTGGACTCATCGTGAAAACCATACCCAGCAGTGATGATAAAGTGAGGAAGGTGGAGGTAAAGATAATTATAGAAGGATCTGCAAAAGTATACGTATGGCCTGTCTCAGAGGTAATACTACTCCTGCCTGGGAAGTCACAGACGGATCAATAGTGGTATAATAATATATTATACCAGGCGTGGAGTGTGCTGTTGCTTATCTCTAGCTGTGTTTCTTTTCCGCCTCCTACTGGGCATTTAAGGTACTACACTGTATTTTGCCATTTACTTCCTGTTTCTTTCAGTGAACGCAGTCAAGAAGAAAGTGCATTCAGTTCCTATCTGCTATTGATTCCATCCTTAAAACCTTGGAAATATTTGTCTGTAAGTGCTAAATTTTATACTAAATAGTGCTTAAAGTGTTGTGTAGATTAAAGTAAAGTGCAGATCGAGATTATTGCTATATTTTTGTTATAAACAGACATGATTTGTGTTATTGGTAACGTGCCTTGTTTTGGCGTACTAGTATGCTAATTTCTCTTCTGTTTGTATATAATCTCATTTGAATATAAATTCTTGACATTTACATTACTTTAAATAATGTTAAAAAGGAACTATGTACAAAATCAAACTGTAATGTTAAGCTGGATGTGTATGTAAATGTGTACATAATGTTCATACATATTTTTTCTTCTTGTTTGCAGTTTTACATAAAAGAATTAAGAAGAACGATCACCAGTAAAGTCACTAAAGTCACGAAGACTGCTTTCTGTAGTTTTTTTCTGAAGATGTACGCTATCTGTTAAGCCTTTGCTCAAGCTACGCAATTGGTCAGAACAGAATACGTCTTCTGAGTCATACTGAAGATATTACTATAAATTACAGCAACACCTCCCCCTTTGCTTTTCAGATGAGGCTTGTGTTTATAACAGTAATCTTGAGGCGTGGACTCATTTAAAGTAATGTAATAATCTGGTTTTAGCCAAGTTTCTGTCAAACACAGCACATCTAGTTTATAATATGTAATCATATCATTTACAATAAGTGCTTATGAAGAAAGGGATCTAATATTCAGCAACCCAAGCTTTATCATTTGTTCATCTGTGTTATATCTATTTTTTATTTGTTGAACATCAATTAAATTTTTACCCTTAAATGGGTTTGGGAGTTTTTTGTATTTACTAAATCTGGGAACAGTCTCTGAGTCTCTATGTGTTGCCATTTATCTGACTTCTGTGACATGAGACAGTTAGCAGAGGTTCGGTTTAGCCAGTCTGTCTGCTTCCTGACATGGTCCCAGTTTGCTCCTCGACCTCGAGGAAGACCCCAGTTACATGGGGGCTCTGTTACAAGTGTCACCCATGAAGATCCTTACATCAGCCGCTAGAAGTCACCCTCCCCTGAGTTTTGAATCATGAACTCCATTTCCCAGAATCCTCATACCTGGCCTGATTGCACAACACCTGGTAGTAATTTTATAGACTATTTATAGTTTAGCAAGTGTTTGGCTCAGTGTGAAGTATTTTATTGCCACAGCCTACAATTTTGAGCATTTATTCCTTGATCTGTCTAGCCTGTTGCCGACCTTGTTTGGATTATTGTTCCCTTGCCTTTGACCCTTTGCTTTGTTTGTTTGGATTACTGTTTCTGTCTGCTGCCTGTCTCGACTCCTGCCTGTTATGACCACGCTTGCTTCTCTGCCTACGTTGTTGTTGTTAACCTGGATTTTCCACCCCGAAACCACACATGGATCTTAATCCGGGTGCTTCTGAGTCTTCGTCACAGCAACACACTCAAATGTATTTAGTATGATTGGTTTAACCATGAAAAACAGCGCTGCTTTACCCCACATACACAACAAAAAGAGTGAAAGTGGCCAACTGCAGCATAAGCATAAATAAAACTCCGCTGGACTCGAGACGTACAGGTATCTCTCATTAGCATTTGCTCCAACGACCTTGTTCCGCTCCCACGGCTCTCCGCTCACAGTGCTTCATACCACAGTAACGTTAATAAAACTTTAATACAAAGTCTTTCAGTCTTTATTTAAAAACCATTTTCCCTGAATGTTTGAGTTATAAAGTTTGCAAGAGCATTTTAATAAACACAACAAGGCTGTAAAAGTGGACTAGTGTTTTCCTATTCAATGTGATGGCGTTTAATGTTCCCGACATCCTCTGTAGACCCATTTAGCCACTTGTTAGCAACTGCTATTTTCAAGACAAAACATCACAAGAAGGTATTACTGATGTATTTTGTCAAAAAATAAAATGTGAAAATATATTGAGCTTGCTTTAACCACAGACATCATTTATGGCATCTAACCGAAAACAGACTCAGAAAACGTTTATGGTTACTCATGTAACCCTGGTTCCCTGAGATAACGGGAATGAGCATTGCTTCAGTTCGCTGACGCTTATGGGGAAACTCAGTTTTCTTCAAATCCGGAAGCCTGATTGGTTCATGTCTGTGTCACGGTTCATGGATTCACTTACTCACCCTCGTGTGTTGTTGTGTATGTGTGTGTGTTGGGTGTGAGTGAATGATTGTGTGGGCGTCACCCATTATGGTCTGATTGCGATCTGTTGCCAGCCGTGTCTTGTTAGTGGTTGTTATATATTGTGCATGTCTTTATGTGGTCTTTGTCAGTTCGTTGCAGGCTGTTCCCGGTGTCGTGTTCTCTGTGTGTTTCTTCCTGGTTTTTGGTTTCTGGACTTTCGTCGTGTGCCCTGTTTTCTGGGTTGGATTATCCTTGTTCTCTGATACCCGCTGTAGCCCGGCGCCACCCAGTGCCTCGCCACTCTGCACGCCACAGCCTCTGCCTCGACTGACCCTTGGAGTGAAGTTATTGTACAGCATTTTCCTGTCAATAAATATTGTTATTCTTGCACTTGGATCCTCTGTCTGTGTTCATTCCCTGACAGAACGAACTGACCACTTATGGATCCAGCAAGGTCGTCGGATCTTCAGGAGTATTTGAGCAGGAGTGCTCAACGGATGGATCTTCAGGACGAGCAAGTGGTGGCCACAGCTCGTGCCGTTCAGGCGTTGGTGGCGCAGGTGGCTGAGTTATCTACCCAGGTTCAACATCTTTCATCTCTCACTGCGCCAGCTCCACCGTCTGTTCCCCACCCATCCGCCAACGTCAGCAGTCAACAAGAGCCGCGTATTCCTGCACCAGAGAGGTATGCTGGAGAACCAGATGTTTGTAGAGCCTTTCTAACGAAGTGCTCTATTTATTTCTCTTTGCAACCTAACACGTTTTCTTCTGAGGAATCTAAAGTCGCATTGGTCATGACGCTTCTGACGGGACGCGCAGCGTTGTGGGGAACAGCGGTGTGGGAGAACAAACATCAGTGCTGCTCCTCGTTCCACACCCTGTCGCAGGAGATGAGACGGGTCTTCGACCGTTCGGTGGCGGGACGGGAGGCCGCGCGCAAACTCGCGGATCTGCGGCAGGGAATCCAACCAGTGTCTGATTACGCCATCAAATTCCGCACCCTGGCAGCGGAATGCAAGTGGAACGAGGAGGCGCAGTGGGATATGTTCCTGCATGGGTTGGCCGACCGTGTTCAGCAGGAGATTTACCAGCTGGATCTACCCACCAGTCTCGACGGTCTCATTGAGCTTGCGCTGCGGGTGGACGCTCGCTTGCAAGAACGCGCGGCGCGTAAGAGGCCCGTAGCGCGCTTCGAGGAAATGGAGGAGAGCGGTGCCAGCGGAGTTAACACGGTCGGTCCCCCGTTCGATCCTGAACCCATGCAGGTGGGTAGAGCTCGGCTCTCCCGGGAGGAGAGATTACACCGGAGAGAGATGGGACTGTGTTTGTACTGTGGAGGGGCGGGGCATTTTCTTAGGGAGTGTCCCGTAAAAGGCAGAGCCCGACAGTAGTACCGAGGTTATTGTCGGGTGGTCTTTCCTTGGATAAATCCTCATCTGCGACACTCCTCCCGGTGAGACTACAGTGGGTATCGGGGCATCACACCTGCCAGGCTCTGGTCGACTCGGGGGCGGAGGGCAGCATCATGGACTATGATCTGGTCACGCGTTTGCACATACCCATTCACCCTTTGGAACATGCCATAACTGTCATCGCCCTTAACGGACAGAAGCTACCCACCATCACACACGCCACGGAGCCCTTAACCGTCATCACTTCCGGTAATCACACTGAACAGTTGCCATTTTTTATTTCTAGATCTACTACTCATCCGGTCGTCTTGGGTCATCCGTGGTTGCTCAAACACACGCCCAGGATCGAGTGGGGTCAGGGGTCCGTGGCAGAATGGAGCAACCAGTGTCATGCGTCTTGTTTGTTGTCTGCCTGTTCTTCTGTGTCTCGTTCTGTGTTACAGGAGTCGTCGGTGAATCTGTCAAACATGCCAGAGGAGTACCTTGACCTGAAGGAAGTGTTCAGTAAGTCCCGGGCTGCTTCTCTTCCTCCGCATCGTCCCTACGACTGTGCCATAGACTTAGTACCAGGGTTTTCTCCGCCTAAAGGCAAGTTATATTCACTTTCTAATCCTGAAAGGGAGGTCATGGAGAAATACATTTCTGATTCTCTGGCAGCTGGGATCATCCGCCCTTCCTCGTCTCCCGCGGGGGCAGGTTTTTTTTTCGTGGGTAAGAAGGACGGGTCGCTGCGGCCGTGCATTGATTACAGAGGACTGAACAACATCACGGTAAAGAATACTTATCCTTTGCCGTTGATGTCTTCTGCCTTTGAACGGCTGCAGGGCGCGTCTCTTTTCACGAAATTGGACCTGCGCAACGCTTATCATTTGGTTCGCATTAGGGAGGGGGATGAGTGGAAGACGGCATTTAACACCCCTAGAGGGCACTTTGAATACTTGGTTATGCCTTTCGGCCTTTCCAACTCGCCCGCCGTGTTTCAAGCACTCGTTAATGACGTGTTGAGAGACATGATCGATCAGTTCATTTATGTCTACCTGGACGACATATTGATATTTTCTTCTTCTCTCCAGGAACATGTGCAACACGTCAGACGAGTGCTCCAGAGGCTGCTAGAGAATGGGCTTTTTGTCAAGGCGGAGAAGTGTGTTTTTCATGCACAGTCAGTTCCATTTTTAGGGTATATCGTGTCGTCTGAGGGGGTGCGCATGGATCCTGACAAGGTTAAGGCTGTGGTGGATTGGCCAATCCCAGATTCCCGTAAGGCCCTGCAGAGGTTTTTGGGATTCGCCAATTTTTACCGGCGTTTTATTCGCAACTTCAGCCAACTAGCCGCTCCTCTGACCGCCTTAACATCCACCGCAACGGCGTTCAGGTGTTCTAATGCAGCTGAGGCTGCATTTTCCAATCTGAAGAGCCCCTTTGTTTCGGCTCCCATTCTTGTCGCCCCTGATCCTTCACGTCAGTTTGTGGTGGAGGTTGATGCTTCAGAGGTGGGGGTAGGGGCAGTTCTATCCCAGCGCGCCGCCACGGACGATAAGATGCATCCTTGCGCGTTTTTTTCTCATCGCTTATCCGCCGCCGAACGGAATTACGACATTGGTAACAGGGAGCTGCTGGCGGTCAAATTAGCTTTGGAAGAATGGCGTCACTGGTTGGAGGGGTCGGGGGTACCTTTCATCGTCTGGACCGATCATAAGAATTTAGAATACATCAGATCCGCTAAAAGACTAAACTCTAGGCAGGCTCGGTGGGCTCTGTTTTTCGGTCGTTTCGATTTTTCTCTATCATATCGTCCCGGGTCTAAGAACATCAAGCCCGATGCTTTATCTCGTATTTTTGATCGTTCCGAGCGCCCGTCCACTCCCGAGTGTATTTTACCTGAGAGACTCATTGTCTCTTCACTCACATGGGAGGTCGAGTCGAAGGTCCACACGGCCTTAGAAGGGGTAACGCCTCCGCCCGGGTGCCCACCGAGTCGATTATTTGTACCAGAGAGGTTACGTTCAGACGTTATCCGATGGGGCCATGATTCCAATCTGGCTTGTCATCCAGGGGTTAGTCGTACCATGTTTTTGGTTAAGCAACGATTCTGGTGGCCCTGCATGGCTCGCGATGTTCGCAATTTTGTTTTGGCTTGCTCTGTCTGCGCTCGTGGTAAGATTTCCAATCGTTCCCCAGATGGGCTTCTTCAACCGCTGTCTGTCCCTTCAAGACCCTGGTCCCACATAGCGCTAGATTTCGTAACAGGCCTCCCTCCTTCACAGGGCAATACGGTGATTTTGACCGTAGTGGACCGGTTCTCGAAGGCGGCACATTTCATCCCCTTGCGCAAATTACCCTCTGCCAAGGAGACAGCGGTTACTGTCATTAATCACGTCTTTCGTATTCATGGCCTCCCGGTAGACGTGGTTTCTGACAGGGGATCCCAGTTTACCTCCAGATTCTGGAAGGAGTTTTGCAGATTACTGGGAGCGACTGTTAGTTTGTCATCTGGGTTCCATCCCCAGAGTAACGGGCAAGCTGAGAGAGCCAACCAGGATTTGGGGAGAACGTTGCGATGTCGGGTAGCTCAGAATCCTTCATCCTGGAGTCAGCAGCTTCCTTGGGTGGAGTACGCGCACAACTTGTTACCAGTGTCGGCTACGGGCCTGTCGCCTTTCCAGTGTAGTCTAGGTTACCAGCCACCTATCTTTCCTAGTCTGGAATCCGAAGTCGCGGTCCCCTCCGCTCACGCCTTCGTCCAGAGGTGTCGTCACACGTGGAGAAGAGCCCGAGAGACTCTTATTCAGGTGGGAGCGCGCACCAAGGCCCAGGCCGATCGCCACCGGCTGAAGCCTCCCGTATACGTCGTCGGACAAAAAGTGTGGCTTTCTTCCAGGAACATTCCGCTCCGCTCCGTATGTAATAAGTTGGCACCTAAATTCATTGGCCCGTTTACTGTCACCAAGATTCTTAGTCCGGTGACAGTCCGCCTCAAATTCCCCCCAGCGTACCGTAGAATTCACCCCGTATTCCACGTATCTAAAATCAAACCTGTTTTTCATGCTAACATTAATCCGCCGGTTCCGGTTCCCCCCCCGCCGCGTCTCGTAGATGGGGAACCCGTTTATTCGGTTCGTCGTATTTTGGACGCTAGGCGAAGGGGACGCGGATTCCAGTACTTGGTGGACTGGGAGGGTTACGGTCCGGAGGAGAGGAGTTGGGTTCCTGCCAGGGACATCCTGGATCACTCTCTTATTGATGATTACTATCAACAGGTAGGCTCTCCTGGGAGCGCCAGGAGGCGCTCATAGGAGAGGGGGTACTGTCACGGTTCATGGATTCACTTACTCACCCTCGTGTGTTGTTGTGTATGTGTGTGTGTTGGGTGTGAGTGAATGATTGTGTGGGCGTCACCCATTATGGTCTGATTGCGATCTGTTGCCAGCCGTGTCTTGTTAGTGGTTGTTATATATTGTGCATGTCTTTATGTGGTCTTTGTCAGGTCGTTGCAGGCTGTTCCCGGTGTCGTGTTCTCTGTGTGTTTCTTCCTGGTTTTTGGTTTCTGGACTTTCGTCGTGTGCCCTGTTTTCTGGGTTGGATTATCCTTGTTCTCTGATACCCGCTGTAGCCCGGCGCCACCCAGTGCCTCGCCACTCTGCACGCCACAGCCTCTGCCTCGACTGACCCTTGGAGTGAAGTTATTGTACAGCATTTTCCTGTCAATAAATATTGTTATTCTTGCACTTGGATCCTCTGTCTGTGTTCATTCCCTGACAGTCTGTGCACTTGCACAGACAAATGGCATTTAAGCCCGCCAGAAAGGGCAGGGTTCCCAGATAAGTAAGATAATCCCATAAGTACTTAAAGTGCTCTATTTTTGCACACTAATTTTGTACTTAATATACTAAAAATTCTTCTTCAGTACTTCTTAAGATAATTATAAAATATAATTATAAGGAAAATAAAAGATTATCTTAAGAAGAATTTTTAGTATATTAAGTACAAAATTAGTGTGCAAAAATAGAGCATTTTAAGTACATTATGGAAGTGTACTTTTTTTCACCTGGGTTGACTGCCTATATAAGTCATGCAGAATATTACTGCCTATATAAGCCATATCCTCAGAATCTTTCAACTGAGGAGCAGCAAGCATGACTCACTGTGCAGCGTAGTAGCACAACAAGCTACGAAGTGCTTGTTCTCATTATCTCAGGGAACCAGGGTTACGTGAGTAACCACAAATATTCCCTTTTGTTACGGTTCACTCGCATTGTATCAGTTCACTGACATTTATGGGGAACTTAATCCAACAGTGCCGTGCTACAAGCGCAGAACAGAAACCGCTCTGTGAGCCGACATCTTAGGGGCGCTCTATTGAGGGCCCATCAATCAGCTGCATATGGAGAGGCTTAGACTGCAGTCGGAGCCTGACTACCCAGTACACAAGCATTTCAGACCGACAACACCCATGCGTGTAGATCAGGGATGTCCAGGTTGTAAAATCTGATGAAAGTGGACGGTGAGGACCAGCCAGGCCAATGCACAGATATCTGTGATAGAGACTCTGCTGGACCATGCCCAAGAGGAGTCCATGCCTCTAATGGAGTTTCGAGCAGCTCAAAGGGAGGGCCCTAAAAACTGCTGAGAGGTCCCACGATGGGACCGAGCAAGGGTGGGGAGGATACATTCTCCTAGCCCCTCTAAAAACTTTTAAAGACCAGGTTGTGTTTCCCAATCAATTGGCCGGACATCTAGGCATGATTTGCCGCAATGACTGCCACATACACCTTGAGCGCGGAGGTGGCGTGCCCACCGTCCTGCATCTCTTGCAGAAACATGAGAACTGACACAATCTCACATTTAGTAGGGTCTAGTTTCCAAGCTAAGCACCAGCTTGAGAAAATAGACCATTTCTGAGCTTCTTGTGGAAGGGGCCCTTGCCTCTGAGATCATTCTTATTGACCCCCTTGGGAAGGCCTGGTGGCTCCTGTCGAGGAGCCAAACATGCAAGTTCCACAACTCTGGTTGGGGGTGACAAATTGTCCCCCTCGCCTGGGAGAGAAGGTCTCTCCTCAGTCCACATTTGAGCTTAGTCGTAAACAGAGGTGAGTAGTAACAAAGTACATTTACTTCGTTACTTGAGTATTTTTTTTGGAAAATTTGTACTTTTTAAAGTAGATTTAAATGTGGGTACTTATACTTTAACTTGAGTACATTTCTAATGAAAATTCTGTACTTTTACTTCGCTACGCTGGGCGACGTTTCTCTCGTTACTTTATTTTAATGCAAAACTGTACATGTTAAGAAATGCGTAGTTTATTCCAAGCGCGCTGTCTCTTTTTTTCATGAACGATGCTCCATTCACAAATGAATCACTCTTTTGAGTCGATTCTGTTCAAGACTTGATCAAACAAGTTGGCAAAACTGTCTAAATTGGTTCGCAAATCAGTTTGAATGATTTGTTCAGTTCCCTGCACACACTGAATCGTCTGAAACGGTTTGTCACTCGGAGCATTGGATGAAGTGGCAGTGGATCTACAGTCAATTAAAAGCAAATCTGCAAATGCATCCTGTAACGAACGGGAATGTGACAACATAGGTGTGGATCCACGTGCAGGCTATTCATATGAAGAGCGTAGTTGAACAGGCAGTAGGTCAATCACCAGCAAACAGTAACAGGAAGGCAAGGCAAAAGAGTAATCCAAAAACACAGGCAATGGTCAAGGCAGGCAGCGAATGATCATCAAACAAGGAATCAGTCCAGGGTCAAAAACACAGGCTAGGCAAGGCAGAACAAGGAAAAAACAGAATGCAAACAAAAATCTAAACAATACTCGGCAATAGAGGAACCGCGGGACCCCATAAGATTTCTTGATGCGCGGGATTACATTTTGAATGAAAGGCGGATTGCGGTCGGTAACTATAGTGTACTTTAGGCGGGAACGTGTGGTCTAACAATAACCCGGTCGCTCCCAAGATGCTTTGGCATCAGCGCATCTGTGCTTGAACTTGAAATGAACAAAACTTTCTGCAGTGGTGGCGTTCACACAGTCCTTAGTTCCCTGTCCTGAGAAACCTGGCAAGATATGTTCTTTGCATTAGGTGCGCGAGTGCACCTTCAGAGATCATTCAACCTTTGTGATCGGATTTTGGAAGAGAGACTGAAACGGTCGTCAGTCAGCGTCATTCTGTTCTTGCATGGATGTTAAAAAAGATTTCATTTTGAAGTATAGCTAGTAAGCCAACAGTTTTCGTTTATATGTATTTTTGGCTTAGCCTATAGTTTTGAAGGACATGTTGTAGGCTATTTAATTTAGCCTATTTTTTCTCTGTGATATTTAACCTATTATTCTTTGTGACATTTTTTTTCTCTGACATTTTTTAGGGTGTTGACAGCATCGTAAGACAAATAACAAATATAAATCTTGTATATGCTATGCAACATTTTATATTTGTTATCCCCAATCCCTCTCTTTCTTTAGGGGAAGTTTAAATGCGAGATTCTGGAAACGATCTAAATTTAGCGGGACCCGTCGAGTCGGGAAGAAAATCACTATATGTGGATAGCGGGTGAACACAGAGTGAATTTTAGGCGAAAGCGGGTGCGTGCGGAATAGAACCTTGCGGGAGCGGGCGGGAGCGGGACGAAAAAAACAGTCCCGCGCAGACTTCTACTCAGCAATGTGTGTGTGGTTGAGTGCAGCTTATAAAGTGTCACGGATGGGAAACTGGTGTGAGTGTGTGATTAGTTCCTAGATGAGGAATTGTGGGAAATGGAGTCAATATAATAATGTTGATGAACACAGACCCAGGGCACATTACACATCCTATTGTTCGCCAGCGATGAAGATCTTTATTAGTTAAACTGCGTATGCTGTCTGTGAACAATTCCACAGGTATCGATTTCATTTGATTTCAATTCATACAGCCAATTGCCTACATTTTACAACCAAACAGATTATTACGCCACGATAACAAAGTTTGTAGCAGAACTTGTGGGTAGCCTACCTATTGCGCAGTGGTGGCGCCGGTGACCTGTTCATCTTGAAAATTAAGGCCTTTGCGTTGACACAGTTAACCAGTTTACACACGCCTGCAGAAATATACATTTGATTACATTTTGGAGAACAGACGGAAGAAGATCCGTCAATGTGCATTTGATCATTGTTTGTGTTCAGATGTTCAGCGTTTATGAGCGCGAGCACATGTAAAGAGTTTTCTCTCTTTCTTCTTTCAAATGTAGCTGTATACGTTGTATTATTATACAAAGCAAAGGACATGCAATGATATTTGGGCTACAGATGCCAGAAATAATATATGCAAGTTACATATCAGTAAGATTTCAGTACAATAATCATTCAGATTTTACTTTTTCAAAGAAAGTGTTTGTTTGTTTTATTTTCCAAATCTTTTTAGATAACTGGTATCAATCTCAGACAGGTTTGTTGAGTAGTTTGCCAGGTACTTAAAGAGGTTGTTCCACATTATTAAGCAAGTCACAGTTCTCATGCAATATGGGGAGGAAGAAAGATCTTACTGAAGATGATGAAGATGAAAAGCATGAAATGGTGCAATGTTATGCAAAAGGCATGAAAACAGCTAATATTGTGTGAAAACTGAATGAAGATTATCGAACTATCGTAAGATTTGTGAGTAATTTACAGCACAAGAGAACTCGGTCAGATAAAGGATTATTAATAAAAGTTTCTTTCAAAAAAAATTAATTGTATTAAAAGGACAGCTATAAAAAAAGCCACTGTTGAGCAGCAAACAGGTATTTAAAGCTGCTGGTGTCTCTGGAGTCTCAAGAAGCTCTCCATGCAGGCTGGCAGTTGTGCATAAAGTTGCATTTCAGCCACTCCTAACCAAAAGCTCACAAAAGAAACATTTACAGTGGGTTTAGAAATACATAAAGACTCATTTTTAAATAGATTTATTCACTGACTAATGCCAAACTACAATGGATGGTCTAGATGGATGGATTTCTGGATGGTTGGTGCCACATTCCAACAAGACTGCAACGTAAGCAAGGAGCTAGCGGGTGATGATTTGGGCTGGAATATTGGGAAGTGAGATGGAAGGTCCCTTTAGGGTCTCTGATGGTGTCAAACTGACTTCTGCAAGATATGTGGAGTTTATAACTGACCATTTTCTGCTCTGGCATAAAAAGAAGGATTTCTTGTGAAATAAAAAGATTTTCATTAAGGACAACGCACTATCCCATGCTGCAAAAAAACAGCACAGCAATAAAACTGCTTGAAAATGTGTTTCTACACCCACTGTAAATGTTTATCTTTGTGAGCTTTGGTTAGGAGTGGCTGAAATGCAACTTCATGCACAACTGCCAGCCTGCATGGAGAGCTTCTTGATACTCCAGAGACACCAGCAGCTTTAACCCTCTGGAGTCTGAGGCTGATTTGGGGCCCTGGAGAAGTTTTGACATGCCCTGACATTTGTGCTTTTTCAGTTGTTCATAAACATATTAATGGAAAAGGTGTCATTACACTGTATTCAGCACAAACTAGGCTACCATAATATGTGAGCAACATGTATGTACATGTTTGTATTTTTGAAAGAATAATTTTTGGAATATTTTTGAAAGTCACTGAAATAAGGCCAAAAAACAAATATTAAATATGTGTTCACAAGACTTCTGGGTATTGGAGGTTGTAGACTAGAATTTTTGCTTCAAAATGATGTAAAAAATTATCCTGCCCATCTAAAACAATATATTGATTTAAATTTTGTAAGACACTTTTTGTCAAGATACACAGTATGCATGGAGGTGTGAATCTTCATGAATAATGCTGTGATTCACACCTGAAAAGACAAAGACCCGCATAATGAGCCCTTTCAGTCAGGTAGGCTATGTGAAAAAACCCTGTGATAACAGGGGGTTAATACATATATCATATCAGCTGTATTAACGTTAATATAATGTCTACTCTTGACAGAAAACATGATTTTAATGGTTAAATACCTGTTTGCTGCTCAACAGTGGCTTTTTTATAGTTGTCCTTTTAATACAATACAATTTACTTTTTGACAGAAACTTTCATTAATAAGCCTGTAAATTACTCACAAATCGTATGATAGTTCAATAATCTCCATTCAGTTTTCACACAATATTAGTTGTTTTCATTCCTTTTGCATAACATTGCACTATTTCATGCTTTTCATCTTCAGTAAGATCTTTCTTCCTCCCCATATTGCATGAGAACTGTAACTTGCTTAATAATGTGGAACAATTAGGGTTTCCAAGTAGGGTTTCCATAGACCTGGCAAACTACTCAACAAACCTGTCTGAGATTGATACCAGCTATCTAAAAAGATATGGAAAATAAGACAAACAAAGACTTTCTTTGAAAAAGTAAAATCTGAATGTTTATTGTACTGAAAACTTATGTACTGAAAACTTATGTACTTATGTAACTTGCATAATAATTTGGAACACAGTGTAGTAACTAGCTACTTGAGTAGTTTTTTCATTGGATACTTTTTTACTCTTACTCAAGTAACTATTAAGATTATTACTTTTACTTTTACTTTGAGTAAATATTTCTATAAGTACTTGTACTTTTACTTGAGTACAGTTTTTGGATACTCTACCCACCTCTGGTCGTAAACCACCCCCAGGAATGAAATTTGTTGGCTGGGGAGCAGTGACCTCTTGCCAAAATTGACTCTGAATCCCAGGTTCTCTAGATGGCTGAGGAGCAGGAATCTGTGGGCGCATAGCTCCTGTTCCGATTGGGATATAAGCAGCCAATCATCAAGGTAGTTGAGTATGCGGATTCCCATCTGTCTCAGAGGGGAGAGAGACGCATCTACACACTTCATAAAAGCATGCGGTGCTAGAGAGAGTCCAAACTGAAGGACTGTATATAGGTATGCCACCCCCTCGAACGTGGATCTCAAGAACGGTCTGTGATAGGGGCTATCTGGATATGAAAGTAAGCATCTTTCAGATCCACTGATATAAACCAATCGCCAGTGGGGAATTTGCGCAAGGATTTGTTTTATAGTTAACATTTTGAAAGGCCCTCTCATGATTCAGACATCTCAGATCGAGGATGGGCCTGAGGCTGCCATCCTTCTTGGGGACAAGAAAGTAGTGCCTGTAAAAGCATGACTCTCTCCACGGTGCATTTTTCCAGCAGAGACTGAACTTCGGCTCTAAGGGCATGAGAACTGTCGTCTGAGATCGAAGTGTGAATCACGCCCATGAAGCGGGGTGGTCTGCAAGCGAAATGGAGTGAGTAGCCTCATTCCTCAGGACTGATTCGGCTGCACAATGTCCAGCTCTAGCTTGGGGCTGAATCTCTGGCGTCTAGGGAATGGGTAGCGCTTTGCTGGGCGGAGGCGCTGCTTCACCTCAGGTTCCGTCTTTTGCTGGGGCTAAGTGGGCGCAAGAGCCGGCTTGGTGCGCTGCTGAGTCAATGCTGTCTTAGGGCAACTTTAAGCAGCAGGGGCGCTTGGACGTGTCGGCAGAAAGTGGCGCATCGCCTGGGATGTTTTCTGCACCATTGTGAAACGCTCAGCAAAGCCATCCACCGCGGAACCAAAAAAGACAGGAGAATCGAGGAGGGCTGTCTTGTCAGCATTCCTGATCTCAGTCAAGTTGAGCCAAAGGTGGCGCTCGAGGACTACCAAATTGGCCATGGCCCGTCTGATCACCTGGGCCGTAGATTTAGTGGCACGCAGGGCCAGGTCAGTCGCGCTGCGCAGCTCTTTGAAGGCCGCTGGGTCAGGGCCGCTCGCACCCATGTCATGGAGGAACTTTGCTTGATACACTTGGAGCCTGGAAGAGAAAGAGAAATAGTGGACGTGCGCTGAATAGGGGGCGCGCCACAACTTTGTTAGTTCTTCACAAACTTTCAGGAAGAACGAGGCTGGTCACTGGCAGGGGGTCTGGCAGCATCCCGGCTGCAGGAACCATTCATCGAGATGGCTGCAGGCAGGCTCTTCAGGAGCCGACCAGTCTAAGCCTAGCTCACTTACTGCTTTTGAAAGGACTTGGATGAGCTCTGAATCCTGCCGTGGTCTGGCTGATTCACTCTCTTTAGGCGGCAGGGCGCACAGTCATTGCCAGAGTCCGCCCTCCTCCGTATCAGATGCCGCGAGAGACATGTAGTCACCATAATCCTGCTCAGAGCCCCCGAATAAAACCATGCTGCTTTCACCAGAGGAGAGGCGCTGGTTATCGCAGGTGAAGAGCACATGCGATTCAGCACGTTGATTGGGGAAGAGAATAGGAGAATATGCGAGAGTTATCGCTCTCTCTGTGTGGGAGCGTCCCAGACGGCCGACACACTCAGACTGTTCATCTGAGGGGAGCAAGGGAGCCCTGCAAGTACCACACTTGTGGCACGATATTTTGAAGCAAATGTCGCTCACTTTGCTCTTTTAAATAGAAATTTGCTTTTTCTCGGCTTACGCCGTGAAATTGCTCTTTGCTTTTTCGCCGGAAATCCACAGGGGAGAAGCGCAAAATCAGCTGCGAACTGCGAGGCGCCGTTGGTCCACTCCAGGGGCTTGCTTCAACGGTGAGTAGAGAGGAGTGAGGAGATGATCTTTGTGCTGAAGGAGAAAGATTCTGATGATATGGCATTTTTGCATGACTTATATAGGCAGTCATCCCCACCCTTTCTGGTGGGCTGAAATGCTATTTGTCCATGAACCAACTGTGAACCGTGAACAAATCAGGCTTCAGGATTCTGAGAAAATGAAGTTTCACCCATAAGCATAAACTGAAAAAAAAAACTGAAATCACTCACAGATGTAATGCATAAGCAATGGCTTTACCATAACAAGAAGCAATGTACAGTGAGCCTTTTTAGATTATTTACATGTCATTACTTTTACAAATAACAAATATTTTGATACAAAAATATTTTGACACAAAAAAAATTCTGTTAAACTATTAATCTGAATATACATTGCTTAATGCATATCTATTTTGTCATGCCACATTTTTGTCCCATGCTATGGTTTTTATGGTTCACTATGTGAAACATTGCAATTTTGAGAGTTAATCCCACATTCATATGTGGATGTCACTTCCGAAACTTTGCAGCATGTAATTGGCCGTCGGTCGTCTAAATAGCATGAAAAACAAAACTTTCATCCAATGGATTATTGTCACGGAACACAGACTCAGAGGAGATAGTGAGTTAACAAAGTGTTTATTTAAGCAGCAGTGAGCAAATCAGGCAGGTCAGTATTGAGAATAGCTATGCAATGGAGAACGGTGATCTTGAATAGATATAGCACAGTTCTTTGTCTTACAGGTCTAGCTAGAAGAAGCAAATGGCCCAGAATACCAGGAATTGGAGAACACAGGAGTTGGAGCACAGAGAATATCACACAAAGATACAGACGTGAACAAAATTGTTGGTATTGTTGATAAATATGTTCAAAGATAACTGTAAAAATAAATCTGCATAAATCTGCACTCTGATCTTTGATTCATAAAGTTAGCAAAGATCTAACCTTTCATTGAAGGAAAAGAATTGAAAGTGGGGGAAAATCACATTATGAAATAAATGTTTTTCTCCAAAACACGTTGGCCACAATTATTGGCACCCTTTTATTCAATACTTTTTGCAACCTACTTTTGCCACAATAACAGCTCTTCATCTATAATGAGTCTTCACCTATAATGCCTGATGAATTTGGAGAACACCTGATAAGAGATCAGAGACCATTCCTTCATGCAGAATCTCAACAGATCCTTTAGATTCCCAGCTCCATGTTGGTGCTTCTTCTCTTCAGTTCACTCCACTCATTTTCTTTAGGGTTCAGGTCAGGGGACTGGGATGGCCATGGCAGAAGCTCAGTGACACATTTTTGTGTTGGTTTTGATGTTTGTTTTGGATCATTGTCCTGATGGAAGATCCAACCATGGCCCATTATTGGATTTCTAGCAGAAGCGGTCAGGTTTTGATTTTTTATCTGTTGGTATTTGATAGAATCCATAATACCATGTATCTGAACAAGATGTCCAGGACCTCCAGCAGAAAAATAGGCCCACAACATTAAAGATCCAGCAGTATATTTAATCGTGGGCATGGGGTACTTTGTGTGCACAAAATGCTTTAGCTATTTTCTTACAACCACTATCTATTTTGTGAAGCTCAACAATCTTTTGCTGCACATCAGAACTATATTTTTTGGTTTTACTCATTGTGATGAATAATTAAGGGAATTTAGCCTTTGTGTTTCCTCATGTTTATACTCCTGTGGAACAGGAAGCCATGGCTGGACAATTTCATGTTCATGATCACCCTGGTGTGCTAAAAAAATGTAAATATGAATGGGAATATACTTCAGAGATATTTTACTCATAAAAAAATTCTAGGGGTGCCAATAATTGTGGCCAACATGTTTTGGAGAAAAACATTTATTTCATAATGTGATTTCCCCCCCACTTTTAATTTTTTTCCTTCAAGGTTAGATTTTTGCTAATTTTATTAATTAAACATAAAAAGGAACAAAATGTTCTAGACAAAATGTTGAACTGTGCTTAAAAAAAAGATGCTGCAAAGTGTTACAACCATTGCAGCGTCTGCAGAAACACACACCCAAAGTTGAGTATGACACAACTTAAAGGGTTAGTTCACCCAAAAATAAAAACTCTGTCATCATTTACTCACCCTTATGTCATTCCAAACCTGTAAGACTTTTGTTCATCTTAGAAACACAAATTAAGATATTCTCTCCCACCATTGAAGGTCCACGCAAATACCACTTTGACGTTTCATTAAGACATATTGAAACTAATCTATATGAATTGAGCAGTTTAGTACAACTTTTCTGAAGAGACACGATTACATGATAAACAGATTTAATTTAGCCTTATTCACATATAAACATTGTTCAGCAAACATAAACAGAAGCTCAAACGTGCTGCGTAACACACGAGAATGAACCTCATTGGTTCTTGCACACGTCAAGCAACACCCTCCGTAGTTGCATGGACTGTCAATGTAGGGACAGAAATCTGTCAGATTTCATTAAAATATCTTCATTTATGTTCCGAAGATGAACAAAAGTTTTAGGGGTTTGGAACGTCATCAGTGGAATAAATGATTCAATTACTCACTTATAAAAAATTATTGTTGCCACCTTCTGGCTTAACGATGTACTTCAGAAAGGGTCACTGATTGAATCTGAAAGAATCTTTTCAGTGATTCCAAAGATTTGTGTCCCTGAATCTAACACCCGTTTAACAATAGGCCTACTCCATGTACAAAATGTATAGTGCATGAACTGGACCCCTGCATGTGTATATTGTAACTTTACAAATTCCATTGCACGTTAATTGCTTGGATTTATTAAAAAAAACACCATCGTAATATTTCGTGATTTTTTTGACATTGTGCCATGTTAGATTGTTTTGATATTGTGCCATATTTTAGATTGCGGTGGTCTGTGAATATGGTAAGAATTGTGTAACAAATGGACTCCGTTGGTGCGAGTTACACATTAACAGAGCAGTGTTGTCCGATTCTAGTAAAATGCTACATGCAAGATCAGACGACAAATTAGCATATTGCAAGAACAGTCCCAAGTTTCACGTGAGTGACTGGCCAGTTGCCACAACTGCAGACAAATTTAATTTCAGACTTGCGCACTCTTCAACCAGTCCACTTCCGTGTTATACACCTGCGATAGGTAGGCAGGACTCTAAAACTGGATACACCTGCGCCACGGGTATTTTACAGTATACATCAGCGAAACCAGACGAACCCCTCATATTTTATTCTGCTAAGGAACTAAACATATTATCTCTTGGTGCCATGAGTATGGAATATAGACTTTGTGAACTGGCAACGGTGTCCTTGCACGTCAATGACCCGGAGACTGACCCTGGACTGGACGAACATCCAAAACATGAAGAACGAATAAATGTATGTGAAGGCGAAGAGCTGTTTTTACACACCAATGTCACAGCAAACGGAGAATCGTCGACAAAACCTGTGCGCAAATTTGCGGAGACCCCTGTAGGCAGCGGTGCAGACTCCTTATCGGCTTCAGAAGAAGCGAAACTGTGTCCAGAACATGAATGCGAACTACAGTTGTACTGTAATACAGAAAGAAGACTGAAATGCTCGCACTGTGTGTTGGAAGGAGCTTGCCGGGGTCATACAGTGACAGAGCTGGTTACCCGGGCAACTGTAGTAAGGGTGAGTCTCTATTAGTTAAATAACATAATTAGGTTTCAACGTATAAAACATTGACAAAATAATTCATAGCATAACACATTCGTTCTTCCCTTAAAATATATCTCTACTGTTAGAATAATCATGTAAGAGAGTTTTTTGTGTATATTCACATGGAGAGGTCGTGGTCAGTTTCATTATGTCAGTATTGAAGGCTCAATAAAATTGAGTAATATTGTAAAATTGTAATATAGTAAAATTGAATAATGAAATATATATTCCATTTGGGAGAACTGAATTTGTTATCTATACCCTTATGTAAAATTTGATTTAACATTTCCTTAAAAAAATATATATGTTTTTGCATTGCAAATTGTTTATTCACTTCTTTCTTGCTGAGGTTTCCCATACTGTAAAAAACTTTCATAAATAATAAGATTAATAACTAATTTCTTAAGAACTATGATGTTATATTTATTATTGATTAAATACTGAATATGTATTTCAACGCTGTGCTTTCTCTTTTTTGCTTTAATAAAAAACCAGAGGACTCACATCAACACTGGACTCACTTGTGTTATAGAGTGGCCAGAAAAAATAATAATGCACAAAAAGAAGCTGAAATAAAGTTCACACATTTGTAAGCTTTCAAATATTTTGAGGGCCAGTAGATTTGAAAATTCTTGCATGATCTTGGGATCATTTTTCTTCTTTGTATTAAACAGAATCAGTTGGTGGATGTCTGCGAAAAAATGCAGCTGCAAGCCCTGCGGATTGAACGATTCATTGACCGTACACTTACAGCAAGAGAGAAAGCTGTACAGGTACCTGAAGAATTCAGTAGTTCCACACATGCAGAGAGAGAACGAGAGAGAGCATTACATAAATTAAATCAGCAAAACTCACACAATGGCAACCATGTATCATGTTAATATTATGTTATCGAACATAATTGGACAATGTACTGTGATATTACTATATTTTTGGCCATGGCAACTTATACTGTGATTTCAAATAATTTTTAATGTCCCTGGTGTTCAGATGAACTGTAGGTATAACAGTGTAATATGTTATAGTAATTGCCTTTTGTGTCAATTGATAGATAGATGCAAACAGTGCAAGAGAACGAGTGTTGGCTCAGGTGAAAGTGGTGCGTGAGGCTCTTGAGGAGGAGGAGCAGCGTCTCCTAGAGGCCATACAGAGAGAAGAAGAGCGAGTGGAACAGTGCCTCCTCACTCAGAGAGCACACTGGACTCACACTCTGGAGAAACTCGCACGCACACGCACCAGCCTGGTGCACTCACTCACAAACTCAACGGATGCCATGCTTGTGGTGAGTGAATGAAGAAGTCAGGGGTATAAAAAGTGCAGATACATTATGAAAATTTAGAGTATAGAAACTTTGTCAAAGAAGACATCATACTAAAGAATTAGAAATTAAAAAGTAAACTGATTGATGAAATCAAAAGACAGAGTGTGAAATGTTTTTGTCAAGTTTCATGATATATATATATATATATATATTTATATATACATATATATATATATATATATATATATTTTTTTTTTTTTTTTTTTTTTTTGCCTTACAGCAATAAGAATTTTGGTCAAGATATATATCACAATATCATCACAATCCAAATGTCAATTCATGCTTTCTTCACTTTATGTATTCACACAATATGTATTATTATCTTGCTTACATATGGAGCCAGTAAGGAGAATAATGATTTTAAGTTATTGAATTAATTATCGTACTTGAGCATTCAACATAAGTCAACATTATTCAAAACATATAAACATAAAGCAAAACTGATCACATTTGCAGTATTTTCTATGTATTTAATGCCATTTCTTTTTTCCTTTTGATTTTTGATGAAATATGACCTGGACATTTCCTGATGAAATTTACCTCAGAAGAGCTGATTTCGTTAAAGTACCTGTTTAATCACAATTTTCCCAAATGCTTCAATTTTCAAACTTATTAAGGAAAACAAATCAATCAAATTAAAGGTAATTTGTCCTGACAGCATAAGGTTGCACAGCAAATTCATCAGCAGATAATTGACATTTGAGTAATTATAAATAGAGTAATTGGGGGGGGGGGGGGGGGGGGGGGGGGGGTAGTTGAGTACAAGTATTTAGTTTCAATAGTACTCCACAGAGTAAATTACTGATTCCCCAGAATAATACTTAAAATCTAGTAGTAAAGTACTCAACACTCCTAAATCAGTTTCCTTTTTTTTCCAGTTTCAGTTCATTGTTTTTCTGAAAACTAATATGTTTAGATGTTAATAATCAATTAATAAAACATACATATTTATATAAATTACATTTGTGTGATAATCCACTGATTCTTGTGTTTTTGTTCTTTATTTTTAGAGCTCTAATGAGGAAATTAATGACAGGTAATTTCAGTTTGCAGTAAACGCAACAATAACCCCACATAAATGAATAAATACACAAAATGAGAGGCTGGATATAATCATTGATCATGTATATGACTGTGCTAGGATTGAGGATGCAGAGGGTGTTGGTGAACCTAGAGACACAGAGCAACTGAGTTTGAACAGAGGCTGCAGTGACAGTAAACTCATGGTGGGTTTATGGGCCAGTGCATTGCTGCTTGGGCCGCCTGGTAAGTGTACATCTATTTACATTTACATAAGACAGATTCAGTAAATCGCATTTCCATGATCACCAAAATATGATGATCCCCTTCCTAAAAAAATTAGCATCAGACCCTGCTTACATATTGATAACGTGATATTATAACATATAGGTAAAATCAAGTGTACTGTAATATTTTGAGGCATTGGCACATTTAGATTCTACTTCAGATCTCCAATTCTGCATCCCTTACATTCAACTTTTCATTTTCTTGCTCTGAACATCTTCTTAACGTATTCTTCTTTTCTTTAGCCCACAGTTCAATTATGCTACATTTTGAAAAACAAACGGTCAGTCCTCTTCTTTCCCTCTCCAACGATCAGCGCACCTTAACTTTCCTGCCCAAACGTCAGCGTCAGTTACCCCCCTATGATCCGGCACGCTTTGACAGCTGGCCTAATGCCCTCTGCTCCCCTCCCATGTCCTCTGGTACTCAGAGCTGGGTACTTGACGTGGGCACGAGTGCAGCCTTCAAAGTGGGTGTATGCTATGCCAGCATAGAACGCAAGGGGTCCGGCAATGACGCACGGCTGGGCTACAACTCAAAATCGTGGGTGCTCTCGCATTATGATGGAGACATGTCTTTCTGTCATGCTGGATGCAGTGTGGGTATTGCAGTGGCTAAGAAGCTCAGGAGACTGGGACTGCTGTTGGATTGGCCCAGTCAGACCCTGCTGTTCTATGATCCTGAATCTATGTCTGTGCTGCATGTAGTCAGACATGCTTTCAGCGAGCCGCTGCTGGCTGCCTGCGCTGTGGCTGATCAAAGCATTTCTATAGTGCACTGAACACCGGAAGAATATTAATGAAGGTTCTGAAAATCTCAAGATCTTAAAGGAATGGTAGATGCAATGCTATGCAATATCATTTGAACCAACAATATTTTTAAAAAATTTTTTACATTATCTGTGCCATTGAAGACCCATATATGCATTAAGAAGAGAAAGTGTGATAATGTCAACAACATTGTTTAATTATAAAGAAACTAATTTGCCTAATCAGAAGTTAATCAGCAATTCCTTGATTTTGCCAATCTGCTTAAAAGAGTGCTAAAGTGCGTAATTTAAATATTTTTATATTTATGCCTAAGTTATTGAAACTTAATTTTAATATGAATTCTCCATCTCTTGTAATTTGTTTGTGTTCAAATTAGTGCAATTATTGTTGACTATTTGTATTTATTATCTGCATTTCATGTGAAACTTACTTATTTGTCTGAAACAGTACACAACATGGCTGATATTGTGCTTTCATGTGACCACATGAGGCTCTGATGTCACAGGAGAGCAGGGAAATATTGGGCAGGAAACTGTTCTGACCTTTTATCTGATAATGTATGTTAAGTATTCATGCAATAAATTGTGGACTGAAATAGTGAAACCATTTTACACTCTCATTTATTTAAATAGTTTTTAAAATGTGATCAACTTGTGTTGTGTGGCTATTCTGGGATGGTCATTCAGTGTTTCAGATTCATTTAATTATTTTTATATTTTTCAAATTATTGCAATGTTAAGGCATTGCAATAGCACAAACATGCTGCAGTAGCCTTTGTAAAACATTTTTGTCATTTTATCCCTCTCTTTTTTTCTTCTCTGTCACTCACTCACTTAAACATCTCATATTTTGCTAACAGCTGATATGCGATGGGAAAAGGGAGAATGAGAATGAGGATAAAAGCTGAATTGAAACTAGGGTGCGTCAAGTCAAAAGCTGAAGACACCCATCTTACTCATCACACCACTGATACTGTTGTCAGTGGGATTTCTTTTGTGATTTTCTCAATCTGATAATGGTGGGCAGAGTCAGAGTTAGGTGGAGTGTCTATTTGCACTTGGTGTAAACAGACACTCCGGTAAAGGAATTACATGATTTCAAATCAACACAGTAATGTATTTGATATACTTCTCTGTATACTTCTTATCACTGTCTTAAACATCTAAACACTTGATCTCTGATTACAATGTCTTCAGAATTTCTCCCTGTAGAAAAGGAAAAACACTCCAATAATTTGCCGTTATCATATTCTTCAGCTATTTCTCCATTCAAAAGCTGCAAGTGGTAGGCTAATTTTATACCTTGAGTGTTCGATCAGTTACATCTATAATTGCATATACAACTTTAAATTGTTTAAATAAAGTTATAGAATTGTTTGAATTGAAATGGAACGGAATGTTAAATGAGTACAACTTTTCAGGAATTTTGAAATCTTAATTTTTTTTAATGTAAAAAGTATAAATGTACTCCATTTCAAACCAGTATGATTGTTCAGCTACAGTAGAGGAGAAGATTTTCATCAAATAACAACACAAATGTGCTGCATGTCTTCAGAACACATATATTGTGCATGAGTTGTATGGTCCATGATACTTTGTTGTCAGTTTTGGAACTCAACAGCCAAAGTCTAATAAATGTATTCTTTTATGTTCCGAAGACAATAAAAAACACATGTAGAAAGTCCTGTGATGCACGGGCCACCCTTCCACTGGATGTTTTCCTGTCTTTGGTTCGAGATGCCAGGATAAGCTCCAGCACTCCCACAACCCTTCAGGAGACACAGTATATAGAGAATACACGGATTAATGATTTGGCACAAGGGTACTGAAGCTCATAAAGGCAAGGTGAAATTTTTTAAGTTCGTTTACAACCATATTCAAAAAACAATTCTGCTGTGTATAAAAATACACAGAAAGGGAAACACATGAAAAGAAAAAAAGAAAAAGCATGTACTGCCAATTTCAGACCACTGGGGAACACATTGATTCTTTTTTTTTTTTTTTGTAAACAGGCAAAATGCTAAATAAATAAGTAAATAAAAAAATGAACGAAAATCACAATTTTTTTGCCCACTTTTGTTGTTTAACAATGTATACACAATGCATATACTAAACAATTACGTAATTTCAATGTAATATTTACATTTTCTATTGTGAAACTGTTAATTGTGCCATCATTAGTAAAAAAAAAAAAGGTCTTGAAATTCCCAGCACAAATACTGCAGGTCTCTGCCACATTCCAGGAACTTTATGACTACATCATAAAAAACCAAGCATATTCCAGCTTTGCAGCAGATAAATAACTATTTACTCAACACTGCTCAGCAGGCACCTTCAGATTAAAACACTAGAGGGAAACAGAGGACAATATTCTTTTTCTTCTGGTTCACAATCTGACAACAGACTTCACTCATGCTGCAGCACATCTGAACTGGATGCAAAATAAAACTAAGAAGGATATGGATAAATTAACCAGAGTAAAATAATATGAAATAAAAATGTAAATATACAAATTACTAAAATACAAAATTGAACAGAGCATTGTGTTGAGTAAAAATTAAAGATGCCACATGTACTGGTTAAACTCCAATGTAAAAGCACCAATGAACACTCAAGAGGTCAGTGCTAATAGAATATTAATACAAATCCCATTTCCAGAAAAGTTGGGAGTTGGGATATTTTGTAAAATGCAATAAAATCAAGGATCTGTGATTTGTTAATTCTCTTCAACATTTATTTAACTGACACAAGTACAAAGAAAAGTTTTCCAGTGTTTTCACTGAACAACTTTATTGTATTTTGTAAGTATAAACAAATTTTGATTTTGATGGCTGCAACACACTCAAAAAAAAGTTGGGACAAAGGCATGTTTTTCACTGTGACACATCACCTTTCCTTTTAATTATACTTTTTAATCATTTGGGAATTGAGAATACTAATTGTTGCAATTTTGCTAGTGGAATTTTTACCCAATATCGCCTGATACTCAACAGTCTGTGGTCATCGTTGTCTGATTCTCCTTTTCATGATAAGCCATACATTTTCAATAAGAGACAGATCTGGACTGCAGGCAGACAGTCAGGCACATCCACTCTACAGTATAGAGTGTCTGGAAACCACTCTGTTGTAGCACGTGTAGCACTGTCTTGCTTCCCAGGAAAGATGTCATCTTAATAGCAGTATATGTCCCAATATACACCTTCACGTCAATGATTCCTTCACACATATGCAAGCCACCCATGCCGTTTGCACTGACGTACCTCCATACCATGACAGATGTTTGCTTTTGCACCTTTCACTGACGAAAGTCTGGATGGTACCTTTCGACTGAGCGCTCGTTTTTTCCAAAAACAGAACATGCTGAATCTCGGGCCCAGAGAACTCTGCAGCATCTCTGCATTGAACAGATGTACAGATTTCTCCTTGCGTAACAGAGATTCGAGTTGCATTTCTTGATGCAGCGTCAGACTGTGTTAAGTGACAAAGGTTTTCCAAAATACTCCTGAGCACGTGGCTATATTTAACACAGCAGCATGACGGTTTGTAATGCAGTGCAATCTGAGCGCTCAAAGACTCATACACTTTCAATGGAGGTCTCCTGCCTTGCCCTACACGGACCAAGATTTCACTGGATTCCCTGAATCTTCTTACAATATTAATTATAAATTCTTTGCCATCTTGCATTGAGAAATGTGATTTTTGAATTGTTTGACAATTCTCTCAAGACGTTTGGCACAAAGTGGTGTGCCATGACTCATCTCTGCTTGCAAAGACTGAGAATCTCTTTTACACCCAAACACGATACTCTCACCTATTACCAATTCATCTGCTAATTGTGGACTGTTTAAAAAACAGCTTAATTTGGATATTATATAATCGTTTTACTTTTATTTTGCCTCTGTCGCAACTTTTTTGGAGTGTGTTGGAGCCATCAAAATCAAAATTTGTTTATCTTTGTACTTTCGTCAGTTAAAAAAAGGTTTAAGAGAATTAACAAATCACAGATTGTTTTTTATTGCATTTTACAAAATGTCCCAACTTTTCTGGTAATGGTTGTATTAATACCCTATAACAAATAGATGTTTACAAAAATGTATTAAACATCGGTATTAAACAGAATATCTTCCTTCATTTTCTTCCTGAATGATCTAATTAATTCACTATGCATGCCATAGTATTTTCTCGTTACGTGACATTTATTTTTAGGCATCATTTCCCCTTGTAGGAGGAAGAAGGAAAAGAAAGGTGATCGTTGTTAACAATGGGACAGATGTCGATTCCTTGTGGGGCTCAACTACAAGCTAAAATTTCCATCAGTTATTTCAGTTAGACAGGTTACCGTACTATGAGTTTGAAGAAGTATTCTTGCTGGATGGGATCAGATTGACAGGGGGTGGCTCAATGTTCAGCTGGTGTCTGAGTTCATCGAGGTTCTGCTCCCAGCGCCGTTCATAGAAGATGCTCAGAACACATCGGGCACGACTGCCACTGCGCAAAGCCCAAGGTCCCAGAGACTGAACCAGCAACTGTAGACGACTGACTCCAACAAATATCAAATTTGACACATTTACTCATTACTGTAACATGCTTTTTTATTAAAACAAGTACAACAAATACTATCAAAATGTAAACATTTCTTGCATTACAGTAAATGTGCTATAAGTCATTAAAATTATGATTTTGGGGTGAAATATGATTGTGAAATATGACTGAAAGTTCTTGATATACTCTGGAGAGGATCATCCGCATATATTTTCATGGCAAACATTAAATTTTCCATGGGACATTACCTTTTAGACAAATACAATGATACCTTAAAAACCTAATTAAAATCAAATTAATGTACCATCATAATTAATTGCTCAGATACAGAAATATCTTTCTAAGGGTCTTTAGAAAAGTCATCTTCTAAATTGTTTTACAGACAGAATTTCCTGCATTAGGAGGAAGCATAAAATTAACAGTAGGATGTATGTAATTTCCTTGTGGTGACATCAGAGCCAGTAAAGTGCTAGGACTTCATCATAATGAAACCTTTCAAAATGACCATAATGAGACATGAACTAAACCATAATGACACATGGACATAAGAATGGGAAATACTCAGCGAGGACAAATGTTTGTTGCAATCACAGAAATTTTCAGCAGATTTACTGTATTCATGTTATTTTACAACAACCTTTTACAACCTTTCAATTAATAATATGGCAGAAAACACTTCAGCACTTCAAAATCAATCCAAATGATCACTGTGCTATTTGAATTTATCTGATTTTAATTTGTTATTCTGTCATCAATTACTCACCCTCATGTCGTTCCAAACCCTTAAGACTTTGGTTTATCTTTAGAACACAAATTAATATATTTTTAATGAAATCTAAGAGATTTCTGTCCCTCCATTGAAAGTCTATTTACCCATAACTCTGGTCTTCAGATGTTCATCAAAAGATCACAAAAGAAATTCTTATGAATCAAGTGGTTTAATCCAAGTCTTCTGAAAAGATATAAAAGCTTTATTCAGGCTTTATTTAGGCTTTTATTCACATATAAACATTGATCAGTGAACGCACATAGAGCACTAAAATTTGGTAAACGGAAGCTCAAGCATGCTTGCTTGATGTGTGAGAACGAGTGAGGTTTATTCTCGCGTGTCAAGCAGTACAGTTGACTTCCGTTTACCATATTTGATGTGCTCTATGTACTGATCAATGTTTACATGTGAATAAAAGCCTAAATTAAATCTTTTCATTATATAAAGTGATTGTGTTGGAAGACTTGGATTAAACCGCTAGATTCATTTGAACTTACTTTACAATCTCTTAATGAACATTTTGAACCGTCGTTTTGGGTGAATAGACTTTCAATGGAGGAACAGAAATCTCTCAAGATTTCATTAAAAATATCGGTACCACTTAACAATAAGGTTACATTTGTTAACACATTGTTAAAAATACAGTCATTCCTTGTTTGTTCATGTTAGTTCACAGTGCATTAACAAATGTTAACAAATACAACTTTTGATTTTTAACAATGTATTGGTAAATGTTGAAATTAACATTAACTAAGATTAAAAAAATGCAGCAGAAGCATTGTTCACTCTTAGTTAATGTTAACTAATGAAACCTTATTGTAAAGTGTTACCAAAATATCTTAATTTGTGTTTCGAAGATGAATGAAAGTCTTGTGGATTTGGAATGACATGAGTAATTCATGACAGAATTTTAATTTTGGGGGGGAAAAATCTCTTCAGAGATCTCTACAGAGAAAAAAGCACTTCAGACCTCTAACTTTCGGTCAGTTACCACAAACAATAATGTTAATTGCTTTGACAGTAACACACTTACAATGGAAGTCTATGGGCCAAACAATTCTGAAGGGCTTACAATAAGATATGTGAAGCTTGTATTTTTGTTAAAGCACTTATATTAATAATTATTATTATTATTATTACTTTTATTGATATTAATACTTGACAACATGTACAGATGCTGTCCACAGAGCTAGAAAATTTGTAATGAACTCGGAACATTGAACTCACCTGACAGACAATCGGAGGGGTCCAAGCGTTGCCCCAAGAACACACATGGGCAGGCCAGTCTGTGCAGCTTCAAACCATTTCACAGCAACCTCACCTGTGGGTAAAGAATAACAAGAAAATCTTTCAAAAGATGAAAAACACATTCTATTATTTGAAGCTTCCAGCATTTGTGTTGTGTACTGGCTGTCAGCCTGGAATGTGGCTAATGGATGGTAAAGATCACAAAAAGAGAATTTATTGATGATGATCTAGGGAGCTCAATGTACCTCAGTGGCAAAACAGCTCCGATACAGCATTTTATTTACACAGAACCAAAAGCCTAAAACCTGAACTTACCTAAAACTTCTAAGGGATAGTTCTGTATGCATACAATAGATCAAAACTCTAAACACCTGAAAAAGTGGACATGTTCTGTGTTATGGTACAAAACTCTCACCAAGCATATTGGTGGGCATACCAAGCAAGGTATGCAACAAGTCGTGGACTTCACGATATCGTTGTATGACATACGCTAGCTCTTCATTGTCAACAAACTTCACATCAGCTCTCGAGTCGGGGGTGACTCTCTGAAAAAAGGTGAGATGACAATGGTTAATTTGGCCTATTCGCAAATGTTACATGAAATTGTGTGTTTTTCATTTGTCTTACATTTTCTTCTAAAAAACGGAGATACTCTCTTCCTAAAGTCCCATCTGGCAAAGCTGACATTTGAGTGAGGTCTAATGTAGATAGGCGGATCCTTGGACGCTCTCTAGAGACAATATTTGAACATAAAGGTACTGTATTAAAGTAGTATGGATTATCAAGAAGATTTGATGTCCATTATGGATGATGATAATGTGCCATAAACATTTTAAAAAGTAGTCAAAGTAAACAAATGAGACATACACAAGAATAGTGCAACCTTCAGAGTCATTTTTCATCCGATCCCTTAACTTGATCAGGGCCTGGTGCCCTGTGGTTTCCCCGAGCACTGCAACCATATCTGTTTTCGTAAAATATGTTAATATACATGCAAGTTTTGAATCATGGGGATTACAGTAAGAATTCCAGCTCACTTGATTTAGGAAATACCATCCTTGGTAAAAAAAAAAAACACCTTTCAACCTGTTAAAGGCTGTTGTGGTTACATAAATAGCATGCTTATTGCCAACAATATGCTTATCCACAGAAAACTTCTCCAATTTTCACAGAATTGGAATATTCGTCTTACACAATGTTCTACACATTACCCATCTCTTGTGTTTGTATATTAAATTTGTATATTGTCACTTTGACTGTACGTTCAGTATAGGTACCAATAAAATGTCTCCCCATTCCACCATATTTAAATCCATTCCACAGAATGGATTTTGCAGGTTTTCCCTCAAAAAGGTCTACAGATTCCATCTGGGTCTGGTGGTGTGTGAACTGCTAACATCACTGTAGCATTTCTGGTCCAAGACTCGGGGTGCCCAGAAAATTAATGTTATAGTAAAAAGTTGGAAATCCTAACCTGACTAACCCTTGGCCTGTGTTATTAATGAAAATGAAATATTAATGAAAATTAAAGACAAAATGTTGTTCTTGTTATTAAGTATCAATTTCACCAAAAAATTGTGGACTTTCCACCTACCAAGACTGAAAAAGAAACTAACTGTCTGTTCTTTACAGAAAGAGTTATCAAGAAGCCTGATATGCAATCATCACTATAGGTTGACATCATGCAGTGTTATTACAGCCTCACCATGTCTGTAGGGATTCATTAGGGCAGCCACTCCAGAACCTACAGCCAAAATAGCCTTCTGGACAGAGCTTGTTGGGATGTGGCTTGGATACAACCTTCCATCATACTGCTGTGAGTCTGAGCTTGTGTACTGCTGTCCGGTGAGTACTGAGAACAGGAGAGAGAGAGAGAAAGAGTGATGACTCTGAAGTTGAACAAATCCTGAGACAGTGATCACAGTTAACAGACTCAAGTACTCTAAATTCATAGTCCTGTCATTAACTATCATGCCTGCAACTTTACTGTTGTCATTGACATAAAGCTTAAACTTCTCAGAAACCTATTGCTGCTGAGGGTACAAGTTGTATGCCCTAAAGTGTTACAGGTTGTAACAGACTACATTTCAAACCAAAATCAAAAGAACGGGGAAAAAACATATATTTTGTAGAAAGAAAATAAAGCCCGTTTTAAGACAATTATTTTTTTTGACATAGTGAAATAATTTTCATAACAATTAGCATATTCTCCAAATGTCATTACTGTAATGTGTCTGGATGTTTCTTTTTTCTTATTTTTCCTGTCAGGAAAATAACGACACTACACAAAAAAAAAAAAAAAAAAAAATCTTAATGGTCCACATCATCATTTCTTATTTTATTTTTTGATTTTGGTTAAATAATAACCCAGACGTCTTCTTGATACAAAAAAAAAAAAAAAAGGTATCTGTCTCATCTTTAAAATAAGATGTTGGTCGTTTACTATTTGGCTTGCTTAGTTGGGGACACTTAATATTCAGTAATATTCCTGATTTGGCATCACTGTTTTCTGCAGAGCTGTTTATAGCTGAATTGAACTCATTTCCTAATTGTAGAACTTTACACAGTTATTGAACCGAATTGAATCAACATTGAATCAACTTCAGCTGAATAATGACACTATTGTCTTTTTTAACACTGCTTTACAGCAGAATTGAATTCTGTTTGTACCACTGATCATTATTTTCCTGTTTATCACTGAAGAATAGATGCTTTGAAACAATCAGTATTGTATAAAGTGCTATATAAATAAAAGTGACTTGACTTGACATGGTTTACAGATTTATTACTAAAGGATCTACTGTAAAATGAAAGAAAACCAAAACACATACGCATAGCAACATAAACATCTAGAAATTTAAACTTTGTTTCTGAGAAAAGATGCTGAAGATTCCAAAGTTATGTGTAGACTGTGAGACACTGGCATCAATGTTGCACTAACGAATGAGTGTTTGCACATTTAAACACAAGTTAGCACATAAGCACCTCACATAAGTCATATAAATCTAAATATAAAGACTATTTCACCCAGATATTGTAATATAGAGACTAGTAAATACAAAAAACTCCTGAGCCCATTTAAGGGTAATCATTTAATTGATGTTCAACAAATAAAAAACAGAAGTAATAGAGATAAACATGATAAAGCTCGATTTGCTGAATATTAGATCCTTTTCTAGAAAAGCACTTTTTGTAAATCATATAGTCACACACATATCATCTCATAGATATGCTCTGTTTGACAGATACCTGGCTAAAGCAAGATGATTACATTACTTTAAATGAGTTTACCCCCTAAGATTACGGTTATAAACATAAGCCTCATCTGAAGGGCAAATGGGGATGTATTGCTGCAATTTAATATTTTCAGTATTACTCAGAGGTCTGATTTCAAGTATAATGCTTTTGAAGTGATGGTGTTTATGCACTGTTATCTAGTGTAAGTAATAAATACCTTTTGAATTTTGTACTGGTTATACAGGCCACCATAGAGACTTTATCAAAGTTACGAACTCAAAAAAAAAAAATCTTAATGGTCCACATCAACAAAAAGTGCATCCCAAAACTATACATGACTTATAAAGATGAGTCAGTTACATCAGAGGTAATTTAAGTGTAAAATAAAATTGTTTTCTGTATCAATATATATATATATTTTTTTTTTTGAAAATTGTTTTGATGATTTACAGATTTATTGGTATTGTGAGGTATGACTATTTTGCTAGTTGAATTGAGCAGCATTTCCCAAAAGCACTGTAACTGGCACCACGATATACTTAGCCTTACAATGCTTTTGGGAAATGCCAAGCCTAGTCTGTTTTACTTAAGTACACTTTGGATAAAAACGAATCCCTCGTAGTATAGTAAATAAAACACTTTGAATTATAAGAATTAAAAAAAGTTCTCAAAGTTTTCTTGAAAAGGTAAACTGTAGTATAATTACGAGTAGCTTTATATTAAAAAATGGATGTCTGTGGTATGCGTTCTGTATTAGGGTGGTATTATGTTAACTTTTTTGTAGATCCAATTACAAAAAGTTATGGTGGAACACATAGCAACATAAATTTCTCAACAGAATTCATGGATCCTTTTCAGGCGCATGTGATGACACATATCTGCAAAAAGTAAAATTTTAAATCTAGCAAAGTTTTAATATTTTAATTTTGTAATGTGCATTTATAAGACTACACATGTGTTGTTTTATGTCATTGTTCCAAACCTATATGCATTTCCTCTGCAGAACACAAAAGAAGATATTTTATTTGAAGAATGTTGATAAAAATTTGGGTGTGACTTCCTCTGCATGGACAAAAAACAAACAAACAAGCAAAAAAAAAAAAAAAAAAAAAAAAAAACTGAGACCTTTCTCAAAATATCTTCTTTTATTTTCCTCATAAGAAAGACACACATACAGTTTGGAAAGTCATGGAAACGCAAAAATGTTTTTTTTCCCCCCCTTTTGATGTTAGAGAAAACGGGAAAACATAGTTTGTTATGGTTTCCCATTAACCATAGACATTTACCCACCTACGACAATAGAGACAGGCGTTGCTGTAAACCGAAGCAAGTACCAAGGAAACATGAAGTCATTAGGAGATAAACAAAAACAGACGAATAAAACAGTTTAATGAAATCATTAAAAAAACACTAAAACATTACAAAAATCGGACATTTCCTTTTTAGATATTTGTAGAGTTTTTAAACACCGAACCAACGTTAAATAGCACAGATCGCTTTATATTCTCGTTTATTTTCTATAACCGTGAAAATATACCTTTTTTTTTTTAAACTAAGATAACTATCAAACAGCATGACAGACGTGGTCGTGCATGTGGTTTGTTAGATTAAATGAATTATTTGGTGCTAGCGGTCAACTGGTGTAGTTTAATCGGTACGATGCAGTTTAAAGCTGTCGCTTGTTGACATGAAAGGCAACCCCAAACACTGCATTTCAACTAACGTTAGTACATTTTGTAGACGATCAAGTAAGTTGTACTGTATGACAGACTGACCAGCATATTGTTGATCTAAACGCTTTCATAGTACTAGTTAGCCAGTGAGCTACTTACAAGGTCAGACATTTTGCAATAAAACACGCTTGCTACCCTGTTACACCGTGCAATTTAACAGATTGCATTTAACTATGGACGTAGTTGAACTCTAAAAACTTATTAAAAATACCTCCATATGAACGTCGACAATAATTTCCTCGGGAGATTTTTAAAATACTAAGGAGAAAACCCGGAAGACCACGCATCATGGTTTGCAGGGGCTTTACTGTCTGCTTTCTTGTGAGCAGCCCCAAGTACAGGTCTCTGCAGGACATTAATGATTGATGGGCGAGGTCATAAACAAAGGGGCGTTTTTGAGAGCGTTACCTGATTTGCCCACGTCAGAATGTAGGTATGGTTTAGGGGTGGGGTTGGGTGAAGGGGATCATTTTCATTGCATGATATATAAACACCCACCAGTTTGAAAACACCCACAAATACAGAAAAGCCCACTTTTGCTCCGCAGGGTTGTCACCTCAGCGTGCTTGACTATTGGCTATTGCGCACACTAATGGGCGTAACATGATAGGCTATTTGTTCATAACACGAACATTGACGGTTAGTTTTTTTCCCCCACAGTATTTGGAAGTATTTTGGTGAGTAACTTTTACATTTTTTCTTGGTTGATTCTATATTCACGTTGAGCGTAGTGTGCCGAAATCGCGACAGTGTAGTTGGACAGTGTGTGCGCAAGCTCAAGCCAGTTGCCATTTTACTCTCTCACTCGGAGAGTCAGGAAGCAGTCTAGATGCATTGCTTTCAACTGCTAGGTCAGTTTTTAAAAAAAATGGTTTAGATGGTTTTTGTCGTAGCTATAAAGTCACTTAATAAATATATCAAGTATAATTTGTTGGTTTTGATTATTAATACCGTTGAATGGATTAGTAGTTGCAACTCGGCAACATATTTTGTTTAAACCAAGGTGAACACTCGCAGGCTACAATTGAGGCCTACACTAGAGATGACTTTGAGCAAACACGGGATTTTTTTTTTAGATGATTTATACTGAATAAGGTTGGCGGTTAAAGTTGCGCAAAATGTCTGTCAGTTGATATGTGGAGCTGATCATACTTCCTACTTTAACAGAGCTTCAGATAATACAAGGATAAAAATGGAAGGTTTGAAGTTAATGACTAAAAGCAAATTGTAACTGGTAAAAAACTGAGTGCGATTACAGCTCTAAAATGTGTTATTTTTAAATGTCTGGATAAAAAACTTTTTTTTTTTTTTTTTTTTTTTTTCATTGAACACAATGTATTTTATTTTTAAGCAACTTATATTTGGAACAGTAGTAAGTCAGGTTAAATAATTAAGATAAATAACTAAATTCTAAAATAACAAATAAACAAATTGCAAATGACAACACAAATACAATTTTTCATTGTCAGTTTGGTAATAATAAATTAACATGTTAACTAATGAAGCCTTATGTCGCTAAGTGTTACAAAACGATAACAAATCAGAACATTTTCAGTCATTATAGGGCATGTTGTAGTCTAGATTAAACTAGATGAGTAAAGTTCGTAAACAAATTTTAAGTTGGCTTGAAAAAGCCTAGCCAGAAAGTTTGGAGTTGTTTTAAAAGCTTTTCAGTTTGAAATAGTTTTAGTTTAGTAGTTTTAAAGAGATAGATAGATAGATAGATGGCTAGATGGTTGCTAGGGGGTTGCTATGCAGTGGCTAGGATATTCGGGGTGGTTGCTAAGGTGTTGCAATGCGGTTGCCAGGGTACTCAGGATGGTTACTAGGGTGTTGCTATGTAGTTGCTAGGATATTCTGGGTGGTTGCTAGGGTGTTGCTATGCAGTTGCTAAGGTACTCGGGGTGGTTGCTTAGGTGCTGCTATGAGGTTTCTAGGGTGTTGCTATGCAGTTGCTAGGGTATTTGGGGTGGTTGCTAAGGTGTTGCTATGCAGTTGTAGGGTACTCAGGGTGGTTGCTAGGGTATTCTGGGTGGTTGCTAGGGTGTTACTATGTGGTTGCTAAGGTACTCAAGATGGTTGCTAAGGTATTCTGGGTGGTTGCTAGGGTGTTGCTGTGCAGTTTCTAGGGTATTCTGGGGCATTGCTCTGATGTTCTGTGTGGTTGCTATACGGTTGCTAGAGTGTTCTGGGTGGTTGCTAGATGGTATGAGATAGATGTGAGGGAGGGAGTGTGTGGATGTGAGGGAGGGAGTGTGTGGATGTGAGGGAGGGAGTGTGTGGATGTGAGGGAGGGAGTGTGTGGATGTGAGGGAGGGAGTGTGTGAGTGTGAGGGAGGGAGTGTGTGAGTGTGAGGGAGGGAGTGTGTGAGTGTGAGGGAGGGAGTGTGTGAGTGTGAGGGAGGGAGTGTGTGAGTGTGAGGGAGGGAGTGTGTGAGTGTGAGGGAGGGAGTGTGTGAGTGTGAGGGAGGGAGTGTGTGAGTGTGAGGGAGGGAGTGTGTGAGTGTGAGGGAGGGAGGGAGTGTGAGGGAGGGAGGGAGTGTGTGTGAGGGAGGGAGTGTGTGAGTGTGAGGGAGTGAGTGTGAGGGAGTGAGTGTGAGGGAGTGAGTGTGAGTGAGTGAGGGAGGGAGTGAGTGTGAGTGAGGGAGGGACGGAGTGAGTGAGTGTGAGTGAGTGTGAGGGAGGGAGGGAGTGAGTGAGTGTGAGGGAGGGAGGGAGGGAGGGAGGGAGTGAGTGAGTGAGTGAGTGAGTGTGAGGGAGGGAGGGAGTGAGTGAGTGAGTGTGAGGGAGGGAGGGAGGGAGTGAGTGAGTGAGTGTGAGGAAGGGAGTGAGTATGAGGGAGGGAGTGAGTATGGGGGAGTGATTGCGTGAGAGTGATTGCGTGAGAGTGATTGCGTGAGAGTGATTGCGTGAGAGTTAGTGCGTGAGAGTTAGTGCGTGAGAGTTAGTGCGTGAGTATTAAGGGTGGGAATCGCAGGGTACCTCACGATACAATACAATCATGATACATGGCTCACGATAACGATAATATCGCGATTCTGCGATAATCGATAAATTGCTAGACAATCCTATAATGATACATCACGATATCTGTCTAACTATGAAAACAAAATGCCAGTGAAAAGGTTAAGTGCAGGTTTTCTCTCTTTATTCGCAAAACAGATAAATCCGATCTTCGGTTCCCGTGCTATATGCAGATTTAATGGAGTTCATGTCACCGAAAGCAACAAATATGAGGTGCATTTTATTGACCATCAGCTAATTTCAAAATCAAAGACCGCAATAGAAGAGAGCGGCAACAGCACTGGTAAAGTCTCATTACTTTTAATGAAGATAATTGTGTGTTACGCATCTGCGACTTACTTTCACTTTTATATGCGTCAGCTTGCTGAAGAAATACTCAGCTGTTCATCTGCAGTGACGCGTGATGCAGTAGCGCTGTCATATCTGACTCTCGAGTGTTTCAGTTTTAGTATTTTTGGGAGAAGTAAAATTTACATATGTGGTTTCAACAACCAGATGCATTTAGACTGATGCAGACAGTTTTGACTGGAATGCGTCCCAGACCACCTCCTGAAGTGGTTTGAATGATCGGATTTAAATCCGTCTCAAATGCGTTTCGGAGGGCATTTAGACCTGGGCCCGTATGTATAAAACTTCTCAGAAATGCTCTTAAGAATAGTCTTAAGTTTTGACTTAAGTGTCAAAAAAATCTTAGTAAAGAGTAGGACTTTTCTAAGAGTAGGAGACTTTTATAAAGAAGCTTAAAGCAACTTTTAGTAAAGTATAAGACTGATTCTTAAGTGCTGACTTAAGTGTTGTGAACTAAGGACTACAATGATGTCAACTCAAAATGGCTGCCCTCAACATCTGAATCAGCCAATAGCGAGCCTGCAAGGGTGAAGTCACAGCAGCACAACACCAATAATTTAATGTTATTATAAAAAAAAATTCCTTTTTAAAAGGAAAAAGAATAAGTCTTAAAAGTCTAGGAATAAGAGTAAAATTACGTCATTCTTAGAATTTTGACACACTTAAGACTAAAATTTTACTCTGAGCGGCTTTATACATACGGGCCCTAGTCTTTTCACAATCGGATAGCTATCCAATCAGAGAAAATGCATGAAGTGACCAGGTGCAAACAGACCCTTTGACGTTCTTCACCGAGCGCTTACACAGATATACACGGGAGCGTTCGAAAGCAGGCATCTATCAGCGGATCCCTAATATATTCTTTTTAAACGCTCCTGTGTAGATCTAAGCGCTCCGTGAAGAACGTCAAAGATGTCTACGTTTGTCACATCAATGGTATAAAAGTGTGTCAAGACTTTTGAACTTAAACGTGGCTGGGGCATCTGTTTTACTCACACTGCTGTATGCCATCCTGTTAAACTCTTTTTCTTAGGCTAGTTTACTTATGTTCACATTTCCCCTCATTCATGTGTTGAGCGCCGCCTTGAAGTAGCGACGCTTTGAGCAGAGAAATCTATTTATAGTGCCTTATTAATTAAAATATCGATTTTTGGCGCAGCATATCGATTCTTATATCGCACAGAAAAGAACAACAATATATTGCCATATCGATATTTTTAGTAAGTGTGTGTGTGAGTATGTGAGGGAGTGTGTGAGTGTGTGAGTATGTTTTAATTTAACATGTGAGTATAATTTAATCAAAAGCTTGGCAAACAGCTTTGGAGAATTTGATGTTTCCCCATTCAAAGATATAGGAGCTGCACTTGAATGCCCAAGAGGCGTTTCAAAGATAGCCGCAGAGTGAAATGACTGGTCTTAAAGGGACTTTGATACTACTCCGTTTGCATACTGTTTTTCACGTACTATATAGTAGAGAAGTATTCCATTTCGGACGCAGCGATAGCAACTCAAGTCAGAACAGTCTGAAGGTCTGAGCCGAGTTTGGTGGTTGTAGCTTTAAAGCTCTAGGAGGACATACAGTCTAAAATTTGGCTCAGAAGAAGAAGAACAAGAAGAAGTTTATAAAGCTAGTTGATCAGTAAGTTGACTTTTTCATTTCAACTTAAGTATAAAAATGTTTAAGTTTGAAAATTTCACGGCACGCCACCTTGTAATTCCTGTAATTACGAGATTGTAACTTGTAAAAAGTGTTCATGTCCTCATAGAGCTTGTAATTACAGTTTGTAAGTTGGGAGTTTTTTGGAGTATGAGGTCTCTGCAGAACAAAAGTGGGCGTTTCTGTATTTGTGGGTGTTTTCAAACCGGTGGGTGTTTATATTTATATATATATATATATATATATATATATATATATATATATCACGCAATGAAAATGATCCCCTTCACCTGACCCCTCCCCTACCCATACCCCCCATACCCCACTCTTCTGAAAATACATAAACAATCATTTGTGCTCTTCATTTTTGCTCTGTAATGGTGACTTGATTTTTTTTTTATTTATTTATTTTTTTATTTGTTTGTTTAATTACTCATCATAAGGTTGATTACATATGGTTGAACAGTCCATGACGCATATCCTGTCCAGTTTTCTTTTAGTGACTCATTTTTGTCCATGCCAAAATTCTGAAGGGCTTATATGATATATACACTGATGATGCCAGAATTTGTGCTTGTTTGATTTTAATGTGATTATCTTCTTACATGCATTCAAACAACATGAAATTAAAAGGGAGCCTATTTACTCTCTCAGTACACCTTCTTGATCTTACTGTACACAATCAGTTCACATTTTGTAATCTTTCATCAAAATTATTTAGGCTAATAAATACTAATTTTCTCTTACTCTGAAATCGCAGAGTAATCCTCTTCAATCAACTGTAAATTCGCATTCTCTTTCCCTCGTTTGACATATTTCACAAAATATTTCATATAATGGAAGTAAAATGAGTTTTATATGTAATTTCATGTTGACTTTAAACAAAATTATTCTGTTGTTCTGATAAGTTGTGCTCTACATTTTTACAGATGATCAGCACTGCTGGCACTGCGGGTAAATGGAAGGCAATGGCACGTCCATCTTTACCATCCTCATTGGACTCCACATTGCCTGGGATATCTCGAGAAGTGTTGTCCGTGTCCATGGAACCAAAATATCAATGCCAGCAATGCAAAGAGATTCTTAGGAAACCTTTCCAAGCACAGTGTGGACATCGCTTCTGTGTGTTCTGTTTCAAACAACTCACCAGGTACCCAGGGCAACCCTCTGCCTAATGCTCTGCATTAATTGCCACCCTCTCCATGGACATTCCCAATCTCTTTAATCTACCTCTGCACTGTAGCTAGATGGAAAATTATCCCTCCCTTTGCTTGATGTTGATCCACTCTTTTGCCTCTTAACCCAGAGGGTTCTACTTGCATCTGGATATACTCTCTCTGTGGATATGTCCTAGGATATTTTCAGTCTTTGGTGAGCTTTACCTGGGTGTCAGTCATTTGGCTATAATTATTGTCAACGTTTAGTTGTTATCCTATTAGAACAAGTATTTATATGATACAACTAGGCCTTTCACTAATGGTTATTTTGGTAATCAAGTAATTGGTTGATTACTTTGACGATTAATCGAGTAATCTGATACTGTTTTTGTGGTAATAAAAATAGCCTTTAAAATGACTTACATATATAACAATCAGGCAGTAATAATTGTTTCAAATAAAGTATCAAAAGCAAGTAATCATTTGGTTTTATTCAACAACACTTAAAATACATTATATATATATATATATATAATATATATATATAAAAACATAATCAAGTTATGTAATGTTGTTGTAACACTTTACAGCATGATCAAATTCTTGTTTAATATTGGTCTATCAACATTTAATTCAAATGTCTACTTAATATTTGTCCACTTCTTTATGATAGAAATGCTACAGCCAATGTAATTTCTTTTTACAAAAACATGTGGACATCAAAACATGCAAACTAAGGTTTAAACTTTTATTTTGAAATCGTGATGAACAACAATTTGCATATTTAGAAACATATTGATTGTATTCCCCTGTGTTGGTGAAACTGAACACATTGCGTTCCCAGACGAATGTTATAAGCAACCCAAACTCATAGCATATGCAGAGATGAAGTTCATTAACTGAGCTGCCGAGACATGCTCCACGCATGTAAATGATAACAGTGCAACACTTATGAAACACAAAGCGGGTCAAACTTTATATGCGTTCCCAAATGCACATTATTGGAAACCCAAACAAACAGCACATGCAGAGACAGAGTTCATTAGGAGCAGCATTTACTGTGAATGGAGCTGCATGTAAATAATTAAAACTGTTGTGTTAATCGGCATGGGTTATTTGCAATCAAGTCGAGCACTCATATTTAATTGAGGCATCATGACAGCCCTAGATACAACTAATGCTGTGTTTAGTTATTTATTAATTAATGGATATTTTATTACTCACTTTGTAGCCTTCATGCTAAAATTACAACTATTGCAAAAATAAAAAAAAATAAAAATAAAAATAAAATAATAATAAAAAAATTTAAAGTGGTTGAATTAATTGTCCATGACTGTGAATTAAATTAATTTAATTTAATTTAATTTAATTTAATTTAAATTTGAAAAGCCTGTTATTTGTCTAGATTCTGGCAATATATATGTGGAGTAAAACAAATTTTAAAATTAAGAGATTAATAAATCAAATGCAAACTGATAGGATTTATTTTCTTGATGCTTAACAACACATGAGCATAATGTCCCTGTCACACCCATCCTAAGTCATCACCTGGTGCATTACCTAACCACCACACATTTTTTTATGTCTTCCTCATCTGACACACCTGATTTAACACATCATCTCTGACAGCTTATTAGTAGAGACTGAAAACCTGAATAGTGTTATTGATAAGGGATATATTCAGGATCGATATGAGAAGTACTGCACCAAGCCATCTGAATGTAAACCCAGTTGCGAAGCTGTCTTACTCATGACATTTTACATACTGTAGGTCTGACATCAGCTTGGAGATGAATGGATTGCACTGAATTGGAATGTGTTTTAAGTACCAGTTGTCCGAATAAGAATAAGCTTCTGCTCTGCTTTGGTGAGAAATTGAGGAGCTGTTGAACATTTCAAATTTAGATTTTAGATGCTTTTATCCAAAGCGACTTACAATAGACGGACATAAGCAACTTGTCAGAGGCAAAATATTAAAGGGTTAGTTTTCCCAAAAATGAAAATGTCATTTATTACTCACCCTCATGCCGTAAGACCTTCGTTAATCTTCGGAACGCAAATTAAAATATTTTTGTTGAAATCTGATGGCTCAGTGAGGCCTGCATAGCCAGCAATGACGTTTCCTCTCTCAAGATCCATTAATGTACTAAAAACATATTTAAATCAGTTCATGTGAGTACAGTGGTTCAATATTAATATTATAAAGTGACGAGAATATTTCTGGTGCTCCAAAAAAAACAAAATAACGACTTACATAGTGATGGCTGATTTCAAAACACTGCTTCATGAAGCTTCGGAGCGTTATGAATCAGCGTGTCGAATCAGTGGTTCGGAGCGCCAAAGTCATGTGATTTCAGCAGTTTGGCGGTTTAACACGCGATCCGAATCATGATTCGACACGCTGATTCATAATGCTCTGAAGCTTCATGAAGCAGTGTTTTGAAATCGGCCATCACTATATAAGTCGTTATTTTATTTATTTATTTTTTTTTTTTTGGCGCACCAAAAATATTCTCGTCGATGTGCATGTCATGGTTTCCACTCATAACGCATGATCTTGTGCGCCGTCATCTTTTGGCCTGGTAACAAGTTGCTTGGCCAGTTTCTTCTTGTGGGAAGTGATGTCAGCAAATTTACGAAATATTTCCATTGTGTCAGCTGCCCGCAGTAGTTATAGTGGAGCAGATGAGGCGCAGACAATGAGATAATTTTAAATAAACCCAGAGGGGCACTTTATTAAAGAATATGGTTAAGGTATAGGTGAGGAATCCTGGTGAAGGGAAGAGCCATCAAAAATCTGTGGTCTCCATTCATACCAGGATGAATGTGTAATGTTTGGGGCAGGAGTTTGTCCAAAGTCTGTGTGCTGGTGATTGTGGTTTCAAAGAGCAATGCTGGTTTGTGCATGCATAGTCAGCCCGGCACAGTCTTCTAATAAAATCCCTGTCAGTTTTCTCCAGCTCTTGCCATTTTTGTGAACTAATTTTGTGTTCGTTGAAGTGGGAATTTTGTTTCATCCCAGTGACACTAAAAACATTGGATTTCTTCGCTGAATTATTCAGTGACTTTCTGTAAGTTGCATGATTACACCAGTTGGTGGTGACTAAGTGTCATTCCAAATCGTTCAACTGACACAACTGTTATTAAAATGTCTACAGATCAACAAAGAAACTCAAGAAACGGCGAAAGGAAACTGTAAAAGACCTCCATGCTATGACATCAGCTTACATTTAACATATCATAACATCCCCCCCTTTCATGCAGTCATTGATTTTTTTTTTTTTTTGTTCACAAATAGCATTATTTAGTTTGTTGACATGCCTTGTTCAGTTGAATGACAAATATCAATGTATTAACATATTAGAATCTTCATTTTAACAAAATGTCTATGTTCACTGTCCTTTTCAAAAATACGAAAAAGTCTTTAAATTTCACGAAAAGTTTTTCAAAGTCTCATTTTTAATTGCAAGAAATGTTGGCATTAAATTTATGCATTTTTTTTTTTTACCACTTTAATTGACTTTACTTGTGCCTGTGGACAACTATAGTTAGATACATTTACTTATCTTTCATTTACTTGTGGCTCAGATAAATGTCAGTTTGTATATAGCCCTTGAAGCCTTTTATAATATGTCAGCCAGAAGTGCATTTCCCAAAAGCATTGTTAGCCAACTATGGTCGCAAGTTCTGTTGTTATCAGTATCGGTTAGTTGGTGTTTCTTGAAACCATAGTTCCAACGAACATTTGCAAACAGCATCGCAAAGTTGTGTGGTTGGAATCACAGACCTGTGGTTTGAAGCATAGTTTCTTAAATCCTTAATAAATCCTTATCTGGAGCAAAATAAGCAAGCTGACATTCAGTACAAGCTATATCATTAATTTCGAATATATAAAATTTCATTTATGTCTTAGTTTGTCAAGAGATTTAAAGCGCCGTTTTTGAAGTGTCCATGTGTGTATGTGCACTAGTAAGTAAGAAGGAGCCTATGATTAAATCTGGAAATAAAGCAAAATAATGAGTCCGCAGATGCCAAATTAATTAAAAGTTATTATAAATTTGTGACAATACGGTTTTGAGAAACAGTCATGACTATCTAGTTCATTTCAGTTGAGCAGCGTGTTACGTCGTTGTATGGGAAATGCACCCCAGTATAGAATGTGGCCAAAAAAGTAGTGTTGTCATGATACCAAAATTATGACTTCGATAGTACGATAGCTACTTGACTAAAATGTCTTGATACTACTACTGAACCGATATGTATAAAGTTTGGCACGGCCAGTATGCCTGTATGGAGAGGAAGCAGAGTGATGCACACACATTGCTTTGCTGTCGCACGTCAGTGCAACTCAGGAAATACGGCTCTTATTAAAACGCTGTCATTCTTAAAGTACTGGTACTAGTAAAATGAGGTATTGCGATACAAGCAGGGTATTTCGTACAACACAACTAAAAAGAGAAGATATGTAATATGGGTACGCATTCTTGAATGCTACACAACATTTCTTTTTTTTTTTTTATTCAAGGTTTTTTTTTTTTATTATTGAAAGAAAAAAATATTCATAACAAAACAGAACACCCCACCAATTTCAGAAGAGAAAATAAAGGAACCCCCACCTCAACCCCGTCTAACAGTCAGACCATTAAAAAAATAAAAGAGAAAAGTAATATTAATAATACATAAACATGTACATTCAGAACAATTTTGTAGTAGTGTTCTCCGCAAAGGTCTGAAAAGGTTGCTAAAAAAGGTTGGTAGAGAATCTCTTATGTGACCGTTTCATAGAGCATCGGTGCTTTTCCAATTGTATGTTGTACATGACATCTTTAATCCAGTGTCTGTATGTAGGAGGTGAAGAGTCTTTCCATTTGCACAAAATTTGCCTCCTGGCAAGAAGTGAACAGAAAGCAATAGCATCAGACTGGGATCTGCTTAGATTTTAAACTTGACTAACCACTCCAAATATTGCTGTCAACATGGCTGGAGCAATGGGTTTGCCAAACATTTTAGAAAAGGTCTCAAAAACTAAACCCCAGTATTCTAGCCATTTAGGGCATGACCAAAACATATGATATAAAGTGGCAGGAGCTTGTTTACATCGGTCACATGTAGGATCCACATCGATTTTAATCTTAGCCAATCTGTCCTTGGACCAATGAAGACGAAGTAAAATTTTAAACTGAACAATTGTGTGCCTAAGACTGACAGAAGACGAATGTATTCTCTGGATTGCTTCCTGCCAAGCATCATCTGATATTTGATCCTCCATTTCTTTTTCCCATTTTTGTTTTAAAGATTCTAAGGAAATGCTACACAACATTTCTTGCAAAACACTTTGGGCCTACCCTTCTTCAGAAATTCTTCACTTCTGTTTATTACTGCACACATGCTGCTTTCACTTCAATTTTACCATTATCAGAGCACTACTTTCTTTTTGTTTAAATAGCCTGAGGAAAGAGAAGGCTATATATTAATGGTTTAAAGTCTGCTTATTGTTTGATTGCCTTTTTCCCATGCTCTCCTTTGAGACTGCACTGTTAAAGTAAAATCTTTCCTCTTCATTAGCTCAGGGCCCATACCCTGCGAAGCCTGTCGTGCAGAGGGTATATTTGAAGAGGCAATGTCTATGCTCAATATTACAGTGGTAAGCTATGTTTCTTAAATTATACCTCTTGGAAATCTATCATAGTTTTTACTTCCTGGTAACTCTTATTTAATGTTTACATTTCTGTTGTTGCCAAATGTACATTGTGAATGTAGAATTACTGGGGGAAAAAGAAAGAAAAAAACAAACAAACAAAAAAAAAAAAACTCCACAATGACATGTACCTACTGGCTCTGGGAAAATGTATTCCTGTAACTGCTTTTCAACATTTTCAAAAGGTATTCGTTAATGAAAAAATCCATGGTGTTTCACTCCCCCATAGGCATTTCCTGATAATGCAGCACGAAGAGAAATTGATAGCTTGCCTGCCAAATGTCCAAATGATGGTTGTAGTTGGTCTGGTACATTGAAAGACTATGAGGTAAGAACATAGTTAACCTGGCTTGTCATATTGAATGTTCTTCATTTCTAAATGCCAACTACAATGACTGCATAGTAGTTGGCTGCATCACAGTGACTTTGAACATATTTCAAGCCAAACCCAGCAGTTAAGCAAATAACCTGACAATAACTAAGCAAATAACCTAATACTAATAAATATTTTGTCTGTTTATAAAAGAATAACGCCTGCTCACATCCGCAAGTTTGAAAGTCAGCAGGAAAGAGGGGGTTGGGCGGAAAGTCCCAAAGCTTGCTGGAAAGTACCAGCATTACCGTATGAAAAGCTAGTTGTTTTCAAAAGCTTGTTATCTTGTTCAGTGTAGGTTTCTTTTTTTTTTTTTTTTTTTTTTTTTTTTAAACAGCTAAAACCATAACAGATTGATTGCTAACAAAAATGCTTGCCTAGTTTACATCCTGACTTAGTCTTATTTTTAAAGACCTGAAATCAGTGTAACTTTGTTAAAGTAATCAAATTTAACCTTGTCTTGGTTTTTTTTACTTCCATTTAGCTGGTAAAAGTATCAGTCTGATAGCATTTTTCCATTTTGACTTATTTAGTGACTAAGTAACCTTAACCCTGACTATAGCAGTTCTGACACCATAACTCAGATGAGTCAGTGTTGATTCATCTGTGTGGAGACATGGTGTCTGAAGTGATAAAGCAAGAAATTCCCCTAAATGTTCTTACAATAGATATCCCGGGTATTGACAAGAATTGTTGTTAGCAACCCATTGGTTTTTATCCACTTGGAATTAAATGGATCAAGAAACAATTTATTTTCTTTTGAATAATGTGTAAACTTCAATGTTAAATTCATTGTTCCTTATTGTTTATTGATCTTTGATGTTTCACCTAGAAACATGTCACATTATGGAAGTAAAATATGTTGCGAACTGCATTTCACATTAACTTTGTGAACATTAACATTAAATTGCACAATTTTCATCTAACAAAACATTTTTTTGGTATGTAGTTTGACAAAGTGGTAAAGTGTCTAACCGAACTAACTTGATACTTCTTGTTTGCTTTTTCTGAGTAACAGATATAACTGCCATGACATTTACCACACCCTTTCTGCTTAACTCTAGTGTTATCGTATATAATGTTCAATGAATAGGCAACACATTTGCACGACACAGCCGCGGTACAATTGTTTGACCTTTGATTTAGACAACTGAGAAGGGAAACTAAAAGTATGAAGAGGTAGTGAAGCACAAACTATAAAAATTTACATTGGTTCCCTGTAATGGTTGTAATGGCTTGCATGCATGTTCAAGTAAAATAAAATAATGAAAAATAAAACAGCAACTATATTTGCATACAGTGGTGGTCAGAATTATTGGCATGCTTGGTAAATATGATCAAAGATGACTATAAAAATAAATCTGCATTGTTTATCCTTTTGATCTTTAATTCATAAAATTAGCAAAAAACTAACCTTTCATTAAAGGAAAAGAATTGAAAGTGGGGGGAAAATCACATTATGAAATAAATGTTTTTCTCCAAAACACGTTGGCCACAATTATTGGCACCCTTTTATTCAATACTTTTTGCAACCTCCTTTTGCCAAGATAACAGCTCTGAGTCTTCACCTATAATGCCTGATGAGTTTGGAGAACACCTGACAAGAGATCAGAGACCATTCCTTCATGCAGAATCTCTACAGATCCTTCTGATTCCCAGCTCTATGTTGGTGCTTCTTCTCTTTAGTTCACTCCACTAATTTTCTTTAGGGTTCAGGTCAGGGGATTGAGACAGCCATGGCAGAAGCTTTATTTTGTGCTCAGTGACACATTTTTGTGTTGGTTTTGATGTTTGTTTTGGATCGTTGTCCTAATGGAATTGTCCAACCACGGCCAATTATAAGATTTCTAGCAGAAGCGGTCAGGTTTTGTTTTTTTATCTGTTGGTATTTGATAGAATCCATGATACCATGTATCTGAACAAGATGTCCAAGACCTCCAGCAGAAAAATAGGCCCACACCATTAAAGATCCAGCAGTATATTTAACCGTGGGCATGGGGTACCTTTTCTCCATGTGTGCACCAAACCCATCTGGTGGGTTTGCTGCCAAAAAGCTCTTTTTTTTTATTTTTTTAGTTTCATCTGACCATAGAAGCCGGTCCCGTTTGAAGTTCCTGTCATGTCTGACAACTGAATATGCTGGAGATTGTTTCTGGATGAGAGCAGAGGATTTTTCTTGAAACCCTCCCGAACAATGCTTTTTTTTTTTTTTCCAATGCTTTAGCTATTTTCTTACACCCACTTTCTATTTTGTGAAGCTCAACAATCTTTTGCTGCACATCAGAACTATATTTTTTGGTTTTACTCATTGTGATAAGGGAATTTGGCTTTTGTGTTTCCTCATGTTTTTACTCCTGTGGAACAGGAAGTTATGGCTGGACAATTTCATGTTCATGATCACCCTGGTGTTGCTAAAAAAAAATGTAAATATGAATGGGAATATACTTCAGAGATATTTACTCATAAAAAATTCTAGGGGTGCCAATAATTGTGGCCAACATGTTTTGGAGATAAACATTTATTTCATAATGTGATTTTTTTTTTTTTTTTTTTTTTTTTTTTTCCCTTCAATGAAAGGGTAGATTTTTGCTAATTTTATGAATTAAAGATCAAAAGGATAAACAATGCAGATTTATTTTTATAGTCATCTTTGATCATATTTACCAAGGGTGCCAATAATTCTGACCACCACTGTATACAGATCAGATGTATTATTTCTGGAGTAATAAAAACTAAAATTACATGTTACGAAAAGCAGTAATGTCTCGCACATAGAAAAAATAATAAATCAATGTTAAAATAATGTTTTTAGAAATTTTTCTTGTTCCAAACCATTTCACTTTCTTTTGTGGAAAACAAAAGAAGAACTTTGTAAAAAAATATATACTGATCGCTCTTTTCTGTGCCGTTATTTTGAATGGGGACTGAAGCTTTTAGGATTTTTTTCATGCAACTTGAACTCTATATTCCAAGTCTTCTGAAGCCATGTGCTAACTTTGTACAAGGAACAGACCACATTTTAAAAACATTTTAAAAGAGGGACCAGTATATTATTAAAATATCTTTTTATGTTTCATGGGAGTCAGTCATGCTGGTTTGGAACAACATAAAGGGGAGTAAACAATGACAGAATTTCTTTTTTTTTTTAATTTTTTTTTTTTAATGAATTTTAAGCACATCTCAGGGATTTCTGAAACTGTAAATTAACAGGAATTCTGTTGAGTAATGCCGACACACTTGTTCTGTCTTGTTCTGATCACAAGGTCAGTATGTACTTTCAGCCAGTAATGTCTTGTGACCATTTACTAACTTGAAAACAGGAAATGTATACAAATCTCATGGGAATAAATGGCATGAACAACAGATACTATATAAAAAGCTGTTAACAATGCTAAGATAATTGTGAATGAGGCACATGGAAGACAATTTAAGAGTTGACAGTTAGTCATACACAGTAAGCTAACTATGATATTGTTCCATTCAACAGTCTTGCTAGACATTTACAATTCTTTCCTTCACTAGGGTCAACATGAAGGTCGTTGTGACTTTGAACGTGTAAAATGTGAAGCATGCCAAGCAGTCATCTTGCTTAGCGAGAAAGATCGCCACAATGAGCGGGAATGCGAGGCCAGAACCCTGAACTGCAAATACTGCAAGGTCACATTCAACTTTAAGGAAATTAAGGTAAGCACCCTAGAAGTGGTCCATCCTCAAGTTTACTGCTGATGGTCTGTGGTTTGTGTACAGTACATTCTGTACTATACTATTAATGTTTGCTGTGCCAACAGACTCAATGTGTTGCAATATTAAATTACCACTACTACCTTGCTATTAGGGCAAAGTGTAATGAACAATTTTTTTTTTTTTTCTTTGTTTTTAAACTCCTCTAAAAAGCATTGCATTAACCATCAATTTGGCTGAATTCATGGTGGAATTGTCTTATACAGGGTAGTTGAACCAAAATTAATAAGTCTCTCTCATCATTTACTTTCACCTCTGCCAGAATATTCAAGCTTCTCTTTTCCATAATATAAAAGTGAATGGCGACCAGTGACTGGCATTTTTAGAGAAAAAAAGGACAATAGCAACTATCTTAATGTTCCTCACACAAAGTTATCATGCAAGTTATATGGACTATTTTCGCTAATCACTTTCATATATGAAATTAGCTTAAAAATGATATGCATAGGTAATTCATAGGGTTTGAGCAACATAACAGAAAGGGTGAGCAAAAGAGTTGTTGTTATATCATCTTTACTGATTCTCCCTCTTACACTACTCTTTTCTGTCTCAGGCCCATGATGAAATATGTCAGAAATTTCCTATGCAATGCAAAGACTGTGGTAAAAAGAAAATCCCCAGAGAGAAGGTTGGTCTCTGTTCTCAGCCATATATTGTTTCTGATTGTCATCATAAAGTACATCTGCTATGTATAGTATGTCAGTTTTAATAGAGGAAGAGACATAACTTATTTCATTTTCATTCTTAAAATACTTTTTTCTCTGACTTTTTTTCTTTTTTTTTTCTTCATTTTTTGCAGTTTCAGGAGCACACCAAATCTTGTGCAAAGTCCAAGTCGGCATGCCAGTTCAGTGAGATTGGCTGCAGGGCAGTGGTGTGTATTTGTTTCTCATGAATGCATTTTGGATCAGAATAGACCTTATGTCAATTCTGAATAGAAGGGTGGATATGGTTTGTGCTTCTCACGAAAACTTCTCACGAATTTTAAAAATGGTTACATGCTTATGTAACTACATATCAGACTGTTACATAAAACCCACATTGCTTTTTATCTAGTTACATGCAAGTTTGCATTTATTGATTCACTAAGGTGTTTTACAAGAGTGACGCACAGTCTCAAACATATTAGAACTTGAACTGTAGCTAGTTTCCAATGTAGCTGTCACAGTACTTACTAATATACACTATATTAGGAAGTACTATGACAGTTCCATTGAAAATCAACTACATTAAGTCATGTTCTAAAAAGTTTATGGGGCTCTGTGTAAATCATTGTTCAGAGCAGAGTTGATTAGTTAAGTTTACCTTCAAGGTAATGTACTGTATTAAACATTTTTTATTTAATACAATATATATATGGAACCTTGGAGTCTCAGACCTTTCTGACATGACACCACCCACTAGGGGCAGGAGCCCGCTAAAACAATTTAAAGTATAGTTGTGGTTGTGGTAATGCAATGTCCAATTTTAAAACGGTTTTCACAGGATGAATTTTGAGTGTTTAAACTTTTGAATGATGATCTAATTTATGATGGTTACTAAAATATGAGATAGGAGAAAGAAAAGAAAAAAGAGCACCAAGTGTCCTGCTAGTGGGACAGTGACAGTTAAGGGGTTAAATCCTAAAGCTCTTTAAAGTAGGATGGATTCTAAATGGCTGTCAGCGTTTTATCATTCATCTGCTGGAAAAAGTCATTGTGAAACTGATTCCAACAATATTGTTTCTTTAGTTGTGGTGTGGACCCTGCTATTCTTTTACATTTAGAATGATTTTTAAAACTAGAGACATCTTTATCGTTATTGTTATAGTTATTGTCTTGGTGTGAATGGGCCTTTAGTCATTCTGAAATGCTTCATAACTTTTAAAAGTCTTCAGATTATTTAGTCTGACTTAGTCAGACCGGTGGAATCTTTTTGAGTCTCTCAGTTTGCACTTTTCCCCACATGACTTCAATATAAAATGAAACTATGTAAATAGTGTGGAGTATGGGTTAGAAAAGTCCCAAATTCTCGGTTAAGACATATTTGTGTATTAAAATGTATGCAGTTCATTTGTGAACATGCAAAGGTTGGTGAATCATTGAGGGGAAATGCATTTTAGACGGTAACTGATGTAATATCATAAATTCACACTATCGTTGAGATCATAGTAAGTTAAAATAAAGTGTTGCCTACCTCAGAAGTCTTCAAGGAAAGTCTAAGGATTTCCCCAGTGCACCTCTTTTTAAGAATGTGCCCTCTACTGGTCAGAGAATAAACTGGCACAAATGGAGAGCTGCAGTAGAAATGTACAAATCTGAAATGAAACTCACAACTTGAGTGTAATCACCGTCAGTTAGATCATCAAGAGGGTGGGTGCAGCTGTGGTGCAGTGGGTAGTGCCTGTGCTCATCACAGCTATTGTGCTCTGGGAATGGAGCAAGGGTGTGTCCAGGATTAACAGTGTTATTGAGCTCAGGCAGCATTAAATCAGAAAATGGAGCTAAAAAGTTGTTGAAGGTGCTAGATAAACATAGAGTAATGACATCAATAAAATTAGTTGGCTAATGCAAGTTCTGTCTCCTGAAATTACAGTGATTGGAATGAGACTTTATTTGATAACATTACACCTGCCAGAAAACACAACTCAAATGAAAAGTTTGCTTTAGTGTATTAGATGCTGATTTAGTGTATTAGATGATTTATATTCTCACCTACCCGTCTCTGGACAAGAGTATTCCTCTTCCGACCTGCCAGCAGTTATACTGCCACTCCAACCTGTGGATGCACGATTTGATCAGACAACTCATCTTGCAATCTAATAATATATAATTCTGCCAAAAATAATATCAGACATTTACCAAAACTATTGCATATCAGAAATGCGCTTTAAAAGTGAGTCAACTGCAGTAGATAATAATTTATCATCTGATAGGGACGTTGACCAAAAGTGACTCTCCTTCATACATGAAAACCAAAAAATTCTATTCATTATACATCAAAATGCAGACTGTGACTTTGCGATCACCATTGTTTGGGTGAATGCTGGGATGGCAGAGCTCATTTTTAGGGTGTGTTGTCATTAACCCTTTTTTAAGATAAGACACTACAGGCAAAACCATTGTTTTTTTCATGCACCGGTCAATTTTGAGATTTTAGGCTATTTTGCTGCTTCTTTCAGACTACAATTTATATTTGTGTCCTTAGATTTCAATTACAGTAAAGGCCGTTTTTTTTTTTCTCATGCAGTGAGCAGAAAGTAGTACATACATACACACACCAAATGTTGCAGTTTCATTCCTATCTATTATCAGAGGGGTTTATTCATATATAATTAAGCTGATTTATATAACATTGGACCTGTGATAAAAAGTGATAAAAAGATCTATCCAAAACCCTCTTCTGTAAAATCCTTTAACCCTAATGTAACAAAATGAAACAAGAATTTTGAATCTGGTTTTATACAATGTTCAGATTTCTATTTTGGAAATTAATACATTTTTAACCGTGGGCATGGGGTACCTTTTCTCCATGTGTGCACCAAACCCATACATACACAATAATACATTTATCCATACATACACAATAATACATAATACATTTCAAATAATGCCTCACTTGCACATTTAAACATTAAATTTCAGAAACCTTGTAATACAAAATTTAATGTTCTAATGTTAATTAACTGGGGAAGCATAATGATATCTATTAGTACCCTAAAATGTACCCTATTTACCTATGGTGTCTTTTTTAACCCTTAGTTTCTCTTTGATAACCATATGACATTTTTAAACATAAATAAATAATTTTAACAACAAAGAAATGACAGCACTTTCATATTACTACTTTTTAATTTAATGTAACCTTTTTAATAAAGTATTAACGTTTTTAGGTTGACAATGGTAAGCAGCAGGAGCATGAGCAGACCAGTGTGATGGAGCATTTGCGTCTTATGCTATCTGTGCTGTCCTCTGTGCGCCTGCGAGCCGAGGGGGCTGGAGAGTGGCAGGAAGATTCCGGGCTGGGATTGTATCGCGGACCTGAAGATGCACCTCCGGCGGGGCCTAATGCTGCCGCCCATAATGCAGGAAGAGGAGGTGGTCCTGGTGTGCAGCAGAAAGTCACAGCTTTGGAGAACATAGTGTGTGTGTTGAATAGAGAGGTGGAACGTTCAGCCCTCACCCTGGAGGCACTATCCCGGCAACATCGGCTAGACCAGGAAAAGATCGAGAATTTGTCAAATAAGGTACTACGCACACCTTGCAGGAAATTATACACTTAAATAGTTCAGAATATATATAAAAAAAAAAAAGCTCGCTAAGTTGGATTTATAGGATTGTTTTTTCTTTCGGACAGCAGAGATGGTTTTGATGCTCTGCTATGTGTCCGAAGGTGATGCGAGGCTCTCACCTTGCAGGTAACCAAATAATGACGTATTGAACAATCTTGTTTTATAACAGGCTGGTGCAACATTTACTTCAAAAGGATAGTTTACACAAAAATGGTCTGTCACCTTTTACTCACCCTCATGTCGTTACAAACCTGTATGGATTTTTCTTTCTCCATGGATAACAAAAGAAGTAATTTGAAGAATTTTCTACTTTTCCATATAAATGAAAGTGAATTGGGGACAGATGTTATCAATTTCCAAAAATGACAGAAAGCACTGTTGATGGTCCATACAACTTCTGAAACCATATGATAGGTTTGTTTAAGTGAATTTATAATTACTGAAGGTACAATTTTTGCACTTTTTTTTTTTTTTTTTTTTTTTTTTTCTGATAGTGCTGGTATGTTACGTTTGGGCGCGACATGTTCTCATAGAAGGAAAAAAAGTCATGCAAGTTTGGAACAGCATGGATTGTGTAAATGACAATGTTTTTATTTTTGGGTAAACTATCCTTTTTATTGAGCAGGTTAATAGTCAGTTTATCATTTTCAGGTCAGGTGTTTGATTGCCAGTGGAGAAGCCTTCACTACGAAACAGTTGTTAGCAAGATTTGTTTCCGTTCAACTGTTACTTGTGAAACACAGATGTGTGTTTTTCCTCCCCCAGCAGAAGAGCCTCCGCTGTCTCTGCCATGATCCTTAATTCACATGGGATATGAAATGGGATCCATCCTGGACTTTCTGCTAATTGATCAGTTGATCATTGCGTTAAGAGTAGTTTAACCAAAAATTTTAATCCAATGATGACCTTTTTTATTATTTAAAATTTTATTTTAAAATATTTTAAATTATTATGATTTTATTTTTTAACCTAAATTACTCCTTTAATGACAAAACTACTCATTTAACAGTTACCATAGAACCATAAACACTAATAAAACAAAAACCATGTACGGTATCAATGTTGTCAACTGTGAGAAAAAGGGAAGAGGCACCCATGAAATTTCAGAAAGACGCAATAGACAAGTGTTTACTTATATTTCATGTGTGTCATTTCATTATGTCAGTATATCATCATTTTACTACAGCTCCATTGCAGCTTAGGAGTTAATCGTTTTCATTTTCATTTAATGAATGAACTTCTCCATTTAACATATCATTGAACCATAGACACCTGTGTAGGTGTAGATGTATCCTTGAAGTGTTAGCATCAAATGTCAAATGCTACATTGCTGTTTGGCAGTTCCATAACCCTGTTTTTCATCTGTGTTTGTTGCCTTTTGAAGGTGCGACAGCTGGAACGGACTTTAACCATGCGAGACCTGCAGTTAGCAGAATCCGAGCAGTCTTTGCGGGAGCTGCAGTTTTGCACATACGATGGAGTTTTCATTTGGAAAATAGCAGACTTCTCTCGACGCAGACAAGATGCAGTGGGGGGCCGAGCACCTGCCATGTTCTCACCTGGTAAGGTTAAGATCAGATTAAAGGGCTGTTACAGGTTCAATACCGGTTAAGCTCAATCAACAGTGTTTGCTGCATGTTGTCAATTAAGAACAGAAAATTATTTCCACTCACCCTTTGGTTTGTTTTTAATTTTTTAAGGCAAAAATCAGGTTACCATGAGACACAACAGTGGTCATAAACAGTACCAGTGTTCGGAGGCTTTAAAGGCAGAAATATGAATCTTATATGTTTGATATGCTCTACTAAGAAACATAAAAAAAAAAAAAAGTTACGTCACCTCCCTTTTTGGTATCTATGTGGGGACATCATACTTAAGTTCAGTTTAGAATTAAAATTTCCTGACAATTTACTCACCCCCATGTCATCCAAGATGTTTATGTCTTTCTTTCTTCAGTTGAAAAGAAATTATGGTTTTTGAGGAAAACATTCCCGGATTTTTCTCCATATAGTGGACTTAAACGGTTAACAATGGGTTGCAGGTCCAAATTGCAGTTTCAGTGCAGCTTCAGACGGCTCTACACGATCCAAGACGAGGAATAAGGGTCTTATCTAGCAAAATGATCGGTCATTTTCTAAAAAAAATTAAAAATGTATATATTTTTTAACCACAAATGGTCTTGCACTAGCTCTGCGATCCGCCACGCATTACGTAATCACGTTGGAAAGGTCACACGTGAGATTTCACTAGATAAGACCCTTATTCCTCAGCTGGGATCGTGTAGAGCCCATTGAAGCTGCATTTAAACTGCAATTTGGACCTTCAACCTGTTGGTAGCTGTTAAATCCGGTCTAGGTCAGAATCGCAACATAAATGACACAACAATGACTTCCTAATTACTCATTTTTATTTTCTTAATTGTTCTCTTGTTCATTTTTGATGCGGTACTGTTTTTGGTGAATACAAAAAACATTTAATGAAAAAGAAAGAAACAAAAAGATTCTGAAGCAAATCATCAGGGGTGAGCTTATGCCAAAACAACAAAAAACAGAAAACTAACTTTCCGCAAACAGAAACTAACTTCCCTATGAATCAAAATAAAGAAACAAAACATACAACAACATAACCTATCTCCTTATCTGCCTAAAAACAGGAGAAAAGATAGTGGCCAGTTGGCCTACAAAAAGAAATAAGGCACTCACCCCCTACAGCTTCCCAAGATAGTTAAGAAGTTACAAACATGGTCGGCAGGACATTGATGTTCTAGCAATAAGGTTCTCACAATCAAAGATGGCTAACAGCACTCTGTTGGAGCACAACTCACAATGTGACACAACATATTCATCAGAGCTAACACAGTATCAAACACAAACAGTAATGAGTAAACAGTCAAAGAGGCAGAGAGCTCCCTCCAGCGGAATCCCGGGGAAATTTATAGTCCGGGTCTCTTCTCTGGTCCAACCACCAGCAGCCTCTCGTTATGCCCAGGACCAATCCTGAAAGAGAAAAAAGACAGCAGGAACACAACTAAAGTATAACATTACGTAATAGACGTAACACCTTAATTTCTTTTCATCTGAAGAAAAAGAAGACCTCTTTGATGACATGGGGGTGAGTAAATAGGTGGAAGTACTGCCTACATTTTTTAGAAAATGACCGATCGTTTCACTATATAAGACCCTTATTCCTCAGCTGAGATCGTGTAGAGCCCTTTGAAGCTTCATTTAAACTGCAATTTGGACCTTCAACCCGTTGGTAGCGGTTAAAGTCCACTAGTATGGAGAAAAATCCTGGAATGCTTTCCTCAAAAACCTTAATTTCTTTTTGAAGAAAAAAAGACAAACATCTTGGATGACATGGGGGTGAGTAAATTATCAGGAAATTTTAATTCTGAAGTGAACTTGTCCTTTAACAGGTGCTTTACAGTTATTTGCCATGATGACAAAAGTATATATAACTTTATACAGACAAGGTTCTGGTCATTCTATCACACTATTTAATATTTCTGTTTATTTCCATTATAAGTGCATTATTTTAAGCATTTATTATTTATTCATTTATCTATTTAATTTTTTATACCAAGGGGTGATTTATAAGAGAATAATCTATATAATCATATAATTGTAAATTATTTTCTGTGGTATTCAACATTGTCACAAATGCTGTTGATTGAACTTGTGTCCTGGAATGTTCTTGGTTCAATATAAATGTAATCATACTTTGCATTTTGTAAATTAGTAAATTGTAAGTAGAACTTGTCTGGAACTTGAGGGCCTTGATTCTTTGTGGGAATTTTTCAAGCTTATGTGAAAGTTAAAATTTACAACATATGTGTCTGAGTAAAAACAGTGTTATTTGTTTTTGTCAAGTTTCAGTTAAATTTATTATTTAAAATAAATTCTCAAGCTGAGTAGCTGTTTCACATTTTTGAGTATTTGAGTGTTTCTTCACATTTATTGTTTTTGGAGCTGATTTTAGTGAAGCATTTTCATTTTGGTGATATTTCTGACCCTGCTGTTTAGCACCTTTCTTCTGTTCTTCAGCATTCTACTCCAGTAAATATGGGTATAAGATGTGTCTGAGACTCTACCTGAATGGTGACGGCACAGGTCGGGGCACTCACCTCTCCCTGTTCTTTGTGGTCATGAGAGGCAAATACGATGCACTGCTGAAGTGGCCCTTCAGCCAGAAGGTAAATAAATGAGCCGATAGTCTTTCACTCTTCTTTCAGACATTCATTTACTCTTTCCTTTTAATCGTTTAGGGTTTTTCTGCCAACTAAAGCATCACAATACCACTTATGTTTATTTGAATGAATCACTTTTATAGCAGGGACTGAATGTTGTGACTGTTCTGTGGTATTCTACAGTTTATATAAAAATATTATATAGAATATTACATGTAGTTAGAATATTACATCTTATGAATAATTGACTATTAAATGTTAAATTGTTGAGAATTAGTGTGGTGGTTGTAATAACTATTTTATCTAAGGCTTAGTACATGTATTCTGTCAAGAAATGCATGATGTACAATATAACCTTTAGAACATGAGCTTGGCATTACAGGTGCTGGTCATATAATTAGAATATCATCAAAAAGTTGATTTATTTCACTAATTCCATTCAAAAAGTGAAACTTGTATATTATATTGATTCATTACACACAGACTGATATATTTCAAATGTTTATTTCTTTTAATTTTGATGATTATAACTGACAACTAAGGAAAATCCCAAATTCAGTATCTCAGAAAATTAGAATATTACTTAAGACCAATACAAAGAAAGGATTTTTAGAAATCTTGGCCAACTGAAAAGTATGAACATGAAAAGTATGAGCATGTACAGCACTCAATACTTAGTTGGGGCTCCTTTTGCCTGAATTACTGCAGCAATGCGGCGTGGCATGGAGTCGATCAGTCTGTGGCACTGCTCAGGTGTTATAAGAGCCCAGGTTGCTCTGATAGTGGCCTTCAGCTCTTCTGCATTGTTGGGTCTGGCATATCGCATCTTCCTCTTCACAATACCCCATAGATTTTCCATGGGGTTAAGGTCAGGCGAGTTTTGCTGGCCAATTAAGAACAGGGATACCATGGTCCTTAAACCAGGTACTGGTAGCTTTGGCACTGTGTACAGGTGCCAAGTCCTGTTGGAAAATGAAATCTGCATCTCCATAAAGTTGGTCAGCAGCAGGAGGCATGAAGTGCTCTAAAACTTCCTGGTATACGGCTGCGTTGACCTTGGACCTCAGAAAACACAGTGGACCAACACCAGCAGATGACATGGCACCCCAAACCATCACTGACTGTGGAAACTTTACACTGGACCTCAAGCAACGTGGATTGTGTGCCTCTCCTCTCTTCCTCCAGACTCTGGGACCCTGATTTCCAAAAAAATATACAAAATTTATTTTCATCAGAGAACGTAACTTGAACGAGAACATATCTTGAAGCACTGACTCCAGCTGCAGTCCACTCTTTGTGAATCTCCCCCACATTTTTGAATGGGTTTTGTTTCACAATCCTCTCCAGGGTGCGGTTATCCCTATTGCTTGTACACAACAGTCAACAGTCTTCCCCATGATTGTGTAGCCTACAGAACTAGACTGAGAGACCATTTAAAGGCCTTTGCAGGTGTTTTGAGTTAATTAGCTGATTAGAGTGTGGCACCAGGTGTCTTCAATATTGAACCTTTTCACAATATTCTAATTTTCTGAGATACCGAATTTGGGATTTTCGTTAGTTGTCAGTTATAATCAAAATTAAAAGAAATAAACATTTGAAATATATCAGTCTGTGTGTAATGAAGGAATATAATATACAAGTTTCACTTTTTGAATGGAATTAGTGAAATAAATCAACTTTTTGATGATATTCTAATTATATGACCAGCACCTGTACATTGATTGTAATTCTTGCCACTCTCCTGTTCTTTCCTTCCAGGTGACATTGATGCTGTTGGACCAGAACAACAGAGAGCACATCATTGATGCCTTTAGGCCTGATGTAAGCTCCACATCCTTCCAGAGACCCATCAGTGAGATGAACATTGCTAGCGGTTGTCCTCTGTTCTGCCCCCTCGCCAAGCTGGCAGGCAAAAGCTCGTATCTGAGAGATGACACCATATTTATTAAAGCCATAGTCGACCTCACTGGCTTATAAAGCATTGGAATTATTCATAATAACAATGGATGATGATAATATTATTATATCTCATATCTCAGCTGCGGAAGCCAAACTATTTAAATGATACAATATAAAGAATAATATAAATTATAATAGCATATATTTATTCATTGATTTATTTCAGGAAATATTTTCATTGATAATAATATTAATATGTGTGTGTATGGAGTGGCAGTGCTCAAACAGACTTGCACACCAATAACTACACTATTTGGATATAACTAAATATTTAATATGCACTATATATTTACTATAATATATATGTATAGTACACATATTTAAACTATACCTATTTTGTAATAACAAAATATTAATTATGAGATTGAGATTTTTGTTTTGTGTGACCTAAAGCTGGCTGGATTTTTCATGCTGTTAAATCTGGGATGTTGTTAGGATGCTAACTGCATTTTTGAGGACATTTTTAGGGGCATGGCCACTTTTGCTGGAAGTATAGTCTATAAATAGATATGTCATCAGTCTGCTTTTATTTTACGAACTTGACTAACTTAATAATAGAGCAACTTTAATATGCATAAACTGTTTATTGAGCACTGTTAGAATCATTCAGCTCATAGAAATGAATCATTGTGCCATTTGTTCTTATAGACAAGATCTTAATATATACAGCATGTGCATGAAGCTACAATATTTGATAAAATTTCACCCAGGTAAGTTAGGAAAAAGTAAGAAACCTTAGCAGGATTGAAAGGATGTCCAAACATCCTGACTAACCAGTGCTTAAATTCACTGTAGTTCTAGCCTATTTGTAAACATCATCTGATTGTAGGTCTGGCTTTTTTTTGTTTGGGCTTGAGAATTAAATGGCTTCACAAAATATACAGCTGTAGACATTTAAACAGCTTCAAACCCTTATAAAAGGGACCAGGCATACTAAGAGCTCCTTTTTTCCTGTAACATCACTATACTTTAGGTTAGCATGGGATATTCTGGTGAATTGGATGCAGTATAAATCCTGTTCAGTTAAATAATAGTCCATGTTATTTGGATAATTAGAAATTAGTTGCTTTTGCTGGAAAGAAGAAATAGAGAAATGATGAAGAAAAACATGGTCTCTGATAAATGAATAAAAATTCAGATAAATATCTTTTTATTAAATTTTATGTAGTTCATTTATCCATTTATATTAGTTTGTATTTTATTATATAGCTAGTTAATCAAGCAGTAAAAGTAATTTTTAGTATGTTTAGTTAGTAATATACCCTTTATTTTATGATTTTACAATACTATAATACAACACATGGCATAATCATTTTGCTGTTTTTTTTTTTTTTTTTACCACCTTCGATTATTCATAGCAGCCAGTTCAGCAAATTTGTGGAATATGGTTATTCTTACTCTATAATGTATAATTGTGTTGTGTGCTAACCATATATACTTGTAAAACTGCTTAAAAAATAAAGTTCATTTAAGTGTTCTCTAAAGATGTATATATTTTTTTCCAGTCCTACTCTTCGGTAAAGGTAAAAACATGGGACTGTAGCTGCTTTGGTTAAAATAATAAGTTCACACTGTATCTGGTAAAAGAAAAATAGTTTAATGGGTCAAACAAATTTTAAACATTCCACAATACAAAATCTAATGATGGCAAAAAGCCAAAGGGCAGGTGTGAAAATCAGATTCACAAGCTCAAATAAATGTCACACGGAGAATTAGGTCCATTAAAAACAAAACAACCGACGTACTAACAACTACAGAAACGAATGCTGCACATTGTGATCCAAACTTTGTCATACGTTGCCATAACGCACAAGTAACAGATATTCCAGATGAGCTTCACATGTAGATCATATATGTGAGCCATGGGGAGCATTTTTTTTTTTTTTTTTTTTTTTTTTTTCATCTAGGGTGAATTCAGGTTGATTGGGACACTTTTTCCCAGTCATCTCAATGGCAAAAGTGTCCCAATCACCCTGAATTCACCCTATATGAGATTATAACAAATGAGCACCTTTGCTGAATATTCACTGCTGGTAAACATTGTAAGCTTATGACACAATAAGGTGCTGGAGGTGAGTTATGAGTATAACGTAGCAAAGCACCCTTATGATGCATAGTGTTTCAATGCTGTACAGTCATAGAGCTTATCTACATTAAATATATAACAGAATGAAATAGCCTGTGGTCGACCTGAAATGGATTTTTTTTTTTTTTTGGTAGTTTTAACAATCCTATAGAAAAATGTGAATCCAACCTGCACATCATGTCATGACATATGTCATACTAGATATAAATATGACACTATAATTTGACAGGTGTCACTGGTGCATTGTTAAAATCGAATGATTGTATAAAGGTGATGATTAACGGTTCAACATGAAGGCTTTAAATTTCTTTGGAATTTTTACATTTTCAGTATAGCATGATTGTTAAATCCTGTATGACAAAATCCATATGCACAATGGATAAGATTGGTTTCAATAATAAAGGCAAAGATGGAGTAGAAATAAACATGGTCATTCTGTAACTGAACTGCTCTTTCTTTACATAAAACTGGACCATATAAAACACCAGAGACACATAACTGTTGTAAATTTATAGCAGAATTTTGATTTTTCTCCCTTTTAGTGAGTATTTAAATACTCTGATCATGTTCTTGTTCTGATAATCAGGTTGTCAAGCTTTTTAGTAACGTACAGAGCAAAAAAATACATATAAAAAGTATGAACGTGCAGACATGCACAGGCGGTGTTTCACTCACCACAACAGGGTTAAATGGACTGCACACGTGACACGCATATGTAAATGTAACCTTTACATCTTTCTTAAAATGTATGGTTCTTTGCCCTTTGAAGTCACATATCCTGTTGATGTCTGTCTTGTGCGTTTTCATGTGCATCAGAACTGATCTTTCACAAATATGTGATCCAAAAAGCCCATTTTCTTTTGTTTCTTTATGCAAAGATCACTTTTCATTTTTCAGTGATTTGTTGGTCACGGTACATCCTGCAGGAGGGCCACTAAGGAAATACATGTACCCTTGTTCTTCTCATAGACACCCATGTGTAAGTCCACAGTTTCTTGACCTCACACATGTCTCTCTGCTCATGGAGTGTCTTTCTGTAATGTTTCAATACACCCGTCAGGGTTTGCCGTTCAGATTAGCTCTTCTGTGGCCAAGCAAGGAGGAGAGCAGTTTGTGAGCTCGTGGCGGGTGTCGGGGGGCCTGGGTGAGACGCACCATGCGTGGCGAGCGCCAAACTTTAATGGTGGAGTCATCGCTGGCAGACAGCAGAAGCTCCTGGTCTGCTGGGCTGAAGGCCACAGAGTTAACCACATCATCATGTTGCAGGCGTGCCAGGCAGATATTGTAGTGTCGGTCCCAGATGTAACCGTGCTTGTCCTCTGCGCCACTGCACAGACAATTACACTAATTAGAGAATGAACACTTTGAACACGCAGTTATGACTTAATCCTTATGATCTTTTGTTTGTCAAGCATTTAATGATGGTTCATATGTGTAGATGAGTACATAGTGCGAACATTCTTATCTGTAAAGGCCCTGACACACTAAGTTGATGGTTGGTCAATGTCTGGCCTTTATTGAGTGTCGGCTGGCAAACACTGTTAGGGTCCTTTTGGCCAATTAAACATGTTGAATCGGCATCGTCGGTGAGAGAGAACTCTAATTGGTTGTTCAGCTTAGTGATCGTGTCAGTCTATGCTTTTATTCTCATGCACTAAGTGATGAAAGCGAGCAAAGACGTCATCTTACCTGAGCATTTCAATTGAAGAATATTTTCATAACAACATGAGCCGAGTGGAAAGAAGAAAGTGATCAGCATGATTGATATTCAAAATGGTAAGCAAGCGCTGCTTTGTTTACAGTTTGCATATCTGCAGTTCTAGTTTCAGTTTCCCTTTTTGAATGATAAGTATAGATTATTGAATTGATACCTGCTGATATATACGGATATATTAACACACAGGCGCAGAACACACATGCTAGTTGACAATCGCCTGCAGTGCAGTGTGTTCAAGTGCAGCTTTTTGGCAGCAGTCAGCTTTTGTCGCCACTAATCATTTTACGTTGGCTTGGTGTGTCATGGCCTCAAAAAAAAAAAAAAAAAACATTAATAAGATGCAACTATAAGATTCTTTCATTGCATTGAGCATATAAAATTCACAATATTGTGAATATTGCCATGATTTTAAAGTTTCCAAATAATTGTGCCAGTAGGGTAGTTTCACTGTCATTCCTTGACTCGTAGGAGAGATTTTGAATACCATCTCACCAGGAAAATATTTAGCTCAGTAGCAAAAAATGTGGGAAGTTCAGATTTATTTCTGTGAATCAGTTTTTCAAACTATCCATTTCAATGAACAGTTATTTAGTGTCATTCAAATATTGCTGATTACCATGTACAGTATTGCAGATATAAATTTAAATATTCTTTTGTTCATTAGTGAAAAACTGTGGTTATTAAATGCTTATAGGATTTTAAAACTATTTTAACTGTAATTTACTTCAAAAATAATGACTTGCATTAAATCATGTAAACTGGAATACATTTTTAAAAAATAAATAAAAATTAAAGACACCTTAACTAGACATCTGTCATATGACTTTTGTAAATGGTTAAAGAAAAAAGTCGTTCGGAATACAAACTTATCAACACAGAAACAAGTGCCTTGTTGCTAGGAGACGTGTAACAACTTAAAACAATGTGTTCTAAAAAACATGTTTGATATTCTCAGACTGGATTGAATCATAGTTTTAAGCTAGAAAATATCTGCAGAATGGCTCTGACTTTCGCCAGCTAGCGTTGACTCCTCCAGACTGTAAACTGGGCAAAAGTCATGTAGTGTATTCCAGCCTTAAAGGATTAGTTCACTTCAGAATTAATTTCCTGATAATTTACTCACCCCCATGTCATCTAAGATGTTTATGTCTTTCTTTCTTCAGTTGAAAAGAAATTAATTTTTGAGGAAAAACATTTCAGGAAGTAACGCAGTAGGGCAGGAAAACTCCATCTCATTTTCTCCTCCAACTTTAAAATCGTCCGACATCGTTGTTTTACCTTTTTTTGTAAAGGGCGTTTGACTCAGTCTTTGCATGTTTGCTTTGTAGATACTGGAACGGTACTTCTGCCTACGTTATGCGTGACCTTTCCAACGTGATTACGTAATGCAGGGCACATCGCAGAGCTAGTACAAGATGAACATTTGTGGTTAAAAAGTATATGAATTATTTTTTGTTTTAGAAAATGACCAATCGTTTTGCTAGATAAGACCCTTATTCCTCGGCTGGGGTCGTGTAGAGTCCTTTGAAGCTGCACTGAAACTGCAATTTGGACCTTTAACCTGTTGTAGCACAGTAAAGTCCACTATATGGAGAAAAATCCTGGAATGTTTTCCTCAACCTTAATTTCTTTTCGACAAAAAAAAAAAGCAAGAAAGAAAGACATAAACATCTTGGGATGATATGGGGTGAGTAAATTCAGGAAATTTTAATTCTGAAGTGAACTAATCCTTTTAAATCGTTTTTACAAAGATTGTCTAACTCCTATGAAGTAAATGGTTTTTTTTTTGTATTGTTTTTTTAGAATGATTTTCACCAAAAATTATTCTCTTGCAAATTACTGCAAAAAGAAAAAGGGGAAAATAAAAATATTACCTTTTAAAACCATTTCAGAGCCAATGCCTAAATATAGCAAAATAATATCCAAATATCCTCATATGGTCTGAAAAATATCAAGATATCCATTTTATCACAGAGCTGCAGTACTGTGTTGCCCTTGTTCATTTTCTGGCACAGACTTTAGCTTGTCTTTTTTTTTTTTTATTTCTATTGGCTTCAATAACATTATGGCTGGTACAGATCACTATCATACCCCGCCAAGTGGAAAACACTAACATGTTGAAATTCATATTTGCTTTTTCATCATGTCAAAACATGAGGGTAATTACCAGCTTACAATTAATATAAAAACTTAATTAGTCATGCAACCAACTGATGGTTAATTGAGCAATTAACATCCCTGTTATTAAATGCTCAAAAAAGCAAATGTGTGTGTCAGGGCTTTTCAGCAAATACAATGTGCTAGTACTGGATTGTAAATTACCTGGCGACAAAGTCTCGGCTGACGTCAAGGAAGATGAAAAAGCATTCATCGTTGGGTGTGAAGGCCCGGTGGGCTCGAAGGCTACGGCGCTCCTCTCTAAGACTCTTCAGATCAATCACATGCAGGTCGATCTCCTCTGCGATGGGAGGAGGGGACATGGGGTCAGAGATCACACAGCCCGCTGGCCACGCTCGACTGTTCACGTACAAGTACCTATGAGCAGACAAACACTGAATGACGGATGCAACTTTAATTGATAATGCTTTAATTTCAGCAGGGTTTACACATTTTTTTACCACTTTCTCATTTCAGCCATAAACCTTTTTTTTTTTTTTTTTTAAAAAGGGACGAGTCAAAATTATAAATGATTATATTTATAATAAACATTACATGATTACATTTAATTAAATCATAGCCTTTTGAAGTTTAATAATCAATTACATTAAAGGTGGGGTAAGCCATATCTCAAAAACACTGGTAGTTAGTCAGACTGACACCAACAACAAACGTGTAGCCAATCAGCATTAGAGGCATATGACGGTTGAAGAGAGAGAACGAGCAAGAGGGAGATTTGAAAAAAGACTGCAGAAAGAGAGATGACACACAATACAAAAGAGCTCAAAAGAATATCACTGGAATGAAGGTTTATGACTGAGCAAGCGTTTTAGGACCCGCGTTAATATTAGAAAAGCTTTCCAGTGCTGGAGAGAGCTAAGTGGGCAAACCTTAAAACAGATGCAGACTGCTTTGATTCCACTTCACACGTGAGTAACACTGGGTTTGAGTGTCATTGTCTGGAGCTGCTGTGCTGTTGGTGACTAACAACAAACTCTTGTTTGTATTTACTCTTGTGTACAGTACGTACATTTTTTGTGTTTCCTTGTTGTTCGTTCATCATTTGTGCTTTATTTTTTGTGAAGCATTATTTTGTTGCAAGTCAGCTGTGATACCAGACATCCACTCTCGCATTGCGTGTGTAACAGTGGCCAGCTAGTGAGAGTTGTGCAGGTAAACTACTGCACACTGACGACCGCTAGAGAAAATGCGGTGTTTAGCGTCATTGTTAGTGCACTTGCCTGCCAGTAGCGATCGGGGTTCGAGACCGACTCGGAGAAGGGTGGTTAGGATTGATGCTGTTTACTCAGCAAGTTCATTTGGCCAGCGAAATTTAATCAAGAGAACAAATTTGTGGAATTTGTGTAGAATATTATCTGGCTAGATTTACCTTGCAAATCATGCAACCACAAAGCTAGGGTGCTGTGAGTGATGTGAGTCAGAATGTTGCTGTTGTGTTTCTATGGGATACAAAGCCACAAAGTTTTCCTTCAGGGGGCGCAAGCAGGCTTAGAAAGCTGAATTCTGTGCTGTGTTCAAATTTAAAGGATTAGTTCACTTTTAAACGAAAATTACCCCAAGCTTTACTCCCCCTCAAGCCATCCTAGGTGTATATGACTTTCTGATGAACACAATTGGAGAAATATTAATAAATATCCTGATGCATCCGAGCTTTATAATGGCAATGAGCAGGATCAACGAGTATGAGCTGAAGAAAGTGCTTCCATCCATCATAAACATACTCTACATGGCTCCGGGGGTTAATAACCGCCTTCTGTATTCTACTTACGAAGAAAGTGTAAAACTCGCAGTTCAAAATGCTTACACAACGTACTACGCCTTCCCTATTCAACTTACGGAAAAAGTTTAACTGACGCGACACCAGTTCCATTTTTTTTGTAATTTGAATACGGAAAGCCATCTGGCAGAAGCTAGATATTTTACTTCATAACTTGTTGAATATGGATTTTATTTTTTATTTTTTTTTACACAAATGCATCGCTTCACTTCATAAGGCCTTTATTAACCCCCCCGGAGCCATGTGGAATATGTTTTTGATAGATGGATGTGGATGGAGGCACTTTCTTCAGCTCATACTTGTTGATCCTCGCTCACTGCCATCATAAAGCTCGGATGCGTCAGGATATTTATTAATATTTCTCTGACTATTTTCATCAGAAAGAATAAAGTCATATATACCTAGGATGGCTTGAGGGGGAGTAAAGCTTGGGGTAATTTTCATTTGAAAGTAAACTAATCCTTTAAATTTGAACACAGCACAGAATTCAGCTTTCTAAGCCTGCTTGCGTCCCCTGAAGGAAAACTTTGTGGTTTTGTATCCCATAGAAACACAACAGCAACATCCTGACTCACATCACTCAGAGCACCCTAGCTTTGTGGTTGCATGATTTGCAAGGTAAATCTAGCCAGATAATATTCTACACAAATTCCACAAATTTGTTCTCTTGATTAAATTTCGCTGGCCAAATGAACTTGCTGAGTAAACAGCATCAGTCCAAAGTCAATTAAAAGTCATCTACTGCTACACAGCACACACACCTATGGTCAGGTGACAGACCCATGCCGATAATGTGGCCGTGTATGTCGATCACATGATCCAGCGAGTCAAAGAATTCCTCTGTACTGCGCTCCTCTCCTAACACAGGACCACACGTTGTCATTTGATCAGGCATTATCCGCTTGATACCTGAAACACACATAAACACATGAATTTACTATCCAGACATGTACTGTATGGAATTAGCATATTAAGTAATCATTCGTACAGTGTTCCATCCAAAACACGAATGCACACTCACCTATTTGGTGAGGCGAGTAGGTAAGGCTGCCAGTGGTGAAGAGGAGGTAGGTCTTGTCCTCTCCTTCTCCAGGAGCTGAGGGAGATACCAGGTTTGGATCAGGAGCTTTGGTGCGTCTGCTGCCCATCAGCCTGGCCACCTTCGTCTCCAACTCTCGATCACGAGCAGCTATGCTCTGACATCCCTAACGGCAGCAAATACAGCACACATAACCGATAACATACAAGTTAAAGAGGAGTGCTCTCAATGCACGGTTTATTGAACAGTTTTCAGTCATAGTTGATCTTTTGCTAGGATCTGTTATGCTGAGAAAATACACTTCAAAAGGAAACTGCATTCCCAGTCCATTTTACTTCCATAATGTGATGCACTTCAGAGGAAAAAATATGTATACTTAGAAAAGGGGAAAGTGGAAAAAAAAAGGGAAAAGGAAAGTATTATAAAGATAACAAGGACAGATGAGTAATTCACAATTAGGCCTCAAACATGTATCAAATACTGCAAATTTTGATTGCATGCAATGAAATTTTAATGCAATGTTAATTTTCAGTATTGAAAGGTCACTTTTTTCAACAATGGAAAACCAAGGTTATTTACAGGAATCTATAAATGTGGAACCAAAAATATTATGGTCTATGTCAGGCCTAAATTATTCTATATTGCATTATAATCACTGCTTTTGAATTCATAGTTTTGTTGCTGAAGGATTTTTTTATAAAATTAAAACAAAATTCAGGAACACATAGTTATAGAGAACCATTTTCAAAGAGAAGACTTTTTCCATCTATGTATTCTGTATCTTTACAAGCATGAGGGAATTGCCAATATCCTACAAGGCTGTTGTTACTGGTGATGTAAACTTAAAGAACTGTTCCTGCATTTGAAATTTGATGCAAACAAACATTAAAATGCATATTTGCAATTATGCAGCAAACTGTATGTGCACATCTAACTAATTTCAATAGAATTTTGCATTTAAATTTTTTCAACCACAATGTAATGACTGCAGAAAGGTACAATTAAATCCAATTGAACACTAATCTTTTTGTGTGTATGCTGCTCTTTATGTCAACGTTTCTCTAAATGATTGTCTATTTTTTTCTTCTAAATTTACATTTATTTATTAATGTTCTAGGCTTTCTTCATGATATCACTGGGATCATGCTTCACATGAGATGCTAGTGATTTCTATATCTTACATGTATTACATGCTGCAGCCCAGAAGGGTTAAATGAGGGCAGATGTGCTGACATTTTTTTTTCTCCTCGCTCCTCATCCTCCTCGTCCTCATCATCTTCTTCCTCCTCCTCTTCACTGTCTGTGTTTCCCAGATCAAAGAAGAGAGGCTGGTGCTGCTGCGTCCGCTGAGCTTGTGCCTGTGACTGAGCTTCATAGTCCAGGAGGAGGTCAGGAGAATCGTGCCGACGGCAGTGGGCCACCATCACTGTGCGGATAGTGCTGGCATTTATGTTCTGGATCTTAAAGAGACGCTTCACCACATTCACGTTTTCTGACTCAATGTCCTGAACATGGAGAGGGGTAACAGTGAGTGAGTAGTTAGGACAAAAATGTTGTCTATATTGTCTACAGCTACGTAACTTCATAACCATTAGATGATTAGATCGATTTTTTTTGTTTGTTTTTTTATTGATAAAACTTAATGTGGCTACAGAGATTTAATAAAGCAGCACAATGAAAATATGTGGAAGATCACAATGGGTCTCATTAACATTTTTTTTGTGAGAAAGACTATGGAATGACACAATGGAAACCACTGTTTTATCACTGGGTAAAAAGCCAGTAGGCATCAATTCATCAACTACAGTTAATTTTGGACCCAGCACATCACTTTGAGACCATACGAAAACTGAACACATCTGGACCTGGAAGGCTTTGTTGAGCCAGAGCACAGAGCAGGAGGTCATGTTGCCAATCCAGTGCAGGTTACCAGAGATAAGGTGGGTCTCATTCAGCCAGCAGCCGAACACGTCATAGGGCTTATTTCTCACGCGGGACAGCAGAGTGTAGTTCTCTACGGATCCAAAACAACAATATAAATCAAAACTCAACTTAAAGTGACTGTGGGTGTGTGCAGTCGATGTATATAACAACAGTCTCTACCCAAACTGAAGACTGCAATCTCTCCAGAGGAGGAGTGATGTGGGCCGAGGTAGACCCCTGACACCAGCAGGAGTGTGTCATCCGCGTTAAACTGGGAGAACTGAGTGTAGCCCCAGTTAAACTGTCGCATACTGTAGCTGTGAACCAAAGAGATGGTGCCATCTGGTTTCTCAGTGTCCCAAATCTGTAAAAACACCAAACATATGTGCTTAAAAGGAAGTATATTTATTGGAGATTGCTAAAGCGAGCATCACTGTTATCATTGCTCGTGGAACAATGACATAAAAGTGTCAGAGATGAAGGTAAGGATTGTCTTTTTTTTATAAAAAAAATCTTACTTTGAATATGCAGAAATGCACTCTACATCATGTTGGTTTCATATGGTTGTAAAAAATTTTAAAATGAACAAACATTTAATAATACTAACTTTAATAACACTAAAAATAGCATGTAGTGTAACCAATTAGTATATAATTTTCTTACACCTTGAAACGTACTTGAAATGTACTTACTATAGTAATTATGCATAATTACAAGAAACTATACCAAACCCTAAACCTAACCATAACCCTATAGCAAGTATATGTAGTTATTAAAATTACTGTTTTTTTTGTTTTGTTTTTATAAAATTAGTGCTAATTTGTGTGATTACACTGTAACAACCTCATCTTAAAATAAAGTGTAACCTAAAGCTAAGACTGAACTGAACACACTTAAAGACTGTTTCCTTTGACTGGAGCAGATTTTAATTTTTGACAGTCGGGGAAGAGCACAAACATTTACGACTGAGTCAGACTGCTAGACAGCACATTTAACGATTGGTGAGTCACGACGGGACATTCTGCCGAACTCAACTGTGCGAGATCTTGTACCGAAACAAATATGGATATCAAGAGACAGCTGCTGCTACGTATTTGCAGTGCAATTTGTGCATTAAAAAAACAGGGAAAAAACCCTGCCAACACTGGTAACTTGTCTTATATCATTTGCTCTAAGAACATGAAATTATTATTTAATAAAATATTATTTTAATAAATAATAAACAATAAATATGATTATAAAACATTTTAGACATGCCATGCCATGACAACTGCCCAGATGTTCCTTTTTTATATAAATATAACCAAAGATACTATAAGTTATAACTGGCAAATCAAATCATTTTTTTTTCATTCAGACATTTATTTGCTCATTATAAATCATGAAAATTAGGTAAATATTTGAAACGTGCATTTGCTGGTCCAGCCTGAAAAATGCAAATTTTTGTCATGATTTGAACCTTTTGAAACAAAATTTATGAGACAGTAGCTGGCAGATTTCAAAAATGAAATTTAATCGTAACCTTAGTGAACAGCTTTGGAGAATTTGATGTTTCACTCATTCAAAGAGATGAGAGCTACACTTGCATGACTGAAATAGCTGCCCGAGAGGCATTTCCAAGATGGCCACAGAGTGAAATGACTTGCCTGAAAGGAACTGCAGTAGGCAGTCTTACCTTAACAGTACAGTCTTTGGAGCAGGAAGAGAAGCGATGTCCACGGTGAGAGAAGGCCAAATGCAGGACCTGATCATGATGTTCCTTCAAAATCTGAACCTCCACACAGGGGATGCAGTCATACAGCCGCTTGAACTCCCTGTACCATGACACAGCCGCTGCACACATGCAGGAATTGCATTGTTACTTTTTACCGCCACAGTGTGGCATTCATACATGACAAAGAGAGTAAAAAAGTAGCAAACTTTAGACACTGTCACATATATTTTACTACTAACTGGATTATTAAAGGCCATTTGTACACATTCCACTTTAGTTGATCTTTACAGATGTGAAGGTGTATGCTACTATATTTTGCACATGAATTCATTAACTGTGGTGCAGCTGCAGTACCTGGGTGGCGAGGTACAGAGCGCGGGATGCGGTAGTAGCTGTAGAAGAGCTCCTTCCAGAGGAACTCATCCCGCGACACGGCAAACCACTGACGGCAGGTAAACCCAGCACTCAGCACTGCCTTATGAGGGAGATGCAAGAAGATTTCCAGCACCAGGCTGTCCGGCAAGCCAGGGCCACTTGCCATCCTGACATCCTGAGAGAACATAACATTAACAATGATTATCAACCCAAACACGTAAGAAACAAATCAGAAGTCTCAAACCGGAAATGTTCTGCAGCCACACTACCCTTGAACTGAACTGAAAAATAGAACTGAGATTTGAATACTTCCCTAAAAGTGGAATTTTGAACAATCTTGATCATCATTACATTTGGACTCAAATGTAAGGTGTCTAAGTGTCTAAGTGTATTCTAAATGTAAGGAACAAGAATGTGCAAAGTGTTAATATATGTCCATGTACCATGTGCTCCAGAGATCAACGAGCTGAGAATGAGATATTAAGGTTTCCATAAACACCTGTATAACCCAAATTTATTGTGTGCCAACATGACACAAAGTCAGCCGCAGTGGTTAAAACAAGTAACATAAATATACCACCAATACATAGAGTTAATCACAAAAATTAGCTAGAAAGTGTTTAATATAAATAATAAAACAAAGAAATAAAGTGATTTCACACATAACAGACAATGCCCATCTCTAGCACGTTTGGAAGCTTATCTTTCAAAGAATGCTTTTGACACCCTCTACCTGCAAATCCATCCACTATAACGGGTAAAAAATTGTGGTTCACCCATCTCATTTTTCTGTTCTAATTTAAGATCTGACAGCTGTGAATTATTAGTAACAGAGTCTTGCCTTCTCCACCCATATGTTTATTTTTAGAGGTAAAGAGTTAGGAAAGGATATTATGTAGAAATTATTTTTCTTCATTTTTTTTTTTTTTAAATATAAAAGGCACCACTTTGGAATCTGTAATTTGTTGTTGTTTTGCTGATTTTTGAACACCTTCTTAATGATAATCAACTGATCTAAGAGCATTTAGCACATAAAGAAAACTTTATTTGCACATAAAGAGAGGTTCCTGTGAATAAATGATTATGCATACCCTTTAACTACTAAATGATTAGGAAAGCTAAAATATTCTGTGTTCTAGGGATGTATTAATGTAGAAATTATGATCATTATTTTTTGTTATTATTGGTCACTGATACGATGGCATAAATCTATACTGTCTATATTGTTGTTTTATGGAGAAAAAAAAACAGCATTCACACTAAAGTTCAAATCTACAATTTAGTCAATTTATACAACAAACTAGATAAACAGGAAAGCATAAAATATGCATACGATAAAAATAACTACGTTATTTTTGTAGGCATGCAATGATATAGACATTCTGGGTTACCAACCAATATAATTAATTTTTATTTATGACTATCCCAGAACGTCCAAATCAGGTTAGATTTATAAGGTAGGGTATATTAAAATTATTTCAAGCAGTGCACTCACCCACATACAAATTTGGTAACAAGTTTTGATGTTTTAATATTATGGCAGATACTGAACATCTGTACTGTCCTGTCTGTCTTAAATTAAACTCAAACTCAATTTAAGCTCCAGTCTTAAATTTTCTTTATACAAGCGTTAAAAACAAAACAAAACAAAGGTATCAAAACATTATATTATAATTTTCTTTTGCAACCTGGCACAGAACAAGAATATACTGCTTGAACGCACATAAGAAGCCCGATATAATACCGATATATCGCTGTTAATTGTTATTTTTCGCTAGCAGCTAAAGCAGCTAATAACACAAGCTAATCTCATTACCAAAGCTCAAGACAAACAAATATCCACTGGACTTGCTTTGTGAAACTATATTTCAGATAAATATTTAATTAATTTTTACATTACCTGCCAAAGGTCACAACCTATGGAATCAATAGCTGGTTTACAGGCAAGGAAAATATACCATTCTCAATTTGTTTCAGCTCCGGTTAAACGACTAGCACAATCCCTAGTCTACAAAAATCGAACTCCGATGCAATACGTGCTGGAATAGCTCAGGTAAAAAAGTCGATCGCAGAAAATGTTTACGTCTGTGTGTCGTAGGTTGATTTTTAGAGCACCTCTTTGAATGAGACAAAGACAGGCAGCTATGTTACTATGAATGATTATGAGAGGTAAGTTTAACCCAAAAATTTGCTCTTTAATAGTGTATTTTTTTAAATCTATTTAATTATTAGAAACAGAATTTTGCTCTTTGGAATTAAAATGTACACGCAGTTGTAACAAGGGAGTACATATAGTGAATATGTAAACAAACTATTAAGAGCTTAATTGATGTTTTATTTTAAAAATGTAAGATTATGGCTCAAATTTAAGTTAATGCTATAGATAAGAAAGCTGACTCTGGTCATATCACTTTACATGAGCAAGTTCTGTAAAGGTCAAAGAAAAAACCTTAAGAGAATGTGAATTCCTATTGTAATTTTCCTAAAAGATATTGTGTCATATTTATAATAACCCCACTATACTTATTGTATATCGTCCTTTATACTGTATAATGTCCATTAAGAGTTCTTCCAAATTATGATAAAATATTTCTGTACATATTCATTTAGATAGTAGTTCAGTATTTGTTCATTTATTTGTTTATTTTGTTGTGAGAAGTCAGGGTTGGTATATGCAAGTTACATACTGTATGTACCTACCAAACCATGTTTTTTCACTCTCCATCCAATGTAGGCGAACTTGAAGTAGTGCTAATGTGAGCAGACAGGAGATGCTGTACAAGTGTTTAGTAATGTGAAATGTTATTTTTGATTTTAGGACTGTCTTACTTGGCTGAGAGGTTGGCTTCATGTCTTACATCTTCAAAAAGTGTCACAAACACAGGGTGACATGCTAACAGTAAGTAATATATGCAAAAAAAAAAAAAAAAAAAAGTTAATAAGAATTCAGCTTAGATTTTAGGCACTAATTTTGAAATTCTTCTCCTGCAGGACAGCAAGTTTGGTCAGTCTCAAGGGCACCTCTATCAAGTGACCCCTCCTCATTTAGTGTGGTTCCTATATAAAACAGAATTTTTAATAATCAGTTAGGAATGAAAGCACTGATCATAAATACATTAAGACGGACAATATTTTTCCTATACTGACAGTAATGATGAACTGCCTTTAAACTCTGTTACGGGGATGGGCATTTCTGATAACCTGTTCAGTGCATAAAGCATAATACTAAGCTGAGTGGTCAATATATACAAATACAAATAATGTTCCTATATGAGCCTATAATAAAAACAAATGATGTTTAACATGGCTCTAGCTTTATTATCTTTTTGGTTATATACAGATAAACATTTTGAATATGAACTACATGAAACATGTAAAGCTTAAAATGGAGATGGCAAATGGCCTTCCAATATTATTGTGATTATCAGTACATTAATTTGAGAACTTAACAGCTATGATTACAAACCTGATATCTATTTTCAATTATATAGATGCATTTACAGCCAAAATTATGTTTCCTGCTATAACTGTAAGGCTGCTTTGAAACTATCTGCATTGTAAAAAGTGCTATATAAATAAAGGATATGACTTGACATTAAAATGAAAACTAATTGTGATGTACTCACTAGGGGTGGGAAGGTTCGCTGTAAAAAATCGAACCGTTCGGTTCTCCACCGCGGTTCATCCCAAATCTGACAACGCATCTATAATACGGTTTGTTGAAAACAACGTGCAAAACAGACAGACGGATTCGGCTAATGTATGTTTCAGTCGATGGACATGCATTCTGGTTTCCCAATACGTTACAACAGCGATGATCAAAAGAGCATGGACAAAACAGTCACTCGTTGTAAACAAATGTTCAATTCCGTGCCGAAAGCTCTATGACCAGTCATTTACGCCGTCATCACCCGGTGTTGATAACGCGCGACGCGAGCGCAGGTGAGACCTCAACATCTCGCGTTGCTATCTGTGTTTAAACTAAACTCATTTAAACCATGCCAATTTAAACATTCATCCGTAAAACGCGAAAGAGAACTCGCACGCTCTGTGAGGAGATTTGTGTGTGTGCGTGTACTCATCCGAAGCGCGTACATGGACAGCGCATGTGTATCAGTATCAGTGTACTGGATCTGTGAATTATGTCTTAAAGGGACAGCAGTCTAATATTCCTGCTCTCTGTGTTTAATGTTAATTAAAAGACAAAAGACAAAAAAATCACTGTTGACTGAATAGATTTTGTAACTTCAATAATGTTTCATCTTTATTTAACTATTCAAAGAAGTTTATATGAAGTGTTATTTTATATTTAATTACTTTATTCAATTTCTGTACCTGAAAGCTGTTAGATACCTGAAAAACCTGTAAAGCATCGATTATTTTATTTGTATCTTTGCTCTCATGTATTTATTTGTGCTATTTCTTGTAGTTAGATTATTTGTTTTTATTTTCTTTATCTTTATTTGACAATTGTCCTATTTTTTTTTAATGAACATAGCACATACTGAACTTTACAGAAACCGTGACACTAAAACCGTGATACAAACCGAACCGTGAGAAATCTGAACCGTCCCACCCCTAGTACTCACAGATAAATGCCCATAAACCATTATAACATCTGTATGCTACAAAAATGCTTGTCATGGAAAAAGTCTTCTCCTCTTTGTAAGAAATCACTCGAGTCACAGAGTTCCAGATGGCAAAACTTGGACTTTATTGGTGTAGACAACAAAGCAGAGATGCCGGAGAACATCTAACAATCTCAGTCAAAATTTTCATTTTCTCTTACACCTTGCCCCCTAACTTTGCTCAACCAATGGGCGTTCGTTAGGTCTTTAATTTTTATTAACTCATCCTCTTCTTGTTCTCCCCAGGTAATCATCTCTTTTCTTTGCTCCATTCCTAATAGTGTTGAGCCATCACCTGGTTTATCATCAAAGTAACATATAAAAACTCTATTTAAAGCATGGTTTACAGTGTCATATATATATATATATATATATATTAAAAAAAATCTTGTGAAAAGGCTGATTTGGATACTAATATTTGCTTGTGATTTTATTTCTAATCCTAATTTCTAATCTCAGGGAGAGAGAGTAGATTTGCTTTAATCCAAGTTTATTCTCACAGGAGAACCAACAGATTACTCAGTTAACCATGTGAGCAATTGTGGAGTGTAGTAGGTGATAATGATGTCAGCTCCTGAAAATAAGAATACATTGGAAAATTAGTTAAAAATTACTTAGACACCAAGGTCCTGCCCAAAGGCACTGCAGTCATTTATTTTATACAATTTCGAAGAACCTGGCCTCAACATATTCAGATCATTTACTTTTATCTTCTGTGTCCCACTTCTCACCTGCTCGACGGAAGGCAGTCATAGCCTCCATAACTGCAGTGCGCAGCACAAAAGCTCCAGCTTCAGCTCCATGCCACAACATGGCAAATTCACCTGATACGTTGTACACTGCCAGCGGATGAGTAGGGTGCTGATGGAAGACAGAACAGGAAGACTGTGATAATGCATTTCCACAGTTATCAACATCGCAAATCTAGTAAAGTTTTTCATATTTTTTATGCTACACTTTGTGTGACATTACCTTGGCAGTAAAATAATAATAATAATAATAATAATAAAAACAAATTTGCACCACTGTGAGAGTGTTTCGGTAACACTTTACAATAAGGTTCATTAGTTAACATGAACTAATAATGAACTGCACTTCTACAGCATTTATTAATCTTTGTTAATGTTAATTTCAACATTTACTAATACATTATTAAAATCTTGTTAACATTCGTTAATGCACTGTGAACTAACATGAACAAACAATGAACAACTGTATTTTCATTAACTAACGTTAGCGAAGATTAGTAAATACAGTAACAAATGTATTGGTCATGGTTACATTAACTAATGTTTAACTAATGAACCTTATTGTAAAGTGTTACCAGTGTTTCTAATGAAAAATGAAAGCTGGTTGAATGCGTAAACAATATGTATTTAGAGAGTGATGGCAAATTTCACAATTCTCTCTCCTGACTGCTGCAATCATTTTTCCCTCTTTTGGGAAGTCGTGGAAAGTTATCATAGATTTTTTATTTTGATATTGGAGCAAATGGGAATACAAAAATTATATTTGCGGTTGTCTCCCATTCACCACTATAGAAGTTTACCCAACTATGATGACTTCCAAGAACCCCAGAAATGTGAAAAGAGTCCATTGGAAAGAGTTGTGTTTCCCGCTCCATCTTCCTGAAATGCAACAGGAACGAGCACAATTGACTATGGAATGCGACGAGCCTTAAACTTAGGTTGATCAGCTAATGTATACGTTTGGAATGTTTTTATTGCTGCGGCTTTTTAGGTCGGGTAGAATCTGCTGGCAATACGCTGTGTTTTCCACACAGTGATCCGGGCAACCCGGGGTGTCAAAATACTATTGGGTAAATTGGCAGTGGGTGGGATCACAAAATCATTCACGGAATGCACATTTCAAAGTAGAATAACTGTCTGTAGCATTTTTCAGAGAAACAAGTATTTGAACTTAGCATGTTTCCTAAATCTCTGCAAACCTACAATGGTATATTTATGCTTTAGTATTAAAAAAAAAAAAAAAAAAAATTACATACAGCACCTTTACAACTGTTTGGGTCACTTTGAACAATTTCCTTTTTATGTTCTTTATATGGTTAATTAACATTAACACTGTTATGGTATTGTTATGTAGATACTGTAAGATATGTTGGAAATTACAATTTATTAATATGTTTAATAAATGAACATTTATTACTAAGTTTAATGAATAATAATTAAACAAACATTTATTCAATTGCTTATTAATAAATGTTCACCATTTGATTATTATTGTTGCCTCTAATAATTATGTGTCTGACTTTTAATTTTTAACATATTTTGGGTTCATTTTAAGCCAGCTATATAGTAAGTTTTAAACAATAGTTGGGTTAAATAAAACTGCCCAGCATGTTGGGCAAACATGGGCAATCACTGGGTTTGTCCATTTTCAACCCAACTTGGGTTGTTTCTAACCCAGCATTTTTTAGAGTGTGATTGGAATGTCTACAGTAAAGTATTTGACTTAATGGTTACTAATATGTGGAGGTGACCTTAACATACATTTAATCCCCAAGTTAAGTAATATAGAAGTAAAACCATTAAGTAATAAGGTGAATGGTTTTTTAAAAGAGACAGGAATCATAGAGAGAATTACAAGTCGTGACTATACCCACTATTCTCGTCTTCTTATGACATATCCTAGAATAGACTATTTTTTATCTTTAAAAAGGAGCTGCATTTGATTGATAACTGTGATTTGGGAACAATGGATATTTCTGACCATAGTTCTATATGTATAAATGTGTGTTTAAACAGGAAATCGAGGTCAACAGTTTGGAGAATGAATTCAGATATCTTGAATAATTCTCAAATCAAGAAATCTTTAAAAAAAAATTAGTCATGATTAAGTCATATTTGGAGATAAATGACAATGGAGAGGTGTCTCCGTCGAATTTTTGGGATGCTCTTAAGGAAGTAGTAAGAGAGGTAAAATCATAGCATGCACATCTAGCTTAAAGACACTTAGAAGGCAGAAATTACAAGACCTTGAAATTAAATTGAAAAGGTTACTTGAGGAACACAGGGTTACAATGAATCATGAGGTAATGTAAGATAAAGAAAACAGTTAAAGAGATTGAGGAAATATACTCTAAAGAACAACAAAAAGCTCTTGTTCTTTAAACAAAGTTATTATAAAATGAGGGGGAGTCATTTAAATTATTATCATATAGATTAAAGAAACAACAAGCAGATAGGGCTATTAATAGAATTAGGGACCCTCAAACAGGGGAGATACATAATAATTTAGAGCAAATACAACAGAGTTTTGTCCCAAACATAGTAGACGATAGATTCCGAATTTTGGTTAAGCAAAATTCTAATTATCTAATTATTACACTTTCTTTAGTAAAGGTAAAATCCAAAGTTTTGAATCATTAAAGGTAAAATATGGGCTTAAAGAAATTGCAGAGAGAGGAATATTAAAGGTGTTCTTAGCAGTAAGTAAGGCTGAATCATGTAGTAAAATTATTTCAAAATTATATGAAGGATTTCTCCAAGCAGTGCCTGATAATATGATTTGTTAAAGACAAATGGAGGAGGGAGGGAAATCTGAATATCTCAAATGACGACTGGGGGAATCTACCTACAAGCTCAGCCATACAGAGAGAGAATTTTTATATATGATTGTGTTTGGTTGAAAGAAGAAAGTCATATACATCTAGGATGGCTTGAGGGTGAGTAAATTGTGTGATAATTTTCATTTTTGGGTGAACTATCCCTTTAAGTGTCCAAAAATACAGTTTTGGGACTACTGTAAATTTCTACAATGTAAGATCAAATTTTCAAGCTGAAATGTAACATGATGTATCAGAAAAGGATTCAAAATTCATAAATATAATCATACACTGACTCTACAGTTATTACCTTATTCTTGACCTCTCTCACAATATCAAGGTATGGTAATCCAGGTTTCACCATCAGCATGTCAGCACCTTCTTTCACATCCCGGTCCTACCAGCAAAAAAAAAAAAAAAAAAAAAAAAACTTTACTTTCCTTATACTTTATACTTTTACTTCACTTGCAGTATCCCATACAATAGGAAAAAAAACACAGGTCTAGTCAATGTGGCCATTTCTGTAATACAAAATTTGCTTCAGTGTCCTGGATTGCTATATCAATGCTGTTTTAGTAGTTCAGATTCAATGTTTAAAGTGGCCTTTCAGTAAATTTCTGCTACAAAATATGTAAACACAGGAAAGAAAAATGCTCATCAAGTGATTTCATGGGGTCTTTGAAAGTGACTTTCTCTTACACAGGCCCGAAGTGCTAGTCCTCTGGCACCAGGGGGCAACTGATAGCATCGTCTGTCTCCAAAAGCAGGTTTTGACTGGGCAGCATCCCTTTAAATTCAGAGACATTTTTAAATTTTGGTTTACAAAGAATAAACACATCCTGGTGTTCTCATCTAATAGGAACTAAGAAGAAATGTGGTAAAGGGAATATTTGTACACTACCTGAATGGTCCATAGTAGCAGGAGGCAAATTTAGCACTGTAGCTCAGCACTGACACCTAAGAAAGGGGAAAGATCTTGAGTCTGTATCTGCTATATTCTATTTAACTATATTGTGTGACACAGAAGCGAGTTTTCTCTACCTTGTTGCCAAGATCATTAGCGATTAGTGCTTGCTTAATGGCTGCAATTCGTCCATCCATCATATCTGAAGGGGCGATGATGTGACAACCTACGGGGAGAAATAGTGTGACCTAATATGATGATGATGACTTTTATAGACCTATTATTCAAAAATGCAAATATTATGTGTAACTGACTATAAATGAATATAATTTTGGACTAACCTGCTCGAGCATAAGCCAGAGCTACTTCAGCCAACCTCAAACAGCTTGCAGCATTATCCAAGCTGCCATCTTCACGCAGGATTCCTTAAAGGTGCCACAGAGAAAGTAAAAAATCACACAATATAGTAGTTTCACTGTTAAGGGTTCATTTAAAAATACCAGGTAAAAAAATTGCACAGGATTAATGAAAGACAAGACTAAAGGTGTCTAAGATAGTAGTCGTCCCAACTCTGTTTATGATTAAAGGAGCATTCAGTAATTATTTGTACATGTTCAAAGGTGTTCAAAGCTCTGTTGTTTTACTGTTCAATATAACCGTGTTCTTGGGATTTATACTGACACTTATCAGCATGGATGCAGCATCATGCCAAATCAAAGATATCTGCTTAAAAATGTCATTGTGAATAAAATAGAAAATATGAAATTATAAGTGAGTAGTATTCAGATGATCATATGACACAACACAGGATCTTCTCATATGAGAATTTTTTTTTTAAATATATTTTGTGAAAATATACTATTAGTTTAGGTCTAAAAAAAAAAAAAAAGGATTCATATATATAAGTAGAATATCAGTTATTAGCAAATATTGGAATTTTTTTTGTCAGTTAATGCTGGATATTTAAATTGTATGTGTTAACCAGTTTTTCATACAGTACATTATGTAAATGTGCCTGAATACACAACGTATTTTACTCTTTTATTTTTAATATTTAATATTTACTTTTAATTTAATAGAATTTTAATATCATTCATTTCTTGGTTATGAGCCATTACATGAACAGGGTTGGGGAAAGTAATGTGTTACAGTATTGTGTTACTGCCTCTAAAAGTAACTAATTGCGTTACTTTTTATTCAAAGTAATTTGTTATGTTACTTTTGCATTACTTTTCAAAAACTAGGCTGGGCTTGTTTGCTTTTTAAAAAAGTTATATTTTTGTTTCTTTTTTTTTTAAACAAAGTTCTATTTTTAGCAAATGTAAAGGCCCTTTCACACCAAAAGTGAAATGAATAAGCCTAATGCCCAAAGTATACTTTACTTTTTACACATACACGAGGGTCAGCGTCAATTTACTCCTAAGCGAATTTCGTCATCAGAAGAGTACTCGCGTACTGTACGTGTGCCGCCGGATTTTTGTAAATCAGTCGCACAAGCGCTTTTAATTTTTTTTAGTTATTATTATTAATTAGTTTATCCACAAGGTGGCAACTGTGCCCTGGGGGCATTGATTCACAAGGTACTCGAAGAAAACCCGCATAAACAGAACAGACCTGAAAGCATGCAAGCTACAGCGACAATGGATTCCTACATAGACGACAGATTGTGCGAAGAGTTAGAAAGTACTTACTCATTTGTACAACTCTAGAATGAAAAAAAAAAAACAAATATATTTACAAGGGTTGTAACTCGTGGCGAGAGATTGCTCAAAACTGCGTATGCGTCGAACACCTGTGCACGCGTACGAGTCAAGTGAAGTATACTTTGCAAGGCTGTGCATTCGACAGTGTGTAAAAAAAAACCGAAGTATTCCCAGGGCTTTAGGTAGAAGGAAATGCAAATTCACTCCTGCCCAGAAGAGGGCGCAGCTGAAACAAACCTTACAGCTGTGCTGCCATTGTGGTTTGTAGAAAAATAGGACACAGTAGAAGAAAGTTCAACACTCTTAGGCTGCATTCCAGTTCGTTTTTTATGCCCTTCCCTCGCTAACTTCCCTCAGTCTCGTTGACTCGGATGTACGTCATTGCTTACGTTGCACGAGTGCCCACTACTGGCAGAACTCGTGCAATGGGCACGATTTATTATTGATAATTGTTGATTTATTAATTAAATTTTTTCCCCCTTATGAAACTGTTTAATGCAGCATTCTATATGTATATAGGTGTGTTTGGGTTGTTTTAGATATTTAAAAAAGCACTTCAAAATGGCGCCAGGGATTCCCCCAAGGGGAAGTGCTTAGGGAAGTTTCTTGAGTGTGTGTCTACAAGTGGAGTGGAACGCAGCCTTACTTAAAGGCAAGGTAGGTCATTTTCGGAGAGGCTAGCAATAGCGAGCTAGCTTTGAAAGCATAAGATCCCACCCGCCCTTCAGAGCTTCTCCAAAGCCACGCCTCCCCTAAAACACATGAACACATACAGCAGGGAGCAAAAGCATCATGAGAGATGGCGTTAAGCTATCTCATGTCTCAAAGCACGTAACATTACAATAATAATGAACACAAACAACTTAAAGAGCATTGAGCTGTACCACCTGACTGCTGCAGACTCATTTTGGCGTTGATTGCCACGTTGCCATTGAAACGCATAAATTCGAGTCATGACCCGCTCTAAAGTATAACGTCACAGGTTTCCAAATTTTGTTAGTTATGGTGTGAATGCAGCATAAAGTCATTGTTTTAATTCAGAAGGAACTGTAAAACGTGGCTGCTGTTTTGGTTGCAGTGCTCGTGACTGGCCTATGTCTTAACTCTGCATAACATGAAATGCACCGATGACGTGAGGTCTGCGCGAACAGGGTGCAGGAGGGTATGTAAAAACATACTTTGACAGGTAGGTAGGACATCCAATCGTATGCCTCGGACCCATATGCCTTCCGCAGACGATATAAATACAAATAAATACATTTAGACTGCTTAACTTAGTGATTGCTATTGGGATGTTAAGAGACTTTAAACCAGCATAACAAAAAAATGTTTTTGAAGCTATTGGTTAAACGGATCGTTGTTGATCCGTGATCCGTACGGACCAAGCCCCACGGTTCGGCACGCATGTGATTCGCGGATCAATTGCAAGTTTAACCGCAATAGAGTAAAAGGTTATCATTTGCACGTGTTTTGTCTTGCTAGTTTACACATTAAATAGATATAAAACCATTCCAGCGCTAGAAGAGGCAAAAGAGGGTTTAATTCGGTATCGCATGCCACGTTGTTATCGGTGCCCACAGACGCACATACATACAAGGCTCGCGCGCACACAGAGAGAGAGAGAGGCGCGTTACAGATAGCTCGCAAACTCCAAATTGATATCTCTTTTGCGTCCTAAATGCACTTAGATGGACACATACACGCATTATGTCAGTCAAAATACCCCTCTCGGCAAGTATTCTCGTAAACACGTTCGGTTATGTCTTAAGTGAACAAGGTGAGAATTCGGAAGTGTATCTATCGGATGTGTGTGTGCATGGAGTCTTACTCTTAAAGTGACAGCAACCTATAAATAGCTGCTGTTGTCTGTCATGTAAAACAAACAGCAAAACACAGCTTTAACAAAGATTAATCTATATTAAATTTATACAGTGAACAGTGTCATTTTACATTTAATTACTAAATTTCTGTACACGAAAATTAATACTACAGTTATACTTTATTTGTAACTTTATGATGTATTTATCTATGCTTGTAATTGGTGTACAGTATTTGTTCTTTTTTACAGTCTGTTCACTTGCCTTTAATAATGTATTAGTTAGGCTAGTAGTTTCTGCTGTGGTATCGGAGTAGTTAAAGTGGGCTAAGTAATAAATGGAAAGTTACCCCCACCCCCAATTTATTTATTTTTTTGTGCTGATCCGAAAAATTATCCGATCCGTGACTTAATAACCGTGATATGATCCGAACTGTGAGTTTTGTGATCCGTTGAACCACTTTTTGAAGCTAATCATCTACCCTGCCTTTAAGCAATAAACACACACACAAAAAAAGAAACAAATGTGATGTTTAACTAAAGTCATTTTTGCTTTTTCGTATGGTTTAATTGGATCATCAAAGCTCAGCAGCAAAGACACTGGTTAATAAAGTGAGATTAAATACGTAAAGTATATTTGTGTGATTTAACATATTTCATTATTGCAGGCTTGCATAGTATTCAGAGTTTGCATTCCACTGTTTTTATTCATTTTGAGCAATATTGAATGTGTTTTTGTGCAAGTGAGATGATTAAATGCATGCCCACATTTAGTCTAGAAGTACACACAGTGCACACAACGCCTCTGCATTTACTTCCGATTTCTCTCAACATAGGTACAGGAGACGTGTCACTCAATAAATGTGAAAACTTAGTTTTAAATTTAAAAGTAATGAGTTACTTTACTAGTTACTTGAAAAAAGTAATCTGATTACATAACTCTCGTTACTTGTAATGCATTACCCCCAACACTAAACATAAAAACAATCAAAAAATTATGTAAACAGAACCAATACGGAAACTAACCACAGTGACCATGAGAGGTGTAGGGGCAAAGACACACATCACAGGCCAACACAAGATCAGGGAATGTGCTCCTCAGTTTCTTCACAGCCAGGACTGCAGGAGTGTCATCTGTGTCTGCACCAGAGCCTTTCTCATCCTGGGACAGGAAATGAGAAGACAAGGAAACAATATTTAATCAACTCCCTCATAAAATTCTATGACTTAAATTAATGACAGCAATATTACTGAAACCATTTAACTTCTCTATGACCTTCGCAACATTTGCAGGAACTCCAAAAATCAGCACACACTTCAGGCCTTTATCCACAAGGGGACGAAGTAAACCCTCTATCTTATTAACGCCATATCTGAAATCAACAGAATAAACATTGTATGTTTTAAAGATTTCTTAACAATACACTGTCATTCATTTTTGTTTATATGACACACTAACGCTATCTGTAGTCCTGAGCGTGAGTTTCAGGACACTAGCAGTTTCTTCTAACAGCAGCTGCAATGACACAATGACTCTGTCAATTGACTATTTTATTTAGAAGACAGGACTTACTTTACTAGAGCTTCCTTTATATGGCAAATTTCTCCCATATATAGTAACATAGATAAACTACTCATTGCTATTTTGCAAATTATTTGATCAGATTTCAAATAGTTAAGACATTTTTTTACACAAAATTGAATGTTTTTTCCCAAGTCTGGGATAACTAGACATCTCACTCTGAATGAAACATGCAACATAATGTTCCATTAGGTCGTGTGATAACTGCATAATACTGTTTATTACTAAATGTTAACTGCTGCATAATGTGCTTTTTTTCACATATTGTTGTTTTGTTTTTGTTTTTTTAAAGAAAGCAGCAACCAGCATGATAGTATTCATTTTTGAATGCAGTCTATATTACATGACTATGTAACCAGACCTCACTTTGACTACAAAAGCAACAAGAAGACTTAACCACCCAGAATAAACGGATCCTTGGCTTATCTTTGTTCTTTGTTGGCTACCTCCAGCTCCACCCTGCATGAATCTTATCTCAGACCACCAGCCCAAACTTTACATGCAAGCTCCATCTTTGTTATATCAACTATACACATATTGTATATTTCAAATTTTTTGCCCATAGTCATTCTAGAGTCTCTTATGCAAGTCTTAAGCAAAACATCAAAGATAACTAAATTATTAAACTAATATAAAAATGAATATATTAATTAATAATAAAATAGGCAACTACAAATCAACCTCTGGTCCCAAACTAGGTACCCCTATTGAGTGACAGCTTAATTCAGGCTAAACTGTACACATTTTTTTAGGGTTCTAAATAGTATTCATCCCTGTCCCAAACTTTTATAACAGGGTTCAGGTCCTGAGCAAGATAAACAACACTTTCTGAAGGTTAAAGACTTTACACTTTGTTTAAAAACAACAACAACAACAACAACAAACTATTATGAACATCATTAATGTCAAGTGCCAGTTTTCCTTTAAATGTTTAAAATTAATCATAACAGTCTAGCTTCATGTTAAATTTCATTAGTAATCCATTACATTCCTTAATCCAATGACAATTCAATGATACTTGTTACTTTGGTAAGAGTTGAGAAACGAAGATGAGAGGATAAAAAAAATGAGTGTTTGACAGTGAAGGATGATACCTCGCTTGACCAGGTAGACTTGCAATTGGTTCCACTGCATCAGGACAGTCACTGTTAAAATCAGTTGGAGAGAGACACAACTATATATGTCTTCAATTAAACAGACAATAGTACCTTTAAACAAGCAACTTCAAACAACTTTAAACAAGCCTTTAACTCCTGAACCTATATACCATCAACAAATAAATATAATGAGGGGGAAGACATTACGTAATGAAGATAGGATATATGAGGTTATCTGGTCTAAGGTCTGAAGCACAGGTCTGCCAGTATCGGAGAGTGGGGTGAAAGTAACCGCTGTGTAGAATGGAGTCTGCCGGCTGTGTCATCGTTCTGTAGATTAAAATAGAAGACACACAATTACACAATCATCTCACATGTGATGTAACTGCAAAATTATGAATCATAGTTACATACACTGCAGAAAAAGAAAAAGATTATTAGTTTTGTTTCCTTGTTTTAATTGTTACGAATTATTAATTCAATTATTAAAAGTATAAAACAATTAAATCATTTAGCATTTTATTTTGACATTTACATTATTAAAAATAAAAATGATAATCATAATAAAAATGATTTAAATCTATTTTTAAAAAGAAAAAATTATCTCAATTGAATGAACACATCCTGAGTGGTTGGGAACTTGGGTAATTGTGTTATTCCGTCCACTGATTTTATGAAAATAAATCTTCTGAACGAATGAGCAATGAGTGATTCTGACACATTCCTGCCTGCCATACATCTGAAGCAGGCATGCAGAAATACTGGCGGACAAGACATTTTGAGATTTAATGTAATGAAAAACTTTCAAAAGCAGTCCTTACATTACACACTCTAATATCTGGTACACATCTGAGAGGCAGATGTGCACAGCTGATGCTGGTAACATTTTGACAGGTTTTTGAAGCTAATAGTGACCGTACTTAATACTGCATAATACTGTATAATGTAAATGTTACGGAGACTTGAGACTTGACTGTTAAAAGGCATAACAATTCAAGCATTTCATAAACATCAGAAAGCATGTCAGTATATACAACTGAGATGAACTTACTTTGTATTTAGAATGGGAAACAGTATATTATCCAGATCTTGCTAAGTGGAAGTGTTGCTCCTTGAACCTCAAACGGCGTGTGTGTGTGTGCGTTTCATTCTGAGACGAAAATGTTGCTCTCTATCAACTATTTCCTGGTAGACAAAACTAGTCTTCCTCTAGGTGGCGCTTGGTGGCTCAGAATGGCAAATTCTTCATTTAGCCACAATCAAATCTAGTACGTTTTTGTCTTATTGGGGGCATCAGCACTATAAAAAGTATAATCTTATAAATATATAAATACCAAGCTCTTGTACATGAGATATAAAAGTAAATATGTTCCTGTAAGCTTTACAAAATTTCTGAAACTTATTATTTAATCACAAACGTCTTTGATTGAGCCATCCAAAACAGCGCAGAGAAAAGTAACAGGTATCACTTGATAGCACTGGCTACTTTTTATTTTAGCGGTAACTTGAATATTGCTTCTTACTAACCATTCAGCCATACAATACAAAATACAGAGTTAAAATAGCAAAACGTATGCTCATAGTGAGTGCTGAAGAGACTGGGGCCTATAAGCCCCGCCCGTTGTATCAACTCTCCTTTTCATGCTAGTTGATTTCATTAGTCTTTCTGCCTCTCGGCCTCCGTAGAAAATTTCCAGTTTCAAGGGTTTCGCGATATTTCTTGTGGTTCGTATGTGAAATCTCGCGATGTTTCCCCGGGCTCCTATTGGAAGGTAAATAGCTCATCTCAGCTAGCTTGTGTTCATTACAGTTGCTTATCCACCGCTGTCAATCCATCCGTTCATTAACGACAATTTAAAAATGTAGGTTATCATTATTTGTTTGCCTTCAACCATCACTGCTAATGATACATGTAAGGTAAAAGGTTTTTTCAATATATCATTGACACATTTAGTACTCGTCATCATATGCTAACTGACAGCTCGCCTGTTTATACTTACAAATTAAATTTCGCAAAATGATGGACGTTAATTTAGTAATAACATGTTTATCTGGACATTGTTAACCTAGATTATAATGTATATTTAGAATACAGAAGCTATGATGTTCAGGATTGTTAAATAATCTTTATTGAAGGCAGTACTGGTGATTTAAATGTTATTCATATAGCCACAGAATACAGTCAACCATATTTTTGACATGGTAGTAAATCCCAAGCAAATACCATGGTAGGCTAATATAATAATAACAATTCACTACCATTATATACATTAGAATAGCTATTTGACTCTATCTGTGTATCATGGTATCAGTGTTTTCCATACAATTAGAAACTTGAATTTTAGTTGCATTTTTTTTATAGTTGCATCTTGGTAATGAAGTATTTTCCCCTGTTTTTTTTTTTCTTCAGGTTTTGATAGAGCAGTCAAATGAATCAGAAGTCAGAAGGTGGACCTGATCCATCTCAAAAGAAGCATGATGCTGCCAAAATAGTGAAACACTCTTAAGTGGAGGATTCTTCATAGACTTGAATATCCATTAACATATTTTAATGCTTCGCTTCACTTCCAGTTTCTTAGGCTAGTGTTTGACCTCAGTCTCCCAAGTAAACAACGCTCAGTGTTACCCCATTAATAATGCTGTTCTCTCTGCGAGAGCTGGTGCAATGGCTGGGCTTTGCCACATTCGAGCTGTTCCTCCACTTGGGCGCGCTGCTGGTCTTCAGCGTACTGGTTGCCCTGCACATGGACCTTGACAAGCAGACTCTTGAGATGAGCTGGTGGCTTGTCTTCTCACCCTTATTCGCTGCTGATGGCCTCAGCACTTACTTCACAGCCATTGTATCCATCCGCCTCTATCAAGAAGGAGAGAAGCGGCTTGCAGTGCTGCGCTTGCTGTGGGTGCTGACCGTGCTCAGCCTTAAGCTGGTGTGTGAGGTGCTGCTATGCCAGAAATTGGCTGAACAGGAGCAGGCACGTGATTTGTGGTTCGGGCTTATTGTTTCCCCGCTTTTCATCCTTCTGCAGCTGCTCATGATTCGTGCTTGTCGTGTCAATTAAAGGACAAATGGTCTGCACACATGCCAATGGACTTATGTGAATGAAATGGACTCCTGCAGGTGTCATTCAAACCAGGAGGAATGAATTGTTGTGAACTGCAAAATCATTGTGACCTTTTTTTTTCTTTCTTTCTTTTTTTTTTTTTTTTTTTTTTTTTATGTATTCAACTGAATTTCTGGCTTCAGCATGTAAACATGGCATTTTAAACAATGCTTAAAGTAATGTGCAATTTTTGATTATTATTATTGTCCTTAAGTGCTATGAGAGATTTGGTCTGGATTTTCTCTGAATACTGTAAATGTTGCTTTATCTGTGTTATTACCTTTTATTGTTGTTTGTACAATTGTAAATAAACCATCAACATTCAAACATTCACTGTTCCCTTGATCTTCCTCCTTGGTTTATGACCATGCCTTGAAGTGACCTAAAAATTTTAGTCATTAAGTGACCCAAAAAAGTTTATTTTTGAAAGATTGTTGGGAAAGAAAAGAAAAGAAAACAGAGTTGATGCATTAAAAACATGTTGTATAATAATCACTAGATGGCACTGTAGCTTTAATCAACACTTCACAATTTCTCTTTTGTCTAATTAAACTGCAGAAGTAACAGTATGTTGTTTTTTTTTTTTTGTTTGTTTTTTTGTTTTTTGCATTAGATGTCCTTTACCATTTAGGTTATGTATAATAGAGACACAGAAAGCATTTCTATTTATGTCCTATTAGCAAGGGCTGTGTTACTTTAAATAACAAGTCATGTTATTCTTGGTCTTTGGACTTTTATGCACTTATTATGCATAAAATATTTCCTTGAACATATGTTTAGGCATTTTTAAAAAAAAAAAAATGAATTGCCAAACTGGACATGCAGTGCTTATTGCAACCCATTGTGGCTGTAAATGGCAACAATTGTATTAAAGGTCGCACACCATATCTTAAATGAACACGTTTTCCTGTCCTCTCTTCCTGTCTTCAAAATGATTCTGAGGTCATCTAAATTCACAGCCTAGGTGCATAATAGGCTACAGCCATATATTTGGATAAACTGGTTTATAAATAGCTTGACGCGTTGTACTTATGATGTCTTGCTATAATCTTTATTCATGTTCCATTTAATCTTAAAACTAGATTATGACGAGGAGAGTAGTTGTACCACGCCATCACATGACATTGCTGTACTTTTTATTAGATTTATTTAATCAAACATACGTTTTTGATCCAAAAATAGTATTATTAATATAGAGTTTTAAAATGTTTGTTAATTTAGTAATATAAAAATAATTTAAAAATAAAAAATTAGTAATGTAACTATATATAGTCATATAACTAATCACTGAACTTTCAATAAGTTCAGCTTTTCAATATTTAAAAAATGAATTGCTTATTATATTTCCTTCGAAAAACAGCATATAGGCCTATAATTCTTTGCAGTTTAGATATTATTTATAATAAATAGATAATAGATAATTTATTATAATCAAAACGAGTATTATTCACCAAGTGTGGACAAACACACAAGGAATTATTTTATTTTTCACTTACTCAAGTTATCTTTCGTATTGTATTGCTCTAAACAGCTTGCAGTTTTGTCCATTCATAACGTAAATTCCGAAATAATGCGGAAAGGGTTAAAGCTATGAAATGGGCGGGTCTCGCTATGTTTGATTGACAGGGCTCGCTTTAATATTCACAGTAGTAGAGGGTAGGTGGGCGGGGCATATGCTAAAACAAAAGGTGTGCCTCAAGTCAAAATGACCAAATGAGGTGTCCACCCTGAGACGAAAGGCTGACGTCACTTTCCGAGGGCGGGGTCGTGTCGGTAGACTGGCACATCATCATCATGCAGGATACATTGTTGCGGCTGCAATGATGTACGAGGACGAATAAGAAGAGGCGCTGCAGGTACAGCGAGAGAATATTCTATTTCACACTTTTGCCCATAAACCTTGTTTCTCCCATAATGTCGGGCGGGGATCTTCGCGTTCTTCGCCAAGAGCCAGGGCAGGAGAGCCCGAGGATGCCGGCCTGGAAACGCGAAATCCTTGAGCGGAGAAAGGCGAAGGGCGGCGGGTCCGGAGCAGGTGCCGAGTCCGTCGCATCGCGACTTAACGGCGAGGTAACGGCCAGCAAAAGCAAGGATGATATTACCAGCGCACATTCTAGCAGGAACTATACCATTACTGCTGCCAAGCGCGCGACCAAAAGCCCGGATCTGTCACCGGTGAAAACAAAAGAGCACTGGCCATCCGCGGACTCGTACGACTCGGAGGAGAGAACAGCAAGAGACAGCGGAGGGCAAGAGAGCTTGGTGCTGCAAGAGAGCTTGGGTCCTCTGCAGGAAAACCCATTCATTAAACTGGAGAAAGAACGCAAGAAGCGTCAGAGCCAAGAGAACGCCGCGCGACCCGTTCAGCACATCCTCGAGTTATATGGCAGCGTTCCCGGGATACGGACTATACGCGCTGAGAATATCATCATCATTGAATCCGACCCTGAGTACTTTCCGGAAGGATGTGGTTTAAAGCACGCATCGAAACTACAGCAGAACGGCACGGTGAGTGGATATAGCTCTCTCAATGACCTTTTAGATCGAAGAGGTAGTCCGGTTACGGAGATACGCGCGAAGGAAGTGGTAATTTACGATACTGCGCTTAGTAAAAGCGAGGAAAACCTCAGCACGTTGGGACGACCGGCTTCCGCTCCGCTAGAGGGGCAAGGGAGGGTGAGTCGCATGCTACAGAAATTTGACAGTAATTATGGCAAGTTGCAGCCCAAGTCGCGCAGCACAGAAAACCTCCTGGACTTGGACCCTACTCCTGTCAGGCCAAGCTCCAGACCCAAGCCAGATGTGGTGCCAAAATGCCCAGTGTCTCCGCAACCCGGCTCTCCACACAGCAAAGTCTTCCAAAACGCCCAGTCTACCGTAGTCAATCATCTTGCCTCTCCTTGTGACTCAGGGAGCAGTACGCCTGTTTCCGGATCCCCTCAGTTAGTGTCTTCTGCACGTAGACGTTTTGAGGGGAGTGGGGGAAGAAGTGTCACTGTGCATCCCAAGGAGGACGCTGAGATGTCCCCGTCCAAGCCTGTTAGAGAACGGGACTGGGACAGCACAGATGGGGCCTCCAAAGCCAAGGTGCCATGCTCCCCGGAGAGCCATCGTGCCCGTGCCGACTGTACGCCTAGCCCCACATCACCCCCCTTATCGCCCAGCTTTGAGATCCGTCCGTCCCCTCAGCCGGATCTTTCTCTCCTTCCGGCCGGTGATCTACAGGCCCGTGCGCTCGCCAACTTGCGTCTTCAGTCTCGCAATTCCTTCACCGTCATTCCCAAGAGTCGTGCGGCCATCTCGTCACCTGGCAGCACCGCCCCATCCAGCCCTGTCCTTTCCCCACCATCCCCACGACCCCTGGTGGGTGTGGCAACTTCAGAGCCCGCTGTGCCAACCCCCTTACCTACTTCTTTCGCACCCCTCGGACCAAAGCTTACAGAGAAGGTGACCGTAGAAGCCAAAATAGGGTCTCCACAGCACACCCCACCTGCCACACCCACCTCCCCAACCCCAGCTTCTCCACCCTCAATTGGCTCACCTGTCAAATCAGTCTCACCTCCGGAGGAACCTCCAACTGATAAGCTGCCCATCACAAACATTGATGACGTAGTCGTGGAGCCCATGCCGCCCATGCTGAGCCCTGCAGTGCAGAGGCGCAAAGGGAATACATTTACAGTTGTTCCAAAACGGAGGCCCGAGGCCCAGTCTGACCCTTCTGAGACCCCGGATGTTGTCACTGAATCTCCGAGCACGCCACAAGCCCCTTATGCCCATCTGGGCACCCTGATTAAAAAGCGTTACCCTGCTGCAGAAGAGATAGAGGTCATTGGGGGCTACCTTTCCCTTGGGCGATCCTGCCTCTCGAAGACTGGCTCAACAGGAAAAAAGGTAAATATATTATATTTAGCATAATATCTGATGAGACTTCACTCACTAGACATGTATTAAAGAAATTTGATGTCTTTAAGAAGCGGCTTAAAATGATGGTTCACCCAAAAACAAATTTACTCACCCTCATTTCATTCAAACCTGTATCACTTTCTTTATTCTGTGGGGCACACAAGGAAATATTGCAGTCACCATTTATTTTTATTCTGCCTAATATCCTCTTTTGTGTTCCACTAAAGAAAAAAAGTCATATGGGTTTTGGCACCACATGAGGGTGAAGTAAATAATGACAGAATTTTCAGTTTTGAGTGAATTAATCATTTAAGAAGAATTTATAAAATTTAAGAAAGTGTTTAAATCACTTTTTATGTTCTTAATGACTTGAAAATTACAAATACATTTTTTTTTAGCTGTGAAATCTGTACAAATACACATTCAAATGTTCAAAAAAGGCTTTAAGGATATTTTTTTCAGACATAGTTGTTAGGTGTTTATGACCTGTTCAAAGGTTTACTGTATTTACCACTGCATAATTCAAGATGTGTCATCATAGTGCTGTACTTCTTGTACTAGAATGTCACTGACCTGTTAGCCTGAGTATTTTGATCTTGAAAAGTTGTTAAGATGTTCCATACACATCTCGTAAACTTGTGGATTTTGAGGTGTTCGTGCCACATGCAGTTACAATGAGATACCTCCTGCTAGACATCAGTTCAAACAAGTTATAACTGTCTAAGGGAGATTCTGTGCTATACAGTGAAACTAATTTGGACACTTAAACAACACTAAACATTTCAAAGGGCAACTTGGAGTAAAAATTATAGAAAACAATATAAAAACGCTATATGCAAATAATACAGAAAATGTGCCATGTCAAAGACAGCCTGTAGGCTCACATTGTGACTTTCATTTATAACCAAATGTAAACAGCAGTAAAGACCTTGCTGAAGGAGGTCAGGTGATTTATAGCGGAAAAAGAGTCATGTGTTCTGTTTGGAGTTAAGTCTAGGATTTAGTGAGATCTAATAAAGATCTCTTAGATTTATCAGTGAATCCTGAAGGGAATGTGAAACTGCAAACATTAGGAAACCTGTTTATTCTCCCTTTCAAAAACTAGTTTGGCACATGTGCATTTTGCTAAAAGGTGACGTTTGATGTATTTGTTTTTTTTTTGCTATCTCATTACTGTCAAGAAATCTATTTACAAAGTTAGGATTTGTATTTTTAGAACTGATCTATTCATATTTGTAACTTTACAAAGCCATACTTGAGATTTGTTTGACTTGTTACATAACATGCTGCTATTCACAGTCAAAATCAATCTCAAAACAGGAAACCAAACAAGCACCAATGATCTGTTTCACTTCCTCTAAACAGTGGTGCTGTAAACTAGGTCTATCAAACTAGATTTAGATCCATAATGCCTCTAAAGTAAGGATGGTTCCAGTTGTTTGATTTTTACTATTTTTTTTTTCATCAAATTTTTGTCTAACCTTTAATTTTTTAGCGGTAATGCTTCCTCTGCGAGGATTTTAGCATGCTGACAGCTACAGTAGTTGTGTTAGATTGTCTTCACAGTAAACTCTCTCTGATAAGCATCACTACTACTGCCAAAGCATCACTTTTGTACTTAAAAAAAAGTAAAGAAAATGGCTGACTTTCCTGTTATTGGTTTCAGTCGTTATGCATAGATATTTGTTTGTGTACTATGATGACTAGTTTTGTGATGTTAAAGCCTTGCACCCTGTGGTCTGTTTTTAAGACACCATATAATGTTAAAAAGTAGTTTAACTTTTCTGTTCCATTCTGTTGCATGATTCTGTTGAATATAAGAGCATTTCATGTGTGAACCCTCCTTAAAAAACAAGCATTTAAATTGGCAGATGACATAATTTCAAGAAACAGAATGTTATCATCAGCTGGTGTAGACACAACTGTAGCTATCGTTATAGTTATCTTCATAGTTATTTGGCTTGGTGTGAACAGGCCTTAAAGGGATAGTGAAAAAAAAATGAAATTTCTGTTATTAATTACTCACCCTCAAGTCATTCCAAACTTGTAAGACCTTTGTTCATCTTTGGAACACAAATGAACATATTTTTGATGTAATCCGAGCGGTTTCTGAACCACACTTCATAACATTAAGGTTGAACCACTGTATTTACATGGACTATTTTAACAATGTTTTTTACTACCTTTCTGGGCCTTGAAAGTTGCAATGATGTTGCTTCCTATGGGTGGTTCAGAAACTTCTTGGATTTCATCAAAAATATCTTAATTTGTGTTCTGAAGATGAACAAAGGTCTTACAGGTTTGGAACGACATGAGGGTAAGTAATTAATAACAGAAATTTCATTTTTTTTTCACTATCCCTTTAAGGCCTGTTCACACCAAGCCAAATAACTATGAAGATAACTATAACGATAACTATAGTTGTGTCCACACCAGCTGATGATAACGTTCTGTTTCTTGCAGTTATGTCGTCTACTAATTGCTTGTTTTTTAAGGAGGGTTCACACATGAAATGCTTTTATATTCAACAGAATCATGCAACAGAATGGAACAGAAAAGTTGAACTACTTTTAACATTGTATGGTGTCTTAAAAACAGACCTCAGGGTGCAAGGCTTTAACATCGCAAAACTAGTCATCATAGTACACAAACAAATATCTATGCATAACGACTGAAACCAATAACAGGAAAGTCAGCCAATTTCTTTACTTTTTTTAAGTACAAAAGTGATGCTTATCAGAGAGAGTTTACTGTGAAGACAATCTAAAACAACTACTGTAGCTGTCAGCATGCTAAAATCCTCGCAGAGAAATAGTGTCTCTTAATTCATCTCCATTAGCATTACCGCTAAAAGATTAAAGGTAAAACAAAAATTTGAAGAAAAAAAAAAAAGTAAAAATCAAACAACTGGAACCAGGTCTTACGGGGTTTGGAATGACATGAGGGTTAGTAATTAATGACAGAAATTTCATTTTTGGGTGAACTAACTCTTTAAGTCATTCTAACTATACAGGACTCAGACACAAGGTACACATCACTCACATTTTCTTGAGCTACATCATTGTGAAATGCATTTGTCGGTACATTTGTACACGACAAGGCCCACAAGGCAGAAAGGCTTCAGATTTTTTGTGTACATTTAAATTCCTAATGGAATTATGCCAAGTTGATCATTGACAGAAATTTTTGATTTCATGTAACTTAGTGTTGTTGCCTCACCTTTGTGAAGCATCTAGCCGGCCAGGCCCAGGTTGGGTTAGGTTATATGCTGCTTTTGTTCTTGTTCTCTTTTGTGTTTGAGGGTGATGTTAGTGATTGAGGATTGGCTCATGCCACACCTTTTGTTTTGTTGGGTTTTAGAGTTTTCACTGAAGCTCTTCCTGGTTCGGAGCTTAGACAGGGAAGCAGCAATTATGGCAACATCAAGGGCATGTCATTTGTTTGGAATTTACTTTGTCAATGTGCATCTCTCTCTCTCTCTCTCTCTCTCTCTCTCTCTGTGGTTGGTCTCTGTGGGTTCACAGTCTTTGCACTGAGAGGGGAGTCTTTATGGCCTACTTACTCCAAAAGCTCTTCAAATTCTTGAGGGCAGGGCTGTGTTAGGCTTTGGCAGTTATTTTACCATTATTTATTTTTTTTCCAAATACATTTTTATATTTCTAAACAAAGTGTAATTGGTTTCCCATGCAAAACTCAATGCCATAATTCTATAATGATATGATTTTCAAGGTGTTACTTTTTTTGGTAGTGGTTGCTAGGATGTTTTTGGGTGGTTACTAGGGTGATGCTACGCAGTTATTAGGTGTGGTGACTAGATTTTTGCTTTGCACTTGCCAAGGTCTTATGGATGGTTGCTAGGGCGTTGCTATGTAGTTGTTAAGGTGTTATGACTGGCTGCTAGGGCATTGTTATGCTGTAGTTGGTTGGATAGGTGTTGATTATTATCTTCTAGGATCTTCTGCCCTTGGCAAGCACCACTTATTAGGACTGCACAATATACTGAAATCAAATCGATCAAAATGGTGAAACTACCAGAAAAAAAGAGAAAAAAATATTTAATGAAATTAAAGTGTAAATATTAGTATTGTAATTTTAAAGTTGTACTATAAAATAAATACTTATATTTTTTTATTAAATACTTCCTTTTTATTTCACAGTACAACATTATTACAATATTTTGTTTAATATTTGTATTTAATAATAATAATCATAATAAACATAACAGCAATAATTACTATTTTATTGTCATATTGAATGATTCAAAAACAGTGGCATATGAGACTCCAAGTGGAAAGAGATTTCTCAAAGAGAGCAGAAAAAACAAACAAACAAAGCAAAATAACAACAACATCAACAAAAAAAACTCTTCAGTTTTTGGTTACTGAAAGAGGTTTGCATTGGTTCTTGTAAAGTTTATCCAAGTGCAAACCGAACACCCAAATTTTTCAAGTTTTTCCCAAATTGCATAGCCCTAAAATAATGGTTTGCACTCAAAAAACATTTTCAGAATAAAAAAAAAAATTCAGGTTTTTACTTTTTTTTAATTTTTTTTATAAATATATGCAGATATACTCCCCAACGAAATCACCCTAGAATGATTGATTCTGCTTGTCTTTTTTCTTGGGGTCTTGTATGAACTGTGGTTGAGGGGGTTGGGCTAAAATCTCACCAATGCTCTTAGCATATTGTCTGCCCAGGGTCGGCTCATTATGCTCCGGGGCTTGACTGAGTCCTGTTGTTGTGTAGGATAATCGTGATTATGGTATGACCTTTAATTTTGCATGTGCCTTGAGGTTACACCCCTACTGAGAATAGAGCAATGAGAGTGATTTATTTCAAGAACACATCTACAGACCCAAGTCTGTGCCCAACCATTGTGAACATGTAAAAATACATATAATTAATATGAGTGGTTTTAGTTGCAGACTAAAAGATCTGATGTTTTCGTAAGCAGAAGTATGCGTGTTGCTTAGTTAGGTCTGATTTCATGGGAAAGATCATGAGGTATTTGCTGAACCAGATGTCATATTTACTCTGTAATTATGGTATAGCAGAATGCAACATATCATAGGAGATGAAATGTATTGCTCATTGTTATTTCATGTTGGTTAATACATTAATTAATGTTAATGAATGAGACCTTTTTGTAAAGTGTTACTAATATTATGTTACAGCGTTCCAGTCAGCGTGCAGGGAACATTTATAAATAGTAGGGCTGCTTGATTATGACAAAATCATGATCACAGTTATTTTGGTCAATATTTTAATCATGATTATTTAATGATTATGAGTGTGCCATATGATCAAAATCTTATACGATTATTTTATTTAATAATAGCGATATTTAAGTATATATTTGCTGGAAATAATTTTGCAATGATATCAAAATTTTAGATATCAGTAAAATTTTACAATTCTCAATACCAATTTCGATACCACAGCAGAATAATATAATTAATGTAAGTAACAAAGTTCTCAAATTATTAAAGAATTAATAATTATTTATTATACAATTATAAAAAATATAAAATACAATTAAAAAAAAGATGCAAATGAAATAAACAGTGCAAGTCTATAAGTATTCAGCTAACAGCCTACTACAGAAATTGAATAATCTAATGTAAAATGAAACAGAATTAAAGTTGCTTTGATTTTTATTATATCTACAAAAGTCATTCATTCAAGAGCAGTGAGTTATTTTTGTCTTGTTTTCTTTTGTTGTTTGATTAACATTTTTTTATTTTTTATTTTTTGTATTCAGTAACATTGAAATACAGTGCAAAAGTACAAAACAAATACTTGATTAACATTAATGATGCAGACAGCAGGTTTATTGGCTGCTGTCACTTTAAGACCAAATGCAAAGATCTAATACTGACAAGCATTCGATCACTTTCCCAACTGTTTATGTTCACTTAAGACATAACTGACAGGGTTTAACTGAAAACTCGCCAAGACAGACATTTTGACTTATTTTTGTGTGTATTTGTCTGTTCAAGCACACGGGCGAAGCCCAATGTAGCCTATACTTGTCCGTGTTTCACTCCATCTCGGATGGCACACTCAGAAAGCCACCTGGAGAACAGCGTCTCATTCGCAGCTCAGTACGCTTTTAACTTTTTTTTTGTTTTAGTATCATGCACGTCCGACTTTATATCATGATACTAACATTACATGATTTGACTTTTTTTGTAGGAAGGGTGACAGCGCACCGCTTAAAAGGAAAAGGGGGTCCTACGCAACTTGCGTACTACTTTGTGTATAGGGAGGACTGGCCCTGCATTCAATTAAAACATAACCAATGCTGCATCCCAATTCACGTACTTATACTATGCCCTATGTACTTTGTTTTTTTGTGAAGGAAAACAACATACTTTTGAGTGTGTAGGAGAAGAGTAGCTTTGGGACATATTACTTCATCATAATTGCGTCTTTAAAGGACAGCTCTGTCGGTTAGTTACGTTCATCCTGTCACCGTTTAAACCGCCCTGTCAATCATCTTGTCAAAGTCCTGGGTTATCTTGCTTCACATTTTACGTGATTGGTTGTCTGTTGCTAAGCGTCTAGCTGTAACATTTTAACACTGCATTTTTTCACACTGTACAAGTTTGGCACTGCAATGCGGGGTTAACACTGCAAAAACCCCGCTTCTAAATTACAAGTGTGACACGTTGTGTGTTTGTAGTTCTAATCGAATCCTCATCTAATGCACATTGGGTTGTGGCTAATATTAGCTTTTAGAGTGTGCACAGATCTGCACTTCGGATTCCAACCGGAGAAAGCAGACCATCCGGGTATCTTTGGAATATTCATTTCAACATACTACGATTTGGGACACACTAATTCTAATTTTGAATACTATTTAGGACGGATAGTGTGCGAATTGGGACGCAGCACAACTGTTTACGTGACTACTCGCCAAGACCAGCTGAAATATTTTGGTGTGTATGTCCTACAGTAGACTGTATTTTTTTTGAAAGTCACGTTCATGATTTTTCTGATTTGTACGTTATTTTTGGGCTTTTAAGGAGGAGCGAAAGCCACACCACTGTAAAGGAAACAAACAGAATGGAACGGGGTACAATAATCATGTTTTCATAATCGTTGGAAGCCAAAACAAAACTAAAATTCAATTAATCACAGAGCCCTAATAACTAGATCTTTGATCTGAACATGAAAATGCTCATATTTATGGAGTGTTTATAGAAAGTCAATATTATTAAAAGCTTGAGGCAGAATATGTCAGAGGACTTTCGTCATAGTTTAAAATTAGCTTTGATGTCTCTGCTGCTTATTTTGAAACGCTTGAAGAGGGAGTGTTTTAATGAACCACTAAAGGTTTAATTTGACATGGCCCAGCTTTAGAAAGTATGCGGGGGCTTTACGCAGGTGCTCTAGTCTGTCAGTACACTCTAGGCTTACTAGCCATCTCTGTTTGTCTTTGAGGCTGTTGAGAGTGGTTTTATTAGTGTATTACTCACTGGGAGTTCTTGTATCATTCCCAGCCTTACTGAACAAGAGTGGAAATCCCACCCGTTTAATAGTAGTTATGTAGTATGTACTGTTATTACTTCTCATACATGATTAGGGTTAGAGATTTAAACACTCCTAAATGTTATACTTTGCCACACTTCCTTCAATATTTGTTAGCATAAAGCATGAATTACATTTTTAATATTGTGAGGCTGGTTCAGGAGAGATATGAGTTTACTTTTCTATGCAATCAGACTTAAAGGGATAGTTCTTCTGTCATCATTTACTCACCCTCATTATTCTAAACCTGTAAGACTTTTATTCAACTTCAAAAGACAAATGAAGGTATTTTTTATATCATAAGTCCATTCCACCAAAACTGTGAAGATTCAAAATGTTCATTAAGACATTGTAAATGTAATTCATATGAATTGAGTGATTTAATCCACTAGTGAGGTTTCTTGCACGTCAAGCAAGATTACTTGTTTTTGGGGGCACATAGAGACAAAAGTTTCAGCGTGAAACTGTTCTGATATTACAATAAAGAAAAAATGCCACCTTCTTCAAATTAATTCTTGAAAAGAAAACTTTTTGGCATAAGTAATGCTCTTTAAAAAAAGTTAAAGAGAGGACACTGCAGACCAGATTTCAAAGAAGGACAATATGTCTCTTAAAATGTCAGATAATTTGACCTTTTTATGACAAGGCAAGGTTAGTTCAGATTGTTAAATGTCTTTTGGCACAACTCCCCCCAAATGTAATAACAGTTTACAATTCATGATAATTGTAAAAATACTTTTTATCTTGTAAAATATTTTTAAAACTTTTTTTTTTTAAATAATGAGAATTAAAGGATTAGTTCACAGAATTAAATTTCCTGATAATTTACTCACCCACATGTCATCCAAGATGTTTATGTTTTTCTTTCTTCAGTCAAAAAGAAATGATGGTTTTTGAGGAAAAACATTCCAGGATTTTCCAGGCATTTCAGTGCAGCTTCAAAGGGTTCTACACACAATCCCAGCTGAGGAATAAGGGTCTTATCTAGCAAAATGATCTGTCATTTTCTAAAAAAAAAATAGAAATGTATATACTTTTTAACCACACATGCTTTTCTTGCACTAGCTCTGCAATGCGCCACGCATTGCGTAATCAAGTTGGAAAGGTCACACATGTAGGGCAAAAAACTCAAAATCGTCCGACATCATTGTTTTACCTTTTTTTTGTAAATCCCGTTTGACTAAGTCTTTGCACATTCGCTTTGTGAACACTTGCCCGGTACTTCTGCCTTCATCATGCGTGACCTTTCCAACGTGATTACGTAATGCGTGGCACATCGCAGAGCAGTGCAAGACGAGCATTTGCCGGTAAAAAGTGTATAATTTAATTTTTTTTTTTTTTATAGAAAATGACCGATCGTTTCGCTAGATAAGACCCTTATTCCTTGCCTGGGATCAGGTAGAGCCCTTTGAAGCTGCATTGAAACTGCAGTTTGGACCTTCAACCCGTTGGTAGCCGTTGAAGTCCACTATATGGAGAAAAATCCTGGAATGTTTTCCTCAAAAACTTTAATTTCTTTTTGACTGAAGAAAAAAAGACATAAACATCTTGGATGACATGGGGGTGAGTAAATTATCAGGAAATTTTCATTCTGAAGTGAACTAATACTTTAAGATGTTTACACTCTAAAAAATGCAATCATTTTGGCATCTCAGCGCTGGGTTGTATTGACTCAGTCGGTTGGGTTAAATATTTGACCCAACATGCTGGGCTGTTTTATTTAATTCAACAATTGTTTAAAAATTACTATATTGCTGGAATAAAATGAACCCAAAATAAATGTGAACATTTATTAATAAGCAAGAACACCCAGGAATGGACAAAAATATAGGCAAGAGTAAAAACAACATGTACATGTGTATGTGAGAAAAAGTGCAGAAAAGAGTGACAACTTGACAGTTATACAGTTAAACGAAATTGCTTTTTTAACTTTTAAGAACAAATTTGACCATATTTCGCTTATTTTTGTCCCGCCATTGAACACACTAATAGCACTACGGCCAAAACCATCAGGATGAGTGCAGCCAAAAAACAGACTGAAAGCCTGCTTATGTGATTTGGATGTTAGAGAAAAGAAAACAGTCAGACGAAATCTTCCAGTTTTAAAAGAACATGTTTCTTGCTGCAGTCACTTTCAAAGTTCTCTCTCCTCTCCGCTTCGATTAGTTTTCTTCTATTTTCCACATATATTCCTGTCATAATCGCAGTGGTGTGTTGTTGAAATCTTCTGACAAGGATGCAAAAAGCCAGCACTGTGTAACTCAACAGCTGGGTTGTTGTAGTACCTCCGTTGCTGGGTTGTTTAGTTGGAGTGAGGATGGGGGAGGGGTGTATTGTTTCAACTGTCAGTGAGATTGACCGACCACTAACCCAATGGCTGGGTAACACAAAATCTACCCAACCATGGAAAAAAAAAAAAAGCCAACAGGCTTAACCCAGCATTTGGGTAGAACAAAATAACCCAGTGTATACTTATTGAATATTTATAGGAAAAATATATGTATATTTTATTTGTAATGGACCCATAGTTTCAGACATCTTTTTGTTTGGTCATCTTTCATTCTCCTGTACTGTGTTAACTTTTTAATCCATAATTTCCCTTCCACATGAGAGGATACACCTCTGGTTGCAGATTCTTTGAGCTTGCAAAATATATTTCTGTCTGTAAAATGACTAATTTTATGATGTGAGCCTTACAAACACACAAGGAGGCGGATGAAAACCCTCCTCTTCTCCTGTATGTCCTGCTACAAGTATGAAAGTCCACCATGTTTAATTATTGACCAGTCAGAATGCCGTCTCCTCCATCATGCACCACACCTCTCTCTCTCCTTATCCTCACTTACTCCTCCCCCTCCCCCTTCCTCCCCTCTCTTAACCTTACTGGTGTCCTCCAGGAAGTTCTCCTTACAGGCAGAGACAGACACTGGCTCTTCAGCAGCTGTGTATTTGTATGTTTGCTTTGCCTTTGGTATGCATTGTTGTGTTTGGACTTTGAAGTTCAGATAATTTAGTGATGTGTCCTACAATTTTGACGCTATTGTGTAATTCCATATGGACCACTTCTGTGTGTGTGAGAGTGTGTGTGCGCCTGTCACATGGCCGCAGTGTCTACAATAGAGTCAGTGTAATTAGAATTCAGACTGCAAAGCGCCACTGTCACTGTCATGTTTAATTCAAGAGTCACTCCAGCATGTGTGTGAGAGACAGAGAGGATCATAGAGAGCTGTAGTGTGAGAGAGAGAGAGAGAGAGAGAGAGAGAGAGAGAGAGAGAAAGTTATAGTCAACATGAATGTGAGAGTGTTTCAGCAGTATCATTGTTGCTTTTTAAATTAATTATTTCCTTAAAGAAATAGTTTATCCAAAAATAAAAATTCTGTCTTCATTTACTCACCCTCATGTCATTCCAAACCCATATGCTATTAGTTTTCTATGGAACACATTTTGAATAATGTATTGTGTTTTCTTTTCCTTGGAGTAGCAATGAGTGAAACTGGTTAAAAGTGACCGTAAAGACATTTATAATATTACTATATTACTATAATATTGGTAACACTTTACAATAAGGTTCATTAGTTAACTACATTGGTTAACATGAACTTATAATGAACTGCACTTATACAGCATTTATTAATCTTTGTTAATGTTAATTTCAACATTTACTAATACATTGTTAAAATTTTGTTAACATTAGTTAATGCACTGTGAACTAACATGAACAACGAACAACTGTATTTTCATTAACTAACATTAACGAATATTAGTAAATACAGTAACAAATGTATTGCTCATGGTTAGTTCATGTTAGTTAATACATTAACTAATGTTTAACTAATGAACCTTTTTGTAAAGTGTTACCATAATATTAATATTATCCATTCATCAAAGAATCTTGAAAAAAATATAGCATGGTTTCCATAAAAATATTAAGCAGCACAACTGTTTTCAACATTAATAATAGTAAGAAATGTTACTTAATCAGCATATTTGAATGAAGGATCATGTGACAGGTCCTCTGACTCTGAATCATGCGTTTCAATGGCAACGCTATCAACACTAAAATGAATCTGTCGCAATCAGGTGTACCAACACATGGTACAAGTTGGTGCTCCCAGAAAATTCTGAGTTTACAAGTTGTAGTTATGAGTTCTGTGAGAATGTGAATGCTTTTACAAGTCAGAATCTTGTAATTATGGTAATTCCAACATGGTGTGAATTCATGTGCACGCACTGTTATTGTGCATACTTATTATTTCCCATTTTTACATTTAGATTACCTTTGCTGTCATCTAACACTCACAATCTTTAAAAACATTAGTCATTTCTTCAAAAAAAGTATAATTTTAATAACACGGTTAAATATAATTTTTTTTAATAAATATCCATTCTATACCTTTATAATGTAGTGATTCCCATATTCATTTGTATTTAAGTGAATTTTAGATTTTTTTTTTTTTTTTTTTTTAAAGAATACATTTAGAAGTCATATGAGAGTTTAGTCTCAAAAGTCATACATTTTCCCTCATATTCAGACAGCGCAGCATTGTAACATGCAAGAATGCCGCTTGTCTCAGACCTGGCATTTGTGTAAAATATTTGTGCTCGTGCTGACTAACATGGATGTTTGCACATATGCTAATTTGTTGTTTAAGAGTCAGGCTTGAAATAGTCAATGCAAATCTTATTCAAATAAACCATAGCCATAAGCTCAAGCTTCTCAAAAATACCAAATGACCACTGTAGGTTGTCACAGAAAGAATGATATGACTGTGTGCGTTTATGTATGTCATGATACGGGCAGCCGTGTGTTTTCCTGCCCTGGTTTTCTGTGATAAGCCTGTTGATAGGAATCTTCTTTCTCTGTCTCTCCTACCTGTTTTCCAATGAGAGTATAGCATACTTGTGTTTTCACTGTTTGCATGCTCTTTTGCTCTTGTTGTAGTTCCTCCTCTGCTCTTTTCTCTAAAAATAGCCATGGATCCTGTCGCTGAGCAACAGAGACCACAGCTTTTCTATCCTGTCATTAGAAATCCTAAATTAGGTATCTGTGCCTTTTTGTTTCCAAAACACTTCCTTCCCTCTTTCTGCCCTATACTTGCCAATGATTTATCAAACCGCCCAGATAAGGCAGCGTTACACACCTTTACACAGTGTTGTTCATGAGTGCTTATGTTAGGCTTGATTAATTAAAGGGTTAGTTCACCCCAAAATCTAAAAACATTGATCAGCGAACATAAGCAGAAGCTCAACCAAACCTGCTACATGCGTGAGAACAAACCTCTTCCAGAAGCTCAAACGTGCTTTGTAACACACAAGAATGAACCTCATTGGTTACGCAGCACGTTTGAGCTTCCGGAAGAGGTTTGTTCTCACGCATGTAGCAGGTTTGGTTGAGCTTCTGCTTATGTTCGCTGATCAATGTTTTTAGATTTTGGGGTGAACTAACCCTTTAATTAATCAAGCCTAACCACATAAATGTATGTGTCCTACTGCTACAAGACAACATTGAATTGTGATTTTTTTTTTTTTTTTCAGATAAATATCTGTAATATTCCGCTGTAAAAAAGTTTTTAAGAAAAATAATACAGTAGTTGTATTTTACATTACAACTGTAAAATTACAATACTGATATGGTAATTTTGTTCATTTTCAAACATTACAACTTTCGAAAAACCACAGAGAGCCTTTTAAATATGCAGCACAACAAGTCCTGTATAGAGACATTCAGATATTCTTGCTTCAGTTCATGAATTATGTACATTTTTCTATTCAACTTTTCACTTTGTAATGGTAAAAATATAGTTTGAAATACTAAATATGCAGCACAAGAAGTCCTGTATAGAGACATTCAGATATTCTTGCTTCAGTTCATGAATTATGTACATTTTTCTATTCAACTTTTCACTTTGTTATGGTAAAAAATATAGTTTGAAATGCTATACTACATACATTTGTAAATGCAAAATAGAAACAGACTTCCAGGCCTTTACTGATCATCATACATTTTCATTCTGTGGAAAAGAGCAGTTTTGACATTTTGATAATACTGTAACTCCTTATGTAGGACTGGCCATCCATTTAGGCTGTTTCTTTACCTATGGCCCACATGTCTACGGCCCTTTACAAATGTTTAATCACCCTTTATGATTACATGATGATAGAATTTTCATTTTAAAGCAAAAGCCAAAATAGTTATTAAATAAACATGTATAGCATTGTGCATTTGACTTTTGAAAATCAGAAATCTGCAGATTCCAACAGGCCAATATTCAAATTTATATTGTGACTAATATGTAGAAACATTCTCCTTCTCCACAAAAAAAAAAACATATGTTGTAAATAATTTCTCATGCACACTCAGACACTTTGTCCAAACCAAGCATGACAAGATAAAGTGATAAAATCTCTTCCATTTTCATCTTTTTGACTTTTTAACTAGCTGTGACCTCAACAACACATTGGCTGTCTGTGTCTATTTGCATAAATCTGTGCTAAATAATATTTGAAATTGTATGTAGTGTGTCCCAGTTCATATTTTATTGACTTTGACCAAAGGTATACAGATGCTGTTTTGTTTAAAAATGTGTGCCCTTACATTAATTTTCAGCTAATAGCCTTTTCCCACAAAGGCTGGGTTGAAAATATAAATTTCTCGATTTTAATTTCTCATTTTGGTGAACTGATACTGATTATTAAATTTAAAGAATCGATCTTTAAGTTGATGCTATTTTAAGTTGATGCGTGAACAAAACTTAACTAAATGCTATTCACAGCTTGCCTCCCTTCACAATAGGCACATAATTACATTTACCTCAGAAAAGCCATTCAATTACCATAGCTCGATAGTTAAGTAGAAAAATGAACTATAAAGGAGCATTTTGCTAAATTTGCACTATATTACATATTCATTATATTTTTACTTAACCTGTTCTTCAATATTTAATGTACATTTGAAAAAATCTGTAATGTAAAACCATTATTTCATTAAAAAGTTATTATTATAACTATTATTATAATAAAAAAATGCATTATGTGTGATTTTTAATGTCAGTACACAAATCATTTGTTAAAAAATTGGCAGTTTGATACACGCTCCGAACCACTGATTCAAAACAAAAGATTCATAAAGCTTTGAAGCTTCATGAAGCAGTGTTTTGAATTTGCCCATCACTAGATATTGTTGAAAGTCATTATTTTGTTTTTTTGGCGCACAAAAAGTATTCTCGTCGCTTCATAACATTAAGGTTGAACCACTGTAGTCACAAGAACTGTTTTATTTAAATACGTCTTTAGTAGCTTTCTGGGCATTGAAAGTGTTAATTGTCTTGCTGGCAATGCAGGCCTCACTGAGCCATCGGATTTTATGAAAAATATCTTAATTTGTGTTCCAAAAATGAACGAAGGTCTTACAGGTGTGGAACAACATGAGGGTGAGTAATTAATCATTAATCATTTTTGGGTAAACTAACCCTTTAATTTGATCTATTAGTGTCACCATGAAAAATGGACAATTCTTATTTTATGGAATATTGCAGAGTTTACTATAAATGATTTATTTGTGCACATCATTATTATTATTATTATTATTGTTATTTTTAATTCAAGTGCCCTGGTAATCTTTAATCAAAATAACACTCTCTCAATGACATCTCTTCTTTTCTCTGATGACGTGTTTTTCGGTGTGACGTCGGGACAGCCTGTCACTCACAGGAGATTGTAGCAATAGCAAGTGACAACGATCTAATGATCCAGACAATTCCCGATGCATAAAGTCAATCCCCATCCTACATTTTTTTTCCTTGTTCGAGAAGCTGTTTCTAAAAGACTATCACAAAAGACTATCACAGCTTCCATTTCATGCCAACTTTAATATTATTTTGAAGTATCAAGGTTTTCTGTATAGTTTACAGCTTTAGTTGAGTGACATGTTTTCTGACTTAATTGACTTAAACTGTACCTGATATATCCAAATGAATCAATATCAAATCGAACTGACTTGAATCAAATAGTGAAATTTGTGTCAATACTGAGCCCTACTTCCCACCACCACTGAAATGCATACTGTATAGAGCAGTGGTTCTCAACCTGCAGCCCTTGGGCCGCATGTGGCCCGCCACGAATGCAAATGCGGCCCACGATATGCTGACCACATTTAAAAAATAAATTCCAGTTTTACAATTTATTTTTGTTTTTAAATTAAATTAAAATGGATTAAATGAATATAAGTTTGAACTATGTTTTTTTGTCATATAAAATCATTTTGGTGATCATATATTATTTTCAGACATGCGCAGACCTACAATATACTGAGTACTCAGTTAACGAACACTTACAAGTGCGTGCTTTGGCAGAATTTCAGTAGCCATTATTTACTACCAATCGAGTCATAGAATGTGATTATCGGCCGATACCGATCTGCGGCTGATCGCTCGGGGCATCCCTCCTTGTAATCATCAATCAAAATAACTTCCCCTCCCTCTTTTAGTGACATCTCTTCTCTGATGATGAAACCTTAACCTGTCACTTACATGAGATTTGCAGCAATAGCAAATGACAACAATCCTATCAATTTCCGATGGACAAAATCAAGTCCCGTCCTGTATTTTTTTCTTGTTCAAGAAGCTGTTTCACTCGGATATATGTCATAATAGGGAATAAAAGACTATCGCAACTTCTGTTATGCCGTCTTTCACCTGTTCTTCAATATTTAATGTATGTTTAAATTAAACCGTCATGAAAATGAGTGTTTATGACAGCCACCTTTTAAATGTTTATAATTAAAAAATGAAACATAATTTTGTAATTAAAAAGTTAATATTATAATGTTATTATAATAAAAATGTGCAATTTAAATGTTTTTATTAAAATCAGTTGGTTATTTTAACCTTTAATATTACAGTAATGGATTTCTCGCAAGCCCTATATTGCAAGTGAAATGATTCAGACGTGTCTGAAATATTCTAATCCCCTAGATTATGCAAGAATACACATGTCTGTTACTGGTTTGCTCACATCACACACTTATGAAACCATATGTGTGTGTGTTTGTTGTGTAGGTCTTACCAGCTGTACTGTGCTGAGGGATTTCTAATATTAAACACCCTGGCAGCAGATTAGCTCTAATCAGGCATCTGCTCAGTCTGCCATACACTTCAATGAGAGGCCGTAACAATCTTTCCCCTCACACACAATCAGACTGACAAAAAGATTCAGTGTTTGCTAGACAGCTTCTGCTTCACAGTGTGCTGCCAACCAAAGGTTGTAATTCAGAGAGAAGCCCCCATGATGTGTGTGTGTGTGTGTGTGTGTGTGTGTGTGTGTGTGTGTGTATTTACATGAAGTCTCAACCTGGTTCAAATAAGGATAGCGTCTCTAGTAAATTCTGCTCTGATAGTTCTGCTAAACATGTTTACTCAGTTTTATGGGGAAAAGTTGTATCTGTATTTTAAAAACGTTAAACTATTATTATTATTATTATTATTATTTTACTAAATTAACAATAATACATTTATTAAGAAGAAATACTTACCAATACTTGCAAATTTTAAATATATGTTGTAACAATACAAAGTGGGTTAAACAGCGAAGTTACACTTTTAATAACTGTGTTAATAACTGTGTTATCCTTATTGCTAATGTTAGTAGCTAATGTAAGTAAGCTATGCTCATATTCTGGTTTTAAATTGAAATTTTTGTTGTCCCTAACATGGGTCATACCATTGACATTTCTTAAGCTGTTAAAGTAAATACAGTATGCTAGAACACCCCGTGCATTTATTGCATGGACGGAGCAAGAACATAGTGTCTAAAATGCATGTGCACAATTCAGTGGAATGATAAAGTTTGCCCTCTTTAACTTAATTCTGTATAACTGAGTATACAAATCAAAATGTTTGCTGAAATAACCACAACATTAACAACAAGAGCGTGCTGTTTATCTGTCAGTCAGATTAGCCTAAGAAGTTGAATCAGTTACTAGCATAACAATAGACTCCTGCCATGTTTTCTTTAAGAATCATCTTGGGCTGATACAAAGAAAAAGTCAAATTTACAAAAAAAAAAAATTAAATTGGCTTGTGTAAATTTCTACACATACCAATTCATTTTAATATTAAAATAAGATGATGAAACATCATTAAGAAAGAACTAACATGAGATGATAATGGGCAAAATATTTTTTAAAAATTAACACTAACAAGATTAACAAATGTGTGAAAAAGATATTCATTAATTTATGATACATAATTTAGAATGTAGTACATGTATTGTTTACAACCTTGTTATAAAGTGTTTAAAATCACAAGATCATAAAGCAGCAATTATATAAGTAAAATCATAAAATTTTGCCCCACCACTTTTGGAGTAGTGTTGCAACCCTTGACCTCATGCACTTTCAAATCTTTAACATGCATTTTCCAGGGTTTTGATTAATTGATTGTTAATTGCAATTGCAATCGATTGACGAAATTCTTGAAAATTAATATCTCTAGTTGTGGAAAAACATACTTGACTACTCATCTACATTATGTACAAAGCTCTGTGATGATCTAGACATTCAGGATGAGACATTCAGTGATGGGGGTAACGCATTACAAGTAACACGAGTTACGTAATCAGATTACTTTTTTCAAGTAACAAGTAAATTAACGCATTACTTTTCAATTTACAACAAAATATCAGTTATTTTATAAAAGTTATTTTTTCAAATAAGTAGCGCAGGTTACTTTGTTTTCCCATTTATTGACTGCCACCTCTCATGTCCCCATGTTGAGAGAAATCGGGAGTAAATGCAGAGGCGTTGTTTCCGAAAATGAAAATTACTCGACCTCATGTTGTTCCAAACTTGTATGAGTTTCATTCTGCTGTTGGACACAAAAGAAGATATTTAAAAGAATGTTGGTAACCAAACAGTTGACAGCACCCAATGACTTCTATAGGATTTTTTTTTTTTTCCTACTATGGAAGTCAATGGCTATCCTCAACTGTTTGATTACCAACATTCTTTAAAATACCTTCTTTTGTGTTCAGCAGAAGAAAGAAACTCATACAAGTTTGGAACAACATGAGGGTGAGTAATTTTCATTTTGGGGTTTACACAGTGCACACAACACCTCTGCACTTACTCCCGGTTTACAGGTTTGGAACAACTTGAGCGTGAGTAAGTAATGACAAAATGTTCATTTTTGGGTGAGCTATCCCTTTAATAGGCGTAGTAGAGCAAAATATGGAATGGATATGAAGAATCCTTTCCATTGGTGCTGCTTCCAATCTCTTCATCCAGAATGTGTTAAATGAGCGCTCTGAAAATATTTCTATATAATGATTGATCTGCTTGAATGGAATTTGACTTTTTTTCTCACGCCAAAGAATATATTTTTTTAAATATTTGTTCAAATTGTGCTGGTGAATTGCGATGGGAAATGGTTGAAACTGCCAACATATCACGCTGTGCTCACATTTCTAACATTGGCTGAATAGTCAGGAAATATGTCAGCATGAGCCAAGAATGACCAAATAACTCCACACTGGAAACTTTGCTTGTTACTGCCAGTGACTTATTCAGAGTTTGGGTAAATCGTGCCTCAGAAAGCAGTAGGTTAAAGAAACTACAGTAAGTTGAGTGGGAAAATGGCTATGGTCGCAAGTGTTGTTTAATGCTAAGACTGGTGCTGAATTTCTACATATTTATGTAAATCTGATGTAATTGCTCTGTTCCAAAACCTATAGTGAGCTGCCCATTACATTTTAAGAACACATAGATGCTTCAGACACAAAACGTTTCAAAAGCTAGTCATCTTAATTCTGTCTTCTCTAAGATACCTTGACATCCCGATTGATAGCACTTTAGATTCAGCCTATTTAGGCGTGGTTACATAAGATGTCTCTTTTGATAAATGCCAAATTTCATTCCTGGAATGAGAATGTGACACACTAAATAGCAAACCAAAACCACAAAAAATTGACCTGAAAGACTATTGCGTATGTTTGATGCAAAACAAATACATCCCAACACCCAAATAACACCCTGCTGTCAAATATGGTAGTGGCAGCATCATGATTTGAAGTTGTTTTCTAGTAGAGGAAACTGAAAAGGTTGTTGTTATCATGGGCAACTTGGACACATGCAAATCTGTAAAGAAAACTAGATTCAGTCAGCCAGAGATATTAACTTTGGGTGGAGATTAATTTTCCAGCAGGGCAATGATCCAGAACACACAGCAAAGGCTGTGAAAGAATGAATTGCAAAAAGTTAGCATTATGTAAAAGCCTAGACCAAATTCTAATTGAGAATCAGTAGTATGATCTGAAAATTGCAGTCCACTGATACCCAGTGTCTACTTTGGAGCTGGAACAAATTTGCATTTAGGATTAGGCAAAACTTTAAATGTGCAGAACTCAAACCCAAGAAAATTCTAGGCTGTAATTGCTGCTAAAGGGCAATGAACAAATTATTGACTGCCGTATAATAGTAATAATAAAAGTCTTTAATTTATTTAATTATAAGTCTTCTTTCAAGTCTTATTCATTTCTAAGTCTTTAATTTATCATTTATATGTACACACACAGAGGCCACTTTTTATGTGCACCTTGCTACTAAAGAGTTGGAGCCCCTTTTGCCTTCAGAACTGCCTTAATTCTTCATTGCATTGATTCAACAAGGTGCTGTAAACATTTCTCAGAAATTTTGGTCCATATTGACATGATAGGATCACACAGTTGCTGCTGATTTGTCAGCTGCACGTCCATAATGCAAATCTCCTGCTCCACCACATTCCAAAGGTGCTCTATTGCAGGGGTTATTTTGTATGTCTCCCTTATCTGACACACACAATTCAGGTCTTCCAGTCTCTAATGAGCTGATGAGTTGAATCAGGTATGTTAGATGAGGGAGACATACAAAATGTGCAGTGCTGGGGGTCCTTCAGGACAGATTTGAAAACCCCTGATTATTTGGATTGAGATCTGGTGACTGTGAAGGCCATTTGAGTATAGTGAACTCATTGTTATGTTCAAGAAACCAGTTTGAGATGATTTGAGATTTGTGCAATGGCTTATTTGTTATATTGCTGCCATCAGAAGATGGGTACACTAAGGGATGGACATGGTCAGCAACAATACTCAGATAGGCTGTGGCGTTTAACCGATGATCAATAAGTACTAAGGGGCTCAAAATATGCCAAAAAATAACCCCACACCATTACACCACCACCACCACCACCAGCAGATGCATCCATGCTTTAATGTTGTTCACGCCAAATTCTGACCCTACCATATGAATGTCACAGCAGAAAGCGAGACCAAGAAACGTTTTTACAATCTTCTATTGTGCAATTTTGGTAAGCCCATGCAAATTATATCCTCAGTTTCCTGTTCTTAGCTGACAGGAGTGGCACCCGGTGTGTCTTCTTCCTGATGCTCAGTTTGAACTTCAGCAGGTCACCTTGACCATGTCTACATGCCTAAATTCATTGATTTGCTGCCATGTTATTAGTTTATTAGATATTTGCTTTAATGAGCTGAACAGGTGTACCTATAATAAAGTGAGTGTATAGATTCATAAATGATTTGTGTTATTACAGATTTAACAGAAACAAAAGATGAAAAGAGGGTGGATACTTTCTGAAGGTGCTGAATGTCTTTTATTTCAGGAAACACAGCATGTATAATGTCGTGAGTTAATGCTTAAGGTATCATGTTTGTGTTATTATTTCTTTAAAATATAAAGAGAGACAGATTTGACTACACACCCAGTCTATGTCCATTGTGTTATGTAACCACATTAGATTTGTCAACACTAAATTACTAAAAGAGAGCAAAGCTTGTACAACACCTCTGAAAGAGTATACACAAATATAAAAATGCTACACTTTTAGTAATTTCCTGATATTGTATGAAGAATCTTAAATATTTAATCTTAACATGAAGCTAAACATACCTCGTATCATGTTTGTTGTCTAAAAGTACAAAAATACAGTAAAAAAAGTAATATTGTGAAATATTATAAAAATGTTTTTTTTTTTTTTTTTTTGGAATATATTTGAAAATGTAATTTATTCATGTGAAATGTTTCAGCAGCCATTCCAGTCTTCAATGTCACATGATCCTTCAGAAATCATTTTAATATGCTTATTTGAAAACAGTTGTACTGCTTAATATTTTTGTGGAGACCGTGATCCTTTTTTTTAGGATTCTTTGATTAATATAAAGTTCAAAAGCATTTAAAAAAAATAATTTATTATTACATTAATAATTATTAATAATTTATTTATTTATTTAATAAAAAAAAAGATTTTTTGTAACGTATAAAAGTCTTTACTGTAATTTTTAATTTCCTATGAATAAAAGTATAAATTTTTTGTTTCTAAACAAAAAATGTACTCACACCAATCTTTTGAAGGAAAACACACATTATTGTTAAACATACAACACTGGGGCTTCTGCGATCAAAAAAACAAAAAAAAGGGAAGGTAATCTCATTGACACATGATGGTTAACAAGGTATATTAGAGGGTATATAAGGCAATGTTTATTACACCAAATAAACATCACCCAATTATATGTGGCCTTTGCCCGGTCGTTTTGATAGGTGTGCCATGTAAGGCCATGTTCACATCCTTTGTAAATTAAGCTTGCTTATATGTACTGTAGTTGATTAAGGACATGTGATTGAGATTAGAGTAGATCTAGGACAGCGCTGACACACACGGGCCAGGGCACTAGACGTTGACCTGGTGACTGTCACTAGGGTGCTTTGGACACTACATAGGCCTACATACTATGGTATAATTTATTTTAGTGGCCCGTCACATTGAGTTTGTATCAGACAACACAGTATTTATTTGTCTGATAAGTCCTTAATAAGATTAACATAATGTTAAGGTGTTGTGAGTGGTTACCAGAGTGTTGCTATGTGAATGCTAAGGTGTTCTTGGTGGTTTCAAGGTGATAGTTTTTTAAAGGAGCCAACCCTCGAGTCTGTATGACATTCTTGTGTTCATGCTGTATTTCAGACCACTTTTGCTGCTATTGAGGTAGGATACGGGTAAAGTTAGGGACAAGTTTCGTATGGTTAGTTTTAAGGGTGGATTAAGGGTTAGGGGTAAGGTCAACAGTGTAATTACTGATGTGACTACAGAAATGAATTACAGCTGTAATTACATGCAAGTATTTTTAAATATTGTACAATGTAAAAACATGTACATACACAATAAGTGCAATTGAATGAATGAATGATATGGTAATAATCATTCAATGGCACGTTATATATTTCAAAGAACTATGATGTTATTGTACCGTAACACCACTTCCGAAAAGGTGCTCTTAGTTCATTTGAGTTTCCCAATCGATTGGCTTGTCCACATTTATGACCATGGCTGACATAGATTATCAGACAAGCTTAAATAAATCATATGGAGTAACAAATAAAGCAATAAGGAAACAGACTGTTGTCTGTTAATGCTTAATTTTTGACCCATCATTTCCCTTTCGTTTGCATTATGTGCATCGTCAAAAAATGCCTCCATTTGTTACCATAGATCCTTGGTGTAGATAAATATCAAGTGCACAGGCCTGGTAAAGTTTTGCTAAACAAATAGTTTGGACACGCCTCATACTTCGTTATTTCTAATAACGTAATTTTAGGTTTCATTATTGCATTTTCGAATAATTTTAAAGCCCTCAAAACTACAAAATAGTACAAATTGGAATTATGATAATTATGTAGTGACCAAAAAATAACTCAAATCAAAACTATCCTATATTTTACCTTTTCAAAGTCATCACACTTTGTCTAGGTCACAGCTTTGAGGACTCTGGGCTTCTCTCAAACAACTTCATGAGGTACAAACTAGGATGCATTTAAATTGTGTCGAAATATGCTGGACACTCGTACTCTGTGGAAATCTGCAGAGCATTTTTTGGAATTCTGCATTTGCAGATTCCATGCAGGTCTGGAACCTAACAAACTGTCCTCTGACTCCACCACAGTTAAAAATATCCTTCAACGAGTCCAGCCTACAGAGCACATTTGAATACCCGTCTGAGAACAGCGTGTGGGACAGCGGAGAGGAAGAGGAGGAAGGAGAGGAAAAAAGAGGAGAAGATGATGGAGGGATCATTGCAGGGAGGATAAGCATTCCTCGTGCCAGCTACACCAGCTCACCCACTCACTCCAACAACACCACAGGTTGGTAAGATGAGAAGAATGACAGGAAATGGATAGAATGAGAGGAAGGCACAGAAACCATGGATGAGGTGAACAGGAAATGGATTCAGTTCACATACTATTTTTATCCACACTTTTTGTCCTATATATCTTTTGGGATGCAACTCTTGGAGTGATAAATAGGATGCAAATTGGGACCTGTTTCATGTGGTCTTACAGGAAGTGGGGTCAGTTTGATGAATCTGGTGGTTGTTGAAATGAATGAGGTGATGATGATGTGTTAGGTTGATCTCTTGGCGGTTACCTTCATCACATTTGAACAGTGTTGACCCCTGCTGGTCAGTCATAAGGTGTTACATTTATTGCATTTGGGTAGTTGACAAATAAGGGCACAATTTTTAACAACAATTTTTTTTTACATTTAAGAGGTTAACATATATGTAAAGGTAGAAAGGAAAGTGTATTTACAAATATGTTATAATATTAACATTTATATAATTGTAATTATGTATAATTTTATAATAATGTCTAAAATATTTTTAGATGAAGTGTAGTTTCTGTGATGATTTTTCAGTCTGGATTGACCTTGATTAATATCTTTCTTCTTGTGTCCTCAGATCTGTCCAATTATACACCCAAACACTCAGTGGAGTTTAACGCCTGGCAAGAACACAAGCTCGATGAGTCTGCTCAACGGGGGGAAGATACTTCACAGAGTACAGAGGAGGTCATGGTAAATAAAAAAAAGATCATATACAGAGTTGCAGTGTAAAATGAGTAGAAATGTGCCTGTTCATGTAAAACGAGGGTGTTCAGTGTTCTCTATATGGCATTGCTTTAGAGTTGCTTGGGCATTCTGGGTGGTTTATCACTGCCCTAAGTGAAAATAGATCTCTCTCAATTTTCTGTGGCCTCTATGGTAATGACAACTGCATTAAAATGCATGAGTAAGTCCCATAAATTATTGTTCTGTGTGTCTATGGAATACAGGAGTCACCTATTGTGACAGATAACCATAGAAACATTTAGGCACAACTGCAAACAAGAAACACACTTCCGTTCAAAAGCTAAGGGACAATTTTTTTTTTTTTTTTTAAAGAAATGAATATATATATATATATATATATATATATATATATATATATATATATATATACAGTCAAACCATAAATTATTCAGACATTTTTTATATTTTTGATATATTTTTACTAGTGGGTGCAGGACACTAAAGTTCATTTATGTAAGTGAGGATAGCAAAATAAAGTAAACTGTGACATATTATACCCAAAAATTATTCATACAGTGGACTACCAGTAAAATTTATAAAAATTTGGAACCAAAAATTATTCAAACACTTTGACCTGACCATGTTTTGCTTAAGTGTTATCTGGGTAACACTTTACAATAAGGTTAATTAGTTAACATCAGTTGACTACATTAGTTAACATGAACTAATAATGAACTGAACTTCTACAGCATTTATTACACTTTGTTCATGTTAATTTCAACATTTACTAATACATTATTAAAATCTTGTTAACATTAGTTGATGCACTGTGAACTAACTAAAATACAGTTGTTCATTGTTGTTCAAACAATGAACAACTGTATTTTCATTAACTAACGTTAACGAAGATTAGTAAATACAGTAACAAATGTATTGCTCATGGTTTGTTCATGTTAGTTAATACATTAACTAATGTTTAACTAATGAACCCTATTGTAAAGTGTTACCGTTATCTGACATAATTAAGAATTTTTTTTTCTGACAGTTTAACTCTGAGATCGTCATATTTTATTACCTTTTTTTAAACTGTATTAATGAATTAAATGTTCAAGGTGTCTGAATAAATTTTGGTTTTGACTGTTATATAGTACTGTGCAAAAGTCTCAGGCACGTTAGTATTTTCACACTAAAAAAGTGGTTTTAAGCCAGTTATTTATATCTTTTGCTGTAGTGTGTCAGTAGGAAATATCAGTTTACATTTCCAAACATTCCTTTTGCATTAATTGAAATAATCCAGTGAGATTTTTGTATGGACAAGGAGTCGGTATGCATTGAGTTCATCTGGGATTACATAAAGAAACATAAAAAAAACTGAAACAGAGTAAATCCAGAAGAACGGCGACAACGTCTCCAAGACGCTTGAAGAAACCTACCTCCAAAGCTACCTGAAAAACTATGTGCACATGTACCTAGGACAAAAGCTGTTTTAAACACTAAGGGTGGTCACACCAAATATCGATTTGAGTTAGTTAATAGAAGTTAATTGATAATTAAAATCTATTTATGACTTTATTTTTGAAAGCATCCTCACTTTACAGCATTTTTACACAAGTGCCTAAAACTTTTCACAGTAGTGTAGCTTTACAGGTAGGTTTCTTCAATTCTTCAAGCATCTTGGAGACATTGCCACAGTTCTTCTGGATTCAGATCAAATTTTGATTAGTGATCAGAGATGTATTACTATTTTATCAGCTTCGGATCGCTTGTAAAAGGAAGAGCATATCTCTTTTCAAAAAAACCACATGGCTTGAGGTATTTTTTACTGCAATGTTCAAAAGACAAACAGTGCGAGACGAGTTACACACCAAAGTCTAATACTTAGGTTTAGGAGTAGAACATACCCCTGAGCAGCAGTAAGAGTTTTATTTAGCAATGATGCATTACATTCAGCAAAAGTGACAGTAAAGACATTTATAATGTTACAATAGATTTCTGTTTCAAATAAATGCTGTTCTTTTAAATTTATTCATCAAAGAATCCTGAAATATGTTTCATATGAAACACACCCCTGAGCAACAGTAAAAGTGTAAATTGACCTGTAAAGAACCTAATTCTGATGTAAAGAATCAAATTCTGACCAGATTTTATCATGCATTGCTTCATTTAGTAAACAACCATTGTCAGAACAAGTATTTACACCTATAATACACACAAGACACCCATGGAAATAAACTTATTGATTAACTTTATTGTCTTTTTTTTTATTGTTGTTGTCTACCAGCTGACACCTGCTGATAGCTCCTCTCTGTCAGACTTCAGCAGTGAACCAGCCCTCTACTTCTAAACCTTCCAGATGTCGGGAAGATACGGGACCAACCACTGCCTGCCAGCACCAGCCTGGATGCAAAGAAACAACTTCCAGAACAATGGGACCAGTAGCAACCAGCACGTAAACATACATTTCATATTCTGTGGCCGTACGCCATCAGCGTCAACAACAGGACTTTCCTCATCGCTGATCCACGTAGCGGATGTGTCGCACACATCTGACTTCCTGTTGCCACTGATTGTGATTGTGATGGACTCTGTTAACATGGAAAAAGGCTTGAATAGCCATTCCGCTCTTGAATTTCACTCTTCCATCACATACTTGCTCTACGTATGTAATACTCACCTCATGAAAGTGACCAAATTTCTAAAAGAGGGAAAAATGAAAGACTGTCTTTCAAACAGAGAAGGAAACTGTAACAGGACTCAAGAAAGGGGACAATAAGAGGGTGAAGCAACAAAAAATGAAATAAGTGACTTGTTTATGTATGACTGGTGAAAGGGTGCCACAATCCTTGTTCTTTGTGATGTTTTTGTATGTGCATGTGTAGGTCTGTATTGACTCCCAAACTATAGAATTCGTCCACTTTAGTTTCATGTTTCCTTTTGTATGTCTGTGTTTCAAGGTAGACATTTCTGATGCACAGACCGATATACTATACAACTGAAATACTAACAACATGTTAGTGTTGACTTAGTGATTCTAGATCAGTTTCTTTTAAGAGCAGCTCTTAATTGGTGACCTGAGTGAGCTGGTAAGTACATTCATTTTGTTTTGCTTTTTCATAGTAAAAGAATCGATTGATTACACAAATATACAAAAAAATTCTTGGTCAAGATTTGGATCACAAATGCAGTCATAAATTCAGGTCAATCTTGTGAAGACGGGCCCAGGTTACATTTGACCCCAAAATAAAAAATATTTAAAAAAAGACAAAAATTTAAAAATGATACCTGTTTTTAGGACCATCATTGTGACATTATTTCCATGATATTTACGCACATTTTCCTCCTAAATTCTCTTTACCGTAATACATGTTTTTTTATTTATTTATTTTTTTTATTATTCTCAATGGTGATCATAATTAAGTATTTTTACTGCATTACAGTAAAAAAACACTGCAATATATCATTGAAATAATTTTTTTATTGTATTATTAAATGTTCACGTTACGGTAATGACAATTTCGGTGGGACTGGATATACCTAATTATATGTATCTTATGTATAATTATATGTATCTTATGTATCTATTTATTTATTTATTTATTTTTTCATTTTGGGATGAAATATGACCTGGAAATGTTCTTGACAGGTTTCGTGAGATTTATGATCTGACAATTTGAAGTGGCATTGACCTAGTTTTAGTATGCCATTTTAAGCACATTGTTACCAACTAATGTATCAGTTTATCAATAATCATGCTTAAGTTTATATCCTTATGTGTTCTGAACTGGATATTCTTGCAGTACAAATGGGAGCGGTCAGTTTTAGTCATGAAGGAAACATTATTTTGTGGGTGTATGAGTGGACACGCTGTAAGCATGGGCCACGTGTGTGTGCGAAACATGAAGACTACATACACACAATGCCAACTGACTTGAGTGTGTCATGTCTGTTAAATGGCTTCGGCGTATCTGCTCACGTGTCTCCTCAGCCTTTCCGACCAGTATTGATGTATAGTTTATACACTCCAGGATGAGGTTTTCATAATTTATTTAATCACTTTTACCACTTTTTCATATTTTTAGTCAAAGGGGCAAACTGAGGTGCTTCAGGATAATTCTTTTGATAATTTGACATCATGTACAAAATGACATTAGTGTTGATAAGACAGCTTACATCTTAGTCCTATGCTTTTGTATTCATTCATTTGCACTGTCTTTGTTTTTGCTTTATTTTGCACCTGATGGAGTCAAGTTTTGAGAACCAGAAGCTTCTCTCTTGGTTGGAATAATGCCTTTTAGGAATCTAAAATCACTTTCATATTATAATTTATTTTAAAACAATTATTATCTGTGTCCACTGGGTCATAACATTGACTACAAACAACTGAACACTATCGTTCAAACGTTAGGGGGTCAGTATGATTTTTCAAAGAATGTAAAACTTTTATTCAGCAAGGATGCATCAAACTGATCAGAAGGAACAGTAAAGACTTTTACATTGTTACAAAAAAAAAAATCTATTTTAAATAAATGCTGTTCTTTTGAACTTTCTATTCATCAAAGAATCCTGAAAAAGTATCACGGTTTCCACAAAAAAAATATTAAGCAGCACAACCGTTTTTAACATTGAAAAGTGGAAATGTTACTTGAGCACCAAATCAGCATATTAGAATGATTTCTAAAGGATCATGTGACACTGAAGAATGGAATAATGGCTGCTGAAAATTTTGCTTTGCCATCACAGGAATAAATTACATTTTAAAATATATTAAAACATAAAATCATCTTACTGACCCCAGACTTTTGAATGGTAGTGTATTTAAATCAGATACTTAAATTTAATTTTTGCTGCCTGTCTGAACAAAACCTTTAAACCCATGATTTTTCATACATCACAATTAAAGGCAAATTTTATTTAAGAGAAAACTTGAAATAAGGCTATTTCACCAAGTGTTAGAATTCAACCAAATCTTACATTCTAGTTCTGCAGTATGTCACTTTAGCACTCTACCATCCCAGTCTACAGTAGATCCTCCAGATGTTCTTAGCAAACATGAAATATATCTTGAGGGATGTATATTAGACATTTAGAGGGTTGGGAACTATTGCTTTTGTGTCTTACAAAATGTAATGCAACTTCAAGTGTTTCATTAGTTCCTGTAAATCCAATCAAGCTGCTCATTGCTCTGGTGGTTAATGTACTGTTTGTCAAATCTTTTTCTCATTCTTTCTGTTTTCTGCATCAAGAGAATATTAAATGTACAATTTGGTTTTGATGAACTCAGAGGGGGGAAAAAATGTCAAACACAAGGAAATGTTCAATAAAGAGATGAAGGCTAAGGAGTTTTCACACTTTATCTTGGGATACTATTTACTTACATTTATTTACATACAGAAATTCCCTTTATAGCCTTTTAAAAAACATCAAAAATCAAATTAACAAGTTATCTTTATTAAAACATTAGATTTAAATAAAAGCATTACATTAAACACTAATCATCAAAACATTACAAATCTATACACATTACATACACAGCTTCCTGATAGGAATGAGAAGTTACATTCTTATTTTGTGTGGTCATTAAAAGAGGGAATGCTGGTAAAGATGAAAGAAGACGGAAGAGAGGAGATGAATGGAATATAGACAAATGAAAGGACTGAGTGAATGGGAACATTCAGTATTAATCAATGATCTTTGCTGCTTCTTGGTTCAGTGGCTTTGGTCAGATTCCCCGTTTCCTTCTTCAAAACGCTCAACAGTGTCTGAGAGCTTTCGAGAATCTGAGAAAGACAGAGAAAAGATTTATTCAAACCATAAAAACACACATAAATTTGCTTTTTGTGTAACGTCTCAGTTGCGTATGTAACCCTCGTTCCCTGAAGGTGGGAACGGAGATGTCATGTCAGAATGGACGACTGAAGGGGAACTAACCTCTGCATGTTGCCCTACTTTGGTTGGCACAGCTGTATCAGATTAATTAGTCTGAAATGTGGTGGCTGTGCACTGGCATCATTATTTAAAAAAAACTTGTACAGCTTAAAAAAAAATAAAATAAAAAATAACAGAGATTTATGCAGATTTTATGAAGGTAAATTTGTGTTAGCAAGTATGACTTTTTCAAGACCTTTTTATACCAAGTAAATAAATGGTAGTAAATAAAGTAAATATGGTAAATGGCAGTAAATAAACTCGGCAAGAACGGCATTTTGACATTATTTTTTGTGTATTTGAAGGGAATACAATACGTTAGTAGGTTCTCTAAATGTAAATGTCTAGGGAGAAACACAATAAGTTGTATTAGCAACACATAGTTTGAAAATACAACTTCCTACAGATATCCATTACTTTTTAATTCATTTTAGAAAAAAAACAAAAAAACAAAACGCAGATAATATATGCTTAAAACAAGAACAAATATCTACCAAGGGTCTCAGAAAAATCAACTTAATTCAAAGGGAAGTTTTCATAACTCTTGTTTTAAGCATAAACTCAATGAATTTTCTTCAGTTTTTCAAGACTTCATTTTACATTTGCATCTCAAGTAAATGTTTTTTTTTTTTTTTTTTTTTTTGCAGTGCATGCAGCATTAAATGCTATAACTTTATACATGTAAGGCTTTCTGCTCTGATTTAAGACCCTTTTAAAGGTAAAACCTGCAGAAACCCTCAGAAAAAAAAGAGCCAGCCAAATTCAGGCAAATTACAGATAATGAATTTATAAAGAAAATGTATTAGCATTATATACTATACTCAAAATTTGTTGATTTTGAGCTCAATAAACATTTTAGTATTATAAATGTTAAAATTGGATATTCTTATCAGTCATATCATATTTTCATGATACAATTTTTGAAGTTTGAAATAGATTTGGTAACAAATTAAATGTTTTGTCACTTTCATTGCATTCTGACTGAGTAAATGTGTTCATTCCTTTAGAAAAAAAAGTCTTACTCACCCAAAACTTAGTGTATATATAAATATATTAAACTTGTAAATTAGTACAAGACTAATTTTATCAGCCATCCTGCTAGATATCAGATATTGATATTAGTAGGGTTGGGAATCATGAGAAATTTTCCGGTTCCGGTTCCGATTCCGGTTCCGGTTCTGCCTAACGATTCCGGTTCCGGTTCCATTAAAATAATTAAACAACTAATAAAAAATAGTAGTAAGGGGAAAAATGCACAATACTCGACTCAAACAGTCTTTTTTGTGTTTGTTTTCTGTTAATCTCAACAAATTCGCTAACACTTTACAATAAGGTTCATTAGTTAACATAAGTTAACTGCATTAACGTGAACTAATAATGAACTGCATTTCTACAGCATTTATTAATCTTTGTTAATGTTAATTTCAACATTTACTAATACATTATTAAATTCAAGAGTTGTATTTGATAACAGTTAATGCACTGTGAAGTAACATGAACAAACTATGAACGGCTGTATTTTTATTAACTAACATTAACAAAGATTAACAAATACAGTAACAAATGTATTACTCATGGTTAGATCATAAATTAACCTTATTGTAAAGTGTTACCACAAATTAGATAAGATGCTTGAGCACACATGTAAGATTCAGACAGGTGAAACAGAATATTTTTGTAAGTTGGATTCATAAAGACTTCAGACATTCAGTGATAGACACATTTTTAACAGTAAATTTGTTGCCACCTAGTGGCGTAACAATGCAATCAATACAGTCGTTATTTGAAGTAGTTACATTCAAAAGGTAATTTATTATAAACATCAGCGTTTCTATCTGAATAATAAACTTTTGTATACTTCTGTTATAAATGGAATAGGCCTATTTGTCACACAGAAATAATGATATTGTGCGTTTGAAAAGATTGTTTGTGAAGCTGTTTATATCTAATCATGACAACTCTCTTTAGATCAACGGCAGCGTGAACGCAGATTTGAATGTCGCGATTTTATTTTTGTTAAAGTTTTAATATTCACGGGCGAATCGTTGTGATTTAGGAATTAGATCATGTGGGTTATGAAATCGAGGACACGATCTTTTAAAGATTATTCGTGCAGCTTTGGGCACCTCTCTCTCTGCATTGAAATCTGACGTATATGAGTAGCGCGAGGGCTTTTCAGTGCTTTCATTGATATAATATTCATGATGTGAGGTGTCTCTATAAAAGGATACGCTCCCCGCACTTCGCCCACCCATCACACCAGAACCGTTTTCGGAACCGAAACTTAGAAATCTTGCACGGTTCCGGTTCTTTTCAAAAAAGCACTACCGGTTCCGGATGAGAACCGGTTCTCGGTTCCCAACCCTAGATATTAGCACTGCACATTGGAGGAAAAAAAAAACAAAAAACATTTACAGTGGTCGACTAATAAACAAAAGATTCATGATGATGAAAACACAATACAATCTTTATCAGCCAACATTTGGCCATTATGAGACGATATCAGCTAATAATTATGCTTGGCTAACTAACAACATTAGACTTGTTATAAATTTAAGTAAGTCACTTAATTTTATAAATGTTGTATAAGTTTCATTTAAGATATTGGCAGTGGGCTTGGCAAAAGCATTGGTCAACAAAAAAAAAACAAACAAACAAAAAAAAAAAAACTAAACTAAGTTCTCACCTGTGCAACATTAGTAAAGCTAGTTGTTGATTTTTATGGTCACTCTTCATGAAGACAACATGACATTAAAGGGTTAGTTCAACCAAAAATGAAAATTCTGTCATTAATTACTCACCCTCATGTCATTATTAACATAACATAAATGTAATAAAATAACAGAAGCTCAACCGAACGTGAATGACGCACAAGAACAAATCTCTTCCGGAAGCTCAAACGTGCTGCGTAACCAAAGCTCTCAAGTTTTATTAAAAGTTTGGAGTGAGATTACATCTGTTAGGGGAGGAGCCACTCAAATATTTGCAGCAGCGACCCCTCTGCCCCACCAAATTCTCTCAAGTTTTTGCTAGCAGTTTAATTTTACCTACAGTGTTGTTCATAATTGACCAGCACAAATAGAAATTATGCTGCTTGTTGACTGAAGTGCCTGTTCTTTGGCCTGATGACCTTTGTTTTATTTGCCTGTTCACACCCGAGTTCTCCTGTCTGCAAACAGAGCACCAGTTGTAGGAGCTGCTGGTGCCTATATGGTCTCTTCTACTTTCTCTCCAACTGTCAATCTTACTATCTTCTCCACCTCTTCCACTGTCTCCTCCTCTGATCTAGCAACCTTTTTAGGGGGCTGACCCTTTGGTGCCCAGAATGAAATAATACTCTTTTGCTTTTTCTCTGACATCTTTGAAACAGACAAATGCAATGATTAATGTATGCATTGCCAGTAAATTAAATATTACTGAAATGATAGCCAGAGAGCTCTGCTTTAAGAGATGTAGTCTTAACATTGCTGAAAAGAGTATTAATACAGTAGAATTTGAAATAAAATAATTAAATACATCTCTAGTACTTTCCTTAGTTTCAGAAAGCCAAACTTAGCTAAAGCAGTTGGGAGAGTTTTTGACTTCATCAGTAATAATTTAGCATGAATTTGGCTATATTCCCCAACATCAGCTCTCACTATTTTTGATCACAGGCAAGAGATTTCGTCTACCTCATGAGATTTATTTGTGCGCTTATTTGTTTATTTTTGCAAAATGGTCTTTTTTGTGGTTACATCCACATACAAAGTTGGTTAACATAGCTGCATGTATTTTATATTTAAGCATGTAAAATCTTAAGCATTTTGACAGAATTTTACTTAAAGAACATTACTTAAACGGTTCTTATATTGAAAATGTTAATTTCCTGTCATCTGCTAGGTTTTTCCTAATATCTGTAATTATTAGCAGAACACATTTTACACATGGGAAAAATCAATTGTGCTCTTGTCTTAATTCTAACTTGTACTTGGCCTTTTGAAAAACTATAGTTCTTGTAATTGTCTTGTAATATATTTATAGAATTTGTTACAATAAGGATATAATTACAGGTAAAAGCAGCCTATACACATAGAAACTATAGCACAGTATGCCACAGTTGTAAAATAAATATTTGGTGAAAAATCTATTCCCTTAACAGATAATCTATTATAAATTCTACAAGTTAGTCAATTTACCACAATAAATACAATAGGTAAATTCTAGTAAAGGAGGTCTTTCTATTTTATGTTGGTGCAGGATGATGTTTTCTCAGCGTCACGACAGGAACGACTCGCACAAATCTTATCACACTTTTGGAGCGCACTGGTGAACGCGCGCAGAGTATACAGCCATTCGCGCGCCACGCATGCACAATTAAATAAACTGGGCTTCGGTCATGTTGCGCAGATAATTGGTCCGTTCCGTTCGTACGGGAACTTGGTGCTTATAATAGTTCAACGCGCGATGTATAATAGCCTCCTCCATTAATTGTATATAGAGGGACAAGTTATCCCTTACTTCTCAGCGTGAGAAATACAAGGTATGGCGTGTGAGCGTGTGAAATGGTTGAAATGCGTGTGTCTCACGGTGAATGCGTGAGACTTGAGAGCCCCGGCGTAACACACGAGAATGAACCTCATTGGTTACGCAGCACATTTGAGCTTTCGGAAGAGGTTTGTTCTCGTGCATCATTCAGGTTCGGTTGAGCTTCTGTTTATGTTCGCTGATCAATGTTTATGAGTAAAAACCGAAATTAAATCTGTTCATCATAAAAAGCAATCAAGTCTCTTCAGAAAATTTGGACTAAACCACTCAATTCATATGGATTAGTTTTTTCCGATCTCTTTATGAACTTTTTGAAGTGTCAAAATTTCAATTGTGTAGGCGGTCTGTGGAAGGACAGAAAGCTCTCAGATTTCATCAAAAAGATCTTCATTTGCATTCTGAAGATGAATGAAAGTCTTACGGGTTTGGAATGACATGAGGGTGAGTAATTAATGATAGAATTTTCATTTTTGGGTGAACTAACCCTTTAAAAACAGGTTGATTGTGTCCTTACCTTCATGTATGCAGCCTCTGTCTCTGCGATGGTGCGGTCAAAGTCAGCGCGGGCGCTGAGGCGGCGTGCCAGGCTCTCGTTCACACGACTCAGCTTCTCTGTCAGCACACGGATGTCATGCTGCAGGCGAGTTTTCTCTGCTTCCTCCTGCTGGATCAGCCGGTTCAGGTCTTCTCTTTTAGAGCACAGCTCCTCTATACCTGAGAAAGATAAGGAGGATGAAAGTTCTTTTAATTAAAAAGAACTTTCAGTTCTTTTAATTAAAAAGAAAAAAGGCAGCCCCGGGCACACCTAAAATATATTTCATCAGTGTTTTACTTGCGTTTCTTTACATTCATGTTGTGATAACTGAGAGGGAGTTTGTATAAGTTGCTGATGAGGGCTTGCTCAGCAGTTCTTCCTGCTGATTTGTGCAATAAAGAGCAGGATTTTATCAAACACTAAATCAAACAGACCAGTCACATGAATTCTAAATTCTAAAACAAAAAAGTTTAAAACTACAACACAAATCTGAAACGAAAAGTTAATAGGCTAATAGGCATAGACATAACAATATTAAATACAAATACTAAACTTTTGAGCCAAATGAAATGAAATGATCATGTTTTAGGTGGGTACAGTTGCCCCCAAAAGTATTTGGACATTAAGTATCACATAAAAATAAAAAGAACACTTTTCCCCCAAGAGTTTAGCAAATTGAGTTGTATTCATTTTAAATCATTAAACTACAACAGATAAACGGTTAAAAAAAGATTAAAAATTTTGACACTTTCTGCTTGTTAAATGTTGGTGAATCATGTTCTTAGTTAATGTGATGAACTACACTTGTGGTTCCTCTGCTGGACACCTGTGTAAATTGAGGAGAACTGACTTCATACCAGTGGTTTGATATTTTGACACTGACATACAGTACAGGTGTACAAGTACATTTTAAGGCCACTAAATGTAATTTAATAGATTCGTGGAGATCATATTGATCTCTCTCACAAACGCTCAGAGGTCTTCTTTGCTAAAAGCAAACAGTTGTTCTATCAGGGAAAGGACAAAGGCACAGGTTGAAAATACACTAACGTTATAGGCGTCACACTAGTCTTTTAATCACTTCTAAGCTAGTATAATGACTACAAATGTCAGCTGAGACTAGCTGCATTCAAGTTCCTTCTACCCATCACGAGTATATAAAACTAAAAGAAAACAATATGAAAAATACAATTTATGTTCCCCTTACAGCAAAATGATACATTTGGGTCTATGGTTACTTACATTTGACAAGCTCGTTGTTGTAGGTTTGCAGGGCAGCTCCTTGTTGGGTCATTCTGATTAGCAGGTTAGCTCGCTAACTACAAGAAAAGGCCTGTCTACACTCGTTTTATCACTAAAAACGTTTCATGCAGTGAAGTCAGTTAGTTAGTTGTACCTTCTGATTTAAACTGTTTCTGGAATACGCAAGCCACACACTTTACCGGGCGTTAAATGGTGTAAATTCGCGCGGGGAGTAACTTTAAAGAAAACATTCCAAAAGCCGCTAAGTCAAGTCTCCCTCCTGTTTCCATGGGAACGCTCAAGAAGCGTCATTACGACAGTTTCCGTGGACTTTTATTTTAGAATTTAGTTGTATTAAAAATGTTTTCATTATTATAATGTTTCATTATTATAATGTTTGCACACTACCCGAACCTATAATTTATTAATATATTATTATTACTATTATTATTATTATTATTATTATTATTAGTAGTAGTAGTCGTAGTATATTATTATTATTATTATTATTATTATATTATCAACATTACCATTTTAGACGATTATTATTATTTTTTTATTATTATTAATGCTTGAACAACAATTACAAAACAGAAACAGAAAAATACCAGGGTTAAAGATACAAAAATATAAAATACATATCAACCAAACGAGAAAGTAAATAAAAACTAAAGTAAATAAACCAAATAAACAATAAAAGGCTTTGATATTTCACAAAATCTTAAATGTATTAAATTAATTAACGGTTTTAACAGCGTTCTTTGTTTGTACTGTCCTTAATAGAAACCATTTAATTTTCTAATTCTTTCAATACCACAGAAAAAAAAGAGGTTTCTGATTATTTTAGACGATTATTATTATTATTATTATTATTATTATTATTATTATTATTATTTTTAAGGGATAAGTACCATACATTTTTATGGGGAAACAATACTAGCAAAAGATAGAAAATAAAAATAAGATAAAAATAAATAAATAAAATAATAATAATAATATATATATATATATATATATATATATATATATATATATATATATATATATATATATATATATAAAGAAATAAAAAAATAAAGAATAAGTCAATATATGAGAAAGCTGGTTAAATTTGAACATCAGAGCCATTACAAAAGAATCGTTCAATTTTAGACGATTATCCAGCAACATCCGGCCACGTCAATGTTGTCATCGACGTGCGACAGGAGTTTGAAGAAGAGCGCTACAATTTCAACAGTAATGTTTTGACGGTCTTTCGAATGGGTTTGATCATATAATTTTGGGACTAAATAGTCACCGAGTAAAATGCATATACATGTATAGTAACGGCACTGAACAATATATTTTTAACCCAGGATATATGACAATTGTTTACAATCTGAGTGGGAATGAACGAGGTGCAGTCAATGCCGCAGGGACTGTCAGCAGCCTGGGACACAGTGACATCTGCGCTGGTGAGTGTCAAATGTACTGCAGTGTAACTAACTAAACTAAGCGAATGCTGAAATTGCTTCAGAAAATTCCAGTTAGAGCCAGCTTCTGGTGGTAGCTACATCCAAAAAAAAAAAAAAAAATCCCTGGTACAACCATGTTTTTGGACACGACCATGGTTATAGCATGTACCTTTGAGTGCCAAAAGCTTTAACCCAACCATGACCATTTAGGTGTCTCCTGTGCCACCCAATGCTTCGACAGATGAGGTTCTCTCTGATGCATTGGCCTTGCTGGATGACCATGGACTTGGTCAGTATGTGGAGGGTTGGCTGCTGGAGACTCTACAGGTGCGTTTGACTACATCTGTTGCTCCAGAGTTCTGGACGGAACTCAAGCAGCCAGAGGGGGACTCTCAGGAGAGGGACAGGGCAAGTGCTTTACTTAAAGCCTTCAGAAACCTTCTGCAACAGCTGGAACCTTTCCTCGGTATGTCACACCCTACTCTGTGACAATTATATTTTAGCTTAGCCTATGTGTTTTTGGCGTTATACGGGTATAGGGTTTGCGTATTTTTGCTGATCCATTGGAAATTTTTATTAGGAAACATCAAACTATATAAATTGTACTTGTTTGTTGATGGTTGCAGCTCATGAAGTCTGTCAAGAATGTGTCTAAGTTATATTATTTTCACCACAAAATCAAGATTACTGTATTATATTTATAATACTTTATATTACTACTATGGTGTCAGAAGTGGGATTCAGAAGTGTTGATTTAGGCAAATTAGCTACAGTTCATTTAAAGTTTCACAAACTGTATGTTCTTAAATAAGAACAACAGTTATTAAGGGGTAAAAAAAAGAAATCTGATTTTAGTTTACGTATCCTGATTTAATGCTTTTTTTAAAAAAAAATTAAGTTAGACAAGTTTGTTTTAATACATGAATAATAATAATAAATATTAATTGATAACAATAATTTTAAGAATTTTAAGTAATTCTGTGGCCCCCTAATGTGTGTGTGTGTGTGTGTGTGTGTGTGTGTGTTTGTGTGTTGTTTACAAAATATGAGACTTTTTTTTTTATGCTGATTTTTTTTATGCTGAGTTTTTTGCATTACAATGAGAATTTTGGAGTGAAATGTTATTAATTGCCATAATGCAAAATCTGAGTAGCTCTAATTGCTTTATTAATTTGTAATTTTTTTACTTTTGATTTTGGAGGACATGTGACTCAGATGTTTCTTTGTGAGATTTAACTTGTCCAGTGTTTCTTGGGTCTACTGTGTTAATCTTACTCTCACTTTTTTCTTTCTTTCAAGGTGGTCTTGAGAGACTGTGCTCATGGCAGGATGAGAGCCTTGGGGGTCTGTGTGGTCCAGGGGCCCGTGGGCTGTCTGAGAGAGCTTTCTCTGTCATTCGTGCCATTCTCCTGTTCTCCCCTCCACCTGTGTTGCAGGAGCGTGTGTTGGAGTTTTACAGCCGCACATTCTCTGTGCACATGAGTCAGGCAGGGGAAGCTGTGGAGGCTGAGGAGGGCACAACGGAACATGATGAAGGTGGTTTGTGTCCAGGCTGTGCTGCCCTACTTCACCTGTGTTGGTGTCAGGAAGCTCTAGAGCAGCTTCAAGAGCTCAGCCACATACTGTGAGTTGAAGAGAAGTACCGTTCTGATTAAACTACAGATGCATACTGTACTACATCCTAGTTTTTTTTTTAAACACTATGTACAGTATGCAGTATGTTACGTAGTATGTTGCATTTGGCACATTACTATGTGGCATCATGTTTAAAGGGATATCATTGAAATAAATATGATTATTTTGAACCAATAATTAGGAGTGTGCAATATTGACGAAAATGATATCTCAATATCTTCTGGGATTTCATTCAACCAATTTGTTTAAATGGCTGATTCATTGAAGAATGAAGTGTCTTTAAGAATGGGTCATTGAATCTTTGACTCACCTAAAAATTTTTTTTTTTTTTTTTTTTAAAGCAGAATCACTCAGCAACAAAACACTGTTGTGTGTTGCTTGAAGTCGCACAACGGTTCTGTTGGTTCTGTTCAAAACTATTTTCGTTGGTGAAATTGAGCAAAAACCTAAGTTATAAACAATATTCTTCTGTCTAAAATATAACTCACAATATTAACTTATTTATTGAGCATTTATTATCACATTTGCATAATGCTCATATTCAGGAAAAACATCACTCTTGCTTGTGTGATATTGCTTAACTATATAATATATTATATAAATATAACAACAATTCATACAGGGGAATATCTGTAATATAGAGGGCATTCCAATTTCATTTGTATAGGTCACATCACATAATAACTTGGCTTATGGTAGACTGAGTCAAGAAGGAGATGTTGAAAGTCATGGGTGATATTACTTTTGGCTTATTCATCACACTAGTCATGGAAGATCATGATTGTTGATCTCATTGCATTACATTATTCCACGTATACAGAAAATTAGCATATTCCATGATATGTACTTCAAAAGTAGTAGGAGTAGTATGGTTGTTTTCAACTCCAAATATACCAATGTGACTTTTTTGTTGCAGAGGTAGAGAGTACTGGGATATATAACACCTTCATAAATGTGTTTGGTGATTTCAGCTCCAGACTACAGCTGTTAGAACGCGTGAGCTCGGAGGCCGTGACCAGCATCCTGCACAAGCTGATAGAACAGAGGATGGAGCAACGCTGCAGGGGAGAATACGAGAGCTCTTTTCTCACAGACTTCAATGATGTAAACAACTTTCATTCAGTTACACTACAGAAAACATCATTTTATTTTGTATGAAGAAACATTAACCATGTTGATACTCAAACTTGTGTCACTTGATGCATGTGGTTTTAAAATGAGGTGCATTTGTCAACACAAAATCTCAGCCAACATGATTTCAGCGTGTACAAATTCTGATGTGTGATAATTTATATCACTACACAAACTTTTGATCTTTTAAATTTAGGAAAAGAAAATATGAGTAAAACCCACTAGATTTTTAGATTTTCTAGAGAAAATGTTTGTAGTTCTCTCACTGCCACAGATCCACAATATGGATTATAAACTGAAGTTTAATGTTAAGGGTTTGAAGATGTTCAGCAGCTACATGACCTTAAGTCTGAGCAGTAGTAGTGATGCTTGCTTTAACAAATACCACTAATAATAAAAGGTGGTGCATGTCTAGATCAAATAAGTTAATAATATCCAGTTTCATTATTCCATAACACAAATTAGTGAGACAATTTCTGTTCAAAATGGTCAACTGGTTAAAAAAATACATCAAAAGTTTACATGTAATTGGATTATAGGATTATTTTTTTATTTAGTGCTGTCCTGAATAAGATATTTTACGTAAAAAAAAAATGTTTACTGTACATATAATCCACAAGACAAAATAACAGCTGGATTTATAAAAATGACCCCATTCAAAAGTTTACATACACTTGATTCTCAGTATGTAATAATAACATTTGTCATTACGTAGATGATCTACAAATGATCCATGTTGTTCATGAGTCCCTTGTTTGTCCTGAACAGTTAAACTGATCACTATTCTTCAGAAAAATCCTCCAAGTCCTGCAAATTCTTTTGTTTTCCAGCATCTTTTTCATATTTGAACCCTATCCAGCAGTGACTGTATGATTTTGAGATCCTTCTTTTCACACTGAGGACAATTGAGGGACTCATATACAACTCTATTGCTGCAAACATTCACTGATGCTCCAGAAGGAAACATGATGCATTAAGAGCCAGTAATACTGAGTAATATAAGTTAACTACATAGGTTAAAGTCAGGTTCAGAGTTATTACCTACTGTAGTTACCCAGTTATTGTACCTTCAGAACACAAATGTAAAGTAAAGTGTTATTAGAATCATAATTGAAATTGATTAAATCTTCTTAGTAATTTTTTTGTTTCATTTGTGAACAGAAGCTTTCTTTTTTACATTTTAATATTCAAGGTTAAAGTGCCTAATTAATCTCTGCGTTTCCAGTGGTTGGGGCAGGTTTTAGGATGGCTGAGTAGAGTGTTTGCCAGTAAGGTGGAGGAGGCGGGCAGTGACGCCACACCCACAGATGGCAAGACGGGTCAACCAACCAGTGCTGTACTCCAGCGCTGGCACTGTCACATGCACCAGTTCTTCTGCCGTATCTATGTAAACATGAGGATCGAAGAACTTTTCAGCATCATACGAGGTGAGAAAGAAACTCCATTTGTGTAGCATACTGCTTGTAATGGGTAACATTGTCTCAGTGGGTAGGCTTAGTGGATAGCACTGTTGCCTCACAGCAAAAAGGTCCCCGGTTTGAGCCCCGGCTGAGCCAGGAGTCCTTTCTGTGTGCATGTTCTCCCTGTGTCAGCATGGGTTTCCTCTGGTTGCTCCGTTTTCCCCCACACAGTCCAAAGACATGCAGGTTAGGTGGATTGGACATGCCAGATTGGCCGTAGGAGTGTGTGTGAGTGTGTCCCAGCACTCTCATTGCGTCAGGAAGGGTATCCGGCGTAAAACCTGTCCCAAATCCAATGTTTGTACGTGGATTATTCCAATAAAGCAGACCCTTCAAATGAGCGGACTAACGCTAGGAAAATTTATATATACTGCTGCTTGTAATCTCATCTTGGTTGTTTTCATGTATTTTTCTCTGCTTAATTGTTGCAGATTTTCCAGAGTCTATTCCTGCCATTGAGGATCTTAAGTTCTGTCTGGAAAGGACCAATCAGAGACAGCAGCTTTTGTCCTCTCTCAAATCAGCCTTTGAAACGCGACTACTGCATCCAGGTCTGTAATTCAGGCCGTTTTCACACTCTCGAAATAATAAACTCATGTGTAAAAATGTTCTGACCTTTACTGTGCTTTCTTTTCCCACTTCAGGAGTCCATACGTCTGACATTCTCACTGTTTACATCTCAGCCATCAAAGCTCTAAGAGAGCTTGACCCCTCCATGGTCATCTTGCAAGTGGCCTGCCAACCCATTCGCAAGTATCTCAGGTTTGTCTTCTGCACTGGTGCGGTCTGTCTCAAGGAAGATGTGCTTTTTTCTAAACCAGTTTCAGAACTGAAGTTGTTCATCTTTTTTTTAATATTGGAAATTACAGAACCCGTGAGGATACTGTGCGCCAGATAGTAGGTAGTCTGACAGGTGATGCGGAGGGTTGTTCTGATCTTGCCAATGAGCTTTCTCGAGCTGACCCTGTTACCTTGGAGACACAGGATAGTGAAGATGAGGGAAGTGATCCAGAGGACTGGACCCCAGATCCTACCGATGCTCTCGCAGGTTAGTGTTAACAGCCAACACACACCGACATGAATACTTCAAGCCCCAAATAAAAGTAACGATTGGCATATATACTGTACACCATATAATAATTACAATTAAAAAAAAAAAAAAAAAAAAAAAAAATCTTTATTAATATATTTTGAAATGTAATTTATTCCTGTTATGGGCAAAGCTGAATTTACGTGATTTGGTTCTCAAGAAACATTTCTTATTATTATCAATGTTTTAAAACAGTTTTGCTACTTAATTTTTTCAGGATAGTGTACATTAATACATGAATAATTAACAATATTAATATCTAAAGTATGTAATGCTAAATGCAGTTTCATGGCCAGGATAATATATTCATGGTGGTACATTTTTCTCAAATTCACAAGCCATTGGCCTGTGTGTAGAAAAGTCAATACAAGCTGCAGTCACAGAAATATGGGTTCTAAGTAGTCCACATTTCAGCTCTCTCTCTTGTCTGTCTTTTTGTAGATAAAACTGGCTCTAAACGGCGTTCTTCTGACATTATCAGTCTGCTGGTCAGCATTTACGGCAGTAAAGAGATCTTCATTAATGAGTACAAGACTGTACTGGCCGACCGACTTCTTCATCAGCTCAACTACAACACAGCCAGGTAACCCACCAATATAATACTTCTACTTTCCACTACAATCCTTTACATAATGCTCTTGCTTTTTTCTTTCTTTTTTTTAACTTTGGTTTGGTTTAGTTAAAGCAGTCATATTATACTTTATTCACTTTATCTTTTTCATTTTCCGCATTTATCACTTTCTCTCTACAAGTTGTTTTTGCTAATGTAGCTTTAAGACATATAGCTCTAACACCCTCTGTTATGATTGGCTGACATCTTTGCTTACAAAATAATATGAATGCCTAGGGTCAAGATCCTGGGTTCAAAATAATTTGCACTGCACCATCCTTCAACTGCCCTTTTTGCAAAGCTTTGCAATGTGTTTTACAACTTTTTTCACTGAGAATTCACATTACAAACAGTATTATCCTCATAAATTTAATAAATACAATACACAAATAATATTATTACAAATGAAATTAAAATACAAATGGAATATATTTAAAAAAAAAAAAAAAAAAAATTTAATCATTGAGTAAAGACTAGCTACTTTTTTTTGACAATATGAATGGCTTTTGATAGGCTGTCTAGAGTAGACTTTTGATATGCTCTCTTTTTTTATAGACTTTATTATTGATTTTTCTTTTATGCCAAAACTCATTAGGATATTAAGTAAAGATCATGTTCCATGAAGATATTTTGTAAATTTCCTCTGTGTTTGTGTTTATAGAGAGATTCGCAATGTTGAGCTGCTGAAACTGAGGTTTGGCGAGTCCCACATGCATTACTGCGAGGTGATGCTAAAGGTATGCTCTCCGCTGCACTCGCTTCTCAGCTCTGGTCGGAAAATTCACTTCTCTTGGTTATCAGTCATGTTATCATGATATGTGACCCCACCTCAAAGGGATTTATTTCCATTACGTGTGCTTTTTATATTGAACGTGTCTGTCTTTCTCTGCAGGATGTAGCAGACTCCCGGCGCATCAACACTAATATACGAGAAGAGGAGAGTCGTCTTCCTGTAGAGGAGCAGGCTACATTACCGCTGTCTGCCATGATCATCTCATCTGAGTTCTGGCCCCAGCTGAAGGAGGAGAAGATGGAACTGCCTGCAGTTGCTTCTAAAGCCATGGAGGACTACACACACCGCTTTGAGAAACTCAAGGTACTCCAGTCTAGAGGTTCTCAACCAGTTTTGTTTTAGGACCCAGATTTTACAAACCCGATTTCAAAAAAGTTGGGACACTGTACAAATTGTGAATAAAAAAGAAATGCAATAATTTACAAATCTCATAAACTTATATTTTATTCACAATAGAATATAGATAACATAACAAATTTTGAAAGTGAGACATTTTGAAATGTCATGCCAAATATTGGCTCATTTTGGATTTCATGAGAGCTACACATTCCAAAAAAGTTGGGACAGGTAGCAATAAGAGGCCGGAAAAGTTAAATGTACATATAAGGAACAGCTGGAGGACCAATTTGCAACTTATTAGGTCAATTGGCAACATGATTGGGTATAAAAAGAGCCTCTCAGAGTGGCAGTGTCTCTCAGAAGTCAAGATGGGCAGAGGATCACCAATTCCCCCAATGCTGCGGCGAAAAATAGTGGAGCAATATCAGAAAGGAGTTTCTCAGAGAAAAATTGCAAAGAGTTTGAAGTTATCATCATCTACAGTGCATAATATCATCCAAAGATTCAGAGAATCTGGAACAATCACTGTGCGTAAGGGTCAAGGCCTGTAATCTTCGGGCCCTTAGACGGCACTGCATCACATACAGGAATGCTACAGTAATGGAAATCACAACATGGGCTCAGGAATACTTCCAGAAAACATTGTCGGTGAACACAATCCACCGTGCCATTCGCCGTTGCTGGCTAAAACTCTATAGGTCAAAAAAGAAGCCATATCTAAACATGATCCAGAAGCGCAGGCGTTTTCTCTGGGCCAAGGCTCATTTAAAATGGACTGTGGCAAAGTGGAAAACTGTTCTGTGGTCAGACGAATCAAAATTTGAAGTTCTTTTTGGAAAACTGGGACGCCATGTCATCCGGACTAAAGAGGACAAGGACAACCCAAGTTGTTATCAGCGCTCAGTTCAAAAGCCTGCATCTCTGATGGTATGGGGTTGCATGAGTGCGTGTGGCATGGGCAGCTTACACATCTGGAAAGGCACCATCAATGCTGAAAGGTATATCCAAGTTCTAGAACAACATATGCTCCCATCCAGACGTCGTCTCTTTCAGGGAAGACCTTGCATTTTCCAACATGACAATGCCAGACCACATACTGCATCAATTACAACATCATGGCTGCGTAGAAGAAGGATCCGGGTACTGAAATGGCCAGCCTGCAGTCCAGATCTTTCACCCATAGAAAACATTTGGCGCATCATAAAGAGGAAGATGCGACAAAGAAGACCTAAGACAGTTGAGCAACTAGAAGCCTGTATTAGACAAGAATGGGACAACATTCCTATTCCTAAACTTGAGCAACTTGTCTCCTCAGTCCCCAGACGTTTGCAGTCTGTTATAAAAAGAAGAGGGGATGCCACACAGTGGTAAACATGGCCTTGTCCCAACTTTTTTGAGATGTGTTGATGCCATGAAATTTAAAATCAACTTATTTTTTTTTCCTTAAAATGATACATTTTCTCAGTTTAAACTTTTGATATGTCATCTATGTTGTATTCTGAATAAAATATTGAAATTTGAAACTTCCACATCATTGCATTCCTTTTTTATTCACAATTTGTACAGTGTCCTAACTTTTTTGGAATCGGGTTTGTACATTGGACATCAAGTGTTGACCTAACTCAGTAACAAGAGTTTGATTAGATTCTTTAGTTCTTCATGATTATACAGGATGTCTCATCTGATTTGTCTTTCAGGCCCTGTTTACGCTTAAGATGCATTTTGGTCAATCAGATCACAAGTAGATGAGGCAGACACATACCCGTTTTCACCTGGTGTTTTAATCTGTCTCTTTTGTCCACTTTCAACCACTTCTGTCCTGATTTCTTCGAGGGGAGGGTCTATGGGCAGGTAAATGTAGGGGTTTTTCAGATCTTTCTGACAAAATGGACAAAAATAAGCTTGTGCAATTTACATATGAACACACAGGAAGAGGACAGAAAAACATACGGAGAGCAGCAGCTTTCGTTTGTGCTCTGATAGCAGTGTGTTAGAAATCTGGAATGGTGAGAGAACATTGTGCTTGGTATGTTTTTCATCTTCAAACCAAACTTGGGTCTTCAGCTGACAAAGTTTTAAAAGCATTAAGTCAGTAGGCGGAGAGAGGGCGGTCTTTTGTGGCTGTTCGAACACATTTGACCACTTGAGCGTCTACACTACAAAAGAAATCCGGTCAAATGCATTTTTGACTACCTCTGGAAGTGGTCGAAAGTGGACGAACTCAAAACATTTTAGACCCTGTTTACATCTGTATTTAGTGTTGTCCACTTGTGATCTGATCGACCAAAATGCATCTTAAAGGGTTTGTTCACCCAAAAATGAAAATTCTGCCATTAATTACTCACCCTCATGCCATTCCACACCCGTAAGACTTTCGTTCATCTTCGGAACACAAATTAAGATATTTTTGATAAAATCCGATGACTCAGTGAGGCCTCCATTGCCAGCAAGATAATTAACACTTTCAGATGCCCAGAAAGCTATTAAAGACATTTAAAACAGTTCATGTGACTACAGTGGTTCAACCTTAATGTTATGAAGCAACGAGAATACTTTTTGTGCACCAAAAAACCAAAATAACGACTTCATTCAACAATATCTAGTGATGGGCGATTTCAAAACACTGCTTCATGAAGCTTCGAAGCTTTATGAATCTTTTGTTTCGAATCAGTGGTTCGGAGCGTGTATCAAACTGCCAAAGTCATGTGATTTCAGTAAATGAGGCCAAAGCATAATTGTTTCGAAATTTCAGTGGTTCACCACTTGGGGGCGTGACTTTGGCAGTTCGAAACAAAAGATTTGAAGCTTCATGTTTTGAAATCGCCCATCACTAAATATTGTTGAATAAAGTCATTATTTTGTTTTTCTTTGGCGCACAAAAAGTATTCTCGTCGCTTCTTAACATTAAGGTTGAATCACTGTAGTCACATGAACTGTTTTAAATATGTCTTTAGTAGCTTTCTGGGCATTTGAAAGTGTTAATTATTTTGCTGGCAATGGGGGCCTCACTGAGCCATCGGATTTCATGAAAAATATCTTAATTTGTGTTCCGAAGATGAACAAAGGTCTTACGGGTGTGGAACGACATGAGGGTGAGTAATTAATGACAGAATTTTCATTTTTGGGTGAACTAACCCTTTAACACCCTATGTAAACAGGACCTATGTTTTCAGTGTTATGTTGAAAATATCTTAAGCCATATATATATATATATATATATTTTTTTTTTTGTGCAGGCCATGAGGACTCTGAGGTGGAAACCTCACCTAGGATCTGTTACGCTGGATGTGGAGCTGGAGGACAGGACCATCGCAAACCTCACAGTGACTCCTATCCATGCTGCCATTATTTTACACTTCCAGGACAAAGGTTTGGAGAATTAGTTCACCCAAAAATAATTTCTACACCCATATGTCATTCCAAACCTGTGGTTCGTTTCCCAAAGCCAACCATCATCGCAAGTTCTGTCATTACCAATAGAATTCAATGGAACTTGCGACCATAGTTGGCTAACAATGCTTTTGGTAATGCACCTCTGTATAGCTTTCTTCTGTGGAACACAAAATAACGTATTTAGCAAAATGGCTGCGGTTTTCTACATAAAATAACAAGCAACTCTGGCTGTCAAGCTCCAAAAATGACAAAAAAAAAAAGCACTATTGAAGTAGTATGACAGGCAAAATATTCCAAGCTTTCTATAATCGTATGGTAGTTTTGTTTGAGGGACAGACTGAAAGTGTATAATCACTGAAATCTTTAAAAAGTCTGATAGAATTTTCATTTTGGTTGAGCAATAATACAGGGTCTGTTTACACCTGTTCACTTCATGGGTTTTCTCTGATAGGATAGCTATCCGATCATGAAAAGATCAAGTGTAAATGCCCTCCAAAATACATTCGAGATGGATTTAAATCTGATCACTCAAACCACTTCAGGGGGCGATTTGAGGCACTTTCCAAACTAAACTGGACAAGTGTAAATGCTTCTGGTTGTCAAAGCCACGTATGTAAATTTTACTCCTCCCGTAATGGTAAAAAAACAAGGGTGTGAGAGCATGTTATAGGGTACCGGCTCCCAGTAGCCAGATATGACAGCAGACTACTGCAACACGCATCGCCACATACAGTATGGTCCACCACAGGTGAGTATCTCTTCAGCAAGCCTACGTGCAAACTGAAAGTTTGGCATTGCATCCCGAACACACTGTCATCTTCTAGTCGTGAGACTAAATTATCTTACCAGTGCTGATGCCGCTCTCTCTCCTATTGCGGTCTTTAATCATAGTTGTTAATAAATAAAATGCTCATATCTGTTGCTTTCGTTGATGGGAACTCAGTTAGCTTTGCATATAGCTTGAGAATTGAAGATCAGATTGAAGTTTTGTGGAGATATATTTATGTGGACAAGTGTAAATGGAACAGTTAGAATAGTTTGCAATAAGCACAACAAGGCTGTGAAAGTGGACTAATAAGCATATATAGTCGTTTTCCTGTTCGTTGTGATGATGTTTAATGTTCTCAGCAACATATGTTGTCCCGTTTAGACATTTGTTAGCAACTGCCTTTTTCAAGACAAGTAAAATGTTTTGTAAAAATCACAAGTGGGTATTACTGATGTATTTTATGTTGTAGAATAAAATGTGAAAATATCTTGAGCTTGTGTTAACCACAGACCTCATTTCAGGCATTTAACTTCCCAACGATTTCAGGATGATGGAACCGGAAGTGCTGAAATGCTAACTTGTTTCTGTGTTTTGGCTTACAAAAATACATCATCCCTGCACCACTCTGTGGCTCTCATGCATTGTGAGCATGCGCACTACTTAGTGCGCCAATAAATGGCATAATCTTGATTATTTGTGGGCCTGAAGACCCATTACTCTGTTTTCCTAATAGGCACATGGACCTTGGAAGAGCTGAGTGGCGTCCTGGGTGTGCCACAAGAGATGGTGCGCAGGAAGTTGGCGCTGTGGCAGCAGCAGGGCGTGCTGCGGGAGGAAGCTGGAGGTCGATATATTGTGCAGGAGACAAGCTCTTGCAGAGAGAGATCTGACAGAGGTGTCATGCTTATAGAAAGTGATGAGGAGGGAGACTCCAACACCGCAACACAATCTGAACAGAGAGAAGAGAAACTACAGGTTATTTATACACTTCCAACACTTGTCATAACACTGCTCAGGACCTTACTTGCAATATAATGCTGTTAATGATAAACTGTTTTTCCTTGTTGTTTCTCAGCTGTTCTGGGCCTACATTCAGGCCATGCTGACTAACCTGGAGAGCATGACTTTGGAGAGGATCCACTCCATGCTTCGAATGTTTGTGGCTGCTGGGCCTGGAGTCACTGAGATGGATGTGAATGAGCTGCAGGCCTTCCTGCAGAGGAAAGTCAGAGCCCACCAGCTTATTGTGTCGACTGGTGTCTACAGATTACCCAAGACCACTCAATAGTCAAAAATGACTCTAAGTGGAGATGATGAACTTCATTATCTCATGTCAAAGACAAATTGTTCATTGTGCAAAATAATAAAATTGACATTTGTAATCTCTTGTTGCAATCTTTTGTTGATTTGTAAAATACAGTAGGGTCTGGGGCACCAGTGAAAATGCTTCTGAGATTGTGTTTTTGAATTCAAATACAAATTCAAATTCAGTACATAATTTTATTTAATACAAATTATCAGCTTAAAGGGTTAGTTCACCCAAATTTCTGTCATTAATTACTCACCCTCATGTCGTTCCACACCAGTAAAACCGTTCATCTTCGGAACACAAATTAAGATATTTTTGATGAAATCCAAGGGTATCTGATCCACACATAGGCAGCAACGATATTGCACCTTTTGACGTCCAGAAAGGTAGTTAAAAACGTTTAAAATAGTCAACGTGACTATAGTGGTTTAACCTTAATGTTATGAAGCGACGAGAATACTTTTTGTGCGCAAAAACAAAACAAAAATAACGACTTTATTCAACAATTTGAACTGTTGTCATACATAATGAACTCAGTGCAGGCTTCCTTGTTTACGTCCGAATGCCAACTCAGTATTGGCCGAAGCTGAACACGTGAGCAACACGATGCATGCATGTGATGCTGACACAGGATCCGGCCAATAATGAGTTGAGTTCACTACGTATGACAACGGTTCAAATTGTTCAATGAAGTCGTTATTTTTGTTTTTGCACACAAAAAGTATTCTCGTAGCTTCATAACATTAAGGTTGAACCACTGTAGTCACGTTGACTATTTTAACCATGTTTTCAACTACCTTTCTGGACATCAAAAGGTGCAATGACGTTGCTGCCTATGTGTGGATCAGATATCCTCGGATTTCATCAAAAATATCCTAATTTGTGTTCCGAAGATGAACGAAGGTCTTATGGGTGTGGAATGACATGAGGGTGAGTACTTAATGACAGAAATTTAATTTTTGTATGAACTAACCCTTTAACAATTTGAGTGAAAAGTTAAGTGAAAAAAATAAACATTTATATTGTGGTTGTCCCTTTTTTGCTTTAATGACAGCAGTATTTGAGTGGCATGAAAATGTGGTGTTAGATTGTGTCACTACTTTATGTTCAGAGTGAAACCAGGACACTGAGTTCTTCTGTTCTGCACTAATTTCTCCAAAAGTTGCCCTAAAGGTTCAAATGTTTTAATGTGCCCACTTTAGGGGCAGCATAGTAGATGGTCAACTGAAGGCCTCTTTTGACTTTCCCCGAACATACAGTGTGAAATAGGATGAGAGCTGACTCATCAGATCACACTGCTTTTTCCATTGCTCAGGGTCCAAGATTGAGCTCTTGACACCAGGTTATGCATCTGTGTTGGCCTTGGATGAAAGTGGATTCATGGCAACCACACTGTAGTTTCCAGCTCTGTGGAGCAGAGTGAAATTTTTGTTGATTCTGGATCACAGAGGTGCTGTTTTAATTCTTTAAAACACATAAAAATTATGTGAAGTGTCTAATCCCTCCATGAACACTGACTTTGAAATAGTGATCGTTTTTCAGTTTATTTTATTATTTTTTAGATTTTTCTATTTATTTATTTATTTATTGGTGGTGGTGGCAGTTGTCTTCCTTCTGTAGTTACAAATACAAACTTGTCTGACCTCTAATGGCAACTTATATAATGGCAATGTTCACTGTTCAACAGGGATTCACACTCTTACTCTCACTGTTTCAAAAGAAGTATCTTCCTCTCCGCCACCATTTGATTTAAAAAAAAAAAAAAAAAAACGAATCACTAAAACATACTTAAAACAAAACTGTAAATCAGACCAGCAAATGTGTTGTCAGAATTTTTCACGTCACCATATACACAAATGCAATTGATCCGATATGCTCTCAACAACTTATACTGTAATTTATCATAATTTATCATGTATAACATTTGCCATATAAACATAATGCACAAAACATGCATAAGTTTTGTACAAAATACAGAGTATTAATCTGAGTGATAATATACATAATAGTATTTAGAATATAATAGGGAAAACAGATAGGCTAGTGTTATACTGTAACACATTTTGCTTTAACATCTTTAACTTCTTTTGTGCTCTGTCTCAAACTTTGGTATAATATTCCTATATTTATAAGCTACAAAATAGTTTGGCCTAGATTCTTGTTAGGTTGTCACATTAAACCTCCCTGTTTATGGTAACAACCTAGAACGTTCCTAGAACCCTCATTTTTGGGAACATTCTGGGTAGCAGGGTAACACTTAGTCTATATAAAAGATGAACATATATTTAAATTTTCTGCATGAATTAATTGTGGTAATTAAATTTACTTGTCCCAAACATCGCCGATCACAATCCCAACTCACCTCGATTAAATTTTAAGCATTTTATTTCAAAATGGTATACATTTTAAATAAAATTTGAAACATTTGATTTAAAAAATGGATGGATTTAATATTTTCCTCTGGCTAATTGATAGCCGAAAGAAATGACAAAGCTATGTAGCTATAGTTGGCTTTCAAATGAGTAGGCTACACTAGTTAGGGAATTTAGAATGGAACGACTACCATTTAAATTCTCTTACAGTGATAAATCCCATGAAATTTATCCCAACTCCATGTAGGAGTGCGGTTAATTGACCTGCAGACAGAGGGAGCCGTTAACTAGTGTATCGGTTAGTAGCTGTCATGACGTGTAGGGGCTGTGCAAGGGCCGCGCGCGGTGAAGTTGCGCTCATCTGGATATTCACACACACAAGCGCGCACGCACACTGAATCTCACGGTGGAGTTGGACTCGAGAAGTCCATCATATAAAGCACCAGGAGACCCTGTCAAGCAATTTAGTTGGCCTACAAGGAAGAAAGACGTCACTAATGGATTGTGCTCTTCATTTAAAAGAGGATATTTCTCATTGAAGTTTGATTTGAGAAGATTAAATCCTTTTACCTGGCGCGCTCAAATTTGTTTGTCAACTTAAGATCGGGATTTAGGATGGGATATAGTTTTTTCATTGTGCTGCTTATTCACGTACTCATACCGGAATGCAGAACAGAAAAGAGGAATATTACCGTAGCGGTGATGCTGCCCGACAATCTGAAGTATTCGTGGGCATTGCCGCGCGTCCTCCCTGCGATACGTATGGCGCAAGAGAAAATTCAGAAGAGCGGACTTTTAAGGGGACACACCATCAACCTCCTTAATTTTAGCACAGAGGATTCCTCTGGTTCTTGCTCGGAAAACGAGGCACAGACTATCGCAGTGGACACAAAACTTTACAACAAACCAGATGCGTTCTTCGGACCCGGCTGCACGTATTCGGTCGCGTCGGTCGGACGGTTCGCGTCCCACTGGAACCTCCCCCTGATAACCGCGGGTGGACCAGCGTATGGTTTTGATAGGTCTGAAGAGTTTAAAACTATTGTCAGGACGGGCCCGACCACCACGAAACTCGGAGACTTTGTCAGTTATCTGCACGCGCATTTTAACTGGAGCAGTCGCGCGCTGATGATTTTCCACGACCTAAAACAAGACGACCGGCCGCATTACTTCCTCTCAGAGGGCATTTACATGATTCTGCGAGAGGAAAACATCACCGTGCAGGCTTTCCCTTACGAAGATCCACAAACTTTCAATTATAAAGACATCATCACATTTATACAGGACAGCGGGAGAAGTAAGTTTAGATTCAGTTCAACAAAGATTCGTTGATACAGCTGCTAGGTTTTAGCCACTAAAAAGAAAGTTCACGGTTCTTTGGTATATTCAGTTGTGCTGGTTGATTACTACATTCATATACCATGGTATTTACGTTACTCCAAGGTACTAAAAAAAATAGTACTACTATTATGCATGTCCAAAAACACTGCAATAATAGCCTTGCAATGAATCTAACTCGTGTGTTTACATGGCACTTAAATCATTTTAAAGAATACAATAGCAATGTTAAAAAAAAAACAAAAAAAAAAACATAAAAAACATAATGATGTTCTTTGAAATACAATGGTACGTGAATACAGTAAACATTTACATATGATGCATCACTGTCCAATGGTACCCCACTGAAATGTTCAGTACATCTACACAATACATATTACTACACAGCACAAATATTTAACTTATTTCTACCTGAATTGACCTTTAGGAAATGACTTTAATAAATGTAACCTAGTGTAACATATTCAGGTTAATTTAGTCAGTAATGTTTTTGAATTAGCCTAATTAAATAACCAGTTCATTTAGACGTTACCACATTTTCATGTTACATTAGAATGTAACATTCAGAATTCTATGAGGCATCCTTCCATATATAGAAGGATATAGAAATCTCTAAACTTTCTGTCAGAAAGCAAACATCACATAAAGGACAGTGTGGAAAATATGTTCATTTGCGTATTCATATGCTGGTAATGGTAATGGTTTAAAAGAAATAGTATTACCATGTACTTTGGAAAATACCATATATCAAAATACCACGTTCCTACCATCTGGTTTGGTCACTGTCACCCCTGCCACCCACAGACAATTTACCTTCTTTAATCAATAAAGCAAGCAAGTTTGTGTTATTGCATAAAGCATCCCTCCATGGCACCCACACTAATATTCTTGGTCCATTACATCTAAAATCTGAAGACTACAATGAGGCATTGATAGCTTTGGTTTAGGACTGACACCACCTGTGTTCCCCCAGGCTGTATTTTTGGACCTGTGGTGCCCTGTGCGAGTTATTTACAGTACCACTAAAACAGGAGGGCATGCACCCTATTCACTGTTAATAAAGCAATGTAGTCAACATCTATGGACAACTTGTGTTCAGTTATCCACAAAACACTTCTTTTTACAGTTCTTTAACTATTGAAAATGTGTAGGCAGATTTTAAAAGATATAATTCAACAGAAAATATTTAGATATCTTGAGCAACAGAATAACTTAAGAACGTTTTATTTTTTAAATTCCTTACAAAACTACAAATGACCTGGTGTTTTAAAGACCCCAGAAACAAATACACTGAACTTTTATGTTCTTTTATGTTAATTCAAATAAATGATTCTTGATAAAATTAAGGTGCTGCAGGATACCCTTCAAATTCATTATTTTCAGCTTGATTCCTTGCTTTGTTAAGGTGCTTGACATTCTCATAACCCCCTGAGCTGTCAAACACAATTATTGTGGCATGACTGAAATAATACATGGAATGAGGAGAACACATAATGTCACTGAGGTCTTTGTGTCTTCACTCAGCATATTAGTGTTTTATTTTTTATTTAATTCCCTTAAGATTCATGCAGCACAATTTAATGTATTTTAATTTCATTAATTAAAATAGTTTATAGTAAATTAGAGAGTACACACAGCTGGTCACTGAGTTTCAGTGCATCAACGCTAATTACATAATGATACTAAAGTATATGATGCATTAAATCCAAAATGATGAAATCAGAGTTAGATAACTCGAGAACAATGTTTGTTTGTTTGTTTGTTTGTTCTCTCACCCTTTTTTTCTTTATCCCCAAAATATTTTAGATTACTGTGCTCTCAGACAGAGGAAGAAACGCTCGATATTAAAGGAGTGTGGCAACAAAAAAACAGATTTTCACATTTATATTTTTATATCTCTTTATTGTTTTCTTTTTCTAAATATACACACAAAAAAGTTGCTCAGATAGTTTTCACTTTAAAGTAATTAGTTTATAAAAAATATCATTATGTTTTTTATTACATTTTTAAGACCATTATTCCTGATAAGATTGAGCAGTTTTTGAGGGGGCACCAATGTTGCATGTGATGAAAATGTTTGTTAAATCAAATCAATTAATTGTTGAACTGAGGACATATTTAGTCACTGACATAAGCACAATATATTTCATGTTGATAAGTTTATTATCCCTGCAGTGCAGCTCTTTTTGTATTTCGGTGACACATAAAATCAATAGAGGATTATGTCTGGTTGGGGGCTGAAAACATCTGCAGCTGGCAGGCCAAATGCAGCCCATTCAGTATGGTCAGACCGCATTTATTGGTTAGATGGTCCCACTGTTTCCCAATTATGTATTTCTGGTGCCTTATATATGGAGTTTTGTAAATAATGGACTGACTACATTGTATTTGTGACATTTAAGTCATTTCTCATGAAATATCAGATGTAGGAATTGCGTTACGCAGCCTGAATGCACTGACCTAAACAACCGCAGACTACTCATGAACTTGAAGCTTAGTTGTTTTAAAATGTCTGAATGATTCATGATTTGGAATTCTTCATAGTTTATGAACTAGGTTTGCACAGCATACATGATTGTCTAAGTTTAGTCATTATAATATGACAAATCCAATCATAAAAAGAAATTTTTTTCAGATACACGTGTGCTAAAGTGTCTTCATCAGAAGTGTAGTATATTTATGTGATTTTGGGTAAGTATTCATCCCTCAGTCTAAACGAGTCAGATCAATGGTTTTCATTTCTAAATCCTCACTGCCATGGCAACACAAATCCATGTCTCCCAGTGTCTCCTTTGAACACGCAAGGCAAAGGAAAGCCCCATGTTGCTTACAGCATTGCACAAAGACGTTAACGGTCATTTACAGCCATGTCTTTGACATTGCTTGATAAAGAATACTTACAGTATGCTCCTTCAACATCAGTAAATATAATGATGTATGGTACGGTGATGTATGATCAGTTTAATTTTATACTGTTGTTAGATTGCCCCCAGATTTCTGCTCTTATCATAACCTCGCTCTGTCATGTTTGGTTTTATCAGCGGCGTAGTGTGTGTTTACTGTAGTACGTCACTAAAATTAGTGATAGCATCAGCACATGACATTTATCTAGTAATATTTACCTTATCTTTTAGTAGCCTTTGGGAGCCGTTTAACATGTCTAGATTGTTCTGACATTTAACTACCCTGTTATAGTGTGTGAACATTTAGAGTACTTTTATGGCTAATTGCTTGCAGTTGCTGTTTTACTGTTAGCTTGATTGGCTGCTTACAGATCCTGATTAGCCACTCACTCGTAAGATGCATTCATTAACATATTGCAAGTAAAGAGTGAGGTGGCGACATGTACAACCTTTTGAGCTGGATTTAACTTCAGTAATGCTAAAGGTAATGAATCTGAAACAAGCTTTTTAAAAAATTGTTGTAATAAAATAAGGCAAGTGGTTTCAGGGTAGGTAGTCAAGTCAAGACACCTTTATTTATATAGCGCATTATACAATAGAGCAGCTTTACAGTGATAACAGGAAAATGATTCAATGATAAAAGCAGTTAATTTCAGCTGTACAGCAGCTCAAACAGAAAATAGTGTCATTGTTCAGCTGAAGTCAGTTCAGTGTTGATTCAGTTCCGTTGTAAAGATCATCAATTATTAGTTAATTTAATCTTTAAAGCAGTTCTGCAGAAACAGTGATATTGTAATCCAGCTTAGTTCAGTTCTCGTCCAAGTGTCAGTGCAGTGAAATCAATTATATTGTTGAATATTAAGGTAGTGGATTTATTTGCAACACATAAAACACCATACTAATGCGGACATACGGTTCAAAGCCCAACTTATTTCATGCCCAAATCCTACTCTGCCTCCTCTGCCCATCTCTCAATTTAAACAGAAGTTTAAATAGAAGATGTAAAAATCATTTATCAACCTGAACACATGCATCCCCCACAAACATGTCCAAGAAAAAAATACAAACACCGCAGACATTTACAAAAAAACATTTAACAAATTTAACAAAGTTGGTAAATGCATTCCTTGACCTGCATAGCTATGTTAAAAAGAACATAGACCACGTAGAACGGTAACTATTTTACTTGGTGGATTGTTTATTCTGATTATTATTAATACATTTGCTCTTTACTGAACATAAAAGTGTTTATATATTGGCATTGCGGTGTTTTATGAAAGTATGGCCATATATATATATGTATATATTGATCTTATATACATTTCATATGTATAGATGCATAAACCATTTTAGATGTGTATAACCTTCAGTAGGGGGATGACGATTTATTCTTTCAATAATACAGCATTTCACAGTCTAATCCTGTTTGATGTGCTGACAATCTTAAAGCATATTGTAAAAAGCCCTGTGAAATGAATTGCAAAGGCGTCTCAAAATAACACAAGTGGTTAACGTCCAAGACGTCAGAATGTCTATCTCTGTTTCCTCAATGAGTTTAGTTGCTATGACCCTGAGGTCAGATTAATTCATGTTTTTGGTTGTTGTTGTTTGGGCTTGTTCAGTTTGTGAACTTACATTCCATGCATTGATGAGATAATAATCGGCCCTGAGGCTGTGAAATATCACCACAAACCTTTTCTCCTTCCTTTTTTTGTTTTTGTGGCCATTTAGCCTCTTTATTGGTTAGACATACAGTAATGAGACAGGAAATGATAGGGAAGTGGGACCAGAAAATTTTGCAAGCCGGACTCAAACTCTTATTGCCCACCTGAGAACCATAGTTCATTGTGTCAGAGCAAATAAAATAACACCTTTTCACTTTCTTTTGGTTTAGATATCCCTAAACCAAACTTTGCTTTTAGGTATCCCTGTAAAAGACAGTATACAACTTACAGAAATCCATATCATGTCACATGTAATCGCTTAATTAGCATTTCAACCGCAGAAAGACGTCAATAAAACAGCTTGTAAAAAAATGTCACATAATGTTATATTTACCAAAAGCCATTCAATTTGCAAAAACTCATTAGTCAGCTATAAAATGAACTTAGAGAGGAGTATTTTGCTAAATATATTCACTATATTGCATATTTGTTAACCTGTTCTTCAATATTTAATGTGTGTTTGAATAAATCCTTCATTTCAAATCTCTTTTCCTTTTTATGGCAGCCACCATTTAAATGTTTATGTGGTAACACTTTATTTTAGGGTCTTTTAACTAGTTGCTTATTAGCATGTATATTACTAGAATATTGGCTGTTTATTAATAATTATTAAGCAAATATTAATGCCTTATTCTGCATGACCTTATTCTACATTCTTAATCCTACCCAATACCTAAACTTAACAACTACCTTACTAACTATTAATAAGCAGTAAATTAGGAGTTTATTGAGGGAAAAGTCGTAGTTAATAGTGAATACATGTTCCCTATACTAAAGTGTTACCGTTTATGTTTAAATTATTATTATAACATTATTATTGTAAAACCTTCCTTATGTGTAATTTAAATGTAAGTAGCCTACAAATCAGTTAATTTTAACCTTTAATATTATAGTGATGTACCAACTGGGGTTCCCTGTATAGTTTGCAACATTGAGAGATATGCTTTTCCTTGAGGAAATTTTCCATGTACTGATATGCCCAATTAAACAATATCTAATCAATATCGAATCGAATCAAATCAAATCACAAGCTTGTGAATCGAAATTTATTCGAAACGTAAAATTTGTGTAAGTGCCCAGCCCTAGTGTTCGCTACTGATGTTGTAGATGAAGATCACTGAATTTGGTTCTGTTCACTACAATCATATGGATTCTGAAAATTTGAATTACAGTGCAAGAATCAAATTGATTACATTTATGATCTTTTTATGGTGTGAGTAACTAACCCTAAACCAAACCCTAACTGTAACCCTATAGTGAGTACATGTAGTTAATTAATATTATTCAGTACTTATTTGAGTAAGTACAATGTAACTATATCACCTTAAAATAAAGTGTAACCACTATTACTAATGATTTTTATTTTTTTAAAGAAAGTATGAGCAGGTCTGGTTGCGCAAAGCTTGCAAGGATGGTTGTATTGGTTGTGGTTGCTAGTGTGTCCTGAGTGTTTTTTAGCACATTACTATGTAAATATTGAACTAAAAATCCCTCATCAAAAAGCAAAAGGGCACACAATTTGGTGTATCATTCATCTCTGCAGCACACACCAGACTCAAATCCAATCGTTCAGTCATTTAACCGTTCAAAAACCTGAAGTATGAGCAATAGTACTAGGGATGCTTCCTTGATTAATCTGTTACTGAATCATAATTTAAACGTTATTTTTATAATGACAGAAATCACTGAAAGCCTTTTTCAGATTTCAGATTTTCTAAAGGTAAAATTTTCCAATCCTACATCTTTTTGCCTCTCAAATGAATGGAAGCAGATTAAAACCAAATGTCAAATAGCTGAATAGGAGACCAAGCTGTGTTTATATGTGTGTATATGAAAGAGCAAGCATTAGCTCTCTCAAACGCTTGAACGATCTATTGCAGATGCGGGGTACTACACACACTAAGAACACACACCAGTCGCACCAATAATGGTCCAGAGTGTGTTTCACTCCTGTAAAGACTGCAATTAAGGGAACTATACAATCCTTTCAAAAAATGACTCGCGGCATATCAAATTCAGACATGTCTTGAGATTATAGAGTGAATCAATTACATCTTATATTTTTCTTCAGTTGATATCAAATAATTTTTAAAGAGTCCTATTCAAAGACCAGTTGTGACAATTTTGAATAAACAAAACACAGCAGAGCATCTTTTGTGCAGTTCACAAAACAAACAAATGACTTTGGCGCAACTAACAAAAACGACCTAGTGCAAATGTGCAAAAAATCTCAAAAACCCAAAGCACATCAGAATCTCATCATAGACTCTTTTGAAACAAAATGTTCTCAAACATTTTTCATGGGCTTTGTATCAGCCAGGCTCAGGCAGATCCTTATAAATTCTATAACACCGTTGAACATTTTCCTTGCCTTTTTGTACATTTGTCTTGGAGCGCATCCAGGAGACAGCAGGACTACTTGGCATGCGTTTGTCTACGCTACGCTGGAAGAGCTTAGAATTTGGGGGCTGAGAGGCAGACAGGGGCCGGCTTTGGTCTAACACTTAAGGAAATGTCTGCTAACTGGGAGTCTGGCTCCTGAGCTGGCAGATGCAATACTGAAAGACACTGCTAATGGAAATAATGCCCATAGCATAGTAGATGCCAAGAAAAACACACACACACACACATATGCAAGATTTCACGTGTGCATCAATATGGTGCCATGCAGCGTGGAAGAGTACACCTCTGTTATTTGATGCATCTTCTTAAGAGCCAGGAGAAACCCCAAATCATTTTCATTTGTGCATCCAGCAGTTTTTAGTGTTATTTGCCACTAAAAATCTCTGCATTGTAAAAATGATTATAATTTTAACTGTGAAAGACTGTAACAATGCTGTAACAATGCTACAGTAAAAACTGTTTGTTGGTTAATAGTAAGTTTCCTTCAAACTGTCAAACCTTATACATATAATTATTACATGTAATTTTACAGTAAAAGCTGTTAGCAATTTTAACTGTTTCTAGATATAAAAAAAAGAACAAGTAATCGTATAATTTACAGTGAAAAAAACAAACAAAACGTAAACTTATATTCCCAGAATTCCCTGTGTGACACTTAACATTTGATGGTATTTCATTTAAATAATTGTGTTTCTTAATAGTTTTTGTTATCAGTTATGTATATTAGAGTTTTATTTTACAACTTGTGTTGATTAATTGATGTTTATTGCATTATATTAATGTTGTGTGTTACCATGATGTTGTTTTGTACTTGTTTGCATGATAGCATTGCGGCCTTGCTAATTCAGCAGAAAAGGGCTGTTGGGTCATTCCTTGTCAACACAACCAGAGGTCCCCAGCAAAATCAATTTTTTCTGGAGAAAGACAAACATAAATAGTGATGAAAGCCAAACTATTAAATGTCACAGATGTATATTTACTGAGTAATCCACTATTTTGTAGAGGGGGGACAAAATGACAATTTGGATTTGGAGCCAAATTAGAGGGGTGTAAAAATGACTTTAGAAAGATGGCAGCATCATTATTTTATTTTTACACAGAGATTGGTCGGTCTATTAGTAAAATCTGTTGAATTTAGTAATCTTTGTTTCATTATATGCCAATAGTGACCATTCAAAAATGGCAAAATGCACTTCTTGTGTTTGTTGTCTCAAGTTTGCATGCCTGTAACCCTTTTGGTATCTTCATTTTAAAAGCCCTCGATGGTTCAGTCCCAGAGATATGGAAATCTTAATGCGGCTCCATGAGTAAACTTGTAAATTGTACACATTTTCAGTGGTCAAAAACCAAATGTGGTTCAATTTGCATACAGCTGATACTTTTTTCTTTTAAAGAGGAATATCTAAAGAACAAATAATGTTAAAACTAGAAATTTATCTTGTGTTTTTCTATCAACTCAGTTGCATAGAACATACCTGTCTGAGTGCCATAAATATTTCTTTTCAATTTGAGCCAGGGAACTTTCAGAAATTTGGTAGATTTGACCCGGAATGACCTTGTTGGATTTAAATTCAGTTCAGTTCACATTTATTTTTTATAGCGCTTTTCACAATACATATCATTTCAAAGCAGCTTTACAGAAAATGCATGTTTCTACATTACAATTTAGAGTACTCCGTTATCAGAGGTGACTGTGTCAGAATAATGTACAGTTCTAAGATAATACAAATCATACAGTTAGCTAACATCATGTATTCATTTTAGGCAGAAACAATGAGCTCATTAAATCAGTTATTTAAATTTGTGAATATATAGATTTGGCAGTTGTATGTTGATTCAGTGTTGGCATCTGACCTGACCTGGCGATTTACCAGTTAATTAATTAATTTATTTTTTTCCTCTATCATCAGACTTACGATTTTCCCCTTAGCTAGCAATGAAATGGGCAACAAAAATATCATGGACTTACACTGTGTTATGGGTAATCTGTGTTTATGTTTGTTTTGGGTGGGTTTTAGTTTTGTTTACTAGTTTTCAGTATGTTTCTATGGTTTTCCATTGATTTGATTATCAGTTGCACCTGCAACTTAGTTTTCTTTGGTATTTAAGCTCTGTGTTTCTTTCTGTTCATTGTCTGATCTCGTCATCTTTATACGGTTGTTCTGTTCATGGTTTTCTAGTTCTGAGTATTTCTAGTTTTTGAGTTTACTAAAATCATTACTGTATGATTGTAAAAATGTAGTTTCTATCTAAAGTTTTTTTTGTTGTTGTTCTTCTTTTTTTTCTACCATAGTCGTGTATATATGTGGGCCTCTACAGACGTTCTTCCAAATAATGAAGCTATTTGAGGATGAGGTGAAGAATCCAGAGGACTATGCCATCTTCTACCTCGATGTGTTTGCAGAGAGTTTAAGTGGCGATGTTCCGATGCCCTGGCAGGGTTCAGCGATACAGTGGAATGACCCCATCAAGCTATTTCAGGTATCATTAATAATACCCATAATAACAACAGAGCTTTGCTTTAGCCATAACTTCATCATTGACATTTGTCTGCTTTTGCTTTTTTGAGATCAGTCAAGAAGTTGCTTAACACTTTGAATTGTCTTCTATCTTACATTGTGATTCAAGGTTTTGTATGATTTCAGTGAGTTTTTTCATTTAATGTGCTTCTTGAATGCAGAATTAAATTTGAAGTTGTTTAGACAGGTTTTATTAATATGACTAATATTCACTTAGTTTGAAAGCTTTTCTGGTTGCTTTGATTGAGAATAATTCATTAGGCTTCCGTTTACTTAAATGAGTGCTTTTGCAGTCATTTCTCTTAAGGGTAATTAATGCAACTACACTGAAAAAAAAGAAGAAATGCATGTTATATAAAAAGATTACATTTGGAAGTAACAATTAAATTGAATGTACACAATAAAAGTGAGTTACTTTTTCTAATAAGTAAGGGCAGAAGGCTAGGGTGGTCCAGTGAGGCCCCTAGACACATGTCATTAGGTGCCCCCCACCCCTCATCGCCCCTAGCTTATCTTACTTTAATTGACAATGAAAGATATAACACTGTAGTTACTTTAATTACGATTAATGTAATAATGTTTTCTTCAAATTGCACATAAGTATCATAATCGACAGAAAATGTATATCTGTATGTGTTGTTGGGTGTAAATGTAAACATCAGCACCACATTTATTGATTGTTTTTTTTTTAATTGTTAAAAGGCTTCTTTGCCCTTTTTTTCTTAAACCATTCCATCAAAATCCCTTTGTGCCAATAAATGTACCCTTTCTTGTCATGCTTTTTAAAATCAGTCTTTATAATATTTTTATTGACAGATAATTAAGTCAAACAGCTTAGAAACCATTTAGAGTGTACTTTAGAGAAACTTGATTTGGAGCTGTTCCTTTTGGCAGTATAATGTGCATTACACAACATTCGGTCCCACTTTATATTAAATGTCTTTTGTCTACTATATACAAACATTTAAATGAATCATTCGACACCATGCACCTATTGTGTATATACACATGTTTACATTGTACTTGTACAGCTGTAATTAATTTCTGTAATTACATCTATAATTTTACTGTTGACCCTTCCCTTACACCTTAAACAGTCCTTAGTCCTAATCAACCCGCATCCCACCCCAATACCAGCAAGTGTTTTGCAATACAACATGAACACAATACATTGTACCTAACAATTATCTTTTTTGTGTAAGTACAGAGTAGTTAAAGACACCTAATATAAAGTGGGACCCAACATTCTAATGTGAACAGGTTATAACAGGCTTTTTGGAAAGAATACTGCTAGACATTTATTAAACAGACTTTCATTGTTCCAGTTAGCATTCCACAGTTTTAATCAATTAATAGGTAGGGGAAAGCGGGGCACAACCTGACGCTTTTTGACTTTCTCAGTTTGTGTAAATCTACTTAGGGTTCAGGGAATTTCTTTTGTTCCACATTAATTTGTTTCATTAATACAGTGTATACTTTTTTCTTTATTTACCCTGAAAGAAGGGAAGTGAAATGTGACAGCATGCCCCATAGGTGGGGCACATTGTAACATGTGATGTAACATGCAATTTTTTCTTTATATATTGTTGATATGGCAACTAGTAAATACGCTAAGTTTCTTCATGCTAGCGTGTGTGGAAGTATTTAAACCACGTGTGTTACAACTAACCCTGTGTTAGTTTGTGCCCCGCGCTCCCCTACAGGTTAGGTACATTAAAGTTTGTTATCAGTTATGTATATTAGTGTTTTATTTTACAACTTGTGTTGATTAATTTATATTTATTGCATTATATTAGTGTTGTGTGTTACCATGATGTTGTTTTGCACTTGTTTGCATGATAGCATTGCGGCCTTGCTAATTCAGCAGAAAAGGGCTGTTAGGTCATTCCGTGTCAACACAACCAGAGGTCCCCAGCAAAATCAATTTTTTCTGGAGAAAGATCATTTAGAGTGTACTTTAGAGACACTTGATTTGGAGCTGTTCCTTTTGGCAGTTTAATGTGCATTACACAACATTCGGTCCCGCTTTATATTAAATGTCTTTTAACTACTATATACTAACATTTAAATGAATCATTCGACACCATGCACCTATTGTGTATATACACGTGTTTACATTGTACTTGTACAGCTGTAATTAATTTCTGTAATTACATCTATAATTTTACTGTTGACCCTTCCCTTACACCTTAAACAGTCCTGTTATCAGTTATGTATATTAGAGTTTTATTTTATAACTTGTGTTGATTAATTTATGTTTATTGCATTATATTAGTGTGTGTTACCATGATGTTGTTTTGCACTTGATTGCATGATAACATTGCGGCCTTGCTAATTCAGCAGAAAAGGGCTGTTGGGTCATTCCTTGTCAACACAACCAGAGGTCCCCAGCAAAATCAATTTTTTCTGGAGAAAGACAAACATAAATAGTGATGAAAGCCAAACTATTAAATGTCACAGATGTATATTTACTGAGTAATCCACTATTTTGTAGAGGGGGAACAAAATGACAATTTTCACCTGAGATTTGGAGCCAAATTAGAGGGGTGTAAAAATGACTTTAGAAAGATGGCAGCATCATTATTTTATTTTTACACAGAGATTGGTCGGTCTATTAGTAAAATCTGTTGACTTTAGTAATCTTTGTTTCATTATATGCCAACAGTGACCATTCAAAAATGGCAAAATGCACTTCTTGTGTTTGTTGTCTCAAGTTTGCCTGTAACACTTTTGGTATCTTCATTTTAAAGGCCCTCGATGGTTCAGTCCCAGAGATATGGAGATCTTAGGGTGCGTTCACACTTGTAGTTTGGTTCGTTTGGTTCATTTGGTCTGGACCAAAAAAGAAAAAAATAACATTTAGTCCTGGTCCGATCAGCGTTCAGACTGGCAATTTTATCACTGAACCAAAAGATACCGAACCTAAAGGCATAGGGATACATGACGTATTGCCTATTTTGAGACGGAACTTAATAAACATCCAAAACAATGCTGTGTGCTGAGGTAAATGTGCTCGTTGTGTGTGCGTAGCCTGCATATGATTGTATTTTGGCCAGCTGGGAACTTGTGAAGAGCTTATAAAATGTGTACAGGAGTCAAAACAGCGGCGGGAATCCTTCCGTCACACACACAAACGATCTGCTGCATGGAGACGCGCGTCTGATGCCTGTGATGGGCAAACTCGCATCTATGACGAGAGAAAACCAATATTCGTTAGGATTCTGTCCTTTTTAGGGTCTCATTTTCCTGTTTTTGGTTCGTTTACATGTCTTTGGTCCGTGTTGCGTTCATATATCATTCGAACTGCACCAGAGTTTGTTTGGAAGCGGGCCGAGACCCATCTTTTCAGCGGTCTCGGTCCGCTTGTTTGGTGCGCGCCAGGGTTCAGATGGCAGCATTCACACATGCTCAAATGAACCACACTAACAGAGCGATCGCACCAGGGTTCGCTTTAATCGAACCAAACATGCCAAGTGTGAACGCACCCTTAATGCGGCTCCATGAGTAAACTGGTAAATTGTAGACATTTTCAGTGGTCAAAAACCAAATGTGGTTCAATTTGCATACAGCTGATACTTTTTACTTTTAAAGAGGAATATCTAAAGAACAAATAATGTTAAAACTAGAAATTTATTTCGTGTTTTTCTATCAACTCAGTTGCATACAACATACATGTCTGAGTGCCGTAAATATTTCTTTTCAATTTGAGCCAGGGAACTTTCAGAAATTTGGTAGATTTGACCCGGAATGACCTTGTTGGATTTAAATTCAGTTCAATTCACATTTATTTTTTATAGCGCTTTTCACAATACATATCATTTCAAAGCAGCTTTACAGAAAATGCATGTTTCTACATTACAATTTAGAGTACTCCGTTATCAGAGGTGACTGTGTCAGAATAATGTACAGTTCTAAGATAATACAAAGAGGTGCACAAAGCAATCAGTAACCATGGCAACAAACAAGGGCATAAACAGACCTAGGAAACAGAAAAGAAGCGGGAATATGGGAAGAAAAGGACGTAGGAACAGAACACAGGGAAACAAGGAAATACAAACTAAAAGTCCATAAAACAGAACTTAAGCCTGACAATTTTGAAGTGTCTTACGTTGTCAAATATTCCGCTGTTGACATTGACAACTTAAAGTTAAGTATGAAAAGACAGTGACTTTGTGTATGTAGTGTCAATGTGTCAGTGTCATTATGCACTGAAGAATAGGGTGGGTGGTATGACCAAAATCTTATATCACAACATGAGTAATTTTATATCTCACACCTAACTTTATTTGTTTGACTGAATGGACACAAACCAAAAGATAAGATTATTAATAACAGAGAACTCTGGCATTACTAGAGAAACACCTTCACATTATGTAACACTTCAAATCGGGAATCAGAACAGTAATACACGGCAAGTATGACTAGATGAAATATGCATTAGAAGACAAAAGGAGAAATTTTGAAGTACATACTTTAAATGCAATTACAATAGAAAGGGGCCAAAGCTTTCAAGCTTTGAAAAAAAAAAAAAAAGTGTCAAAGTGTTGTGTTTTATATATATATATATATATATATATATATATATATATATATAGTGTTCTGAAGAAAGTGTCCTGAAGAAATACAGTAGCTTAGCTTAGTGTGAAAAACAGACTGAAATTTAAAGGGATAGTTCACCCAAAAATTAAAAATTTGTCATCATTTACTCACCCTCAAGTTGTTCCAAACCTGTATGAGTTTTTTTCTTCTGCTAAACACAAAAAAAAATATTTTAAAGAATGTTGGTAATTAGGAAGTTGTTGGTAGCCATTGACTTCCATAGTATTTTTTTTTTCCTACTATGGAAGTTTTTTATGTTCATTTTATTTTATGTTCAACAGAAGAAAGAAACTTATACAGGTTTGGAACAACTTGAGGGTGAGTAAGTGATGACAATTTTTTGGGGGGTGAACTATCCCTTTAAGTTGTTAAATATGTAATTCATTTTTTGAATCATATGATTAGGTTCACAAAACCACTCTGAATGATTAGCTCACTGACTCAATGATTCATTTTAACCAACTTCTGGAAGTGAAGATTATCTGTGAACAGTGACATAAATTTGAGTCTGTTCTGCAGACTAAGCTATTGAATTCCTTGAATGCCTTGAACAATTCTCAGTGACTTCTTGTGTCAGGAATTGAATATTTGCCTACAGGTCAGATCACGTTATGTTCTTTTTCTGACTCTTAGCTATTTGACTGTTTATGTTTTTTTTCCCAATCTCTCTAGTCTGTGTTCATTGTAACGTACCGGGAGCCAGACAGCCCTGAGTATACCGCTTTTTGCAAAGAACTCCACAAGAGAGCAATGCAGGACTTTAATGTAAAATTGGAACCCTCAATGGTGAGTTGCTCATAAACAAGATCAGGTTTTGGCATATATGCAGAGCCATCTGTCACATCAGATTTAATCAGAACATTTGTACAGACTACATAGTTCTTTTTTGGCTTTCTATCACTGTCTTGAAAATATTGAACATTCTGTTCAGCTCTATAGGCTTTCAGGAGCTAAACTGTGTTTCCTTTTACCACGAGATCAGATATGACACTTAAAAGCGCTTGAATCATAAGTTTCGCTTCCTCATGTCAGTCCAATTTTCCTGAATCAGCTGTACCTTTTGACAAATGTAGGAAACAACTCCCCGAAACCCTATATTCACATGTAGCTGCCAAATGAAAACATTCAGGAAATTAATTCTTAAAGCCTTTGAGTACATACTAAAATGGATTGTAATTATAAGAAAGTTATGATTCAAATTTCTGCTTACAATAATTATACTAATTATATAATTACTATCCAGTCTATCATGCATTGTAAAGATGTTTACAGTGGCTCCAAAATGTATTTGAACACTTAAACTACACTTAAAACTATTGGAATGTCATTGTATTAAAAAAAATATGAAAGCAAGTGACTTCTGCATACAACTGATGGTAGAGCTAACTAACTTCATATGAACTGAGCTATATTTGCTTTCTAATACAATAGCATTACAATACTATTTGGGGTCACTGTATGTGGTAGTGAACATTTGATAATCCATTATCAATTGTTCTTTATTAATTAATAATGGTAATTATATATATATATATATATATATATATATATATATATATAGTATATAAGTATTTTTTATTTATTTATTTATTTATTTATTTTTTTGAATAATGGTTGTTTTTACTTGGAAAAGGTAAATTATTTAGTTTACCGTGAGACTCTCAATTGAAAATTGTCATAGGACACATGCTTTGGACAAATCATGTTTCTATGTTTTAGATGCTTTCTTATAAAATCAGCTGATGAGCCATATTGAAATTAGGTCTGCCAAATGAATAATTAATTCAATTACATTTTTCATCAATGGACAGCACTGTTAGTTTTTCCTCACCTCATTTTTCCTTCCCTTGAGGACAAATGGCAGATCTTACCCTACTCTCCCCATGTCTGTACAGAATGACATGTAGTTTTAGTTTTCTTGATGTTTCCCTGTATTAAAGCTCTGTTTTGTCTTTCCTCAGATGGATTTTATTGCCGGCTGTTTCCATGATGGTTTTGTGCTATATGCAAAAGCCCTCAGTGAAGCGTTAGCAGACGGCGTGTCTCAGAATGATGGAATCAACATAACTATGAGAATGCGAAACCGCAGGATCTGGGGTGTGTTGAGTGGTCTCGGTTTAAGATATATGTTTGATAAAAGCATTCACAATATGATCCTATGATGTGTTGACATTCATTTCAATAGGATGGCCACAGATTACAACATTTAAGCCATTCATAGTTTGAGTATGTGATGACAAGTATCTGGTTTTTAGCTGCAGTGTCAAGCTGGAGTGTTTTGGCATCTTCGCTCAGATTCTTTTTAAAGTGAGCGGAGGGCTTGTAAGAGCTCTTCTGAGGTCGATGTTGGTAAACTCTCAGCCTCTCTTGCAGGGAGTGTAGAGGTCAGAGTCCTTGATTTAAAGCATGTCCCAACTAGCTTGTGGATGGAAAATCTGTTTCTAATACACGACCCATCTGCTGAGCCCTCTCCCTGAAGGAAACTACACACACTGTGCCAAACACATATAGGAACCAGGCAGAATATTGAATGCACTGCAAAAAGTACTTTTCTTAATCAGTATTTTTGTCTTATTTTCAGTAAAAATATTTAAACATACTGAAAATAAGATAAATTTAGAGAGAACCCTAAACATGATGTAACTAAAATGAAGGAATGCATTAGTACAACATAGCCATAATGTAACTAAACAGAGGAAACAAATTAATAAAACGTGTTCACAATATCTTTTTTTCTTCTTCTGAATGTCATGTGTGGGGGTCCATAAAAACATGCAATTCAAGATATATTCTATTCCCTCATGATTTTGCTTCTCAACTTAATTGATTTTGTTTTCAGTCCCCCCCATGTCATGTGCAGGGCTTCATATTTTTTCATTTTTTTTAGTGAAAAAAAAAATCAAGTTATATTCAAGATATATTGTTCTAATAATTAACAAGTCTTGATTTTTCTGTCCATAAATAAAATGTAGTTTTACAAACACATTTAGCATTAGAAATATAGCAGGGAATCATATGTTTCATATGTATGTAATAGTGACATCATAGAAAGAAAAATCATAATTATCCTAATAAATAACCTGAGCTATGAAAGCGCTTCCTCTCTCAATAATAAATTTTGTCTGTGTGTCTTAAAAATGATTGGTGGCTAACAAAAAGGAAACAATATGTGATCTTTTTACTTTACAGCTTTGAAAGCAACACTCAGATAAAAAAAAAAAAAAATGTTTATTTGATCCCTGGCCTTGTGTTTGTTTATTACAGGGGTGACTGGCCTTGTGAGCACAGATTGGAAAAATGCCAGATATACAGACTTTAGCCTTTGGGGAATGACTAACCTGAAAACTGGGCAATACGCAGTAAGTAGAATGTCCACAAATTCAGCCAACTCATAAATACAGAACATGTATTCTTATTCATACATAAATAAGAATGACAAACTCAAAAGTTTTGAGAAATACAAGTAAAGTTGTTGGAATCACCAATTTTTCAAATGTCATTCAAATATATATATATATATATATATTTTTTTTTTTTTTTTTTTTTTTTTACTGTAGCAATATAGTTTACTAATGGAATCCAAAGGTCTCTGCTGCTGCTGCCACATAAGAGTTTCAGAACCCCTGCATATGAGCAATAGTAATTGTGATTTCTTCCTTAGCAAACACAGAAATAACATTATGAATGATGTAGCTTTCCTGCAAAATGTTTTTGATAGACATGGTGACAATAAATAACAATGGTTAACGAGTCAAGCATATGTAGAACAACAGTCTAATTTAACCCACATGCCACATTCTCCATAATTACAGTAAATGCGGCCATGGTTGGATGGCTCGACATACCAAATAATGTGTTGCTTAAAAATCAAATCCTTTACTTGCCCTTCTGTCCTAATCGAAAGCATGTGTTCATGAGCTTGTAAGCATTGTGTTCATTTTTCAGTTTGACTTGTTCATTCATAAATGTCCCGGGAGTCTTGTTTGATTTAGAGAGGCCTATCGCAACAAAAAAGAAAAGAAAAGAAAAGAAATTAATGGTTATTTAGCTGGTAACAAAGTGATAACGTGCATTGTTGCCATAGTTACCCCCTTATGCCACCAAAATATTCAGACTTTCTTTTCATCTGGTAGAGATTACTGTGTACACATACTGTGAATCATATGCAGAAAACATCATCTCATATATTTTAATAAATAATTTCCACCATAGATCATTGACTTAAAAATAAAAAAAATAGTCTCATTGGTAGGCCATGGTATGTATCTTTCTTTTTAATGTCTTATACAATATGTTGTTTTCTTATCTGAAATGTTTTTTTGCTTATTGTAAATCAAATATGTTTATGATTATTTCTTGTTACACAGATTGTTGGTCACTACAATGGGACCAGTAAAGAAATCTTGTGGTCCCCAACAGAGCGGATTCAGTGGCCAAAAAGTGTCCCACCTCTGGACTACCCACCGTGTGGATTCTCACCATGCAAGGAAGGTAGGGACCTTTTTAGTGTAAACTCACATCTGACCACTTGCAATGAGGAACAGGCCATAGCATGATTTTGCCAGTTGCATATTACTGTAAGGTGACCATTTACTCAATTTTATTCAGCTAAATCAAGTTTGTTTTTAGTTTGGTTTTATTTTTGACTGACTAAAATCTGTCATCTGTGGACGTTTTCAGTGTTCAGCAGAAGATCAAGCACTGTAAACCTCCTTTCTAAGTTAATCAGGCTCATTGTAGATTGCAGTACAAAACTATTGCTATTAAGTTTGCATAATTTTTTTTGAGTTATAACAACATCTAATGAAATTATGTTTAACCAACAAACTGCACTGAGTTAAAGAAACTTAATTTGTAGCATGAACACAAATTTTTAAGTTGATTATTCAAAAAAACTCACAACTATTTGAGTTGTAGCCCTGGAATCAATTAATCTTATCTATTTTAGTTAAAATACACAGCTATCATAGCACATGCAAATGTAACCTATTTAGCATGTGAATTTAATAAACAAGTAAGATAATACTTGTCACTGGTATTAGCTCAGTCATTGCTTGCTTGTAGAGTCAATGTAGTGTTTACCTTCATGTATACTCTTCTGCACAATGGTAACCAAAAAATCTTTAATCTTTATTACAGAAACTCTTTTTTAAATGTCAAACATAACAGCATTAATCACTAACAGATGTTTCCCTTCACTAAAAACAAATAAAATAACACTTAATTTCAACATTTATTCTCCTTTCCAGTTCTATGCAAAGCATGCTGGGAACTAGAAATCCACTGCCCAAAATAATGTTTGCAACTTGTTTGCAAAAATGTTTAATTAAGTCAATAAATTGTAATTTTCAGCTTGCAACCATGAATTTATTTAAAGAGTAAACAACAGTTCACCCTTAATGAAAATTTTGACATTAATTACTCACCCTCATGTTGTTCCAAACCAGTAAGACCTTCGTTCATCTTTTTAATGAAATCTGAGAGCTTTCTGTCTCTCCATTGACAGCCTACACAACTACCTCTTTCAAGCCCCAGAAAGGTAGTAAAGACATCATTAAAGTAATCTATGTGACTCCAGTGGTTTAACCTCAGTTTTATGAAGTGCCGCAAGTGCTGTTTGCGCAAAAAAACCCAAAAAACATAATTTTCTATTTTATTTACAAAATATTAATCTCCAGCGTGTTCATGAGATCACCACGATGCATGAGTGTTGTGTCGACACGAGAGCAGACTCGCATATTATCACAACACGCATGCACGCGTTCACAGGAGCGCCACGTTGTTGCATGAATGCGCGTTAGAGATAAATATTTTGTAAATAAAGTGGTAAATAATGTTTTTTTTTTTTTTTTTTTTTGCACAAACAAAGCACTCACGTCGTTCAGAAAATTTAGGTTAAGCCGCTTGGGTCACATGGATCTGGGTCTTTACTACCTTTCTGGGGCTTGAAAGTGGTAGTTGTGTAGGCGGTCAATGAAGGGACAGAAAGCTCTCAGATTTCATTAAAAAGATCTTCATTTGTGTTCCGAAGATGAACGAAAGTCTTACAGGTTTGGAACGACATGAGGGTGAGTAATTAATGACAGAATTTTCATTTTTGGGTGAACTAACGCTTTAAGTTATGTTAACAGGTTCCCTGAATTACTTTTTAAAAGTGTTGAAAAAAAAAATGTTTGTGTACTTTTTCTATTCATAGTAACAGCAGTGATTCATCAAATGGTGGAGAAGAGTGGTAAACTTGGCATATATCTAGATGCACACTGTCGATGAGCTCACTTTCAGAATTTCAAAAGGCTGATTAAAGTGCCTAGATAGCAGTGGTGGAGTGAGGCTGAGCAGCCCCAGTAAAGTAAAGCCTGATAGATTTAATCTGCTGCATCCTCCACAACCTGGCTCTCAGAACAGACCTGTTAGATCAGGAATTGTGCTGTGCAAGCTGCGTTCAACACAGATTTTGTTCACCGTTAAATGATTTGCATAATTTATTTAGTGAGTCAAGCACTTAAATGCATGCAGTTTGCGCAAATAAATGCTATCATCAGGCCCGATTCATTCTTTGTGAAGTCTCCCTCAGTGTACCCAAAAAGTCAGTTACTGAGTTTAGTTTTATATAATTGTTATTTTAATTTCCCTAGATAATCTCCCTGTCCTTGGAATAGTTGCAGTTGGGTCTGGACTGGCCCTCATCATTTTCGGAATCTCCAGTTTTCTTATCTACAGGTAAATTTTTTTTTTACTATAAACTTTACAGTAATTGTTTTCGTCTTCAGATTAATGACAACATGTGAAATACCCAAGAGAGGTGTTATTTAAGGGTTCACAGGAAGAAGACATGCTGGAACTTGCAGCTGTTTCTTTTTTCCGAGGATTTACGGGAAAAGCTTCTATAGGTGCCAGAGTGGAATTTACATGATTGTTGCCAGAGCAACCGCTCAGCAGTTGTTTGAGTGAAAACTGGAAAGTATGTCTGTTTCTGAGACAAATGCAGATAGTCTAAATATTTCACTGCTTGTTACACTTGGTCAGCTGATATTTTCAACAAATTTTAGGCTGTGCTGTTGACCTCATTGCCTCAATTATGACCAGACGGAATCTGTGGACGTTGCATTTTCGAAGCTGATTTTGGGAGCAAATCCGTGCAGTTGTATGGAATAGAATTTGAAAAATGTGTGAAACGGTACTGAGAGTTTTATAATCTTTTCAGTATTTTAAAGCATAATAAAATTAGGCACATTTTTTTTTATCTAACACATGAGGTAGAAAGGATGTATACAATTTTATGTTTACAATTTTAAACGATGGCACTCCAGTTCTGCATGAAATATAATATATAAGTTATACAAGTTAAGACAATTATGAAAATAATAATAATAACAGGGATGCATGTTATATCACTACCATATTGATTATCAACAAATACTGAATATATAATTCATGCTCATTTCCCCTATTTGCCATCATTTAATGCTTAATTAAACCTAATTTTTTAAAAATGCTAATAATTTAACACTGTTTATTATAATCTTCAGCCAATATAAAAATGAATATCACTTTCTTGTAAAGTAAAGAATAATGTTGTAATGCCTACATTTAACATTTACAAAAGTCATTTAGGTCTACAAATTTGAGTTTAAATAAACGCAAACATGATGTTTCAAGCAGAATGTTTGTTGTTGTTTAAGTAATGCTCTTCAGGTGTGATTGCTCCACTTGATGTTAGCATGCATTTGTCTGCGCTGATATCAGGCAGATCAAATATTTTTTGTTAAGTCTTATACATATTGTGGTATCTGTCAGGCGTTAATAAGCAATGAAGCACATGAGACAATTCATATATACTTTTCCAATTTCTTTTTCAATTTACTTGACTCTTTAAGGTCTACAAATTTAGTGTTTCCTTTTTAAAAAAAAAAAAAAAAATCATAGAGGATACTATTGAATAGTCTGGAACGACATCTTGTGGAAAAGGGAATTGTAGAAGTTGACTCATGGGTTATATAAATGGGCTCAATTCCAGTATAGTCAACACTTTGAGACAAATATTGATGTTAGCTCCTCATGGCTACTAGAATAAATATTGCAGTTGCAGCAGAGGTAGACTTATTCTTGGACTTGTCATTCACTCATCTGAACTCGGTCTAAAATAAATGACTCTAAAATGGAAATTATGTATAAGAATACCCACTTAGACATACAGTACACACTCACACACATTTATTTCACACAGCAGGAATGAAAAGTATCAAGAAACAAGAATATAAGCTGATCACTGTCATTCTGCTGTGATTAAGCGTTTCAGCTAAAAGGAACTGCTCTTTTGAATTGTCCAGTTGATTCTTTAAAAGGAAACATCATAGATGTTAACCTTACATTGATACATTTTGCAGATTATTTTCTTAGAAGTAACATTCATTGCGTACAAATTGAATTTGTATGTGTGTTTTCTGGGAATCAAATTCATGACCTTGACATTTATATCATGTTTTATTTGAGCTACAAGATTGAGCTTCAAGATTGTATTTTTAGTGAAACATTGAATAATATTGGTGCTACAGTAGTTACTGTTGGCAAGGCTATGGATATAACTGAGAATGTAACATTTAAAAGGAACACCACCATGCTGTGCAAATAAGAGGAACCATTGATGGTTTTTTACATGGAAATCATGACCAAATAGAACTTGTGTAGAGTCTTGCAATTAATATGACTTATTGTCTTAGACTGAAGATATATTTTGATGTAACATATTTGTTATTAAGATTAGTTATTATGATTAATTATTATAGGTAAATATTACATACAAGGTGCTACAGTATATAGCATATATGCTATACATTTTTATATATTAGGCTAATATAATATAAATCTTGTCATCACTTGTCTTGGCAACAAAATGTTAAAGAGAAAGTTCTTTAAAAGTTATTTACACTATTTAGTATTACACTATTTGCACTAAGTGAAAATAGCAGCATTTTCTTAGCGATATGCTATTTACACTAGGTGAAAATAGTGATAGATTCTATTTACACGATGTAAAAGTACATAGTCCGTTCTTTCTTTGCAATAAGAGTAAATAGTAATTAGATGCTATCTATTGGCAGATACTATTTGCACCTCAGTATTTCTGTACATTAGGATGCAATAATATCATAGAGTGTAAATAATTGTTTATTAAAATTATTAAATGGATGCTGCCTTATTGGGAGAATAAAAACCCTCCCTGCACCTTCCCCTAACCCTACCCACAAAAACACTTTTATTTTTAAACCCTAGTTTGCAGTTTATTTCCACTTTTAGAACATTATTTTAATTTTTATTGAAAATAAATGTGAGCTCGGCAAAAGGTGGATTCGAACTTGTGTCGATCGCTTTAAAAGCCAGGTCTGCAAGCCTTACTCACTTCTGCTGCACCACTGAAGCCGTTGAATTCCAGGCGTCTTTTTTAAAACTTGAGTGGCCCAACCAGATATTCCAATTCCAATACAAGACCAATTCAATTGAATGGAGACCAGAGTGGTCCAAAAACCACAAATGAACTGAATGAATATGAATTGTGTGCTATATTTCTGTGCTATATTTACGTATTTTTTTAAGAAATACAATACGAATTAAGATGTAGCATAAAAGTGAGATGGACTACTTTTGTGGTGCTTTTTGTCATTTTTGGAGCTTAACAGCCCTTGGTTCTAATCACTGTCAAAAAAAAGCAGCATGCACATTCTGCTAAACGTCTCCTTTTGTGTTTCATGGAAGAAAGAAAGTCCTACAGATTTTGAACAGCATAAATTTTTATGGGTGAACTATTCTTTTAAGTGAAAAACTGCCACATATACACTTGCAGTAAGTGATGTTGGTCGGAAAACAACTTCATAGTGAAAATGTAATATTAATAAGAGCTAGCACACTCTGACCACATCAAATATGGAGCAACGCCAACAAGCTTTCAAAATAGAAGTATGCAGTTTGGGTTAATTTTCCTATGCTTTATTTTTATGGTTTATTCAGGATATTTCTACTGCTGTGCTGTAAACTCCTTGCCACTCAATCAAACAGTTTCCAATCTATGATGTTCCCTTCAGTCAAAGCTTCATAGAATTTCGACATTTTAGAACAAGGATTTTCCTTTTGGCAAACAGCTGAGCATAAATTTTTGAACCTGGCTCTTTAATTCGAAGACCCTGCCGAGTTTTTTTTCCACCTCTCTGCCTCCAAAATCTGGTCTACAAAAACAAATAAAGGTGCTTGTTTTGGGGCTTACCAGGGTGGCTCTAAAATCGAGTAAAACCCTGTTGAAATGCAGACACTGCAGTACTTACATTCTGCCATCTGGAAGTGTTTTACACCTTTTAGATTGTAGTGGAATGTGTGGGGGTTGCTTTATTTTCTCATACTTTGTTTTGAGTGCTCTGAAACGTAATTACGCTTCTCTTCATTGATATCCTCCTTTCGCAACTCTCAGACCACATCAGTGAAACATTCAGAGATTGATTTGAAATGAAAAAGCAATCTTTGCTGTGAATAGAAGCTGTTGAGAAATAGCAGGTCCTCAGAGAGCTCCTCCAGATGTGTTGATTCACTTGGAAGTTGCCCATGCATGTATCCACATGGCTGGCTGGACTGCTTGGTTTACTTGCGTTTAAAAATAATATGCTGGAAAGGGCACAACATCAGTGACCCTAACATTGGCTCACATTTTATCGCCCAATCAAACTTAAACTCAGCCTCCTGCAAAAATTGTTTCCACCTTAGTTTAATCTTACATGGCAATGAACCTTTAGTCTAAGGGTTATTTAAACTAATTGTGCTAAAACATTTTCATGGTGCTTACAAAGGCACATATCACTCTTGCTATAGTTTTCAAAACCCTTAACCCAAAGTATTAAACTTTAGCCCATCACTCGTCCTGCACTGTTTATTATATACAGAAAAAATAATACCTCAAATCCAGCAGTTTACAATAAAACACACAAAAAAATCTCATAGATATTAAATGAAGGAGATCTAGAGACCATAATATCATAGAGACCTGAGACTGGCAGTGCGTTCCAAACGGGATATATCGCCCTCCGAAGGGTACTTCGGAGTGAAAACAATCATGGCCGCCATATTGAAGGGTTGCTCCAAACCGAAGTGCTCAAAACTGGCCACTTCAAAGGGCCCTTCGGAATGAAGGATTTCGAAGGGTACAACTGATGTACACTTCGGGCCACCATGATCCACAGGGAAGTTGTTTGACATCATAGAATGGGTACAGGAGGCTCGGAGTTCGATTTTACCTATAGTATTTTTCTATTAGTTAGATTTAGGTACATTATGATGGTCAAAATGACATTGTACTTTAACAAAAATACTTTACAGCTACCTTTATCATCACATTCAAATGTTTCAAATACATAGACACAATATACATTATATTTAACGTAAAAGACCAGCAGTAGCTTATAATGTTACTACAGTAAATGATTGCATATTAATACAAAGAGTACACCAGGGGAAAAAAGACGAAGGCGGCTCCTTGATTAGATACCTCGTTAAGATAATGCAGAAGTGCATTCCAAAAAAAGAGTTTTTTGACCCCTACACCTTTCATCCCTTCGAAGCTGTCACTCCGGAGGGTAAACCTTTTGAAGGGATTAGGGCATAGGGATGAGCCCTTCCTAATGGAACGCAGGATGGAATTGTTTGGATGCGACAATAATCAACCATCAAGAACACTCTAGTAACATCCTAGCACTGCCTTAGCAACCATTTGGAATACTTTAGCAACCACATAACAACACTAAAAAACCCTTAAATCCGATCTGCTCTTTTATAGGAAACTGAAGTTGGAGAAGGAGTTAGCTGGGATGCTTTGGAGGATACGTTGGGAGGAACTGCAGTTTGAAAGTCCCAACAAATATCACAAACGTGCAGGCAGCCGCCTCACTCTTTCCCAGGTATAAGCGTTCACTGGTATTTTCATATCTTGGATAAAGCTGCATAAAACTGATGTGTTTTCCAGTTGGCCACCTCTACGCCAGATCTAAAATTCATTGTAAAAGTGCAAGGACCAAATCTATATTTTAAAGATGAAATGTCTTTGTTTCTGTTTTTGTATAAACAACATTAAATAAAAGAGGTTTTCTCTTGTTTCAGTCCATATGGTTTTAATTTATCTCATAAAAATGCCTTTTTGGACTTGGCTGTAATTCCTGGCACTGTTTTTCAATGTCCATTTAAAACTGCATTCCTTGGGAATTACAATGATGGTTTAGTCAGTTAGCTGGTCACAAAAGGTAGCTTGATTTTGTTAAACTGAATTCTCTTTAAATTAGAGAAAATACAAATTCATAACAAGCTCAGACGTTTGCTCCTATTTACAAATCTTGGTCTGTTCAAATGCCAGAATAGTTCAAAATGGGTACAAGACCCACCCTGTGTAAGATTTCACTCAAGTTATATAAGATAAATGTAAGAAACTAACACAGAAATGATAAGAATAATTATAGTTTATACATTCTTGACTATTGTCTAGTTAGTTTGTTGAAGGTGGCTTAGTTTTACAGTAGCAGACTCGTATTAACCAGTTGTTCAAATTAGCTACAGTATTGGCCATCTGGTCTCCTAATCAAACCATACCCTGTATCATGATGGGGACATTCCATAGACATGATTTTATTCTGTACAAACTGTATATTCTATTCCCTATTCTATCCCCCCTATTCCCCTTTTTACAACAAAACATTATTGCCAACGTAGGGAATACCTGAACCAGTTCATTTCATCTATAAAGTAGTTCTGCAAAAATTAACATCATCATCCAGCTCAGTTCCATTCTCATACAATAGTGTTAGTATAGTCAGATCAATAATATTGTTAAATATTAAGTGTCCCCAACTAAGCAAGCCAGAGGCGACAGTGGCAAGAGCTCCATCAGGTGACAGAATGGAGAAAAAACCTTGGGAGAAACCAGGCTCAGTCGGGGGGTCAGTCCTCCTCTGGCCAGTGAATGAACACTGTGTCATTATGATTTAGGATTCATCGTGCCATATACACACACACTCATACACATATAAACACACATATACATATACAGTGGATTTTATTAGGGTTTCTTGGCGTCATACTTGGAACATGTGTTTTGAAGGCCAATGCATTTTCCAGGCTGCCATATACAGTATTACACATTTTGGAATCCCTTTCCAGTATGTTCCACATCATTGGACTGTATGTATGATTCATTCTACTCCACTGATGTTATTTGAATGAAACTTTTAATGCTTTTCTTCCCATACAATAATTTCTAATTCTTTTCTTAATTCTTTTTGTGAAGCAAATCAGATATCTGATCTTTCTTGTATCTTTTAGTCAATTAAAAATATAGTGGGGTCCAAAGGTGTCACACTGAAGTCCTGGAATTTTTTAAATTTTTTATTATAATTTTTTTTAATTAAACTTTGAAGTTGAAATTTAATATAAATTTTGATGTAAAATGACAGAAAATATTTCTACACTATTTTTAGATTAATTAAATTTGTGACACTGATCATGTGAGTTGCAGAGGTATATTTAAGTGAGACTATTTTGTATCAAATTGAAATAATAGAAATGGTTGTCTCCCGACTTTTGGACTCCACGATATGCATCTTTTCTTTTCTGACGTGCATAATGAAACTGCTTTGTCTTGAATGGTGGTAAGTGTTGTATTTTCTCTGTTTCCTTTCCAGAGAGGTTCCAGCTATGGATCCTTGATAACAACTCATGGAAAATATCAGCTATTTGCAAAAACAGGCTATTTTAAGGTGAGGCTGAGTTCTTCTGACATCCTCCCTCTGCTGCACACCCACACACATGCGTATTCACTGGTGAAATGGAGAGTGGGTGCACTACCAGCTCAATGTGTTGCTTTAAGATCACACTTTAATGCAGCTTTTTCAGCTCTTTAAGTCGATCCACAGTGCTATCTGTGCTACACCATGATAATTGGATCACAAATCTCAAAATGCCAATAATGTAATCTGGAGGGAAAAGATTTTGCAGTATAAAGGTGTATTATTCCTAGATTTTTTTTGTAATTACGCTTCATGACATCTTTGTTGACTATATGGCTCGATTCCAAACTCTAGTGAACCTCCTCGCTGTCTGCATACAGTAGCTACTAAGACAGCAATCTGGAACCTCATAAGTCAATTTAAATGTTCTTCAAGGGCAGCAACTAAGTTAGGGGTTCATTCCATAGAGTCAGAAGTTAGCATGTTGCTAAGCTAAAAACTCTAAGGCCAGAAACATACTTTGTGTGGACACAAATGTATTGCAAATGTGATGTCCTGTTGAACATATTTAAAGTTCCCTGTTATGCTTTTTTAAATATGTTAATTAGGGCTGGGAGAATAAATCGATCCATCTCGATTCGTGGATCGATTCTGAGATTTTCCGAATGCATCGCGATTCTCTCTTGAATCGATTCTGAGCTTAGTTTCAGAATCGATCCAGAATCATTTCTCGATTCGCGATTCAGCGATTTATTGTCCCAGCCCTAATGTTCATGCAGTGTGTAATACAGCTGTTTGTGAATATACAAGGTCTGCAAAGTTTTAAATATCAAAGAGAATGACAAATAAAGTTATTGTTTCCTAAAAGAAAGAATAGATTCTGAACAGCTGAAACGAGTCGTCAGCCTGAGCTGAAATTCAGATGTGGTAATGGCCTTTTCGTTTCCGACATACACTATAAGTGGTAAACCAAGCAGGCTCTCGGAAAGGAGGGGTTTAGAGAGATTGAATCCTTTATCGAGCCGTTTTAGACACTGTGAGAAAAGAGATGATGTGCAATGTATATTATGAGAAAGTTTAAGTATTTTTTGACCTTGGATGCATGTAAACCTATTGTAGGTAGCCTCAGGCTCAGACGTCATGCCCACGGACCGTTGGCTGAACGTCTGATGCATATGGTACATACAGTATATGGTATATATGGTGCGTTCTTTAATGATCCACCTGGAAACAAACCTGCTGTGACCCCAAACCCCCTCATGGAAGAAGAAAGCTGTCATGTTTACAACTGTGACACTAGCTTTGTTTCCATCTACATATTTCTGAGAATTTTGTTCTCTTAAACACTTTATTCACAAATGATTTATGCGATATTCCAATTTTGCAAAGTTACATTTGCAGCTGGATGGAAACATAGATAAAACAAATACACTCACTTAAAAAAATACACAAACGAGCGCTTGGATGAACTAAATGCTGGATTTTCAAAAGTATGCGAAGTTCACAGCATAGACTGTGAAAGTTGTGAAAGTTGCTATGGAGTCCAGACCTTCTTCCGTCGGTCTGAAGGTTTGGCTACATGAGACAAATTGTATGAGTCCTCCAAAACAAAATTAGAAAGTTTAAAATAGCATAATAGGAGCACTTTAATGTACACTCTTGCATTTCTAAAGCTGGAACAAAACTGAGTAAGAGTGTGATAGAGTTTCAAGCTATTAAACAGATGAGCTCTTATTCATGTAGATAGCTATAAATGTCGCCTTTAAGTAACTTGCTCAGCAAGATTCTCTCAAAACTGTTGCTCGGGCATGATGTGATGGAAAATTAAGAATCAAATCAGTGAGCATCTGAAATTAGTGAGGGTGCTCTAGTAAAGTGCAGATGTAATATGTAGGCAACGGCTCCACCATTACAAGAATATCAATCTACAGTGAGACATTTAAGATTATTTACAAGTCATTACTTTTACAAATAATTAGAATGGAATATCAAAAATGTATTGATACAACTATTTTTCTTTTAATCTATTAGTCTGCATTTACATTGCGTGTATATATTTTGACATGCCATATTTTTGTCCCGTGCTATATCATGTCAATTGCAATTTCAAGAGTGAATCCTGCATTTATATGTAGATGTCACTTCTGAAATTTTACAGCAAGTAACTGGCCATCGGTCCTCTTAGCAGCATGATCAAAACTTTTATTCAATGGATTATATATAGCTGAAAAAGCGTGCAAAGACCGCTTCCTTTATAATCACTAAAAAGATGTCTCACAAATTGCCGTTATAATCAATGAAGCTGTCTACACTTCACAGTGAATCTCTTACTTACATCGTGTCTACACTTTGTTTGTTAATGAGAGGATTCGCGAGCATGCAGAACTCAGCACTTGGACAAAAACTCCAACGTTTTAAACGGTGAGTGGATTCTGAGTAAAATAAAACACCTGTGATTGGCCATTGTGTTCAAGAGATCAACAAACATGACTGTGATTGGCTACATTGCTCACCGCTGCAAAAACACATTGTAAATCGAAACATCTGATGTTCTCCAGAGTGCAAACACAAAAAACGCACTAGAGCATTTGCCATCTGCTGTTGAAAACTAAGCTCAGAATCGATTTGAGAGAGAATTGCGATGGATTCGGAAAATCTCAGAATCGATCCAGAATCATTTCTCGATTCGCGATTCAACGATTTATTGTCCCAGCCCTAATGTTCATGTAGTGTGTAATACAGCTGTTTGTGAATGTACAAGGTCTGCAAAGTTTTAAAGATCAAAAAGAGTGACAAATAAAGTTATTGTCTCCTAAAAGAAAGAATAGATTCTGAACAGCTGAAACGAGTCGCCAGCCTGAGCTGAATTTCATATGTGGTAATGGCCTTTTCGTTTCCGACACACGCTGTAGCGGTAAACCAATCACAACAAACTGGGCCATCTGGCCAATCAGAGCAGAGCAGGCTCTCAGAAAGGAGGGGTTTAAATTTTCAAATCTGTTTCACCAATAACTAAATAAGATACATAGCACACACAAATTGATAGCATAGTGCATGTTTAAAAATATGAAATTGTTTTCTAGCTACAGATTTCAGTTATAAATACAGAGCCATTTTGCAATGCACTCTGGGATTGACTTGCGCACAAAAGACCCATTTTTTACAGAGTATTACAAAATACATAAAACTAGCATAGCTACATAAGAATATAATTCAGGTTGCTTAGGACAACAGTCATTTATGCAGTCAGGTGTCATTTAGAAAAATGAAGACTGCATATTTGTGATTGAGCAAGGTAATAAGGCAGCATATTTGTGTTTCCTGCTTGTTTGGAATGTGTCTGTGATGCCTTAAACCCAAATATATTTAGGTCTGTATAGGCAGCCCACTAGTTTTCGGACATAGTCCATATCTAAAGCAAAGTGAAATTTTATTTTGGTCACCCACCAAGAACTCATATATGAAGGACTTCTCTGAAAGCTTTAATTACGAGAAAATGTGATGTATGTAATTTGAATAAACAAAGAAGTCACAGTCACCTCTTTGTCCCACAGTGTAAGCTGAAAAGGACACTAAGGCATCAAATGTCAACTGAGCCAGCTGAATATTTCTGCTGTCACCGTGGCCACTGACAAGGACAAAGCAAATGATCAAATTCAATATTTTGAATACCATTTTCTCAGTGTCAGTAGAGACTGTCTGCACAAAAAGTTCATTTTACTTTGTTCTTATCACAAATTTGTATTGCTCAGAGGTTCTTTCATATCTCAGGAGACTTACAGTAATAGAGATCTCAGTTTCATTGTTTCTACTAAAGTGCAGAAATAAATCAAGTATGTAATTATTTAAATTACTTTAATAAAACTTTTTGACTTGAAATTTTGACTCATGAGCTACGAAAAAGCACATCTGAGCAATACAATTTTCTGGGATGTTAATTTATCCAGCTATATGACTCGAGGAAGATAAAAATTAAATCAATTTCCCACCATGACAGCTCCAGTCTGTCTTTTAGTGGCGGTTCAATAGATCTGATCCTTTTAACACTTGCTTCTTTTCACAACAGGGAAACCTGGTGGCTATCAAACATGTGAACAAGAAGAGGATCGAGCTCACCAGACAAGTGCTGTTTGAACTAAAGCATGTAAGAGAATGCATTTAATCACAAGACAGAGGTTTTGCCTGTATTTTTGTTTAATCTGTGTTTGCATCCATCTGTGTCTATATCTGGGAAGAGAACACAAAGTATGCATGTTATGTGTGTGTTTAGACCATCGTTTATGACCCTACTGGACAGCCTTGCTGCACAAGGTGGTTAAAACACCCCCCTTCCATTTTCTACACATATAAACACACACACACACACATGCATTCTTTGAAGGGGGGCTGGGAAGCCAATATGAGGTTGTAGACTCTGAGGTCGAAGGGCAAGCGGTGTGGCTGGATTTTAACAAGGTGTTTTGGAAAGGAAATACTGACTTCAGACAGAGAACTTTGTCATGAAATGGACGTTAAAGAAATGAAGTGGAAGAAGGCGACATTAGGGTGATATTTATTTGTATCTATTTTCTTTTTTAAATAATTTAGCCATTTTTACAGCTTTAGCAGCTTGCATGTTTTGTTTTTTTTGTTGTTTTTTAAATGTGTCCCCTTTAAAGCATCACCGCTACACTAATACACATTTACACGGATATCTTTGGCCATCACTTCATGTTTTCACTTCAAGTGTTTTAATATGCCATATGTCAAGTTAAAAATTGTGCAACTTTTAAAACTCATCTCAAGACTGCATTCTGTTTCTGAATGCAAGAACAAGTTTCATGTAAACACTCCTCCAAGACAAATATCCAGTTGGAGTAGGATTTAAAAATTTATTTATATTAATAGAAGAATAAAAAAATATGTAATTGTCCAATTTAAAGCTATTTTCTGACCAACCACAAAGCCCACCACAAAACATCATGAACCTAATCATGAAATTGCTTAAAGGGTTAGTTCACCCCAAAATGAAAATTCTGTCATTAATTACTCACCCTCATGTCATTCCAAACCCATAAAACTTTTATTTATATTTGGAACACTGTGAAGTTCTTTTTAATGAAATCTGAGAGCTTTCTGTCCATCCATTGACAGCCTACGCAACTACCACTTTCAAGCCTCAGAAAGGTAGTAAAGACGTCATTAAAGTAAAGTAATCTATGTGTCTCCAGTGGTTTAACCTCAATCTCCAACACACTGTAACTGTAACAAAATGTACAATGTACATAAGGCAGAGATAGTAAGAATGATATTGTAATATGCTATTCTGGTCATATCCCAAATCTGTTCTCTCTGTCTATCATCTGAGACCACCATGATTGAGTCTGAGCATGAAAAACATGAAGTGAGTCCAAGCTTCCCATAACAGTCTTATTTGAAGCCTAAGTTTATTTTGATGGCCTTATCCCGAGGGAAAGCTGATAAGATTAGCTGACTTGTGGCCAATTCTAACCTGCTCAGCTTTGATGGGAAACATGAGGGGCTGCATGGCTTTTTGCACATGAAGTAAGAAGTAAGTCTGAAACATCAGACAGTGGCCCCGGGGGTCTGATTAGCTGTCGGGTCAAAGTGAAATGAAAGACCAAATGTCAGTTCCTACTGACATTTGCCCTCACTGTTAGGGTCAGAGCTTATGCTACTGTAAGTAAAGTGTATATGGCCTCATAGAGATTCTGCCACTCACTATAGCTCCCTGACTTATAGTAAATGGTTTGCCAACCTGTCGTAGACATGGTCCGAGGAAAAAAACAGGCAAACTTTAGAGAAACAACTTTTATTTTATTTTACTTTATTATTTTATTGTATTATTAGCCATGGTCATTGAGATTTTCAGAATAAGTGGAAATCATACTAATTGTCAGCATCATATAGGTTATAATTCAAAACTTTGTTGTTATATATAGATGAGAGATGTGCAGTTCAACCATTTGACGAGGTTTATTGGCGCTTGTATCGATCCACCAAACATCTGCATTGTGACAGAGTATTGCCCCAGGGGCAGTCTACAGGTAAACATGTTATTAACTAATGACATTATTGTTAACCATTTATTCATATTATTCTGTGTTCACAGGCAGTGTGAATGGTTTTTGAAAGGATGTCATTTGTATTGCTAATGTTATAATGCATTTTATTCTGCCCATTTCAGGGAAGTAGTTGGCAACTATACAGTAACTGAGTCTCTATTACAATGTTATTACAGTTCTTTCATTTCCATATTAATGACCTTGTTTGTTTATGTTAATAATCATATTTGTGTGTTGTTTGAATTATAGGCCTAAAATTTGCTTATAAAAAACAAAATCTGTGCATCTAGATGTTTCGCAGTGTTGAATTACAGTTTGTTCTTTCACAGGACATCCTTGAAAATGAGAGCATCAACCTGGACTGGATGTTCCGATACTCACTGATCAATGACATTGTGAAGGTTTGTGAGAAAACAGAAAGTAAATACAGAATATATATGAACCCTATTTTATCACACATATTAAAAACATCATAATTTAAAAACAACATAGAATACTTTAATGTTTCCCAGTATATACAGTGCGCCTATTAAAATGTCTAATGTATTGTTGAAAAAGCCAGAGAGAAAAAACGAATCATAAAGCAGTGTTGGTTTGATTATTTGCTTTATTTAGAGAAGCCCCATTAGTAAAAGAAAATGGACTGGCATCAAAGATAGCAAGACATTGTTTCTGAAAAACACATATGAAAATATTGTCTCTCTATTTCTCTCTCCATTAATGTAAACCAATCTTCTGTTCAATGTCAAAGGTTCTTGAGAGCCCAACCGCATAAAAGCATTTGGCTTTTGCTGGAAAATTGTCCTGCAACTACAATAAAGTAAACGCTTAAGTGCACAAAACATATTTTTGCTTTTAAGATGGAAGATTGCTTAAAAAAGCATTGTTTGTTTTTAAAATAGCACTTGTCTGTCAGAACAAATTTAATGGGCCAAGGCTGCCTAATTTAAGATTGACTGACAGAATCACCTTGAGTTGAGTATTAAATACAGTTACTGTTTAATGGAAAAGACAATAACCTTTTATTGTAATTTCTGTATTATGTCTTGCAAAGGTAATTATGAAATATGTTCTTTGGCTTCTATTGACCCAGTAATTTTCTTAATGATTTGAGCATACAAAAAAGTATTATTAAGAATTACAATATGTAATACACACGTTTAATGTTCATTGTTTTACATGTCCTACTTTCTCATGAAACAATTATATGCTACAGAATGTTTTTTCAGTGGTTCATGTGTATTCTGCTCTATTTGCCCCATAAAATGTGGACAAAGACATAATGTTCTTTTTAATGTTTGTGCTGCCAGGGAATGAATTATCTGCACAACAGTTACATTGGCTCCCATGGCAATCTGAAATCATCTAATTGTGTGGTGGATAGCCGCTTCGTTTTGAAAATCACAGATTATGGTCTGGCAAGCTTCCGTTCATCCTGTGAAAATGAAGACTCACATGCGCTGTACGCAAGTAAGAATCTGTTAAGATTTTCTTTTGTCTTGACGCATGAAACATCAATTGATTGTTGTCCAGAGCTGATAAAAGATTTTGTGACCGAACTGATTTTTCAGAAAAGCTATGGACAGCTCCGGAGTTGCTAATATATGATAGGCATCCTCCCCAAGGAACCCAGAAAGGAGATGTGTACAGTTTTGGGATCATACTACAGGAGATAGCACTAAGGAATGGCCCATTTTATGTTGAAGGCATGGATCTCAGTCCCAAAGGTAACATCTCCAAAGATCAAGTACATTAAAACTAATTTGTTGTACACCACTGACAAGCATTTTTGTTTTGTTTTTTTTTTGTTACAGAGATAATCCAAAAGGTGCGGAATGGTCAGAAGCCGTACTTCAGGCCTACCACAGATAACAGCCTGCACTGTGAGGAGCTGACTATCTTAATGGAAGGCTGTTGGGCTGAAGACCCTGTAGAACGACCTGATTTCAGCCACATCAAGATCTTCATTGCAAAATTTAACAAGTAAGCACTGCACCCTGCTAAACAGCACTTACATTTGTTACTATTTCATATATGCCTTGACAAACATGGATAGTTAACCAATGAGTCTACATAAAATTGTTTAATGTAGGGCAATATGTAAATTCATAATTTTTTAAAATAGACTCAATTAAATAATTCCAATATATTAACTGTATTTCTATCCACATTGTTATATATTTCTATTAGTGCTGTCAAACGATAAAAAAATTCATTCAAGTTTTTAATATATTTTTATATTGTAATAATTTCACATTTAATCTCAAAATTAGTGTAGAAATAACATAAAGACAGTATATTTTATATATTTTGTCTAACAGGTAGGAAATTGAATAAAGTTCTCAAACACTTCATAGTCTTCACTGCATAAATTATACATTAAATATAGATTAATCCTTATTAAAGGGTTAGTTCACCCAAAAATGAAAATTCTGTCATTAATTACTCACCCTCGTGCCGTTTTACACCCGTAAGACCTTCGTTGATCTTAGGAACACAAATTAAGATATTTTTGTTTAAATCCGATGGCTCCGTGAGGCCTACATAGGGAGCAATGACATTTCCTCTCTCAAGATCCATAAAGGTACTAAAAACATATTTAAATCAGTCCATGTGAGTACAGTGGTTCAATATTATTATTATAAAGTGACGAGAATATTTTTGGTGCGCCAAAAAAAAACAAAATAACGACTTATTTAGTGATGGCCGATTTCAAAACACTGCTTCAGGAAGATTCAGAGCGTAATGAATCAGCATGTCAAATCATGATTCGGACCGCGTGTCAAACCGCCAAACTGCTGAAATCACGTGACTTTGGCGCTCCAAACTGTGGATTCGACACGCTGATTCATTACGCTCCGAAGCTTCCTGAAGCAGTGTTTTGAAATCGGCCATCACTAAATAATTCGTTATTTTGTTTTTTTTTGGCGCACCAAAAATATTCTCGTCGCTTTATAATATTAATATTAACTCACTGTACTCACATGAACTGATTTAAATATGTTTTTAGTACCTTTATTGATCTTGAGAGAGGAAATGTCATTGCTCCCTATGTAGGCCTCACGGAGCCATCGGATTTAAACAAAAATATCTCAATTTGCGTTCCGAAGATTAACGAAGGTCTTACGGGTCTGGAACGGCATAAGCGTGAGTAATAAATGACAGAATTTTCATTTTTGGGTGAACTAACCCTTTAAAGCTTTAAAAGTTATTCAGTCAAGAGCAATGAGTGATTTTCTCTTTTTCTTTTGTTGCTTGATTAAACTTAATGGCAGACTGCAGCAGGTTTATTAGGCTGCTCTCACTGTAACTTCTCTAACTCAAACTGATACTTAACAAAATGGCATAATTTTGTGTGTTTTTGTCCATTCAAGAGCAAAGGAGAACTCAGTGTCTGAAGTCGTGTGTGTCTGTCACACAGACAGGAGATTCACAGACAACACGCCACTGAGTTCTCTTTTGTGTCTTGTTGCGCTTGAATAGTTATTCATGCAGAAAGCATTTCCATGATCATATAATGTAAGGCTGGCTAAAGGATGACAGAAATATACGCGATAAACTGAAAACATTAATCGCATGCGTTAACACATTAATTTTGACAGCCCTAATTTCTATATCAGTTCTATATTATAAGTTCATGATGTGGACAGTCAAGCTGTTTGTAGTCCGACACCTTTTTCTGCCCCTAATGGTTGATGGGAAATAACTGCTGCTGGCCATCAGCTGTTTTTTTTTTTTTTTTTTATGTTTAAGGAATCTGTGCATCACTACTTTGAAAATAAATCCTTACCTTCATTACAACAGACCAATAACACAAATGCTGCTCACTCTTTTTCTGAAATGATTCATTGTTACATTGTTTTGACCAGTTGACCATTTCTCCTTCACACAATTAAACACACAAATGAAAAACCCAGGAATTACATGGATATGCAGTCAATATCATCTCACTTTTCCCCCCGGTTTCACAGACAAGGCTTAAGGTAGTCCTAGACTAAAATGTTTTGCATGTTTGAGCTGTTTTAACTGAAAGCAACTTGCACTGACATATCTTAAAATATTTCAGAGCCATTGTTTTGTTTCAAGAGTTATGTTTTTTTTATATAAAAGCTACTTAAATACCCTAATTGAAATAAGGCCTAATCCTGGCTTAGCCTAAGCCCTTTCTGTGAAACCGGGCCTTAATATAACAAACCACACAGACTGTGTTTTACTGCATGAAGTAGAAGCAGCATTGTATCTTTGAACAGAATGCAGCATCTGTCCTAGAGCTGACAGCTCATTGATAAACGGCCTATATTGATGTGAAAGCTTTCCTTGTTAATTCCCCAAAGGGGCACTTAAGTCATAGTTGACAGACGTTGACAAACTTCCACTAAAATGCCTTATATGTTTCACAAAGAAGCGGACCTTACAGCCTAGTCATCATTACATAAATGCATCTTGTTGACATTTGAGAAAGTTGAAATAAATCAGATATCTAGGTATAGACCAGGGCAGTGTTTCCCAAAATCATTGTAAGCCTAAGTAGATTGTATAAACAATTGCATGAGTCATCCTAGAATTACAGGCTGTTCCTCAAAGGCGTAGTAACTTAAGTGATACTTGAAAATCGCTGTAGATCTATGAGTGCTCTGGAATATTTGCTACATTGCTTACACTTTTTGCACTGTAGCTATAATATGACTGTATATATATTAAGATTTAATCAAATGTAATACTCTGTTACTTTTATTTAAATCAGTAGCCTGGACAGCCTTTAATTAGCTTTCCCTTTTAAGCAGGTGATTCAGCAATATTAGTATCACAAGATGAAAAAAGAGTAGAATGTGCTTTTGATCATATTAATGCATATAGCTTTAGTATAATGATTAGAGAAGTGCAAAATATTTTTTTTTGACATATCAGCATCTTTTAGCACACTAAGGCAGAGTGGAGTTTTAAAATGGTGTTAAACTTTTTATTAATATCATTTATGTATTTTATAGTTAGCTTCTTTCACTTGTGCTCTAATTTTTTTAAGCTCATAGAGGACCACAATGGAAATAAGCCTTAGATTGTATTACTTTATTGTGTTTGTTTATCCTCAAAGTTTTATTGTTGTATGGGCTTATTCTTGTACATTTAAAAAAAAAAAATAATTATAATAATTCTATTTTTTGTGGGTAGGAGTGAGATCTGACCCCTAAACAGAACAATATGATTCAGCAAACCACACACTAGCAGTACATGATTCAACCAGAATCGACCACACTTCATCATAACTGCGTTTTACCGCCTCATAAGATGCAACTATGCCATGCTCCTTCTGACTTATACTGTATTATAGCTCATGACTGTAGAACTGAGTACATTTTCCTGTTTCCTGTTTTCAGCACTATTCTCATGGTTGTTTCATAACCAGTCATATGCTTTGATATCCCCAATTCATCTTGCTGAATAATTCTTGGGTTACTAGCCAGTGATCTCACATAATTGTAATCTTCTACTGTAATCTGTCTGGTGTAATTATAATCATCTATATCTGCTATAATTACACATCAGATGTGGAACCAGGTGTCTAATGTTTTTTTGTTTTGTTTTTTTTGGCAGAGAAGGCAGCACCAGTATTCTCAGTAACCTGCTGTCCAGAATGGAACAGTATGCCAATAACCTGGAGAACTTGGTAGAGGAGCGAACACAGGCCTACCTCGAAGAGAAACGCAAAGCCGAAAATCTTCTTTACCAAATTCTTCCACAGTAAGAAACGTGTTGTGTAATATTTTCTTCTGCAAACTTTTAATTGGAGATTGAGAAAGAACAGCTATAAGTTCAAGAGTTCTCTTATTACTACATAACTTGCATGTGACGTAACTTCTACCATATTGGTTTGTCTCATCTAAAAATGATTATTAAAAGTCATTAAAAGTGGATGAGAACTTTTAAGATTGGCTTAAGATGAAACAGACTAATTATTATAAACTCTCTAAAAGAATAGCTAGGAATTAACCAAGATCTTTCATTTCTTTAATTAAATGAATTATTACTAATTGATCTCAAAAGTGATCTTGGGTCTTATTAACAGAAAGTCTGAGAGTCTCAGCTGGACAAAGCTCCCATATTTCAACATGCTGTAAATAATTTCAGATTTATTTATACCTTTGTTTTGTTTCTAGATAAGAATTTTTAAACAAAATTATTTTCTGCTTTCAGCTGTGAATTGTTAAACTAACTGATTGTTTGCTACTGCATGTCTGCTATTGTACTTGGATGTGTGTATGGAAAATAATTTTATGGTTCACTTGATCGTAACCTAATTCTCCCCACAGTTCAGTGGCGGAGCAGCTCAAGCGAGGGGAGACCGTACAAGCAGAAGCCTTTGACAGCGTCACCATCTATTTCAGCGACATAGTGGGCTTCACATCAATGTCTGCTGAGAGTACACCATTACAGGTCTGCACATTAATTTTTAGATAAAAACTCTGTGTAACTATTCTAATAAATATAAGATGTTTAAATAAACAGTGGGCTAGGTTGTGTAACATGCATTAGACTACTGTGATCTGGCATATTTCACTGGGAATGTTTACTCAGTAAAAACAAAATGAATGATCAATGCACATATTTCATATTTTGTCTAATCTGTTTATCTGTGATTGGACTGAATATAACCATATTTAGTATGCAACTATCCTGCAATATTTTATGATTATGCAAGCACTATGCATCACTGCTATTGCAATCAACATATCTGACCTTCATAATGTCAAACAGAGATATAGACTGTCGCATTCTCCGGTCTGAGTTACAGAAAAGGCATTCCTTCCTTTGCATTCCCATGTATTTTGACACAATGATCTCTTTTTGACGAGAGGTTGCAAACCCCAGTTTTGCCCCAAGATGGTCATGTATTCTCCTTTAATGCTTGGGTATTAATATATTTGTGCCAGACATTCCATAATGTTTTGCAAAGAAGAGGATGTAATTTAATTTGCAAATTTAAAGACCTTCAAAAACTTCATTTTCCATCCCCCGGAATACATCCACATATATATATATATGTACAGTGCTTAGCGTAACTGAGTACACCCCCTTTGAAAAGTAACATTTTAAACAATATCTCAATGAACACAAAAACAATTTCCAAAATGTTGACAAGACTAAGTTTTATATAATATCTGTTTAACTTATAACATGAAAGTAAGGTTAATAATATAAGTTAGAAAACAAAATTTTCAGTTTTACTCAAATTAGGGTGATGCAAAAATGAGTATACCTCACTGAAAGTCTCTGGAGCAAAGCTAAATTTTAGACTACAAATGTCTAATTTAACAAGAATTCAACCACAGGTGAGTCTAATTATTCATTACACAGGTGTCCAGCAGATAGTTGACTATAAAAGGGTGTTAAAACCCTTTCCCATTTCATGCTGTCAGCAATGGCACCACATGGAAGAGAAATGTCACAAGACCTGAGAAAGAAAATAATTTCTTTACACCAGAAAGGTGAAGGCTACAAAAAGATAAGCAAAGCTTTACTTATCAGTCAGAATACTGCAGCAATAGTGGTACAAAAATTTTAAAAAGATGGAACTGCAACCATCTCACAGAGATGTCCAGGTCGTCCATGGAAGTTAACACCTCGACAGGAGTGTCTTCTGATGAGAAGGGTTGAAGAAAATCGGCATGCAAGTTCACTGCAGTTATCTAAAGAAGTAGAAAGCCAAACTGGGGTGACTATTTCCCGTGACACAATATGGCGTACACTGCAGAGGAATGGCATGAATGGGTGCCGTCCATGAAGGAAGCCTCTCCTAAAGCCCAGGCACAAAAAAGCCTGCCTAGAGTTTGCCAGGGCCCATGCTGACAAAGATGAAGACTACTGGGACTCTATACTTTGGAGTGATGAGACCAAGATAAATGTTTTTGGAACTGATGGCTTCAAAACTGTATGGTGTCGCAAAGGTGAGGAATACAAAGAAAAATGCATGGTGCCTACAGTGAAACACGGTGGTGGCAGTGTCCTTGGCATGAGTGCTGCTGGTGTCGGAGAGCTGCATTTCATTGATGGTATCATGGATTCACAGATGTACTGCTCTATACTGAAAGAGAAGATGCTACCATCACTCCGTGCCCTTGGTCGTCGTGCACTTTTCCAACATGACAATGATCCTAAACACACATGTAAGGCCACTGTTGGATTTCTGAAGAAGAACAGGGTGAAAGTGATTCATTGGGTTCAGATCAGGAGCCAATCGAACACCTATGGGGAATTCTGAAGAGACAAGTTGAGCATCACTCTCCATCCAGCATCCAGTCTCTAAAAGAGGTCATTCTTGAAGAATGGAAAAAGATAGATGTTGCAAAATGTCGCCAACTTGTTCATTCCATGCCTAGAAGAATTGGTGCTGTCATTAAAAATCATGGAGGCCATACAAAGTACTAGATGTAGTAGTTTTTGTTGTGGGGAGTACTCATTTTTGCATCACCCTAATTTGAGTAAAACTGAAAAATGTGTAATCTAAGTTATAATATTAACCTTACTTTCATGTTATAAGTTAAACAGGTGTTATATTAAACTTAGTCTTGTCAACATTTTGGAAATAGTTTTTGTTTATATAAAGATATTTTTTTAAAATGTTACTTTTCAAATGTTACTCATTTACGCTGAGCACTGTGTATATATATATATATATATGGATGTATGTTTCTCAAAAGTATTAATTTCTTTAGGGGTAAACTTAAGTGGAAAAATTTGCATGCTCCTTTAAATTATGAGACATTTGAGGCCATTGTTGATTTATTTATTTATTTATTTTTTTTTTTTTTTATTATTCTGAACTCATAGTTTAACTGAGTTTGAAATGTTACTCTGAAATTAGATCAAATACAGACAACAACACTGAACCGTCATAATGTTTGGATCACATTGCAGTTCAACAGCTGTTCAAGGATGCAGTGGTAAAATCCTGCAATGTTTCAGTGATTAAGGTTATAGCATGACAACCTCATAATGAAGTTGGCCTCCATGTTTAATTTATCATCTTTTCTGTTCTATGTATGCAAATATATCTCTCTGTAAAGCCTCTTTCTGGGCATACATCCAGAAGGATGGGATGGGGGGAGAGGACTGGGGTGGGTTAATGGTTTTAACATGAAAACATTAAATTGTTTATTATAATTGTTTTAAACAACAAAACAATCATATATATATACATACATACATATATATTCTTTATTTTATTTATTGATTTTTTTTTGGTAATTTAATGCAATAAAGCTTAAAAAAGTACTACCACTATAACACACAGCCTCCCATGGCTTATTGCTTTATGAGACATCTTGAACATCAAGTAATATGATCTGTTACAAAAGCCTTCATTATTTTATCATGTTGTCATACTAATGTCAGTCACAGCTTAATTCTGCTCTTAACAGTGTCCTTTGACTCTCTTCAGGTGGTGACACTGTTGAATGATCTCTACACATGCTTTGATGCCATCATTGATAACTTTGATGTATATAAGGTGAGCGTCTTTTAATTCACAGTGCAGTCATTATATCTTTTCATAAATAATTGTTACCACAGTTACTATACATTATATTTATTATCTATCTATGGTTATACCCTTCAAAAGCATGAACTCAAACACGATAAGATGTGGAATGTGCTTTTGATCATATTAATACATAAAGATGAATACCTTTATAATGCACTATATACAGTATATAGTGCTCTCTTTCTCTCTCTCTCTCTACATATATATATATATATATGCAAAAACTTTTTGCAGATGGCTTTGTGCATGTTCTTGTCATTTTAGGTGGAGACGATCGGTGATGCATACATGGTGGTATCAGGTCTGCCTGTGCGGAATGGGAAGCTACATGCACGTGAGATAGCTGGCATGTCTTTGGCTTTACTGGAACAGGTTAAAACCTTCAAAATCAGACACAGACCCAACGATCAGCTACGACTGCGGATAGGAATCCACACAGGTATCTGTTTCACAGATTTCATTCATTTTAGGTTTAATGACATTGATGTGTTCATTTAGTATTGTACTTTTTTGGCTTTAAGAAAACCATGGCAAGGACAGATAGTTATTGTGTAAAACAAATGAATATGAATATTAGTACAGTAATTTATAAGAAAGTGTTCAGAGGTTGCTGTCAAATTTGTCTCCCCTTTTTCACCTAAAATTGAAGATTTTATATGAGAAAAAAAATCACACATTTTCTCCATGTAAGGATATTTACAGAATTAATAGATTAATATTTTCTGTAAACTTCTTTTTTTCTGTAAAACCTTAGTCGTCTTCCCAATTAATGCTCCTTCATGTTTCCATTAAAGGATATATAGTATACTGTATATACGTATATGGCAATATCTGAAATCCTTGTACTTGTGGGGGCATTTTAAGGTCCCTATGAAGAAAAGAGATTATAAATCATACAGAATTATGTTTTTTTGAAAATGTAAAAATGCAGAAAGGTTTCTGTGATGAGTAGGTTTAGGGTTAGGGGATAGAATATATAGTTTGTACAGTATAAAAATCATTGTCTATAAAATGCCCCCATAAAACATGAAAACCCAACGTGTGTGTGTGTGTGTGTGTGCAGTTGAGATGCAAGGAACGTATCTGATTGCAGGTTGTTGCTCTCAAATAGAGATGATTTTTTCAACCTTTGAGGAAGCATTAGAACTCTGTATATGTAGTTACTGGATTCCTACAGTGAATTAATCACCCTCTCTGCTGCATGTGTGTGTATCTGTTGAGCAGGGCCTGTATGTGCTGGTGTAGTGGGTCTTAAGATGCCCCGGTACTGTTTATTTGGAGATACTGTCAACACAGCATCCCGCATGGAGTCTACAGGGGAAGGTTGGTGACAAAAATACATTTTTTTGATCTTTGTTCAGAATGCAGAATTTTTACCAGACTATGACAATGCAGCATGAAACTAAAGCCACTTTTCCACCGTCGGGCCGACCGGTTCTAAGAATGGCAAGGAACGGTTCCAGTTATATTTCCACGGTTGGAAATATTGGTTGGCTGACCGGTTGGTTAACATGCTGGTAGAGTTCTAGTAGTGACGTTGCTACTCAGGATTGGTCACTTGTCTGTTGCCTGGCTACCAGTTTCTCTGTTGCTGGCCAAGCGCGCTATTTGAGCGAAGTTAACACAAGTTAATAATAAAATAAAAACAAATATCTGATCATCCTCTGTAACATAATCACTGTTTACATCACTTTACGTCTATAAACTCTTGCATTACCAAGGCAACGACTGACAAATTTTTATTACTTTCCAAAGAGCTCTGTTATCAGCCCCACAGCGGAAAATTAAACCATATCTGTACCGATCGGCACATAATGGAATGGTTAAGCAACGAAAACAGTTTGGCCCAACTGTGGAAAAATGACTAAAGTTAACTACATCTTTGTTTTGTGATTTTGATTTTTTTTTTTTATATAAAATGATTGCAGAACTGCCCCGTAGGTGCATGGTGATATGCACTAAGAATGTAAATCACCATTAAACAAGAATGGCACGCTTCTTCTTAGCATCTGTTTCCACGCTTGGTTGAGAATGTCTTTGTGTGGTCACCTTTAACTCTGAGTTTCATACTCTGGGTTGACGGAACGTTTTTTTTTTTAAACTGCATACCTCAAGTAAGCAAGGTTTGGGTTAACCAACTGAGAGTCCAGGGTATATGTGACGGTAAGTTAACCTTGTTTTCTGGAATACCCCGTTACACACTGCAACCAAACAGAGGAGGAGAAATGATGCAGGAGTACAATTGTCAATAAAGTTTCATTGGGTTCATGGAATCCAGCATAATTGTGTAATTGTGAATGGAGAGAAATGGCAATTATTCATATGCAATGCCGTTCAAAAGATTGGGGTTGGTAAAGTTTTAAAAAAATGTTTTTAAAAAGAAGTCTCTTATGCTCACCAAGGCTGCATTTATTTGATGAAAAATATTGTAAAAATAGTAATATTGTGATATATCATTACAATTTAAAATAACTTTTTTTGTTCTATTGTAATATAGTTTAAAATGTAATTTATTTCTGTATTGATGGCAATGCTGAATTTTCAGCAGTTATTACTTCAGTCTTCAGCGTCAGACTCTCCCTTGAATTTTTATTTTACAATTTGACCTCTGGTGACCAGGGAGATGGTGTGGTCATGGACAGGCGGGGAGGATCATGGGGGGTTGTGCTCCTGTAGCTAACCTTAATAAATTTTTCTAATTTTAAATTAAAGAGTAGAATAAAATTATAGGCATTATTCATTAAAATTAATTTATATCATTGTGGCTCTCTCTCTCACACACACACACATAGACACACCTACAGTCCCTGCGTGCCAAACTACCGAAAATTATGCCTTCAGAGGGCACTGAAGTGTTTAATTATTATCAACATTTTTTTTTTTTTTATAGGGAATAAATGAGTTCCAAATGACAATTTGTGGAATGTCCTTAAACACTAATCAAAGAAATATACTGTCTGTTCTCTTCATATTAAAGAACATCAAAAGATGCGCTTGAACTGTTCTTCTGGCCTTGTTGAACAAGAGCGAAAAATGACGAAACCTTGCTTGACTGTGTGCAACGCATTACAATAATACAATCAGTTCTGATTGGTCAATCACTGTTATATAGTTCATTAATTGTCATATAGTCACAATTTAATTTACATGATTAGTTTTACATAATACTCAACACTGTTAATCTAATGGGGATGGTGGTTTTACAGATGGGATGCTTTTTGTCATTTTTTTCAACAAGGGGGATGCCATCCCCCACTTCCCCCTTCAAATCGAGTGTCATATGACTTCAGAAATCATTGTAATATGCTGATTTGGTGCTCAAAACATTTCTTAACAGCAGTGTATTCTGAAAAGTAAAGATGAAAATAGCATCCATCATTTGTGAGTTGTATATTGTTATCTTAGAAACATGCTAACAGAAAACTCTATTGGAATCTCCCAAAAGAATTGATATTCTCACGCACTTCACGTGACATTTGCAGTTTGCATGTGAATGATCATTATGAAAGTTTCTGCCTATATAGAATGTATAAAATCAGTCACTTCTGTAATGGTTAGGATGCCTTAGAAGGTAGCTGTCTCTGTAGACAGCGATGGCAGCTCACTAGGGTTTGGAACAGAGCTGCTCAGTAGTGTTGAATAAAACTTGAATATGCGTTTCACCCTTTTACAAGTAACAGCTGTTGTTCATGAGACATACCACATGTATCGACTCACAGACCACTTCCTGAGGTGGGCTTCATTAATAATTAATAATTAGTGACAAGGACACTCAACATGTATCCACTTTGATTTATAACATGTATACAGCTTAATGCACACACTTAAAGGCCACACCTTATGGAGCTTGTATGTTGTTCTTCTTATAGACAGGACAGATTGCCCATTACTATAGGCTCCATTTGTGTAGAGTGTCTGTCGTCATTCTTAAGTGTGATGAATCATCTTTTATCAAGCACGGTGTCATTTGTCACTCACAGCTGTGCACTTACAGTGATTGGCTGTGACTTTTAAAGGGATAGTTCATTCAGAAATGAAAATTCTGTCTTCGTTTGCTTACCCTCATTTCATTTCAAACTCAAATGACTTTCTTTCTAATAGAGAATAGGCAGAATTTTCTGAACAAAGCATACAGTGACCAGGAGCTGTGTGGTAAAATTGAAGCTACTGTTCATCTCACCTCAAGTCTCATAGTGCTTGCACATATTAAAACTTGGTGCATTGAGATGTGTTGTGCTAATAATGACATCAAAATACTTTGAGTTTGAGTATGTGCAAATATGAATGAGATTTTTAAACTACCACAGAAAGAAATGTTTTTGCAAATAACGACTAAAAAAACATGGTATTTTTTATATCCTTTTTGGAGCTTGACAACCCCTATAGTCACTATACGCTTATGTTGTATGGAAAAGTGCAGATTTTACATTCTTCAAAATATTTGTGTTCCACAGAAAAAGAAATGTTTTCTAAATGATAAATAATTTTCATCTTCGGTTAACTATTCATTTATGATTATCATTTCCTTCACAGCTCTGAGGATACATGTGTCCTCGGCCACCAAAGAGGTGTTGGACGAGTTCGGCTACTTTGAACTCCAGCTGCGAGGAGACGTGGAGATGAAGGTATGGAGCTCTAGTTGTGCTTGCTTTCAGAAGTGATTACAACGTGTGTATATATATATATATATATATATATATATATATGTATATATATGTTTGAATTTATTTAATGAATTTATTTATTTATTTATTTTGCTCCTGTGAGCTATTTTGTGCAAGTAATTTTAAGGAATGTGTACAGATTTTCTAAAGGATCTCACTGGGAATTTTCTTATAGATTCCAGCATAACACAAAAATAAAACTAGATATTTTAGAACACAAATTATTTTGATTATCAATCCCCTGCAGGACATCAAATGGAATTTAAAGGCAATATTTCAGTGTTTTAAAACGCAGAGTTCTGCTAAAAGGTTAAATAATATCTAATGACTCATTTTAAAGGGGTCATATGATGTTCTTTTATGTTTTCCTTTTCCTTTAGTGTGTAATGTGTCTATTTGTGCATGTATACGATCTGCAAAGTTACAAAGCGATTTATTCTAACAGAGCACACTGATCCAGACCTGCCTAAAATGCCTCGATCGAAGTCCAGATATTACTTTCTCAAATGTCCATTTCACAATGTAAAAATATTAGCATAATGCCCTCCCAAAGGCATACCCAAAGAAAGAAGGTGAGCTTTCCGTGACATGAAGTGTTGTCGTCATGTCGTGGAGACGCTGTGTTTGGCTGCAAAAGCAAAACCTCTTTTGCTTTCAGAGGTTAATCAGAGGTTAAGATTTAATTATTAAGCTGTTCCTGAGCAGTACAACCCCAACGGTTTGCTTGTGCACAATGCATTTTACAGAGGACAGCTTCCTGAATCTGGGAGAGTACAACGCAGGCTACATACAAAGACACACATTGTACCACTGAGAAACGTTCTGCTTAAGTCGCCTTATTCTATTACACCCAATAATCAAAACAAAGATTTTTTAAAATATAATCATATGACCCCTTTAAATCCTGCAGGATTTTTGTGCATCCAAATTTTATTCGATTCTTAGTGGATTTTTGATCAATTCTGTTTGAATCCTTGAGGATTAGCTCCAAACGATGCTTCCAATAGGAATCCCTGTAGAAAATCTTTTATGATTTTTTTTAATAGGCATTATGTTAGACATCATAATGATGTTTTCAAATGACAAAATATCTGCTACATTCAATGCTACTTAAGTCCTGTGAAATCTGAACTTTTAGCAGTGCTTCATTGTGTTGATGTCTTTTCATTTCATATAGTCTCTTGATCGCCAGAGAGGACAAGCTTCCACCACCCTTCTGTGCAGCATTCTTTAGTTCAGTGCTCAGTTTATGGCCACATTTACACTGCAGGTCTTGATGCCCAATTCCGATTTGTTGACTATACCCGATTTTTTTAAACGACCAGCTTACATCTTTTAAAAGTGACCCATATCCGATATCTGCATTTACACTATTCCTTAACAACCCAAGATAGACATACTGACCCGGAAAAGTTTAGGCTTGAAAAGGAAGAAAAAATGGAGCGATATTCAATGGACACAGACAAAATAATAATACCAGCTCTTGCTTTCCACACCATTTTAAAAAAATCAGCAAAACATCAGGTTGAGAAGACTATGTAGTAATGTAATCGTGATCGTTTTCCACCTGAGTTGACGTCATTTGCCACCGTCACTTTTTCAATGATGTACGACTCACATTGACGGGAATATCCAATCTGTATGCTTACATGGCAGAGGCAAATGCATGTATCCGATTCATATCAGATTTATTCCCATGAATGAGGCCTGAAACTAATCGGAGAATATCGGAATACATGTGCTTTTTTCCTGCTTACACGTTTGTGGGTCAAATCCGATCTGTGCCACATGGGAGGAAAAAGTTGGAATTGGGTCACTTGAACTATGTAATGTAAATTTTGCCTTTGTCTCTGTGTTTTCATTAAGAAAGAGCATATTGCCCATTGTTGATTAGTTCCTCCAGTGAGCTGTATGAGTGCTCATTGATGCATGCTATTGATTGGTGTTGTTCCTCTCTTTCAGGGTAAAGGCAAAATGAGAACATATTGGCTTCTGGGAGAGAAGACAGAAGTCTATGTTATCTGAGAGCACTGCTGACGACAGGAAGTCACCAGAATCAGAGCCACTGCTTCTTATATTTGTTCTGTGTCTCACTCTTGCATAGAACAACACATTATAATACCTTTTGAGGGAGGTCAATTCAGGTATATTTCATACCTGCTTAAAAACTGCAAAAATTGTATAGTTGTGTTTTTTTAACAATGAAGTTTTCTTGTGCTGAGAGAAAAGTATGTCTTTCCAGGTGAAATTCTTATTTTTTTGTGCTTTCTATATTCAGATTTTTGGAAAGCGGTGATGTGTATTTGACATTTTCTTAAAGCGCTAAAGCGCATTAAATAGTGGTTTGGAAGACTGAGGACTGAGTGATGTTTTATCAATGTAATATTTGTATATATGTATATCCAAGACATTGTATGATATTTTGTTCAATAAACTGAATTAAAAGTAGGTTCTGATAATGTCATTATTAGAAATGTTCTTGTAAATATAGTCTTCACAGTTCTAAAGAATTATGAATATTAATGTATCCTTCCTGAAAGGCGCTTTTCCACTCAACACACCTTCTCAAAGGGCATTGCAGCTTATTATCACAAGAGAAAAAGAGAAAATTGCACACTTGAATATCTCACACTTCCTCAGAGCTCCTTTAACTGCAACTCTCAAGCTAAATACTCCAGTTTTTCTCATCATTGTATTTTATCTTATTTAGGTCATCTGATCCATTATCCAAACTTTAAATATAATATGATACTCAGAATATTCCCAATATTCCCCTGCTGCTGTTGATATTTGCTGTTGCAGAGCGAGTACAGGAACTTGCTACTGCCAGTATATTCACCGATATGCTGCTGTGAGCACTGCTTCAACAAAAATGGCATATATAAAAAAAGAAGAAGAAAAAAATAATGATTTGGGCATGCTACTATACGATAATATGCTTGAAAGTCACACGTGTACTGTTTGTGGTCAAAAATGACAGCATTTGAAACAAATGGAAGGGAATTCCATCTACTGGAAACGTTTGGTACTGCGCCCAAACAAAATCTTACTGAAAGCTAATTTTTTGAGACATCAACTTCAAATTTGGCTTTGATTTTCCAAAACATGTTTTGGAAAATATATATTTCATATAAAATTTAAAAATAGTATTTTTATGCATTTTTCATAATAATAAACTTCTATAATTTTTTCACTTCAGCAATAATCTGCCAAGCACCAAGTTATATAGTCGGCTTGTGTGCTCGCATGTCAATGACCGGAAAATTTAAAAATGAAATTTTTCCTGTGATGGATCAATGTGGAAAATGGTTTGTGCTGCTTAATATTTTTGATACTCTACCATTCCAAAATTAAAATTTTATAAAAATAAAATTTAATCTAAAAACTGTATTAACTTAAAATAACAATAATAATACATTATTAATATTTCCATATCATAAAGCATTTAGTGTTATACTCTTTCTTTGAAATCATACACTGTTCTGCTCATTAAAGAAGAGCCCTGATCATTACTGCTCACTCAACAGTTTGGTGGTAAATAGGGATGACATCATAGTCTGATCATTAAGAATCCATTTGGCATCTGTGCCTTTAGTACACTGCATCTGTGTGTGTATACTCATGTTCTCAGCCGCTCCTCGCCCCCATGATTTCTAATTACCGCCCACTAGCAGCTCTGTCACAGTCAGTCCTGTTGCCAAGAGGTCATCCTGCAAAGCTTTGCACTGGTATACTCGGTAACAAACACTCTTGGCCAGGGCTTTATGAAATATAGTCACAGCTTTCAATTTATAATTATAATTCATTACAAAATAAGCAGCAGAAAGTTAATAACTAGATGTCAAAATCACCATGTTGGTTTCAAATTAGGACTTTGGGATGTCTGATTAATTAAGAAGACTATACAAATATTGATGTGGCTAGACACACAACACATGAAAGAATAGATCTAAATGAGCAACTTCAGAAAAGACAATTATTTAAAATATTTTTTCTTGAAGCAACAAGATAAAATTGTTTAGGAATCAAACCAGTTCAAAAACTTTCTGTCGAATTCCTCATAGAAAAATAATTTTGTGAAAACAAAAGGAAACACTGAATTAATGAAGTCTAAAATTACTTGTTGCCATAGTTACCCCACGTTAATCCCTGCTGAAAGCATGAAAGAGGAACACAGCGACAGAGCAGCTCTCTGATTGACAGCACAGCTGTGAGAAAGTAAGCCACCCTGATCCAAAGAAACAGAGCATCAGTCGATTTTCAGCAAATGGCTAGAGCGATCCTCGCTCATGGTGAGAAAAGGCAGATGGCTGCTGTCTGCACCAAATAACCATTTTCCTCATTTGTCCAAAGACAATGGTCAATTTGTTTTATTAGAGAAGAATTAAGTATTTACTTGCTCTTCATTAAAACTTTAGTCATACTTGGCATGGAACCTGTTACACAACTTTGCCCACAAAAAAGATCTAGTTAATTTAATACACATAGGACATGTTGTCACATTATAGGGAACCTGGGTTCCCATTCAGTAGGTCACGTACGACGTATGTCGGACAGACCGACGATTAGGAATCTCGCTAGAGAGGCCAATCTGCTTCGAGTGCAACTAAAACGAGCCAATGCACATTGGCATGCAATCATATGCAGCAGCTGCTCTGCCACGCAGCGCGGGTATTTAATGAGCAAAAGGGTATCTGGAAGGGACGTGAAGGTTCTAGGTGACTTAGCCCATGAGGTACTTAACACCAACACTTCGGCACGTGCACCATCTACAAGACGTGCTTATGCCTTGAAGTGGAACCTGTTCGTCAAGTGGTGTTCTTGGAGTGTAGGCTGTCTCCCTCCACCCTCAAAGTTCATACCACGACCACATAGATGGCAAGTCTGTTGGTAAGCACAACCTGGTCGTCAGGTTCCTTAGGGGGGCGAGACGGTTAAATCCTCCTCGACCTCCCTCCATACCCTCTTGGGACCTTGCTCTGGTGCTTCGAGCACTCCAGAATGCTCCCTTTGAGCCCTTGTAGTCAGCAGACTTAAAGATTCTGTCTATGAAGACTTTGCTGCTGGTTGCATTGGCCTAAATCAAGAGGGTAGGGGACCTGCAGGCATTTTCGGTGGATGAATCGTGCCTAGAGTTCGGGTGGGGCGACGGCCACGTGGTACTGAGACCCTGGCCTGGCTATGTGCCCAAGGTTCCTACCACTCCCTTCAGGGACCAGGTAGTGAGCCTGCAAGCGCTGCCCCCGGAAGAAGGAAGACCCAGTCCTGGCTTTGCTCTGTCCAGTCCGCGCTTTGCGACTGTACATAGACAGAACTCAGGACCTCAGACCAGCTCTTTGTCTGTTACGGAGGCCAGCAGAAGGGAAAGGTTGTCTCCAAGCAGAGGATGGCCCACTGGATAGTGGACCATCTAACCTAACACGTTCGCTAGATTCTATAGCCTTCGTGTCGAGCCGGTCTCCTCCTGTGTTCTCACCTCAACCGGTCAGAGACACGAAGAGGCCCTGGCTTAGTGTCGGCTTGCTGCGCTTATGCACCTGTTGCTCCAGAGAGTCCCTACAAGGCAGACCCTGTTGAGTCCTCCGATCACCCTTCGGCAGCCGGACGTGGCGGAGCATCTGGCGCTAGCCCTACCATAAGTGTGACCCTACAGGTCCATATGTGTAATTCCACATTCCTAAATGAAGCCTGTTTCTTTCCCTTTGGGAGAACCCACCTCTTATCAGGTTGGAGTCACCCCAGTAACTTCCATATGTAGTACAGCCCTATGGGATTAGTCCATGTGTACATCTCCACATAACTCCTTCGGCGAAGGATGTGGCTTCCGCAGCGTTCCTTTCCCAGTGAAAGGGTACGCTTTCCCAGTGTTATCCAATAGTCTCTCTGAATGGGTTGTGTGGACAGCAGTAATTGACACTCTCTGTGTAAGCCCTGTCCCACCGTCCTTTAGGCAAGGGGGTGCAGGAGGTTTGCACAGAGCACTGGAAGGGGGCAGCGCCCATGGCGCTTTGGTAGGGATTCCTATTCGTCGGTCTGTCCGGTCACAAAGGTAACCCTCATTCCCTGAAGGAAGGAACGGAGACGTCCCGTCGCCACGGTCGCTGTACCCCACTGATGCTGCTGCCTCACCTACTCGGCTCCTCAGCGAAAACCTGAAGACGCAACGCACCTGCTGCCCATTAAATACCCGCACTGTGTGGCAGAGCAGCTGCTGCATATGATTGCATGCCAATGTGCATTGGCTTGTTTTAGTTACACTCGAAGCAGCCTTGGCCATTTTCTAGCGAGATTCCTATTCGTCGGTCTGTCCGATGTACGTCTCCGTTCCCTCCTTTAGGGAACAAGGGTTACCTTTGTATTGAGATGTTCCCTCTTGAAGTGGAACTCTACATTGTGTCTTGGATCAACGCTATGGGGATGCCATCAGCGTGACCAATGTCTGAAACACGTGAATACAGTCCAATTTCATTAGCTGGCGACAGCTAGTGACATCATAAGCGGAGCGCCCAGACGTACAAGAGGGCGCCCATAGTACACATTGTCAGTTTTTTTTTGTCTTCAGGAGCCTTTTGTATTGTTAGCGTGTGGTGAAGGCAGTATCCATAACAGACCCTAGCAAGTGTTTCAGGAAGTGTGTGCCTCCGTGTCCCAGATATTTGACACCTGAGTACACACACACACAAACTGTGCATTTATTTACTAGAATTTATTGTCTAGGCAAGGAGCATGCCCGTTCAGTTCTCGAGGGTTCTGTGTAGCATCTGAATCGATCAAACACACAATTGTAAAAGTTACTCTTCCAACCCTACACCCATGCAGGCCCTGTAATGTCTGGCTCCCCCAATGAGCACTATCACCCTTCTGCTTCAGTCACACACTTCAAAGACACTTGGTACATCGATTGTTCTCAATACAAGAACCAGACATGCAGCCCATAGAAATGGCATCCTTTCCACTGATTCATTGACAAATTTGCTTAAATAAAGGAACATGCATTTTCCCAGTACATTTTTGTGTATTGTTCTTTTGTATGTTGTATAGTGTTATGCATGCATGAGGACAGAACTTCTAGATAATGTAGCCATCTAGGTGGTGTTTCATATCAAATTACTCTTGTTTAATGACTCACTTTGGTGGACATCACCATCTCGTAGAATGCATTGTATGTTTGTTATATTTATCAGAGTATAAATGGACACAAACTACAAGCCTACTCCCCTCATGCAAATGAGTCAACTTTCAAACAAAGGAACTTTCCTGCTTGGTAATTGCACCTTTCTCATTTGTCAAGCCAAAACTCAAAGGTATGACTTCTGTAGATGTTAAAAAGCCCCCACGCAGTTCACGGTGGGCTCTTCTGGTTCTTCTTTGTTCTTGCTGATTCTGCCACTTGCTGTTCACGTGAGACCTTGGCCACCCGGGCCAGCGCAGCTGGGCGGGCAGGCCTCATTCACTTCAAGCCAGGCACAACTTTCTCGACAACAGGGTCAAATTAACAGCGCAAGTTCGTCGTCATTTCTTCACTTAACACAGACGATATTGATTACAGCTTCGGACCGAACCATCAAGAATTTCTCCTGAGCCTACAGATCCGGACGCTCCTCAACAGCTAAGGCATTTGCAAGTATCGTACATTTGAACACTAAATGGTGATTTAGTATTAAGTTTGAACCCCTTTGTTAACAAAGGTTCTTTATAGTGAGAAACTGATGGTTCTTCCAGCTCGTTAAATGACTCTTTTCATAGCAATATCATTTCCACTCTCTCATTTCCTATGTATGCGTGATTTGTATGTCTGTGTGTGTTTAGTCTAGCTATGTGTTTGTGATTTAGTTAAATAAAACTTGTGTGCACATTCTTGCGAGTTGATTCTGATCTGCTTATTAACCAATGTCACTGATAACGATTACTATCACAGCTACATGCTAAGAAAGAGTATTTTTTTTTGTGGCCATAGAAAGTATCCTTTAGCCACTCATGCTCCTCCTCCTTCGAGGAGTAGAGCGCAGAGGAGGCGGGACTCTAAGAAGAATTGACAAGATCTGAGAGAAGTGGTTAATAGAAAGCAGTTCGGAATAGAAGAGAAGTAACATCTCTCCGCTTCCCTCTCCCTTCCACCCCACCCCCCATTCAGGGCATGTGTGGGGAACACTAGAGGTTGTTCTAAGTGCTTACATCGTGATCTGAGAGAATCGACGATGCATCACCGACACACATAAGATATTTAGCATTCTAAATATCTGGACCTGTCTGCGATTCAAAATCCTGCTGTGTGTAATGTGTTCTGACTGAGAATGGCATCGCGATGACCTGCTGCCAATGAGACAGCAAGATACAGGGAAGCGGGAAGTTTGGGGAGGAGTTATAGACCCGCGTCTCCTCAACCAATCCCCCCCCTCCATAATCTTTTTTCTTTTCCTCCTTTTCGCTGTAAAAGGAGTAAATTAGCTGTAAAATAGCGCACATGCAATTTGGTTCGCAAGCTTCTTGTGGGCTAACAGTTTTAATAACAATTCCAGTCAATGATAAGGAAATAATGCATTATTTCCTTATCATTTCTCGTGTGTGTTTGGTTGTGAAATGTAGTTTGTGGACCAGACAGAGTTGTCGGCGATTCTTCCTATTGTAAAGTCATGCAATGTGTATCCCCCTGTCGCCGATCCATCGTGCAATGTGCACAGCCAGGTGAAAAAAAAGTACATTTCTATAATGTACTTAAAGTGCTCTATTTTCGTGCACTAATTTTGTACTTAATATATTAAAAATTCTTCTTTAGTACTTCTTAAGAACGTCTAAGTGTACTCAACTGTGCTATTTTGAGACACCATGAAATATGAACTTAAATGTGCTTTTAATATACTATCTCTGTATTTAAAAAATGTATTTAGATACTACTTATAGTACATTTGAACCCATAGTGTACTACAAGTGGTAACTAAATATATTTTTTAAATACAGAGATAGTATATTAAAAGCACATTTTAGTTCATATTTCATGGTGTCTCAAAATAGCACAGTTGAGTACACTTAGATGTTCTTAAGATTATCTTAAGAAGTACTAAAGAAGAATTTTTAGTATTAAGTACAAAATTAGTGCGCAAAAATAGAGCACTTTAAGTACATTATTGAAATGTACTTTTTTTTCACCTGGGCACAGCAGCGACTGAATGCTACCCCAGATAGATGTGAAAAGAACAGTGATCTGATGACTTTGAAAATCGTGCAGTGTGAACTCGGCATAAAGGAGGTCCCTCATCGTCATTGGTGTCTTACTATGGTAAGCACTAGTAATATCAGAGGCAGGAACATCAGATATAGCCACTAAAGGTTTTCTAATGATATTGTGGGCTTTCTTTTGGTAAGCTGTCCTTTTTTGAGCCATAGATGGAGTGAGGTGTTTCTTTGTCCCCCACTGTCCTAGGTAATAAAGCAGGTTCCCTTTCTCCCTTTAAAAGCAGGGTTTGAGCTGCCTTCCCCAGACATATGGGGTCTTTAAGCAAGTTAGGCTCCCCTGTGGCTCCCTTGAAGTTGAGCCTTGCCTGTGAAAGTCTCCTACTTGGAGAGACAGCAACATCAGAGATGGTAGCCACTGGAAATGGTTAACACAGCAGGCTCCCTTCAGCAAGCAGTCCTTTCCATCCACAACCATTGCGGGTATTAAAGAAGTGTCCCTTGCCCCCTTCTTAAAGTCCCCGTTCTCCTTATTGGCATCCCCATAGCAGCGATTCAAGACGCAGTGTCTCGTTCCCCTTCTCAAGGAACCACGAGACATTTTCAGCAAAATCTAAGTTGTAGAACAATTACGAAACAATATAGTTCATGAAACATAAAAGGTAGCGAAACCGATAACACGCAAAAATATCAAACCATTGTTTAGTTAACTTTACGGCCCTAACAGAAATTGTTGTTAATTGTGATGAATCAACAACCAACATACATATATACCAACATATTTCAGTTAAAATCTGCCATCATTATATTTTTTAGATTTTGAAAGAATGCATGTGATTATTTTATTCACTTGTTTAACCAACAGCTACAGCAAAAATATGATGTTGGAATTTTAGTTTTGAGGACATAAAAATTATTTTAAGGCAGTTTTAAACAAAACCAAGTATATATATATATATAATACAAGTATATATATAATCCTTCAGTGACATTAAGGTATATAGATTTGGCATGCTGTCTCTGATGGTGGACACAAGAGATTGACTTGACCTATAAATTCCTACTTGATTAATGATTAATGAACCATAATTTATAATAGAAATTAATAGAAATAAAGATGCAGCTGAGGTTGTTATTTATCACAGTACAGGAGTGAAGTGAGCAGCCATTTATAGACTTGCATTATGATTGACAGGATTAGATGAGCATACTCCTTCCATGCCTTTTGTCTAGAACACCATTTGTAAAAACGTAACAAAAACTTAGTTCAAAAATGGGTCATTGTGATAATTTCAGTTAAGTAGTCTTTAGCATACAATAAACCATGACAATATGATTGGGTATCATGATATGCAGTGACGGACCAATCAGAATCAGAATTCCAGAGAGCTGTGTAATTCAAAGGCTTACATTTCTGCAAATTAACTGTTTATTAGTGATTTAAAACTAACTAAAATGAAGACATTTAACAAGAGATAATGAAATTATCAAATGATGATATTTTAAAAATTCTCTCACAAATTAGCATCATTTTCTGATGGGTACAGCACTGTGTCATCCAGCTGATCTAGTTGTTCACCGATTGGTGTGCTAAAGGTGGCATTTCTTTTAAATGGATCTTTAGTTTTAACTGCTGTCACGCCCTGTGAAAGGAAAACATTATTAACATTATAAAACCACTCCAATCCTGCAATAAATAAATGTATTCACTGAAATCTTACTGTATGCTGACCTGAATCTTCTGATAGTTTTCACTCCAAAATGTAATGGCCTGCTCGGTTGTGTAATCATGATCCTGTAAGAGACAAGCAGATTAACTCACACACCCCAATACACATATGCAAATTTACATGTTCAAAGAAAAAATTATTTACAGGTCTCAGAACTATTTACCATAGACCTTTTTGTCACTTCAAACTTAAATGCTTTGCCCAAAAGACTGTCAAATATTACTCCCTAAAGGTTATGGTGAATAGAAACTGACCATGGTCAGTGGTGCGCGGACAGACTTGAAGCCCTCCACTTTGTAGTCTGCTTTGGTCACAGAGCACAACTCATGGGCTGGAGGGGCTGCGTTCAGCTCCGCATGTATTTGATCACTGTAAAGCAGATTAAAATATTAAGCTAAAAAAAAAAACTGTGGCTAATTTGTTTTCGTAAATTTAATCAAGGATTTATAATATACCTAGAGAGAGAGCTATCGTTAGCATTGCCATTCATCTCAGAATGGCAGTTGTTCAGCTGACATGCCTGGAAGTACACGACAAGGATGCTGCCTTTGCTTTACGCCCAGTCAGTTTCAAAGAAATTTTTGACTTCCTAGTATTGATTTTAAATGTTTAATTGAGCTCATCTACTTTAAATATTGCAAAATGCACAGTCACTATAATGTTTGAAGATGGTGAGGTAATAGCTCGTGACCAAGAGCAGAAGGAATCTCTCCAAATCAACAGATGGTTGAAAGAAAACAGACTGATATGTCTAGGCACGTCTGTCTTATTCACAGGGACAGTGATTTGACATAGAAGAGCAGCCAATTTCTTAAATAAAAACAAGAAATTAATTATGATGCCAAAAACGAGATTAAATACTTGTACATTACGGTTAGAATTTTTATAAATAAAGTAGTAAATGCAACTGTACAGTGTGTCTCATTCACCTTCATTCACCATTGTCTGATTCTCTAGAAAGTGAAGCAATTTAGCTAAAATAGTTCAATGTGAACTTCCTGTTGATAATGAAAGTTCTTAGGATAATGGTAAGTAGAACTGCCCACATTTGGCTTTCCATACCAGCCAACACCAATTCTATGGGAATGAGGTACTGTCTCACTTCAGAATAATATATTTTTTTTAATTTAAAACAATATTACAACCACTTGTCTGGGGTCAGAGACTTGTTGTCAAGGTTACATTCAAAAATGAAGCAGAAAGTTGCATGATAAATAAAAATGAAAATGATTTAACTGAACTATGAATCTAACACAAACATTCTTACATCATTCCTCTCCCACTGTTTCCTCTATTCACACATAAAACAAGAAATGTGGGAGGATAATAAAATGTCATTTGTGTTTTACACACGATGACGTCGTTGAACATTAAACTTTAAAGTAAATGCTTGTTTATTTAGATACCTTATTCTTTTGATGAGGTCATTTTCCAAAAGTTCAGTTCGTCTTCCTAAAATCAAAACCACAGTGAAATTTATTGAAAAGATTTATGCAGCAGAAAGAACAGAGGGCTTTTATTTGAAAGGAGCTATCTGGACAAATCTGAAGAATGAAAGGAACTTTATTCATTAATGTTAATAAGTCAAATGGATTCAATAATATGAAATACATTTTGAAATAAAAAAAAAAAAGTACAAAGTAAAACCATGATACAACCACATAACAGTCAGTAACCAGATTACGCATTTATGTGTTACTATTAGTGTTTTTTGTTGTTGTTGTTTTTTTGTTGTTGTTGTTTTTTTGTCTTAATTGTAAACTTTTCATTTTGAGGCATTTAACATTATTCTGCTAATTTTCACGTGTCATCAAGGTAAAGTCTATCTGGCTAGATGAGGTTTTGTCGAGAAACATTTTGTATAAACACAAAATAATATGCCATGACGTATGAAAGTGTTAATATAACTGCATAATTTCCAGCAGTTTAAGCAAATTAAAAACAAAACATTTAATATATACCTTTTTGTCGCACCCCAAGGATTTTAGGAGCATTGAAAGTCGCTTTGAATGTACTAATTCCCTGCACTTTAGCAGCCACGTCCATGGTAAGAATCCCTGTGTGTCCGTACTTATGAACACAAGATGTAGGCCCGGTCCTGTCTAGCAATGCAGTAGCCCTCTGAAGCGCAATAAAGAAAGTGTAACATTCATTTATTAGGTGGAGTGTGATGAGACAAAAAGTGCAGAAAATATGTTCATGACAAGTATAGCAGTTATCACAAGCAACAATATGATTTAGACATGTTGTGCAAAACTCACCTCCTCAACCCAGTTCCCCAGTAAACACCTTCCACCTGGTTTATTTTCCTCATTAGCCTCTGAGGTCATTGCACTGATGTTTGTTTGCGATACGACACTGTTTGATAAGCAACGACCGGGGTTAATCAAAGGCTTTCAGTAATAGAATTTGCTTGTGAAAAGTACTGTTGCACTTTTCACAAGCAATCGATTTTTTTTTTTAACTCCTCTCAGCACAGATCCTGCCAGCGCTGCTAGTACGGATGTTACCATGGTAACGTAAACAAACTCATTTTGCCACCTAGCTTTCCATTGGTCTGGATCAAAGTAACGTTAATGTAGTCTGTATTCTTTCGACGAAACAGACACTATTAGACACTAACCGATTTTTTTTTTTTTTATTTTTTTTTTTTGCAATGTTAAGATCGCAAAACAATATTGGAAGCGTTTTAACTTGTCTTCATCCTTAATTTGTGCTACTTTTCAAATGATCTGAAAATTATTTCATACTTTACTATACTCTGCTTGCTATATTATTTTATACTGTACTTTATTACTTTTCCCCTTGTTCTTACCTACACTTTAGATAAATTTACATTATATTAATTGTTATATATATATTAAAATGGTTGTATAATTGTTTCTATATATAGCTTTTTATAAACACTGTCTAGCTAAGTAGGCTACTTTTGATAATACTTTATTACAAAAATTGTTGCTCATGGTGCAAATGACACCACAATTGAGTGACAGTTGTAGTTTGTGTAATACAAATACATATACAGTAGTCAACATTTGAAGTGGATCAAAAAAAGTTTATCAAAGTTGTCTACTAAGTTGAAGAACTAAGTTGTCCTGAGAAGAAGGTTTTAGGACAACTTTGATAAAAGTTTTGATCCACTTCAAATGTTGACTACTGTATATATATATATATATATATATATATATATACACACACACACACACACACATATATATATACACAGTAGTCGACATTTGAAGTGGAAAATTTGCCTCTAATAAAGTATTATCAAAAGTACTTAACTAGGCAGTGTTCATAAAAAGCTTGGGATGAAACATGACACATGTGATGGGTAAAGAAAATAAGGAAAAAAATTAAGGTAAATGCCACTTGAAATGTGAACAGAATATTTTTACTGAGTGTCATTTCAAACCAAGCTATAATTTTGTTACAATTATGCGAAAAGTGCAAAAATATTATTTCACTGTGTGTAATTAGGATACATAAAATGCTAATTATACAATTAAAAATTACAATTAGAGTTGTAAGTAATTCCTTTCCTTATGCTTCCAACTAACATTTGTCTATCCTCATCTGTCCATTATCTGCCTGTCTGTATACTCTACATGCTCTACATTTGTATGAAATGTAATCATAGGTGGATCAGTTTTCACATCACTCAATGGGATGGTACACAGGAGGCTGTCACCAGGCATTTCCCCTAACGACGGATGGATAGGACATCCAGATTTGGAGAAAGTTGAATTGGTGCATTCTGTTCTGATTCTGAATGTATTAGTACTCTCTCTAAACTCATCTCCAAAACCACAGGCCAGTGGGCTTCTGACTGTTGAACTGAGGTTAGAATAGTGAGTTTTATTACATGACCAAAGACTCATGCTTGGTAAAAACAAAAAAAAACAAAAACAAAAAAAAAACAGAGAAAGACAGAAAGAAAGAAAGAAAGAAAGAAAGAATGTTTAGAGCTAAGTTTTATGCAAATCAGTATCTCATTCTGAAATTTGGAAGACCACAATGAAAACCTGACACATTTAGGGTTTGATTCTTGCTGTTTCATATGAAAGGGGGGAGGAGGGGGGAGTTAAAATGTAAAAGTTGGACTTTTCCCTAAGACACAATTATAATGTGAAAAAACAGATCCTGCTGTGCCTGAGTTGAGAAACACTGTCTGTGTTTGTCCACAGTTTTAACAATCTATTGCTCTCTAAAGAGGTTGTTCCAAAGAGAGACTGCTGGATTCTACCCGAAATCTCTTAACATGCATTTGAAGAATGTGAGAGATATGTTTACCAGCTGGAGGAAACAATATTGTGCCTTAAGAAAGGTCTTGTTGTTGTGATATGAAAAACCTCTTTCACCATCATGAAAGAAAAGCACAAATGCTAAAGTAAATTCTAACATAATTTACAGCCAATACCAATGAGCATTGCTCATAGGTTTCACTTTCATTGCTCTGTAGACTTCATTGAACTCTCAGAGCTCACTCTTACATATAATCGGATATAGTAAAAAGTATGCATATTTGCTGTGCTGTCTGAGGGGAGGGCTCCAAGCTCGGAATTTGGCCCAAACTCAGAGTACATCATCACTGGTTGGGATAGAAAATTAGGAAATAGTTAAGAGTGAGGAATTGAGGTGGTGGAGCGATGCTGGAAAAAAGTGGGCTATATATATATATCTCCTCTCATGCTAATTAGGTTATCTGAAAGTGCTCCTCCCAAACTTTGTTAATAAAACATAATTTTTGCTTCATTTATCAACTGTTTCAGATATTCAAGACATTTTTTTTTTTTTTCTTTCCCATGAGAAGCTACACAAGATCAAATAAGTCAAACTGGATAAAACAATATGCATCATTCTTTTTTTATTTTCCTACAATTTCAGATTCTTATTTGATCTCCTTAGGGTTGTTTGCAAATTATTCTAAAAATTGCATTTGCATTCCTTTTTTGCCTAGGATTTCTAGAAGGAGAAATGTCTTGTAAAACCTTTGACAATGTATTGTAAAGGGAAACATCCAGACTAGTTTTAGCAGCTTCGTGTGTTGTAATGGAAAGTACTTTCAAGACATGTCAAACTTGGTGTTGTCAAACTTTTTCAAGTTTCCAAACATCTATCATAGGCCTACTCTATAAGCCATGTTCTCAAAAACTGTCAACAAATCACTACCAACCTCTGGGCCAATGAGCAGCTACAAAAACGTCAGTCCTCCTAAACCAGCAACAAGGTTCTCCAAAAGCACAATGCCATTACTATTTTCCCTGGTTTAAAAATAGCATGTCTATTAGCCAAAGAGTATGTGCAAGACCTTTTCAAACGGCACCATTTCTAACACTCACTGCTCCAGGGGCTTAAAACAACATTTCCCCACCCAGAATTCACAGTGTGTCTTATGTGTGGTCATTCATGCTGGCAGGATTTGGTTGGGGATCAGATTTACCCAACCTTAATTAATTCTTCCTTCGCTTTATGGCGAGACGAGTCAGACGCTGATTGAGTCTTTGGCTCATCACCTGACCCCCTCTTCTTTTCCATGACCTGTTAGATGCTCTGTGGTTTTGCACCAAAGTGTCACACATGAAGATAAATAATCATGTACACTCCTCACACTGGTTGTAATGATTTTGTGTATGTAAAGCAGTGTTTGGCTTTTCTTTTGTAAAACCACACATATGCAAGTTATAATAGGTTATATTTAGAACAAGAATTCTTTAGGTTCATTTTCTGAAGATATTGTTAGTGGTGCTTGTCCATTCAAAACTCACCACCATGATGCTAGTGTGTAACTTGTGGTTGATTGCCAGGGTGTTTCTACAGTATGTGGTTGTGTAGCCTGAGACTTATTAAGCACTACTATTAAAATGAGTGGAAACAATGCTAAATGAATTAATAGACAGTGAATTTTTTGTACACAAAAGCCTTTGGTTTGCTCAGTTGGGGTTTAAAACAATTAATATTCAATAATATTATTGATTGAACTGCACTGACAATATTAGATGAGAGCAAAATTTGAACTGAATTAAGCTGGATAATGACACTGACTTTGTAACACTGACAATGTTATTAACTATATACTTTTGCCTTAATTCTTTAGATATGCTTATAGCTGAATAGAATTTTAATTTCATAATTGATGAACTTTGCAACATTGACACTGTTGACACACATTGATCAACAGCTTAATCAACATTGAACATTGTCATATCTGGGCCCGTATGTATAAAACTTCTCAGAAATGCTCTTAAGAATAGTCTTAAGTTTTGACTTAAGTGTCAAAAAATTCTTAGTAAAGAGTAGGACTTTTCTAAGAGTAGGATACTTTTATAAAGAAGCTAAAAGTAACTTTTAGTAAAGTATAAGACTGATTCTTAAGTGTGAACTAAGGACTACAATGATGTCAACTCAAAATGGCTGCCCTCAACCTCTGAATCAGCCAATAGAGAGCCTGCAAGGGTGAAGTCACAGCAGCAATAATTTAATGTTATTATACATACATATATATGTATATATTGAAGTGGATCAAAACCTTTCATCAAAGTTGTCCTAAAACCTTCTTCTTAGAACAACTTAGTTCTTAGGACAGCTTTGATGAACTTTTTTGATCCACTTTAAATGTTGACTACTGTATATATATATATATATATATATATTTATATATATATATATATATATATATATTATATATCATTTAAAAAGACACTGAAATGTTTTAATAATGTAATTTATTTTTAAAAATAGCTTTGCATTGTGCAAAATAATCACAAATTAGTATTGATGGCGTGGACTCTTTTTCAATTGATATATGTCTCCTCATTTACAATTGGAGCGATGATGTAAACACGAGTTCCATCAATGGCTCCAGCAACTCCAGGGAAGCCCACTATCAACATAAAAGTGGCTTGCTTTTGCCGCATGGTTTGATGGTCAGTTGGAAAGTTAATGAACTGCCATAGAGTAGTGGCCAAATGTGATGTCCAGCTATATGAAAATTGACACCTTCAACCTTAATTTAAATATTTTAAAAAATGTGTTAAAAGATGTAAGCATATTGTATAGCTGTGCTTGGAGTCAACTGTTTCATGTGTGAGAATGAAATGAAATTTCAAATTATTTCAAATTATTTTTGGCCAGGCTGTCATGCAAAGTAATTATGAACACATGCAAAAACAAGAGAGAACCAATGAAATATTAAAAACTGATTATGTTGTAGTCAATGTCATATTTTAAAACATTTAAATTTAAAACATCAATTTTGGCCACTATGTTTGGTGTGATAAGTTTACACAATACTAAAGAGCTCAAAAGAATATCACTGCAATGAAGGTTTATGACTGGGCAAGCGCTTTAGGACCGCGTTTATATTAGAAAAGCTTTGCAGCGCTGGAGAGAGCTAAGCAGGAAGGCCTGAAAACAGATGAGGAGGCTGCTTTGATTCTTTCTCATGTAAGTAACACTAGGTTTTGATTGTCTGGAGCTGCTGTTCTGTTGGCGATTAACAACAAACTCTTGTTTGTATTTACTCTTGTGTACTGTACGTTAATTTTTTGTGCTTCCTTATCTTTCGTTCATCATCAGCGCTTTATTTTTCGTGAAGCATTTTGTTGCACGTCAGCTGTGATAAACAGACATGCACTCTCGTATTGCGTGTGTAACAGCGGCCAAATAGTGAGAGTTGTGCAGGTAAACTACTGCACACTGACGCCCGCTAGAGCATGAGGTGTTTAGCGTCATTGTTAGCTTCACATGCCAACAGCGTTCGGGCTGGGGTTTGAGACCGACTCGGAGCAGGGTGATTTGTATTGGAGGCGGCGCAATGAAGAGAGGGATGTGTTTGTTTGGGTTGATTTCAAATATCAACAGTGTTCAACAACGAATTTGAGAAATCGCATACAGCACGTTTAAATGTATTAAAATGTATTAAACATATTAATTATTGTTTAAGTAATATTTATTAAATTTATTACATTTATTTAAAGTTATTACATTTCTTATTAGGTCAGTTACAAAAAGAATTGACAATCAAGTTTATATCATAACTCCAATACATCATATCTTCATTGGAAAGCGTGTCTCCTCTTCTTTGCTGCCATCTTGTTACTCTTAACTAGGTTAAGAGACCTCTTCTGCTCTCTTAAATAATTTAGGAGCTAAGACCTAGTCTTGACACTTAGGAACCTTTATGAATCATACTTATTCTTAAGTCTAAGAATAAGAGTAAAATTACGTCATTCTTAGAATTTTGACACACTTAAGACTAAAATTTTACTCTGAGCGGCTTTATACATACGGGCCCAGGTCTCTGTCTTAACTCAAACTCAACCTTCTCAGGTGTCGGCCTGGACTCGGACTGTAATGAGCTGGTCTTTCCTACAGCATTGAATATTTGTTTCAAATATGTTTGGGTTCCAAAAAAACACCAATTTGTAGTGTTGACATGCCCCCCACCCAAGTGCAACTCATGGAACAGCTGCAAAGTGAATGGTTCTGTTGCTTCCTGCTTGTGTTTGTTATTTGAGCACAACATCCATAACAATGTTTAACCAAAATACACAGTTCATATAGATAAATGGTTAGCACTGACTGCTTATAATTTTATTTTTTATTTTTTGCTGGAAAAAACATCTTAAGCTAATAGCTTTTTTTCCCCCAGTTTTGTAAAATGGCTACCTGCTAGAAAAGCAGCTCCCAGTTTTCTGTTTTTGATAGGATCGCAGATAGTATAAAAGGCTGTGCTAAATGCAAATAATGCAACTAACTACAAATTTGTGCATAGTTAGGGTAGCAAAATAGCCTCGTCAGCTTTTTTGTTGTTGACAGCAAACCCTACAGTACTTCAGCAGTATGATTTTAAGGACTTTTTTTTTTTGTTTAAATTTGTATAACAAACAATTCTCATAGTGTCTCGTAGTCCACTTGATGACAAATGTAAAATGAACCAAAACCAGATGAGCATTTGAGCTTCCATCAATATGAATGGACATTTTATTTTGAATATGCCTGCTTTTTGATTTTAGAGTCTCTGGATCCCACCAATGAAGGTTACACAAACATTATTGAGCAAACTGGAAAACCTAAATCTTGGAAAAGTATTTGACTACTTTACTACACCACTGTGGTACCTTCTTAGTATGTGAATTGCTATGCTCTTATTAAATTTATAGATTTTGAAATGTCACAAATATCGAGGTATCAATAAAGGTGGTCCCTAACCCAGCCGAGACAGCAAACTACTAGGAGCTGTCAAAACATGTACCTCCTATAAACATCATAACTTTCTTTCACCCTTGAAGGACACGGCTGCTTATTGTGTCTTCAGATATAATCAGAAAGTGAATAAAATGTGAACGTAAAAGAATGAGTTTGCTCATTTCCATCCGTATTGGCTTTTAGCAAACTAGAATCTCAGGAACATAATTAAATTTGTGGCTGTTAATATGTGCTATTCATCACATGAAAAAGGGAGCTCTATTATTTACGTAGCTGGAATAACACTTCAGCTCGGACGATGGTGCAGCCTGCTTCTTCATGTTGTTTTAACAAAGTTCTGCAGCCGTGGGCCGAGTGGTGGCTCAGGTTATGTGAGAAGCACTGTCTCCTCTCCAAGTGAGGCTAAGTTGCCTTTACTCCAGCCCCTGAGCCAGGGTCTTGTGTTTTGTTTGGCAGCTACTGGTATAATCAGCTGGTGTGCACATTTCAGAGCAGAGTCTACGACCTCGGAGACTCTTTTCTCTGGTCGGGATGGTGAGGTGTGGTGGCAAGACTGTTAACGGGGCGATTCTATACCACACAAACACCTTTAGCTGCGGTCAACGAGTGCTCAGGGTGCCAGGGAAAGCAAAGAAAGAGAAGAACTGAAAAAGACAAACTGGTATTTGTCTCATTTGAAACAAAGTTGAATCCTAAAAAATAGCTGTATATTAGTTTAAGGCCAGATATATAGGACTCTATGCAAGTACTTAGTATGTGTTGTTGCATCACTGTGGTGGTGACAAGTAGTGATGTCAAAATTACAGACTTCGATACCAAGTCGATACTGAAATTTAAAAAAAGTGGGATTCGTAAACACCTCTGATTGGCCATTGTGTTCACGTGCTCAACATATATATCTGTGATTGGCTACAATGAGCAATGTACGGGAGCGTTTGAAAGCACATGGAAGTGTTTGAATTTGAAAGCGTTTTGAAAGCGGGAGCATTTGAAAGCTGCCGTCTATCAGCAGATGGTGTGTATCTGTGTAAGCGCTCGATGAAAAGCATCATTAATGTCTATTTACAGCATGTTTTTGAAGCGTTGATCATTGTAGCCAATCACAGACATATATGTTGAGCGTGTGAACACAATGACGAATCAGAGGTGTTTACGAATCCGCTCAACAGTGCTCAAAGTGTCACATTTTTTAAATTTCAGTATCAACTGAAACAACACTTTGACAACAGTTGTGATAAGCATAAACATATTATGATGGTTTGGTGTCGCTTCACCTTTAAAATCTACATTATAATCAGTAACATGAGATTCTGATCTCTAAACAGATTACAGCGCCCTGCTTCCAGTTATGTTCAACGGAGGGAGGGTTACAGTCCAGTTGGATAAAGACAAACGTAGCATGATTAAAATTCTTCAACTGTTCCATCCTCAATTTATAGTTGTAGAAACAGCTCTGTTATGAGCATATGGCCTGCAGCTGTCCTCAAATAACCAAAAACCGACCCACAAACACCTGCCCAGGACACACACACACACGCACACACACACAAAAGAAACACATTTTTTTAAACATACTGAAAGCTGTTGTGACAACAGTAACCATAGCATGCCTTGATACACAGGGGTCAGTACCTGTAAACCTCCACAACCAACAAATCTATCTCATAAATGAGCCATTCAAACTAGATTATTACATTTTCAGAAGAAAATGTGAATAATGTTTACCCCTGCAAAACACATCATGTTTTGTCATTGCCATGGTCATTGCAATAATTACTAGGGTATTGGGAGTTGCTAGGTTGTTCTGGGTGGTTAGGGTTAGGAACTGTGTGGTTAGGTAGTTACATACAAGTTAAAAAGCCGACCTTAAGTATATCTTGTTTTCTAGATATGGCTCTCTCCTTCAGTGGAAGTCTGTAGTTGCATCCTAAATGGCTAACGCAATGTTAAAGAAATAGTTCACCCAAAAATGAAAATTTTGTCATTACTTACTTACCCACAAGTTGTTCCAAACCTGTATGAGTTTCTTTCTTCTGTTGAACACAAAAGAAGATATTTTAAAGAATGTTGGTAATCAAACAGTTGATGGTAGTCATTGACTTCCATAGTAAGAAAAAAAAAAAATTCTATGAAAGTCAATGGGTGCCATCAACTGTCTGGTTAACAACATTCTTTAAAATATCTTATTTTGTGTTCAACAGAAGAATCAAACGCATACAGGTTTGGAACAACATGAGGGTAAGTAAATGATGACTGTTTTTCATTTTTGGGTGAGCTATCCTTTTAAGGTGTTTCTTATTGGATGGTGATAAAAATTTATTTAGATATTTGAGTTATTGTAACACTGGTCTACAGCCAAAATGCTTCTGAAATATGTAGTTAAACTTTACTAATTCTGGGTCAGTGAGAACGAAAATGATGCTTAAAATTGTTGATTGGCTCTAGTTTTCAAGATATGTTATCGGTCAGTATAACGACTCTTTACTTGGGAAGAGCGGAGAATAAGTGAGTTATAAAGGGAGGGGATCTCAATTTAAACCAGAAATGACTTAATACATCTTTGACTGGATCTATGAATAAATCTATGACTGGGTTTGGACAGTACTTGCTTTTTGATGAATGATGCAATCTGAAGCTAGTATTGCATCATACATGATATGGGGCCTGTACCATGATGGTAGTTGAACAAACTCAGGGTTATAGGATTAGTTTCAAGTTGACAAAACCAAACCACTCCAATCCAGCTTTGTTGGTACCATGATGCTGATCATCAACTTTCTCTGTCAACTCAGGCTTTGATCCTGAGTTTGTGGAGCGCGTGCACATGAATGCGTGACATCGGTGGCAAACAGCCAATCACATGCCTTGCAACAGAAAGAAACTGTGATTTACTTCTCGCGAGAGAGTCAACGCAATTCAAAACTCTTTTGCTGAAGAAAATGAAGAATTTAAACGCATTTACACTAAAGAAGAAACTTGTCCATGAAAAAGGACAAATAAAAGAAATTATCTTGCTCTATCAGAGCGAGTGAAAATTGTCAAGTGTTTATATAGTTTATTATATACAGCAATAGAGACTCAAACATGTAAGGTTATGTAGTCATTTTTAAAGAGTTATCTGTTGATTCTACAGCTTACATATGATCTGTATATATTAATATTTATTTAAAATAAATTCTTAATAATAACTGTTAAACTAAAATTGCTTGTGTGAAATGGATTAATAATATAGATCATATAATAATTATTGAAATCATATATAAATCATAAAATAATTCTATAAATCATTAAAGCAAGACAATTTCATCGTTAAATATTTGTTTTCACTATATAGTGATCTTTAATTTGGAGGAAGAGAAACTGGGGGAGGGACTTTATTGCGTTGGATGTGTCAGTGTCACTTTGCTCACATCTGATTGGTCCAATATCGGTTTGAGATCTCTTACCCAGAACATAACCTGCCCCGGAGCAGGTTAGCTGTGGAGCGTAAGTTACTATGGTGATGAACACTGCTAAAAGCCAAGTCACTTTCATGGTACCTAAAACCCAGGATTGGCACAAACTAATCTGAAACTTAACTGGCTAGCCAGCTAATCCGGCTTCATGGTACAGGCCCATGAACTGCATCGTGTTATGAAGTCATGGATGATGCAATCATAATGAAGCTTACATCACTCTGCTATATCAGCTCTAGAAATCATACAGCAGGGTTGCAAAACTCATTTCCTGGAGGGCCACAGCCCTGCAGAGTTCAGTTCTAACCCTGCTCCAACACACATACCTGTAGTTTTCAAATAAGCCTGAAGGACTTGATGAGCTGGATCAAGTGTGTTTAATTAGGGTTGAAGCTAAACTCTGCAGGGCTGTGGCCCTCCAGGAATTGAGTTTTGCACCCCTGTCATACACTGTCATGCTCTCTTATTTGTCTGTGTTTGGTTTTTGCAAAGGTACACATTTCTGTTCAGCCAAAGTGAGCAGAGATGCCTCGTACTTGTGAACAGTGCAGATAACTTCAAATGGAGCCCATCAATGCTTGTAGACTATTGTTAGACAGTGACAAGATGCTCCATTTAATGAATACAAGAGATGGGCCAAGAAGTGTTGAGTAGACACTGAATAGAACTAAACTATGTACATAATAGTTTTTTGCCTTTTGTTTCATAATAAATGTAATTTATATAACGCTTTTGCTGATTTTTAAAGTGTTACAAAAACAGGACAGGTGACAAGTATCTACACAATATAGATGGTAAAATGTAAAAACTTAAATATCTTAGAAACAGTAGCCAATCAGTTGTTTTAATTGTCATATTTAAATTCAGCACATCAAAATACATAATAAATAGCACATTTTGTCTCTGAAGCAGACGACTTCTAAAAAATTGAAGACCAGTGTAATTGGTCGTTATTGTATTAGTCAACTGGAATGAAAAAATGATTTAAAACTTGTAAAAAAGTGTGTTTTTGTAATATTGTTTCTTTTTTATTCTATGTACCCTTGACATGTTCAGTTATGTGTATTCTTGTATGTACAATATATGCTAGTTTCTCAACAAAATAATAATAATAAAAAGTTACACTGTGGCCTTCAATGGTGAAAGAGAGATGTAGGAGTTATATGTTACTTGGTTGCTAGAAAGTACTAGGAGGTTGCTAGAGTGTCCTGGGTGGTTGCAAGGTGGTTACTTACAGGCATAAGTCAAAAAAGCCCAACCCCATGCATATTCTTGTGCACACTGTCTTCTTGTGTTCTCTGCTACATGAATTTTAAAGTATGGAAAATGGAACATTAAACTAATAGTGCAGGACGAGTGTTACGTCCCTTTTGTTCTGTTTTTGTGTTCTTTTCTGTTGTGGGAGGTGTATTTTATATAAGAAGACCGGATTGGTTCCTGCAGTCTGATTGGTGCCAAGCCTCCTTCGTCACTTCTTTTATTAGCCTTATGCTCACTCGCTGTGCTTTCCTTGCCTGACTTTGCTAGTTAGTTACAGAGTGTATTAGAAAGACTGTTGAGAGTGTTTATTTTTGGGTGTTCATTCGAGTGTTTTATTGAGAGAGATGTTGTTTATTTGTTTGTTTCCCGTGAACCGCCATATTTGTGATATTGACTACCGCCTGTTTATCGACCTCGATTCCAGATTACCCCTGTACAGATTTCTTAGCTCTTATACTTGTATATAATTCTATAGTAATTTGGGTGGTAGGGAGACAGATGCCACTTTTTTTTTGTTTATACTTTATTGCCTGTTTTTGGATTAGGGAGTTAGGGAAGTAATTGTATTTTCTTTTATTTTATTTTGTGGATTAGGGCAGAAAGAGGTATACACAAATGAGTTATTTTTGTTCGTTATTTTGGCTCTGTCACCTCCTAAAGCCCCAGTTGTATTATGAATCTGTTATTTTCAATAAATATTTTCATGTTTTCATTTTTTTTTTTTCACGTTACGACCTTTGATCTATACGGGACGTAAGAACGAGTTAAGCACCAAGCTAAAACCCAGGTACGAGCAGCAGTAATAGAGATGTACGCCTTTGTTAGCTCTTGCCAAAATGTTAGTTCGGATGCATCTCCACGTCAGAAATATTAGATTCAACCCCGGACGTTGAATCACTGCCAGAAGATATGTCTTCTATCAGCCTGAGAGTTTACCTGAGAAAGCCGAGGAAGAGCAGAAGCAGGAGACGAAGTGATGATAACAAAAGAGTAGAGTTGTTGCGTATGTTTCAGTGCTCAGACTTCATCTGGATGTTACACTACTCAATGCTCTGACTTCGTCTGAATGTCTCCATGCTCTGACTTCGTCTGACCAGTACAATTCCAAAAAGTGTTATTATACCAAGGGAAAAACAATGGAAAATTACTGCTTCACAACATCGTCCTGTGACGTTAAAAACTTGAAACAGAGACATTCTCTTATCTCCTACCCGTGAAGCCAAACTTCCCTTCAAACCACACAATCATAAGATGAAACAACAATAGCAGCCATTGCAAGAACAAGGAAATAAGAATGTAGAGAAATTTATAATATGTGCATCGATATTATGTAAACGAAAATGGTGTAAAAGGAAGCCTGTTGTGATGCGTGTGTCACATGACGTCTAAACTCTGAGCTTGTGCTGTAATCACAGATTACATTTTATCTGTCATTCATTTGTGGGTTCATTTTCTGAGTTAATAAGCATTACATGTACTATTGAGACACATTGTGACAAACTTCAGCGCAGTTTAGAAATGATCTTCTGAAACAAAGCCGAATAATAGTGTTTGAGGCCAGTGCAAACCTCATCTTCATATATATTTTTCCATTTTCTCCAAGTAAATGAAAGCTATATGTGCCGTTGTTTTGTTTCTCCTCATATTGGTGCAAGTTATCTGTCATCATGATTCGGTTCCACGTTTTCCATCAACAGTCAAGGGCAGATCCATCATGTTTATCTGCTTCCTGCTTCCTTTTCTCTTCCTATCAGAGTTCACACTGAGCGTTATAGAGCATGTAGTAAGATTTCTGGTTATTGTCGAGCCAAATCAATTGTTAATGGATAGAGATTTTTATGAGAATTTTTTACTCAGGAATTTCTCCAAACAATCCCCATGACCCACAGCAATCAACATCTGCCACTTTAACTTGAATCAGAGTTGCCATTGAGTTCTGGGTAATCCAGTCTAGATCTGAAGTAATTTAAAATAATGGTTGTACAAAACTGTGCACTGCCCAGATCTGTGCACAAACTATACACACATAGCACTTGAAATAATGCTTCTAAAATACTGATCTGTATTTCAGGATTTAAAAAAGTTTAATAAAAGCTTTTTTTTTAAGTAGGGTGTTTTGATTGGTTTCTATGGTCTTACTACAGCTTGATTGAAAATAATGCACAATAAAAAAAAATTCTGTTCATGAATGATTTTTATTTTTTTTTTTTACTTTTTATTGCAAGCATTCTCTTCACTGACACTGTTGTCTCCTTGATAACCAAGTACACTAACTTTTGAATAAACTTTTTTAGTGTCAAAATTGTTGGTTGGTTTCAAACAAAAGTTGAAACAATAAAATCAATATATAAAATCTAATATTATATCATGAAAGACATGAAACTAGCACAGCACAAGTAATTGGTTTCCAGGGACAACAGTCAAATAAAAGAAGCAATTAAAGATATTCCTCCCAAAAATGAAAATTCTCTCATTTACTTACCCTCCTGTTATTCCTGTCACAATTCAGTTATTTTGATCAAAATGTACTTTTTTAATGGACTTTTAGTTACTATGGCGATTCATTAATCATCACAGGTGTTTGTCATTATTTCCCTAATTTGCTTTGTATTTAGTTGCAGTCTTTTCAGTGTTCATTTGTTTGGTCATGTTTATGCATAGCAGTTGGTTTTGTTTGCTTATCTTGTTTTGGTATTAACTTCTGGGTGGATTATTAAAGATGTTATGCTTGATCTTTATCTTCATCGTGTGTCCCTTGCAACCGCTGGTGACAATTCTAAACCTGTATGCATTTCTTTCTTCTGTTGAACTCAAAAGAACATATTTTTAAGATTGTTGATGACCAAACAGGCTTTTTTTTTTTTTTTTTTTGTGCTCTGCGAACATAGAAAATCAGACAGGTTTGGAACGACATGAGGGTGAAAAAAATGATGGGTTTTTTTTGTATTGGACTTGATTTAAAAAGTCAGTCCTCCCATATTCTGGCCTCCTTCAATGTAAATCTCTCTAAATCTCCAGGCCAAAATCAGAAATCCTATTACTTAAGAAAGAAATAGCTCACCGTTCTTTAAAATATAATTTACAGATAAATCAAAGACACTGTCCTTTCTAGAATTAAAGAGAATAATGTGTTTCCTGCATCTTGACCAGTAAGGCCATAGTGTTATCTTTCTAAATGATCCCACAAAGAGCAAATCAGTCAATTATATTCCTCCTCACTGTGCATATGCACAATCGATCAAATCTGCAGTGATTTTTTTTTTTCTCCATTTTTTTTGACTGAGGAAGTTCATTTCATCTTATTGCCATGTACGGAAGGGAGAGGGAGAGGAAATGTGGTGACAAGGAGTCCAGCCTTGTTCAAAATCCCCAAAAACAAGAGGAAATAACATTTAGAGCCCACAGACCATACAGTTGTAAAATCCTCCCACCTTGTTCCTAGATGCATAACACTCACCAGATGAGCTTGTTTGCATATTGCTAAAACAGTCCAGAATGTTTTCATATTTTAGGTATTTTGTTTGAAATCAGCCTTTCTTATCCCAACTGTGATTGCAGTATTCCCACCGTTCCAAACATCATTATTGTTTCACATTTGCTCTTTCTGCTCACCTCAGTGGAAATGATCGTTTGGTAGATAATCAAATCATATATACTGTGGACACACTAAAGAGTAAGGAAGGTAGGGATGATTCACAAGTTGACCTTTAATGTTTATGTAGGAGACATGAATTTTGTATATTTCATAAATTTCATTATTGGGGAGGGCGCTGTACATTTAGAAGAATAATTAATTGGCCACTGGATGTTAAATATACATGTGCTCTGCAAAGTTGTTTAGTTTCCTGAAATGTGCAAGAGGTATTTATGGAGTATTTATGGAGACAAATATTGCTTTACATACAGTATGTTCTGTAATATTAATTCTTTGTTTCTCTAGTCCTGGAGTTGCCTTAAAAATGTATATTTATTATTTTGTATTCTTTCATCTCACTGAGATGAGCCCAAGACATTGCACAGCTGAATAACCTCTTACTTTAGATTTTTTTGTTCTGTTAGTTGTCCTATTAGAGGTCTTGCTTACAATTATTTTTGACATTTCCGCTTGCACAGTACAATGTGACATGGTCTTTGATTATAGAGAATGACTAAGCCAGTCAAAGGGCTGGAAGAAGGTCTACTATCTTTTTCAAAACCAAAGTGGATTTCAACTGACATAAAACGATTATCCTACTGAGAGCAATTCTGAGACTATGGTGTTTTAAAATGAGGGATTTAGATATAGTAGTCTTAAAAATCCTTTAGGTTTTGGAGGTAAACCAAAAAACAGAAGATAGAAGAAACAAAAGACTGGGTAAATTGGATATGACAGATTACATCCTTACAGAGTGCACATGCAGATTTTTGAGAATAGGGGAATTTAAATGCAACTTCCAAAAAAGGTTGTAGGTCAAATAAAGTGTTTTATCAATTCACTTCTAAAACGCTGTAGCAGAAATCACACATTCATATGTCCAATCCATTTGCTTTAAAGTGAAGACGTAAACCATGACTCTCAATACTCATCTGACTTTTTTCATAGAACACAAAAGGAGTTATCAAAATACAAAATTGCTTTTTTCTGTGCAACTAAAATGCTTTTTTGATTTTTGTTTTTATTTTGGAATTTTGGTGTAGCGTAATAAAAAAATATGGTTTCACTTTTTTTTTTTTTTTTTTTTTTATAGTCCCTTTAACACATTCTGTTGACTATAAGGGCCTGTTTACACTTGGTCACTTCATGCGTTTTCTCTGATCGGATAGCTATCTGATTTATAAAAACGATTACATTTACTCTTGGCCACATAAATGTGTCTCCGCAAAACGGATATAGATCCGATCTTCAATTCCCGCGCTATATGCAGATTTCATGGAGTTCACGTCACCGAAAGCAACAAATATGAGCCGTAGGCCCTATTTTATTGATCATAAGCTTATTTCAAAATCAAAGACACACAAGGAGAGAGCACGGCAACAACACTGGTAAGATCATTTAGTCTCATTTTACTTTTAATGAAGATTATTGTGTTTTGAGCGCCTAAGACTGATTGATTTGCGGCAGTTTGCGCGTTGTGTTGGTGGAGAGATACTCAGCTACTCTAATGCGGCGATGCGTGCTGCAGTGGCGCTGTCATATCTAGCTATAACATGTTATTTAGCCTATAACACACTCTCACACGTTTATTTTTTAGTATTTTTGGGAGAAGTTAAATTTACATATGTGGTTTCTGTTCTGTTGTTTAATAGGTACAACGACAAGCTTTCTAATGGAGGACGATGCAACAGCCAGCCATAACTTCTGATGAATTCTTTATTCAACTACCCACAATACCGTAACACACCCAATATCAGTTCCACACCTGGTTAATGCAATATTATGTTACCGTATAGAACCTAATACTACATCCCCCTTTCCAAATAAGATTCTTTCTTTTTTTTCCCCTTTAGTGGAGCAAAATAAACTTAGAAATATTTATCTTCTTATTAGACAATTAATATTTTTATGCAAAGCAGTTCAAATTTTTTCTTTTTTCTTTTTTTCATACAACAAAGTGATAGCACAACGTGCTTTGTATGATTATTCTTCTAGACTAGAAGGATGGGGTGGACTACCCAAAACCTTCAACTGAGTGTGGGGATTATTCTGCCCCACTGACCACTCAGTGTTTCTCCAGGGCATCTCTAACTACAATCAAAGTCCTTTAGATACCCAGGAGGAGTTCTAATCCTGGAAGGATATCGTTTCTTGCATGGTGAAGTCTGCTGGCATATCTTCTGAATTTCTGGTGTGACAGTTGGACTTAAAGAGCATGGAGAAGAATGTATCTCTGTTGAGTCTGGAAGAACAGATGTCACAGGAGCTTTTGGAGTTGGTGAGAGGTGAAACCTATTTCTCCTCAAGGTACCTCTGGGTGTCTCTACGAGGTAAGATCTGGGTGTGCCAGCAGTGGAGACAACAGTAACCCTTTCAGAAGTGTCTTTTACCCATACATGTTCACCTGGTTGCAAGTGCGTCATGTTGTGTGCTTTGTGCCTTTTGTCGAAATTTTGTCTGTAGGTCAGTTCTATCTTTTTCAGCTTTTCTAAATCTACACACTTTGGACCGAGCTGTGACGGAATCACAGGAACTAGTGTTCTTATTTTCCTTCCTATGAAGAGCTCGGCAGGACTGTACCCATTGGCAAGAGGGGCTGCTCGGTAAGCCATAAGTGCAAGGTAGGGATCCTTTGACGTTTTGAGGAGGTTCTTGATTGTCCTCACAGCTTGCTCCACCTCTCCGTTGCTCTGCTGAAAATGAGGACTCGACGTCACATAGTCAAAACCCCAGTCCTGTGAAAACACACGGAAATACTGAAGCAAACTGTGGCCCGTTATCTGAGCGCACCACCTCGGGAATTCCATGACGTGCAAAGATGGACTTGAAGTGTTCAACTACAGCTTCTGCAGTTGTAGATGTCAGTTTCGCAACCTCAAAGAATCTAGAAAAGTAGTCCACAATGACCAAGTAATGTTTGTTGTCTTTTTGAAATAAATCTGCTCCTACCGTGGACCATGGCCTTGTTGGAAATTCAGTAGGCAGCATTGTTTCTTTGAAATTTATTCTCTCACGTGCACAGTTCTCAATCATTTTTGTGAGGTCTTTACTGAGACCTGGCCACCAAACTGACTGTTTAGCTCTCTCTCGACACTTTGTTATGCCAAGGTGTCCCTCATGCAGTTTTTTCAGAATCTCAGCTCGGAGTGACGTTGGAATAACAATCCTGATTCCATTCAATAACAATCCGTTCTGCACAGAAAGTTCTCCTGAGAATGACAAGTTAGGCTGGAAAGCTTTGTCAATGGAGAATTTATCTGGCCATCCTTCCACACAGTATTTTTTTAGCTTTTGGAGTATGGAATCCATGTCCTGGTGTTCTTAAATCTCTCTGAGCCTTTTTTGTGTAGCTGGAAGACTTGCCACGATGGAGTCGGCATATAGATTGATGTCTTCTTCGGAGAGCCCTTCTGCTGTACTGCTCATGGGCACTCTAGACAACACATCTGCTGTTGCAATGTTTTTGCCAGCCACATGTGATATAGTGTACGAAAACCTCAGAAGATGCATACGAAGGTGCTGAATACGTGGAGGGAGTTCATCCAATTTCCTTAAACTAAACAGAGGAACTAAAGGTTTATGATCGGTTTCGATGTGGAAACTTTCTTCAATGAGAAACTCTGCAAACCTCTCATAGGCCCATGTGGAGGCCAGCGCCTCCTTCTCTGTCTGCGCGTATCGCTGCTCCGTATTACTGAGAGCCCTTGAAGCATATGCCACGGGTTTCCATACATTGTCTGCTTGCTTCTGAAGGAGAACAGCTCCCAGCCCATATGAAGAGGCATCTGCAGAAACAACTGTATCCTTGTTTGTATCATACAGCGCTAAACCTGGGGGTGTTGTCAGTTCCTCTTTGATTTTCTCGAAAGCCTCTTGCTGATGTGACCCCCAGACCCACATGTTAGATTTCCTCAATAAATCTCTGAGTGGTTGTGTTTTCTCAGTCAGATGTGGTAAGAATTTACCAAGGTGGTTGACCATTCCTAAAAATCTCCTCATTTCACTGACATTATGTGGTTGTTTCATGGCTTTAACTGCCTCCACCTTGTCTGGATCTGCACTCACCCTTGATGCCTCAACGATCTGTCCGATGAACTTGAGTTTTGTTTTTGAAAACTCACATTTGTCGTTGAGTGTGACCCCTGCTTCCTGAAGTCTTGAGAGCGCCCTTTGCAGCCTCTCGTCGTGTTCACTCTGTGTTGACCCCCAGACGAGCACATCATCCATTTGACAAATAACACCGACCAGTCCCTCGAGAATTCTGGACATGCGCTTTTGGAAGTGCTCTGGTGCAGAAGAGATTCCAAAGAATAGACGGTTATAACAGTATCGGCCAAATGGAGTTATGAAGGTGGTGAGTAAAGAGGATTCCTTTGAAAGTGGAATCTGCCAAAAACCAGCATTGGCATCGAGTTTGGAAAACACTTTGGCTCCTGCAAGCTGTCCTAAGTTGCTTTCCACAGAAGGAAGGGGGTGTTTTTCTCTCATTACTGATTTGTTCAGTTCAGTGAGATCTGTGCAAATTCTCACTTTACCTGTACGCTTTGGCACCACAACCATGGGAGCACACCATTCAGTTGGCTCTTCCACTTTTGAAATTACCCCCTGCTGTTCCATTCGCTTTAATTCTTCCTTCACCTTTGGTAAAAGAGGGAGGGAAATACGCCTGGGCGTTGAGAGAGAAAAGGGTTTTGCATCCGGCTTTAGCACAATGTTGTACTCACCCTCCATTTTACCTAAGCCACTGAAGAGTTTTGGAAACTCCTTTTCCACTCTTTCTTTGGAGGTTAAGCCGACATCATCCAGCCTGGCTACCAGCTGAAGTGCCATGACTGCTGGTCGGCCTAGCAGTGGCATGTACAGTCCGTCAACAACATAAATGTCTTGTTTTGTACATGTATTGTGCTTGCTAAGGGTAGCTGTGAATTTTCCTTTTACCTTCGGTGACACACCACCCGGCCCCTGGAGGATTCTTCCTGGAGGTTTCAGCTTGTTGAACTGGCCTTGGTTGTACAGCATAACAGGAACAGCTGTAACATCTGCTCCAGTGTCTATTTTGAACATTGTTTCGAAATTGTCCATTTTTATTTTAGTCATCCATGGACTTCCGGCCTCCTTAGTCATTAGTGAGCCAAGGAATGCAATGTCCTCATTTGTATCTGCAGTTAACGTGGCAATATTCACCTCATATACTTTCCTGGACTTGCACATTCTAGCATAATGTCCCTTTTTATGACAACGATTACATATCGCATCCCTTGCGGGGCATTGCTGCAGATTATGGCCTTTTGTGTCTCCGCATCTTATACACAATGTCCGCTTTCTAGGACTTTCCTGAGGTGATTTCCTTGCCAGCTGTCCATATTGTGGCTTCACTTGTTTTGATTTCGCCTTACTGTTCTGTTTAGCCTGCACACTATCCAGCTGTTCGTTTGTAACTTCCCCTTTGAAGTTTGACTTGAGCAGTTCTTGTTTTTTCAATTGTTCACTCTGTCGAACTCGTACAACAGCCTTCTCAAGTGTTAATTCAGTCTGTCAGACCCACGACGAGTCTATCTCTTACCATCTCATCATGCAGATTTCCGTATCCACAGTGCTCGGCTAGACAATGCAGTTCCATTAGAAAAGTCATCCACAGACTCACCCACTTCTTGCTGCCATTGATTTAAATTTAGCTCGATCAAAAATAACGTTTCTACGAGCTATGAAGTGATCATTCAGTCTGTTCTTTACAATTTCGTAGTCACTCGCTTCTTGAGGACTTAAATGCAGAGAAGTTAATATGTCTTCTGCTTCCTCACCCATCGTGTAGATCAAGGCATTCACTTGATTTTTATCCGCCTGCGTCTCCAAGCCTAACGCAATACGAAATCTTTCGAAACGTTTTATCCATTTCGACCAGTCATCCGCTTTAAACGTGAATTTTTCCGGCAGAGAAACTTGAAACTGATTCATGATGAAGCCGCCAACTTGTCCCTTCAACACCTCCCGCTGACAGAACGTAACGAAACTGCCACTAAACTAATTTAAACTTCACTAACTCACATACAAGCTTATCGCACGATATTTATACTTCTGACACCATGTTCTGTTGTTTAATAGGTACAACGACAACCTTTCTAATGGAGGACGATGCAACAGCCAGCCATAACTTCTGATGACTTCTTTATTCAGCTTCCCACAATACCGTAACACACCCAATATCAGATCCACACCTGGTTAATGCAATATTATTTTACTGTATAGAACCTAATACTACAGTTTCAACAACCAGATGCATTTAGACCTGTTCAGTTTTGACTGGAATGCGTCCCAGACCACCTCCTGAAGTGGTTTGAGCGATCGGATTTAAATCCATCTCAAATGCGTTTCAGAGGGCATTTAGACCTGGTCTTTTCACGATCGGATAGCTATCCGATCAGAGAAAACGCATGAAGTGACCAGGTGTAAACAGGCCCTAAGTAACGTTGCACCTACATGTCTACTAACTCTCATTAGACTATATTAGTATTAGTATTAGTAAATGTCAGGATCACCATTCACCAGTCACCATGCCTGTTTCCTTTGTGCACTAAATTTCCCACAATCCTCCCTGGTAATCACCTGCACGCACTTTCCAATCACACACCTGTCTACCATCATCCTCATCAAAAGCCAGCACCACACACACAGGCCTTGTCTGGTCTCGTCCTTGCTAACTTGGACTACTTATATTGCTACTCGCTACTCGTCTCGTCCCATCATGGCCACCATTCCAGAGTCTCGTCCTGTCATGGCCACCCTTCCAGAGTCTCGTCTCCTCATGGCTGCCCTTCCAGAGTCTCGTTCCTTCATGGCTGCCTTTTCAGAGTCTCGTCCCGTCATGGCTGCCCTTCCAGAGTCTCGTCCCATCATGGCCACCCTTCCAGAGTCTCGTCCTGTCATGGCCACCCTTCCAGAGTCTCGTCTCCTCATGGCTGCCCTTTCAGAGTCTCGTCCCGTCATGGCTGCCCTTCCAGAATCTCGTCTGTTCTCAAGCCTGTTCTAACCCCTGAGCCTGCATCAGAGCCTGCTCTAACTCTGGAGTCTGCTCCAGAGTCCGCACCCACCTGTGAGTCTGCTCTAAATTCCCCTTCAGTCCTTGATTCAGTACGAGAATTCTCCCCAGACCAAGAGTCCTGTGACTCCTGTGTTCTGTGACAGTAGACTGGATTAGGGTTAGAATCAGTTGACATGTAAACTTATTCTTACAGAATGTTCAGAAGGGGTCAAAATAAAGTGTTACCAAATAATATATGTTTGGTTGTTAACCGAAAATATAGATGGATGGATGCTTGTCAATCACATTTCAATAACATATTTTAAATCAGCATTAAAATTTGATGTGAACTGTCTCAAATGATGTTTCTTGTCCCCAAATAATTTAAAAAATATTTCAATTTGGTCCAGCCAATGCTCATGTGCAGTCCAAAGCGCCAGTTTCAGGACATTAACTGTTTGTATGGGAACCAGAGTTTCTAACAGAAGCTGCTGTGATGCCATGACTTTACAAATTGATGATTGGTTCTTTTATTTAGAAAGCGGGACTTCTGTTACTACCCAGCCAACATGTATATGTGGGTGCCACATTGTTTATGCTTGGGCTACATGGATACCAAGTGGGCATGGTCCTAAAATGTCCATCTTATCTGGGGCCTACTTGGGTCAACTATGTAGGTCCCACATGGGTGAACGCAGGTGGGCTCCCTATATGGGTCCTAGTTGGGTCACTAATGGGAAATGAGTGCATGGGCTCAAAATGGGCAAAACAAATGGGCCCCATTTGGGTTTAACAATTAGGTTAGATCTGGGCAAACATAGTAATTCCTATAGGCTGACTACATGAGTCCAAGGTAGTACCCACATAGGTAGTCTCTATATGGGTTCAGAATGGGGAAATAGATATGGGGCCCACTTGGTCAAACCATATGGGTAGGACATGGGCAAACACAATCAGTCCCACATAGGCTGACTACATGGGTCCAAGGTAGTACACAAATAGGTAATCTGTATATGGGTTCAGAATGGGGAAATGCATATTGGGCTCACTTGGCCAAAACAAGACATTGGCAAACACAAGCCAAACATGGGTGTGCTGGGTAAGAAGATTATGTGGGGTCAGAGTGGGCAGTGGGTCTGGGTTTTATGTTTGTAAGTTACAGTATAGGCTAGGGCTCTTCAACTCCAGCCCTGGAGGGCCGGTGTCCTGCAGACTTGGGGGTGGGGTGCTTGAAAAACAGCAGTCTACTAGATAGTGCGCACAAACTCTTTCTGCGCTGAAGGCCAAAGGAGTATAGGTTACTATGAAAGGCTCGTGCGCTCAACTGTGCACGAGATGGAGCGGGACGCGGAAAATGAAGTAAGGCCTATACCCGGGCCTTAAGACAACTTTTTATTTTCTCTCACACACAGCACAGAGAAACAGCTTTCTAATAAAGCGACCAAACTGCCTGTCAAGTGATAGACGAAACTGACAATGACTTTTTATCTTTTTTAAACTGAAATGAAAGGCAATGTGGATAAACATTCACAGCCACGATGTACAGAACACCACAAAAAGATATAGAAGAAAATGAATAAAAACATTTTGGATTAATAAACCTAAAAATATATAGGCCTATATAAATAACTGCAGAAAGGCCACACTGCAGATAGGTAGGCCTATTTTACATGTTGGCAAATCGAATTAAATCGGCTAAATTGCCTGTGCGAGCAAGCTTTAACTCTACAGCGCATTAATGCATCGAAAAACAATAAAAAAAAATAATTTACAGAATTGAATTAGAGCACAATATACCATTCTAATAAATAAAAAAAATAATAAAAAATGAAATAGTCATAATCAAGTCACAAGGGCAAAATGTCTAAAGTGCAGGGGAACATATTCAAAACACAAGCCACAAATAGTTAAATTAGATTACCCAGTGATCAATCAATAAATTAAAATTAAAGAAATTATTAAAATAACGAAAGTATAGCCAGAATTATCAACTTTGTCTTTTTAACTGCAGAGACCATAGGCTATATTGTTTATAAATGCTAAACTGGAGTCTCAGTCTTTTTAGCTAAACGTTCACAGCATCCAAAAATCAAATTAGAGCCGGCTGAAATGTTTTGAAATCACTTTCCCCTACCTGATCGGAAAAAAAAATCCAGCCTTTCAAGCAATCTGCCTGTGTCCGCTTGAGTCTTTTCAAATAGTACGCTAATCAAGTCGTTAACATTGGCCGGCAGAAGTGCGCCGCACTTTTTTGGATCTTTTACCATTTCAAAGTGCATCCAATTCTACACTTTAGATTTTCTTATCCCAGACATTGTAACCCTTGCCACCAAGATGCTCCTCTGTCGGTCACGGATCATGGAAAGTGAAACTTGTGGTTCGATTTATTCACGCATATTAAAAAATATTTGTCAACAGATTCTTTCTTTTCACATTTTTTTATTTATAGCATTAACTTATTGGGAGAGAACCGTTAGGTCTATGTAAAATCAGATATTGAGCACCTCCATATCTCGTCTCATAACACCTCTGAGAAGATTCGACTGTGAGATTGGTAGTTGAATCAGGCTCCTCCTATCGAAGCTTCGAATCGTCGACTATTCAGGGTCATCCCAAGGTTAGAGTTAACAAGACATTTAGCAAGACACTTGCTCTTCAGCACTGTTGAAGTTTAGGAGTCAGGAGTTGAAGAGCCACTGTATAGGCAAACCAGGTGAAACCCAGGTGTCGCCAGCAATGGCCTGCATAGCACGTCTTTTTGTGTCTGAAACCGGACAAGAGACTTGTAGTGTAGAATTTGAAGATGGAACCCAGATAGGTTTTGCATATGTTGCCTAGTTGTGCTCCACCTAAAGCACAGTGAAATCTTGTATAAAACCCACATGGGCAACTGGCATGGGGCCAACATGGAACCCGTGGACAAACCCACTTACAACCCGTATTTCAGCACATGGAGTCACCTTGTAGAGCCAACTATATTGCAGTTTGCAGTTTCTCCCATTCGCAACACGATCGAACCATCTTGGGTGATATTTATCCAGTAAACTTTTGCAGTCCTATGTTCTCAACAAGAGTTATTGTAGATACTAGAATATTCTGTAATAAACTCTGAATTTGTATTTTTATACTTAGTCAAAAGCAAAGCATCATGGGATGATTAAAGTAGTCAGTCTTGTTAAATACATAGCCTTATATATCATAATGATTTCCCTGGTTCAGTAAGATTTTTTTTTTTTTTCAGGTTTCCAGTGAGTCTAAACATCTAAAATATAGCCTATAGCGTCGGCGTCGTCGAACTTGGTTTGCCGCTCTCGGGTCTTCCGGGGCACAGCGGAGCATGGCTGTCCGTGGATTCGTTCGATTGTCCCGCATTCACCTACCAGGACTACTCGACATATTCCGCTACGGATCCGACGAAGGAAAGTAAATCACTGCATCCTGCGCTCTCTACGTAAAGCATCTGACGCTCAACAGGATCTACCGCAGCTTAGGATGGGGCTTGCCAACGGCGATCTTTGGCAAATAAAACTTTCATCTGCGACGACCTCATCTCTTCAAACGATCTGGATTTCTTCTTCGTGACTGAATCCTGGATAAAATAAGGTGATCCAAGTCCTCTTTCTGAACTGACTCCCCCTCAGTATGATTTTTTTTTAAATACTCCCCGGTTAACTGGCAGGGGAGGCGGTCTCTTGACTGTCTTTAAAAATAAAGTACAGTGTCGCTTATCACCCACAGCCACACAGGAAATACACTTAAACTGCCCTCATCCTGTTTTACTTTTATTAATCTATCGTCCCCCCTCTTCCAGCAATTTTATAAATGAGTTTGCTGACCTTTTAGGGGATGTCTTGACTAGACACGACTATATTTTAATACTTGGTGATTTTAATATTCATGTATGCTGCTCTACCAATGCTTTAGCTAAGGAATTTTTAAATTTACTGTCTTCCTTGAAGATTGTTCAGTGGGTAAATGGACCATATGGTCATGTTCATACGCTTGACTTAATATTGACTTATGGGCTGTCTGTGGCTGACATTGACATCAGTGATACTCCACTTTCTGACCACAGACCAGTGCTTTTTTCAACACTCCTTCCTGCTCCACCTAAATCTTATCACTCCAAGCACGTTGGTCTCGTATTTTGACCTCTCACTCCAATCATGCCTTCTCTGAATTGTATTTGGGGACTGAAAATTCGCTTATCAATGACTCTGTTACATCACATTTAGATGTTGATGAGCAGCTACAATATTTTAATAACAAATGTTCCGACATTTTGGACTCCATTGCACCTCGAAGGCTGGTCTATCCCCGAAACAACGATCAACAACGAAATCAGATTATTAAGACAGCAGTGCAGACGATTTGAACGTAAATGGAAAAAAGACAGGCTTCAAATATCATTTGAAATGCTGAATGTCTCCCTTAAAAATTTCCAAAAGGCTGTCAGGGCTGCAAAGCATAAATTTTTATCTGATATCATTGTTAAAAAAAACATTGTTCTAGAACGCTCTTTACGACTATCGATTCTGTCTTAAATCCTCCCGTTAAGACTCCATCTGTGATCTTTTCTTTTGACTGTGAAAATTTTCTTAATTTCTTTTTAGACAAAACCAACACTACTAGAGCACAAGTTTTTAATTCTATACATCTATACATCTATGATCTCCCTTCAGACATGCATTCTCCTCATGACACTCTCCCTTCCCGCTTCTTAAAACAGATTTTCGAAACCGTCGGCCTGGACATTTTACGCATCATTAATAATTGTCTAGCGACCGGAACAGTTCCAGCCAGTTTTAAATTAGCCGCTGTGACTCCTATCCTCAAAAAACCTGTACTTGACTCTGCAATATATGCAAATTACAGACCAATCTCTAATTTGCCATTTTTATCCAAAATTCTCAAAAAAGCTGTATTTATACAATTGAGGAACTACTTGCAAATCAATTCCATTTCTGATATTTTTCAGTCCGGCTTTAAAACCCTTCATAGCACTGAGTCGGCTCTTTTAAAAGTTTACAATGATATTTTAATGACCACAGATGCTGGTGATACCATGGCCTTAGTGCTTCTAGATTTGAGTTCTGCTTTTGATTTCGTGGATCACAGGATTCTTTTATCTCGGCTTGAATACTCAATTGTTATCACTGGTACAGTGTTGAAATGGTTCCAATCTTTTCTGTCAAACAGAGGATTTACAGTCAATTTAGGTGTCCATTCATCCTCGGTGGCTCACGTCACCTGTGGTGTACCCCAAGGATCGTTCTTAGCACCGTTATTATTTTCACTGTATACGTTACCTCTGGTATCAATTATGCGTACATTTGGGGTGTCGTATCACTGCTATGCGGATGACACACAACTTTATATACCGATTAAATGTAAAGATAACTCAGCATACAAGAGACTGGAGGCTTGCCTGCATGAACTCAAATTATGGCTTACAAATAGTTTCATGATACTTAACGATGATAAAACCCAAATCATTCAATTTGGGCCAGAAGAGCACCCAGATGAAGACTCAACCAACATTGGCACTCTCACTTCTTATCTTACGTCTGATGTTAACGATCTAGGATTTCACCTAGATAATGGTCTTAAATTAGAAAAACAAATCAACACCATAGTTAGTACCAGTTTTATCATATCCACCAGTTATCTAAAGATAACCTTTCTTAAGCAGGAAACGTTTGGAAACTGTTATTCATGCTTTTATTTCAACTCGACTTGATTACTGTAATTCTTTGTATTCTGGGTTACCTCTCTCTTCCATCTCTCGCTTTCAAATGGTCCAAAATGCAGCAGCCCGTCTACTCCCAGGTAGCCGCAAACAAGACCATATTACACCAATCTTACGTTCTTTGCACTGGCTGCCAGTCCGATACCGTATCGACTACAAGATTTTGCTATTCATTTACAAAGCTCTCATTAACTTAGCTTCCAAATATCTATCTGATTTGATTGTTATGTACAATGCTTCCAGATCACTTAGATCCCAAAATGGTCATCTTTTGCTGGTACCACGATCTCGTCTGCAATGCAGGGGAGACCGAGCTTTCGCAGTAGCGGGCCCTAAGCTGTGGAATAGCTGGCTACTACCAGTCAGAACTGCTTCTACGTTTGCCGAATTTAAATCTATGTTAAAAACACATCTTTTTTTCCTGTGCTTTTAATTCTTGATAATTTGTACATGTTCTTTTGTATTTATGTTCTTCTTTTTTCTTTTCTTTTTAACTTTATGTACAGCACTTTGGCCAGCTCAGGCTGATTTTAAATGTGCTCTATAAATAAAATTGAATTGAATTGAATTGAATATAGTAAAGAATAACAACCAAAGCATCACACATCACCTGCTTTGCCATTGTTTAATATTTTCAATTTAAAACTAATGTGGATTACTTCATTGAGTTTATTCAGAGTATGATGAATGTATAGACTTTCTCTATATCAAGTAGTATTTACCAGTAGCAGCCCCATTCAGGTTGCATCAACATGATGCTTGATACGAATTGAAGCACCTGCAGCACTGTCATGAATGAGCAACGCTTTTCCAAACCAAATAAACTCCTGCTGTGTGTTGATCTTCATTTTGGCTTACTATGGCTAGAGCCTCTTTTGACAACTTTGCCTTGTGATTCTGAAAAAAAAAAAGAAAAAAGGCAGTCATGGTTTGTGTTTAAACAGTTATTATTCACTTGGACTCTTCAACAGGTCTGTAATCCTCTCATATTGTTTCAAAATGTGAGGATTCTAGAATTACATCCCCTCTTACGATGCCCACTCAGAGGAACCCTGCAGTCTGCACAACTGAACACAAGCCACGTTTCAGGAGATCTTAATCAACTTTCCACCAAACAAAACACTTGAGCTCTGTTAGGGGTCTCATCAGGTTCTCTATGAGTTTTTGTGTTTTTGTTAATAGCCACATACTCATGAGAAACCAAGACAATGATGAATCTGAGGTAACGTGGCACATTGAAGACCATGTAGGCCTATAAAAATGGACCAAGTCGCCACCAACATCAGACCAGCTTCAAGAGAAGACAAGAGACAGCAGCTGAACCACTAAAGCAAACGCTCAGGATCAAGAATGAAGCTCTCCGTTGGGACCGTCCTCATCACTGTTGCACTTTTTTCAGAGTGCTACTTCAGAACCACTGCCATTCCCATGACCAAAGCTGATGAAACTGAACCAGATCTGCAAGGCTTGAGCGAGAGCTTGGAGGAGAACTCTCTGAGATCTTCACCAGGCAACTCCAGGATCATCGTGGTGGCTGACTCCAATCTGCTGAGGACCCTGATGTCTCTGAACAAAGGAGTGCCTCATCTCAGTCTCCCTGAGAACCTTCTCAGCACAGAGCGCAGAGATGTCAATTCAGACTTGAGCCCGAGCATCGCCATCATCAGAAGGGACACCATGAGGTGCATGGTGGGAAGAGTGTATCGGCCATGCTGGGAGGTGTAGGTCTTCTGGGACCAGGAGAATGCAAGCTGCTGATGACAACAGATTCACCTTCTCTAATCCACTGTTGCTTAGTGAGAATGTAAATGTTTATGCTATTTATCTGAAATGTCTCTTGCAATTAAATGCAGAAAAGATTATTCTACAAGGTCTTGTCTGTTCTCGTCTGTTCTAATTCAACATATATGTGATCTGAGTGTGATGGATTCATACCATACATTTTGGACTAGATTAATGTGATGATGTTTTAGCATTTCAAGTATTTTCTTTCCAAATTAAAATATTTTCTGAACCTTTAGAATGGACTATAATAAGTAATTTGTATGCTGAATGACCATAGTTCATAGTTTTTGTCTTTTGACAAAAATATCCTTTAAAATTTAGTCAATGGTGCCATATTCATTAATGATAGTCAGTTTTACTCTGACTAAAATGTCATTTAACATTTTAGTTGATGAAAAATTAAACCAAGACAAACCAAACATTTTATATATTAATGTAGACACATATCAACATTTCTTAAAAGCGTTATGAAAACTGTCCTTGTTTTTGGCTCCTGGGCTCCTGAAATTATAACATTGTAATGAGTTTTGTAATACAATATTTTAAATTATTTATGCTTTAGCTTGTCATTGTCCACTAGGACAAGCAGTTAGGAAAATGGAAAGATGGATAGTCATTGCGTTTACACGTTTTATTAGTGCATTGTCACTGAAAGAGCGTGATTTACATATTATATATAGCATGTGATTTAGTTTAGTTCACTTGTGCTGCGCATTTGAGTCATTTTGTGCAGATCCAGTCTTTGAAAACTAAGACAAACTAAAATGAATGTAATTGTGACATCCTTTGTTAACAACCATTTTTTATCAGTAAAACACTGTGGTTCTGAGTAATTTCCCATTTTTAGAACATTGCTTAGTTTGTTTTAGTGGTGCTACTTCTTGCTCATCCAATATTGACAGTTTGTGAGATCTTAACATCCCCCCTGTATAATTTTATCCCTTAAAACTCATCTTTGATCACCAAAATGACATATTTAAATGTTTTTTTTTTCTTGTGACAGAAAATTATTCATGCCTTAAAATAGCTTTAATGTAACTCTACACCCTTGCATCATTTAGTAGACGCGGATCTATGAATATGCTAATTAAGCCCTGCCTCCACTCACTCGCACAAGCTCAGAGATCCACTTGGTCAACTTACTAAGGTAAACACTGCACAATGGTATCACTTTTTACAATGTCGGACACATAACGGTAATTAATATGATTAGCCTTTTGCTTTACTATGTTATCAAACAGCTAATAATGTGTTGCTAATGTTACACAAACCATGTTCCCGTTTGCAAGTCAGACAGCTGTCTTATAAAACTCAGTATCCTTAAAAATGCTTTGAACACCTTAGAATGTCAGTGGAGAAAGGCATTTTCATCATAACATTCTAATATCATACACCTTAACCATACATCATAGCCTTCTCTTGAGACTCCCCTACTTCAGAATGGTCATAGTTAATGATATGTTAAAGCCCGCTGGCACGTTGACGTGATTGATGGTTACAAGGTAGTTTGTGACATCAGAAATACCAGCGATTTCAAGCCGCGTTTTCGAACCTGTCTGTAGATCACTGCAGTTTTAAAGAGAAAGTACTCGGCAATGGTGTTGACTTATGAATTGCACGTGGTTTGTCTTAAAGCATATTAAAAACACCACATAAACAACATTAAAAACTTGATTTTCATCATAGGGGGACTTTAAAGTTTTCACCACTTTATAATGATGTAAAATGGCAGAAATATACTCTGGTGCAAGTCAATTTAAGCCCTTAAAACAATTAACAATATCTTAAACTGAATTCTAAAATTCACTGGAATCCAGTGCAAACAAGCCATTACATGAGAGATACTGAAGTACCTCCTAGTGCCAGTAAGAATTCTGGCCACTGCATTTTGCAATAACTTTAAGCAAATTGTTTTGACAGCCCTAGATATAAGAACTGGATTAATCTAAAAGAGACTTGAATTACAGTTTCCATATATTTAGAGACAAAAAACTTTTCATTTTAGCAATGGCCCTCAGTTAAAAAAACCTTTTACCACAGCATTAATTTATCAAATTTCAATACAGAATCAAAAATCCATCCAAGATTTCTCAACTGAGTATTTAGAAGGGGCCAAAGACCACCATTTCAGACACTGACTCATTAAGCTGAAGAAAATTAAGACATATTCATCTCTTCATCCGAACAATCAAGCAAAAAAGTTAATGTAATTACATTTAAAGGCCGATACAACTGAGTGTCAGTTAGTACCTTAATGGTGCCTTAATGGCACAGAAGTTACACACTGTTGCTTTAAATTGCAAGACTTTTAAATGGTTAGTTCACCCAAAATTCTGTCATTAATTACTCACCCTTGTTGTTCCACCCATAAGATCTTCGTTCCTCTTTGGAACACAAGATATTTTTGAGATATTTTAAGATATTTTTGATGAAATCCGAGAGGTATATGACTCCTTCATAGACAGCAATTTAACCACCACTTTCAAGGTCCAGAAAGGTAGTTTATGTTCAGCGCTTCCAGGTTCTACGTCAGAACGCCAGCTCAGTATTGGCTGGCTCCTGCGTCAGCATCACACGCATGCATCGTGCTGCTCACATGAACAGCGTCAGCCAATACTGAGCTGCTATTCTGATGTAGAACCTGGAAGCGCTGAACGTAAACAATGTACGAGAATGACACAGAAGAGAAGATATTGTTGAATAAAGTCATTATTTTTGTTTTGTTTTTGCGCACAAAAAGTATTCACTTCATAACATTAAGGTTGAATCACTTCAGTCACATCGACTTTTTTAATGATGTCTTTAGTACCTTTCTGGACCTTGAAAGTGGTGGTTAAATTGCTGTCTATGGGGGAGTCATATACCTCTCGAAATTTATCAAAAATATCTTAATTTGTGTTCCGAAGATGACCGAAGGTCTTACGGGTGTGGAACGACATGAGGGTGAGTAATTAATGACAGAATTTTAATTTTGGGTGAACTAACTCTTTAACAATATTGATGGGCAGAAATCCAATTTGTAGTCAATGATGTGTAAAATAAAAAAGAACACTCTCTCTACGTGAGTACATCTTTTGCCATGTAACAAAAAGGGAAATTAAACTTTGTGGCCTTCTACGTCATTTTGTCATTACCAGGAATCTATTATTCTTTTTGACAGCACTTACTCTGCCTTCCCTTCCTACACATGCTCTCAGCTAACCGCTTTAACCTTATGGCTTTGATTAGTCCCACAATTCTGTCCTTCCAATTACTTTTCCTCCAGCTTTTCAACTGATTTGTGATCCATTTAATCTGTGCCTCCTGTCTTCTGTCATTGGTTAGAGGTCAAACAGAACAGTAGAGGTGGAGAATATTATTTCTCACCTGGTTACCTCTGTATCACATGTATGCTCTGTTTTGTTTAGTTTCTGTGTTCCCATTGTCCTTAGTTCCTTGTTAGTCTCCCTGGTCCTTAATTAGTTAACACCTGTTCTGTTTTAGTCTAATATATATATATATATATATATATATATATATATATACACACACACACACTATATTGCCAAAAGTATTGGGACACCCCTCCAAATCATTGAATTCAGGTGTTCCAATCACTTCCATGGCCACAGGTGTATAAAATCAAGCACCTAGGCATGCAGACTGCTTCTACAAACATTTGTGAAAGAATGGGTCGCTCTCAGGATCTCAGTAAATTCAAGCGTGTTACCATGATAGGTTGCCACCTGTGCAATAAGTCCATTCGTGAAATTTCTTCACTACTAAATATTTCACGGTCAACTGTTAGTAGTATCATAACAAAGTGGAAGCAATTGGGAACAACAGCAACTCAGCCACAAAGTGGTAGGCCAAGTAAAATCACAGAGCGGGTTCAGTGCATGCCGAGGCACACGGTGCGCAGAAAACGCCAACTTTCTGCAGAGTCAATAGCTACAGACCTCCAAACTTCATGTGGCCTTCAGATTAGCTCAAGAACAGTGCATAGAGAGCTTCATGGAATAGATTTCCATGGCCGAGCAGCTGCGTCCAAGCCTTACAACACCAAGTGCAATGCAAAGCGTCAGATTCAGTGGTGTAAAGCATGCCGCCACTGGACTCTAGTGCAGTGGAGACATGTTCTCTGGAGTGACAAATCACACTTCTCTGTCTGGCAATCCGATGGAAGCAAAGCAAAGCAAGGTCCATAAAGACATGGATGAGCGAGTTTGGTGTGGAGGAACTTGACTGGCCTGCACAGAGTCCTGACCTCAACCAGACAGAACACCTTTGGGATGAATTAGAGCAGAGACTGCGAGCCAGGCCTTCTCGCCAACATCACTGTCTGACCTCACAAATGCGCTTCTAGAAGAATGGTCAAAAATTCCCATAAACACACTTCTAAGAAAGCCTTCCCAGAAGAGTTGAGGCTGTTATAGCTGCAAAGGGTGGGCCAACTCCATATTAAACCCTACGGATTAAGAATGGGATGTCATTAAAGTTCATGTGCACGTAAAGGCAGGCGCCCCAAAACTTTTGGCAATATAGTGTGTATATATATATATATATATATATATATATATATATATATATATATACAAACCAAAATTTATTCAGACACCTTGAACATTTCATTCATTAATACAGTTTATTCACTATAGTTTAAAAAAATGGTAATAAAATATGACAAGATCTCAGAGTTAAACTGTATCAGAAAATTGTTTATCTTAATTATGTCAGATAACACTTAAGCAAAACATGGTCAGGTCAAAGTGTCTGAATAATTTTTGGTTCCAAATTTTTATCAATTTTCTGGTAGTCCGCTGTATGAAGAATTTTTGGGAATAATATGTCACAGTTTACTTTATTTTGCTATCCTCACTTACATAAATGAACTATAGTGTCCTGCACCCGCTAGTAAAAATATATCAAAAATGTCTGAATAATTTTTGGTTTTACTGTATATATATATATATATATATATATAAACAAACAAACAAACAAACAAACAAGAAAAAGGCTTTCTCAAATTACCTTATACTTATCCAAAAGTGAAATCAACTTTAACAAGATTCAGACATTTGCTCAACAATTTAACATAACCTCATTCTCCAACTGGTTCAATTTAACTTTCAATTTAGATTTCAAACATCTGCAATTATGTATTAAACCTTCCAAGGAACAGCAAGAAATTAATAACAAAATCTAGATCCTTGTTTTCCTAAATAAACAATACATACATACATACATACATACATACAAACATAGCATACATACAAACATAGCCTACAAATGTGTTTGTTGAATAAATCTCATTTAAAATTTTGAAGTTCACCTCTTTAACCTTAGGAGGAAGTGGACATATCATAATCAATATCACATATTTCCTTCCAGTGGGGTTTGTGTAACATGCCTGTAAAGGAGAATTTCTAATAGCCCTGTTTGTACATCATTCCATTCTAATTCTATCAGTTGAATGATACATTGCCAAAACATATACTGTCATTATTCATCACTTTATTACATACTTACATATTACATATTACACTTTATTCATATATCACAAAAATATTGAAATCTGCAAAAACAGGTTTTCAAACCGCCAGACAAACTGATAGTTCTGCCCCAAACTCGCACAAATGGTTGAAAGCCAATGTTAATGTTAAAGATTGGTCAGGATGTTCAAACAAACAGAACAATATTCTGTTAGACCCACAAAGCCACATTATTTACACTTTTAAAGGACAACCATGCAATTTGGATGTGACCATATAAAGCAGGTTAACAGTCAAAACATATTCACAATGCATTATTTTAAATAATGTTTCTTGCGGTTGCACTGAAACAAATACGGGAGACAGAACATTTTAATTGTGCATAACCTTAATGCTGATCAGGTCTACCGAGAGGGGAATTAACCTTCTGTATATTTCTAATTAAAATGTCTGCCATGATCAGACGAGAGCAATCCTCATTTGCATGTTGAGTTGAAATGCAAATTCTGTCAAATGCAGACAGTAAAAGAGATGTCAGGTAACCTTGAAAAGAAGGTTCACAATGCTGACTGACAAAAGAAAAACACAGCATATTTTTTACAATAAAAATAGATCTTGTGACATTCATTCATCATCCACAATACTGAGAACTTTAAATTCAGGTGGCAAATTAATATACACTTTGTAACGATTAGTCCAGACTGAAGGCGAGCTTGATGAACCCAAGTGCAGTTTATTGGAGTAAAGTGAGCAAACAAACAAAGCAACCATTAGACTTGAACATAAACAGACTTGATGAGCAGACTTGATGATGAGCAGACTTGACTTGAACAGACTTGACTTGAACAGACTTGACTTGGCAAAGAACAGACTTGACAATCACACTCACTGACAGCAGGCTTACATTAACAATACACGACAAAGTAACATGGGGAAGACAATGGCTTTAAATACAAGAACACATGACTATGACAACCAATGGGGAAGTGACACAAGGAACAAGGGAACCAATGACAGAACAGAACTGAAAACCACATGACCATAACCAACCAATCAGAACAAGACACATAGACTAAGGGAGAACATGAGGAGCAAGGGAAGCATGGCACAAACAAGCAACAATAAACAAACTACAAAATAAAAGACATGAAAACATGAACATGAAAACAAAACCCAAAACTATACGTGACAGATCCCCCCCTCCAAGGGCAGCTCCTGACGCCCAACAAAACCAAAATTATACAAAAATTCCTGGAGGGTGGTGGAGCGGAGGCGGTCTTGGGGGAGGGATGGAGGGCCAGGCCCTTGCAGGGGGACAGGACGTGACAATGGCGGGCCTGGGTCAAGGATCAGAGGTGGACCAGGGCTGTGGAGCGTGGGTGGACCTAAGCCGTGGAGCGTGGGCGGACCTGGGCCGTGGAGCACGGGGTCCCGGTGCACTGGAGGACCTGGTCCGTGGAGCATGGGCAGACATGGACTTTGGAGCAGTGGTGGGCCAGGATCATGGAGCAATGGTGGGCCTAGACCATGGAGTAGTGGTGAGCCAAGCTCCGCATCCGCTGGAGCTTGGTACCCATACTCCCCAACCAAAAAATCTTTAGGGGAAAGTTGGGCAGACATGACATGAGGGGGGTCTGGCGTGGCAGCCGTGGCATGGAGAGGCTCTGGCGTGGTAGCCGTGGCGTGACGAGGCTCAGGCGTGGCGGTCGTGGCGCGACGAGGCTCAGACGTGGCAGCCGTGGTGTGACGAGGCTCAGGCGTGACAGCCGTGGCATGACGAGGCTCTGGCGTGGGAGGTGTGGCGTGATGAGGCTCTGGCATGGCAGCCGTGGCGTGACGAGGCTCTGGCGTGGCAGCCGTGGCGTGACGAGGCTCAGGCGTGGCGGCCGTGGCGTGACGAGGCTCTGGCGTGGCAGGTGTGGCGTGATGAGGCTCTGGCGTGGCAGCCGTGGCGTGACGAGGCTCTGGCGTGGCAGCCGTGGTGTGACGAGGCTCTGGCGTGGCAGACATCTCGGCTGAGGGCTCAGGCGTGGCAGCCATCTTGGCTGAGGGCTCAGGTTTGGCAGCCATCTCGAGATGCTGGTCAGGGGCTGGAGTCCATGTGTGTGCCGCCCACACACATAAAAAGGCTGTGGCCATAATGGTCAGCGCTGCATTATCAGGAGACTCTGGAGTGGTGGCCATCTTGGGGCGAGACTCTGGAGTGGCGGCCATCTTGGGACATGGCTCTGGAATGGCGGCCATCTTGGGACATGGCTCTGGAATGGCAGCCATCTTGGGACATGGCTCTGGAATGGTGTGAACAGGCTTTGGCATGGCAGTCTGTGGCCGGACAGACGTGACATGAACAGTCCGTGGCTGGGCTGGCATGGCGTGAACAGTCTGTGGCGTGGAAGACATCACATGAACAGGCACTGACCTGGCTTGCTTGGAGTGAACAGGCCCTGGCGTGGCAGGCATGGCGTGACAAGGACCTGGCATTGCAGGCATGGCGTGAACAGGCCCTGGCATGGCAGGCATGGCTTGAACAGGCCCTGGCGTGGCAGGCATGGCGTGAGCAGGCCCTGGCATGGCAGGCATGGTGTGAGCAGGCCCTGGCGTGAGCAGGCCCTGGCATGAGCAGGCCCTGGCGTGGCAGGCATGGCGTGAGCAGGCCCTGGCGTGAGCAGGCATGGCGTGAGCAGACCCTGGCGTGGCAGGCATGGCGTGAGCAGGCCCTGGCGTGGCAGGCATGGCGTGAGCGCCCTGGCCTCCCGAACAGCCGGTGCCCTGGAGGCTTCCTGTTCCACCTAGCCACGTCCTCGTCAGCCTCCAGAGCGCCCACCCTCGTGGATGTACTATGGCGCGAGGTCGCACCTGCAGGGAGGATGGGATACTGTCACGTTTTGAGTTTGTTCTGAAAATGTGTTTCTGCTCATTGTTTGAGTTCTAAGCTTTCTTGTTTTGTTAATTACTCCTGTATTCCTATTCTCCCCCTGTTGGTCTCTATGGTTATTGATTGAGTTAGTTATGTTCAGGTGTGTCTAGTTAATTAGTTCCTTTGTTTGTTCTGTGTATTTAAGCCCTGTGTTTAGTTCAATTCAGTTGTCAGTTCTCTGTTGCATTGTCGGTTATGTTCCAGTTCTATCCTGAAGATTCAGTTTTGTTTGTTTATTAAAATACTGGTTGCGCTTAGATCCTGCATCCTCTCCTTTGATTTCAACCACATGTGGCAGGTGTTGCCATAGTGCTGCTAAGGTACTTAATGGTTCTTCATTGGTGTTCTTGAAGACCCCCAAGTCTCTAGGATATTCTGGTCTCTAGATAAGGCTTAGGTAACTTCTTCAATGTAAGTCTACAGGATTTCTTCACCCCTTTAATCATCCAACAGGTGAATAGTCTAATTGCTATGAAATTGTGTAGAATAAACATTGTGAGACCACTTACATGTCAAAGTTTAATACTTAGAATTATGGGTTTATTCAAAATGAAGTAGGTCTATAATACATTAGGAAAGCAATCCCATTCATTTAAAGGGCATCTAATCAAGCACCCAAAAAAAAAAAAAAAAAAAAAATCAGGTCTCTATTCAGTTTCATGCACCCTCATGTCTCCTGCTTCTGGTGCTGCATTATGCACATGCACTCTATGAATATCAAGCTGTGTGTAATAACAACCAAAAGCCTGGATTTGATTACAAAAGCCTTGCATTTGTCAAAGGTAAAATACTTGGTCAGGTTGGTCCTTGCTTTTGTGTGACTAAATCACACTGGATAAAGATGGAAATCCTTACACTGTGCATGCTAATAAACAGTTGTTTATGGAGCATTGTGCAATGAGGATAAAGAGGTGGTTTTTATAATGATTTTATGTGCAGTCACATATCTAATTTACACCTCATTGTGTAGCAACCGATTGTGTGACTAGTGATTGTATTGTGTACTTGGAAATTCTTTGTACATACTATATGGTATTCAGATTACCAGCTCCACTGTACCAAATGACAACACTTTTTAAAACGCAGCAGCTAGAGTTCTTACTAGAACCAGGAAGTTTGACCATGTTAGCCCGGTTCTGTCAGCACTGCATTGGCTTCCTATTAAACATTGTATACATTTTTAAAATCTTGCTAATTACATACAAAGCATTAAATGGTTTAGCTCCCTGGTACTTAACGGTACTTATAATACCTAGAATATCAAAATCAAGTTTAAATCTAGACTAAAAACGCATCTCTTTAACCTGGTATACATATAACACTTTATCAATTTATATTTTCACATCCATTAAAGGATTGTTAGGCTGCATAAATTAGGTCAGCCAGAACCGGGAATATTTCCTTTAACACCCGATACTCGCTTCATCATAAGAAGAATGGCATCTACGCTAATATTAGTCTCTCTGTTTATCCCGAGGTTTACCGCAGTCAGCCGGATCCGGACCGTATCCAGATCAGATGGAGGATCTTCACCTAGACACGACCACAATGCATTCCAGCTAGATTGTGTCAACTATCCCGTGTGAAGGCCTCATCAAAACAACAGCCAGTAGCACAGATCACCAACAAAACCGTTACCATACCGGCGTGATGAATCCGATCTTCAACCAGATGGAACTGGATTAAATATTTTGACTGTTCCGATCCAAATCTGACTTGTGACCTGTAACACTGCCTGCAACGTAATTATGCTCTGTTCATTGTTGGCCAGAGGAGAACTGGCCCTCCGACTGAGCCTGTTTTTTTTTTTTTTCCATTTTTGTCTCCTGATGGAGTTTGGGTTCCTTGCTGCTGTTGCCTCTGGTTTGCTTAGTTGGGGACACTTGATATTCAACAATGTTTTTGATCTGCCTGTATCGACACCATTGTATGAGAATTGAACTGAACTGGACGATGACATCACTGTTTTCTCCAGAGGTTTTCACTAGGTTTTCTGGGCCCCATTTACAGTATATTTCATAGAAGTGAAAGTGACATGTGAAGGCCAAGTAACCCATACTCGATTTTGTCCTCTGCATTTAACCGATCCAAGTTAGTTACCAGTCTGACTCTCTAAACATTAGGCCACAACTGCCCCCCCTTTTTTTCTTTTTTTGGGGGGGCCCCTCGATTGAAATCGTGGGCTGGGGCATCCACTCTGTAGAAATAACGGTCAACACAAAATAATTACCTAAATCTATAAGAATTTCCAACCAGTACAGGACTTGTTTGGTCTATATAGGTTGGTCTAAAGCAGCAAAGTTCTGCAAAAAACAAATTTCTTTCCGGACTTCGCAAGTGATTACTACTACAATAGCTAGCTGTCAACAGCCAGATGGAGAACAGACCGGTATCCCTTCTTCCATTAATTGCAAAGACACTTGAGAGAGTTGTGTTCAACCAACTGTCTACTTATCTCACACAGAACAACCTCCTTGACGACAACCAGTCTGGCTTCAAGAGTGGCCACTCAACTGAGACTGCCCTGCTCTCAGTTACTGAAGCCCTGAGACTGGCACAAGCAACTTCAAAATCATCAGTACTCATCTTGCTGGATCTGTCCGTTGCTTTTGACACTGTTAACCACCAGATCCACCTGTCAACCCTCTTGTCAAAGGACATCTCAGGAACCGCAATCCAGTGGTTCAAGTTTTACCTTTCAGGTAGGTCCTTCAGGGTATCTTGGAGAGGTGAGGTGTCTAAGTCGCATCATCTTGCTACTGGGGTACCTCAGGGCTCAGTGCTTGGACCACTCCTCTTCTCCATCTACATGTCATCACTAGGATCTGTCATTCAGGAACATGGTTTTTCCTATCACTGTTATGCTGATGACACACAACTCCAGCTCTCATTCCAACCAGATGATCCGACGGTTGCTGCTCGCATCGCAGCCTGCCTGACAGCCATTTCTGCCTGGATGAAGGACCACCACCTTCAACTCAACCTTGCAAAAACGGAACTGCTTGTGGTGGGTGCCAACCCAACACTTTATCATAACCTCTCCATTCAACTTGGTCCATCAACCATAACTCCTTCCAGGACTGCCAGGAACCTTGGAGCGGTGATGGATGATTGTTTAAGTTTCACAGATCATATCGCTACGGCCAGGTCCTGCAGATTTGCCTTGTACAACATTTGAAAGATTAGACCCTTCCTATCGGAGCATTCCACACAAATTCTTGTCCAAGCTCTTGTTCTATCCAGACTGGACTATTGTAATGCTCTCCTGGCAGGCCTTCCAGCATGCACTATCAAACCTCTACAACTGATCCAGAATGCTGCAGCAAGACTGGTCTTTAACGAGCCGAAGAGAGCGCATGTCACACCTCTCTTCGTCAGTTTGCACTGGCTGCCAATAGCTGTTCGCATCCAATTCAAGGCTCTAATGATTGCCTACAGAACAACCACTGGCTCTGCACCCCTATACCTAGACTCACTACTTCAGACTTATGCGCCACCCAGAAGCTTGCGTTCTGCAAGTGAATGGCGCCTTGTGGTGCCATCCCAAAGGGGTACAAGATCACTCTCACGGACCTTCTCCTGGTCTGTTCCCTGCTGCTGGAATGACCTGCCACGCTCTATCTGAGCAGCTGAGTCTTTAGCCATTTTCAAAAAACTGCTAAAGACATATCTTTTTAGTCAGCACTTGACCCAGTAATATTAGCACTTACTCTTTATTTATATCTTTATTTATATTTTTACTTTTTTTTTCTTTTGATTTCTATTCTCTTTCTCCATCTATTTGTATTTAAAAAAAAAAAAAAATCCCTGCTACGAGCACTTTGCTGGTGAAACTGGGACTTGACACGGCACTTGCACTCATGTTGATTTGATTGCTTCTACTACTCTCATTTGTAAGTCGCTTTGGAGAAAAGCGTCTGCTAAATGACTTAATGTAAAATGTAACATTAAGAAACATGAAGAAACGAAGAGTGTTCCTGCTATGGAAATTATGTGTTCTGTTTGTTCGTTAGAGCAGGTGATCATTTTAAGGATTAGTTGAATATGTGCACTGTGGCATTAAGAACTTCACTTACACAATTAAATATGCATTTTAAAAAGTCAGAGGCCATAGAGCAAATTGCATTGAGAAATAGGCACGACCAAATTTGTCTTGAACATCAAAGGGACTTATACTATTTGTAGAGTTTAATTTGAGCAGCTTACAGTGTGAGACGCAGACAGAGTGCTTCTACTGCTTAATGCGGTCGAAAGATGTGGTTACATTTTATTTTAAGGTGTCCTTGTTACAGTGTAATTATATATTTAAATACTATATAATTAATACTTATATATTAAAATAGTAATATTATTTAACTAGCCTACATGTAACTTCATGTACTTACTATAGTGTTAGGATTAGGGTTTGGTTTAGAAATAGTGGCATGTAATTTTGCATAATTTATGGTATTTACTATAATTACTAGTAAATACATAGTTCAGTCATGAAACTCTATATGGCGCAGGCTGATAGGTCCTTAACGCAAGCTGATGATAATTACAGCATTAACTACTTGGCACAAGCTGATTGGTCCATGTTACTTCTGCAGCCAATGAGCTTGTTGCTCGCACATTTAAATGGCTGGTTACATTCACTATAGCAGTTTGCAGCGTGCTTCAGAGTTCCTCTAAAACTCTCTACCTTCCTCAGCTCCACCTGTATAGATCTGCTATGGGTTATTGATATATGCTATTTGTGCAGCAGCACTATGTCTTACTCGCTGCAGCATATTGGTGTATGTATTGGCAGTAGCTTGCTCTGCAGCAGCAGCAATGATCAGCAGCAGCAATAATCTACAACAACAGCAATAATCTACAGCAGCAGCAATTCAGCAGCAGCATAGCAGATATATTCTGCCAAGACCAAATACATTAACATTGTCATATCCATGCTAAAAATCTTCCGAAAGTTGTCAAGATTGAACTACATGTAACATGAACACCAGAAAATAGTGTTAAAAAAAGTGTTACCAAAGATGCTTTCCACATAACTTACATTAAAGCTATTTAAAGCTATTGTCGCTGATTACATTACCCTCCAGTGGGCGTAGTTCTCATAGTAATATGACATGTCGCGCTCTGTCTCAATCGCCTGTATCCACTTTTTAGTCCTTAAATTCTCATTTTTTGGGTCGACAGCTTATAAAAGCTTCTGGGTTTTTGGTTCTGGGTTTTTCAGAAATTACAAAGAGGCAGCTTCACGCAATACAAAGTCAATGGAGACGGTTGGATTGTCCCCCGGTGGGCGTGGTTTTCAGATTATGATGCATGTCGCTCTGTCTCTATGGGCAGTGTTGGGTAAGTTACTCTAAAAAAGTAAATTACAGTAATTAATTGCTTAATGGATTACACCCAACACTGGTTATTGGGCATATTTCTATTTTGCAATAGTTTGGCAGAACCGTGTAACCTTACCAAACTTTAGTTACAACTTCAAAATGCAGATGCGTGTCAAACAGACAGAGTGCTACAGGGAAATGAGCACAATTATTTAAATTAAAATATGCATTTCCACTACCTTAACAAAGTGTCCTTCACATTTAGGCTCTACAGGAAAAGTACATGACAGTAACACGTTACTGTATTGAGAGGACTGAATACAAAATGTTCTCTAATGTTAACACATAAATTAACTTTGGTTTCCTTATTATGTATAATGAGTTTAGTGATTTTACACTTTCTTTTTGCTTAATAACTTTGGACAAACAAGCTCGTAGCCTATGCAACACTTTTATATACTATAACATGTATGTACTACAACTTTTTTTTGCCACATAATTTTTAAATCGTTTAAATCACTGGAGGTCGGCAGGCATCAGGCAGCTGATCACTGTCTGCACCCTCCATTGGATAGTCACTGCATCCTATTTCTACTAATTTGCATATGGTTAAAATAAATTTTGTCACACTTACAACAATTGCTATTACTCATGAAATGATGACTTAAAATGTCATTATTGATGTTCAATATGCATTCAAAAAGGTGTAAATTCTCAGATCTCTGAAAGAAATCTCTGAGAATTCCTTTTGTTGAAAAAAGAAAGAAAAGAATAAATAAAGCGTGAGTTTAAAAGTAGATTAATGAATTGCAAGAATGCCAGCACAGCAAGAGTTTGTGTATGGAGATAACCTAAACACAAGTACATGTAAAATGCCTGAAAATTACTTTGGAAAAGACCTCACATTTTTTTCAAGTAATTATACCCTTTTTACAGTTTAAAAAAGAAAATCTGACATCTGGAAACATTTTGTTCTTCTGTTATTCATCTGTCTCCTTGAAGGAAAATGTTGAGCTCTCTAGGAAAGCAATAATAAACAATTGTTAAAATCTGGCTAATGTTAAGTGAATACTATAAGTACAAAATGATTCTGTTTGGCTTGAGGCCAAACTAATAACTTTGATATTCAATAGCTTAGAGCCGTGTTTCACAGAAGTCTCCTGATAACGCTCTGATATGCTAATGACAGTATAAGCATATTCATTTATAATGACAAATACAGTATAAATAATTCAATATTCAGTATAAATCCAACAAAACTATACATTTGAGATAACATGTACGTAAATAAGCATTTTCACTGTTTAAAAGGAGCACTTTTTGTAACATTATCTTAATTTGTAATGTCATTGTAACACAATACAAAGCCCATTAACAATCCCATTATCATCTATACAGCTTGACTGAGCATATGGTGCCCACAGTATTGAGCAACAGTCTGTAATTGAATTTCCCATTTCTCACATAAAGTTAAAATAATTTTTAAGTAACTCCTATTTTACTAACATGCCTTACTAAAAGTGTTTATTGCTAGCTTTTCACAATGCTTTAGATAAACCACTAGAGAAAATCACAGGTTTGTATGAAATCAGCACCGCTACATTGTGTACATCATGGTTACTTAATTTGAGAGACATTTCCGGGTTTCACTCTGCGAGTTAAAATTTAGCTCATTTAGATAGTTAAGACTTCAACAAAAATTGTTACATTTTAAATAAACCACTGGGATAAACTAAACAGGTTTCAAGGGTTTCCCGGTGATTATAAACAACAAGAACATGGATCACTGCTCAAGCCAATAATTTGGAGGTTCTGAACTCTTAATGTCTGCCTGGCGATCCAGGGGCTCTCTGATTCAGTGGCAAAAGCTCCTGGCAAAATATTTTTTCTTTTCTGTGTTGATTTTCCATGTCCAGGAAGAATACTTTCAGTTGACTTCCCAGAACTCTAAGCGTGACAGACCAACAGATACAATTCATACTGCTCTACTGCTGTTAATAATACTATTTATCTATCTTTGCAGATTGTTCAAGTGCTCTGTACTTCGTTTCTTATATATTATGTAATAGTATATTATTTATGCTGTTATTTTTTTTTTTTAACTTCAAAAGAGAGTGATACAAATTATCAATAGAAGGTATTATTATTAAGAATCAAATTTAATGACCATGTAGATAACATTGTTTAAATAATGTAAAAAAGCAACCAAACATATAAATGACCAAAGAACGTATAAAATATGTTTGTAATGAGAGAGTCAATACAATTATAAAGGATTTTAAACATTCAAAAAATAGAGCCAGGACAAATCATAACAATTACTAGGTAGGTAATTTTATGTAATAAGCTTGAAAATTAACCAAAAAGCTCTAAAACAATTATTACATTTAAGAAAATGTTTAAAAATGAGTAATGGTCTAGCAAGGTACATTGTATTTATGTTTATATTACAATGCTGTTTATTGAGAATGCATTTTTCTTTGTGTTTATTCATGTAGGAGAGCTATATATAGCAGCCTTGGGGTCCTATAGATCAGCACCCCCACAACCATAACATCCCATGGGACAATGTCTGGCTCCACGGGGTTGGGTGACATCATTAATGGAGGCCTAGGCAGAAGCAGAAGCTCCTGAATAATTTATGTGCTCTGCTTTCAGCTCTGGTATAACCTGGCAGCAGTCATGCAGGCAGGGACCTTCTCCCTAAGTGCATTAGGATCAGAGTAGAGGAAACTAGCCTTTATTGACTGAATCCAATCAATAACTGCTGCTGCTGTGTGCGTGAGGGGAAAACAAGACATTTTGGGAAATGAAGTCAAGGCAGGGGTATAACTGAATTGAATTAGCACTCATCGCTCAAATGTTTGACTTGATCCTTTGAATTTTCTGTGTTATTTGAGCAGCTTTAATGAAATCGTGTTGGTGATGAGTGACAGAAGCTCCTGCATCAGGTTGCAAGGCATAAAATAAGACAATGAGGGTATACAGAAAATAAAAACAAGCAAGAGGAAATCTGATTATTTTATTATGGTGACTATTTGTTTTACAAATGCGAGAGATTTTCGGTAACACTTTACAATAAGGTCTCATTTGTTAACATTAGTTAATGTATTAACTAACATGAACATATTTATTGATCTTTGTTAATGTTAGTTAATAAAAATACTATTGTTCATTGTTTGTTCATGTTAGTTCACAGAGCATTAACTAACGTTAACAAATACAACTTTTGTTTTTAATAATGTATTAGTAAATGTTGTAATTAACATTAACTAAGATTAATAAATGCTGTAGAAGTATTGTTAATTCTTAGTTCATGTTAACTAAAGTAGTTAAATAATGTTAACTAAAGAAACCTTATTGTACAGTGTTACCAGACTTTCTTAGGGATTGTGAGAATAAACCTTGTGAGGTCGTGCCCTTCAAAAAGTCTATTCATGAATTAAGGATTGCATCATTCATAGTGGCAGCTCAGAGACATCATATCTATTGAAAAATAATAAATAGATCTTTTGTTATCCAAAAGAAAATAATCATTTTGATCCTGAGAATCCTGCACAAAACTGTCTGCAACAGCACATGAGCCGGACGACAGCAGAGGTGACCAAGTGACCCTGAGAGATAATTTACTGTGTGTCGACATAAACAGACAAGCTTTTTTGTGAAGATTTATGACAGTAGGGTGATGTGGTAAAAATCAGGTCAAATGATAAAAAAAACTCTATTTTGCTTTTTAACAGTCATGAAAATATCAAGCAGAATTTGAACTTTGCTTTTCTGGATGGTGTGTTTTTGTTTTTACGTCAGGGAGAGATAATGTACAGCCAGCCAGCCAGCCATTAATCACTAAATAAATACATTTTGCAATAACGTCTGTGTGTTTTCCCACAATACATGACTGTGGACATGAAAAATTGATTTGAGGTTAAATTATTTTATTTTTGTACTTGTAGACTGGAAACATAGTCAATGACATGACTGAGGGGTTTTTTTTTTTTTTTTTTTTTTTGCTTATTTTTAGTCTAATGTTCAAGAAATGTGAAATCATGACATAATATCTCGTTTCTTCACCACTGAGGCAAATGTAAAGTTTTAACTAGAAATATGATTTGCCACATAAACTCTAACACTAAATATTGAGGAAGAGGTGCCAAACATCTGTGTTTATATATAGGGATTGCAGCTAAATGATTCAAGCCATGATTCAACAATACATCCATGATTGCACAACTCATTATGGGGTCATTGCAGAGTCAATGGAGTCAATACGATGCCACCCATTTAGATCTATAAAGTTCACTGTTCTTGAATGATTTGGAACTGCTGACTCACTTTACATTTTGGTACAATTTTATATACTTTTACAAAGACACCCTGGTTAACCATGGTTAATTATGTATACTGGAGTGGTATCTGCTTGTGCTTGATGCCAGGATGTTGCTATGTGGCTGATAATGTGTTCTGAGTTTGTTGCTATGCAGTTGTTTCTGGGTGGTTGCTAGGTGATTACTTATATCAAAAAAGACCACCCTTCTCTCTCTTTTATTATCTGCCAAGTGAAAAGGTCTGATAGCATAAAATAATAGCATACCAATAGTCTGCACAATTTAAGGTATCATTTACAGCAGGGATGGGTAACTCCAGTCCTGGAGGGCCAATGCTCTGCAGGGTTTCAAACACACCTGAACAAGCTTCTCAGTGTCTTCAGGATTTCTAGAAAGCTTTACAGGCAGATGCAATGAGACCTGTTGTCCTGTTTGTTCATCTGATGCTTGGCAAAATGCCTAATTATATGCTGTTAATGGAAAGTTCCTTTAGAAATTAGTGGTGGTTATTCTATTTGAAACCCCTCAAACTCAATAAACAATCCGGATTGACTGTAAGAGTAGAAGTGTGCCAGTCAGACAGAAAAGGCATATTCAGCCTTTAGGTTGATGAAAGTTCTGCCTACTAATTAATTTGATACATCCAGAGGCATCATGAACCTAATTTGTTTAATTTTCAGGTACTAGTCACAGTACACCCAACACATTATAGACAAGACGTTACCACAGGAAGGAAGAAACTCTTTTTAAGAAATTAATTAAACCAAAACCGAATTAAAATGTAATCTTGACAGCTGTTTATCATCATGCTTGTTTGTATGGAAAAGCTTTGATATTTCAATAAACATTTATTGTTTTTAAGTTCAAAAACAAAAACTTGGCTCAATAATCTGAGGGGGCACGTGCCCTCCATTTGCATGGGCATGATGCTTCTGAACACCACAGTCTTAATGTCTGTTCACACCTGAATAAAACCAAACACTGAGACTTGGGCACAAAAGAGCGCTTTCTTCCCTTCATGTGCCATAGAACAGCAGAGGTCTGTAAAGTTCAGGAAGCACATTGGGCTTTTACTTGAAAATCTATAAATTGTGAAAATGAATGCCTCTGTGTTTATTTATGCATGGGGTTCCAGGCTCTGAGAGACTGCGGCCCAGTTGCCAGCTGTGCTCTTATTAGTGTCTCTCCGTCCACTCCACATGGATTGTGTCAGCACCTCATTCAAATGGGTTCCCAAAGTCTGTTTATAGATTGAAAGAGGAGAGGTACAGTAATCAATCTGGAGACTGCAGTTATCTCTTTACTATAAAAATGCAATTCTTAATCAGTATTTTTATCTTCTTTTCCAGTAAAAAACTTTTAGGCATCCTTAAAAAAAAAAGTCACAATTATGTGAAATAAAGTCGTAGTTATGAAAAACAAAGCTGTAATTTTAAGATATCAGAATTTTAAGATTATTGAAAAGTCAGATTGTGAGATACAAACTGAATAAGTGAATAACTGAACTAAAAAGTTTTTCCTTTGCATTTTTCGTGTACAGAATGCAACATTGTCAAAACGATCCCCATCCACACGGATCCATGGAAACGACTAAAGCACTAGTTTTATGCTGCCAGGTCAGTAGTTGGCGATGTCACTTTGCAAAGAAACACTATGCACCTATAGACTGAATACCTAATACACATAACATCATTTTTTTTTTTTTTTTTTTTTTTTTTTTTTTTACAAATTCCTGACAATAACAGTATTGTTTTTAAAAACGTGCACTTTGACTTGCACTTTTTCAGGCCACAAAAAAACGTGCAAAAACTTGCACTTTTTCAGGCTGCCAAAACGGCATTGTTGTGTAAATGAATGGCCAAAACGCGTAAATTTTTGTATTTTTAGTTAAAAAAACAGTGTCATGTAAATGGTCCCTAACTGTACAACTTATGATAAATTGTTTAAAATGTTCCTAGTAAGTCAGTTTGGACAAAAAAAAAAAAAAAAAAAAAATTGCTAAATGATTAAAAGTGACTATTGTACATGTAACTCAATATGAGATGATGGTTTACATTAGCAACACACACTCTTTGCATTATTTAAAAAACATGTAGCTATTAGTTGTAATAGTCCAATAAGTGTGTTGTGAAGTGGATTTCAGGTAATTCAGTCATTTTAAGTGGGATTTCAGATTGTCTGAGATTTAAATGTTCAGTTTGATCAGTTCACAGGACGTGGACAGTCATTCTATTTTGCACCATGCCAGTGATATATGAAGTGTGGCTAAAATAAACACAGTGAAAAGAAGCTGAAGTATTTGGAAGAATGTTTGTAACCAAGCAGATCTCGCCCCTTATTAACTACCATAGGAAAAAAAAAAAAAATACTGTGGTAGTCAATGGGGGGCGAGATCTGCTTAGTTACAAACATTCTTCCAAATATCTTCCTTTGTGTACAGCAGAACAAAGAAGTTTATACAGCTTTGGAACAAGGGTAAGTAAATGATGAAAGAATTTTCTTTTTTGTGTGAACTATCCCTTTAATTCACCTCAGGTGTGCTTTCTGTGCTGTTGTTCTCGGGTAAAATTCAAATCATCGTAACCGTAGGTCACATAACAGTTGAGAAGACAAAAAATATAATCAAATCTCAAATCTATTTTCCTATTAAGCATTGCAACATTTGTCACTAAATTTAAGGGTCCCAAGAATTAAAAATTATATTAGTTAAAATATATAATAATTTATATTTTTTGCACCAGGTCAAAGGGTCAGGATACGGCCTGAGCCAAACTCGAACACATCGTCATCATAAATACCATTGTACATATTGGCGCTTGAACACTCACTGCCAAGACCATTTCTGACAAAAAAAATATTATTATATTATTAGTAAGCTGTATCCTTGTTTTACCATGGCAAGGGTTAAGGATAGTGTTAGAACTATGTTTCTTGGAAAAAATGTTGATCCAGGACTAACAAAAGAAAGAAAGAAAGACGTTGTGTTTGGTAAAATAACCCATTATTATTATATAAAAAGAAATGGCATGTATTGCGTTATATTAGCATTTATAAGGAACAGATTTCAGGGCCAAATCAGAGTGGCTGTCTGAATTTCCTTTATATGATAGATGTTTTGTTCTAGGAACGCTGTGATAGCGTAATGCAGACAATCAGTGGTATACAATAAACATTCATTTTAGTGCTGGAGCTGAATTTTTGAACTGCAGCCCTATGGCTCTTCTTTTCACGTGGAATCTGTCTTGTAAACTGATCTCACTGGCCAGTCATGACCTCAGCGTGCAAGTATGAGTTTTCAGCCCGGACCTGCATTTACCAGCGCAGCCTGCCAGAGAAACTGAGACTCATTATCACCGGTCCCTGAGGAGCACAACCGCTAAGGGTGGAGCAAAGGAGGTAAGTCCTTCCCTCTTAAAGAACGAAGACTTCGTAGTCAATATGCGAAGCAGCAGCTGTGTGCACATCCCCGATTTTGACATTTGATCATACAGGGAAGTTGTCACAGGGGTTATATCTCAGTGACTATGTAGTTTTGAGCCAAACGTCCATTAATACAAGAGTCAACTGAACTAAACGGCAGCTCTTAACTGAAAGGTTGAACAGAACAAGGGTCTTTTTCATAAATGTTAGGTCAGAGCAAGTTATTTTTAAATGTAATGCTTTAAATCAGCTGATTAATTACAATATCTCTTGGCCAAAATAATGTCACCTTTTACATTTTTGGCTGTTTCATAATGGTTTTAATTAAAATGGTTCATATTGTCAATCCAAATAGCATGTTAACATGTTAAATGAATAGCATTTTTTTTTGGTACAAAGTGATAACAGCCTATTGAGGAGACTGTTAATTTATTCATGTTAAGATCCGAATATCTTTCAATCTTGAGGTCTCAAGATTTATTCAGTGCACTTAATGTTCACACAATGTTCTTCACATAAAGCCAAATAAGCCAAAGAATTGAGAAATGTAAAAGCCTAATTTTTTGAAACACAACATTTTCTAAAGTGTAAGTGCCATTGTCATTGTGTTTTATGGGACATCACAACACTATTCCAGTCAAATATAAAATTCAAAAAAAGCCCCTTTGTTTACTTTTGCTAAGCCCTTCTCACATGAATAGTGAAAGACCACCACCTACAGGCCACCACTATATTTCACTCTAGAGCATCCTTTAGCTTTTCTGAGAATTTGATTGAATCTTATTTCACTAACGTAAAAGGAAACTATAGAAATGATATTTGACATTTTGTATCAATTGTACTTCTTAGAATGAATTGTTGCATTCCTAATTTGCAAGTGTAAATTAATAAAACGCAAAGCTTGAGCAAGAAACTGCATCTTTTGGCATAGACATTGTAAAAAGTAACCGCACCAACAACATTAAGCTACAGACAAAAACCCTGGCAATAAAAACTAAAACAAATTAAATTAGTTGGTCACTTTAAATTAGGTGTCCTTTACTATGCATTTGTATAAAATGTTCAATGTACCAATGTTCAGATTGCCAAAAAAAAAAAAAAAAAAAAAAAAAAAAACCCTTGCAATTGGGATGGTTAGGTTTAAGGGAGTGTTAAAGAATAAGCAAAGGCTTAACAGTACAGATAATTACATGCAGACTTTTAAAATGAGTATAAATGTAAAACATGCACACAGTAAGTGCACTTTTTTTTTTAAAATGTTAGTACTTGGTCACTAAAGAATATAAAATGGGACCAAATAGTTTAATTGCTTTGGAGGAACTGGCCAACCAGCAGAAATTTAAAACTGCAAAATTGTCTTCAGTTAGAAGTGCTTGAGCTACAAATCTTACAAAAAAAAAAAAAAAAAAAGCCAATTTATAGATGTCAACCACAAAGAAATTTGGAACTAGCTTGGAGAAAGCCACGCCAACTCAGGTGGTCATAAAACCAAAGAGCAAAAGCCCAACAGGGATTTGACAATTTGTCTGAAAAAGCAAGCTTGAACCTAGAATGTTTAGCCATCAAAATCACTGTCACCATGAAACACCACTTAAGTTTAAAATGTTAAAATGTTTATTTGAAATCAAATGTACAAGGTTGCATAAACATTTTGAATCATCCAACTTTAAAGATCACCTTTACTCAGGAAATGGCAGTGCAGATGAAAACACCTGTAAAAACATCTTAAACGATAAAAGTTGCAACAGTAAAAGCATGCATAAGTTACAATTTTTACAAGGCAGCACACAGTGCTTAAGTCTCTTCAACAACCCTACACTATGAGATTTGCTTGGCCAGGTCCTTGATCAAGGATGACTTGAGCTGAGAAATTGAAGCAATTCTCATCTGTTTCTGACTGGAATACTTGTTCTTCACAGCCTGGAGGAGAATGCAACACTTTAGTGGGTCACAATACGTTGACACTATACAGCTACTTGAACCGAAGTCAAGTAGACAAACTTAGTATCAGGCTGAAGCCACTTACCAGGTGCTTTGAGAGCCCCTCATTGACCCTCACAACATTTTTGGCAATATGTTGCATCACGGGAACCAGCATATCTTCCGTGTAGCCCATATAATGCTGAAGAGTAGGCGTCTGTAAAGGGCCAAAATGGAACATCATTTAAAAGTGTGTAACCATCTTTAAATGTAGTTACACACCAACACCATCCAAGATCTTACCCAATCACCACAGCTGAAGACCTTCAGGGTGAGGGCATAAGCTGCACTGGCCACCTGGGAGGGAGGAAAGTGGACCATGTCATAGTCGACCATGGTAAGCTCCAGGAAGTACTTGGCCAATGTGTGATGCTCTGCAGTAACCTGCAAGACAAACAATCTTAGCATTAACAATGTGAACAAGCAACAGCTCAGAAGAACTTTTCAAAAGAGACAGGTAAACCAGCTTACATCTCCAATTTTGGAGGCTCTCCTGAGGAACTGTAGTGGCAGAGGTCTTCCAAAACCGAAGTCAAGGACTCTCAGGATCTTCATCTCCATCTCCCGGATCTGACCAGTGGTATAGGCACGGTCTGTCACAAAGGCAAAGTCTGCAATCTCTGGTGGGTACATCTCTTCATACTTTGAGGCAATAAACATGGCTGTTACGCCAACAAGCTGGAGCTGCTTCTTTGGAACTGGATGATCCTGATTGAGGGACAAGTGAAGGCCATTAAAACCAAAGCCTAAAGACTGCATCATGTTGTGATGCAAAAACTGGAAAAAGGACCCACCTGAAGGAAGCGGTCAATGATTGCGACAGTCATGTACATGGTCTCCTGAAGTAGCCTGAACTTAATTTGGACTTGCACAAGCCAGTCAATAAGAATGGCACGCATGTTTCCTGTGACTTCCTTTCCTTCCAGATATTTCGGCCTAACAGCTTGCTCGGTCTACAAGAGAAGCAGAAAAGCTCACCTTGCTGAACACCAGCATTATTATAACAAGCAATGCATATTTTCCTGCAAACCTCAAGCTGACGGAGATACAAATAGATGTCCTTGACATATTCACTGCAAAGCATAGGATTATCATAGTCATCTGCATCCACATCCTTGATATTAAGCAGAACGTCAGAGAACGCCTGACACAGATCATCTGAAGCACAGCCAGAGGTCTCCATGGGAACAGGAGAGGAAGGCTCGGACAAAATCTGCAATGGAAAACTGAAGTGATTTTTTGCATTAAGGCAGAAGAGGATTGAAAGCTTCAGAGCCAGCATTAGGGGCATTAACCTCTGCTGGTTAAAACTAGAAGTCAACGGCAGTGCCCAGGACAGTAACTGTACACTTTAATGAGACCTTGTAAGCGTATGGTTTAAGGTAAAATTGAAAATTTAAAAAAAAAAAAAAAGTGCAATAAACGCAGGGTATTGAAGTACTTCTTTTCTTAGCACCCCCTTTGAACTGTTAAGCCCCCCCCCCTTAGCACCCCCAAGAAGAAAAAAAAAAAATCCTGGAGCCACCACTGCTAGAACTACATATTTGCCTAGTCTACATTGGAAGTTCCCAGGAGTCAGCAAATGGCAGCTAGAGCTAGTCACACTTTCAAGATGCACAGCACATTTTGACCTGTCAAAGTTAATTTGCAAACAAGTTTAAATCTACACAAGTTTGAACCAAAAGTGTACTAACCCCACCCAATGCCAGGAGACTTGGAAAAAGACTCCAAGTAGGCCATTTAGAAACATGTACAAGGAAAGCTACCGTTTTCTTAACTTACTCATGGCACAATGGCTTCTATACTACTGACTTCATATTGTCGTGAACTGACCCTTTAAATGCCGCGCATTAACTGCTCACCTGAATGTCATGCTTAACTTTAGGAGACTCTTTCTTGGGCTGTTGAACCACAGGCGCTTTCTCAGCCACAACCTCCGCGTTGGGTGCAGCCTTCACCTCCTGTTTTAAGAGGTTAAATTACGGTTGAGGGAGGAAAAAAAAAAAAAAAAAAAAAAAAAAAAAAAAAAAAAAAAAAAAGCTGAAAGTGGAGTGTCTGGAGAAAAGACGGCACTTACCTTCTTCCTCAAAGCCTGTCGTGTCTGCGGATTGTTGCCAATCTCCCCCAGCGCGGCCCGGGGTCTGAGTCCGGGCTTGTTCGCTACAGCTGCTTTTCCGGGCAGAGCGTTCTGATTCTCGCTGCTGGCCAGGCGAGTGTTCTACTCAAAACAAAAGTGTCACAGGTAAGCGCTGCATAAAGAGTAGGGTAATTGGTTAAGCGACACAAATGCTGTCGTCTCTTTAAGATATCGCAATAGCAGGTTTAAGTTCTAGGAAACGTTTTTGAGAAGGTTACACGAGGATCGAAAGCATACTAGCCAGTTAACAGCACTAATGCAAACTAAAACTTAGTCTTTAAAATGCATGCACTTTAAGCGTTACGTATTACGCAGAACTTGCAAAGCCTTTCTACAAAAGATATACTGAACTTAAAAAAAACCCCAAGTAAAACCACACACTAACATAGTAACGTACAAGATAAGGAAGTATTTCAGAGCGTTGAGTATCAACTTAAAGACATAATTTGAGCTTTAATATGATAAGACAAATACACTTTTGATAAACAAAACACAAATAAAAAGGCATTTAAAAACAACTTACCCTTGTGACACGGAGAGCCATTATTTCAGGAGGCTTTTTGCTGTGACTCGATGAACAAACTGGTTGATTATACTCAGGCGAGCTCGATGTAACATTGAATTTCCTCTGTGGTTTAAATTGTCGCTCTTTCGAACGTGATTCGCTGGGTTCGAAAATCATTGAGATCTGATTGGCTCAGGCGCACCTGATTTCAATGCGTTACCAGGACAACTAATGACCACGTGACGCCCAGGGGCGGGGATTCCAGTCGAACGTGTTCTTTTTGTAGTGTACTAGAGTTTGCGTGCTTTCCACTGCCACCTTTTGCTGCGGAGCTGCACTTATCCATAAACTTTGTTCTTGAAATATCAACAACATTGCTCACATTGAGAATACCCAACATATGTTCCTATTATGTAACAAGCTGTCACTTATTACTACTTACTCTTAAAAATTATATTAAGAGTATAATTATTAATGTAAAAATAGATAAATGATAATACTATTTACTACTACTGGTACTAATTCAATATAATTATATAATTTGCACACACCTAAACAATTGCAAATACCACACTAATGTTTTTATAGGCTTATATGATCTGTATTACCATCAAAAATTTCCTTTAAATGATGAACATAAGTACTGCTGTTTCTCCAGTACCACAAAAAATGTATAATTTTAAAGTGCACTTATTTGTGCAACCTATTAATTTATGTATTATTATTTGTATAAGTGGTTTGAAACATGTATTCATTATTTGATTTCTTACTTCATGTTACTAGAAAAACTAAATCATTGTGTGATAGGATTTCATATGCCCTGCCAACCCACAAATCAGGACTAGTAATCAGGTCTTACAAAGACCTTGCCTGTAAATATACATTATTAAACAAATAAATGGGTATTATTAAATTATGGCTTTCATTTGTTCACTTGTTTCTGATACGTAATTTTTGTCACTGTATTTCAGTGAATTTTTTTTTATATTTTTATGTATGGTGGAAAACAAGTGATTGTGTCAAAGTAAATTATTGGAATGTGACAAGAATGCAATATAAAATAATATAATATGTTATTGTTTCTAACTGTTAGGAACCAGACAGAGTCTGTGGTAGACATCATAAAATACATTTTTATTAAAACATTTTTTTAATTAAAAAATGAGATTAAAATTACACCTTTGATCCCTTTATTTCGTAGTATTTAAATGTGTTAAAACAAAAGTTTACATGATACATGTGCCGTCTTTATAATATTTCATGGACTCCATCTGTTGTGTCATGGTTAGAACCTCATGGAATCCAGTGCTTAGGCCAGACATGTGCTGGAAGTAAGCCTCTTTTTCCAACTGTATAGTCAGGTTATTAACACCAGCATCCTTCAACACAGCAGACACCTGAGAAAAATTTCAGTGTAAACAATACAAATTGGTCAGTAAGTTACTTTATTTTTGGCCAAAACAATAAAACCAATACATGAAACAACCAAAAATTGTAGGTTATTATACACAAGATCTGAGATCAGAAATGGAGTTTAAGTAATTAAATTACATCTAACTAAAGCTGCGTCCCAGTTCAGAGGCTGGATCCTTCGAAGGCCACATTGCGTCACAGTGGCGTGACACAGGCTGTCCCAATTCGAAAGCTCCTTCAAATGCGGCCTCAAAATGCGTCCTTTATTTCCTGGGCAATGAAGGATGGATCCCTCGCGGCCTAGCCTACCACAGTATTCACTGAATGCCGGTGATGATGACAGGATTTTTTTTTTTTGAGAGAGAAATTGCTGGATTACACTTTTAAATATAAGTACTGGGTTTCAACTTACTCAAATATCTAATGATACAAATGTAAAAAAACAACAACAACAAACTTTGAAGCTGTTCTATTTAGGGATTCACTGATACCACTTTTTCCCCACAATGAGGCCTATACCGATACCTTCACTTTTGGTACTCGCCGATATTGATACCTGTATTTTCACCGCATTTGTAATTTTTAAATATATGTGACCCTAAACCACAAAACCAGTCATGAGGATCAATTATGGGTCAATATATCAAAATACATTTTTCAGATATTTATGGTTGGAAATTTACAAAATATCTTCATGGAACATGATCTTTACTTAATATCCTAGACCATCCTATTTAACCACGTTTGGTCTGACCTTCGCGGACTTCGAATGCGTGGCCTTTGAAGTCCACGTCTTTAGAAGGATTCAGCCTCTGAATTGGGACACAGCTTAAATGTCTAATCCTTTGGTAAAATGGTAATACAAACATTGGAGAGGCCAAACAAATTGTTGTACATTTGTAAACAAGCAATCTTTAAGATGTAGCATTCATACCTGTTGAATAACTCGCTGTTCCACTACATCAGACATGAGCTGGAGATGGATGGTTCCAGCAATGACACTGGCAGAATGTCTCCAGAAGTGTGGATCACGGTAGGATAAAACACCTTCTATTTTCTGAATCTTAGACAAACAAGAAAGCATTAATTAACATGCAATGTAAAGCATTCAATTTGGTAATCCAAAAATTTTAAGCTACATTAACTGGCCAAAAGTTTGGAATTGCAATTTTTAAAATATGCTTTGGAAAGAAGTCTCTTATGCTCACCAAGGTTGCCTTTATTTGATAAAACAAAACAAACAGTAAAACAGTAATATTGAGAAATATTACAATATAAAAGAATGGTTTTCTATTTTAATATATTGTAAAATGTACTGTAATGGCAAAACTTAATTTTCAGCAGCCATTACTCCAGTCTTCTTGTTTTACGCGATTCTTTAGAAATCATCTTAATTATTCCAAACTTTGACCGGTAGTGTATATTTTTTCTATTCATACCTTTTCAAGTGCAAAGTTAAGCTCCTTGTCATTTTCAGGTGGCGTTCTCAGGAGAAGAACCTCACATGCATCTTTTAACAAAGGAATGACACTGAGAAAAATCAGTGTGGCAATGAAGAGTGAACAAATGGGATCTGCGATCAGCCATCCAAACTGTTTGATGAGAATAGTGGATATAATCACACCGACACTACCCAGTGTGTCAGCAAGCACATGTAGAAACACTCCTGCAAACAGAATAAGGACATGTCATCTTCAAAAGTCATTAAAGCATCAGAATTGATAAATGATAATTGACTCATTTCTGGATTAACTAACCTTGTCACATCTATAATAAACACAAATCATACTCATTACAGACCCACCTCGCATATTAGCATTCATTCCCCCTCCAGCAGACCCGTGGGAATGCCCGTGGCCATGAGAGTGACCATGTCCTCCATGACTGTGTCCATGTCCTCCATGGCTGTGTTCTGCACTGCCATGCCCATGCCCGTGGCCATGGTGTGAGTGGCCGTGGTCATGCCCAGAGCAGCTACCTTTGGAGGCCCCATGGGAGTGTGCATGACTGAAGGCACAGATGCCCACCAGATTAACGAGGAGTCCACCAACCGACACTGGCTTTAAGGAACAAATGGATTAAAGACAAGCATGAGCATGAGGTGACAGGATTCATGTGTGAAACTTTGCATCACTTTTGTTCGTTCAACTAGCAAAACCAATTCAAGACACCAACTTGGCAATAGCTTTGTCAATCCTGACAACAATGTCTTGAAGGTTAGCTGTACATACCGTTAGCATATCTGTGTTGATGTTTGGTGGATCGATGACTCTGGTGACTGACTCCACAAACACAAAAAAAGCTATGACCATGAGAAACAGGCCATTGATGAACCCAGAGAGAATCTCCACACGACCGTACCTGAAATGAGACACACTGTTAACAAAAAATGACAGAACAATTCCGTTTTGTCCAATAATCAGGGTTCCCACACCAATGAGTTTCCATGACTTCTCCATCAGTTATGATTCCTGGATCATTTTTAAAAATAACTTTTGATTCAGAATGATTTGCCAATGAATCATTCAGACAAGTTTTGTGAACCAGTTTGAATTCATTGTAAAGAACGTAATCAAGTGATCATAGAAACACAATTTATGATGTAGGACCAAACTTTCCAGGGGAAATGGGTAATTTAAACAAAAACTAAAACATAACACAAGCAAACCAAATTTTTCCAGAAAAATTCTAAAGAAAATGTGAGTGATCCAAAACCCTCCGCCACAATGAGGGTTGTTGTTGGTTGCCTTATGGGTGCACTTCATGACCGTTGCCTTATTGTGTGGTTATTAATGTATTCTGGGTGGTTGCTAACTGAGTCCACTGCCAAGTTTTTATGACAATCTGTTCACTGGATGTGTCTGGATAGGTTCCTTGTTCACTGTAAAAGCCCGGGCCACACCAAGACCACGGTTGGCCGTCTGGCCTATTTTTAAGCGTCGGCTGGCTTAGTTTTTTTGTTGTGTTCTCCACTGTTGGCTCTAATCGGACGACATCATTTTTTTGGGGGACCGATTCAGCATGTTGAATCTGCGTTGGCGCCTTTAGTGAGAGAAAGAATTCTGATTGGCTGTTCAGCTTAGTGAAAAAGTCAGTGCACGAGAATAAAAGCAAAATTGATGAAAGCAAGCAAAGAAGTCAAGAAGGTATAAACAGAAGTCTGTTCTAATTTAAGTCATCTTACCCAAGTATTCGAATGCACAAATATTTTCATAATAACATGAACTGACTGGAATGGAGAAAGTGATCAGCATGATTGACATTCGGGTAAAGCAAGCGCTGCTTTTTATATATGTGTGATATGAACAAATATATATATTTGTATTATATCTATATTGTGTACATCTGCAGTCCTAGTTTTGGTTTCCCTTTTTGAATGGCAAATATAGACTACTGAATTCATACCTGCTGATATAGACAGTTATTTCCTTACATTTGGCAGACAACGCACATTGCTAGTTGACAGTCGTCATTAGGCCTTTTGGTTGAGACGCAGCCGATTAGAGGCGACAACACAGTCAGCTTTCGTTGCTGCTAGTTCAGTGATGTCGGCCTGGTGTTTCCCAGGCTTAAAAGCTAGAATACACTACACAATGCTGGAATGAACTACATGATTTTACAGTAGGTGCTGAGAGTCATAGCAAGTCTGCAGATTTTGCGCAGAGGTAACAGATTTCACCAAAAATCGTGTAGTGTATGATGAACACAGGCATGGACACAGATTTATTTAGCTTCAAACTATGCTTCTATCCAGTCGGAGGATATCAAACGTGTGATATTTTGAGCCAATTTAAAAAAATATATTGTTTTTATTTGTAATGTGTCTCCTAGCAACAAGGTGCATGTTTCTGCGTGACATGGTTGTGTTTGGAACAACTTGAAAGTCTGGTAGAGCCATCCTCAGTGGTTTCATTTTTCCTTGTAACCATTTACAAAGTCAGCAATGATGCCTGATGATGCGATGATGCAATGATCCAATGATGTATGATGCCTAGTTAGTATTTTAAGAACTTTTCAGATTCTAAAAGTCATGCAACGTATTAAGGTGCCTTAAGATGCGGTCACATTAGCGATATTTCAGCGAACTTTTGCCAGCCATAAAATGTCTATTGTCTATTGTCAATAGAATAGCAATGTACTATGCACAGCTAACATATAAGCCACTTTCAAACCAAGCAGCTTTCTGTCAGTCAGCACAGCAAATTCACTTGACCAACTTGAAAATGAGCAAAATCTGTCTGGGGCAGTGTTTTTTCACGGATGACTAAATAAAAATGTGTTTTGAATGACTAAAACTATGACGAAAATCTACTCTAATTTTCGTCAACGAATAAAAACAAGACAAAAATGAAAGAGGGACGATTTGGGAAGATATCCAGTCAGGACTGCTGTCCTGTGGAGTATGAGGTCTCTGCGGAACAAAAGTGGGCGTTTCTGTATTTGTGGGTGTTCCAACTGGTCGGTGTTTATATATCATGCAATGAAATCCCCTTCACCCTACCCACACTCTGTTGTGGGCAAATCAGGTAACGCTCTCAAAAACGCCCCTCTGTTTATGGCCTTGCCCACTGATCATTACTGTCCTGCAGAGACCTGTACTTGGTCCTGTGTGGAATATGCGCACATTTGAAGTGTAATGTGCTGATCTAACAGTGGGAAAACGCGGCGCTGTTGCGCGCTCTACAGGCTCGTGCAGCAGCACTTCAGACTGCTCACAATTAATGAATAGCGCACATTTATGACAAGCGATTGCTTATAAGCTAATGTTGACGAATTATGACAATGTTTACTACACAATGTTTATATGGTAATATGTTTTAGACGGTTGTAAGAATGCATATTTTATCTCCCTCATCTGAACTTAAATGAGCAGCCTGCTTCAGTGCAGACATTTCAGAATAAGAGTCACGGTGTATTTCGGGATGGTTTATAATTATTTTTCCCCGGTCATTGTTATTTTGTTTACACAATAAAATGTATTTAATTTGATTTCTATTTAATCCATAGTAAACTACTGTATCTTCTGTCACAGGAAGGAAAGACTAAGGACATTATTCGACACATTATTCAATATATTTTACAAGTATAAGAGTTATTATAGTTAACTAAACCTAAAACCATAAAAAAACATCATTACTTAAAACTAAAAGACATAAACAAAAAAATTACTAAAACTTTTAACTAAAATTACAATGAAAGCAGAAAAACTAAAAATCAAATCTAATTAAAATTTTAAACAAAAACTATAATAGTACCTCAATGATAAGTGTGTCAATCCCTGACAAGTACTCAATTGAGCTCTCTTTCATGTCTTTTTGCACTTGAACGGTCAAAAACCATACGCTTTGGTGAGTAAAGTACAGTTGGTTGTCATAAGTGAACATAAACAGTTTGGAGAATATCAGATGTGTATCAATGTGTTGGATCTGTGTATTGTTAGAGAAATGCTTACTTAATGCATTACAATTTAACTAAATTAGATTTTAGTTGACAAAATGTACTGTAGATTTAGTCAACTAAAATCTTATGATATTCAGTCAACTAAAACTAGACAAACTAAATGGCATTTTAGTTAAAAGACTATGACTAAAACTAAATCAAAATTTGCTGTCAAAATTAACACTGGTCTGGGGATTTTTTTTTTTTTTTTTGCAAGACTCCAGATTGCACCAATTCCTATCGGAATGACTGGATTTCAATCTCAAGATTTTGCTGCAATGGTAAATGAGACAGCACCTGTGTATGCTCTTTTTTGTGAGCATTTTATTGTCCACAATCCAAATCAGTCTGCTTGCATACAAATGTATAATGTGCATTTATTTCACAAATATGTTATCCTATTAGCAAGCGGCACTACTTTACCCATAGGAATATATCCTTGTTGCTTTCCATCTGGTCATGAGGGCGGCAAACAACCCCAGAACCAAAGCAGAGCAGTCAAACAGCATGTGAAAGCCATCAGAGATCAGCCCCAGACTGTTGGTCCACACACCATAGAAGAGCTCCACAAACGTGAAGGCCTGAACAAAGAACAACAGAACTGTTATCAATATACTGTTAGCAAGTTATATCAGACAGGCAGTTAAAGTAGGACATGGGGGTTACAATTTCAAAGAAGAGAGGGGATTCAATTATATTTTGTTGCTCCAATGCTCTAAATCTTATAAACATTTGAATAATAAAATTCATTTTCTGTCATTATGACAAGAAATAACGAACAATCTAAGCAATTAACATTAAAGCACTTAAACTGAGCATCTTCTACACTTCATGACCAAAATCTAATAAAAACACAAGTTGGAGTGGCCATCCTACAGAAGCTAACGTACCAGGTTGAGACAGAGGAAGTAAAAGATCTGCCGTGAGTCATATTCCTCCAGGATCTGTTTGAGTGAGTCTTTGATGAAGCGAGGCAGAGACTGGGACGTGTGTTGAAGCGCATCGCCCATGAAGTTATAAAGAGGAGTTCCTTCAGGGGAGTAACCCACCAGTGTTCCCTTCTGACCTTTTGAAGAAGGGGCTGACAGTATGCTATCAGCTGAAAACATCAAATGGTACATTCAATTAGGACAAAGTAAAATGTGCTGCTTTCAATTAGTTTTACTTCTACACCTTTTTATTGATGTCATTAAATAATCTGTTTCAACACTATGATGATAGTATTTACTTCTTCCACTTTTTTTATTTAGCACAAACTCCTTACATCTACACCCTATCGTAGACTTGACATTTACATATCAGATTGGTTCTGTGATGGGGGAACATAAATCTTTCAAATACATTCCTTGCATTAAATCTTCTATCATAGATAATAACTTACCCATGATGAAGAAGCAGGCGCTGACCAGCACTCCACCAGACAGCACATGCTCAGTGCTACTCTGCTGGCCTGGCTTACTTATCACTCTGAGCTGGTCGGTTAGCGGGTGGGTCCAGAAGTTTGCCAGCAGCAGGCCACTGAGGAACAGGAAGATGGAGCCATATCGAGCACAGCGTGAGGTTTCCAGCTTTGCCGTGCAGATGGACTCCACGTAAAAGTCCAGTATCATCACAGAGAAGATGACCATGGCAAAAGGCAAGATGAGCCCGGACCAGGATTCCACCTTACTCTGCGGATTTCCATTTTAAAAACGGTCAAGAACTTACAAGAGTGTCTGTATTGTTTTAAGCATTTATAATAAGGCGAATGCATCTGAAGATGGTGCACTGTTTTGGTTTTATACAGTTTATACTGACTTACACTCTCAAGTGCTAACTTATTCCCAATGAAATCAAATTTGGAGTTTTGTGGCATTTAGTCCATGTCTGTTAATTTTTGACTCCTTAAAGTTGACAAAATAAACTCAACTGATAAACACAAGTCTGCTGTCTTTCTCATTTTGGAAAAGAGGCCAAAATAATGTCTCATGTTCACATTGGCACAATTTAAAAATAATTTGCACAAATTTATCTAATAATAAGCTCTGTAGAATGAGGATATTGGGAGGGACATATACATTATAAATATCACCTGCCATCAACTAGTAATAAATAGTAGTAATAAATTAAAAGCAATTGGCTTTTTAACATAAAATAAATGACAATTCTTTCTATACAATATGTTCCTACCACAATTTCCTGTTTCAATAGAAAATAATTCAACACAGGAAAGTAAATGGGTACGTAAAGCTACTTCATGTGGTCTTTAAATATAAATGATGCCAATAAACCAGTGATTCTCAAACTTTCTTGACTCAAAGCCCCCCCCCCCCCCCCCCCCCCCCCCCCCACAATTACTATTTTTTTTTTTATCATATTCATATTTGAGAGATTGATATAAATAGAAATATAACATAACTAGAAATATTATTTATTATAAAAATGGCCATAACATTTTAAGATTTTATTCATTTACATGACTCTTCTAAGCCTAGATATCACTTTTAAAGTTAGGCTAACTCATATATCCAGGTTTTCCAAGGAACCCTGCTTCTTCAAATGAAAACAAAGAGTTCTTGAATGGGAAAATTAAAAAAAGGAATATCTATTTTTGGTTGTTTTAGGTTATTTTAAACAATTTTAGTATATTAACGTATATAATTTTAGTATAAAATAATTGAGGCCCCATTGGAAGTCTGCTGAGCCCCTCTTGAGATCGACCACAGTAAACAAAGCTTCTGCTGGTTGTTACCTCAGTGGTTGCAGACAGCACTATGACCCAGGGCAGCAGAACTACAGCGGACACAAGGTTAGATAAAGCATATAGGCGTTTCGCGCCCCCAATCTCCATTGATAATTTTCTAGATGCCGTGTTGAAAGCCACCTTCAGGCACAGAGTTAGAACCAGCAGAACCACTCCACCCTGCTCAGAAAATGAGAGTTAATCACCACGATCTCACTGATCCTTCATCTGAGTCTGTACTGTAGTAAACAATAACAACACTCTTAAAGATTTAAAAAAAAAGTGATCAAAAACACACCTTGTGGTCCGCCACACCTAAAAATGCAATCCCTGTGTACAGCGCATGGGTAAGAGCACTGTCATGGTGCCCCTCAGCTTAAATAAATAGAGTTAAGGATTATACAGTTGTAGATAAAACTAAAAAGTAAACATTTCCAAATACACATTCATGATGATATTGTGAACGATTAATCTGTAAATGTCATTCCAAAAATGTAAGAACTTGCTCCACCATATTTCTTTTTTGTTGGAAAACAGTTATCATTTTTGCCATTTTGCCTGCAAGGTGTCATTAAAGGGGCGGAACTGACACACTTCACCTTGATATAATAACAGTGTATACATTTCTGGTACAGTGGTAAGGATACGGTGCTCTGCCATCTTTGCCATGAGATCATCATTATCAAAGAGCAAAAGGCAGATCACAGCAATTATGAATAAAGCAGCACCCCTTGTCTATAAAAAAAAAAAAAAAAAAGCAGCACATGGAAATGTGTCAGCTGGTATATATGGTTCGTTCTGAGATATGGTTATGATTTCTCTAGAGTTCTGACCTTAGAAGGTCCCCCTCCAGAGCTGGTGAAGAGAACGCTGAGGAGAGAAATCACCACCAGATCACTGTGCTCAAACAGCAAAAGGGTCCTGAAAGAAATCCCATCAGTTTAGGCCAAATGCTTGAAATGCTAAATAACAGAACAAAAATAAGGAACATATTTATTTTATATTAAGCACAAAGACATACCTTAGTGGCCCACAGAGTGTCAACCCAAAGAAACCCAACAGGGAAATGACACAGCTCATGACAGCATGTTTGAAGATTTTGATCCACTGAAATCAGAAGTTAAACAAATGAAGTCAGGCTGCCATGCAAAATAGGTCCACGTGAAATGACATTTGCAATCCATTTTACTTCCATAACACAACCAGAATGAGCATTATATGCTATTATTGCTGTATTTTTTAATGCATCAACAATAGCCAGTATTAAATTTGGCTACTGGCTAGCAGTTGATGTTGTACTATATACAGTGTACTCACTTTTGTGGCCAGCGGTTTAGACATTAATGGCTGTGTGTTGAGTTATTTTGAGGGGACAGCAAATTTTCACTGTTATACAAGCTGTACACTCACTACTTTACATTGTAGCAAAGTGTCATTTCTTCAGTGTTGTCACATAAAAAGATATAATAAAATATTTACAAAAATGTGAGGGGTGTACTCACTTCTGTGAGATACTGTATGTGCATTGATTACTGTTTATGTGAATAAAAGCCTAAATTGAATCTGTTCATCACAGTATAAGGCGATCATGTCTCTTCAGAAGATTTGGATTAAACCACTTATTTATATGGATCACTTTAACAATATCTTTATGAATGTTTTTAATGTGTGGAATGTTATGGTTGCATGGACTTTCAAAGGATAGACTAAAGGATGAGAGAATATTAAAAATATTTCATGCATTTTGAAGATGAACGAAAGGGCTTTGACATGACATGAGGGTGAGTAAATGATGACAGAATCATAATTTTTTATAATCTAAGTGATAAGAGTTTTAAAATTGAGGAATTTAAAAGTTAAACTAGAATTAGAAGAACTTTACCTGTCTTTTTGGGATCATTTTTCCAGATGAGAATGGCTTTTGAAAGAAAACCAGTATCATTGCACACCTATGCAGAAAACAGGAGGTATTTATATGATCAGAAATACTGTAAGTAAACAATCATAACACTTGTATTTTTATACATGTGTGATGTCACTCCTTACCCCATTTTCAAAATAAAGAGAAACTGTACAATATGCACAACTTTGAGGAGATCATATGACTCAAATATCCCAAAAGCCTTCAGTAGCTTGGTAAAGTAGAGTAATACTATGTACCGGGTCAGTCTGGAAAGAAAGAAAGAAAAAAAATAACAACATTCAGTTGATTCAAAGCAGAAAATTACACAAATAAAGCTGAGCTATTCTTATCAAAAAACAAAACCTACAATTACCATAAAATACCATGGAAAACATAGCAATGCCATAGGTTTGGGACACTACCATTATGGTAATACCAAAGCATTCTCTTGTCTACCACATTCAGAAAGACCATGCAGACACCTTAAAAAGTACTAAAGTGATATGTACAGTGTCAGGATGCATCACATAGTAATGTTATGTATGGTACAAATATGTATGGTACAAAAACATACAATGGACAATAGTATTTACTGGTATTTCAAGAATACTGAGGTAGCCATTCAATAGATAATCCCCTAAAAGACATTAGCAATTACAAAAACTTTGTTTTCTTAAACATGGTACCGTGGTAAAAGCAGCGTCACCATCTCATAACATCAGTGTTACATCGTACTGCCATATACATAGTGCTAGTTGTGTAAGAGAATTTAGTGTAATATTTGGACACACTTCTGTCTTACCTGGCATCTGGAGCCTCAACTCGCCCCAACTTCCCACTGGAAATAACATTACTGCTGTATTTTTCATCCATACTTCGGCTGTTGTGTGTTTATTTCTTAGATTTTTCACTGTTTATCTAAGAGCTCATCTTTGAGAAACAAAAGCTGTTATCTGCCTAACTGCGTTAGCCTGTTTAGACAGCTGAAACCGCAAATAACAGCACAACTCAGGGCTCTTTGGTGCTGAAAACGCTAATGTACTGGTAATCCACAGCGGTGAACCCTGAAATAAAAAACCGTTGATTATCGAAATACATTCTGAATGATATATCTATTTTCACTGGCTAGCAGCTACATTATGAACTGAGGTGGTAGTTGAAGTGACGTGAACATTTCCTCACATATGGCTACCATCTATGAAGCCTTTCAAAATAAAAGTCATGTATCGCCGAGACAATTCACATAAAATATACAAAATATATTATTTCTGAATACAGAAATTATAATTTTATTGCTAATTGTGATATATGTTAAATGAACCATAAACAGAAAATTATATGCCTTTTGATTTAAACATCTTACTTTGACTTTTCAAGAGCTTTGAAATCCGGTTGTAACGTCATGATCCATGTGTAAAAGCTGCGTTTCAGAGATTGGCTGTGTTCGAAATGGCACAGTAACTTACTACTTAATGATTACTGCCCAGCATACAGTGCATAGTGCCTACTATTTTTCTAAGAACAGTGTGTGAAATAGTATACAATATGTAACGAATAATGTTTTAGTAGTATGCTACAGTGCTGTCACATGACAAACATTGAACATTAATTCAACACAGCTTTGCAGGTTGTTGCCTTACAAATAAATAAATGTGCTAACCATTATTTTTTATGTGGAAACCTGAGTGAAAATGTCCTACCTTTCGACTGTCCTTACCAACGGTCTTGATCTAACCCATAAAATTCTGTTTGTTGGTGTAAAGTCCAGTTGAGTTGGTGAAATATTTCACTTAAAAGCAGTTGATTAAATTAAATTTTGCTCAGCAAAAAATGTACACTGAAAAAATGTTAACAAAAAAAAATGTGCTTAATGTGGTGACGTAAATTAACTGGTTTGACTCAAGTTAAAAATATAATTAGCCTACCATGATTGAATCAAATTCACTAGGTTAGCTAATTTTAATGGTTCAGGTAACAAATTGTGTGTAGAATACTGTGTAGAATACTTCAATTATATAGGTAAAAATAACTCATTATAGTTGGGTTTTCCAAAACATCACAAATAATTCTCCTAAGATTTATGATAGATTATTCCATTAGGTAAACAGGCTATATTTTGTCAGCATAAATATATATATATTGATATGCTAATAATATATGGTTTTATTTGTCAAGAGAATATTTCATATAACTAACTCAACCCAGGCAGCATCAAAATTATAATTTGAAGTTTCAGATAAAGCACATATGTTACTATGAAGTGCACATTTCCCAAAAACAGATTGGTCATCATTACAAGACCTGTAATAGTTGTGGGAATGTATCAACGTTCTGTTCCAGTATCTTAACATATGGCCATGAACTACTATGGATACATTTGGTAGATCATAAACCACTACTATTGTTTATTTTAGGACACTTTTGTCTCTAGTTTACATGTATATGTGTACTTACAAAAGTGTAACATTTATAATTATTCGCCGCCTCCAGTTCACTCACGCCACACTCTTCACAAAGATGAAATGTCACATGGAGCACATTGCATTGTGGGAAACAGTATCCCATGCAATGTCCTCAGATGCATACATCAGATTTCAGCAAATGTAGTAGGCAATCCAGGAATTCCATGCATACAGAAAATTCACATACTATTCATGGTATACACATTGCACACTGCAGTATAGTAGGAGTTGCATCTTAGTGTGCAATTCCAAACACAGCTTCCATACTGATTTCAGTGTACTTGAGTTGTATTTAGCAGATTCTGGCAAATATAGTAGGTCATCTGGGTATTCCATGTGTAACCCCTTTACCCTCACCCCCCTAAACCTCACTCCCATCCGGGTCATGGCACCAATGTAACCCCTCTACCCAGGTCCTACTCGCCCCGCTCTGCACGGGCCTCGAACCCAGGTCTCTGGCGTAGGAGTCGGACGCTCTAACAAGGAAGCTAAAGGCTGCAACCCCTAGTGTCAGTCGATAGAGCATCTCTTGAGATCAGAGGAGTGAGGTTTACTTGCACAGCGACTACTAGCTGGCCTCCGTTACACATGCATACAGAACATTTGCATACTACGCGCATTATAGGTACTGCAGAAATAGTAAGAGTAGTATGAAAGTGCCATTTTGAACACAGCCATGGTCCTCACACGAGATTCAAGGGGCGAGGTTGGATCATACCTGTCAACACTCCCGTTTTTCCCGGTAGTCTCCCGTATTTCACACCCATCTCCTGCCCCCCTCCCGTTTTGCTATTTCTCCCGGGAAACTCCCGTAATTTGTATGGCCCAAACCTCGTTATATGAATAATCACATAAATATATTCCAAGGTTATTCCAATCAAGGCAAGCATCACAATAAACCTCACAAGAATCGAAAATGGGCTTCTTTCCCATAAACTGGAGTGAGATAGACATCACGTCTCTGTCGCGATCTTTCCTGGCGTTCTGTGGCGCGTGACAGTGCCATCAGTTCAAGCAGAGCGCACGAACCGATCATCTCTTCTACTTTACTAGTTACAACATGAAATAAACATGAATGAACCTCTGAAGGTATGTTGAAAGATACAGTACAACTTAACAAATCCGTATCATGTCTCACGTAATTGCTCAATGAGTGTTTCAACCGCGGAAAGACGTCAATAAAACAGATTGTGAAAAATGTCACATTTACTGTCCCCTTTACCTCAGAAAATCCGTACAGTGTCCAAAAACTTGTTAGTCAGCTACAAAAATGAACTTAGAGAGGAGCATTTTGCTAAATATATGCACTATAGGCTATTGCATATCCCTTATATTTGTGCTTAACATGTTCTTCAATATTGAATGTATGTTTGAATAAATCCGTTTTATGACAGCCACCATTTAAATGTTTATATTGGCTAAAAAACGAGTAGAAACATAATTAAGTCATTAAAAATGTATTATAATGTTGTTTTTAAAACTTCTTTATGTTCTTTATATAGCTTACAAATCGATTAATTTGAACCTTTAATAATATAATGATGTACCAACTGTTGCTAATATATAGTTTACAGCATTAATTGAGAGATATTTTTTTCTTTGAGGAAATTTGCCATGTACTTAACCTTACAGACCCCAAATTAATCAATATTGAATTGAAGGTAATCAAACCTAAATCAAATCGCAAGCTGCTGAATCGAAATCGAATCCAATTGTGAAATTTGTGTCAATGCCCAGCCCTAGTGTCAATAGGTCTATATATATATTTTTTTTTTACTTGAATCAAATGTTGTTTTTCCCATTTATTTTCTTATAAAATCTATGAGTGCACCAAAATGCTTCCTTTACATGTTAAAAATCACAAAAATTTTCTCATGGGGGACGATTCCCCCAGACCCCCCTACAATTATTTAGTTTGTCACCTTTTTCACCTCTTCTGAGTTTGCAGGTCTGATTTTTACCTAGGAAAGTTGTATTTATGATAATTCCAAGAGCACGTGAAGGCAGCATAAATCACAAACGGCACAGAGGGGCACGCCGGCCATTTCGACCTTCAGTGTAATGTTATTGTATGTGTAATGTATTAACCATAGTGAAACCATAGTGGACGTTATCGAGTGAACTCTTTCAATCCCACAATGCACCGTAAAAACGAGTGTACAACCGATGTACGCTCAATGGCTAGAGAATACCCATAATGCACTGTCATTTCAAATTTAATGCCTGCTACAGGTCTCAAAAAAGTTGGCACGGGGGCAACAAATGGCTGAAAAAGCAAGACATTTTGAAAAGATTCAGCTGGGAGAACATCTAGCAACTAATTAAGTTAATTGATATCAGGTCTATAACATGATTAGCTATAAAAGGGATGTCTTAGAGAGGCAGAGTCTCTCAGAAGTAAAGATGGGCAGAGGCTCTCCAATTTGTGAAAGAGTGCATAAAAAGATTGTGGAATACTTTAAAAAATACAATGTTCCTCAACGTCAAATTGCAAAGGCTTTGCAAATCTCATCATCTTCAGTGCATAACATCATCAAAAGATCCAGAGAAACTGGAGAAATCTCTGTGCGTAAGGGACAAGGCTGAAGACCTTTATTGTCCGTGGTCTTCAGGCCCTCAGACGACACTGCATCACTCATCGGCATAATTCTGTCAATGACATTACTAAATGGCCTAGGAATACTTCCAGAAACCACTGTCGGTAAACACAATCTGCCGTGCCATCTGCAGATGCCAACTAAAGCTCTATCATGCAAAAAGGAAAGCGTATGTGAACATGGTCCAGAAGCGCCGTCATGTCCTGTGGGCCGAGGCTCATTTAAAATTGACTGTTTCAAAGTGGAAAAGTGTTCTATGGTCTGATGAGTCCAAATTTGACATTCTTGTTGAAAATCACAGACGCCGTGTCCTCCGGGCTAAAGAGGAGGTAGACCTTCTAGCGTGTCATCAGCGTTTAGTTAAAAAGCCAGCATCTCTGATGGTATGGGGGTGCATAAGTGCATAAGATATGGGCAGCTTGCATGATTTGGAAGGCACTATGAATTCTGAAAGGTATATAAATGTTTTAAAGCAACATATGCTACCCTCCAGACGACGTCTATATCTGGGAAGGCCTTGTGTATTTCAGCAGAACAATGCAAAACCACATACAATAGCATGGCTTCGTCTGAATTGGCCTGTATTACTGTAATAAACAGAAATAGAAGAACATTGTAGCCAGAGCTACTTCTCTCTGTTTATGTATATGACGAGTCACACAGGTACTGGGCTACTCCACAGCGGTTGGCGTCCAGCTCAGTCTAAAATATTCAGAATATAAACACTTTTTATAGGCGTATCATAGTGATTCAGGATAAGGCAAAAACGCGGATTGGAAGATGGATTCATGATGTACTCACTCGTTATAAAATGCAGTAAATTTTGAACAAAAAAAGTTACATAGTGAACCTTAAAAATGTTTATTTTTATTCCAACAAGTTGAATCATGTTTGTTATTGATTTAGAACAGGCTACAGATGGAGGCTATGACGTCAGAGAGATAGTGTGTAAAGTGCCATGAACTTTGCATTGTTGCTGTCCCTCTCATATATCTCGATAATGTGCTCGGCAGTTAAGCTCAATTGAATAGACAGTATACCTTTAATGTCTGCAATTGTCACCTGATTCTATTGCCATGAGCAGTGGCATTTTAGTGTATCGCTTGAGGTCTTTGTAAAGAGTCTGCTGCACAAATGTGCTATTTTCTTTATATTTTAAGTTACTTTAAGAGATGCAGTGCATGTAAATGCACTTTGTACACTGAAAAAGAATTAAGGTTGTAGTTACACAGTGTGCTTTTATTTGAGATACAGTGGAATAACATGATTCATTGTTGCAGTTGTATCAGGGGTGATTAGAAAAGTTTGTTTTCTTTCCATTTCTTTCAATATCTTAATGCTGGTATTGCTGTTGGTGCATAGACCTTTAATTTTCTAATACCAAAAATGGCAGGTAGATTTGTAGTAGTCTCTGAGTTATCAAAAAATATTTTATATTATATTATTATTTATTTTACTTTTATATTTCAGTGTATAATTTATTATTCATTGTTATTATCATTAAGTATTGACCTGTCTCCTCAAAATGGGCTTATGTAATAATTTTCTAAATACAACCTCTAGATGGCAGTATGTTGCAAAACATGCTTTCAAACCCCTCTCAAGAGAGCCACGTGTCGATCTATAAAGTACATGAGGCCACCATGAGGCACAATCTTAAAAGTTAAAATGTATTCTATAGATTATAATACAAAAATTTGCTTAGATACATTCATACATCACGTTACACTTTCATGTACGCAGAGACTGTAATGCTCAAAAATTCTTTTCAATTCTTTTTTATCAAATGTGCTGCAGCTTTTATTCTTCAGACTGAAAGGTCTGACTAAATCTTTGCTAGTAAATGCAAGATGTGTTCAGAGGCTGTTGAATACTATGCCAACATTAGAGTTCATGTCTCCGGTCAGCCCTTTTTGTGCATTCTTGAATGATGTGACCACAGAATTATATAAGATTGCAGTAAAACCGGTTTCTCCTGCCAGAAATGCAAGCAAAGGGACACTGGGTGGAGTAGCAATGACATCACCGAGTCACCCAGCGTTCAGCATGCATTTAGAGGGAACAGAAAGCAAAGCACACTAGAGTTTGTCAGAGGAAATGAGTTGCTTTTGGAGAGAACTGCTATATTAAGTGCACTGCAAGACTCTGCACAGTGTGTGACCATTCATGCTTCACACACATTAGCAGTATTTGGCAAGAGCTGTGGCTTTCAGTGCCAAGATGGAAACAGAAAGGAGGAAAAGAGGGGAAAAGAAGCAGGCAAGGGCTGAATGTGTAGTAATTAAGTTTTTCTTCCTCCTTTACCCCTTTTTTCCCACTGCTCTGCTCTGCTTCTTGATTGACTTGTGGCCACTTGGAACAAACTGTTCAAGGAACAGGCAAGGCTTTTGAAGGCTGGAGGCCGCTAGACAGAGCAACTGTATCAACACATTTCTCCTGCTTAGAACAACAGTCAACTATGTTTGCTTTCTCTGGCTAGGTAAACATTTTGCAGTGTACCGGTCTTACAGAGATCAAACCAGATAAGTGTTAAAAAACAAAAAAAACAAAAAACATGCTGTTTTCAAAAGAAGGCACATGCCATATTACTAGTTCTCATACTCAATTTTTCAAAATAAACTTTGGCACCTAACTGCCACACCATTTGTCTTAAGGACTTAAACAAAAACACAAATTGCCTCGTTGAGCAGAGTTGTGCTATTACTTTTCTAAGTCATTGTATTTATGATTAATTACTGCATAGCAACATGCAACTAAACCACTTTGAACGCCTTAGCAACACCCAGGCAACCATCAACAACACCCTAGCAACCACTCAAAACACTGAATAGCTGCATAGCAATGAAATAATGCATAAAAAAAACTTATAGCACACTAGCAACGCCCTAGCAACCACATAAGAACACAGTACAAAACCATGGCCACAAATTGTCTTGTTGAGGAGGGTTGTGCTATTTCCTTTTATTGGATGTATGATTAATTTCCACATATCAACATGCAACAAAACCACTCTGAACAATGCCCAAGCAACCATTAACAACACCCTAGCAACCACCCAAATCACTCTAGTAGCTGCATAGCAATGAAAAACTGCAGAAGAATACCCAGACAAAAACTCATAGCACACTAGCAATGCCCTAACAACCACATAACAACACACTACAAAACCACAGCTTCAGATTGTCTTGTTAAGTTGAGATGTGCTATTACTTTTGTAAGTCATAGACATATGATTAATTGTAACTTGCACTAAAACCACTCAGAACACCTTAGCAATGCCCAGGCAACCATCAACAACAATCTAACAACCACCCAAAACATCCAAGTCGCAGCATTAAAAAAAATAAAATAAAAAATGCATACGAACACCCAGGCCACCACTCATACACTAGCAATGCCCTAGCAACTGTAGGCTAATTTGCAACAAATCCAAGATGGTGGACGAAGATGTAAATATGGTCTTAATCTGGATCCTGCTTTTACTGGTCTTTAGTGAACTCTGCAGAAATGACTCACTTAAAGATCTAACAGAGTGTGAGACAATTTCTCACAGAAGTTTGGTTTCAAAAGTGAAGCACCAGAGAAAAATGTATGAATAAGAAAAGAATCAGAATAAATAAAGACAAAGTGCTCATTAATTTTCTGAAAGTTTGGTCTTTCATAATTGAAGATTTTTCAATTATTCCATTTTTTTATAGCTCAGTGCATCAAAAATTATTTATTGAGTTATATAAATTCATACAATTTGATTCATAGGAAAATGTATGATAAAAAACTAAACATGAAGGTCTGCCCCAACCCCTAAACCTTAATAAGGTCAAATTATGATCATGAACTCACCACCAATTTGCCAAACATAAAATAGTTACAAATTTCCATGCTGTGTTGAAAATGTGTTCATATTCAAATCTATGATTGCAGACTTTACTATCTCATGAATCTGAGCAGTGTGAGACAAGATCTCTTCTGAGAAACTCATGCAGAGGAGACATGTACGTTCACAAAGCACTTTTTCTCAGGACAAAAAAATCTGAGTAGCAGGACACTTATTGTGCTGTTGGAGAAAAAAGACAATAAAAATAGTAATGGTAACACTTCAGTATAGGGAACATGTATTCACTATTAACTGCAACTTTTGCCTCAATTAATTTACTGCTTATTAATAGTTAGTAAGTTAGTTTTTGTAGCATTTAAATTTAGGTATTGGGTAGGATGTAGAACAAGGTCATGCAGAATAAGTCATTAATATGTGCTTTATAAGTACTAATAAACAACCAATATGTATATGCAAGCTAATAAGCAACTTGTTAAAAGTGAGAATTGAACCCTAATATAAAGTGTTACCATAGTAATAATAATAAAAATATCTAATTAATAATTTTTAATGGCTTTAGAATACTGGAAGGTATTGTCAGAAGCTTAAAATGTGACCATGTCAAAGTTCACTTTTTCAAAAATCTGTGTGCCAAATGTCAGCACTCCAGTCATGCTGTTAAAGTAATGATTATAATAAAGTAATGATTATTTACTCATCATCAGCTAAGTGAAAATTACAACCAGCGCACTCCTTAGTCCACCAAGGCACGCAATGATGTCAGGATTTAGAAAACAATAATAATCCTAAAAATATATTTTTACATTTTCCTTAGCTAGCTTAACCTAGACGCTTAGCATGTAGGTGTTCTGTGAGGTTACTTACTCACAAAAGTGAAAACAGACCACTACTTGTCCTCAGATATGGCTCGGGTCCTTCCTTTAACTTTTTTTTTTTTTTCACCAGGTGAAAAGTGTGAGTAGATTACAACAGCATCCCTCTTCTCAACAAGCCACATGATTTCAGGTATCATTCATGTCTCTACCACAAACAATGTAGGACAAGGCTTGTTCGAATGCCTAGCCCTAAGTATGAATAACAGCCATAACGATGCTTGCCTTAGCAAATACCACTAATTAAATGTTATTCTGGAATGGTGGTAAGGCTGGGTTATCCAATGTCATTTTGTAAACAATAATTTTAATTTAAAATAGGTATGTTTTTATAATATTTGGATTAAGTGTTTGAATAACTCAAACCAGTAATATCTTGTTGACAATATCTACAGATTTGAGGATTAGTGTTAATACAGGTATTCTATCTTTATAACTTGTTTTTACAGTGGCAGTTGAACTTTACCAATATTTTAGTTTAAAAACATGAATCAAAGCTTTGATTACATCTGTGTGTGTTGAATATGAGGTTTTAGCACTGTAGAGCTTTGGTTACTTACTACCACACAATATACTGCCTGAGAAATATAAGGTGATTTCCAACTCCATGCTATAAAAAGAAGTAGCCACAAACACATCTGTTATTTGTTGTTTTGGTTGCTTTGCATGCAAAGCGCATGCTACTTACATGTTTCCACTTGTTTTTAACAGTCTTGAAGACCCCCTTCAGAAATTCTGCATTTTAGGCTTACAGTAGGGCAAGGCATGATTAAAGTGAACGCACAAAGCATTATTCAGTTACAGGCTGATAGATGGGGCAATGAAAAACTACATTAAAAAAAGAAAGAAAGAAAAAAAAAAGACGCTTTATTTAATCAGTTTCATAATTTCAATTTCATTTGACACCATTGTATCAGAGTTCTTGTTCAGACATGATTGCTTCAGTCAATGTTTTCATTTTAATATTACATTTCAATCAAGTAGCTTGATCAAAAAGAGCACTGCTACTTGTTCAATTTCTAATTAAATTAATCCAACAAATTAATTGTTCATCTAGTTCACATGAATGCTTTTAAATATGTTAAAGTAGCATTATAGAAACTGGGAAAGGGATTTCATTCCCCATCATGCTTTGCATGGGGCAGGATAGGGAGTGTAAATGTTAAAATAATGAGTTATTTTATGCATTTTTTAACAAGATGAGAAAATGGGAAGACTTGTTAATGTTTAATGTTCTGTTTTGTTGGTTTTTAAAAGAGTTTGTTATGTTGGTGTTTTAAGGTAACCGTCAAGTAAAAAGTAGTAACATACAGTATAGGCCTATTCCTTACACTGCTATGTGTGGTCAGCACACATGAAGAGGAAGGAGTTAAAACTGAACAATCCAAAGTACTCAGGAGATCACAGGAAGACACGTATGAGAAACATAAACCACAATATGTAAATGAGAACTGACAAAGAACAAAGAAAACACATGGCTATAAATACAGTGGTAGAACAACAGAAAACAAACTAGACACATGTGAAACTAATACATAACATAACAATAGAAACAAACAATGACATAATCAGTAACCAAGGAAACTGAACAGGGAAACAGGAACTGAAGGAAATGGAACAGAACTTCAAAATAAAAGACATGACAGAACAGAATTCACTTAATCCACTTTATTCCTGACTAGCCTACTCCGTTTCGAATTATAAGTTGCACTTCCGGTTTGGGGAACTTCCGTTTAAAAAGACTGAAATGAATAATTTCAAATCATAAGGCTGCCCTACAAATAAAGCTCAACCGTCAGTTTGACTGAATGAGCTGTCAATTTTTCTTTCATGTTTTATATTCAGACATCATGAGAATAACATAACGCTTGGTATTTTAACGTAATATCTATGGCAAGAGCTCTTTTCAGTCGCTGCTTTCTATCCTCGTGATTATCTTTTGTCCCTTTGCATACCGCTGTAACAGTATGAAAAAGGACAACATATACTGCACATTTGTGTTCTCCCGAAATAATTTATTTACGATATATCCCATTAATAATTCACTAGAATGCACGAAGAATCTTTTGTTAAGGGTAAGTAGAAAAATGTCATCTCATTGTACCCAGTTTAAAAAAACAACAACAAAAAAAACAACATATTATTGAGTTCATCGAGTGAGCCTTTCACTGACTGTTTACAGCTTAACGGAAGTGACACCCGTAGTTCGTGCAAAGCGTCATGGGGCATAGGAATAAAGTAGATAGTTTTCTTATAATCTGAAACAATATTAATAATTATTTTAAGTTTATTTTACAGGTGTAGAGGAAATTATTAATTCCAAGTTTATTTATTTTTATTTATTTATTTATTTTTTTCTGAATTTTTCTTCTTGTTGATTATACTACATGAATTTGTTGGTCGCACCAGATGACTTTGACTCTTCAGAAAATATGGACTAAACTGCTTAATTTATATGTATCGGTTTTACGATCTCTTTATGAACTTTTTGAACCGTCAAACTTGATAGTTGCATGGCTGTCTATGGAGGGACAGAAAGGTCTCAGATTTCATTAAAAATATCTTAATTTGTGATGAACGAAAGTCTTATGGGTTTGGAACGACATGAGGGTGAGTAATTGATGACAGAATTTTTTATTTTTTGCTGAACTCTAACTCTTTAATAAATATTGAGGCAGGATTTCCTTTTCAAGGTTTGATTTGCAAATATGGCATTATTATTATTATTACAATGCTTTTTTCTTCATTATAATACCAGGATCGTTATATCCAACGTGATCTCATGAGAAAACGTGTGTATTTTTACGTAAATTGTGGTTCTACCACACGTACATTTACTTACGTTTTCATACACACAAAAACGTACAACATTGACGTATTTATAGCACTAAAACGTAAAAATACTTACGTATTAACAGCAATAAAAACGTAAATCATGTAACGTAAAGTGTGAATGTATATGAATTCCCATGTATTAATATTAAAATCGTGGCTTTAATGATTTAACTATGTTTTTAGTCGAATTTATTGAAAGCAGTTTACTCATCTACTTAATATGAAATAACATTTCTGTTCGTGACTTGTGCTGCTCGTTTCGGAGGATTACATAATGTTAAACAAGACTACAATTTGAAACCTTATGAATAAAATTTCTGTAATTGTTTAACCATTTTGTAATATTTAGTTTGTTTGCTGTGAGACACAGAAGGCGTTTTCTCTTATGCAGCGACTGACAATACAACCATAAGATACACCAAAGCACAACATAAATTCACAAATCACATCCATTTTATTTGTTCGCTGTACTCCAAATCTTTAGAATCCATATATTTGTAAGGAACAGATCCAAATTCAGCCCTTTATCCATCGATCTTCATCTTCATTCTCAGCAACAGCGACCGTCACAGTCAAAGCTCGCGCTCGTTATGATTCAAATTTGAAAGTAGCGCCACCCTCGAGAAGCGTTACGACATGGTTTACGGCACTGATATTAAACGCTCATTGGTTCTCACCTGCTTCGTCACAGATTGCGACATGCCGTGTTTCAGTGGATTGACATTTGAAATAAGTGTCGCGCCTTCACGGAGAGAAGCTGAATTTATCATATTTTCATGGATTAATGAGTTAAATTCTGCTCTGTACCCTATAAAAAACTATTACCGCCAGAGAGGACTGTGACTGGAACTCATCATCATTTGAACTACTTTTGGTACCACTTTTGACATTTTCGCAAAAAATTAATTATTGTGATTACGCGTGTTTGTCTGTCATTCTTTTATAACAGTAGGTAGTTTAAAGAAATGGTTATGGGTAGGTTTAGGGGTAGGTGTAGGATTAGTGGCTCAAAATGTCGTTTTAATGTTATATTTTTACTAAAATTGTCATTTTCCTACAGATTTCTGTTCTTTATTTTATTCTTTTAACATTCTGTATAAAATGGGTAGGTTTAGGTTCGGGATGGGGTTTAGGGATCTTACATTTATCTACAAAACGATAAAATGGAAATTATACATATATCTTTATGACATGAAAGATACGTAAATATTTTACGTTTTTTTCGCTGTAAAAACGTAAGTATTTTTACGTTTTAGTGCCATAATTACGTCAATATTGTACGTTTTAGCACCTTTCTAAACGTACAAAAATGTACGTTTTGTGTCTTTGAAAGTTACGTATTAATACCTACGTATTAACAATGAGACCAGGCTGTTATATTACATTTTTTGTTACTTCATGAATCTTAATTTGGAAACTAAAAACATACTCATCATAGAAGAGGTGTTTTCAAATCACAGTATGTACAAATTGCATTTTTGCTAAATTGCATGTGTAAAAAAAAAAAAAAAAACCTGATCCAGGCAAAAAAAAAAAAAAAAAAATTGACCCAGATATCGTATTCCGTCAGCTGTTTCAGAGACTTGCTGTCTTCTCAGTGAAAAGTTATGATCAATTTTTTTCTCAGAAGTCATAGGGTTCAGAAGAAACCCCTAACTTTAAGTATAAGATCAATGATAACAGATATGCTTGCCTTAGCATGTTGCACTAAATAAATTGATAAGCTCCACGTATCCACCGTTTGTCCAGATTAGCAGATGATTCATGGAACCAACAGCACATGACACTACAGCTGCCAGTGTTTGCTGTCAAATGTTATGTAATTATTTGCTCATTGAGTTTCATCCACTTTCGACAATTTGTCCTCCTGTAATGTTAACACCGCCGTGGTCACCATGAAGAGTTATGCTCTTAAGTGGCTGAAGACCAGAATCAGTCTTGCCTGTGGGACGGAGAAGACTGAAAATTGTTTGCTTACCAGTCATGTTGACATTTGCATTGACAAATGAGAAATAAAGAGCTAAAGCAGATTAATTAGGAAAGTTTTTCATATGTCAAGGTTTTCTGATGATGTAACCTTATATTGCTACATTTCCGAATAGGATGTAATAAGAACTGGATCAAACTATTTCACCACACAAATGTACACATGTACAAAGGTTGTCAAGTTACTTTTCACTGATAACTAATGGCATTCTGCCATTGGATTGGCAGAATTTATGTAAAAAATCTCCACCTAAAGGCCCATTCACAGCAAGAATTATATTATAATTATTACAAACTATATTAACATCAATAGCAATGCACAATAATATTCAGATTATTATAAGTGCACACTGTCGTCAGACGCTTTAAATGCTCTAGCTCTTTAAGGTTGGTGGTTTCTGACGGGCTGTCAATGCTTTTAACGTTCAGCTAAGGGAAACATTTTTTGAAAAGTGATTTCAGCAGTATTTTTCCTCTGTCCTTTTGTTATAGCTGTGTAATTCCCTATTCTCATAATATTAGAACAATTATTAAAACATTATAGTTATCGTTATATTTATCATCCGTGGTATGAACAGGTCTTGTCTTGGTGATACTATTTAGGCTCAAAGCTTGTATTTCCATGAGTTACTGATAAACTAACAGTTTATTGTTTTATTTTGTGAATTAAAATTAAGTAAGAACCAAACTGAATTGTTGGCATCATTTATTTAACTGCTGATAAGGTTCAGATGATTTTTCTTTTCTAGTGCATTTGCTCTCAGTCGCGGTGGGTTAAACGAAGTATGGACGTATTTCTGTGGTAATCATTGGACCCACTTTAAAATTGTCTTTAACTAGTATGTATTAACATTTAAATGTTTTATGTTGTATTTATATTTAAAAAATACCAGCATGTTATTACATGTGTAATTACATCACACTGTTGACCCTACCCCTACACCTTAACCCACTCTTAAACCAAACCATATCACAAAATCTGTCCCAATCTGTTAACCGTATCCCACCTCAGTAGAAGGAATTGATTTGCAATACAACACAGGAATTGATTTGCAATACAACATATACACAATAAGTATTGTACCTTACAATTATTTATTTATTTGAGATGTAATTACGTAGTAGTTAAAGACATCTAATATAAAGTGGGACCAAATGTTATCTATATAGTATCAGTTTTTAATCACTGACAAAAATTTGTATGCCTTGATCAAGATCTGACAGTCACATGAGAAACTTGTAGAAAAATATATTTAAAGGGTTAGTTCACCCAAAATTGAAAATAATGTCATTTATTACTCACCCTCATGTTGTTCTACACCCGTAAGACCTTCTTTCATCTTCAGAACACAAATTAAGATATTTTTGATGAAATCCGATGGCTCAGTGAGGCCTCTATTGCCAGCAATGTCACCGAACCTCTCAAGATCTAGAAAGATACTCAAAACATATTTAAAACAGTTCATGTGAATACAGTGGTTCTACCTTAATATTATAAAGCGACAAGAATACTTTTTGTGCACCAAAAAAACAAAATAATGAATTTTCAACAATATCTAGTGGTGGCCAATTTCAAAACACTGCTTTGAAGCTTTATGAATCTTTTGTTTCGAATCAGTGATTCGGATTGCGTATCAAACTGCTGAAATCACATGACTCTCCGAAACAAAAGATTCGCAAAGCTTCGAAGCAGTGTTTTGAAATCGGCCATCACTAGATATTGTTGAAAAGTCATTATTTTGTTTTTTTGCCACACAAAAAGTATTCTCGTTGCTTTATAATATTAAGGTACAACCACTATACTCACATGAACTGTTTTAAATATGTTTTGAGTACCTTTCTGGATCTTGAGAAGTTCGGTGACATTGCTGGCAATAGAGGCCTCACTGAGCCATCAAAAATTTCGTAATTTGTGTTCCGAAGATGAACAAAGGTCTTACGGGTGTAGAACGACATGAGGGTGAGTAATAAATGACATTATTTTTATTTTTGGGTGAACTAACCCTTTAACAAGTGTGGCGGGGTGGAGGGATCACACAACAGGGAGAGCTCAGTTTAAGGCCCCGGAGGGTGGATTTTATTGAAAGACAAGTGTATACGTGAGTGGTGGGGGTGCTCTTGCTTGCAGGAGTGCCCTCGGTCGTGTCCAGGTGTGGGTGAATCCGTGCGGTGCTCGTGGCGGTGCTGATCGGTCACACACTGCTTTCTGGAACGGGATAGAGAGAGAACGTTAGTCTGCTGTCTCATGGAGAGGCTTCTCCACCTTTGTCTGTGAGCATGCTGCTTATATGCAGGCAGGTTGATCAGCCGCAGGTGTGGCCGATCAGCCTGTGACGACCTGTGAGCAGGTGCTCCTCGTGAGTTTCCAGGGCAACGCTGATGTGGACTCAGGACGCTCGTCACACTCCCCCCCCCAAGCGTTGTCCTGGCCTGGCAGAATAATATGGTGTTAGTAGGGGAGACAGTAGGAGCTGGTGGGGAGTGACCCCCGACAGACCTGCAAAAGCTGACCAAATCCGGGAGAGGCCGTCAGCGTTGGAGTTGGCCACTCCAGCCCGATGTTGCACTACGAAGTGGAAGTCCTGGAGCGCAAGAAACCACCGTGTCACCCTGGCATTCGTGTCTTTGGCCTGAGCCATCCACTGGAGGGGCGCGTGGTCCGTAACGAGGGTGAACTTACGGCCCAGAAGGTAGTAGCGCAGCTCCAGGACTGCCCACTTGATGGCCAGGGCTTCCTTCTCCACGGTGGCGTAATTCCTCTCGGCAGGGGTCAGCTTCCTGCTGACATAAAGGACCGGATGCTCCTCACCTTCCTGAACCTGTGATAGGACGGCTCCAAGTCCTGTGTCAGAGGCATCCGTTTGCAGTAGGAAGGGGCAGCTGAAATCCGGGGCTCGCAGGACCGGCTCCGAGGTGAGCGCTGTCTTCACATTCCGGAAGGCCTCCTCCGCTTCGGGTGTCCAACATACCTTCTCTGGCTGCCCCATCCTGGTCAGGTCTGTCAGGGGGGCGGCTAGGGAGGAGAAGTTAGGGATGAAACAGCGATAATACCCTGCCAACCCCAAAAAGGCTCGTACCTGGGACTTTGTGCTGGGTTTCGGGGAGGACCGAACTGCTTCCACTTTTTTTTCTTGGGGCTTGATGAGGCCCCGTCCGACCTGGAAGCCCAGGTACTTTGCCTCAGACAGGCGGGTGACATTTTCGGGGGTTGGCAGTGAGCCCAGCCCTACGTAGCTCCATCAGTACCCTCCGCAGACGGTCTAGGTGGTCTCCCCAACGTTCAGAGTGGATTACCACGTCATCCAGGTATGCCGCGGCGTAGCACTGGTGGGGCCGCAGCAAGATGTCCATCATGCGCTGGAACGTGGCGGGAGCCCCGTGCAGGCCGAAGGGAAGGGTCCGGTATTGCCAGTGCCCACTGGGGGTGCTGAAGGCCGTTTTGGGCTTAGCAGTTTCAGAGAGGGGCACTTGCCAGTACCCTTTAGTGAGGTCCAGTGTGGAGATGTACCGGGCCCTTCCAAGGCGATCGGGGAGCTCATCCACTCGTGGCATTGGGTAGCTGTCAACCAGATGGCACCCTCCGCTTCTGCAATGACTTCCGCCGCCTAAATGAGGTGGCGGAAGTCATTGCAGAAGCGGAGGGTGCCATCTGGTTTCGGTACCATGACGATAGGGCTGGACCAAGGGCTGTTAGATGGTTCAATCACCCCTAACTTCAGCATTTGTTGGATCTCCTCCTCAATAGCCTGCCGACGAGCCTCTGGGACTCGGTAGGGTCGTTGCCTGACGATGGTTCCTGGTGGCGTACGGATCTCATGGTGGAGGATCCGGGTCTGCCCGGGGGTCGGGGAGAACACATCGGAGAACTGACTGACCAGGTGTTGCAGCTCGGCCTTTTGAGCCGCCGACAGCTGTGGATTGATGTCCACGACTACTGTCTCCACGGTGGTGAGGGCGGCGAGCTGGTCCCTTGTCCCCACCCATTTCTTTAGCAGGTTAACATGATATAGCTGGTCTGCTCTCCGCCGTCCCGGCTGGCGGACACGGTAAGTGACGGGACCAATCTTCTCCGTGACGGTATACGAGCCCTGCCAGCTGGCCAGGAATTTGCAGGCTGAGTTGGGAACAAGAACCATTACCCGGTCTCCAGGCTGGAACTCTCGAGGCTGGGCGGCCCGGTTGTAATGTCGCTGCTGCGTCTGTTGAGCCTTGGTGACGTGCTTCCGGACTAAAGGCATGACCCGGTCGATTCGTTCCCTCATCTCTTTCACATGTTCGATTACCGAGCGGTGAGGCGCAGGCTGTTGTTCCCACGCTTCTCTCGCCACATTCAGCAGCCCCCGGGGCTGGCGTCTGAACAAGAGCCTTGAAAGGGGTGAAGCCTGTCGAAGCCTGAGGTACCTCCCGTATCCCGAACAGTACATATGGCAGCATGAGGTCCCAGTCTCGCTTGTCTTCGGCTACCACTCGTCGCAGCATTTGTTTGAGGGTTTGATTGAACCGTTCAACTAGGCTGTCCGTCTGGGGGTGGTATACGGAGGTCCTCAACTGCTTTACCTTGAGGAGGGTGCACAGGTCAGCCATTAGCCGGGACATGAAGGGGGGTCCCCTGGTCGGTCAGTATCTCGGCGGGGATGCCTACCCAGCTACAGAGCAGGAAAAGCTCGCGGGCGATGGACTTGGCGGTGGCCTTTCGTAGGGGCACTGCTTCTGGGTACCGGGTGGCGTAATCGACGATTACCAGGATGTGTTCGTGACCCCGGGCAGACTTAGGCAACGGCCCCACTAGGTCCAACCCGATGCGCTCGAAGGGCACCTCGATGATGGGCAACGGAATCAGCGGGCTGGGGGGTGGCGTCTTCGGAGATGTTTTCTGGCAGGTTGGGCAGGACTGACAGAAACGTTTCACTTCGGCTTCCAGTCCCGGCCAGTGAAAGCGGTCACGGACCCGCTGGATGGTGTTAGCCACTCCAAGGTGGCCGGCAAGCGGGTGCGAGTGTGCCAACTCCAGCACCATCTCCGTCTTCGTCCGCGGCACCACCAGAAGAACTTTTTCCTCCCCCCTTCGCTGCGCGACACAGTAGAGCAGGCCGTTTCGGACGATGAAATGCGGAAGAGGATGGGGCCCCGGTTGTGTCTCCTTTCCCTCCACAACACGCACTTGAGCCCAGCAGTGCTTTAGACGGTCGTCTTCACGCTGTTCTTTGGCAAACGAACCGCCTCCAGTCACCTGCTGATATAGGTCAAAGAAGAGGTTAGGATTATGTTGAGAGGACTCACCATCTCTCCCGCTGTCCGAGGCCAGTAAGGTGGGGCGTTGACGGGCTTCTCTTGCTGGCCTTTTCCGACGGCGGCTCCCTCTGGTGCTGACAGGCTGTATGGCGGCGGCAAGCAGGCGGTCAAACCCTGGCCAATCTCTCCCAAGAAGGACGGGGACCAGTAGATCCTTCACTACCCCCATTTCCACCGGCCAAGCGCCGGGGGCAGCCGAGATGGTCACTCTCCGGGCCGGTACGTGTCGTGTGTCTCCGTGCACGCAAGTGATCGGAATGGAAGCCTTGGTTTCCCCACGGGGGGCGAGGATGCGGGAGTGCACCAGGCTGACTGCACTGCCAGAGTCCAGTAGAGCCGAGAACGGGTGGCCGTTAATCTTTACCTCCACTTCTGGAGCCCCCGCGGGCAGGTCACGGTGCACAATACAGCCTGCCAGCCACGTTCGTGCGGGAGACGTGGGAACCTCTGTTGGCATGGGTTCGTCCCTCGGAGCGGGAGCCGGTGGCCTGACTACTGGTCGCAGCATGCCCTACGGCGCGCGTCGTTCCTGGTTCACCCTCCGGGGAAATGGCGACGCTCGATCCCCAGCATCCCGGTGTTGGGCAGCATCCGCCAGCTCAACGGCCTCTACGAGTTCGGCAACGGTGGCGGGATTCCGCATCCCGACGGCTTGGCGGTGAGTCCTCGGGAGAGCACGGAGGAATCGGTCGACGACGACGCGCTCCACTACCTGGGCAGCTGTGGGCTCCTCATCCAATAACCAATGTCGAGCGAGACGGGATAATTCGGCGGCTTGGGCTCAGGCTGGGAGGCGGGGTTTGTACTCCCAATCGTGGAAGTATTGGGCTGCACAGACCGAAGAAAGCCCCATGCGGGCCAGAATTTCCTTCTTGAGCTCGCTATAGTTATCTGAGACGGAGGACGGCAGGGCAAAGTAGGCCCGTTGAGCCTCCCCAGTAAGGAGGGGCGCCAGCAATCGCGCCCAAGCTTCCCTCTCCCAGCCCTCCTGGGTTGCTGTGTTTTCAAACATCTGCAGAAAAGCTTCAACATCATCATAAGCAGTCATTTTCGGCAACAGTTGCGTTACTTGTACCCGGGGGTCTGGTAGTAGAACGCGTCGTGTGGCTGCTGTGCGCAGCGCGTCGAGCCCCTGCTCAGTCTGTTCCTGTCGGGTAGCAAGATGTTCAGCAATCTGCTGCTGGCGGATGCTGACCTCTGTTAACCGCTGGAGGATTTCATCCATGACGGGGAGGAGCAGTCGCCTGGCAGAGGGGAGACAGAAAAAACACACAAAAAAAACCAAAACAAAAGAAAGGTGAGTTGCAGGGAGATCGCTCGTCTGTGTTCCTTCCACTAATTCGCCCGCATTCTCCACCAGTGTGGCGGGGTGGAGGGATCACACAACAGGGAGAGCTCAGTTTAAGGCCCCGGAGGGTGGATTTTATTGAAAGACAAGTGTATACGTGAGTGGTGGGGGTGCTCTTGCTTGCAGGAGTGCCCTCGGTCGTGTCCAGGTGTGGGTGAATCCGTGCGGTGCTCGTGGCGGTGCTGATCGGTCACACACTGCTTTCTGGAATGGGATAGAGAGAGAACGTTAGTCTGCTGTCTCATGGAGAGGCTTCTCCACCTTTGTCTGTGAGCATGCTGCTTATATGCAGGCAGGTTGATCAGCCGCAGGTGTGGCCGATCAGCCTGTGACGACCTGTGAGCAGGTGCTCCTCGTGAGTTTCCAGGGCAACGCTGATGTGGACTCAGGACGCTCGTCACACAAGTTATAAAGTAAAATATCTAGCTTCCACCAGACCGCCTTCCGTATTCAACTGAAGAAAGTGTAAAACTCTCACAGTACAAACCGTAACTACGCGATGTCAGTTACGCTTTCTTCCTAAGCTGAATACGGAAGGCGGTCTGGCGGAAGCTAGATATTTTACTTTATAACTTGTTAAATATGAAAATTTTTCTTACACAAATGCATCGCTTTGTTTCAGAAGGCCTTTATTACACCCCCAGAGCCATGTGCATTTTATTTTGAACAGATGCACTTTCTTGAGCTTTATACTCGTTGGTCCCGTTCACTGCCATTATAAAGCTTAGATGTGTCAGGATATTTATTAATATAACTATGATTGTGTTCATCCGAAAGAAGAAAGTCATATACACGTAGGATGGCTTGAGGGTGAATAAACCTTGGGTTAATTTTCATTTTAAAGTGAACTAATCCTTTAATACTGGGGGAGGATACAGTCGATGACGCATTTGAGCATAAAAGCTTAAGGAATGCCAACCTTGCAGCTGACATGGTGATTGTAACAGTCCACTGAAGGCAAGTTGCAGGAGAACCCATGTGCAGTTTACAAAATCAAACATAAACACAAACATAAAACTAAGACATTACATGGCTTGGCAAATCAGAACAAGAAACATGAAGCGCACCCACAGTGGTACAGGAACAATGCATGACAAGGGACACTGCAAGCATGAGGGCTTAAATACACAAGGACTAAATCACAAACAAAGAACACCTGTGCACAATGAACCAATGACAATACAACACATGAGACTAGGGAATCACTTGCATGGGAGCACATGGCAAACCAGGAACATAACAATGAGACATGACTAGAACATAACATAAACCAGGGAAATGCTGACAAGAAACATGACTATACTATACATATTGTAAACAAGAAACATGACTATACTATGTCAAAAATAAGACAAGAAACATAAACACAAACCCAAAACTATACGTGGTAAGGAAAGATAAGATGTGACCAGTGTTTGTGGGTCAAAGGTGAAGATTATACCAGAACATACTTGCTTGATCATAGGTAGCCAAGCTGGTTTTTGGAATGTGGTATTTGGTTTGATCCTTATCCAGCTTTGCCTACCAGCTGTAACTAGCTTGGCCAAGGTCTACCAGGTCAACTCAGCCTCTCAATTAGGTATTCCAGCTGATGAACCATCAAGATATCTAGAATCCAGGAGATTAGGAAAGAAGTAGCCAATTAATCTAGGACAAAAGCAAAAATCATACTAGCTCATACTAGCTTGTATAGTCAAAAGTGGTCCGTCTGGTTTATGGAACATGTTCATGCTAAATTTAGCATTCTAAATTCTAATCTCAACCTTAGCAGCAGCAAGACCTGTATTCAAATGAAGATCAAAAACATATCATTACAGCTCTAAAAGTGTTTATCAGCAGCAATTACCAGGCCACCTTAATTTAAAGTGAAGTCCATATGTAACATCCATGTGTTTGCTAACACATTACATAATTAAATTCTAAATAGAAAAGACATATCTATGTGCCAGGATTTAAGACTTTAGCTCTAATTAGTAAAAATGAGCAATAAAACACACAGCACTTGAAACACTTCAGTATAACATATCAAAGTTCATGTATAACATATCAATGATCTTGTAGATGTTTTTTCCATGTTATGGTGTCATTACTTATAGACATTTTGAATTATCCCCCATAATGGCTTTCATGCAGTCACTGCAGAGTTATGGTGCTGTTCATTTAGGTAATTGCTCTCGTCAGATTTATGGATTCTGCTTCTATTGTTTCTCACACCAAAAAGTGAAGCAATTTGCACACCGCGTGTTAACAGGATTGATTAAGGTTAGAAACCTCTAGTCTAGATGAATAACTTCATGACATTTAAAGTCATGCATGTTGTCAAAGGGCAACGAGAGTGCACAGAGCTTGAATATTTTGCACTTTTCTCACCCAGGCTTTCAAAGCATATGATATAAATCTTGTGGTTTCAGACGTATGCCCTTTGTTTGGTGCACAAGAGGCCAGTGAGCTGCAGTTCATTACAATGTAAAGATCAAAACACACTTTATAGACATTAATGGTTTATGTGCACTTTTTTTATTTTGAATATTTCAGAATATGTGATATTTGGGGTTTGGGTCTCTTCTAGGAACATCCAACCACCAAGCAGTGTTCTACAGCCAACTAAAAACCAGCCAGAACAACTGCAAAGCAAAGCTGTAACAACCACTCCAAACAAATGTACTAAAAACACTCTGAATGTCTTAGAAACCGCATACCATGGCAACCACCAACAACACCTTAGCAATACCTTTGCTGAGCATCAGTAACCTTTTCTTCAGAAAATGTAAAATTTATATATATATAACACACTGGATGTTTAAAACCATTATGTCACTGCTGAATGGTTAACCAATAAAATGGGAATTTCAGCTCTACTCTTAGCTCATCTGACAAGAGCCGTGACATCATCCAGTGGGCCAGTCTGGGTAATAGGGCAGTAGGATTAAAACGCTATTGCATTGAATTTATTTTGGGTCTACCAATGGATAAAAAAAAGGATTAGAGTGCAATTAATCCACCAGAACTCTTAGTGCTAAGGTCCTCAAAAGCCTGCTGCTGTGACAGCTCATATTCTCAAATCTCCATCTGGGAATGGTAGTCTTCTGCTAAACATAGATTTGACATCCTATCTGATGAGAAGATTTGCTGTTTTAGGTGTGCTCGACAACTATACTGGCATGCTGAATAGAAATCTTTAAAGGGGTCATGAACTGGTTTTTTTTTTTTTACATTTATAATTTTCTCTGAGGTCCACATATTTTTACATAAAACCATCCTAATTTAGAAGAAATAAGCTACTTTCTATCCAGTTTTTGACCTTTTGGGCCTGCCCCATTCAAGACTTGGAAGTAAACACCCACTGTTATGACTGGGTAACAGTTTTGCATATTAAAATAATTTTCAACGTTCTCTCCATCACATGTGTGGAATTGTTTTGAAAACTTCCAATGTTTAAAAAAATATCTTGATACATAGTTGAAACATTTGCCAACAACATGAAACATTTAAGCGTATTAAAGGCACAATATGTATAATTTAAGATTAAGATAAGATTAAAATAACCAAAAACCACTAGAACAATGTTATATATTTTATTGACTTGTGTACTTACATTATTCCAAATGTTTCCAACAATGTTTAAATCCAGAAAAATCAGCTATTTTAACCAGTGTGTCTGGCCTGTGTCATTGCATGACCTGTCAATGACGTCATATACACGTAACCCTCAATTTCCGGAGGTAACCATGGAACCATGGAAACACCAAAACCTTGGAAACACCAAAGGCGCTTTAATACATTATTTGTTTTATTAGATAGGTAAACTACTGTTTGGATACATTTATCAACAGAAAACTAGTCGATGTTAAATAGCTCAACACGGTTAGTCTTTGTCACAGTTCCCTCCTGTTCTGAACTCCATATCCCATGATCCTCCCTGTTTCCACACCTGCACTCACTTCCTCGTCATCTCCCTATCATCACGGATTACTTGCACCTAGACTTCATCATCAGCACTCCCTTTATATTGGACTCACTTCCCTGCACTCCTGGTCCATTCTTGTTATTGTTATGTTTGCCTAAGTGTGCTTTGGTTTAGTTGTTCTGTGATCCTTAATTAATAAACCCGCTTCTATTGATGTCTGATTCTGAATCGTCCTTGCTGCAACTAGCTACTGTAACAGTCTTATTGTTTGAATCTCTTGTTTTCTTGATTTAATGCGAGTATAACATTTGTACCATGCCTCAGAGACAATGCTATTTTGCCAAGTGGCTAACATAGCCACATTAAAGTAATACAGTATTTTCTCCATAATATGATATATTTTAAAATTAATTGCTTGTCATATAGCAAGAAGTCATAAAGCTTTTAATAATATGATATTCTAATATTGATCTAGCTTACTGCAGTGTGCAACAAGTCTCATACCAGCCACTGAGTAAACGCACAGAGTTAACATAACTTTCAACATACTCAAATGTGTTTTTAATATGATTGTTTTGACCAAGAACAACATTGCTGTGTTACCCCACAATTTTAATTTGCCAGATAAAGTGACCTGTATGAGTAGTAATTCAGCGCTCGTGGCTATTTCATCAATGAAATAAATGTTCATTTAAGTGATCAAACATAACTGTAACAAAGTTCAAGTTCAGGGAAGAAGGAGGCGGACATTTCACACCTTTAATCGAAAAAAGAAATCAAACATAAACAAAATGAAAGGAGCGACAGCATCTGACTGCGGGATATAAGCATAATATAAAAACAGCAACATAAAATGTCCTAGGCTCTCGGCCCCGCCCTGCTTCATACCACATTAACGTTTAATAAAACTTTAATACAATACATCCATGAACACAATTTCTGCCCAAGTCACGTCAGATTAAATAAAATACAGAGAGCACCAGAAATGCGATGCTACATACTCAATACATATCAAACGATCTGAATCAGACAAAGCAACATGGTAAAAATGCGACATTACTGTCAGATCTGATGTAGTTGTCACTACATCATCTTTTATTTTCAGTTTCTCTAAAAACTCTGCGTCGAACTGTCTTGTTTAAAAACAAATCCGTAGTAATACGAAGCAACTTCAAAACGTCTTGTAATCTTCAAAGGCATCTCTCGTTTTTTTTTTTTTTTTTTTTGTAGGCGTAATTATATTACCTACTACCACATGACATGCACAAATTGGTGGGCGGGGCAAAAGAAGCAATGATATAGAAGTAGGTGTTGATTTTCTTCTGCAGAGGAGGTCTTTTGTCACACTATGATGTAATAATTAAAAAAAACAAAAACAAACAAGTCGTTTTCTGAGCTTGGTTTCAATAAAAGCTGTTTTTGGACTAACGAGGAAGTTACAGGATATTTTCACAGTATATGACCTCTTATATGTCAAAAGATCAAGGAAAATTTGATTTCTCAATTCATGACCACTTTAAGAACAGCGTGTCCTGCCGACTGAAATGCTTTAGATGTTTGATGGGGAGAAGAAGGTAACTAAAAATAAGCTAATAGGCGATGACTGTAAAAGTTGATCTTCAAGTTACATCTCATTAACTAGAATACACAAACTGAATTTGGACTACATAAACAATGTTCCCAGCAGAGTGAATTTAAATTTAGCATTTATGCATCACTTACGGAAACAAAGGGGATCAGGTGACCTTGAAGACGATCATCTCCATAGCGATCGACTGCACTATATTTTGATGACTATTTTGATTTGATGATAAATATCTTAATTGATGTGAAGAGCTTTTCCTGTCAAAGACCCTTTTCAGGGCATACTTAAAAGTTTGGTGCAACAATTATGTAAACAGCTCATATTAAGATTACTATAGTCACTTATAATTAAAAATGTTTACATTTACATGTATTATAAAAAAATACACTTAGAAAATAGTTTGGTGAGGCAGTGGAAATTTTGCTGTAAAAAGCATTTTCCAGTTGGTGATATGTGTTGGGGCTTTGGTGGTTAAAGTGTGCACTCAAATGTTGATCTGTGATGCTTTTGCAGACAACACAAATTTGAATATGGCCTGCAACATTTTTGAATCACTTTTCCATCATATTTTTTAGTGCTCACTATATTTTATTTGATTAAAATGTGAAAAGAACTAGGCGATATTCAAAGATAAAAGAAAACAAATCAGGTCTTATTTCCTTGAACCCTCAAACTCCATATTCAGATGACACAGATGTCCTTGTTACAGCATCCTCTCAATTATTCGTAGCTTATAGTGATCTCTGATAGGCTGAGCATTTTCAATTAGGCACAATAGCTTAGTGATCTGAGTATTTTTTTTGTTAAAGTGAATTAGGAGCTCTACAACTTCATCTCCAAGGATATTAATCTCATAATCTCTGGAGAGCATTAAACTCGATGTACATTTTCTGAGTCTGCTTAACCATGTAATAAACATACACTGAGCTCTATAAATGAATAACCTAATTTGACCTTTTGAGCATATTGCCACACCGAGATTTTTTTTTTTAAATGAAACTCACTAATCATTATATAAAATTTAAATTACAGCAAAAATTCGAGACGTTAAGCCATACTCTTTAAAAATATTCTGTAACAACAAAAGTATTACTTTATATTCCATTTCAGTGATTCTACCACACATAAGGGGTGTTCTATACTAATGCAAAAACACTAATGTTCAATAAATAGTAAAAATCAACATAAATATTAGATAAACCTCTTACAGACTGTACACAGTTGTCAAGTAACAAAGCAACTAATATGCATTTACATAGAATTCAGGTCACACTCAAATACATTGAAGTCACAAATCACTTAGTGTGCTGGATCAAAATTGCGTCATCATAATTGCACATTACAAACTGTTAATTAATGCAATATGTATTCGTAACAGCATTGCTTTAAACGTAGGTTGTGTCTTATAATACCACATACAGCCAAGGCACATTGCTAAAGACAAGATGAATCATTAATCTTGGAGGGAATTACCATGACAGATAGCAGCAGGGTTACTGAAGGGCATGACTGATAGAAAAGAAAAGAGAAAGAGAATCCATTTTGAGCACTTTCTTTTTCTGCTCATAGTTCTTAGTAATAGCACTGAAGTTTTTGCACCTGTATTAAATTTGGAAGAGTGCATAACCTCACAGGCTAAGCAAGATTAGTGTCTTCTTGCTCCAGCAGAAAACAGCGCAAAGCTTATCCTTTTCCTAGAAGCTAGCTTCAGCTGTTGACCTGACGTACGCTAATGACACTCATAGAAAAGGCCATGGGATGATAATCACTGCTTATTAAATGAGCTGCTGGAAATACTTGACATGAGCTTATAGCATGCGTAACCTGCACAGAACTGACGATCTGTTAGAAACAGAATAAGAGGATAAACGTTCGTACGCACATACTTGAACTGTTAGGTGTTAAGTGTTAGGTTAAGTGTTTGTACGTTAATATCCACACCAACATTCATATTTATAAAAAACGGTCTTTGACGTGGAAATGTGCTTTTTTGAGAAATGATCATAAGATCAAATGTAGGACGGTTTCTATGCAACATTTTATATGCCACGTGTCAAGTTTTCATTTACAGAAAGACCATATGGCTTTGACACATTCAGACAGTTTGTTATTAATTCATGTGTTTATTGTAATGAAGACATGGGTTAATTCACACAAATTGACTTTCTTTCGTTACACACACTAGGTGTAGAATGTACTGACTGTTCTATTACATACAATGAAATTTTTTTTACAAAAAAAGCACCCTGAAGGTTTTGATACACAGGGCAACTTTTTGAGCAATGTTGCCGGGCAATTTTGCCAAGCGATGTTGCTTGGACACTTTCCCATTGAGAATGGGCAATACATTTCGATCTAAAGTATCCAGATAACAGAAATTTGTTGCCCATTCTCAATGGGAAAGTGCCCAAGCAACATCGCTCAGCAAAATTGCTTGGCAACATTGCTCAAAAAGTTGCCCTGTGTATCATGACCTTCAGACCCCATTTACACTAGTGCGTTTTCGTTTTAAAATGCATAACTTTTGCTACGGTTACGCCTTTCGTTTACACTGCTCTGGTATTTTCGACCCTCAAAAACGGAGACTTTCGAAAACACTGCAGAGCCCATTTTAGTTTGAAAACGCCAGAGTTGCGTTTCAGTGTAAACGGACCAAAAACGGAGACTTTTGAAAACGATGGCGTGGCTGCCCACGTTCGCTCTGCGTATCCTTGACGACCATGTAAACAATAACATGGAGACTGAACTGCAATCTTTACTGGCTTTGTTGTCATTTTTAGCAGCCATTGTGCAGTTAATCTCTGCATTTTTTTTTTTTTTTAATACTGTAGCTACCTACCTGCGTAAGAGGCAACTATTTACTATTTACTTGTACGCGCATACCCAGTGTGCATGAACGGTCATGTGACAAATGCATTTATGTTGGTGTAGTGTAGACAGAGATGAATGCTGAAATGCTGTGGAAACGCCAGTGTAGACGAGGATCGTTTTCATTTTAAAACGAAAACGCACTAGTGTAAACGGGGCCTAAAAGTATAATAAATGTTATGCATTATTTTCCAAATCCTCTGAAGCTAAATGCAAGTTTTTTCTCACACAAAGCTATTATACATATATATATATATACATATATATATATATATATATATATATATATATATATATATATAGTGCGTTTTCGTTTTAAAACGCATACGTTTTGCTACGGTTATACCTGCCATTTACACTACGCCGGTGTTTTCGAACCTCGAAAACATAGACTTTCGAAAACGCTGCAGACACTGTTTTAGTTTAAAAAACGGCAGGGTTGCGTTTCAGTATAAACGGACCAAAATGGAGACTTTTGAAAACGATGGCGTGGCTGCCCACGTTTGCTCTGCGTAACCTTGACGACCTTGTAAGCAATAACATGGAGACTGAACTGCAATCTTTGCTGGCTTTGTTGTCATTTTTAGCAGCCATTGTGCAGTTAAACTCTGAATTTTTTAATACTGTAGCTACCTACATGGGCAAGAGGCAACTGTTTACACTTGTACGCGCATGCCCAGTGTGCATCAATGGTCATATGACATGCATTTTCGGTCATGCAGTATAGACGCAGATCATTTCTGAAAAGCTGTGGAAACGCCAGTGTAGACGAGGATCGTTTTCATTTTAAAATGAAAACGCACTAGTGTAAACAGGGCCTTATTGTACTTTTTCTGCCACTCTTTAGGCCCCCTTTACATTAGTGCGTTTTCATTTTAAAACGGCGACACTGGGCAGGCGTGTACAAGTGTAAACAGTTGCCTCTTGCGCATGTAGGTAGCTACAGTATTAAAAAATGTAGAGTTTAATTGCACAATGGCTGCTAAAAATTATTACAAAGCCAGCAAAGACTGCAGTTCAGTCTCTGTGTTATTGTTTAAACGGTCGCCAAGGAAATGCAGAGCGAACGTGGGCCGCCACGCCAGTGTTTTCAAAAGTCTCCGTTTTGGTCCCTTTACTGAAACACAACCCCGATGTTTTCAAACTAAAACGGGGTCTGCAGCGTTTTCGTAAGTCTCCGTTTTCGAGGCAAAATGTATGTGTTTTAAAATGAAAACGCACTAGTGTAAACAGGGCCTTTAAATATCTTTTTCATATTGTTTTGGAATTACATTGAGTGTGAGTGTATTTTGGTTAAAATTCCTTTACTGTGTCTTTGCTTATTAACACCTATATAAGTAGACTCACAAGTTCAGTGCTTCATCCTTTCCATAAGGGCTTTTTTAGTAGATATTTCTTCTTACAGATACAGGAGCAGCACTCAAATATCATAGATATGCCTGGCAAACCATTAACAGCTTATTGCATAAGAGTAAACTAATGGTCTGAGCTGTTTCAAGTGTGCACTTTGAACCTTTATCTTATCTTCATACCACACAGCGGAACCTCAGGACCCTCAGTCGAGTCAAAAGCACCCAATCCATTCAATGCCAGCAAAAGTCAATATTAAAATGCAGGGGGGGGGGATAGGGTAACCTAGAGACTTTTTTTCTGAATTATGCTAATTGACAAGTAGTTCCAGAAGTATCTCTCAAACATTGTCAGTCCTTTACATGAGACAAGAAAAGCATGAATTTCAAACTTTTTGAAATGGAAAGATTGTTATAAAATCTGTTCACAACATTTTAATCAGATTTGAATTTTAACAAAGTCAAAATCTTTTTAGTTGAGCTTATTATTTGTGAACCCATTTTAGTATAGTTACTGCTGAGTAAAAATTCTTTGTTCTTTATTAACAAAATAAGATTGGGACAAAGGCCAGACACGCATGGACCTTATTCTTTATCACATAAACCAGTGTCTGGAAACCAAAAAACAATGCTTAGTAAAAGATAAGCTTTCAATCACCAAATGACAAATAACTTCAATCACCAAGTGATAATACCACAACAGTATAAATAGACCCAGTATGTGTATAGTCATTACTTACAGACAGTATTTATTAGTTTATTATATATCCATTTATCCATTCTCAAAACCGCTTGTGCAAGGGTTGCAGGGATGCTGGAGCCTATTAATTATAATAAATAAATACATTTTTGCCATTGTGTGTGTGTGTGTATGTGTCGGCCCCATTTAATTTGATTAATTATTTAATTTTATTTATTTATTTTTTTCATACGTGTTTTCACTGTTTTTTTTAACTTCTGTTCACTTTTGCACATTCTGTCCCATGTTTGTGTACATTTATTGTGCTGCACTAAATACGTGATTATATATAGTTATATAGTTGATATGGAATTTTAAGAGCTCAAGTGTCAAATTGCAAATTTAACCATCAATTCTACAATAAAATTTGTATACAAGCAGTTTCTATGATCTCCCATGACTCTCTACATTATTTGTTTGTACTTTCAATAATTATTTGTGGCACCACTACTGATATAAGCTGAAAGTTGATAAAAAATAGTGAAACAATTAATGGCACAAGCATATCACCTAAAACAGGGTTCCTCAAATCCGACACTGAAATATGGCCACGTTCACACTGTAGGTTTTGGGGATTGACAAATGCATTTACTTACAGGTGTGAGTCTCGAAATGTCCCGTTCACACAGCAATTTAGTAGAGTCTGGACCAACAGCAGCATGTAAACACGCGCTAGCCGGAGTCTTTAACCGTTGCACAGGCGTGTCATGCCTTGTTTACACTGCACGCGTCTGTGGCGCGTTACGGCTCCGGCAAGGTTTTGTGCTGTCCTCTGCGCGGTGTAAACTCACACCAGAAGCATTTCAGAAGCGAAGCGGCTGGATTCGCGAGACCACGAGATTTGCCTGTCTGACGATTTTTCCTTGATTTTTCGTGTTTTTTTAATGGCTAAATGGTTATATTTTGTCCGGTTTAATTGTGTTTATTGCTATGCCATACTTTATTTTGCTGTAGCCTACAGACTAAGTTAATACACTTAAAAGTTCAGTTATGGATGAGACAAAAAAAAAAATCAAGTTTATCAACTTCGAATCTCTTGTCGTCAGTTTCTGGCCTCCTAGTGATGTGAAATATGAGCGGGAGTTTACACAGGGTGATTATTTTGACTTTATTTTGTATTTGAGCTGTGCGTCTTGGAAGCGGCGTCCGTCAAAAATAGGCGAGGCGCCTATCTTTAGCGAAGCGGCGCGGCTGGTGTAAACACGAGCATTAACTAGAGTGGCCGCGTATCATCTCCGGTAGCTGCGCCACAGACGCGTGCAGTGTAAACAAGGATTTACGTCCTTTGCGACGGCTCGCGCATGACATGACATTTGAATTCGGAAAAGAAACACAAAACTGACGGGAGCCGCTCTGGTGGAGAACAGTGACTGGATCTAACAACTTAAGATGACGCACAGCTCATATCTCTGTCGCTGTAAGTTACCGAAAGCAAAACCAAACACAAAACACCTTAGAAGAGCGGCTCTCTCGTACTGTATGACGTGACAGACAACTAGTTGTCCAGTCTGGTTCCGTTCACACAGCGCGAATATTCCGAGAATGCGGTTGTGAGTCCTGAAAATTTACGGGTGTGAGTTCGGTTATAGAATGCGGTTGTCACTCCTGTAAATAACGGTACTGTGTGTGAACGTAACCGTATTAAGGACTCAAACACAGGACTGACAACCTTATTCTGCTGCTGTGTGAACGTGGCTGTTCCTTATTTAATGTTGAAAAAATGGACATGCTATTTGTCAACAACCTGCACAGTGTGCTTATTTTTAGTGATTTCTTTTTCAGTACATCTGACTGGTGATTTTACATCTGACTGGCTGTCACGATCACCGTCTGTTCCTGTCAGTTCCTGGACTCCATTTCCCATAATCCTCCCTTCCAATCACATGCACACTCCACACTAATCACCAATTGCCACACACACCTGCAGATCATTACCTGGACTATTTAAGACACACGCACACACACACCCTTGGCGAAGTCTTGATTTGCCCCAGTGATCAACTCTGAGCGTTTTCTTGTGGACTGTTTACCCTGTTACCGTTGGATTCTTTATTCGTTGTGATTCTCTGCTGCCTGCCCTGAACCTTGCCTGTGTACTGGACTGTGTTTGTTTGCTGCCTGCCCTGATCTCCACCTGTGAGCCGATACAGTTTGTCTGCCGCCTGCCTCGACCATTGCCTGTCCTTGTTTATGTTCCTGCCTTTGCCCCTGTCTACCTGTGTAAATACTGTTTTTAATAAAGCTTGCAAATGGATCCCCGCTCTGCCGACCCATCATTACAGAAGACTTCGCCAACACATGGATCCAGCGGCTTTCCTGAAGAACAATGGCCCGGTAGGAACATCGCACAATTGTTATTAGGACTCACGCAGGGCACACGATCGATTGAGGATTACATTACTGAATATTTGAACATTGCTTATTGGTCAGATCTGCCGGACTGCGTGCTCATAGACTTTTTCTGTGAGGGCATCAATCAGCCACTTAAAAAACAACTCATTCGTGAGGGACCCCTTTCATCTCTAAGTCAGTTTCTGGATTATGCTTTATTGAATGTTGGCTCTCCCTTTACTGTGGGTGTCGCGGAGGAATGCGACACCTCGTCTGGTCGTGTAATGGTTGCCGCGCCAGATGACACTCACAAAATGGCGGCCACCACTACTACAATGCCAAGTCAAGTCCAAGTTAAACTTCCCGAGTCACGTCCCATCTCCACTGATCTTCTAGATCTACATCACGTCTCTGGATCTGTTTGGGAGCGGTGTGGGTTGCGTTCCAGTGTGGCTGATCCACTGCTGACTTCAGCACGAGCGGCTAGCATTCCTAAGCCTCCGCCGGCCGCTTCGCACTCAAGCCCGCTGGCCGCTACGCCCTCAAGTTCGTCGGTTGCAACGCCCTCAAGCTCGTCTGTTGCGACGCCCTCAAGCTCGCCGGTTGCGACGCACTCAAGCTCGCCGGCTGCGACGCACTCAAGCTCGCCGGCTGCGACGCACTCAAGCTCGCCGGCTGCGACGCACTCAAGCTCGCCGGCTGCGACGCACTCAAGCTCGCCGGTTGCGACGCACTCAAGCTCGCCGGTTGCGACGCACTCACGCTCGCCGGTTGCTACGCACTCACGCTCGCCGGTTGCTACGCACTCACGCTCGCCGGTTGCTACGCACTCACGCTCGCCGGTTGCTACGCACTCAAACTCTCTGGATGCTATGGACAAGGTGGCCGCTTTGCCAGTGCCCACGGGCAAGATGGCCGCCCCGCCAGTGTCTGGGAACATAGGGGTCGTCCCAGCCAGTGAGTCCGCTCCACCCCGTGAGCCCGCTGCAGCGCCCACCGAGGAGGTAGGCACAGAGCCACCGCCTCAACCATGCAAACGGAGGAGGAGGAGGAAGAAGGCTTCCTCCATCCCTCAAGGCCCGGAGGCCTTCCCAGAGCCCGCTGTAGGCCCGGAGGCCGTCCCAGAGCAGCCCGAGGCCGTCCCAGAGCAGTCCGCTGCCGTCCCAGAGCAGCCCGCTGCCGTCCCAGAGCAGCCCGCTGCCGTCCCAGTGCAGCCCGCTGCCGTCCCAGAGCAATCCGCTCTTCCTGATACGGTCACGGAGGCCGGCGCCGAGCTCCTCGCCCTGCCGGCGCCACCGGAGCTCCTCGCCCTGCCGGCGCCACCCGAGCTCCTCGCCCTGCCGGCGCCACCCGAGCTCCTTACCCACGAAACCGCCACGGCCTCCGTTGAATTCCCCAAGAACTTTTTTGGGGGGGGCCATATACCTGAGGGTGGGGAGCTTGTGGGTGGGGACCCTGCACGGCCGCGATCATCAGCGGCCTCCGAACTGCTTGAGCTTGCGGGTGGGGACCTTATACGACCATGGCCTTCAACTGCCTGTGAACTGCTGTGGCCGGCTACGGACCCTGACCTGCCGTGGTCGCCCAAGCCACCTGACCTGCCGTGGTCGCCCAAGCCACCTGACCTGCCGTGGTCGCCCGAGCCACCTGACCCACCGTGGCCGCCCGAGCCACCTGACCCGCCGTGGCCGCCCGAGCCACCTGACCCGCCGTGGCCGCCCGAGCCACCTGACCCGCCGTGGCCGCCCGAGCCACCTGACCCGCCGTGGCCGCCCGAGCCACCTGACCCGCCGTGGCCGCCCGTGCCACCTGACCCGCCGTGGCCGCCCGTGCCACCTGACCCGCCGTGGCCGCCCGTGCCACCTGACCCGCCGTGGCCGCCCGTGGCACCTGACCCGCCGTGGCCGCCCGTGGCACCTGACCCGCCGTGGCCGCCCGTGGCACCTGACCCGCCGTGGCCGCCCGTGGCACCTGACCCGCCGTGGCCGCCCGTGGCACCTGACCCGCCGTGGCCGCCCGTGGCACCTGACCCGCCGTGGCAGCCCGTGGCACCTGACCCGCCGTGGCCGCCCGTGGCACCTGACCCGCCGTGGCCGCCCGTGGCACCTGACCCGCCGTGGCTGCCCGTGGAACCTGACCCGCCGTGGTTGCCCGTGGCACATGACCCACCGTGGCTGCCTGAGTTCCTGGATCTGCATTGGAGACCCTGTTCCTGTCCACGTCTCCAATGCACCCACCCCCCCTCCCTATCTGTGCCATTTACGCCGCGAGGACGCGCCTTCCGGAAGGGGGGCGTTATGTCACGATCACCGTCTGTTCCTGTCAGTTCCTGGACTCCATTTCCCATAATCCTCCCTTCCAATCACATGCACACTCCACACCAATCACCAATTGCCACACACACCTGAAGATCATTACCTGGACTATTTAAGACACACGCACACACACACCCTTGGCGAAGTCTTGATTTGCCCCGGTGATCAACTCTGAGCGTTTTCTTGTGGACTGTTTACCCTGTTACCGTTGGATTGTTTATTGGTTGTGATTCTCTGCTGCCTGCCCTGAACCTTGCCTGTGTACTGGACTGTGTTTGTTTGCTGCCTGCCCTGATCTCCGCCTGTGACCCGATACAGTTTGTCTGCCGCCTGCCTCGACCATTGCCTGTCCTTGTTTATGTTCCTGCCTTTGCCCCTGTCTACCTGTGTAAATACTGTTCTTAATAAAGCTTGCAAATGGATCCCCGCTCTGCCGACCCATCATTACACTGGCATTCTGCTCTTATAGCAGAATGCCAGTAACAAAAATCAAAATTACAAAATGCATTGTTCCAGTCCTGCTGATCAGTCAGTAGAGCATTTTAACTAGTGGTGTAGCAAGTCAGCCCCCTGCACCCATACACACAAATTTTTTTTTTTTTTTTTTAAATAATGGGGCAAGCTGCGGGCCCCCAATACGCCCAGGCCCATATGCACATGCATACCCTGCATACCCAGATGCTACACAACCGATTTAAACTGTGCTAAAATATACAACAGCTACGACAACTATGCCACCTGATCACCAACAACTGTGTATATTCACAGCACATCACACATTACTGATAACTGTGGATGCTGTATAGCACTTGAGGCTGTGCAATGTTGTGAACAAAGTCATTGCTTTGCTCTACAATGAATGAATTCTTCTTTTTGATGAGCTCTCTACTGTTACTCCCATAGTTCCCTGTGCAAGTCTGCCTGCCGATGAGAAAGAACTGGAAATGCGTGTCTAATTTTGATCACTCTGCTCCAGTGTACACATACAGTCGGAATAACCAAGTGTTACTGTAGCAGTTTAATGTTTTCCTCTAAAAGCTGACATGAAATGTGGAATATTTATGAAATAAACAACATATGCAAGACAGCGTTTGGATCACTGACATCCATCAGATAAAACAAAAAAAGTCCTTGGTCACATAAGCTGAAAAAGAAATTTATGTCAGAGGTGGAGCTACATTTTGTTGAATGATTACACACACACACATATGATACAAATCCGATTACAAAAAAGTTGGGACACTGTACAAATTGTGAATAAAAAAGGAATGCAATAATTTACAAATCTCATAAACTTATATTTTATTCACAATAGAATATAGATAACATATCAAATGTTGAAAGTGAGACATTTTGAAATGTCATGCCAAATATTGGCTCATTTTGGATTTCATGAGAGCTACACATTCCAAAAAAGTTGGGACAGGTAGCAATAAGAGGCCAGAAAAGTTAAATGTACATATAAGGAACAGCTGGAGGACCAATTTGCAACTTATTAGGTCAATTGGCAACATGATTAGGTATAAAAAGAGCCTCTCAGAGTGGCAGTGTCTCTCAGAAGTCAAGATGGGCAGAGGATCACCAATTCCTCCAATGCTGCGCGAAACATAGTGGAGCAATATCAGAAAGGAGTTTCTCAGAGAAAAATTGCAAAGAGTTTGAAGTTATCATCATCTACAGTGCATAATATCATCCAAAGATTCAGAGAATCTGGAACAATCTCTGTGCGTAAGGGTCAAGGCTGGAAAACCATACTGGATGCCCGTGATCTTCGGGCCCTTAGATGGCACTGCATCACATACAGGAATGCTACTGTAATGGAAATCACAACATGGGCTCAGGAATACTTCCAGAAAACATTGTCGGTGAAGCCATATCTAAACATGATCCAGAAGCGCAGGCGTTTTCTCTGGGCCAAGGCTCATTTAAAATGGACTGTGGCAAAGTGGAAAACTGTTCTGTGGTCAGACGAATCAAAATTTGAAGTTCTTTTGGAAAACTGGGACGCCATGTCATCCGGACTAAAGAGGACAAGGACAACCCAAGTTGTTATCAGCGCTCAGTTCAGAAGCCTGCATCTCTGATGGTATGGGGTTGCATGAGTGCGTGTGGCATGGGCAGCTTACACATCTGGAAAGGCACCATCAATGCTGAAAGGTATATCCAAGTTCTAGAACAACATATGCTCCCATCCAGACGTCGTCTCTTTCAGGGAAGACCTTGCATTTTCCAACATGACAATGCCAGATCACATACTGCATCAATTACAACATCATGGCTGCATAGAAGAAGGATCTGGGTACTGAAATGGCCAGCCTGCAGTCCAGATCTTTCACCCATAGAAAACATTTGGCGCATCATAAAGAGGAAGATGCGACAAAGAAGACCTAAGACAGTTGAGCAACTAGAAGCCTGTATTAGACAAGAATGGGACAACATTCCTATTCCTAAACTTGAGCAACTTGTCTCCTCAGTCCCCAGACATTTGCAGACTGTTATAAAAAGAAGAGGGGATGCCACTCAGTGGTAAACATGGCCTTGTCCCAACTTTTTTGAGATGTGTTGATGCCATGAAATTTAAAATCAACTTATTTTTCCCTTAAAATGATACATTTTCTCAGTTTAAACATTTGATATGTCATCTATGTTGTATTCTGAATAAAATATTGAAATTTGAAACTTCCACATCATTGCATTCCTATTTATTCACAATTTGTACAGTGTCCCAACCTTTTTGGAATTGGGTTTGTACTTGTATATGTGGTTTACGGGAAGTCTCCATAGACGTAATGGTTTTTATACTGTACAAACTGTATATTCTATCCCTCTACCCTACCCCTTAAAACTACCCATCACAGGAAACTGTCTGCATTTTTTGAATTTCAAAAAACACTGTTTAGTATGTTTTTTAAGCCATTTTTATGTTGTAATACCCATGTCATTATACACATTTGTGTCCTCATAAACCATGTATACAAGAACACACACACACACACACACACACACACACACACATACACATATATATACAGTTGCAAGAAAATGTATGTGAACCACTTGCAGAATCTGTGAAAATGTTAATAATTTTAACAAAATAAGGGCGATAATACAAAATGCATGTTATTTTTTATTTAGTACTGTCCTGAGTAAGATATTTAACGTAAAAGATGTTTACATATAATCCACAAGACAAAAAAAAATAGCTGAATTTATAAAAATAACCCCATTCATAAGTATGTGAACCATTGATTCTTAATACTGTGTGTGGTTACCTGGATGAACTACGACTGTTTTTTTTGTTTTGTGGTGGTTGTTCATGAGTCCTTTGTTTGTCCTGAGCAGTTAAACTGAGCTCTGTTCTTCAGAAAAAATCTCCAGGTCCTGCAAATTCTTCAGTTTTCCAGCATTTTTTGCATATTTGAACCCTTTACAGCAGTGACTGAATGATTTTGAGATCCATCTTTTCACACTGAGGACAACTGAGGGACTCAAACACAACTATTAAAAAAGGTTCAAACATTCACTGATGCTCCAGAAGTAAATATGATGCATTAATAGATGGGGGGTGAAAACTTTTGGAATTTGAAGATCAAGGTAAATTGTATTTAATTTGTCTTCCGGGAAATATGCAAGTATCTTCTGTTGCTTCCAAAGGGCAGTACTAAATGAAAAAAAAAATGATATTCAAGCGAAATAAGAAAAATGTGGACCTCTTCATCCTGTTCAAAAGTTTTCAACCCCCGACTCTTAATGCATCATGTTTCCTTCTAAAGCATCAGTGAATGTTTGAACCTTTTTTAATAGTTGTGTTTGAGTCCCTCAGTTGTCCTCTATGTGAAAAGATGGATCTCAAAATCATTCAGTCACTGTTGTAAAGGGTTCAAATATGCAAAAGATGGTGGAAAACTGAAGAATTTTTGGGACCTGGAGATTTTTTCTGAAGAACAGAGCTCAGTTTAACTGCTCAGAATAAACAAGGTACTCATGAACAACCATCACACAACAAAAAAACAGTCGTGGATCATCCAGGTAATGACACATAGTATTAAGAATCAGTGGTTCACAAACTTTTGAACTGGGTCATTTTAATAAATTCAGCTATTTGTTTGTCTTATGGATTATATGTAAACATCTTTTATGTAAAATATCTTACTCAGGACAGTACTAAATAAAAAAAATAACATGCATTTTGTATTATCTCTCTTATTTTGTTAAAATTTTGCACAGGGGTTCACATACTTTTTCTTGCAACTGTATAGACATTTTGATTTTATGTTTACATTAAATATTTCAGATGACAATGTATGATGTGCTGTTGAATTAAACAGTTGAGTTGGTGATAAAAGCTTTAATATGCTTTGGATTGATCAGGTCTTCTCAAGTTATAAGTGGAGAGCCTGCCTTCTGAAAGTAGGTTGAGAGCTACCAGGAAGTGCAAAGTCTCTAATGAATATTTAACAGTGAGAGATTACAGCTTGACACATTGACGTTCACCACGCTCACGTAGATCTGAGCCTCTCAGCCTTACTAACAGATCAGCAGCTTAGTCGAAGATACATTACACCAACCCAACCATGCAAATGAGATGCAGAATTAGCTCTAAATATTATGAGACCTCTAATTTATGGTCTTCTTCTGTTTTGTATTTTACCAATTTAGTACAAATTCTTTCAGCATAACAATTTTAGTGTTGAATTAAAAAAAATATGTACGCCCCTCTTTTGCTTTAATGACAGCAGCACTCAAGCTGCATGAACTCCACAAGTTTGTGTACAACCTGATGATCATGTTTTCAGGCATGAATTGAGAATGATCCAAACAACATCTTGTGCTTCAGTGGAAGTAACAAAGTTCATATGGTTAATATCACAAATTTGACCTAGAAATAATGCATTGCATATATAACTGTCCCCATTATGTTTAGTTCATAGTTTAGTTTAGTAGTAGCCTAGTATTTATTTATTTATTTATACATCTCTCGACAGAAAGGTTTTTGCAGGTTTTAATAAAATGTTATTTAATAACAGTAGTCATAATAAGCATATTTCCAGTAGCCTATGTGCCTCAGCCTTGCATTGTATCGTCAACTCACTCATCAGACTCCTCAGTAATCCTCGGCAAACTTCGACAGTTGGTTAGACCGGCTCATTCGGTTCATTTTGACTCCTCGGTAATCCTCGGCAAACTTCGACAGTTGGTTGAACCGGCTCATTCGGTTCTTTTTGAGTCGGACGTGCTACTTCGGCTGCGCGTCTTGTGTCATCAACCCGGAACTAAAGTTCGATTCAGTTCGATTATTGAACCGGCTCGACCGGTTACTTCATGAGAACCGGCTCAAAAGAACGATTCGTTCAAGAATCGAACATCACTACTTTGTATAGGCCTACCCATCTGCCTGCAACGCACACCAGTATTATGACAATAACATATTTAGAGATTTTTTTTTTTTTTTTTTTCACATCATAACATTTTTTTCAACCTTAAAGTGATCTATTAACAAGTTTAAATTACATTTTAGAACCTTGTTTTGTTCATGAAAAGTAGCCTACAGAATACTGAGGTCGATGAAAAAATATTTAACATTTTCTGTGAAGTTTTATTGCAAAAATATGACCTTACAAAATATACTTCATGGGCCCAACTCTTTTTTTAAATGTATTACAGATGTTGTGTAAAGTCTGTTTACACTATAATACTAATCATCAGATAGTTTCTGCGTGTCATAAGCTCTCTATTCCATAAATCTCAGTTATAAATCACTTTATGTGATTAGAAACATTAATCTGAAATGTGCAAGCTGTTATCATCTGTAATCCCATGTACAATCTACACGCTATGTGAACAAAAGTATATGCTGGCACCTGAAAACCACACATAAGAGATGTGTTTGTTAATTGAATTAATAGTGAGTTAATGGCTTCCACTCTTATTGGAAGTCTTTCCTCTAGAAGGAACATGGCTAGCGATTTGTTCCCATTCAGACAGAAGAGCATCATGGAGGTCAGTCATTGGCATTCAGCTTGACTCACTTTTGTTTAGGCTTCCACAACAGACTGAATAAACTATTTCTATATGGACCTAGTTTTGTGCACATGGGTATTTTGTTTGTGCTTTTAGGAGCACACAGTTCTCTAGAATGTCATTGTATGCTGTAGCATTAATATTTGTTTTCACTGGAATTAAGACTCCTAGCCAAACTCAGTATTCAGGAGTCCACATACTTTTGTCCAGTTTGTAGGCCTATATGGTAAGAATGTTTTTGCAAAGGTTGCAATAAAGAAAAAGGAACGATATATAACCTCAAACCCAGCATATTGACGAACACAAGTCAAGACAGCCACTGTGATGAAATCTCACAGTCTGTCAGTCATACTCCAGATATCTTTTCCGAACCTGTGTTGCAATGTACATGCCATGGTGGCAAATGCGTGGCATGCATTTATATCAGAAGTTTTGTTTTAATGATGTGAGAGTACGAATTAACACTCTTCTCTTTTCCTGAGAACAGTGCATTTGATGTCTGTGGTTTACTGTTTCCGTCTCACATACTCTTGCTACAGAGCGGCTTTGTAAAGAACTGCATGGTCAACCAGATAGTACAACAGAAAATAGGTCACAACTTTCAAAGCCACTTCTCAATTCTCAATTATTGTAATATCAGTGTCATTCTTTTCTTGAGCAATTCAAAGGGTAAGAGCTGCATTACATGTTGCTGTTGAGCACATTTGAAAACATCTGACATCCGGTTTTAGAAGGTACACGCTATTGTAAGAGGGGACGTGAATGCAGTGTGTGCTATATGAATCTCTTTCTCAAAATAATCAGCAGTTCATCAATATGACTCCTGACTTCCGAGTATTTCGGTTACACAAGAAGTTGCGGGACATTTCTGCCCTTATACACGTGTGGCATACAGTTGGATGTCTTTTTTTTTAATCTCTCGAGAACGGTAAAAGTTTAAAGTAAATTTGATGATTTATATTGTTGAATGGTCAACATAGGTTCAAAGTGTGTATCAAACTGCCAAAGTCACATGATTTCAGTAAACAAGGCTTCGTTACGTCGTAAGTGTTTCGAAACTTTTCGAAATTTCAATGGTTCACGTGACTTCGGCAGTTTCATATACACTCCGATCCACTGATTCAAAACAAAAGATTCGTAAAGCTTCGAAGTTTCATGAAGCAGTTTTGAAATCGCCCATCACTAGATATTGTTGAATAAAGTCGTTATTTTGTTTTTTTGGCACACAAAAAGTATTCTCGGCGCTTTTAAAGTTGAACCACTGTAGTCACATGAACTGTTTTAAATATGTTTTTAGTATCTTTCTGGGCATTTGTGTTCTGAAGATGAATGAAGGTCTTACGGGAGTGGAACGTCATGAGGGTAATTAATGACAGAATTTTCAATTTTGGGTGAACTAACCTTTTAATTACAGCTGTAATTACATGCAGACATTTTTTAAAAATATATGTACACAATAAGCGTACATATTTTTTATTATTATAATTTGATACAGTGCGCTTATTGTGTACATATATAAAAAAAATGCCTGCATGTAATTACAGCTGTAATTAATTTCTTTAATAACCTCTAAAATTATTCTGTTGACCCTTCCCTCACACCAGTACTTTCTTAGGTAAGTACACTATAAGTGCACATATTGTAAAATAAAATGCAACCAGATATATAAAGTGCAACTAAAATAAAGTTTGACTGAAAATACTTCAGCCCAGTGAAGGGAAAAAAATTATGCTAAATATAAATAATAAAATTAAGTTTGCTCAATTTGGTTATCTGCCAATATTATACATATTTTAATGTTTCGGTATTAGTCAATATTGGATATTTTAATTATACATGCTAATTTCTCCTACTTTTATGTTTAGATTACTTTTGCCATCCTCTAACATGCACCTAAAGTTAATAATTAAAAATAATTTAATAACATTTTTTTTTTTTTTTTTTGCAAATTTTAAAATATTAAACTTTTTAGTTTGATTTTAGTATTTAGTGTTTTTTTATTTATACTGATGAAATATTATTTTAATATTGGCCATAACATGAAAAAACGTATACACTTATCCGGCCAGAATGTAAATATTGATGCATCCTTAAAGTCAATTTAGTTTGCCACTTTATATCAGGTGTCTTTAACTACTTACTTACTTATTGTAATGTATACATGTAAGTTCAATGTAAAAACATATGTACAAACATTTTTCTTTCAGGATTCTCCATAGAAAGTTTAAAAGCTGATTTATATATATATATATATATATATATCATTTCACAAAATAAATAAATTACTCCAAACTTTTGAATGGTACTGTACATTAAAGTAGTTAAAGATCCATTATATAGTTTGCAACCAATGCCACAAACGTTATAATATAGGATAGCAAAATAAATAGACAACTTTTTGTTGAGGCTGTGCATCCAATCAAACTAGATGTTTGAAGCTAGTCACATTGTTAATTTTCCTATTCAGCTTGTAATGTTAATAATTTTGCATATTAATTGGGCCAATGCAGGTCATGGCAATATCAACACACTTAAACGTTTCGAAAATAAAACAATGTGGTTACTGTGTTGGATTTTCACCTTTGAAAATATGGGCCCTGAAGCAAAACCAGTTAGGCACTTGTTTAGTTAAATAACTTCACGATTTGTTAGCCAGGAAAGAACTGAAAAAAGTAAAAAGCAACGGCAAGAACAAAATGTTCTATAACCTTCAGCCCGTTTAAGTGACTGGTGACATCAATGTCGTGCATCATATCACACCACCACATTTGCATAACCTCAAAAGTCTCTGAAACAGTAAATGGAGTTCAACAGTCAACTGTCATATGCTAGACATCTATAGAACAGACTAGAAATGATATGATAAAAACACCAAGACACAAAGACTTAGATTTTTTTTTTTTAAAACAATTTTATTTATCTTAAAAAAAAAAAAAAAAAAAAAAGCCAATACAGATCAAGCTTTTTTTTAGAACTGGAACACACTGGTTAATCTCAATTTCAACATTGTGGTAACAATGACTGTAAATCAATACTGTACAATTTCGAAAAGAAAAAACTGGATTCACAAAATGAAAAAAAAATTCTGAGAACAGGGACTGCAGACAGAGGACTATCATGGTAATATGAAACACGGAAGTTTGTGGCCTTTAGCTAGAGGTGAAAAAAGCATAAAACATAGAAAAATGGGAGACAAAACGAAAAAAGCCCCAGATAAGTTACCATGAAAGAGCTTTTTTTTTTTTTTTTTTTTTTCATCGAAATTGAGTGTAGGTTTAGAGGGACATTTCCAGAATTCATAGACTTCGATTCTTGATTCTTAGATTTTAGAAATCACAAGCAGTAAAAGTTTGAAAAATAGGTTCATAAATATTCACCTCAAATCACAATCTAGTTACTTGGCGTAATAACCTTATCATTTGAGAACTATGTGCCAAGTCGTTGGGGAAATTATAATAGTGTAGGACAACTGTGCGTATAGACGTGGCAGAAAAAAAGCATTACCATTCTCCCTGAAAACCTTACATTAAAAGACCTTCAAACTTATTTCTATTCAAGAAACTCAAAATGGTGAAGTTAACAGTACTGTCTGCTTAAACACATAACTGACTAATTTTAAGGCAATCAGGCCTAGTTAAAACAAGGAGTCAAACGATTTCAAAATAAATGAATTAAAATTTGACCAAAAAACAAAAACAAAAAACAAACGCAATAATTACTGATGTCACATTGATGTTTATTTATGCAAAACATCAAATGCATTTGCCAAGTGAGAAGAGAGCAGAAGACAAAAGCAATACTGACGTCACTGATAATAAAGCCGGAAATACTGTAGCTAGCCGTGAATGTCAAGCTGGTAGGCTCCCGACTTTGTTGCAAAATGTTTCAGAGAATGTGGCACAAACTATAACGTTGGGTACTAGTCGAACTGATTTGATCCATCTATGTAAACACTATTAAGGATTTTCTGATACAGAAAAAATACTGTTGACAAGGAATGAGAGGGAGTTATGTCTATCACCGAAATGATTGTTTTTTTTCCCATCATTCCAGAGGATCAAATCAATACGCTGTCGATTATGGGAAAAATATCACAAAATAAACCTTTATATTTGATTGGGAACCTGCAGTATTGTGTTGTTGTGACATTGATCAATCAGTTGCAGTTATTTCAAACGTCATGGTTTATTCATTAATGTTTGCTCTAGTTCAGATATATATATCACCATTAATGTAGACAGAAGCAGCACTAATGTCCTCCAGGCTCTGCCCAAGAGAAAATCAGCTCCAAGTGAAAAAGACTAATAAAATACTCTCTCTTTAATTTTACCAGCGGCTGATAAAGAAATATGTAATAAAGTACTTTTTCCTCACTTCTTCTGTAAAACTGAAGCCACCTTTCTTGGCATTTTGACACTTAAAATATCATCTTAGATACATACAAAAAGACTTTAAGCAATAAAAACAAGTTTATATTATGGGTAGCAACATGTAAAATAAAATCACAACTCTGCAGAGAAGACGGAAAATACAGAATTTGCATAGCAGATTAGAATACAACTGAGAAGGAACTGCGTTTTTTGGTACAATATGGTGTCGTCACGTAGCTTTTGATGCTATCTGTATGTACAGCATGAAGTCCGTTTCAGTTCCTTTCTTGCCAGTCCATAAAAGCAGAAATGGATTTAGAGTCTGTCACTATAATGCTTGCCAAGGAAATGCCAAGCATCTCATTCGCTTCTCGTCACGCTGTTACTTTCAGGCGAGACGTGTCATATCAAAGTTTATGTAGGAGTCTCTTACAGGAAAACTAGTAGATACTCGAAAGTGCCATCTTGCTACATTTGATCAGCTGATTCCATGGTCTGTTCGTGAAAGTTTAACACCAACATGTTGAACATCCCGATAGCTTTCAGATACTGTGAGTTTTGGTCACATCACATTCTCTCGTACACACGCAAACACACACATACACACAAAAGGGGACCTGAACTGAGCAGGTAAGGGTGTAGAAGAGGTAAAAAAAGATCACTCTAGAGGTTCAATCAATGTTCCACATTCCAGCAGCGGGTAAAGCTTTGAAATGAACAAGCACCATTTGGAAAAGGCCTCCGAAGTCCTCCATTTTGGGAGAGTGAGTTTAACTTTAGCAGTTTCTGCTCAATAAAGAAAACTACATTCAGACTGGCAAAAAGTCTCAGTGGCTGAAATGTTCGTTTTGGGTTTTGCTTTCTTGTCTTTCTGACATGGTCATTTCAAGGCAAAAAGCAGCCCTCGGTAGCAGCCTTACTGGAGGCATCTCCATTTGAAGGGGAGGCCCTTCCTCAACTCCTGTGTTTGTAACGAGTCCCAAGGGTGTGTTCATGAGTCCTCACCGCCTCTGGTGTGCGTAGACTGGGTATGCTAACGTGACATTCAAAGAGTCATTGTGCTGAACCAAGGATGTGTGCTGGTAGTGCAAGACCAGTTCTTTGAGAGAGCTGTAAAGGTTGTAGGGCTCAGCAAAGCCATATCCTGTGGGTGTCTTGTTGATGACGCAGTGCTTGACCTCACCATCAACACTGCGAGAAGACAAAGAGGTGGTTTTAGTCATCATTGCCTTTTACAATTTCCCATTTCAACATGCACTCTCAGAGTCTAGTCTTAGTAGTCAATGAATTGCAAAGAATGTCAAAAGATGTCCACAACCAACATAGGAACTCTCCAATAATTAAGTAAAAAAAACAAAAAAACAAAAAACAAAAAAAAGGCCCAACATCAAATGAGCACGAAAAAAAACTGATACATACACAACACTGCAGGCGTAACATCCAGCTTTGCTGCTGTCCCTGACCAGGAATGTTCCATCTCTCTTGCCCCGCAAAAGGGCCTCGGCCTGGTTGCGGTTAATGTTACCCAGCTTCCAGGAGCGTTCGTCATGGTGTGGCAAATCCTCATCGTCTTCCACCATTGAGTACTGACTGTAGCAAAGAAGTGAAGTGTTCAATTTTGAAAGCAGGAAGACTTTAAAAATCAAGCAGCTATAATGTGATAAGAATACTCACTCGTCCTGGTTTTCGTTTTTGATTCCCAACCATTCGTTGAGTTTCTTCTGTCTGACCCCTTTCTGTGTCAACCACCTGTGCAGCAACAGAAATCATTATGTTTCACTCCATGTAGTCGTTTCTAAATGCAAGATTGTGTCCTGTGTGTTAAATTTGAAGTGCAGAACATATGGATGAGCTACTTACATGAGGTACTGATCCCTGGTCTTTCTGAGCTGGATGAGGTCAGGCTTAATGCTGTTCATCCGCTTGTCGATCTCTCTGTAGTCTGCCGCTTGCTTCTTCAGATCTTCCTCGAGACGTCGTTTGCTGTCCACAATTTCACTGATGCGCGATTTTAACTTCTCATAGTTGACCATGATCCTGCGATGAAACATTGCAGAGATGTTGAATTAATCTTCTGAAATGTTCTCCAAAAAACTATTTTGGAGGTTTTCAGCTTTAGGACTCACCTTTGGATTTCCTTCTCATTGCCTTCTCTTCTAAACTTCTCGATATATTCTTTGCTGTATCGTTCTTGCGTCTGGCACTGCTCTTCAAATATTTTTATGGTCTCATTAAAAGCTTCAATAGCAGTCCTTTTCATTTGTATTTCCTAGTGAGCAGACAAAAACATATCAGAATGTAAGCACTTTAATCGAGCTCTGTGATTGCTTTACTGAAATACATATAGTCATTTACTATAAATATATTTAGGGAGAGCAAACCTGTGATGTTCTAGTGTATTCCTCGTAGAGTCGATCATACTCTCTGTTCTTTTCTTGGTACTGCTGGTGGTATTCGTGCAACTTTTTCCCAACAGCTTCAATGTTGTCCTCCTTTACCACTTGATCCTATAAATACAAAAAAACATTTCAAATAAAACGATTCCGTTATAAACGAGATGATCCAAATTAAAGTTCTGCAAGAGGACACTCCATATTCCATTACCTGTTGGTGCTTAGACACAGGATACAGTAGTTTCACATCTAGTTTGGGGTTGTACTGGGCAAGAGACTCGTGCCGATAGTGGTTGATCAACTCAACCACAGAGTTGAAAGTCAGGGGGTCTGAGAAGCCGTACTTCCCATCACGGTGGAAGATTTTGATTAGCTTGTTGTTACCTCCCTTCCTGTATGGCCAAAAAAAGAAGAATTTAGAGCAATCCTTAAAGTTGGAAGTCAGAGTCAACGCAAGCACCCTAAAAAAAAAAAAAAAAAAAAAAAAAAAATGAATTCAGACACACACTTGGGTTTACAAAGGATAACATACCTCAGTGTGAGCGTGTAATCCCCATGCATTTTAGTGGAGGCATCTCGGACCAAAAACGTACCATCAGCAGTGTCCCTAAGCTTTTCGTTGACCTCCTCCCTGCAACAGAAAGAAGTTCAAACTTTTACATGAAGCAAAATTAATAAGAACAATAAAAAATAAATAAATGCATGCTTATCTGACCAAATACTAGGTTTGATGAGTACTTGCCTAGAGATGTCCCCCCAGTACCATTCAGCGTCTTGCAGAGCCATGTTGTTGTTCATACCGTTGTTAGTGACAGACGTTGGTTTGGGTGGCTTGGGAGGTAGTGCTGTAAAGAGAAAAGAGAGAGACTGGTTGAGAACAGAATTGCTGATGAACTAGCAGCACTCAAGGTCATTTCACACACAACATGTGCAAGCATGCCCAAACCTATGCGTCCTGACATATTGGTGGTTTCAATATGAAATAACAGTACAACCCAAGAATGCTAATCTTATGCAGAGAAATGAAAACCCCCAAAACATCCTTTTATTTGTCAAGTTAGCGATGCAGGTTTCCTTTCAATGCGACAGTCACGTTTTAAAAGCATGCAACGGCTACTGCAGTTTTCCAGATCTCTTGCCTCCTCCCCTCTCAGTCTTTTCCATTTCATTAAATGCAGCTGAGCACATGCCTCTTGAGCGCTCAGCAGGGAGTCGGATTCTTGACTCAGGGAGAACGCATTTCATTGCCCCTTCCAAAAAAAAAAACTAATTTCAATCACCATTTCCTGATCTGGCCAGCATTATACTGCATAAGCTATTCGTGAGATGCACCAATCACACAGATGAGCCATGAAGATTCAAAATGGGCTTTAATTTGGATTTAATATGAGTTATTTGATGCATCCTTTGACTTTTACAACAAGTGCGTAAGAACAGAATTAGCACTGTTTCTAGAAGCAATGACATTGGACAGCAGACATATACCCACTAATGGGATTTACAAAGCAATGCAATATGCACATTCATGCAAGAATCCTTAACCATTAAGAACATGTTGCTTCGCTGGATAGAGGCAGAGGTTGCATCTGATTGGCTGCTGGACCGTGTGACGGGAAGCAGCGGGGGCAGTGCAGTCTCCGTGGAGCATGAGGCAGAGCTGAAGCGGTGGGCTATTTTTATCTTCCAACCCCCCCCCCCCCCCCCCCCACCACCACCTCCTCATGCACACTCACTGTCTCTTCTTTTGTTCACTTCAGTCACTATCGTCGTTAAGCATTTTCTGCCTAGTGCAATCACAGAGTATAAAACTCACAAAGATATTAAACCAGACATAAGAAACTAACCAACAAATCATCCCATGCTTTGTAGTACCTAAAGCAGATGCATCCTCTAACACACACACAATATTCCACACAATGACTAATGTATCTGTCACCATAAGAATACATCAATGGCAAAATATTAAACCCATTTTTAAACCAACAAATGCATCCAAGACCACGGACAGAGCTGTCACCCATCAAATAAAGAATGACACGTTTTAATGCACCAACTTCAAGAGTTACCTGGCGGGTCTATTTCTATATAAAACAGCAGGTCTGATCCAGATCCTGATCCAGTGTCAAGTCTTAGACTCTCTAAATCCGCCATGCCTACTGGTGTATTGCATATCTGGAAGGATACGCATGCAGTTTCTTTGCAAACCTCCTCTGAACGGATGCTATGAATCCAGGTTCTTCTCGCTCATCGGTTTGAGATCAATTTTTGAAAAGCCTTGGAGAGTTCGGTCAGTGAAAGCCATTACATCACTTACCCCAGCCAATGGTGCTGCAGGACTGTTGCTGGCCACTCCTGCCTCATCACCTGCCTCTATTTCTTCCAAGTACTGAGTGCAATGATGTCATTGCAACAGTGCTTTGTCCGTTCAAAAGTCGACAATGAAAAGAGCATCAAAAGCAAGATGTATCTACTCCAACTTATGTGATCCAACAATATCCTTTATCCGTGTGGAACGTTCTCCAAGCCGTTTTAATGCTGCCAAACAGAGGGAGGTAAGTCACAGACAAGGTGCACTGCAGCACAGCATCTTTCGAATGAGGAAAGGAACTGAAGCTTTACTGTCTTTCTCTGTCACCCCCTCCCTTCCTGTATCTGTGATGCAGCTTTGCTAAGCCCCGCCTCACTCTGAGCATTAGCGATCAGCACGGCCTGTCTCCTGGTAGGCAGACAAAATCGCTGCTGCAGCGGCACGTAGGCAGTCCCTACGTCAAAGACAAGGCCAGGTCAGGAGGCAGGCACGGCTTGCAAATACTTCTTATAATCCCACATGCGACTCACAGAAGACTGTAGGGGGGTAGAGATCAGCTATTCGTACTTGAGAGGGTACCTGAAATAGCCGCAATTCTCAGTAGGGTTAAAATGCTCACAGGAACGTGGGCTATTGTCATGCTTGGCACTCTAATGACAGGTCAGAAAGGCACTTCAGCTGGGGTGCTTAACAGTATGCAGTAAGTCAAGTGTAACTGATCACCACTGGGACATCAATAGATAAGGAAGTGTGTAAAAAAAAATTAAAACTTCAGTTTTAAATTTAAGTGGACTCTTTGCCTTTGAAAGATATTCTATACCCTAACTTTTATTGGAGCCGATTAATAATGCAACACACACCTCGCATGCTCAGACATGCTGGTGTCAGTCAAACAGGTTAACCCACTTTTTGTAGCAGGTCGCACTTGGAGTGCTAGTCTTGATACACACGAGTATCAAGTACACACTCGTATAGGAGAGTAGCACTGATATACAAGCCTGTCAGAGCTTTAGTGGAAGAGCTAGAACAGGACACAAAATAGGACCTCTGAAAAGAACCACTATCATGCACTATGAAAAACCAGATAACTCCCTGAAGTGATGACATGGTGCTTTACTTTGATACATTTTCCATCTACCTAACTGCTTTTGACAAAAGTAACCCAATCATTACACCAAACTTCCTGAGACACCAAAACCACACACTTACATTGCAAGTTGTGCATGTTCAGCAGAAGTCAAGCAGCCTTTTGTTCAGCAAGTCTGTCCGGTAAGCATTTCTTGTGATTCCGGTAAATCCAAAAGACAGTTCTCCTGTAGTCTTGAAAAATGTTCACACTTGACTGGTGCAGGAGTCTAAAAATCACTGCGGCAGTCTGAAGAAATCCAGCAAAATCCGAGTTGAGAAAGAAAAGTTGGTGCGACAGGTTGAGTCCGAAGAACTAAAGCAGGTCTGAGAGGGGCGGAGAATGACGCCTGCTCCAGGACGGCTGAGTAAATGATTGCTGGGGTCGTGCTGCTGCTAGCCGACTCTCTCTCTCTCTCTCTCTCTCTGCTCATTCACTCTCTCTCTCTGGCTCCAAGGGTTCAGTCTCATGATTAACTCGCTCAGGTTCAAATATTTGCTGAGCTGTGCACTCTTATGTTTTGGGAGGGGAATGTGGCACAGGCAGGAGGGGGCTGGGGGGTGGAGTAAAGTCTTCGGAAGTGATCGTTAAGAGTGTGTGTGTTAGAATGCATGCAAGACAGAACAGCCGCCACTGCAAGCTAACAAGAGAGCTCTGTGGAGCAGACCACACTTCAAGCCAACCCAATCCAAGTGGGCCTTTTGCTACCTGCTTAAATTAGCCATCTAGTAACTAGGAACATGTGCACACACGCATCCACAGGCTCAAATTAACACACACATCATGAATGGGCAGGTTGGTAAGGCAAAAAGTAGCAGTAAAAGGTGGCACTTGTGTGACCCATGTTTGTGTAAAGCTTGTACAGAAGGTACAGAAAGAAACTGGGCTGCCCGAGCAGCAAGGAGGCAAGTGTGCTTTTGAGTCTGGACTCGTCTCGCCCAACCCAGCCTCCTGCAGGTGCAAATTACTGACAGCTGAGCTTGCTCCATGCCAGGGCAAGGTATAAATAGGCCCTAACAGGTAATAAAACATTTAAACGGTCACACAGCCAGACTTGGGAGAGAGAAAGACGGATAAAGACAGGGAGAGAAGCAGGGAGAGAGACTTTACTAGTGCTATAAAAGCCCAACTAGACAACTGGTCTGTGTTCAGGGAAGCATACACACAAATACACACAGCAGAAGTGTCTGTCCCATCTCTAAATGAACCTGACCAACAAAAGCAAGGGAGTGGAAAACAGATTTTTCGACAGAGCGCTCCCAGTCATTAAACATTCATATCAGAGCATATTGCTACTAAAACTGCATACTGCTGAAGTGAAAAAGCTACTTCATATTAGACTTTATGAATATCAATGCTGTCTTCCCTTTTCTGCATAGAACGCATCAGATCCCTTTTTGTACATCTCTTTTCAATACATTTTAGCCATTCTTTGGAGTAGTGTGTTCTTTTGGATCTGTTGTAAAAGTGTGAACATCCGTTGGAGCTGTGGCCTAGTGGCTAGAATTTATTAAGCCAAGGTGTCTAATGTGGCAAACCCAGGTGCAAGCCCATTGCACAAATTTCAACTCCAATTACCTTTCCCTATCTTCTCCCTGTTGATGCCTGCCCATTCATCTACTCCACTACATCATTAAATGTGCATGTGTGACCATGGTGCTTATTTGGACAACACTGGTTTGAATCCAGTTTGCTATCACTATCATATTGCTTACACTGTATGCAAAGCCTTAGGACTGTTTCTCAACCTTTTTGACTCGAAGATTCGAATATTCAAATGACATCTGTTTAATGTTGTACTTTTTTTTTTTTCTTTTTTTTTTTTACTTACAGCAACAATTAAGATTTTTAAGATAACTAAATTTAAATAATTTGGTTGGGTTGGTTAAGAACTCTTTGAAAAGCATTGCATTAGAGTGTTTTTTTAATCATTGTTATAGTGTATTTACCTGGAGCTGCCTGACTGTCACTCCATTCGCTGGTCACCAAGATTTCAACTATCCTGATGTGTGCCTCTGGGCTGGGCTCACAGCTGGGAAGGGAAATAGAAAGATCAGTTTTTGTTAGCAGGCTAGCTGGCAACAACGTGATTCATTAGCATATGTGTCAGGATGTACCTGGTGGGCTGATGTCTAAAGAGTGTTGGACTGAAGATCTCAGCGAGGGCACGAGCACTGAGCAGGTTAGCCGCTGAGGCCTGGCATACACGGGAGAAGTGGCGCAGCAAGCTCTGGAGGGTTAGCCAGTACTGTGGAGGAAGTGCAGAGGAGCTGGCCACCAGCCGCAGGTGATGTGCGCATTCGTCTGTACCCTGCACTTCTGAAGAGACAGACAGACAGACAGAGGAGTGTAAAACAAGGGCTTTCCAACACCCACCTACATGCACATAAAGTGGTGTCATGTGATAAATATTTAAAGTGAGCTAAACATACCAATAATCACTGAGGACATATGCAAAAAAAAAAAAAAAAAAATGTGGAAAATTGCACTCAGTGTGCACTTAACCGCACAAGATCTTAAGCGAGACAATGACAGAGTGAGTAAGGTACGCTGAGAGGTGATTGGTTGACAGCGCTGATGTCGCAGATAAGTTTTCAGGTTTGCTTTAGGCCTATTAACCACAGATATCCTGTTTCCAGCCACGTGACTACACTACCCAAAAGAGAAGTGCAAAGCCAAAAAAAAAAAAAAAAAAAAAAAACACCACTGTTCTCTCAAATTGGGTACATGCTAGTTTACACTGCCAAAAGTTTGTTCTGCACATGTACAGAATGTTCAGTCACACAGCGAGGGCAGATAAAATCAACGGCCAATACAACACCTGGAATACTTTTCGCAGTTGAATTGGCTGGGGTTAGTAGACACAAAATCAGATAAGTGTTGGAACATGTGTACTCATTAAAGTATGCGCTGTGAAGATACAACCACACAATCTTGATAGATGAGTCTGCACTGCTGCTTTTAGAAGGTCATGGGACGGTGACTCCTTTTTACACTTTACTACAATTCTAAGAGGCTCATCATCTGGCTACCACACGTCTTGAGAACAATAGCACCACCCTGTGGCTCTTATAATGAAATGAGATCAATGAAAAATGGTCTGATTATTCCAAGCATCATTTGGTTTTAAGGCCCTTAAGTTTGGTTAAAAGGACCATAGGAGTTGTGTGCTACACCAGAAACCATAGATTGAGCCGGACCACTCAAAAAACAAAACACAATAAACTGGAGATATCGTAACTCTGAACATAACATAAAAGGAAGTTGCACATTTTAATTGAAATATTCAACAGTCCTTATTCTAAAATATGTGCATTATCTGAACCAGCCTGATTAAAATGCTTTAAATACACATTTTAGTTTGATTTGAGCTAAAGCAGCAAACTTTATGATATTGTTATAGTGAAATTTTATGTTACCAAAACCTTATCCTGTAACATAGAAGCTATACTTGCATAGCTAGAACATAGCCTAAGGACGTTACTAGCATCAGGGGTTTTCAAAGTGGGGGTCCGTGACCTATAGGGTCGCGTTAATAATCTGAAACATGCTACAATTTATATTATTTATATAAGTGACTTATAGAATGTATTTAACGTCAATTAAACAAAATGTAGCCACGTAAAAGTAGGCACTTCAAGGTTTCTATTGATACATTTCTCATGTCTGACAAGTAGGCAGTATTCGCTAAGTTTTGGTTAATTTTTTGACGTGCTTCAAGAAGTTGTTCAAGTTATTTTGTTCAATTTAATTTGTCTGTTGGGTAGGCTGTGCTGGTCAGCATGAGCATCGCTCTGCCGCAGTGTTATTCCAAACAGTTTTTTCGCATATGTGAACGCTGTTTTAATGGATATTGGGACACGAGAGAAATACAAAGCCTTCTTTACATATTAAATAATAGTTTAGTAGATAACAGTAATAGTAATAACAGTTTACTAACGATTCATTCACGGAAACTCTTCATGATGAATTACTGGTATTTCTGAATGTAAAAATAAAATTCGACTTACACACCGATGCGACTTACCTGTTTTTTTTTCTCTCTCAACCACGCAAGTTTGACCTGGTGTGACTTATTTTCCAGAAAATATGGCAAATAAGCAACAGAATTTCATAGCAGTTTAAACATTAGCTTAGGAGCAAACTGAGAAATGGAAACTCATCCCGGAGTAAATCCAATGATTCACATGGCAGTATTAATATGGATTAATACTATATCATAGAAATCCCATCAGAGATTTAGGGCTGTTGACCTAATGCTGATGTGCAGTAATCCTATGGAAACTCACCTTGAGCGATGCGCATCATCTCAGTGTAGATCATAGAAGGGATGACAGGCTGAGGCAGATCTTGAAGATACCTCCTCAGACCATCACACAACATCTGAAGGTCCATCTGCTCAAGATCCACTGAGGCAGGGTCTAATTCAAAGAACACAAACATAGTGAGACAGGAAGGAATGAAACTAGCACTGTATACTAACCAGGCACAAAGAGACAAGCAATAAATCTTTTCGAATTTCTTTTCTAACCAGATTCACATGTGATAATCAATTCTGACAGCCGTTCAGTTTCTATTTGTACATTGAAAATATGATTGGTGCTCAATGGCTACGTTTACATGCACCCAAATAATCCATTTGTAATCGGATTGACGGCTCAATCGGATTGAAAAACGTTCATGTAAACACCTTAATCGATCCGACTGAGCTCGATCCAAATAAAATTTCGATCGGACGGATTGGAAGGGGTGGTTTATTCCTTTTCTAATCCGATCCAACAGCAAAAAATTACCATGTAAACGCTTGAATCCGACTACTTTCTCAATCGTATTCAGAAGTCTCTGGGGCACATGCGCAGTGCAATGTTGACACGCATTACGCAGTGCGCAAGTTCACGTTCACTGAAGTCTCAACCTCAGTCAGTATTCACTACAGAAATTGAAAGTAAAAAGTGACGGAGATGTCTGATGCTGCATTAACGAAGCATATTCTCTCAGAGACAAATTTCAACATAATATGCTGATAACGGTATATAACTGTCTTAATTTATTCCATTATTTCTCTTGTGGCCATACATATAGGCTAGTGAAACAAAAGAGAATAATAGTATTTAGTGTTAAAAAGGTTGTTTTTTTTAAAGTCGGTGCTTGAAGTAAAGCTGCGCTTAATTTTCATTGATGACTGCGGTGTTAGGAAATATTATAGCCCACACTCTTAATAATTTTAATCATAGGCCTATAATTCATTGTATAATAGACCTAAAAAATGTTTAAAACATTTTCAAAGATAGCTAATAGCCTAATCTTTTATTATCCTCACAGCACGTATAATATTAATTTAATAATAAAAGAAGCCAAACCTAATAGTTATAATAATAGACTAGAAGAATGTAACAAGCCTACATTAATTGGAAATACCAAATCCTCTTAATATTGCTAAGATTTGATGCTTTTGACAATATCTTTGGCTATCGTCGATACATGATCATCGTCTGTTGGCGCAACCCGGGTTACCGCAAATGTGATTGATATGACATCACAGAGCGCGTGTGCAAAAGTTTTAATCTGAATGTATCTAAAACATATATAAACGGATATTTGAATCAGATTACAATGTTTAGAGTATATGTAAACAGATCTGCAATCGGATTCAGTTCATTCAGATTGACGAAAATTGGTGCATGTAGGCTATGACGTAGCCCATGTTACAATGCTAGGTTGTTCTGGGTGGTTGCCAAAGCGTTGATATGCGATTTCTAAAAGAATTCTGAGTGGATACTTTGGGTGGAGTTTTTGAAAAATTGGAACAACAGGAATATCCAGGCGTGCTGTTTAAGGCTGTGATTTTGTTGCATTTCGCACACAGCATGGACAGAAAATCGCACCAGTTTACAACTGTTAACAGTGCCAAAAGCTAATGGAATATGTCACTTACCACTATCAAAGCATTGTCTGACATCCAGCCCTCCGCCAGCAGTGAAGTTTCTGTAGAGAGTAGGGTTGTCTAGACCTGTACAGAGTTTATATGCAAGTTAATAGATGTAGAAAATGCAATAATTATGACTTGCGTGTATACATGGCAAAGAAATATGTGTGATGGATTCACCTTTCCTCTCGATGGCCTCAAGGAGCTTGAGCAGCATGGGCGGTGCCATCTCTGGTGGAGCGAACTGCTCTGTCAGGTCCAACAGAGTGCTTAAGCCTTAAGGAAAGAAAGTTAAACAATCATAAAAAAGCCACCAAGTACCTTTGAGCAACACTACTAGCTTTTCATTAAGCACCAAACACCATCATTTCAAAGCCTCTAAGGAAAACAAGAACTTTACACCATGACCCACTCCACAGTCACAGGACGCTTAGATCAATAGTCGTCTTCATGTATTTATGTGGTGCAGCAAGGAGCACATTTGGACGGCACATCTAAGTGTGTTTAAGGCTGGTGCTGACTGGTAGGATATGATTAAGTGTGCAGTGGAGGTGGACGAAAAGGATAAAATAAACAGACTATAATATGCAGCCTCTGGTGTTGGGTGGAGGGTTACTGAGATCTACAAGTCCAGGTGCGGGCATGAAAGGGCTGCGGGACTGGCTTGTGCTTTATTTGGATTCGGTGCACAGCATTTTAAAAGGCTTGGATTTCTAAAAGACTTGACTGTTAGCAGCGTCCGAGGCCACAGATCCAAACAGCATATTATGAATGGATTCCCTTTACAGAGTTTTTTTTATAGAGGTATCAAGAAGATCTTTACAGTTTGCAGAGTTTCTTAGAAGGAATGACTCAAATTAAAAGTTTGGAAGCTGCCTAAATGGAAAAAACAACCACACATAAGGAAATGGGTTTTTAAGCAATTATAATAGTCTTGTTTAGTCCCACGGCTCTGGGACTTTTTTTTTGCCAGCCTGGGAGATAAGCAAAGAAAGTTGTATTGCTCATATCACACCCCTTCTCTTGAACTCAACTTTGAAAGGCAACAGCCATCTGGAGTCCATTACTGGCAAAGCAACATCGAGCATAAGGAGTTATTCATTTTCTGAGAACTGCTGAACTCGAGGCAGGGGGAGCGAATGACAGATTCCTCATATAGAAATTTGGAGAGTAGTGCCACTTTGGTACGCCGCGCTGAGGGGTAACCTTGTGCCCAGACAGACACCTTATCCAGCCTGCTATTTCTTAGAATCCAGATTCAAAGCGCTGGGCTAATTTTACCTTTGCTCGAAATGTTCCGGTCAAAAGTGACAAATATGGTTCTTGAATTTAACGGATTCTTAACATTTCCCACATAAGTTTGGTGAATTAGCTTAAGTCACTATGATGTCTTGAAGTTGAAACTGGCTCAGTTTAAGTCACACTATAGTGGTTTGTAATTACAAAAGTAAATTAAATCAAGTCATAATGCACACCCCATTTCATCATAGATCTGTATATTCCAAGAGTCTTGTGTTTATTTACATGCATTGGATGGGCATTTCCACAGTGGATGCAAGGCTGAGAGGGGAGGGGGGGGGATTGAGTTGCTTCTAAGTAACTCAGGGTGACTTGATACCACTGGCCTTCCATGGGGCTAGATTGAATGACATTTAGGATTGATGATAGAATAGTCCAAATGTTTTGGTTCAAGGTTCCACTATGTCCCAGAGACACCATCTCTAGGATCTTGAGTAACTAAAGAAGAACTAGACTAAAGTTCCTAGGTGTTCGACCATGCAAAATACACCGCAATGGGAGGTTGCGTACAGGTCCAAGTTAAAAGAGCCCATCCTAAAGTTTCACCAAGAGTCTGTTCTTCAGTGTAAGTCAGGATGTCTAAACACTCTCCTCAACAAGCTGCATGACGTTAAGTGCCAAGTATAAGCAAGCAATACTAAGAACTGGGCAGTTCAGCAATAGTGTCGTGATCTCACGCAATATTACACTCATCAACCCATGGCGAGTAGCAATAGTGGTAAACTTAGTGAGTGTTATTGTGAACAACGCTCTAGAAAGATCCACATTAAAACACCTTCTGTTTCAAACTACTAACCTTAATTTATCCAAGCTGTGCAGTTGAGATCATGCAAGCTACCGGGCAATGAAAACAATTAAAGATATATTCATGGTCAAGTCCAAGTGCAGTAAGACTTTACGGGTAAAGGGTAAACATTAGCTATATTGGTGCGTGAAAAAAAAAAAAAAAAAAAAAGCTTAAAATGCCCCTAGTTCTCTGCAAGAAAATTAAACAGAAAACATCATGCAGAAAGCGGCCCAGCTCAGATTCTGGTTGCCATAGCAACACTTGGAAGAGGAAGAGAGGGTCCATGTGCAAGTCTGAACATGTGTAGGGTCTGAATGTGTGTCCTTTTTTTCCCCCATTGCCATAGGATGCAAGGAAAGGGACCACAGGTTAAGGAGGGGAAGGCAGCTGTCTGGGTTTTGTGGAACTATCTCAGTATGTCTGAACCACAGAGTAAGATCAGAGGAGTTGCATATGGTGCTATAGATAGTTTCCTCAGCAGTTAATTTTAGGGGTCTACTCGTGTATCTAGCATTTCCATCACTGACTAGTTGTTCTTTGAAATATCATTCTAGCAAACCACTAAGTAATCACATTTTCCCCATTAATCAATAAAAGGACTTTTTTTTTTTTTTTTTTTTTTTAAGTGGTTAAACCTGCTTTTGAGGACCAGTTTAACTGCTATCAATCGTCAAGATGTAGCAGAAAGCAGTGTTTTCATTAGAGTCAGCTGCTCTGGTTACTGTGAATATTTGTATGTGTGTATGTTACATGTACTCTAACTCTACACATATTTTTTCTCTTTGTAGCTTGACAGAAGTGGTCACTTCAAACTTGAGAAAAAGAAGCAGCTGTGTGAAGTTTCTGTTAACATTGTTAAAATGTTGGTGTTCCAGTCCAAAAAAAAACAAAAAAAACAAAAAAAAACAATCGACTGACATCCGTTTCATTTTGGTGAACTAAAAAGGAGTGTTGCTATTAACACACAAACTTTGATTCTTAAATGAAAATTCAGACACTTTGGAGCATTATTAAACAAGTTCATGTCTCCTATAAATCGTGTTTATGTAATCAGTTGTACACATTAAATCTTCAGTAATATGCAATGAAAGTCAGGCTACCAAAATTGTTATTAAATTGCCTAAATGAGGAAAATTCAGAGTCGCCCCCTATTGGTTAAAAAGTATAACACCTCAAATCAACAGAAGACAAAAAGGCACTGCTTTAGTGATGGTTTGAAACATCTACTGTAATGGCAGTTTGAGATTTTACAGTGATGAAACATTCAATGTAAAAACAGAGGGACAGCTTGTGAAAATGCTTGACCTCAGACAGCACACAACATATCTGAGGCTACTAATCCAGGGTTACATGGAGAAATAATGCCGTGACACAGATGGGTTATTTCCATGTTTTCAATCTTCATGCCCTGAAACAGCATGAATTCATTGTGATCTTGCCTAAAGAAAACAGACTATGTTTTTCCAGTTGCTTTAAGAGCTTAAATCTTGTAACAATCTCAAACTCCGGAAATGAAAATCCTTTTATTTCTTTTAATGAGTGTTTATGGTTTAGTTTGTATGCAGGATTTGCCTGCTCAGTGCTAGTTCACTGATGGCAAATCAATATTATATCATCAACACAACTAGGCATGGGCCGGTTACCGGTTTCAAGGTATACCGCGGTTTGAAAACGTCACGGTTTCAAAACCACTCGTTTTTCTGTGATACCGATCCTGCGGTATGAGCTGTTTTTTTATGTCACTTAACACAACCCCTACCCCTCCATTGGCGCGAGCAGTGAGTCAGTCACCTGTGTCTGTGTGTGTGTCTGTGTGTGTGTGCGTGATGGCAGAAGGAGGTGAACCCCTGAAACTTTTCCCCGCTTGAAAAAGATGAAGTGAGGTGGCTGGTAACTGTCTGATGATTGAAATCGCAAAATGGCCTTAACAATTACTTAATAAACTGCAAAATGTTACGTTTTCTAATACCTTTATTTCATGCACAAATTGCTTCTGACAGAGCTGCGCGAGTTTGCAGCGCCATTTGCGGGACACATGATCGCCAGGGTTCAAAGCGCCAAACGTGTGTAAAAATCAGTGCTAAAACGCTTATTCACCCATTGCCCGGTAACTTTTTATGAATTTTGACAACGCATGAATGTGAGAATGTGATGTCTTAGTGCGATCATCAAATCGCAACGGTTATGAACTGTTGTTCTGTAATATGATATAACCATTTGTTATTTTTATAACTATTAATAATTTTTTAATCTTTTTTTAACTATTAACATCTTTAGCTGATCACATGCTTGACTCAAGTGACTGCAACTTATTTACAAAAAATAATTGAATTATTTATTTTAATTATTTAATTAAATATACATGTTTACTACTTTTAGAAATGAATACATTGTTAAAAAAAAAAAAATTTGTTTTTTACCTAGACATTTTAAAATAACACATTTTAGAGCTGTAATTGCAAATACCGTGATACCGTGAAACCGTGATATTTTTGCTTAAGGTTATCATACCGGCCCATGCCTAAGCACAACACAACACTTGCTGGGAATAATGAAATCAACTACAAGTCTAAAGGGCTTTTCACAGCGCAAGCTTGAGTGGTGCGTGAGCAGCGTGCACGTTTTTTTCCAGCGTGCATGTTAACAAATGAGCGTGTTCACACCAGGAGCAATGCGTGAGCGTCAAGCAGGAAGCATTGCATGAGCAGTAATGAAGCAAAAGTTGAAGCAAATGAAGCAAAAGTCTGTGCTGCTCACACTTAATTAAAATGAAAGCACACTTTTGATAGACAAAATATGACTTGACAAAAAAAAAAAAAAAAAAAAAAAAAAAAAAATGACATGAAGCTGACACGAAGCTCAAGCTTGCAGTGTGAAATGGCCATAAGATCAGATCTTACACTGTGTCTACACGGTATGCGACCTAGAAAAGGGATGGGCATCTTTGGTCCTAGAGGGCCACTTTCCTGCAGAGTTTAGCTCCAACCTTGATAAAAACTCATCTGCCCGTAGCTTTATAGTAATCCTGAAGACATTGATTAAAAAAAAAAAAAAAACCCACACAAGCTAATCAATGCCTTCAGGATTACTAGAAAGCTACAGGCAGGCAGGTAAGTTTTTAATCAGGGTTGGAGCTAAACTTTGCAGGACAGTGGCCCTCCAGGACCAAAGTTGCCAATCCCTGAGCTAGAGGCTGTCCACACTGGACGTGACAAAGCGACCATTGCAAATCCCTTTGTCCTTTGTGTTAGAAGTAGCGCAGGTATTTGGAGTATGTTAGAAATAGAATGGGGTATCAGCTTAATGTTGGGAACTTGTGTTTCATGGCATCCAGTGTAGCATCACTGATTATAACTGATTATATCTGGATGGGAGACCTCCTTGGAACAACTAGGTTGCTGCTGGAAGAGGTGTTATTGAGGCCAGCAGGGGGTGCTCACCCTGTGGTCTGTGTGGGTCCTAATCCCCCAGTATAGCGATGGAGACACTATACTGTAACAAAAACTGTCCTTCGGATGAGGCGTTAAACCGAGGTTGTGACTCTCTGTGGTCATTAAAAATCCCATGGCACTTCTCGTAAAAGAGTAGGGGTGTAATCCCGGTGTCCTGGCCAAATTCCCTCCATTGGCCCTTACCAATCATGGCCTTCTAATAATCCCCATCCATTCAATCGTCTCTATCACTCTTTTCCCTCTACACCTTTACGCCCGTTTCACACTGCAAACTTAAGCGGCGCGTGAGCAGCGCATGAGCGTAACTTCATTGTCACTGCAGCTGCAGAGACGCGCGAGTATTCACACTGGAAGCGTTTGTACAGCGTCACAGCAGTGGCTCGAAGCTACATATAAAGTGAGCATTTCTTTACAAAGACAGCTATAAATGTTTTTATAAGTTGGTCATTTATAAACTTGATAGTCTTGAAAGTTTGTTAACATGGGGAGGGTGTACAACATTCTCATATAAATGTAAATAAATTAATAAAAATAAATAAATAAAAGCCTTGTGTCATCCATTGCTGCACATGAATGAGGTAAGCTTTGTTTGTGTTTTACATCATCTGCCACGTGCACATGTTTACAAGACAGCAAACTCGGGTTTGATTTGGGAATGCTGCAGCCTATATCTCTCTCTGTGTAATAACTAAAATAATGTTTATATATCATATTTTCTGGCTAATTTACTTTAGTTTTTTATAATACATCATACTTTAACCCAAACTGAATAATTAAAAACAAGTTTAAACGGGTAAATCTTCTATAAATATTTTTGATTCTTAATTTTCTTTTCTGTCATACTCAAATTCTTGTTAAAACACATTAGACATGCTTATTCTGTGCATTTTGAACACTTATTGTGTGAAATTATATTTATTTTGTCCATCAAAAGTGTGCTTTCACTTTAATTGAGAGTCAGCAGCGCAGCAAAAATAGACTCGGCGCCGAAACCCCCGCTTCACTGCTGCTCACGCGACGCTCCTGCTTGACGCTTACGTGCTGCTCCTGCTGCCGGTGTGAATGCATCCGTTGGTTAACATGCACGCCGAAAAAAATACGCGCTGCTTACGCTTGCAGTGTGAAGCCTCGTTTAAACCTTGTTTACACTGCACGCGTCTGCGGCGCGTTACGGCTCCGGCAAGGCTTTGTTCCGTCCTCTGCGCGACGTCAACTCACACCAGAAGCATTTCAGAAGCGAAGCGGCTGGATTCGCGAAACTACGAGATTTGCTTGTCTGACGTGTTTTTTTCCTTGATTTTTTCGTGTTTGTAATGGCTAAATGGTTATATTTTGTCCGGTTTAATTGTGTTTATTGCTATGCCATACTTTATTTTGCTGTAGCCTACAGACGAAGTTAATACACTTAAAAGTCCAGTTATGGACAACAAGAACAAAACATTTTCAAGATTTTCAACTTCGAATCTCTTGTCGTCAATTTCTGGCATCCTAGTGATGTGAAATATGAGCGGGAGTTTACACAGGGTGATTATTTTGACTTTATTTTGTATTTGAGCTGCGCGTCTTGGACGCGGCGTCCGTCAAAAATAGGCGAGGCGCCTATCTTTAGCGAAGCGGCGCGGCGAGCCGCTTCTGGGACGCTTCTAAAACGCACCGCGGCGCGGCTGGTGTAAACACGAGCATTGACTAGAGTGGCCGCGGATCAGCTCCGGTAGCCGCGTCGCAGCCGTAACGCGCCGCAGACGCGTGCAGTGTAAACGAGGCTTGAAACGGACGTTAGCTGGTATGTGTGGTGAGCGCACTGGCACCGTTGTTCTGTGGCTGCCAATCCAAGTGGATGCTGCACACTGGTGGTAGTTGAGGAAAGACCCCCAATATGATTGTAAAGCGCTTTGGGTGTACAGTAGTACATAAGTGCTATATAAATGCCTCATTCATTCCTTCATTCATAATGGGTTCTATTTGCTTTTGCCATGCCGCTTGCATCTGGTGTATACACGGTGATGTTACATAATAGTTGTATCATTTTGATACAATTTGGATCAGTTCTGTAAAACACTGATGTCCAATTCATAAACAAAATCAAACTTTAACATTTTTTAATCTTTGCTTGTGAGTACAAGTATGCAGTGTGTAATGTCAGAATTATAATCAATGCACATTTGTCTTCAAAAAAAAGAAGAAAAAAAAATAAAAATCACTAAATCACTAGTCACAATTAACTAGTCACAAGATGTACATTTTAACCTAAGATCTTGATTTTGATATACGATGATATGGACATGTTACGTCAACTACCCACGAAAAACCAAATATTTAACTATTTGAAAAAGAAAAGAAAATGCCATGTACGGACTTCTAGGAAAATCTTAGCAATGACTCAAATGACCCCCCACCCCCCCTATTTCAAACAAACGATCCAAAGAAACTGAAAAGGCTTTACATCTGCTATGTTCTCTCCCACCACTAGTGTTTAGTTTGTGTCTTACAAACACTTCATGTCTCCTCACATAACCAACACGCACACCAACAGCAAGTGGGGGATGGGGGAAGTACCAAAACTCAGTTATCCCTTTGTGCATATTTCAGTTCTGCTTTTTTCCTGCTGCTCTTGCTCCACCTCTTGCAATGTGTTGCTAATCCACCCAGCAGACATGCTTGTCCTTCAGTAAGAAGATGTGCCAATTCAGCCCTTTGTCTCTAGAGGCAACCATTAATGAAGACCACATGTACACACTCTCACGCACATCCCAATAAACACCAGCTTTCACCATGGTACCACCTCCATATGACGTCAACTCTACTGAAGTCCAGTCCTCGCAGTTTGACAAGGGTTTTTTTCCAGGTTTTGCTCCACCTCAATGTCAATGCACTTTTGACCCAGAGGCTTCAACAGATATGATCTCTTGTGACTGTTATGCAATGCAACACTTTATACTACAGAAAGACTTGCAAAGTTTCTCTTACATTATCTGGGCTCAAAGAACATGTCAATTTAAAACATAGTGGATGTTTAATGGCTGCTCCATACCCTGGCAAACATGGTCAACTGGATAAGCATTCTTTTCGCTAGAGCACTTTTCCGCCGCCTACTGCACCAGTACTTAAAAGACGATTGTACTGATTCGTCATGATGCTAAATACAGCAACCAGGAACAAGCTGTTCAAGCTAAGCCACAGGAACGTGCACCATTACGCTCACGGCCACAAACCAGTCCTGCCCCGGTTATAACCACCATGATATAATGAGTGCCTTTACACTGCATGGGAATGAAGTCTTTAACAGGGCAATAAACCTGGCTAGGCTTTGTCTATCATTTGTTGTCCACCGATGGAGTATATAATGGAGTTTGTACCAGAGATGGGCACTCGAGTTAGTGACTCGGACTCGAGTCACATTTTAATAGACTTCAGACTTGACTCGTCTCGACACAAAAGACTCGTGAATATTTTAAAAACGACTCAAGTCTTTTACCCTTAACTACTGATATAATAAATAAAGATTTTTTGTTGTATTTGAATGGTTTTATAATATCTGCGTCACATATATTTCCCTATCTGTTGTGGTGGTAGCTCGGACTCTTTTAATAGGCTAGAATTTGATTACGTATGTCCGTGTATTGCGAAATGTCATAAGAGTCCCGTGAAACATGACGGGAGCCACTGTGCCATGTTTTTTCATTTGGGTTTATTAACATGTCAGATCGGCTAGACGCACAGAATGTGGGAAATTAAAGACACCGGAACAAAATCTTCAAATTTTATGAGACATCGCATCCACAAAGGTTAGTCACATTAACTCACACAGGTAGCTATACTGTGGTGAAGCTGCATGGCTCATTTGGATTGCCAGCCTGTTAAAATATGAAGAAAAAAAAAAAAAAAAAAAAAATCTAGCCTTTAAACCTAGCACTTCGTTTTATCAATCTTTTTGTATTATATGCAGCTTTTCTCTTTCTTAATGCGTGTCCATAAGAGAGACATCGAAAGAGATGTTAATCCATTGATTACTTAAAGCTAACATTTTAACATATCGCAATCAGCATGTGTAGAGTTTTCTACTGACATTAAGCATTCCGAGGTTTGATATTTTCTAATAATGACTGTCATCAATAACAACGAAGCTGTATAACAAACTGCAATATAACAAACCGTGACTCACTGGCGCCATGTTGCATCCACTTAGCAACTGTATTGAAAATGACTAGCCTACTCGTGTTGCCATGTTTGTACATTGTAATGGATTATAAAGTAACAAGCTTGATTTACATTATCCCTTACATCATAGGACCTTAATTTCAAACAAAATAAATTTTGTCGTCTATATAATACAACTAGGATAAAAAAAAATAGGATTTGAGCATGAGAATTTTTTTATTTTTTTTAAATGACTCAAGACTCGACTCGGACTCCAGTGATAAAGACATCAGACTTGACTCGGACTCCAGATAAGAGACTCGTGAACATCTATGGTGTGTACATATATACACACATACAAAAATCTCACTGGCCACTTTATTAGGTACACCTGTTCAACTGCTTGTTAATGCAAATGTCTAATCAATCATGTAGCAATTCCAACTGAACATCAGAATGGGGAAGGTGATTTAAGCGACTTTGAACGTGGCATGGTTATTGGTGCCAGACGGGCTGGTCTGAGTATTTCAGAAACTGCTGATCTACTGGTATTTTCATGCACAACCATCTCTAGGGCAGGGAACCAGACCAAAAAAAATCATTAAGGAGCCATTGGCTCCTATAGGGGGAAAAAAAAAAAACAGGCGCCAAATAATTTTATTGAGAGCCACAAAACAATGAACTTAAATTTGTAAATCACTTACTTTTAGTCATCCTGTTGTGTTTATATATCTCCTCTTTACAGTTTCAGCATTTTCATCTTGTAATTTTTCTGGGAAATGAATGTCACTATTTTCACTTAATACTATTATAGTTTTCGTTAATATTTTGAATCTGATTAGATTTTTATATTTTCTGCTTTTATTTTAAGTTAATATGTTTTGTATTTAGTTTTATTTTTTGTTGTTTTTAAACATGTTTTTTGTATAAATTTTTATTTCAGTATTTAACACGTATTTAATGAAATTAATCACAAAGGAAAAATACCACTCGTTTTAGGCGCAGTCTGGAGCCCTGCATGTCTAGGGTTTGCAGAGCATGGTCAGAAAATGAAAAAATAACAATGAGTGAAAATGTCTTGTTGATGCCAGGGGTCAGAGGAGAATGGTCTGACTGGCTCGAGCAGTTATAAAGGCAACAGTTACTCAAATAACCACTCTTTACAACCGAGGTCTGCAGAAGAGCATCTCTGAATGCACAAAATGTTGAACCAAGAAGCAAATGGGCTACAGCAGCAGAAGACCACACCAGGTGCCACTCCTGCCAGCTAAGAACAGGAAACTGAGGTTTCAATTTGCATGGGCTTACCAAAATTACACAACAGAAGACTGGAAAAAATACATTATGTATATATTATGTATTATAACCTCTGTGCTTCATTAAATAGCTGTATAAATACAACAAAATATTAGATGCAGCTTTTATTTCCTCTGCAGTAGAAATATGGATTGATAACAGCCCTGTAGTGTCTTATTCCAATTGAAAAATGACACAAACATTTAATAAGTTTTCAAACTATGTAGGTAAACAAAAAGTGCCCCTGGAAATCAATTTAAGAGGGCGGTACCTTGGTTTATATATTGCTTACTGCTTGGTTAGAGTAAATTGCACATTCTTTACAAAACCCAGCAACAACACTCTCTCAGAGAGCTGCTCCATGTAGCAGATGTTCCATCGAGTGCTGAAGAGGCCCCTCGAAAAGGAGAAAAGCACATTATCTCAAACACCAGCAATGCCTTCCCCCAACCAGGTCGCACTTTCAGTTAACTGCCACAGCTCTCTCTGACAGTTTTCACAGACACTCTTGGATAATTTTTTTTGTTGTTTGAAACATTTTTATGGTTAATTCACTTGTGATGCCCTGCATTTAGTGCTGGTTTCAATTTTGCGTACAATACGCATTTTTCAAATACTGCCATACTAGTGAGTAGATGAAACAATTCCTGCATATATTCAATGGCCATGAAAAGCGCTTTGTAGATCGTAGGATGCACCAATCCGATAATCAGTATCTTCTTTTTTTTTTGCAGGATCGGGTATTGTTCAGACAGGATTGATCCAAATCTGATACTGTGTGTACTCATGGTTGATACGTTTAAGCTCCACAAAAGGGAAAAAAAAAAAAAAAAAAAGGCATTATAACGCACCATAAATGTTTTTGAAATCTACATGTTCTGTGTGTCTGTGAATGAGCACCGCAGTTTTGACTACTACACACATATACTAAAGCACAAGTAATGCTCATGGGGTTTTCAGCCTCTGATATCTTATTATGAGGACACACTCCACATGAACTTCATCTCCAGAGCTGCTCTGAGAGCTCACATGAACATTTTATTATTTAATTCAAGAAAAACTATCACCATACATACACATACATAAACTCAAAAGGTCTTCACGACAACTCATCAAAACAAGTTTGGTTTAACTTGGTTTAAATTATTACAAAAATATATTACCATTGCACAGTAGTGTACTTCAAGTAATATAATAATAATAATAATAATAATAATAATAATTATTAAGTTAAAAGATTTTAAAGAATATAACAAGTTCTCATTCATGTTTTATTATAAACAGCAAACTTGCCAAAAATAAAAGGAATTATTAAATTCATTCGATTACATTTTGAAAAGATTAACCAAACTGTTTGTTATAAATTAATTGATTACCTCAATTTTTTTAAAGTAACTTTGTATTTAACATTAGTGTTTTTCTGAATTAAGCCACAACAAACTTATATAAAGGTCCAGTCATAAAAAAAATAAAAAAATAAATAAAAAAATACTGTGATATACCGTGAAACCAGCAGAATTAGTTTGTCTAAATTGAATGCCCAGACTGAATCACCCCTGCAAACGGCATGCTAAAAGACTGCCATATCTCACGGAGTACAGGAATGCAGGCCTTGCATGGACTTGTATGTACTACTAACCAGTTTTGATCCAACCACACACAAGGTTTCATCGCACCATCTACTTTCATTAGCCATGGAAACACAGAATCCTGAACTCCATAGTACCAGAACAAAGAACATTTAGTGGCTTTACTAAATGTTTTATATCTAAATCACACAGATACTGCATCATCAGCCCCACATTTTGAACATATTCCTTGGTTTTTCTGTCTAAAAGCTCCCTAAATCTGAGTGATGTATACTTTTCCCCCAAAATTTTTTAGTAAATTAAACTTATATTATGGATGTTCAAAACCACATATTTTCATAAAAGACTAGGAGTGGCTCACCTGATGCTGATCGGACACGTTTTCTAAGAGTTTACATAACACACTTGGCCTTATATTTAAAAACAGCCAGCAAATGGACGTTTTAAAAAGTTTTTTTTTTTTTTTTACTTGATGCGTCTTAACAACACTTGAGATAGGACACTCAAAAAAGAAACATTCATTGCCAAACTTTCATAAAGATTTAAAATTGACGGATTTAAAAACAAACCACTTAATTGCTAAAGAACAGCACGCAAACTATAGTACCACTATTGAAAATATTAAATCTAAAAGAAAAATATCAGAATAATTTATCTTTGGTCGGTTGTTGGATGACTAAACGACTGGCATAGCCATTGCAGCCATAATTTATTCAGCTATTTTGTGACCATATTAATTGGTATTGTATTATATCAGTCATTGAAAAAGAAAAGAAAAGAGAAAAAAAAAAAAAAAAAAAAAAAACCCTTCAAATGCTATAAAGTATGTTGGAAAGAATTCATAAACAGTGTATGTTTACCAGCTCGAAACTGTCATTCTCCATGCAATAAAACAGAACAGTGGTGGATAAAGAGGAACTCTAATTTCCATAGTACAGAAGTTACAGCCATAAAAGATCTTATTCCTTGTTTGGAGTCACGCACAGAGTCAACTTGGAACCGAAGTGAAGGAAAAACTGAGCAATACAATTTGTGGACCCAGAATGTAGTTAAAAGCTTTAACAAAAATGGGTTAACAATAAAACAAGAATTGTGCACAAAGCTGGGCTGGGCATATACGGATCCTCTCACTCTAGAGGCCCATAGAAAGGAGTATGTTAGTGTTTTAAAAAAGCCTGGGAGCCAAAACGGACATAAATTCCACATCTGCTGTTCTCTGAAGTGAGTTTCAGCTGCCAAGAAAGAGAGAAAGAGAGAAAGACAGAGGTCCCATGCTAAACACTCCCCCTCAATCTCCTCAATCAGGTCTGACCCCAGAAGAACAATCCAAAAATTCAAAGAGGAAGATGGAGAAATGAGAGAGCTAAGAAAAATCTGGAAGACCCTTCAGTGGCGGCTAATAAATCTGAAAAACAGTGAGGCAATGAGTGCAACCTGTGTGGGTGCCTTAAATATACAATGCATTCACAATTATCTCAGAAATGCCATTTAACAGTATGGTTGGTACACTGTAAAAAAAAATAAATAAATAAAAAATAAAATAATGTATAAAAAAAAAAAAAAAAAAAAAATCAGCTTGTGGAAAAATTTTAATTCATCATGTTACCACATGAGGTAAATACTCTCTCAATAATACTAATATATATAGAGTATTAATACTAATACTCATATATATATATATATATATATATATACACACACACATACACACACATACATATATACACACACTACAAAGTGCAGAGTCCACTCCATGATTGTAACATCCAACATAATAAGGTGCTATCTGAGCATACACAATTGCTAAACCGCAGAAAGCACGATTTTTCTGCCTGCCCCCTCAGTGTGCAATCTGAATGCAACGCACCTGAATCTAGTGAGAGGACAGAACAGAGTGGGTTTACTGATACAACATGGAAAGCACAGAAACGGGGAAGGTGAATTCAGGGCAGGAAAAGGACTTGGAAAAAAGAAAAAAAAAATTAGCATCCGTGGTTTGGGAATAATTTGGATACAAGAGATGATGTATCAAAACCAGACAATTTGCAAGACCTATCAAACTATCATTGCGGCAAAACAGAGTATTAAGGGCCATTTACACAAACACATTTTTGCGGTTAAACACGAGACGCAGGTCTAGAGACACGTTTTTAAAAGTTTAACTTCTTTTACCTTGAGCGCCACGTATATCAGTGTCATGCGCAAGATACTGCACAAGATGCAAGAGTAATGGTTAAAGACGTCCGTCTAGTGCGTGTTTACATGGAAAAACAATGGAACATTCCAAACCAGGTGAACAAAATTCAATAATACAGGAATTTGCGAACTGCGCAACATCATGTATCATTTATGCAAAGATATGGTGCCCGCAAATATCGTCAATAAAGCCGGTTTCAAAAAAAATTATATAGACAAGTTTGTGTGTAAGGAAATATTTAAAAATTTGCAATTAAAATTGAAATCGCACAGCCATAAACCATAACACTATTTAAAGTGAACTGGTGTGCCATCAATTCAAATGAGCTGCTTTATTGTAGAAATTGAATTTTTTTCACGTTTAATACTACAAAGCTGATTGCTTTAAAGCAATCTATTGCATTATATAAATAAACGTGTACGTGGCTTGACTGAAGTAACGAATTACAGAGCTTGTGCAAACATATCCACGTCGCCAATGCTTTCTTAACTGCCATTTTCTCATTGCTGTCATTTTTGCTGTGCGTTTTTGTTATTGAGACACTTTTCAACCATCGGGCCGAATGGTTCTAAGAACGGTAAGGAATGGTTAAAGTTATATTTCCAGTTGAGCTTGGTTCGGCAAGGCACAAATACAAATCGTTCTCGGCCCGGAATTCTGTTGTGCTGGTAGAATATTATAATGAACACTTAAGAGGAAAAACCAACTGCTGAATTGGTCAAAACTTGTGAGATTTGTCTTTAAGACATTCCATAATTTCTTATGCTGTGAGTCTCTGTGACATTTTCCTGTACATAGTCAGTTCCATTTCTGTGTGGTGCCTTAAAGGGTTAGTTCACCCCAACATGAAAATTCTGTCATTAATTACTCACCCTCATGTCATTCAACACCCGGACTTTCGTTCTTCTTCGGAAGACAAATTAAGACACGTGCTGCGTAATACAAGAGAATTAACCTCATTGGTTACGCAGCACATTTGAGCTTCCGGAAGAGGTTTGTTCTCGCAGGTTTGGTTGAGCTTGTGTTTATGTTCGCTGATCAATGTTTACATGCGAGTAAAAGCCAAAATTAAATCTGTTCGTCATAAGTGATCGATTCTCTTCAGAAAATTTGGACTAAATTTGGTTTTCCTATCTCTTTATGAAGTTTTTGAAGCGTCAAAGTGGTAGTTGCAAAGGCAGTCTATGGAAGGAAATCTGACAGCATTCTGTCATCAAAATATCTTAATTTGTCTTCCGAAGAAGAACGAAAGTCTTATGGGTGTGGAACGACATGAGGGTAAGTAATTAATGACAGAATTTTCATTTTGGGGTGAACTAACCCTTTAAAGCTGCAGTCCGTAAATTTTTTGTGTTCAAAATTTACAAAAATTATATGATGAGCATCATGAATCCATTTTCCAAACAGTGTTTTTGTCTTATCCTGAATCACTACGGTACACCTATAATAAGTATTTATATTCTGACTATTTTAGACTGGGTCGGGTCGGCATTGCTGTGGAATAGCACAGTACCTGTGTAACTCGTCATAGACAAAACAGAGAGAAGTAGCTCCGGCTACAATGTTCTTCCGCAAGACGCATGCAGTTCTGTTTATCAACCACTAGAGTGCCAAAAGTTACGGACTGCAGCTTTAAGCACTGGACAGCACTTTCTTTAAATTCTTCTTTTTCATTTTAATGAAAAATGTGGCAGGAGAAAATACTTTTCTAAATGAGCTCAGCTAGCTCTAGAGATTCACCAGGGAATAACATTTATGTCAAATAATAACATTACCACACAGTGTCACATAATACCTCAAGCATCAATATCGAGAATGAGGGGCATTTTCTGGCATTTCACTTCTCTCTGCACTGATTCTTTACACAACAGTTACGCAAATAGATTGAGGGCATTCAAGAGAAGAGAAAAAAAAAAAAAAAAAAAAAAAGGTAGTCATTTCAATTGAGGAAGAGAAACCAAAGATTTTCTAGCAAGGCTGAAATGATCTTCCTAAAAGTGTACAGTGTAAAACAGCATCAGATTTCAATTGTTAATGTCCCATGCAGATTAGAAAAATAATCACTGCCAAGTCAAAAGTGCTTAGGTTTGAGAGCTGGAATTTTATCTGGAATTTTATGTGGTTTAGTGGTGGAGTGGGGGATTGGGTTTGAATCCTCCTGGTTCTAGTGTGTGAGCAGTATAATGCCATGAGCTCTGGCTGTCTTCCAGATCTGCTTCTGGTTTACATTCCTCAAAACTCCATTCTCCAAGTCTCAACCCCTGTCCAGTGTAACCTTCCTCTCCCTTCCCTTAACATGGACACGGAATAGTCATTCAGGAAGCCATAGTGTCACTTTAGCCACAGTTATGCTGCTTAAGCAATCTTGACCACTGGGAAAAAGTTAGCTGGGTTTCAAACAAAAAAACCTCTCACCAAAGATTTATTTATAAATAAAAAAAAATTGACTTGTGTACTTGTGCATCAAACCACAAAGGACGAGGAAGTAGCACACAAGTTGATTTTGAGTGACTTATCTCACTTATGATCTATGTTCCATAACCACCTGATAATCTGAAAAACGCATCTCTAGTTTAGTTGTCACCATAGCAACTGAGTTTGGCTTTCTGGTTCTTATTAAGAACGTAAAGCAAACAAGCCTCAAAAGCTACACTGTGAAAGTGCCCTTAGAATCTGTATTGTTAGAATCAAGCCTTTTTAGACACTGCATGTCATGTCACTAGAAAAGAAATGTACCAAATAGCACAAAAAGACAGCGTAGATCAAAACTACAGATTAAGTGGGTGATTTTAAAGGAGTCATAGGGGGCTCTAAGTACTCATACTGTGGCTGTGCGAAAGATGCAGCAATGCCAGACAATTACAAACTACTGTGTGCAGGCCTCTATCCAAACCTGGGCTTCCTGCCATGTTTGCAATTACGAACCATAGCCCAGTGCAAACCTTAAACAGCCTTAAATATTCAGGCGACATTTGTGTGCTGCAGCTATAAATCCAATCTCTTGATGAAATGGTGGTGTAAAATCTGGTCACTAGTTACGAAAATGGAATAAGTGGTGAGTGGGTATTTTAAGAGAGGTACATGGGTTTGGCATCAGCATGAATGGATCTAGTTAAGTAAAAAAAGGGTCATTAAAATTATGCACCAACCAAGCTAAAATGACAATTTTTATACTGTAAATAAATGAAGATCTGCTTTGTGACCACTGGTTAAGGTCAACTCTGGTGACCAAATTAAGAAAGATAGAAGGTTTAAGACATAAATACTTTGAATCATTTCCATCATATGCAAGGCATGTTTGCGTCCAGTTAGCAACATTTCCAGACCCCGGGATGTGGCAAAAACGGCTGAAAATAACATTTAGGGAAAAAAATTTAAGATCACTCACTTTGCTCAGAGTCCGAGTCTGGCCTTGCGGGCCCCGGAGCCACAGGTAGAGGCCTTGGGGGCCTTGGTTTGGGAGTTGGTGGAGAAATCTTTTTCTTGCCGATGAACTCCACATACGTACCAGGAAAGTCCCCCTTTTCTTGAGTGGTTTCATTAAAGCCAGGAAGCCATCCGATTTCATCTGGTCTCTCCTCCATGCCCTCTACGTAGCCAACTGAAAGTAGTGCACCCTTATTGACTGTAAGAATGTCCCCTACATGCAGGTCAATATCCTCCTCCCTTTCTTTCTTATAGTCATAAAGAGCTCTGTACTGATATCCTTCTGCGCTCATTTTTATGGTAAAGTTCTGGTATCACAAAAATGATAATGACCGCTCACAAAGGTTCTTTGAACCAATAATTGTATGAGAGCAAGAGTCAAAGAAAAAAAAAGGTTTTATCCAAAGACTTTAAGCCTTTGTTATCATTGTCATCCACACTGGATATTCTGTCAGGAAAAGTGGATTATGTGAAACTAATAGTCCAATGATTGGGTGCACCTTCAAGGTGCTTCATACAGACTCTTCCCATCTGTGTGAGGCCTCTTCCAGTGGATCTTACAGAGTAACTCGAACCTGCAACACAGAAAATAAGCCATTTTACACAAGCCACACAAAAAGCACTTCAACTCAACTTCCATGGGGAAAACACTAGTAAATATACCCTTGTTACAAATTATTTGATAAAATAACCAAAATGCACGAGAGTTCTTTTTTTATAGTAGCGTAATAGTACAAACAACAATAGGTTATAAATGTGCTGCAGCTTAATTAACTAAAAAAGCGTCAAAAGAAAATGCATACAGAACTGTAGATAAACACTTTTTGAAAAAGTGTGAATAAAAGAACGACGCAAAAGAAACTCCAGAGTCAAAATGCTGACCGAGCAAAACTCTCCTTTGCGTTTCATGTAACAGATTACGATTATTAGTCGGCGCAACATTAAGATCAAACATGAATAACTTTGCCAAACATAAACCGAATTCATTCAAAAGGCAAAAGTGCAAGTTTATAGAGTTAAAACGAAATATTAATTCTAAATCCACAATCAAATCAGATAAAAATCACACATAGCAGATCTATTAAAATCGACCTTATTGTTTTACCGCGTGACGACTCAATGCATGAGGCGCTGATAGAAGACGTTTAAATTTATAGGTTTACATTAATTCTGCATGGTCGGGGTTAGCATATTGGCTAATGTTAGCCTTAAACAATATAACGGACTATTATTAGTGAACCATATCAATTGATACGTAAAATAACATTAGAAAGACTACAACTTCATTTACGAAGCTAAACGTACAGTTGCGGTAGAAAATAAATCGCCAGTGACAAGTAGTGAAGTAAGCGGAGACTCTGTAATAGGATTCAGTTGGGACACGCTGTACTGGAACAATCGACACAGTAAAGCGATCCTGCCAAACCTCCCGTAATCTCAACGTTACAATACACACCCAACCTAAATACATTGCACATTTCATAAAACAAGCATACCTACCGAGCAATGTTTGAAACTGAAGTATATCTGCGAACTTTAGTAAGTTGTAAGGGGCCCTTTCATGAAAACCAGGGCCGAGAAAATCTCCTTCGCTTCCCGTAACTCCAGTTTACACCGCTCTCCAACAAATCCACCCACCACAACCGCTTTAAAACACTCCTCATACGACGCTTCTTCGGGGAAGTAACATCCAGCAGTGGGGTAAATTTCAACCCGCTAATTGAGTTGTTGTTTTTTTTTTTTTTTTTTTGTTTTTAAATTCTTTAACTTAATGATTGAGCTCGTTTCCCGACAGTAAAGCCGACTCCGCCCGAATCACCACACACTGAATCCCCTCAATGGCAGAAACAGCAAAACGCAAACCACGCCTTCTGGGTTGCGTCAGCGCTAGTCCTCCTTCACACCCCGCCCCTCTATTTAATAACGTTATATATTATCTACCTTTTTCCTGAACGCGGAAGTCTCGCCCGATTCATAGCGAAATTTTCCGAGCTGGTAATCTGTCGTTAAACATATGAAAATGGTTGTTTAAAAAAAAAAAAAAAAGCACATGGCTCCATAATGCCATCACTTCACAGTGTCCCAATGACTGCAATGAGTGCGTAGATGTCATAAAGTTGCCCGAAGTTAGCATTGAAAACAGATGGGCCCTTATTTATTCATACAGCTCCCGATCAGATGAAGTTCGGGGAGTTTTGTCCTCAAAATGATAAAAGCTCAAAATGATACCTTTTATGGGGAGTATTCTAACTGCTGCAAGGCATGTTCGTTTTCTCTTGTCAGTCATTGGCATAAAATACAAGGCATATGCCATAAAGTCCCGTATACGGACATTCTTTTCAGATTGGCTGGTGCTCAAAACGTACTTTAGGCCTATTCAGTTTATTGCTGTTGTTGCAGCCAAAAACAGCACAGCTTAACTCTGCTGTGATTTTTTTTTTTTTTTTTTTTTAATCATGTTCAAAAAGTTTCTGTTTAATTAATTCAGTCGCTCTTTTTTATCCGTTTTAAAGTCCCCCTGAAATCGAAATTTAAGTTTTTTAGCTTTTAGTATGAATATGTTAGCCTTAATGTTATGGATAAGCTGGTGTGTTCCAAAACAATGACAAAATTCGCATTTAGGAGATATAAGCATTCAACACTTACAGTCTCTCACTTCCGCTAAAATGGCTCACAGATGTTCATGACATCACATCACACTTCAGCTTCTCATCAAATCTTCTGTCCAATCAAATGCTCTCTATAATCTGAAGTCCCGCCCCCTCCTACACTATCAACAGACACTAAAGCTGTGGCTGAAATCGGCCATTTGTTCACACATTAACTTTCTACATAGTGAACATATTGCACTATATATATAGAGGATAGGGAACGATTCAGATAGTGTAAATATGCTTTCCATAGACGCAAATAAAGTCCGTTTTCACGTTAGTATAACGTGAACCGCCACAGCGCGAGCAGTCTGCTCTGGCCCAGAGACGAGAGCACAGAGCGGATCATATCCACGAGTCGGCTCAGACCATGAAAGGTATCAGACCCAGTTAAATTCTGCACAGAATGCTATATTTTAAAGTGACAAAGAGGAGATTAGGAGGATAAATGGTTAGATATTAAAAGGAAACAGAGGTTTTACTGAGTTTAACGGTTCTGGCTGAGCTGTGATGTAAACGAAACGCTATTGGCTATTTCAGAAAAGGGGCGGAGCTGTTCGATACGTCGCCCTGTCTTCCTGTTTCAGTTGAAATTACATCAACACATTGAATAATGCTGCACGTTCCAAGACACTTCAGCGGGCCTTTAACAATAGTACTGGACAATATATTAGAATCCATCATGGTGGTGCTCATCGTTTGCTCAGGAAAAATGTTGATACGGTGGTTGATTTTAGTTGTGATAACCTTAAGAAATTAAATGATAGCTGTGCTTGGAGTGTTTCAAAGCGGCGATCATAATGTGGCTACTGTGGATCTTTATTCAAAAAGTAGTTACTACTACAATGGTACAGTGATGTAGATGATAATGTCATAGTACTGAATGCCACAAAAGTATGTTGAAATAAATAACCTATGATACTTTTAGACCACGGTGCTTTTTTTGTAGGCCCTAAGTGTGGGCCCTAAGTCTCTTCTAGTGGTTGAAATGCCATTAATAAAATGCCATAATTTTGGTAGCCTACTGTTTTGGATTGCAATTAATGTCCGATGTAAAATCTGGTTTGAGAATGAGAATCACTAGGTTATCGGACATGGTACCAAGGTAGGCTACAAGTGCGAAATGATATAGTATGGTATTTTATGTTCTATAAATAATGCAGTTCATAATCATTCATTACCATGGTATACATCAAAGTGCCATAACTTTGGCACATTTTTATGTGTATTATCAAAAAAACAAACAAACAAACAAACAAAAAACATTCCAAATAATTTACATTTTTAAATAGTTTATTTTCTGATTGTTTTGTTAACATGTTTGCTGCATTATGTGCAAGATTGTAAGCATTAGAGTCTCATGCAATGTTTTCTCTGTAACTGCCTGTTCTGTTTGCCTAATTAAATCAAGCTGAATTTCTGCAGTCACCCTGTTTCTCAGTACTGGAACATTTAGCCTTCTCAGAATAGAGCAGAAGGTGCAGGAAGGAGGACACTGTGAAGCAGTGATATTGAAAAGAAAAAAAAAAAAAAAAAACTTAAACTGGGGTACATCTATCTTAATTTAGTCACATTCTCCTCATAAAATACACAGTAATGGATTTCAAGGAAAAGACAAGAAACTGAATTAAATAAAATTTAATATAGAACGCTGTGTCTGTGAAAAAGGATAGAAGCAATGTGATCTTATCACCTGATTTCAACTAAGAAAACTTTCTTTCTTTCTTTGTTTCTTTCTTCACATAAACTTTCAGAAAAAAATCACAATTAGTAATTAACTAATTAATAACTAATAAAAAAAATTCTATCATTTATTATTTTATATATTTTTTTATTTATTATTTTGGTAACACTTTACAATAATGTCTGTTATCATTAGTTAATGCATTACATGAACTAACAATGAGCAATATATTTTTATAGCATTAATTAACCATTGTTAATGTTAGTGAATTTATATTCACTAACATTAACAATGGTTAATTAATGCTATAAAAATATATTGCTCATTGTTCATCCTAATGTTCATCCTAATGTTACTTTACAGTGCATTAACTAATGTTAACAGATGCAACTTTTGATTTAAGAAATGTATTAGTAAATGTGGAGTTTGACATTAACTAAGATTAATTAAATGCTGTAAGTATTGTTCATTGTTAGCTCATGTTAACTAATGTAGTTAACAAATTAAACCTTATTGTAAAGTGTTACTATTATTTTTTTAAATACATTTCGTTATAAAATAATTTCTTAAAGAAAAAAAAATACCATCTCACACATCTGTGACCACTTGCCCTTTGATGTTTAATTTTCTTTCTCTGAAAATAAATGAGATTTCCTTCAGTCTTTTCAAACTGACTTGGGCGGGTTTTGTTCAACATCCACAAAATGTATATAGCTCCAAGATAAGTTTTAGTGGTCGTATTCCAGGCAGGGGCCATTTCCTGTGTTCCATTATTCCTTGTCAGTCAGGATTCAATATGGAGTACACTGGACTCATTTAGAATGGCCAATCCCAGGCACATGACTATGAATGTGGGTGGCCTGATCATGGGGGAGGTTAACTTGCAGAAATCCCCTTGTGTGAGTAGCCTACCTTCCAAAGGATACAGAGAGAGCTCACACAATTCTGTGCTAGAGAATCATTTTATCAAAGTTTTTCTGTGAAGGGATATTAAAATGTAAAGCAATAGATTGATCACATAATATATTGATGTGAAAGAAAGCTCTAAACTTCTATTACCTCCATAAATCATACCATAAATGTAAAAGATGCAGTAAGTAATGTTTTCTGTGTAGTCACTTTGATGTAATTGTTTTAAACCTGACAACATGTACAAAGCAAAATTGCTACTGCATATCAGTGGCTGTATGTTTCAGAAATGTTTTTGTTTGGGGGGGGGGGGGGGGGGAATGCAGTGTTTATTTTATTATTATTTTTATTATATTATTATTGTTTTCCAAACATTTCTCATATTGAGAAAAAGATCCTTTTCTGTCTCATCATATCACATTCCTCCAGTAGCATCTGGATCATCTATGTCGAGTTTGGCAAACCTTAGACATTCAGTAGTGTTCTGTTTGGATAGCTGTGGTTTCCTCCTTGGTATCCTCCCATGCACACCACCTTTCAGTGTTTTCTGAATGGTGAATTCATGAACACTAACCTTAGCCAGCATGAGAAATGCAATCAGAGTCTATAGTATTATTATACCGCTTATTCTTTTTGAGTTATTGTAATTAGATAAATGTATGAGAAGATTACCAATGGTTTTGAATGTTCTTCATTTGTACATATTCCACCTGACCAGGAATTTATTGAAAACACTTATTTTGGATAAGTGAATGATGCACACAATATAAGCATACTGTATGTTATAAAGCATAAGCATATGCATTCCACTTTAGATCAAATTTGAGACAAGTTATACGCAAAAGTTTACAGTAATACCGATATACTTTCCTAAACAATCCCTAACCCTGAGAAAGAGCAGTAGCAGTATAGATAACAAAATTCTTTCTGACAAATGGCTGTGCAAAATAAACATATGCATATGAAAACGTCTCGGTTACGTATGTAACCCTCGTTCCCTGAAGGAGGGAACGGAGACGTACGTCAGTAGTGACCGACGAATTGGGATATCGCTAGAGAGCCCTATCAGCTTCGAGTGAACTACAACAGGCCAATGAAGTTGGCGTGCGATATTTGCATAATGCGCACCGCCCCCGCCAGGTGGTATAAATAGGGGAGCAGATGCAATCGCACTCTGTTTTTCGCTGAGGAGACAACCTAGTGTGCACTACAGCGAGGGTACAGCAACTGTGGCGATGGGACGTACGTCTCCGTTCCCTCCTTCAGGGAATGAGGGTTACATATGTAACCGAGACGTTCCCTTTCAGTCGGTCACGTTCGACGTACGTCTGTAGTGACTGACGAATTGGGATCCCAAATAAAGCGCCATAGTATGAACCCCTTCCAGTGCCCAGCGCAAGCTCTAGCCACCCGGCGCACCAGTGGGACGGGGAAGGGGGCGAGCTTACGCCGAGAGAGTCTACTGCTGTTCCGACATACCCACTAAGTAAACTAGACTACACTGGGGAAGCGAACCCGTAGGGGACGCTGCGGAGACCACTACCCACCCGTAGGGGAGGAATTTATCTGTATCCGGCCCAGGGGGCGGGAGTGGCATTGCAAGCCGACACTAGAACGGGCTCTTCGCGTCTACCGGCTGGTGGAAGCGAGTACACGGGAAAATACCAGTTCTACACGAAGGCTATAGAATCTAACGAACGTGTTAGGTGTCACCCAGCCCGCAGCTCTACAGATATCTGTCAGCGAGGCGCCGTGCGCCAGCGCCCAGGAAGAGGCCACTCCTCCCTGAGGCCACTTCAACCTGAGCGGGCAAGGCACGCCCTGGGACTCATACGCCAGGGCGATGGCGTCCACTATCCAGTGGGCCATCCTCTGCTTGGAGACAGCCTTTCCCTTCTGCTGGCCTCCGTAACAGACAAAGAGCTGATCTGAGGTCCTAAAGCTTCGCGTTCTGTCCACGTACAGGCGCAGAGCGCGGACGGGACAGAGCAAAGCTAGGGCTGGGTCTGCCTCCTCCGAAGGCAGCGCTTGCAGGTTCACTACCTGATCTCGAAAGGAAGTGGTAGGAACCTTGGGCACAAATCCAGGCCGGGGTCTCAGGATAACGTGAGAGTCACCGGGCCCGAATTCCAGGCACGATTCGTCAACCGAAAATGTGTGCAGGTCCCCTACCCTCTTGAGCGAGGCCAATGCAACCAGGAGGACGGTCTTTAGGGACAGTACTTTTAACTCGACTGATTGCAAAGGCTCGAAGGGACGACCCCGGAGAGATGTAAGAACCAGGGTCAGATCCCAAGAGGGTACAGAGGGGGGCCGGGGAGGATTCAGTCTCCTCGCCCCCCTCAAGAACCTGACGATCAGATCGTGCTTCCCTAGCGATTTACCATCAACTGCATAGTGATGTGCGGCGATAGCGGCAACATACACCTTGAGGGTGGAGGGAGACAGCCTTCGCTCCAGGCCCTCTTGCAGAAAGGAAAGCACGGCTCTGACCGAACATGATCGGGGGTCCTCTTGGTGAGAGGAGCACCATTCGACGAACAGGTTCCACTTCAGCGCATAGAGGTTCCTCGTAGAAGGAGCTCTAGCAGAAGTGATAGTGTCTGCGACCGCTTGCGGGAGATCACTCAGAACCTCCGCGTCCCGTCCAGGGACCACACATGGAGTTTCCACAGGTCGGGACGCGGGTGCCAGAGGGTGCCTTGTCTCTGAGTCAGGAGGTCCTTCCTCAGAGGAATGGGCCAGGGAGGTGCTGTCGCGAGGAGCGTGAGGTCTAAGAACCAGGTCCGAGTGGGCCAGTATGGAGCCACTAACAAAACCTGCTCCTCATCCTCCCTGACTTTGCACAGGAGCTGTGCGAGAAGGCTCACTGGGGGAAACGCATATTTGTGTAGGCCCCAGGGCCAGCTGATTGCCAGGGCATCCGTGCCGAGCGTGCCGCCGGTCAGGGAATAGAACTGGCAGTGGGCAGTCTCCGGGGAGGCAAACAGATCTATCTGTGCCTCGCCGAGGCGCTGCCAGATCAGCTGGATCACCTGGGGATGGAGTCTCCATTCGCCCGGAGGCAGAGGCTGCCGTGAGAGCTCGTCGGCTGCACGGTTGAGCGCGCCTGGGACGTGAATGGCACGAAGCGACCTCAGATGCTTCTGACTCCATAGCAAGAGATGGCGGGCGAGTTGCGACATACGGCGGGAGTGTAGACCACCCTGATGGTTGATGTACGCAACGGCCGCAGTGCTGTCCGAGCGGACCAGTACGTGCTTGTCTGTCAACAGCTCCTGGAAGCGGCCCAGTGCAAGACGTACTGCTAGCAACTCGAGGCAATTGATATGCCAATGCAGTTGGGGCCCCGTCCACAGACCCGACGCTGCATGCCCGTTGTACGTGGCCCCCCACCCCGTGGCAGAGGCATCTGTGTGGACCACAGCATGCCTGTACACTTGTTCGAGGGGAACTCCAGCCCGCAGGAACAAAAGGTCCGACCACTTGGTGAGGGTGCGACGGCAGTTCGGTGTCATGGGGACACGGAACGTACCGCGCTGCCACGCCCATCTCGGGACCCGGCTGCGGAGCCAGTGTTGAAGCGGCCTCATATGAAGCAATCCGAGCGGCGTGACTGCGCTTGAGCGTACTCAGGCAGGTCAACACTGACTGGACGCGCTCCTCGGTGAGGCACGCGGTCCAGGCGACCGAATCCAGTTCCATACTGAGATAAGAGATCCTCTGCCCGGGGGAGAGTTTGCTCTTGTCCCAGCTGACCCGAAGACCCAACCGGCTGAGGTGAGCTAACACCATGCCCCTGTGTTCGCACAACTGCTCCCGCGAGCTGGCCAGGATGAGCCAGTCGTCAAGGTAGTTGAGGATGCGATCCTTGAGCGGAACAATGGCCGCCTCCGCAACCTTCGTAAAGACGCGGGGCGACAGGGCCAGCCCAAAGGGTAGGACTTTGTACTGAGTCTGTGATGAGGCAGAATCGAGACATGAAAGTACGCGTCCTTCAGGTCGATCGCAGCAAACCAATCCTGGGGACGGATGCATTTGAAAATGCACTTCTGCGTAAGCATCTTGAACGGCAGCCTATGAAGGGACCGATTCAGGACACGCAGATCCAGGATTGGCTGTAGCCCACCGCCCTTCTTGGGTACAATGAAGTAGGGGCTGGAGAACCCTGACTCCATATTGGCTGGAGGGACCGGCTCGACTGCATCCTTCACCAGGAGGACAGCAATCGCCGCCCAGAGAACAGGTGCATTGTCCAGGGACACATGAGTGTAATGGACACCCCTGAACACCGGGGGACGCCGGGCAAACTGAATCGCATAGCCGAGTCTGATGGTACGAATGAGCCAGCGGGACGGGCTGGAAAGCGCTAGCCAGGCTTCCAGACACCGAACCAGCGGGACCAAATGCACCACAGACGTACCGGGCGTGGGGCAGCGAGGTAGAGTGCTGGGACCCGACTCGGACGGCATAGCGGCCCGTAGTGGGGTCAGACTCTGCAAGGTGGCAGCGTGAATGGGAGACAGCACATGGGAGGCGGCCTCAACCAACACACTGGGACCTGCTGGCGAAGTGAGAGGGGGCTGAGAGTGGCGAGGTGGGGCCTCGCGCACTGCCAGCCGCGCCCTCTTGGGACCTGGAGGGTTAGAAAACAATTCTACTTCGTGGGTACCGCTGGTCTCCGGAGAGCCAGCGGCGGAACAAACCAAAATTCTCCACCCGGCCCTCCTCCAGGGAGGGAGCGATGCGGGCATCGTCTCCTGAAGAACTGTTTACCTCAGCTCCAGGTCACCCGTTTCTCCAGGACCGCTTCTCGCTAGCCAAGTGGCTTGGCAGCGGGCTGGATTTTAGGCCAGCTTGTGAGATGAGAGCATCGAGAAAGTGTACTAGACGATGACACACCTCTAGGCTAGCAAGGCTAGCCAGGGGTGTTTCTGGACCACCATGGTGGACATTGTCTGGCCAGGGGCCTGCGCTATGACTTACATCATGCGTAGCTCAACCCCGACTCAGAACTACCCATATGCAATGATTTAAAAATTTAATGCAGATATGACCCTTTTGGCGTTCCATATTTGGCACCAAAAAAGGCTTCCAAACTGCCAAATTTTTCATGCACGTCCGGGCTAAGACAGGGGGCGGGGCAAGGCGAGTATGCGTCACACCACGCCCCCAGGGGCCCGGGAAAGCATGGTCGTTAACTCTGAATCTGATTCAGCATGAGCACATCACAACCGTGGGACGCTCAGCCTCATCTTCATGTCCAGAGCCCAACAACCCTCTCTCCAATGTAGCAGTCGACATCTGATCCTCTGCTGGAGCCCTGACTAAGATGCTAGGTCCCCCATGAGAAGGGCCAACAATCCACCCAGAAGCTACCAGCCATGCGGGAGAGTGAACGTGGTTGTCTAACTGAACGACACACGGCGCTGAGCGCCGACGTGGCCATGTTTTTACCAAACATAAACCACCCACAAACACAGTCACAACATGTTTGCGATGCATTAGAGGAGTGGGGGGCCCACGGAGATTGGCTTGGCAGGTATTGCCCCACTGTGATCCTCTGGTCACCCTGGCTTATTCACCAAAAGTAGTACTTTTCTGATTCAGAAAGAGAAACTAGATCGGGGAATAGGTGAGGGGACTCCACCTCATTTGAGGAACTCGAGTCTTAACCACGCATCTAGAGCGCCGAACAACGCGCTGGGTTGCCATGGCAACGCGCGCTGTCAGCCGGCAGCTCGACGGCACACGGCGCGCTGAGCGCTCAAGCCCTTACGAGAAAGGCAAGACGAACAACGCGCCGACGTGGGCATGCTCTTTTTTTTTGTTTTACAAGAGAATATGAACCACCCACAACACAGTTTCAGCACGCTAAGCAGACATGAGAGAAAGTGATTGTGGCCGTCAGTGAGGATAGGAAACGACCGCCTCCAGAAACGCACAGACAGAATGACGTCTTGAAAAAGACGCAGTGTCTGTCTGTGAAGCTCTTTTAGAAGCTATTGTTCTTTGTGCCGAAGCACACAGGGAACAGCCGCGATGTGACTGCAGGTACACTTTTCACTCCCTGAGTCACACACACAGAGGAACCGGCCCAAATCGCAAACCAAACGGGGCAAATAATGCTGTGAAAACAGCAGTTGGGAGCTGTATAACAGCTCGAGAAGCTCACTCTGGGAAAGCTCGCGGCCTCGCTGTAAGGTGCCATAACGCCAGCACTGTAGAACAAAAGCTCTTCAAAGGCTTGTGAAGTCACTCTCAGACTAATAGCAAGAACACATAGATTGGTTCCGAAGCGAAAGACAGAGTGCGATTGCAGCTGCTCCCCTATTTATACCACCTGGCGGGGGCGGTGCGCATTATGCAAATATCGCACGCCAACTTCATTGGCCTGTTGTAGTTCACTCGAAGCTGATAGGGCTCTCTAGCGATATCCCAATTCGTCGGTCACTACTGACGTACGTCGAACGTGACCGACTGAAAGGGAAGGAAATTTTTCACTTCCCTAATGTCCATCAGGTTCAGCCACAGATGCCTCTCCATTACCACCATCTCCTTCATCAAGTGACCAATGACAGTAAAAAATTTAATTTGAATACAAAGTTCACTTTTTTAAAAGAGTGTTAAGAAACAGTCATGAATGTGTACTCTAAGTACACTAAAGTGGCCTTTATTTAATTACTATATTATCTGTACAGTTTTTCAAAAATTTACTTTTAAGATTTGAAGTACAATGCAAGTGCACATTCAATACACTTATTAAGCACACTTTTTTCCCCACAAGGGTATCTTTAGGTTGGATGTGCACACAATGCTTTTTAAATCTAGTGCACAGCTAGAGAAGACACTCCACTCATATTGCATGATCATAAATTAGCCAAACTCATTGTGACAAATGAGTATTTTGCGGAAGCAGACAAAAAGAGTACGGCCATTTGAAGTGAGTTAAAGTTGGCAACGTTCTAGCCCATCAGCTGCAGGCTCTTAATTCGACATTGCAAATCCAGACCTTGAGTCAGAAACCAAAAACATTTTCCCACAGACAGAGGCTGTTTATGACTTGTGGAAGTTGTGGAACAATTTGTCCCGAAATGCTGCTGCTTTGTTTTGCATTTTCACCTATAGCACTCTATAGATGAATTACGCAATGTTAGATAGCAGGAGTTTACTGTAGTTCACAGAAAATGAGCAACAACATTCACTTGCAGTGCCTGCACTTTTGAGCTGAGCAGACAGACCTACAGGCAATATGCAATTTCAGGTAATTACATCGCTATGATCTCATCCACTGCTTTAAGCTTCAGGGGTGTAGCTTAATGATTTGAATTCTTTTTGTTTATTCGCAGTTGTACTTTCAACTCACTTTTTTGCAAAAAAGTACTGTGGTGGTATTTATCAGTTATGATATGGTCGATATATACCATTTCACTGAATAATAATCATATGGTTTTTCATGGTCCTCCAAGGTACTTTTAAAGAATACATGCAGTTTTTGTCACAAAATTACCTTGGGCATTGTCAACCCCCATTTGCTTTTACATGCGCAACAATAAATAGCAGTATCATCTGCATAAAGATGATACCTAGCATTAGGAATGTTATCACAGATGTTATTTATTTTCCTTGTATATAAATAACATCTGTTGTATATAAATAATATTCCTAATGCTAGGTATCATCTTTATGCAGCTGATACCGCTATTTATTGTTGTGCATCATCAGCTTCACAAGCTCTTCAATACTTGCAATTAGCATTTGATATTGTACAGTCTTGTCTATGTCAACTTAAACTGGGTTTAAATACAGATAAAAGTAAATTAATGATATTTTCAAATTCCAAAGCTCTACCAATGCATCTTCCTGATATTATATCTACTCCCAGGTAACAAAAATGGAATGTGTTAGTAATTAAGTAGTACTTGGGTTTTCTATTTGATAGTCAATTATCTCTTTAAGCTTTATATTGATAAATTAATTTGTAAACTTTAGCTTAATTTAGGGTTTTATTTCAGAAATAGAACTTTATTTTCTTTCAGTGCAAGGAAATATTTGGTGTCTGCAACCTTTTTACCATTATTGGACTATAGAGATCTGCTTTATATAAATGTTCCAGTACACTATCTAAAAAAAAAAATGACATTGTTTTTCACAGTGCTTTATGTTTTATTACTGGTTGTAGCTATCAAACACATCACTGCAAATTATATAATAAGGCTGAGTTGACATCTCTGTATATGTAGAGAAATTAGTACTGTTTTATAAAGATAAGTAGCTGCATTTGGTCCACCTCACCTGTGTGTTATTTGTCACTTTTTTTGGGGATGAGGAAGACAAGAAGACGTGGGTCAAATGGTACTTATCTTTATTAACACAAATAAAACAAAGAAGGTAATCCAAATAGTGAAAAAGAATGCAACAGCTTTTCACAATGTAAAGACAACACTGAACCATGAATGAAACAAACTGAGGGCTTAAATACACAAGATAATGAGTAACTTAACAAGAAACAGGTGCGCAACATCATGGTAAAAAAATAATGAATGAACACATAAAAAATGGAAAGGAAGCACATGAAAACACATGAAAAACAAAGAATACAAAGTAAAAGTCTGTGACAGTGAAACCCAAACAAAGGCTAATCATGAAACTATTTTCCGAGTCTTCTGAAGCTATATAATACTTTTGTGAATGATTAAAACTATCTAACTATTCTGCCTGTTTCACAGAAGGAAAATTATAGTAAATTTTCGTTTTGTGGTGAACTATACCTTTAATGCATTTGTAGGCCTAATTGAAAAATCTACTTTTAGGAGTGGCCTTGAAACACTTTTGTATCCTGAACATGTGCATTGTAAATGAGAACACATTAGACTCTCTACTGAAATGTGCCGCGGTGTTTTAAATCAAGTTCAGACATGTCTAAAAAAGAAAACCCTCATCATTTTGCTAGCTGCAGTGCCTCTCTCTCTCTATTTTCACCTTTGTGTTTACCATCTGCATAGACATTTACACCAAATGCAGTTTTACGATGTATCATTACTGTTTTGAAAGGAACTGAATCTTATTAATAAAGTATAGAAGAAACTTCTCATGCTTTTCAGACCTCCTCCAGTTCACTCATCTTTTTCTCACAGGCTGAAAGCAAATCAGTCCTGTCCGCAGACTATTGCTCTTGGCTCTTGCGAGTATCAAAATGTGTTATAATAATGTCTGTACATGACCACAGAGGGGTGTATCATAACATTCAGTGTATGCATGTTTGACACTTAAATAATATACAGAATATACTTTTGACAGGATTTTGGAGAGAAGTGAGTGAACTGTTCCAAAGCCTAACCAATTTTAACTGGAACTGTCAGCTGGTCTTTTGTTCCTGCTGTAGATTAGTTATGCTGAGGCTCCAAACCTGTTTGTGACCATCTCATAAAACTGGGGGGCCAGCGATGCAGCGATGTCTATTCTTATGCTAATCAAATATGGATATCAAAGCACACAGGTCCTCACAGACCACCAACTGCCACTCAAAGATGTAAATGGGAAGTGGGGCACACACACAGCGTGAAGAAAGCAGTGATACTAGTTTAAAGAAGTGAAGAATGTCCTACTTCTCAAAGACATGGTAGAATTGGCTGTTTATGCCATGACTTGAACAACCTGAACTGAAATTGAGCAGCCACTGCATGCAACATTAATAAAATTTCAGCTATACAATAAGTACATGTGTTAATTTATGACACAAGTATAGCTTGCTTCTTCTGGATTCATTGTTCTGCCCTCAAGCACAGTTCAAACCTTTTGCACTTTTGTTTTTCTCTTTAGGTTTGAATGAATTCTGCAGGTAGGCAACAGAAGGTCTCTCTACACCCCCTCAGTGAATATCTAAACCTTTTAATAAAATTCCCGTTGCACAAACTGGGCCCCCTAAACCATTAATCGGGCCCATTTACTGCTTATTCCACTGCTGCAGCGACGGCTCCTTTGACTCTGTTCTTTCATTTTGCCTCCCATTCACTGATTCTCCCACTTTTGTGAGCAAGCTGAGAATTCTCACACAGCCTATCCCATAATACCCAGTGACATAAGAGGAACATGTGAAATGCATCACCCACCAACTCTTTATTTAAACAAAACTGGAAAAGAGCCCTCTTTTTTGCTATGCATCTCTCTTCTTTCTTTCTTTCTTTCTTTCTTTCTTTCTTTCTTTCTTTCTTTCTTTCTTTCTTTCTTCTCCCCATCAACTGCTGCTGTACTGAACATTATACATGCATGCCAAAGCTTCCATAAGCCCCATAATTCATGCATGTCAACGCTCCCCCACACAGACGTTAAAAGAACCATCCTTCTTGCAAGACAACACCTCGGTTGTCAACTTAATATACTGAAGAATATATCATATGTTGACATTTATATGGAGAAAAAATGTGAAACAGGGCATTGAAGACACCAAACTTATCTCCTATAACATTACCAGCAGCTAAGTTCACAGCACAGTACAGAGAATGTTTATTGCCATAAAACCTTTGTAGGCTGTGTTTCTACAACTCCAGACACTTTTATGTCTAAGGGGTTCATTTTGATTCTTTTGATTTAACTGTTAATTGAACCTGTCACCATTTTCATTGTTTATTTTTGTTACTTTACAAAAGCCTTTTATATATAAGCCATTTAAAGAAAAAAAAATATTTTACCTTTTTTTCCAAACCCAGACTTTCAATCTTTAAAGGGTTAGTTCACCCAAAAATGAAAATAATGTCATTTATTACTCACCCTTATTTCGTTCTACACCCGTAAGGCCTTCGTTCAGGTGCACCTACATAAAGTATAACAGTGACGCTGCTATCACGTCTTATAAATAACGCAAACTAAGGTGACACTTACCATAGAGAAACGTCCTACTCCAGCCATGATTGCGAATCAGTTTCTGTTGGATCGACTACTTCAGACGTTTCATCGTCGGAATCAGGCTCGAATTGATACGGTAAAATCAATGCCATCTTTTCTGACCATACATTGTATACAATGTCTTGCAAATTGATAGCTGTCATTCAGTTATGGCAATGGGCGTGTGGTGCGCGCAGTAGACCAATCACAAAGGATTGGGCCATCTGACCAATCAGAGCAGTGTAGGCTCATGGAAAGAGGGGTTTAGAGAGACTGATTCTTCAAACTGCTTCTAACGAATTGTTTACAAAACATTGAGAACTGAGGTGAAATTAAATGTATATTATGAGAAAACGAAAGTGTTTTTGGACAACTGAGGAGGGAGGAGGAGAATTTGCATCCTTGATTGATGCAGATAAGCCATTGCTGCCATGATTTAAATAACTGAAGATCCTAAACTACTCCTTTCTGTGTGGGAAAGAAGAGGCACAAACACTTTCAGTTTGTTTCTTAAGCTTTAGCTCTTAATATGAATTTTACAATGTATGATACAAATTGAATGTGTACAACAGCTCATACAAAAACAGATCTCCTTGAAACTTGTTTGTCCTAGCAACACTGAGAAAGCGATTGTTGATTTGATTGATTTTTCTCCTGGGAAAAAAGACTGCACTTTTAGCAAAGATTCAGATTTCCCAAGATACTAAAGTTTGAAATTAAAGGTCAAAGACTTCAATATGAACTTAAATATTTCTCATCAAAATCGTCTAAGACCAAATGATCCGTTTATCATACTTTCCAAATTAATTTTATAGCTCTGTTCTCTTATTTTATATCATCAATTTGTTCTATATTTCTCTTCAGGAATTAGAAGAGACTTCAGAGACAAAGTTCTCCTGTCTCACATTCTCCTGAGGTATTAAAGAGCAACCTCTAAACAATAAAATTCTACATTGGACAGTATTCATGTTAGGGAAGAGGGGGAAAAATTAAACTAAAGGCTAAAAGGCTAAAACTAAACCCTTATAGAATTTTCTTAAGCCATGATTTATGCTGTCCTCTGTTTCACCTTTCTCTTTTTTTTTTTTTCTCCTTTTAATCACACTTCATTTGACCTTGGACCCCAACTGTAATTTCAAAAAGAGGATTTTACCTCATGCACAGATCAAATGAAACAAATGGATGCATTGCTCTTGACATAAAATGGTGCAATATCTCAATAAGGAAAAACAAATTCATAGTATATGAGAAATTAAAAACATAAAATGTTCAGCAAACTTAATTAAATTAAGGAAAACTTTGCCATGCATTTAAAATGAGCCTTTTTATAATATTAATACTTTAAACAAATGCTGTCACATACTGTAGCTGTAGTAATCGCATGACGAAGTAACAGAAGAACTCTTTACTTACAAAATAATTAAGAACACGTAGGAGATTACAGGAATAATGCCAGGACACAAGTCAAACACATCAACATAAATTACACGAAACAATAAACAGAGGAAACTAAGGGCTTATTTACACAGAACTAGATAACTAAAAAAACTAGAAACAGGTGCTTAACTTAATCAGGAACAATGGAGACTAACAATGAACGAGAACACATGCGAACAGGATCAGGGAAAACAAAACCAAAACACAATGAAACTAAACAGAACTAAACATAACCCTGACATTACACCCCCTCCTGGAAGGCACATCCTCGTGGCATAACAACATAGTCCAAGAGGGGAGCGAGGGTGGGGGATCTGGAGGAGGATGAGGAGTTGGAGACTGGTGGAAACTGGGAGGAGCCAGCAGATATAGGCACCATGGAGATGATGGAGGGAGGAGCCAGGGAAGCAATGAAGGTAGGAGGAGTCAGGTGGGAACCCAGAGCACAACCAGAATGAAGGCCCAAGACAGAACAGATGGTGGGTGGAGCCTGGGTGGAGTCAGCAGTCCAAACACTAGTGCTAGGAGATTTGGAGACCCAGTGCAGCCGAGGAGAAGATGAGACTGGCGACACGTTCGTCTTGGAGGCCAAGGTAGAACTGCAGTGATGAGCAGCCGAGGTGGAGCCAGGGTGCTGGAGGACTGAGGCGAAGCCAGTGAGACTGAGGACCAAAGCAGAGCCAGAGGGAAGGCAGAGCCCGACAGAGCCCAAGGGGTGGAGGGACAAGGCGTAGCCGAAAGCCCAGAAGTCCATGGTGTAGGCAGAGCGTCAACTGACCAAGGTGGAGCCGGAGGGACGAGGGTGCACGGTGAAGTTGTAAGGATGAGGGTGGAGCTGAAGGGGCGAGGAGCCAAGGTGAAGCTGACTGGTTGACGGGCTGAGGTGCAGTGGTCCTCGGGGGTGCGATGTTCCTGCTCTAAACAGAGCATGCGAACAGCCAGTAAGTCCATATTCTTTGTTTCAGTTTGGTGTTCTGTCATGAAATGTGGCTGTAGTAATCACACAATGAAGTAACAGAAGAAATCTCAGAACATGTAGGAGATTACAGGAATAACGCCAAGACACAACCACGTCGACATAAATGACACTGAACAATGAACAAAGGAAACTAAGGGCTTATATACACAGAAGCAGTGGTGAGGCCAGAAATCTTCAAGTGGGTGGACCTTTGCTCTCTTTTGATCGCTATCGTAGACATCGGTGTTTAAATACTAACTTAAAACTTATATCTCAGTACTTCTGTGATAATGTTAATATTTGTAACACAGAAATAACTAATGACTGCCGCGCTGCACTGCTAATCGTTGGGGAAAAGTAGCTTTTTACTGGAAAACCTTGTGTTGAAAGCAGAGCTCTTCAAAGCTATTTAGTGTTTGGAGAGTTACCGTCATAATAGTGTGGGGGAAGGACACAAGAACCAAAGCTCGATTTAACTTCATTGTCATCACTTCATTTTGTAGAAATTGTTTACACACAGGTGACTATGTTACCATAGAATAAATTGTTACTGTAGAATAAATAGGTTAATCACAGCAAAAATGAAACAAACCGGCACACATAGGCTATTACAAGAGCGACTCATGGACGGTGACAGACGCTGCATAGAAACAGCTACTGTCGTGACTCTGGAAAGCTGAGTTTACCGGCGCGAAATAAAAACATATTATGTTATATGTAATTTTTAATAATACATTTTTCAAATGATATATAGGCCTTCACAACAGATATGATTATTTCCAGACCAAAGTAATGTATAGAAATAAAACAAAATATTCTGTCACCTTTGATTGGGTGGGCCAGCCATCAATCTGGGTGGGCCAGTGCCTCCCTGGCCCTTCTGTAGCCTCTCCACTGCACAGAAGTAGATAATTAACAAAACTAGAAACAGGTATGTAACTTAATTAGGAAACCATAAAGACTAACAATGAACGAGAGCATAGGCAAATGGGATGAGGGAAAACGAAACCAAAACACAATGAAACTATACAATGACAAATGCCTATTGTGTTTTTTTTTTTACTGGCAGATATCAAGAAATAATGAAATAAATAAAGTTAAATTAAATGTACTTTATGCTAAAACACTAAAATTAACAAAACTACTCATGTTTCCTAGTTTTGACACAAGGAAAGAATTAAGAAAATTTATAATATACAGATTTTATTTGACTGCATGCATTAAGAATAAATTAAAGTTCCCAATAAATATCAGTAAAATCATTAAAGGAAAAATTAAGGAAATTATGTTTTATATAATTTTTCACTTAATTCTGGTCTTGGTAATGACAGACCAGCTATTCAGATAAAAATCCTTGGATGTCACAGATATTGGTCCAAGAACAGAATGCAAGAACATTTATCTTATTCACTCTCATAAGACCATTATTCATGTATTATAAAGGACTGCGAGGCCAAAATTTGAGTTGATACTTTTAGACCATTATGTCATCAGCTTCACTAGATTAAACTATTAGTACAATAAATGTGAGAAATTCATATATTTTGTTATTTTTGGCAAAACATCAATTTAGGGCATTTAGAGAATTGTAATTTTCAAAGAAGGTGAGACTTGATTGGACTGATCAAATTTATACTGGGATTTCTGCCAAAACATTTTACACAAACACCTTTTTGGCTTTCAAAATTGTTAATAATTTAAAAAAAGATACATTGTGCATTAAATATGAGGTGGCTCATGAGACTGCATAATAACCAAATTAATCATGACAAAAGAGAAATGTAGCAATACAAGAGATTATAAAGTCTTTTCATCAAAGACATGAAGTATTGTTTCCATAAGGTAGCCACAAAATATTTTCAAACCTCAGTTGAAATACCTGTTCATCCTGTAATGAAATTCAAGTCTTTCTGAATGAGTGGGTACATAATGTACCTTACAGTGTACCAAGCGGTTCTGGCTTATATAAACCTGCATTTGTACAAATGAGCGTATGTGCACTTAATCAAATCAAAACCGCCTGAAGCTACCTTGTCTAATAGATGTACTGTTTACTTTTCTAATATTGGTACATGAAAAAAATGGAAGGACCTAAATAAATAAATAAATTTTTTTTAATACTTTTCCAGTTCTCATCTTTGGCTTATCAAAACTACTCATGACAGTTTTGTTTGGTTTCAGTGGAAAAACATGAAAGCATTTTGGAACTTTGTATCTTGACCAGTGTTGAGCTTTCCCTTTTAATTATGTTACACACACACATTTTATTTTGGCAGAATGAAAGAAAAACATAAGCATTTACAGAAGAAAGACCATAAACATGATTTATGAACCTGTGTTGTTCTGTTAAAAGATTTGGGCCAAACACTGGAACCTATTAGCTTCTGAAATCTGGAAAAGTCACAGAAGGAAAACACAGGTAATGGTTCCAACAATTACTTAGTTACTTAGATTACTATTGTATCACTTTAAAATGACTTTTTTGAAACTTGGTAGTCCTGGTCCTCTTCCACTTTCATTGTACAGAAAACAGAAGTTCGGACTTTCTGTAAAATGTCTCCTTTTTGTTTCACAGAAGGAAGAAAAAAATACTTGATGAGGGTTATGACAACTGTATTGTTGTGCAAAAGTTTATGGAATGTCCTTTAGAGGAATTTTACATTACCAAAGTTTGGACGCATCTGACTCATTCATGCTTCTTATGACACTTGATATTAGTTTTGTCATCAAAACTTTGTGCATATATACAGTATGAATTTCTTTACAAAACTAGCAAAGAAACTCAAATATAAGATGTTTTGATTTGTTTAACAAAAATTTCCACTACATACATTGCAAACTTCCAAATGTGGTAGTAAAAATATTTTTTTAACGTTTAATGTCCTGGCAGAAAATTACCAGTATACCTTTTCTGATAAATTAACAGACATTTTATTCTAGCCTAAAACACAATACAACGCAGTGCATAATTCAAAATATAGGTAAAATGCCCTATTTTTATTGACTTTTCTTAGAGTGTAGTGAATTTTGGGCATACATTCTGTTTGGAATTAACAATGTCACAACAAGGGAAAAAAAAAATAAAAATAAAAAATGCACACACATAGGGTAAGTGTGGCGTGGGCGTGGCGGCCTGGGCTTTGCACTGGGCTGATTCCATGCTGCACGCCATGCTTTTTTAATGCATTATACACTAATTGACAAACATATTATGAGTATAACAATGAAAGCAGCCATATTTATTTTTAAAAAAAAAGAAAAAAGAGGAAGAAAAAAAAAAAAACAAAACACACAGACAGGGTAAGCGTGGCATGTGTGGGACGGCTGGGGATGGATTTTGGGACCCTCGGCCCCGCAGCACCGCACCTTGATAGCTCGTTGCAACATGACACTGACGGGGGTCTATCCTATGCCATGGCCATGAGGGGAATAGAGGCAGCTTTATAATATCTTATTATTAATAGCTGTATCAATATTACCATTATTAATACTATTATTATTATTATTATCACTGCCATTGCAACTACTACTATTATCATTACTATTAATGGCTGTATCAATATTACCATTATTAATATTATTATCATTATTGCTATTACTGTTATCTTTATTTTTCCTCTTCCTGATCCTTTAACCTCCCCCTCATTCCGGATGAAATGAGTATATTTCTTAATATTTATCATTACTACTACTGCTAATACTATTATTACTATTTGTCATTTCTTATTAATTGGATTTATCATTATTATTATTATTATTATTATTATTTATTATTAATACTGTTGCTATTGTCACCTTCCTCATTTTTTGCGTGTGATACTATTATTATCTTCATCATTGTTTCCTCCTTTTTGATATACATTTTTTCTTAACTCTGGTTATGTCTGTTGTACTTTCCTACATGCTCCTTTATTCATATATTTCCACTCCCACACCCAGTTACACTTAGTTACACACACACACACACACACACACACACACACACACACACACACACACACACACACATATACCCAAATCATACTGGCGGTTATGTATGTTTTGTTGGTCTTTGTATTTTGCATTTAATTTCTTTTCTGTAAATATTGTAATTATCTGTTTGCATAATAATTAAAAAAAAAAAAAAAAAAAAAAAACAATGTCACAACAAAAGAATCTAGCTAACTTCAAAAATGCCTCATATCGTACATGACTAATGTAAATATAGACTACAGCAACTGCAGCTGCTTTTCTCAGTTGAATCTCAAGTCCATGTTCTGTTCACTGCCAATTTCTCCCTCTTTGCTCTGTAACGTCAAACCAATCACAACCCTTCTGGCCTCTCACTCTGCAGGCAGACAGTGCAAAAAATGCAAAAAGAAAAGGAAAAAAAAAAGAATGGTAGCAATGAAGTGAGGTATGCTCTCTCTCTCTCTCTCTCTCTCTCTCTCTCTCTCTCTCTCTCACACACACACACACACACACACACACACACACACAAAGATTTTGTGCAGGGAAAGGATTCAGGGATGTATAGGGAAGGGAAGGACAAAGGGAGAAGTGAAGGGGTTGGGGGCTGAGTAAGACCCTGGAGAATAGAGCGGCAGTTTCACGAGCACACTGAAGTGATCTGGTTGATCCGTGAAAGGAAGGGTTGACCTAGTTTTGCTCTGCATGGTTATGGGTGATGGGCACAGACTAGTGAATTCTCTAGCAGACATGGCAGCTTTGCTCTAGGCATTCTTCTCAGTTCCAACAGCAATGCCTTAAAAAAAGAGCTGAAATGACATAAAATGCTCCGGTCATATGGAAGGACTTCATGGACATGGCAGTTCAGATTACTGTGAGGTCATATGTACATTGTATGGCGTGTGAAAACCTAGAAAGGCAAACAAAGGATGGAAAAAAAATCCATCTTGCAAATGCTTTTTAATGTTTCACTGCAAAATGTGGTCTTCACTAACAAGATATGTTTTCTCATGAAATTCTGTGGCACAAGGTGGATATAAAACAATTTCCGTATACAATGTAAGTGGTGCTTACCAATGCTAAAACTGCTGTGATGATGCTAAGCATCAGGGGTGCATTTCCCAAAAGCATCGTTAGCCAATTAACATTGCAATTTCCGTCATTACTAACATAGTTCAGGGATTTGGTGTTTCCCGAAACATAGTTCAAACAAACATCCGCAAACTGCATCGCAAATTTGTGTGGTTGGAACGACAGCTCTCGAGCTGTGGTTAGAAGCATAGTTTCTTGTTTTTATGACATGTGGACTTAATAAATCCTTATCTTGAGCAAAATAAGCAAGCTGACAATAAGTACAATGTATATCTTTTATTTCGAATATATACAAATGTCATTTACATATTTTAGTTTGTCCAAAGATTTTGAGCACCGTTTTTGAAGAGTGCGCATGTGCGTACGTGCACCAGTACGAAAGAATGAGCCTGTGATTGAATCTGAAAATAAAGCAAAATAACTGAGAAAAATGAGAATTAGTTCTCAGATGCTATGTCCGTAATTTATATAAAATTCATTTAGAGAAGTTATTACTCTACCACCTGCGTGACATCATTCACCAATGTGGCTGAACGACAAATTTGTGACAATACGGTTTCGAGAAACAGTTGTGACTAGCTAGTTGATTTGCTCAACGACGCGTCGTACTATGGTAGTGAAGCAGCGAGTTACGTCGTTGTACAGGAAACGCACCCCAGAATGGGCATTGTTTTAGGTGGTCACTATGGACAGATCTGGGAAAGTTACTAAGGTGATCTAGGTGGTTGCTTGGTGGTTATTAGAAGAATAAACGGTGTTATGGGTAGTTGGTATAGGTGTTCTGAGTAGTTGTTGATATGTTGCTTTGCAGTTGCCAGCATGTTGCTCAATGGTTGTTTACTGACCCAAGTCAAAAAAGATATTTTGTACCCTGGATATGTGGGACCTTTTTTAACGACAGTTTCTGAGATTTTTCTCTCCCTTTTGTCCAAAAGCACTTCTTTTTAATGAGCTGTATGATTTGTGAAGTATGAGATTACCATACTGCCAGTCCACACATTTCATTATTTTAAAGTACAATGCTGAAATATATTAACTGTTAACTCACTAGAATGTAATTTTCCATAATAGCCTATTCTCAATTGCATAAAAGTACTTTTAAACTGAGATGCCTTTGCATGTTTGGTGTGACTTGTTAAAACTCTCATGTGAAACTAATAATTCCAGACTTAATGGCTAAAACACTGCTGACGTAAAACCTTGTGAGTGACCTCCAAATACCTCCTTTTTCCTGTAACATTATCAGTTGTATTTCATGGAAATGGTCAAGACAGAAGCCAATGCAATATTTGTGCAAATTTGAGTGATTAGGCTTGTAATAACCATTATGTTATTCAGGTTATTGCTCTTAATGGTGCACATTCAGTGTACTACTGTGGCTTAACAGATTATAAGCTGTACCTAATCATGATCCACATGAACTGACAAGCTCAACTGTTTCAATCTTTAGACATGCAAATGCTGAACTGTGCTTTGAAATAATGAACCCCTTCTCAATATTAATAAAAAAATAAATAAATAAATAAAAAGTCCCTAAAAACACTGTCTGTTCCATGGGGATTTTCTACACAAAAATACTTTTCTTGATAAGTATTTTTTCCTTGTCATTTTTCCAGTAAAACTATTCATCCTTAAAACAATAAGAAAAAATGCTAGTTTCTTAGAGAATATAGTTTGATTTTTTTTTTTTTTTTAAATAGTGACTATAAATAGTGATTTTCTCCAGACTGCTTTTTAAGGAGATAGATATCAACACTCTCATGAGGATGCTAAAGTTGTACTGTATAATTTCCAAAGAATGCTTAAAGTGCTATGTTTTGGGAGGTTATGGAGGATTACCGCAAGATGATTACTTACTGGCCCAAGTCAAAAGAAGCCACCCTCAAGTCCGCAGGTGATAACATAACCTGCTATAAAGCCCATCTTTGCTTTAAAAAATAATAGCACTCTCTCATTATCAAACTGCATGAATTGAGATGTACAAGTTTTTTAAAAATGCTAATAGTGATGGTTGCTTTAGGCAACCAAAAACTCGACAGATCTAACTTACCCAGAATAAAGTCAGCATGATAAATCACTTTGTAATTATAGGCAACTGAGAGCTATCCACTGTGTTCATTGTGTCACCAAGGAAACGAGGAATCAAATGGTTTCTGATGGGAGGTGGTAAATATAGTTCCTCCTGTTTACTGGAACTCTTGTATCATGAGTGCATCATCACGACTGAGATCTCTCCATGAGTTACTTACTACTCTGCAGAGCCTGGATAAAAGCTTCATAAAACATGAAAAAGACTCCCATTCACACTGTTCGTGACTCACCCAAGGCTTATAATAATGTCCCTCTCCATTTCATTATAATACTCATCGCCATCACTCTTCAGTTTGAGCTTGTTTTTTTTTTTGAATGTACAGTATTATTATCATGTTGTAGTCTAATTCTATACTAAAACTCTATCCTTATGTTATTTTAAAGGTGCTGTAAGTAGTATTTGAACTATGCTGTTGGACATTGTTGATATTTGAAATCAACCCAAACAAACCCACCCCTCTCTTCATTGCTCCGCCTCCAAAACTCACACTCCAATGCTAACCACCCTGCTCCGAGTCGGTCTCGAACCCTGGCCCAATCGCTGCTGGCATGCGAGGCAAATGCACTACCATGCGAGGCGAATGCACTACCAATGACGCTAAACACCTCATTTTCTAGCGGTCGTCAGTGTGCAGTAGTTTACCTGCACAGCTCTCACTATCTGGCCACTGTTAAACACGCAATGCGAGTGGATGTCTGTTTATCACAGCTGACGCACAACAAAATGCTTCACGAAAAATAAAGCGCAGATGATGAACGAATGACAAGGAAGCACAAAAAATGAACATATAGTACACAAGAGTAAATACAAAGTATTCGTTGTTAGTCAAAAACAGCAAAGCAGCTCCAGACAATCAAACCCAGTGTTACTCACATGTGAAGCGTAATCAAACAGCCTCCGCGTCTGTTTACAGGCCTTCCCACTTAGCTCTCTCCAGCGCTGGAAAACTTTTCTAATATAAACGCGGTCCTAAAGCGCTTGCCCAGTCATAAACCTTCATTCCAGTGATATTCTTTTGAGCTTTTGTATTGTGTCCTATCTCTCGTTCTGCAGGTTTTTTTCTTATTTTCAAATCTCCCTCTTGCTCGTTCTCTCTCCTCGACCGTCATATGCCCCCTAATGCTGATTGGTTAGATGTTTGTTGTTGGTCTCGGCCCGACTAACTTCCAAACAGTGTATTTGAAATATTACTGAGTCCCCCTTTAAGGGGTAGTTCATTCAAACTACATGAATATGAGTAAATAATCATTTCAATTTTTTTAGTGAACTATGCCTTTATCTGTCTAGCGCCCTGTTTACACCTGGCATTAAAATCTGTTTCGGGAAATCTGTTACATTTTCATAAAAAATAGTTAACATTCAAAAAAGTCAACAATCAATCAAAAGTCAAGTTAATCAGGATTGTATTTTGAATTGTATTTGACAGCAACATTAATAATTTTTATTTATGTATTTTTTTAATGCATTGCACACAAGTGATGGTGAGGGTCAGTGAGATGAAGCCTCTCGGGTATCTGCCTGTCACCGTCACCTGCCACAAATGCTTCCATTCAAAGCTGCAAGAACGCAAATAAAGAGATATTTGCAAAGAGACTAAGCAAAGAATGAAAAAGAACTTTGTCATGGAGTATATCAGCGTTTAGTCGCTTGTACGTTTTAAGTGTGCAAGAGTGCAAGTAGAAGGAACAAGCAATAAGTTGCTGGCTGCAATTTACTTAATGGCCACCGGTGTCACTAATAACAGAGGTTTATGAATTCTACATTTAGCTCTTATAAGCAGATACTTTATTAATACTCTAATGACTGATAGTTGACATGTAGTTGCAAAGTTACTTTAGTAGAATGTTTAAAGTGGACGAAATTAAGTAGTATACCCAAAAATGACAGCGCTCAGAAATGAACAGTTAACAAAGCATCTGATCATAGGGATGTGGATATGTTTGCATCATTTCATGTTAAAGAAGGTGGAGCCCCAGAGCACACCCACCTATTACATAATCGTCACGGACCACCAGTGGCAGTTCAAAAGTGTTTAACAGCCAGCACAAAGTTTTGTGGACTCCAAACGAGCTTTAATTTTGTTCAGAATGGGGTCACACTCATTCATTTTTCAATTTTCCTTTTAGTATCACCACTGTACACAATGTGTATGTGCAAGATGATTGACCTGCAAGTGGCTTCCTTCATAGATAAAGTTTGATGGTCTTCAAACTTTTCAACATGAGCATGCTATTATTTTAAGCAATTAAAAAGATTTCCTAAAATCTGTTGTTTCAATTGATAAAGAATCTACTAAAACACATTGGCAGGTGGCACACAGCGAATATAACTGTACTCTCAGATGGTTCCAATATCTTTTTCGCTGGTTAAGCCACTCATCTGGCCACAATCTTCTTCTAATGCAGTTTATGCTGCATGCTTGTGGCCAAGATAGTCAACAAGTACTTTAATGTGAGTGCTGATAGAATACAAGAGACAGAAAAGCCTCAGGCTGCAGGGCTTAAAGAGACAAGGCACATATCACACTGATCTGCTAAACCCAGAGCTGGAGAAACAGCCAAGGTATTTTTCACCTCATCCTCAACAACGTCATTATCCTAGTGGACGACACTGCATCCTGTGTATAAGGTCAAACATTGTTGGAGCAGCGGCCTAGCAGTTAGCACACAAGCTCCAGACATATTTTACATTCAATTTATGTAGTCTTAAAGCTGATGTGTTTAACTTCTGTGCGATGAAAGAATTTTATTTTTTGGGGGGTTAATTATCCCTCTAATAATAATGGTCAATATTATGATGTACCTTTTAAAGTGAAGAAAGAAATTGATGTTCACAGAAATAATTAAATAATTACAACAAATGCTCTCCCCACAGTACTGCTCACATTTCATTATATGATTACTGTCACTTTAGCACACCATAATAAACTTTACCGCAACCAAACACATGATTCTTATTAGTCTTGGGCCTTTTTATAGGAAAAAAAATTACATACTTACACTTAACTGTACGGAATATTTCTCAAGGCTTTTCCCTTTCCCCTGAACTAAATAAATCAAATGACCTCTATGTCATGATGAAATATATAAGCCAAATATGTACAAAGAATAGTATACAGTGCTTGGAGCACCACAGTGTGTGTGTGTGTGAGAGAGAGAGAGAGAGAGAGAGAGAGAGAGAGAGAGAGAGAGAGATAGGGAGAGCCCTGGCAGAAGCTCCACTGTTGTTAATGAAAGAAGATGCAAATGTTTGTTTTTTTTCAATCCCCCATCATAGTTCTTCACGCTTTCTGGTGGTGGAATTACATGAATTCAAAACCAACTCAAAGTGCATGTTCATACTAAAACAATACCAAGGTAAATACTCTATATTGCACATTCAGAGAGATCTGACTGATATTCATAAAACAATAGTTCATGGACCATGGACTGTCATGCTCAAAAAAAGGAACAAGCACCATTCCACACAAATCATATGGACTACCTTTATACTTTTATGATGCCTTTTTTCTCTTTAATCTGGCAGTTCTTAAACTAGAAAACGTCTAGTAACTACAGTACTGGTCAAAATTCTGGAATCATTTTGATTTTTTTTTTTATGTTTTTGATCTTACGCTCACCAAGGATGCATTTATTTGATCAAAAATACAGTAAAACAGCAATATTGAAATATTATTATAAATTTAAAGAACTGTGTTCAACTTTAATATATTTTGTATAATAAACTGTCATTTATTCCTGTGAATCCGAAAACAAACAAATAAACAAACAAAAAAACATTACTAAAGACTGAAATAATGGCTGCTGAAAATTCAGCTTTGCCATCACAGGAATAAATTTGATTTTAGAATATATTAAAACAGGAAAAAGTGTTTAAAAAGTTTTTACATTTTACTTTTAAACTAATAATATTTTGCAGTATTTTTGATCAAATAAATGCATTCTTGGTGAGCATAAGAGAATTCTTTCTAAAACTTTATAAAAAGTGAATTATTCCAAACTTTTGACTGGTAATGTATGCTTTCATTGTATGAAAAAGAGCAGCTGAGATTTTTTTTTTTTTTTTTTTCTTTCAAAAAATCTTGTACAAAAACCTGTCCCTTTAGATGATGAAGTGGACAGGATAAGATAGAAAGTCTTGCCAGGGCACAGCACAACATTCAGACACAAGAACAAAGGAACATGTCATCCTGCAACAACAAACCCATCAGCTTCTTTCATCAGTAATTTATCTCCCTTATTTACATATTGTTGATTTCCACCTTTATGGGATGGAATCTTCTATCAGAGGTGCTGGTTTATGAGGCAATCAGCACCTCCTTTGTGTGAGGAGTAAAGGCCCATCATTCAGTTTAATTGCATAAAATAGACAGATAAATCCATCCTTTATTTAAACCCCTTCCAATAGAATAAGGTCATTTACATAAATTATATGGCTGTACTGAAGTGTAAAAAGATATCACCCCAAAGGTCAAGAGCAGATTTTAACCAATCACTCATCTACAATGGAGCCAACAGCTTTGAAATAAATTTATTAAATTATATAATAACCAGTATGGTTATTTGGAATTAGGTGCTATTTTGGATATAAAATATATAAAAGTGCACCATTGCCTGACACTTGAAAGATGACCCAAATTAAAAAGCAAAATGGTAACGTTTAGTTTGCAAGTGCTCCACTAAGCCTCCTGGCAGGGTTGGGAGCAAGCACATGTTCAAGTCACAAATAAGTCCCAAGTTCCTAACATCAAGGCCTGGTTTCACAGACAAGGCTGCGGTTAAGCCAGGAGTAGGCCACAATTAAATTAGGACATTTAAGTAGCTTTTATAAACGTGCCTTAAAAAAAAAAAAAAAAAAAATTATGTGCATCTTGAGTCAAAACAATGGCACTGACATATTTTAAGATGTCAGCGCAAGTTGCTTTCAGTTAAGACAGCTCAAACATTATATAGGCTACATTTCCTTTTTGACCTGGAGAATGAAGTCGGAGGTTGTGATGAGCGTGTCTGATATCCTGGCTTTGCAAATTGTGCATAATGTAAATCTCCTTTTATAAATGTGGTCAATTTTGAAGTGTTCATATCCAAAAGAAAAAATCTTGGGAGATTCTTTTCTGTATTTCACTTGCTGCAATTTTTTTTTTTCTTCTTCTTTTTTTTAAAGTCGATGATCACGCAATCAACTCTAATCAGTGGTGCTGGTGGTTCTGTGGTAAAAAAATTATTTGTTGTTATAAAGTCATTAGCTGAGTTTCCATCCAAATGTGAAGCGCATCTTTTCAAAGTTTGCAAAACAAACAAACAAACAAACAAATGTGAACTAGGTGCGTTTCCATCAAGTTCCATCATCGAGTGGATGACAGTTACTAGGTTACTAATACCTAACCTAGTAACCAACAGTAAATAAAACATCATCAGCGGAAACAGCTGATTAGTCACATGGGTTTCCATCTCCCATTATTTGCATTAACTCTTTTTTGCACAAGTCACAAACCACCTCAAGCGAGCGTAAAAACTTTATTGCGAATTAAGGGATTTTTTTTACTAAATGTGGCGTTTTCATCACTCATTACTTCGAAATGCGCATAAAAAATAAAACATAGCTATTGTTGAGTCTCAACAATGGTTCTCAAGTCAAAGTCAAGTCACAAGTGCTTAAATTTGTGACCTGAGTCAGACTTAAGTCAAATAATGTAACTCAACTGCCTCCTGGCACACTGCAACCAATCTGTGGAGGATAAGTGATGCTAGCTCATTCAATGCCTATTCGTTCTGTTTGATTATCAACAGAGTGGATCACTTTTACACAGCTGCATGTGCTAATGTATGCTAAACATATTTCATTATATAATAAAGGGTTGCTTATTCATTGCTGCACTTTATATATTTAGAAATGAATGTTTATCGTTAATTAAACGAGTAAGGTGCTGCCACATTCGTGTTACATCATACATCTGCATCTCTGTGGTGTCAGAGTTGTAAATGCCTGCATGAGTTTCCAGATTGGAGGTCTTGCATCAGGTGCCATTCTATTGGACTTTTCCCAAGTAAGAAGTTGGAAATTCCAACCTTCTGAGTTGAATGGAATGCAGCACAAATCCAGAAGACAAATTCAGGTAAAACATGCAATGTTATTCTTATTAATATAAACATCCCTAAATGGGACAATCTGTCAATGGCAAATACTTTAGTCGAAGGTCCAAAACATACTCTACACAAGCATGAAAATGTTTTGGTAGCTACTCCTGACTGCCAAAATGTGTCCAAACATTGTTACACAAGTATGCAATCCATTCTCAGCATTGCCACAAGGGGTGCTAAACTAGCATTGACATAAACTCTTTTTTTATGATCACTTTTTTTTCTTTTTTAGGTCAACTACTTTCATGCCAGATCAACAATCAGCTTACTTAGTTAAACTATTGATGTGTTTATAGCCAGCCACCTGAATAATAGCGTATCCATTTTAATTTTAATTTGTACGTTTTCATACGACCTGCTTGTTTCCCGTGGATTGTTTAGGGGTGGACCTTCATGCTTTTTTCGTACAAATCAAATTGTATGAGTCATATGAAATTGCCACCTCGTAAAATAGCTATGTTATCTAATGAGACTGTGTTGGCTTCAACGGTATTTAAAGGAAACTCATTTGCTCTCTTGAGTATGGAGTAGCTTTCTAATAAGCACCGCACACATTGGATAAATGCATCTGCTTAAATGCACACATGTAAATGTATTGAGGTTTGTTTTGTTACCGCCACACTAATGCAAGACCAAGGATTCATGCCTATGCTTATGTGTTCAGTATGTTTTAGTTTTTAATGGATTGAATATTTGGTGCAACTCTAAGCATCTTCTGCATCAACCGCACAAATGGCTCCACAGCTTCCCATTTTGTCTCACTTAAAAGAGGAAATTATTTTACATATGCAATTCTTTCACCACTATGATGGGCCCATCTTTTCACTACAGGGTTAAACCAAAGAAACCACATAGAATCTGGTCACAATGTGTAGAACGAAGTAGAATGAAACACAATGTGTAGAATGAAACTTCTGACAAAATGTGGTAATTCTGATGTATTATTACACGGTCTGTGTCATATTCCTGTAACATATCTAAGGCTAAAAGTCTTTGTAGTTCAATAGGGGATGTCATAAAATTCTTCGTTAAGTACACGCTTCATTCTATTCCACTTGCATTTTAAGTTGAGTGCTAAAAGTTTAACAACACCACAGCTTGGTCTAAATGGATAGTACCCCTGTGATAAGTGCCCTGTGGCATTATGGATCACTGAGTGCTGGATAAAAGCAGTGGGATGGCTCTATTCAGTCCAAATTGCATTACTGTGGAGGCTTGTGTTCTGTTGGGAACAATGCAGACTGTGTACATCTGTTAAAAGAAGTTAGCAAGCAATAATGTTCACATTTAGAAGAAAATTATGAAGACAAAATTCAAAGATAGTTATTTTATTACAGAGGTTGAGCTTTCACAGCTTAGTAGAATAAAAGGAATAATTCACCCAAAAATTGAAATTCTTTCATTTACTCACCATCATGTCATTCCAAACTAGTATGGCTTTCTTTCTTCTGTGGAACATGAGTTAATGTAAACTGTTTACCTCAAATCAGTTAGTCTTGGAACAATTTGATAAAAAAATACAGACCATATTTAAAGATATGATTTCAGACTTCAGTGAGATTACTTGTCTTTCTAATAAGTTTTTGTGACATACTCAGTGACAAAGGTAAGCATGTGTATCGTGCATGTGTAGTAAAAATGATCAGTATTCATTCAGCTGAAACTAATCTCATTCCTCTGTTGGCTTGTAATGTGAGAGTTCACAGTCTTCCTGACCTGCAGCACAGATGAAATCAAACACATGGCTGAACACCATTCATACATTCTGACTCCAGCGGAAGTGCAGATAGAGGAACTTAAACTGAAACGACAGGCTGAAACTGAAATTATTCAAAGACAAAGCTCTCTTGAAGCTTGTTTAGCTACTTACATCACATCTACACTGCAAGGATGCAACAATATTAGATTGCTCCAATTATAATCAAATCGAATATTGAAAGAGTATGGCAGTGTATACGGCTTTGTTGATGATTAAAAGGGACCTTTATATAAAATAAAAGACACGAAAACCTAAACATGACACAAAACCCAAAACCAAATGTGACAATTGTAGATTCCATATTTATTTTGATGTAAATGAAATCTGAGTCTGTCTGTCAGAGGCTGTCAGACTACTTTTTTAACCTAAATGGAAAAAACTACATATTGGTAACACTTTTCAATAAGATCCAATTAGTTAATGTTAGTTAATGCATTAACTAACAATGAGCAATGCTAAATTAATCTTTGTTAATGTTAGTTCATGTTAACACAGGTCCATTAACTAATAATTAAGGGGACCTATTATGCAGAATTCACTTTTACCTGATGTTTGGTACATAACCACCCTATAATGATAAAAATCCAACCACTCCTTTTTAAAGCCCCATAAATCATAAACAGTGTTTCAGAACAAGCCGTTCACAGATTATGTACAGAGTAACGTCACGTTGTACAGGCCAGTGTTGACGGACACTGTCGTATTAGCATAGACCCCGCCCTGCGCGAGTTATACACAGTCCGCCATTGTCTTGACACCAGAGCAACTGTATCGACAAGAATGTCTGGTAAGCAATTGAGGTGTTTTGCTATTGGATGTAAGATACAGTCTTCATTTACTCCCGACATCTGAGCTGCTGAAGACGCAGTGGATTTTATTTTTGAAGGGAATGTGCCTCAGATCTACACATGCGATTTCTGTCCCTGCTGTTTACGTTCACAGACATAACCAACTGTGTTTATGTAACCTTTGTCTGTTTTTGTCAACCTTGTGTGTATTTGACAAGCACAGTAAAACATGAAAGAGAAGTTAGTGACGTGCCATCTGACAGTTAGCTTTCTGTACGTGTGCTTCAGATGTGTGCACTCAGAAAACAAAAAATCAGAAATTTAAACTGATATAGTTTTAAAACGCATGCAGATAATAAACATTCATGATAAAGAAGAACTGCAATGTCCCTGAGCGTGATCGCGATATAGATGATAATCAAAACCAAGCAGATGAAGGAAGCGCTAATCTGGTAAGGTGGTGGGGAGCAGCAGCTCATTTCCATTAAAAGACACATGAACGAAAACAGCACATTTTTTTCTAGCACTCAAAAATGGGTATTTACAACATGGTACATTAAATCTTTCTTTCACATTTATTTGTATAGCGCTTTTCACGATACATATAGTTTCAAAGCAGCTTTACAGAGAATGCATGTCAACATTACAATTTGGAGAATGCAGTTAGCTAATAATGTAATAATTTAGGCGATTTATATACAATCACTGTTTGCAATTTAATTGAAGGTAGAAGCAAAGAGCTCCTGGAAAAATGAATTATATATTAACAATAATTAGGATATATAGAAATTTGCGAATGTGCGTGTTGATCCAGATGTTGCATCTTCTGAAGTCATTGCAGGAGTTGGCGCCGTCTAAATCTGTGAGGTATTTTGAGCTAAAACTTCAGACACATTCTGGGGACACCTGAGACTTAAATTACATCTTGTAAAAAGGGGCATAATAGGTCCGCTTTAACAGATACAACTTTTGATTTTAATAATGTATTAGTAAATGTTTATTAGGCCTAACATTAAGTGAGGTTAATAAATGCTTTTAGAAGTATTTTTTTCTTTTATAGTTTATAGTTATAGTTTTATAGTTCTACAAAAGTAGTTAACTAATGTAAAAAAATGGAACCTTATTATAAAATATTACCATTTTAATATATATTTACATTTAAAGCTGTAGTCCGTAGTTTTGCCTCTTTGTCGCCATCTCTGTTTGAAACCTGCAATTGCAGTTGTTTGCGAAGTTATCATCTTTACATGCATTGTGCCTCGGCGCGCCTCCTCAGCACGGATGAATCTAATGTTTGCTGTCAATCACTACACCGGTGTGGATACTGTACTTTGGAATCACAGATTGTAGTCTTGGAAGTATGACCAAAATAAGAATTTTCAACGGAAAATGTCATCTGAAGTAAGTAACATGTCTGCCACTTTTGTTCTGACTGAGGGAAAAAAAGCATTACAGTAAATCGCGCTGCCAATGGTGATTAAATCTAACGATTGCTTAGCTTGGATCATGTCAAACTGTGCAAATTATTATTATTGTTATACTTTGTTCTCAAACTGTTAATGTTAACAACATCAGCATTGCGTGCCTATGTGTATTTAGTGTGTATTAGCGTTACCTATAGATCTGATCTCTAACATTAATTTGTCATACCATACAATCCGCCATCAAAATGATAAGTTTAATTATTGCAGCTGCTGTGAGAAAAGGCTATAAATGATCCGTCTCACATGCGATATAACCTACTAGCTGGGACTCGTTTACAGACGTGACGCAATGACGCAGAGAAAAACGGCTACATGCTCGAATTTCCCGCGAAAACCCACCAGTACCACCCGAATTATAAAACATTATTACAAGCTTACCGTTGTGAATCGGGCTAAGGTAAGGAGATTTTTGAACACTGGCTGGTTATGTACGGCGCTCAGCGTAAATGACTACACCCCCTTTGAAAAGTAACATTTTAAACAATATCTCAATAAACACAAAAACTATTTCCAAAATGCATCTGTTTAACTTATAACGTGAAAGTAAGGTTAATAATATAACTTAGATTACACATTTTTCAGTTTTACTCTAATTAGGGTGATGCAAAAATACACCCCACTGAAAGTCAAATGTCTAATTTAACAAGAATTCAACCACAGGTGAGTCTAATTATTCATTACACAGGTGTCTAGCAGATAGGTGACTATAAAAGAGTGTTAAAACCCTTTCCCATTTCATACTGTCAGCAATGGCACCACATGGAAGAGAAACGTCACAAGACCTGAGAAAGAAAATAATTTCTTTACACAAGAAAGGTGAAGGCTACAAGAAGATCAGCAAAGCTTTACTTATCAGTCAGAATACTATAGCAAAAATGGTACAAAAATTTAAAAAAGATGGAACTGCAACCATCTCACAGAGACGTCCAGGTCATCCACGGAAGTTAACACCTCGACAGGAGCGTCTTCTGATGAGAAGGGTTTAAGAAAATCGGCATGCAAGTTCACTGCAATTATATAAAGAAGTAGAAAGCCAAACTGGGGTGACTATTTCCCATGACATAATACGGCGTACTCTGCAGAGGAATGGCATGCATGGGTGCCGTCCACGAAAGAAGCCTCTCCTAAAGCCCAGGCACAAAAAAGCCTGCCTAGAGTTTGCCAGGGCCCATGCTGACAAAGATGAAGACTACTGAGAATCTATACTCTGGAGTGATGAGACCAAGATAAATGTTTTTGGAACTGATGGCTTCAAAACTGTATGGCGTCGCAAAGTCAAGTCAAGTCAAGTCACCTTTATTTATATAGCGCTTTTTACAATGTAGATTGTGTCAAAGCAGCTTTACATTGATAACTGGTACATTGTTTGGCTGCACAGCAGCTCTTAAAGAATAGTGTCAATGCAGGCAGATCAAAGCACTGTTGAATATCAAATGTCAAGTCAAGTGTCCCCAACTAAGCAAGCCAGAGGCGACAGCGGCAAGGAACCCAAACTCCATCAGGTGACGTCAGGTGGCAGACAAGTGGCAAATTGGTGTTAAAATGGAGAAAAAAACCTTGGGAGAAACCAGGCTTAGTCGGGGTGCCAGTTCTCCTCTGGCCAACAGTGCTTTGTTACAATTCAGGTTGCTATCATAAGTCCAATAGGATCGCAACATTAAAAGTATTTATTTCAGTTCCATCCAATTGAGGATCGTATTCATCACGCCGGTATGGACGGTTGTTGAGGAACTGTGTCGTGGCTGTCGTGTCGATGAGGCCCTCACAGTGGATGATCTAGTTGACTCAATCTCTGCTGATACGTCAGGGCTGCGTTGTGGTCGTGTCAAGGTGCAGGTCCTTGGTCTCACCTGGATACGGCCCGGATCCGGTTGACTACGGTGAACCTCGGGATAAACAGAAAGACTAATATTAGCGTAGATGCCATTCTTCTTCTGATGTAACAAGTACATCAGGTGTTATAGGAAGTGTTCCCGGTTCCGGCTGACCTAATTTATGCAGCCTAATAATCCTTTAACGGATTTGAAAATATAAATTGGTAATGTGTTATGTGTATGCCAGGTTAAAGAGATGCGTTTTTAGTCTAGATTTAAACTGACAGAGTGTGTCTGCTTCCCGAACAATGCTAGGAAGATTGTTCCAGAGTTTAGGTGCCAAATAGGAGAAGGATCTACCACCTGCAGTTGATTTTGATATTCTAGGTATTATCAGCTGGCCCGAATTCTGAGATCGCAATAGACGTGAAGGACTACAATGAATTAGGAGCTCGCTCAGGTACTGCGGAGCTAAACCATTTAGTGCTTTGTAAGTAATTAGCAAGATTTTAAAATCTATACGATGTTTAACAGGAAGCCAATGCAGTGTTGACAGAACTGGGCTAATATGGTCATACTTCCTGGTTCTAGTAAGAACTCTAGCTGCTGCATTTTGTACGAGCTGTAGTTTATTTATCAAGCGAGCAGAACAACCACCCAGTAGAGCATTACAGTAATCTAGCCTTGAGGTCATGAACGCATGAACTAACTGTTCTGCATTTTTCATTGAGAGCATATGTCGTAGTTTAGATATATTTTTAAGATGGAAGAATGCGGTTTTACAGATGCTAGTAACATGGCCTTCAAATGAAAGATTGGTATCAAAGAGCACACCCAGGTTCCTAACTGACAACGAAGACTTAACAGAGCAGCCATCAAGTGTTAGACAATATTCTAGGTTATTACGTGAAGAAGTTTTTGGTCCAAAAATTAGAATCTCTGTTTTTTCTGAATTTAGTAGTAGGAAATTACTGGTCATCCAATTTTTTATATCATCTATGCATTCCGTTAATTTTGTGAATTGGTAAGTTTTGTCAGGGCGCGAAGAAATATAGAGCTGAGTATCATCAGCGTAACAGTGAAAACTAACGCCATGCTTCCTAATGATATCTCCCAAGGGTAGCATGTACAGAGTGAACAGCAACGGTCCTAGTACTGAGCCTTGTGGTACTCCATATTGAACTTGTGATCGATATGACATGTCTTCGTTTACTACTACAAACTGATAACGGTCAGATAAGTATGATTTGAACCATGACAATGCAATTCCACTAATGCCAACATAATTTTCGAGTCTATTTAAAAGAATATTGTGATCAATAGTGTCAAATGCTGCACTAAGATCCAGTAACACTAATAGAGAGATACAACCACGATCTGATGATAAGAGCAAATCATTAGTAACTCTAATGAGAGCAGTCTCAGTACTATGGTACGGTCTAAATCCTGACTGGAAATCCTCACAGATACCATTTCTTTCTAAAAAGGAACATAGCTGTGATGATACTGCCTTTTCTAGTATTTTTGACAGAAAAGTGAGATTTGAGATCGGCCTGTAATTGACTAATTCTCAAGGATCAAGTTGTGGTTTTTTAATAAGAGGTTTAATAATATCCAGCTTAAAAGTTTTTGGTACGTATCCTAATGATAAAGATGAATTGACGATATTGAGAAGAGGGTCTATGACCTCTGGAAGCATTTCTTTCAATAGCTTAGTCGGTATAGGGTCTAACATACATGTTGTTGATTTTGATGATTTAACAAGTTTAGACAATTCTTCCAAAGAGGCAAAGGTGAGGAATACAAAGAAAAATGCATGGTGCCTACAGTGAAACATGGTGGTGGCAGTGTCCTTATGTGGGGCTGCATGAGTGCTGCTGGTGTCGGGGAGCTGCATTTCATTGATGGCATCATGAATTCACAGATGTACTGCTCTATACTGAAAGAGAAGATGCTACCATCACTCCGTGCCCTTGGTCGTCATGCACTTTTCCAAAATGACAATGATCCTAATCACACATCTAAGGCCACTGTTGGATTTCTAAAGAGGAACAGGGTGAAAGTGATCTAGATGTAGTAGTTTTTGTTGTGGGGTGTACTTATTTTTGCATCACCCTAATTAGAGTAAAACTAAAAAAAATGTGTAATTATTTTTTGTAAGTTATATTATTAACCTTACTTTCATGTTATAAGTTAAACAGATGTTATATTAAACTTAGTCTTGTCAACATTTTGGAAATAGTTTTTGTGTTCATTGAGATATTGTTTAAAATGTTACTTTTCAAAGGGGGTGTACTCATTTACGCTGAGCACTTTACATGCCGAAAGATTGAATTTGGATAATTTTTAACCCAAAAAAGTTACGGACAGCAGCTTTAAATCTATATTTTTTATTTAAAAATATATTTCATTGAGGCACGCTATTTACAACATATATTTATCAATATCACAAAAGATATTTTGACAAGAAAAATAAAAAATATTTTTTTCTGTATGAAAAAGTTTGATATATTATTCTGAAAAGAAAAGGGGGAAAAGCAATACGCAGTAAGTAGTACACTAGTATTCCATCTGAACATGGTGTACACATGCATGCTGCTGTGAGCCACAGTAACTGTTTCTTAGGAAGGGCTGTGGTGCCTGGCAGACCTTATGCATTTCTCAGAGGGAGGAGCAGTCTGAACAGGCAACACTGGTGCCTGCTGGCCCCTTTACCTCTCCTACTTTCATGAGAAAGCTAAAAGCTGAATGCACACAGCATTTGGAGAGAGTAATATAATTGAAATAAGAATTTAAGATGACACACTTTAAGAGAGAAATGTAAAAATGGCCATCTGGCCCCATGAAAGATGAAAACTGGCAACAGATAGACGGAAGCACAGAGTGCAGACACCAGTGAACTGACTAGCTGTGGTCATTATCGCGTGCTACACAAGCAAAGGCGGTCAAACTCCAACGGCTGTGGTGTGTGATTCATCCCTCTCATAAAATATTTAAGCATCCGTGCTCTTTTTTTATTTTCTTCCAAGGAAACCATCCAGTATAAATAACTTTAAAGCAATCCCTTTTTGAAACTTTAAAGCATTTTTTTAGACATTTAAGCAGTTCAATAGAACAGGAAAGGGGGCACAGAAGTTTTAGTGGGGTCATGGTAGAGTTTTCATAGGCCTAACATTAATGTTTGCCAAAAAAAGAAAAGAAAAGAAAAAATTTGACTTAATAAATCAAAATAGTTTGATTTTAAGTTTTCTGGCTTTTAGTCTACTTCTGTTAGTTTTGAGGCTATTTATGCTAGTTTATTTGTAAATAAACATCCCAACTTATAGTTTCAATTAGGAATACACAGGAATATCACAGGAGAGAAACTATTTTGTCAAATTTCTTAGACTTTTGTTTGTTGTGAAAAAAAAAATATATATATATATCATCATAATAATACTATCCAAAGCGACTTACATATACTGTAGCTTAAAGGCCCCAATATACTTAAAACGAAATCGAAGAACGAACTGATGTGACATCATTTTTGATGTGACGTCATTCGTTTTGTGTTCGTTTTGGTAATTCAAAACTATGGAGCCCCAGACATGACATGCAGAAAAAAAAAAAAAAAAAAGGCTACATCGTGCGCACGATTTACTAATTCGTTCCCTCGATTTACTATTTCGTTCCCTTGATTCATAAATCAGGCGCATGATTTATAAATCGAGGGAACGAAATAGTAAATCGTGCGCACGATTTAGTAAATCGAGCTAACGAATTAGTAAATCGTGCGCACGATTTAGTAAATCGAGGGAACGAATTAGTAAATCGTGTGCACGATTTAATTTTTTTTTTTCTTGCATGTCATGTGCGGGGCTCCGTACAAAACGGCTTGCCAAAGCGAACTTTCAGGAAAAGTTTGCTCCAGCTGCAAAACACCTTTGTACATTGGGCCAAGTAGCACGTCCGTTCTGCGCCTGTGTAAGATGAAATGTCTTTCCGTACCAGTAGGTGGCAGTAGTTGAACAGCCAATCAGAATGATCAGATGACCCGACGGACCGACGAGCTCTGACGCCGATTCAACACGTCGAATCGGTCGAAAAAAAAAAAGCCAAGGGCTTTTTGAGGACCAACTTCAGCCGACGGTGTGGAACACACTGAGAAAACTTAGTCAGCCGACCGTCGGCTTGGTGTGTTCCTCGGGGCAACTTTGGACCCAGATGCTGCTGACATGAGCCAACCTGCTTTCGTCACCACTAGTTCGTCGGCGTCGGCTTGGTGTGTTCCGGGCTTGAGGAATATATTTTAACGACAGTAACATAAGAATTGTGGCAAAACAAAGTTACATAATTGGCTAGAAAAGTACAAGCTAGGGCACAGATTAAAGAAATAATAATAAATTAAACTGAATGCAAGTTTTTATCTGACACATACTGCTTCTTTGCTAACTTTTTTTTTTTTTTTTTGTCACATGTCAGTGTAGCATTTGTTGATACATGGCATATTACTCTTAGATTGTGACAGGCTTGGCATCAAACATTGTCATGTACATGATTAAGCATTAACCTGCACAGTTCCAGAGAGACATGTACACCTAACTAAACCCAACATCACATTTCTTATCTGCATCCACCTGGAAGAATGATTGACACCTACATAGATTGCTCAGTCTGTTTCTATTGTGGAAATACAGAAGCTATGGATAAAGAATTTAAAACCTTGTGCTTATGCCTTCGTTCGCATTGGGATTAGACTTATCTGGTATGGTGAGCATAACTCTTATGTAAAACCATCTGAAATGAAAGGTGCCAATCATAAACAGTTTTATATTTCTCACACTGCCATCTCATACTATAGATCACTATTACATTGTGTCAGCCTATGAGCCAGTTATGAAACAGCATATAATTTGGACTCTTAACCAACTTAAAAATGTATGGTTGTCATTGCATTGCATAACAAAATGTCAAACCAAAAGGCATGCATTTTAACAAAAGATAGCACAAAAGCCTGCATTTCACAAAAAGAAGATTGTTTTGGATGCTTCTGTTTGGCATGTTAGTGGATCATGTTCAAAATCAATGTAATGAACCACACCTATGGTTACTCTACTGGGCAGCTGAGTCATACATCCAATAAAAAAACATTAATGATTAAATGTCAAAAATTGGCTCAGAAAAATGAAATTAGTTCTGAGAGAAGTTCAAGTATTTATTTGCAGATAACACTTTAAATAATATCTAATGATGAATAATGATATCTAATTATCTATAATATCTAGCTCAAAAAGTATTTGAACACTATATGTCACACTTAAAAATGTCTGATTGTCATTTATAAGGCTTTTTTATTATTATTTTTAAGTGTGATTTGTGTCCAAGTACATTTTTGGGCTACTGCAGATTATGATGTAAATTATGAAGACACTGTAAAATAGAATTACAATTTAAAAAATATGTTGCTATTTGAAAAAGGAAAATGAATTCTGTTTGTCAAACAGATGATTCCAGGAGGCATTTTATGGCTTCTCATGAAGCGCTTCCTGATTGGCTGTTCGAGACACACCCACTCTTCTGTACTTGTCCAGTTCTGAATGAGCTATGACCTGCTAACACTGTTCAAAGGGCACATTCACAGAGCCACGGGAACAGAACAGAGAAAAAATACACCCAATCACTCAAACACAAACAACAGTCTTATCAAATGTCTCTTTATTTCATGTTCTCAGTGCAGAAAAGAACTGACTGATGCTTTTACCTCAATATCTGAGTGTTATTTAAAGACCTAAGAAGAGAGTACATTGGGAAAGTGGTTTGTTTATATTGTGACTTGGTGATGTGTGCATGTGAGGTTGAATAACTCTCTGAGACATATCCTCAGTTACTCCATTATTAAAGTTACAGAGGCAGAGTCTTACATAAAGGGCTTTGTTTATGTAACCGGAGCAAACTTTTCAAATATCATCTTGAATTTTTAATACCCTACTACAGTTGTGTAAAAATGTCTGAAAAAACTCTTGGCAGTACAATCAAATAATGAGTCAAGAACATTCTTAAATTCATACTAAAATGCATTTTTAGAGTGCACTACCTTTGGAGAAATGTTCTAAAAAGTCTTCAGTCAGTAAGTAAGTAAACAAACAAAAATACAAACATTAACAGGTGGCATTGACATGAATGTTGCCATAAGTATTCATTTCTTTTGATTGTGAATTCTGTTGACATTTATGTAATGTCAAACACTCCATTTACCCATCAACTAAATTTTGTTGAACAGTGATTGAGTGTTTGTATGTTCATCTCACATTGGCTTCCTCTTCACCCTGAAGTAAATAACATCTGCTAGCATAGATTTCTGACACTAATAAATATTTATGAATATACTCCAAAGGCTGATAAAAAAGCACTCAAAACCGGATCCAGCAAATGGGTTTTACTCTAACTGGAAAAAGAGCTTGCAAATCAACTAGTCTGCTGTCTTACATTTTAAAGCAGTAGAGCACATCAAGTGCTAATGCAAGAACAGATATCAGAACTATGACATCTGCTAAGTCTAAGTAAAAATGTTTTTTTACTTTTAATTGAAATAAATATGAATACAAAGTGTCATTATTGTATTAATTTCAGCGTGACAATGTAGTATTTGCAAGGTATTTCAAGTTTTATAAAATTTTGTTTTATTTTATTTTATTATTTTTTCCACTGACTACATCCACATACCATGAAAGGTATCTAATACTGTGCGACTTCAACCAACTGTTCTGACTCTCCAAGACAGCTTGTTTTTGACTGTCTGCACATTACATCTGCTACAGAGCCCTATGCATACTAAGTAGCCCATCAGGTTGGAGCGGAGCCCTGTGTGTTATGGTTGGAGATAGAAGGCTTCAGATTGCTAGCACAGAGCGTGTGTGGGCGGGCTTTTGAAAAGCAAAACAAGGTCGCTTGGGAACATTTGGTACGCTTCATGTTCTTGTCAACTAGTGGTAATAGAGCGTGTTGAGTCATCATACAAAAACTGTCTGTCATGAAGATCTCTTCTGCGCAGAAGCAGAGAAATTGGGAAAGACTGAGATCAAATGCATTCGTGAACATCTGATGTGCATCGTGCTTGACAGCATATACAGTATTGTAGCATGCACAACTTGTGTATAGTGTTTTGGCCCATCTTATGTTATGACATGTTTATGAAAAAGTACAAAGGTCATCCGTACAAAGTATTAATTATTATCCACAAATTTTTTTTGAGGGAATATATATATATATATATATATATATTTAGTCAAATATTGTTGACTAATAATTATTAAAGCACCTTGTTCTTATTGCTCATTTTAGCTTGTTTTAGTTATGCATTTCAACAATCATTCAGTTTCTGTCAACTTGTTTGGGATATCTTTTTAAAAAAATGCAGAAAAAAAGCTGTTCCCTGGCGTCAAGCCACTGTATAAAACATTGGCCTTGAAACTTGCCCCAGAATGTGGAATTCAATGTTTATTTTTATCCCTAAAAACATTGGTCAAGTTTCTTTCTGAATTAGACATAAAGCATACAAAGATCATCTTTGGAATAAAGTTAAACTTGACTGTGTTCAGAGTAGAAATACTAGCTAACTCCTTACTGAATACTGTGTAGTATACAGTAGGCCTATACAGTGTGCTATAGCTATTAACATTAAAGGGTTAGTTCACCCAAAAATGAAAATAATGTCATTTATTACTCACCCTCATGTTGTTCCACACCTGCAAGACCTTCGTTCATCTTCGGAACACAAATTAAGATATATCCAAGAGGTATATGACTCATCCATAGACAGCAATATAATCAACACTTTCAAAGTCCAGAAAGGTATTAAAGACATTGTTAAACCGTTGACGTGACTGCAGTGGTTCAACCTTAATTTTATGAAGTGACAAGAATAATTTTTGTGAGCAAAAAACAAAACAAAAATAACGACTTTATTTAACAATATCTTCTCTTCTGTGTCATTCTCATACGTTGTTTACGCCCAGCACTTCCAGGTTCTACGTCAGAACACCGACTCTTTATTGGCCGGCTCCTGCATCAGAAACACATGCATGCGTTGTGCTGCTCACATGTGCAGTTTTGGCCAATACTGAGCCGGCATTCGGACGTAAACATGGAAGCCTTCACTGTGCTTACTGCATCACCTTCGTAAGTAGGCCTATAATGACAGGGAAGAGAAGATAACATTGAATGAAGTCATTATTTTTGTTTCGTTTTTGCTCACAAAAAGTATTCTTCGTAAAACTATTTGCTTTGTAAAAGTAAGGTTGAACCACTGCAGTCATGTCGATGGTTTAATGATGTCTTTAGTATCTTTCTAGACCCCGAAATTGTTGATTATATTGCTGTCTATGGACGAGTCATATACCTCTCAGATTTCATCAAAAATATCTTATATTTGTGTTCTGAAGATGAACGAAGGTCTTACAGGTGTGGAACGACATGAGGGTGAGTAATTAATGACAGAATTTTCATTTTTAGGGGAAATAACGCTTGAACTACAAATGTTTAAAGTAGCATGCCATACTATTATCACATGCCATTGGGTGTGATTTATTTAAAATAAATACACTTAGTTTGTATTTTAATGTAATTTTGTGTAGAATTTTTGAATGTAAAAATTTCTCATGGGTCTGCCAACTTTTTGTTAAATATCACACCTGTAATTACCTTCAGTTCATTCGTCACACTAGAAAAGTCGAGCTTGCATTACAGTTTCTTTCAGTATACTTTTTTTTTTGTATCCTGCACATTTAATAACAAAAATAGTATTAAATATAGTAGGTCATGGGCATGGTCATGAGCATGCATACACAAAATTTGTAAACTGTGTAGTACACATAATATATGCTGCAGAAATAGTAAGAGTTTTCTGTTCTGTATGTTAAACCAATATTATCTGTGCTTTAAATTCTATGAAATTCTATAAAAATTCATAAATGACATCTGTATGCATTACAGCACAATTTTCTGGAAAGCTGTAGAACACTTTCTTTTAGTGTCCAAAATATAAGTTTCAGGTAGAACATCAAAGTGGTTTCAAAAAATGCAAGATCACCCAGTGTTTGAGATAATACTTGTTTTGTTATAATGTCAAACTGATATTTGGCATCAATTTTACTAAAATTTTGTCATAACACCAACGGAGCAGCTAAATCTGAGATTAATGTGAATCCACTGGGGTTCAACATCTGTTTTCCTAATAAACTCACAATGTTACTTTTTACTTTTCTCTCTCTCTCACCCCTCCACACCGGTCACTCTCCTCCCATGCTACTTCAACTCTTTTCTGACCTGGGACTGGTTCTGCAAGTGAGGCAAAAATAGCAGTAATGGTTTCACCAGAAATCCCCTGCCATATGTCTGAAGATGGTAAATCTATAAGTCGATTTTTGTTTCAAATATCAATGACACAAAGAGCATCATTCTTGCATGACCAAATGATCTGCGTTGTACGAAGTCTATACTATTACTGTGTGGTAACAATTGCCTCATTTATTTCTAATTTTTTTGCTCATATGGATATTTTAAGTGAAACATCCGAGACAAAGTTGCTTAAATCATAACTGAAAACCCCACTGAAGCCTTCTGAGCTATGAAAAAGCAACATTGTTTCCTCTGGACCAACATATAACAGAAAAGCCTTGGCAATGCAATGAAAGTCCCTTCATCTCACAAGTGAGTACTGAGTAAATCAAAACTCTTTGATCTAATTTGAAGTTCCAGACCCTGCCAGTTCACTCCAGTCCCATGACATGGCTGTTTTTTTTTCTGCAGAGAAAATCATTTACATTTGACAAAGCATTTTTTGTGAATAACAACTAAGTTGCATTAAAATGCATTTTTAGCCAATACTGGTACATGTCTATGCCCACACAGACTCTGCAGCAGATGTTAACCCTACAGCTTAGCTCGCTGGGTAATTTCACAGCACAGAATTCTTATAGATTATAATATAATATATAATAATATAACACTATCTGTATATAATTTACATTTATTATTATTATTATTATTATTATTATTATTATCTTCTCCTTGAACCGCCACCTTAACGTGGTGGAGGGGTTTAAGTGCCCGAATGATCCTAGGAGCTATGTTGTCGGGGGCTATATGCCCCTGGTAGGGTCTCCCAAGGCAAACAGGTACTGGGTGACGGGTCAGACAAAGAGCGGTTCAGAAGCCCCTTATGAAAAGGTTAAAAACAAGGTCCGTTACGTCGCCCGGTATGGCGCAACCGGGGCCCCACCCTGGAGCCAGGCCCGGGGTTGGGGTTCGCATGCGAGCGCCTGGTGGCCGGGTCTTACCCCACGGGGCCCGGCCGGGCACACCCCGAAGAAGCGACGTGGGGCCGACCTCCTGTGGGCCCACCACCTGCAGGGGGACCGTAGGGGGCCGGTGCATTGTGGATTGGGCGGCAGTCGAAGGCAGAAGCCTCGGCGACCCAATCCCCGGACGCGGAATCTGGTGCTAGGGACATGGAATGTCAACTCGCTGGGGGGGAAGGAGCCGGAGCTTGTGCGGGAGGTAGAGAGGTACCACTAGAGATAGTCGGGCTCACCTCTACGCACAGTTTGGGCTCTGGAACCCAACTCCTCGAGAGAGGGTGGACTCTCCACTACTCTGGAGGTGCCCGCCGTGAGAGGCGGCGGGCTGGTGTGGGCTTGCTCATAGCCCCCCTGCTTAGCCGCCATGTGTTGGAGTTTACCCCGGTGAATGAGAGGGTCTCTTCCCTGCGCTTTCGGGTTGGGGATAGGTCTCTCACTGTCGTTTGTGCCTACGGACCGAATGGCAGTGCAGAGTCCCCGGCCTTCTTGGAGTCTCTGGGAGGGGTGCTGGAAAGTGCTCCGACTGGGGACTCCGTCGTTCTACTGGGGGACTTCAACGCTCACGTGGGCAACGACAGTGACACCTGGAGGGGCGTGATTGGTAGGAACGGCCCCCCTGATCTGAACTCGAGTGGTGTTCTGTTATTGGACTTCTGTGCTAGTCACGGTTTGTCCATAACGAACACCATGTTCAAGCATAAGGGTGTCCATCAGTGCACGTGGCACCAGGACACCCTAGGCCGGAGGTCGATGATCGACTTTGTGGTTGTTTCATCGGGCCTCTGTCCGTATGTCTTGGACACTCGGGTGAAGAGAGGGGCGGAGCTGTCAACTGATCACCACCTGGTGGTGAGTTGGATCCGATGGTGAGGGAGGAAGCTGGACAGACTTGGCAGACCCAAACGTACTGTGAGGGTCTGTTGGGAACGTTTGGCAAAGCCCCCTATCAGAGAGATCTTCAACTCCCACCTCCGGCAGAGCTTCGACCGGATCCTGAGGGAGGTTGGAGACATGGAGTCCGAGTGGACCATGTTCTCCGCCTCCATTGTCGACGCGGCCGTTCGGAACAGTGGCCGTAAGGTCTCCGGTGCCTGTCGTGCGGCAATCCCCGAACTCGGTGGTGGACACCGGAAGTAAGGGGGCTGCCTTGGTTGACACGCCTCTGCAGCATCGCATGGCGGTTGGGGACAGTGCCCCTGGTTTGGCAGACCGGGGTGGTGATCCCTCTTTTCAAGAAGGGGGACCGGAGGGTGTGTTCCAACTATAGGGGGATCACACTCCTCAGCCTCCCTGGAAAAGTCTATGCCAGGGTACTGGAGAGGAGAATTCGGCCGATAGTTGAACATCGGATCCAGGAGGAACAATGCGGTTTTCATCCCGGTCGTGGAACACTGGACCAGCTCTATAGCCTCTTCAGGGTGCTAGAGGTTTCATGGGAGTTTGCCCAACCAGTCCACATGTGCTTTGTGGATTTGGAAAAGGCATTCGACCGTGTCCCTCGCGGCGCCCTGTGGGGGGTGCTCTGGGCCCTCTGCTAAGGACTGTCCGGTCCCTGTACGACCAGAGCAGGAGCTTGGTTCGCATTGCCGGCAGTAAGTCAGACCTGTTCCCGGTGCGTGTTGGACTCCGGCAGGGCTGCCCTTTGTCACCGGTCCTGTTCATTATCTTTATGGACAGGATTTCTAGGCGCAGCCAGGGGCCGGAGGGAGTCTGGTTTGGGGACCATAGGATCTCGTCGCTGCTTTTTGCAGATGATGTTGTCCTGTTGGCGCCATCAAACCAGGACCTTCAGCGTGCACTGGGACGGTTTGCAGCCGAGTGTGAAGCGGCTGGGATGAGAATCAGCACCTCCAAGTCCGAGGCCATGGTTCTCAGCCGGAAAAGGGTGGCTTGTCCCCTTCAGGTTGGTGGAGTAGTCCTGCCCCAAGTGGAGGAGTTTAAGTATCTTGGGGTCTTGTTCACGAGTGAGGGAAGGATGGAGCGGGAGATTGACAGGCGGATCGGTGCAGCTTCTGCAGTAATGCGGTCGATGTACCGGTCCATCGTGGTGAAGAAGGAGCTGAGCTGTGGGGCGAAGCTATCGATTTACAGGTCAATCTACGTTCCAACTCTCACCTATGGTCATGAGCTTTGGGTCATGACCAAAAGAATGAGATCCCGGATACAAGCGGTCGAAATGAGTTTCCTCCGTAGGGTGGCTGGGCGCTCCCTTAGAGATAGGGTGAGGAGCTCGGTCACTCGGGAGGAGCTCAGAGTAGAGCCGCTGCTCCTCCACATCGAGAGGAGCCAGCTGAGGTGGCTCGGGCATCTGTTTCGGATGCCTCCTGGACGCCTCCCTGGGGAGGTGTTCCGGGCATGTCCCACCGGGAGGAAGCCCCGGGGAAGACCTAGGACACGCTGGAGGGACTATGTCTCTCGGCTGGCCTGGGAACGCCTCGGAGTCCCCCTGGAAGAGCTGGAGGAAGTGTCTGGGGAGAGGGAAGTCTGGGCGTCTCTGCTTAGACTGCTGCCCCCACGACCTGGTCACGGATAAGCGGAAGAAAATGAATGAATGAATGAATGAATGAATAATAAAAAGTGCTCATATGCCATAGAATCACCTAGAACACATTCATTCCTTTTAACTCAATTTTCTCTGTCTGTCATAAATAAATATGGCATCATGTTTTTTTTAGCATACTTAATTTTGTTATCTAATGCAACTTTCCATCTACAGTGGATCCAAAATATATACAGTATGGACACTTATTTCAGACTTATGAATATTGTAATGCATGTAGGCATTTAAGAAGATGAATATGACATTGTCATGTTAAAATATTGATTGAGAGGCTTTAGAGTTTAGAATGTATTGTATGTGGTTTCTTTATATAGGCTTTGAGCCCATATAAGAGTGTGGTAAACATCCCAGAGTAAAAGTATTAATAGCAGTTGGTGTAAATGTACATAACATGGACATACCAAGGAGAGATCTTGGCATTGCTCCAAGCATCTGATTCAAAGAGACCCTGTATGCTGCGTTCCAGCATGTCTTCTGTGCATGTCATTGCATGTAAATTAAAAATATGATGCTGCCCCAGTTACCAGGTCTTGAGGTAATTGAATCTTCTGGTTTCAGAGAACTGAAAACAGCTAGGCAGGAAAGATTTTAAATATTCTATGAATGCAAAACTCAACATAACCTTCACAGATCTCTTCTCGTGGATCAATACTGTACAAACACACAGGGGAGACCAAGATTGGTTGGTTTTAAAATACTCTGACAACTATAATACATATGGCCACGAGAGCTGTCGTTCCAACCACACAAGTTTGCGAATGTTCATTTGAACTGTGGTTTCGGGAAACACCAAATTGTTGAACTATGTTAGTAACGACGGAACTTGCAACGTTAGTTGGCTAATGATGCTTTTGGGAAACGCACCCCAGGATAGTGGCCCTTCAGGAGCAGGATTGGACACCCCTGGTGTTATCCATAACAAAACTGAGTACAAAAATAGGAGGAAATATTACTTTATAAATAACTTATAATAAAATGTAAAGTGTCACATTGTGTAACACATCACACTGGAACATCCTTTTTAAGGTAATTTGTATTTTATTTAAAAAAAAAAAAAAAAAAAAAAAAAAAAAATTACTGTGAATGTGCATGTACTGTCCCATTAAATATCCACTCCAGTTAAAAATTTCACTGTTAATTATATGGTAATTCATCCTTTTTAATTCTAAAAGGCACATTTTTAATAACTGTTAAAAAGAAAATTTATATACTATTTTCTATGCTTTGATTGTCTTTTTTACTTTACAAAAATAAGTAGTTGTGTCCAAAATTTTGACTGATAATGTAAGTTTTGTATACATGTTTTTTGTCCTTGAGTTGCTGGTCTTGTGTCTTACCTCACACTGCAAGATGAAACAGTTCAACATAAAACATTCATATCAGTAATTTATAGCCATACTGTTATTTATGTTCTTTCCATGCCCATGTGCATATGCTATATCCTGATAAATACATTCTGTATGTAAAGTGATCTTTAGGAACTCCTCCTGTAGAAGTGAAGCAGAGGTCATGTGTTGCTTCCTGAGAGTCATAGATCCAAAACTGGGATCCTGCCTATAGAATAATAAGAATTTTCCATTTCATCATCATAACCCACTGGACCTCACTAGTGGGAACTCTGGGTGACTCTTACTGCATAATATTTTTTTCAGAAAGCAGGGTGGGCTGAAGAAGAACTTTAATACTTTTATGCTTAGTGTATAAAAATGCCGCACTACAACTTTAAAATTACGTTCATAGGAATGTTCCGAGTTCAAAGCTCTGACTTGACTTGACTTATGTTGAAAAGAAAATAATTTTGTTCCATCTTTGATTTTATAAGAGCATACACAAATCGTTTGTACAGCAATGCACTTACATTGCAGTGAGATTAATAGCGGAAAATGAACAGGGATCATCATTAAATGAAAATACATTTTCAGCATATTTTCAGCACCAAACATTCATTTTCAAGGACTTTACATAATAAGTTTTAATAATTAGTGATATAGAAACATGGAAAGTTACAGTTTATGCTGTATATATTATTATTATTATTTTTTTTTCATAAACTGTAGAGCATGGTGCTAGCAATGCCAAACACATACATTCAATCCCCAGGGAAAGCAAAAGTAATTAAAGCTGCAAGCAGTGATGAAAGGCCCTCGCACCCAGGGCACCTCACCACCACCCGTTGGCCTTAGGTAAATCTTCGCAATTTAATGTCGCAAAGGACTTTAGATTAGACTGACTATGAGACTAATATGATGCTGGTCTAATTAAAGCTCTAGTTCGTAAAGTACGTGTGGAAATGGCAAAAACTGCAAAAATTTTGCAAAGAAAATTAAAAATATCTCACTTCCTGTTGGGTTTTCAGATTTTGCACCCAGGGACTTTTTTGTAAGTATTGGGCAGTTACATGTCTACCAAATTTCATACTTGTATGTGAAACGTAGTGCGAAGGGTGCTTAATTGAAATTTTGTAGGTGGCACTATTGAGCCATTTTTCCACACCTAATTCTGAAACCCATATCGTAAATTTTCACCACTTTTGAAACGTGTGCAAAGTTTCATGAGTTTTCGAGCATGTTTAGGACCTCAAAAATGCGATTCATTTCAGAGAAGTGACCGAACAATTATAATAGGGTCCTCAAACAATATGTGTTCGGGCCCTAATAAAATAATAAAATGTATTCTGTATCTTGAACGCAATGTCAGTCACTTTGAATAAAAGCCTTTGCCAAATGCATGGATGTAAATGCATTTTAGAACATAAACCATTTGTTTAAGTGTGTACACTTTTAATCCATTTCTCCTTGATAAAGAAAATGAGGTTAATAATCAAAATAGTAGAAATTAAATTATTGTGAACACTTTAATGTTTGTTTTATAAATTATTTATTAAACATGATAAACATAATAAACACTAAAGTGCATTTGTATTATATGTAGATTCCTTATGTGAAACTTTATTCAAACCCCCAAAATAATTTTATTAAAACAGCAAAAAAATGTTTGCAAAATTTCCAATGACTTTATTGAACTGCAGAGACATTTTTGAACTTTGTCGCTTTGTGACTTACAGCAAATCTTGTTTTAGCAGGTCAGATGTACTTAGCATGACTGAACCCACTGGATTTCACACATATGGAGTCTTTACATGGATAAAGCAGAGGATAAGGTAAAGGAGAGGTTAGAGGAGAATTAACACAGCTCATCTCCTCACCTGTAAACCTGCTTTCACTCACTGACCCCACTCTCCACAGACGTGTACACAGATGGTCGGCTGATGCTAAAGACCACACACAAACCCTGAGCTGGAGGTGGAAGATGTAAACTTCAGTTGAATGCTTTGGCACAGAATATAAAGTAAGAGTGAAATGTTTATGGTAACTCAGCCTTGGAGTTTCTGACATCAAATGTCTGTTTAAGAATGGTGGTGTGAGAGAAGCAGCCCATGGTGATAAAAAAAGTGCAATTTCACCCAGTCATATCCAGCCAACTGCAAAGAGGAAATAGTTTGACTTTAGACATTGTTTACATACACTAGCAGTCAAGCATTTGGACACACTACAAACTGACTCCAGTCATCAAAACTATGAAATAACATGAATAGTTTTGATCGGTTTAATATTTTATCATTACTTTATTATTCCCATTATTCAATTTGAGCTATTATGTCAGCTCTGCACACTTAAGACATTCTCTCAACCAACTTCATGAGAAAGTTGCATTTAGGTTGCTTTTAGGGAATTTTTTTTTAAGTTCCATGTATGCTGGACACCTGTTGGCTGATTTTCTTTCACTATCTGGTCTAACAATACCATTCAAACGTTTGGAGTTAGTAAGATTTTTAAATGTTTTTTAAACAAGTCTCTTATTCTCACCAAGGCTGCATTTATTTGACCAAGAATACAGTACAACTTAAATATTGTTTAAGTTTACATAATAATGATAAATGCTTATATGTGTCTGATATATATCCCATTATGCCTGTTATGCTTATATCTTGTGTGTACAAAGTCCAAACTTCACAAAACTTTGTGACACTGTCACATAAAATACGTTTTACTGCTCTATTTATTACAATGATTTTATGTATAATAGAGTTTTAATTGGTTTACATGTTTTTTAGTCCATTTTTCCTCTTATTGGTTTTAATGTGTGTATGTCTTTAAATGAGTATGGGTCTGCCTGTCATGTGACTGATCACATGACAGGAATCAGGAGGTAAGCCAGTATAAAGGAGGAAGCATGGCAAACAAACTGGGTCATTAATCAAAGATCACAAGCTGGATTGTGGAGTTGTTTTTAAGGACTTACCATTCCAGCACACCACATCACTTTCATTGGATTATCACTTCTGTGGACTTTGTATATACACCGGTGGACACTTTCACATTGGGACTTTCAGCACGCTATTAGGACTCTTAAGGACTGTCTTAGGGTATGGTGCAAACGGACTCCATGCTCCATGCTCAAGTTTTTCTAGTTTTATTGTGTTGTTTTAAGTTCCTTGTGAATATTGTAAATACACTTTATTTAGTCATTTATGTTGTCTGTCTCATCTTTTTGAGCACTCATAACCTCTCACACAGTATAATCTGACCCCAATTTTAATCCATGTAAAATCGACCGATAGGGCCAATCGTTACATATGGTGGCCCGTACGGGGAATGTGTAAAGATTTTTTACGCTGAGTGTTTTAAGATAACGACAAACCAAGTTAATGCTGCTTCTTTTAATACATCTGCTGGTTTTAATGATGAACAGGTTTTACATCATTGTGAATGTGTACAGCTTCGTGCTGAGGTGGCTGCTCTTAAAAACCTTGTTTTAAAACTGGAGAAGGATTTTAAAGACTGTTGAAAGTAATCTTAACCGTGAACTGTATTTTAGAGAGGCTGTGGATTTTAAATTTGACAAAATGGAGGAATCAAAGGATGCCGTGGCGACACTAGAGAGAGAGGTCATCGACTGTTTTAAGAGGAGAGACAAGAAATGGGCGAAACAGCTGGAACAAAGGATCCAGAAACCGCCATCTCCCCTCCCACTGCGATGACCAGCCCAGTGCCTCCCACGTCGACCCCTGGCTTTCCTCCGGCCAACGATCCTACTGCCTCAACCACTTCACGGACAGTCAACAGAGCAACCGATGGAGAATTCTGCGCCACGACTCCAACTGGGCCAGACTTGGATACCATCTTCTCTATCCTTCCCTTCTCCAGACAGCAACTCATCAGTGGACAGGGTGATGACGACACTCTCCAGAGACTTTCCATCTTTCCCTCCACTCCACCGACCAATGGGATTGACGTGCGGGACCACCAAGGCGTGCTGTATCAGCGGATCCAGAAGGGGAACAACAACATTAAGATCCAGCTCGTCGTTCCCAGGGCCCTGATCCAGCAGACGGTGCAGCACTTCCATCAGAGGACAGCAGAGCGACATCATGGGCGGCTGAAGACAGTACTGCAGGTCCTGGAAGTTGCCTGGTGGCCCACGATCCGCAGCGACATCTGGAGATTCGTCAGCGACTGCAAGTCGTGTGGTGTGGAGACCAAGGAGTGAGCAGTCATCAACCCTAGCAGCAAACCACCTCATCATCCACCTCATCACCGTTTATCATCAACATCACCCACCAAAGAGACCCACAAGCCGGATAGGAGGAAAGGCCAGGGGGAGTGGCGTGCCAGGAAGGTTGGGTGCTTCAGGATCCTGGGGGGATTGGCGCCACCTGCCCAAGGACACCCAGGCTGGTATCGAATTCCACCTCTCTAGTGTTCCAATAGATTCCTACGGCAGACTAGTGCCTCTGTGGGAGGGCCTAGTTTTATCTAATTTATTATTTTTATTATTTATTTATTATTTATAATTCTAATTTAATATCTAAGACATTTTAAGACACACATTTGAGAGGATACCCAATACATGGATAATGGTTGACCGTACCTTTTTAAGGACTAGTTTCTTCCCCAAGGTGATGTAAGCTAAGGTGGGGGACTATGTGACACTGTCACATAAAATACATGTTTTACCGCTCTATTTATTACAATGATTTTATGTATAATAGAATTTAATTGGTTTACATGGTTTTTTTTTTTTTTGTCCATTTTTCCTCTTATTGGTTTTAATGTGTGTATGTCTTTAAATGAGTCTGGGTCTGCCTGTCATGTGACTGATCACATGACAGGAATCAGGAGGTAAGCCAGTATAAAGGAGGCAGCATGGCAGACAAACTGGGTCATTAATCAAAGACCACAAGCTGGATTGCAGAGTTGTTTTAAGGATTTACCATTCCAGCACACCACATCACTTTCATTGGATTATCACTTCTGTGGACTTTGTATATACACCAATGGACACTTTCACATTGGGACTTTCTACTAGGACTCTTAAGGACTGTTTTAGGGTATGGTGCAAACGGACTCCACGCTTTTAACAGCCTAAGTTTTTCTAGTTTTATTGTGTTGTTTTAAGTTCCTTGTGAATATTGTAAATACACTTTAGTCATTTATGTTGTCTGTCTCATCCTTTTTAAACATTCATAACCTCTGACACAGTATAATCTGACCCCAATTTTAATCTATGTAAAATCGACCGATAGAGCCGATCGTTACAACTTATGGGGAACAAGTCATTCTGAGCAAATATGCTTAGTTTTATGAATTTATGATGCTCGCGAGGTTAACAGCGATTTAAACTATCAACTGAAAGATGAAGGCTGTGATAGCCTACTAATGCTGGATAAAGAATCTTTTAAACCTTTTGTTTTCTATCAGTTTCCATCCCTTTGAATGGAAATAAATGCATAGGTCTAATTAATTTGTTTAACTATGGTGTACTGACAGTATAGTTTTATATAATTAGTGTACATACCCCTAGTATTGGTAGGTTTAGGATTAGGTGTGGGGGAGGGGTTAGGATTAGGCAATCAGATAGCGACTTCAACGAGGGGGGTAATAATTTGGCAGGGAGTCGAAATTCAGCACAACACTGGGAATAGGAACAGTGAAGCGGCTGACAGCGGCGTCTTTAAGCGTGGCATTTACAAACGCCGTGGGTTTCATGATAATGGAGATGGAATGTAAACGCATTATTTACGCGACTGAAAGAGAAAAAAGTGGGGCTAAGCCGTTATTGCTCTTTTCCATATTCGTGAAGTAAATTTGTTTACATGGCTTTTTAAAAATGCCGGGTGCCGGTGTTTGACCAATCAACGTACACTCACGTTCCTATAAGGGGCTTTCGCACTATGAACATTTTCATAGTTCCTAGAACTATTCGGTGCGAGAAAGCAGAGATTGTATATTATAGAGTACCTCAGGGATGACGTGTTTTTGTAGGCCAACCCGGAAGTTAGCGGCACACGGGTTCCCTCGATCGAAAGCCTATGCATTTTTCCCATAGACTTTTGGAAAATCGGAAAAAATAAGCTCTGTGTTTAACAAAGGGTTATGACACTTATACATTTCAAGATAATCTTTACGAGTTAACGCAACATTTATACATTTTGAATAAAGTAAATAAAGTCGTCAGACATAAAAAGCTAACAGTAGGCTATAAACGGACTACAGCACACCATGGTCGCGGATCAACGTCACCACCACCAAGCTTCCTCAAACTTTATTTAAAAAACAACTTTATTTAAAAACATGCTCGCTGATTATGATCTGCGCTGTGTATGAATACTTATCCACTTTTTCATGAGAAATGCTCTCCAAATGTCCTGTTTGTCATGATGACGTCTAAAGTCCCCGTCAAAGGTAGTCCCTTTTAGCAATTTGTTAGCAACCGCCTTTTTTAAGACACAATAAAGGTTTAAAAATTCACAAGCGGGTTATAACTGGTGTGTTTTATGTCATAGATCAAAACGTGAAAATATTTAGAGGCTTTGTTAACCACAGACCTTATTTTAGGCGATTTAGCAAAAACCCATTCAAAAAACTCATAGACTTTAGGGCGATGGAACCGGAAGTCCTAAAATGCTAACTTGTTTCCGGGTTTTGCCTACAAAAACACGTCATCCCTGAGGTACTCTATAGGGAGATGAGAGGGTCTGTATCTCTTACCATTGGAGAAAGGGCGGCACCTCTCAGCCTATTGTGTAATGGCAGTCATATCAGTGCCCGCCGTTCAAAACTCCTTCCCTGCCTACCGCCAGAGCCGGAGCGTTAGCATTAGCCGTTACGCTTTTTTGGCTAAAGGTTGCAGGTTTGCCTTCCAGTGGCTTTGGAGAAAGCCCCTATAGTGCTGGTTTAGACCCTACTCTGAAGTAGGAGCTTAGAGGAGTTCCTAGAACTAAATTCATTCCTATCCAATAGTTCTAGGTTCTAGGAACTATGAAAAGGTTCCTCCGGTGCGAAAGCCCCTTAACTTTTTAGACCCAAATAAAACACATTTTAAAGTCCCCAGACATGATTAAAAATACTGCTGTCCATTTAAAAAGAAGAGACAACGATAATATGTATTATTGAATTTCTATAAAGACACTTTTTGTTGTGGTATGAATTGTGTGTTAAACTGCAAGCATAATGTTAGAAGGCAATAGGTATAGCCTACAGTAGAAATAAATTATAAAAATGAAAAGGGCCTTGAGATAAATGCTTCAGATAAATATAGTTTTGAGCTGCAAATCTTTGATTTTCATTTTGTAGGGAAATTCAAATTTCAATTCACTTCATGTTTGTCTACAAAACTAATTTCAAGTGTTTTTGAATAAACCTTTAGATCCAAAATCTATTGAGTTCATGAACTCGGTGTGTCAAAACTTTAGACTGGTAGTGTATTAATTGTGAATATGTTTCCTTGAGTTATAAAGTGCAACACTCAGAAGCAATGATATAATTGGTGATATAATCGACAAATAGTCTGAAATGCTGCGAAAGCCCCTTAAGTAGCTCAGCAGCCCTGTCTGTGCCCCTAGACAGGATTTGCATTATCATCCAATGGAAAGAACTTTAAGAGTTTGGCTGGACTGTACAGGATTACTCACTCCCTGTCGCATGAGCTTCGAAAGGGTTAATGACCAACCCACTATTCTATTTCAGCTAGTTAGTGGGAGGAGGAGGGGGTCTGCTGAACCCAGAGTGAACCCATTGTGCTATGATAGCCATCAGCTTGGGCAAAGGAACATCCAGCAAATGTATTATTAAAAGACCATCTGTTGAGTTTCACACAATACGATAGCCATCAGCCTGCCTCCACCTGTGTCTGAACACTATACTCATCGCTGCTTGTCTGTTGCTCTCATCGATTAAAGATTTTTCTCACTAATTTTGGCTAAAGCTATACTTTTTATTTCCGCTTTTTAGGATGATTGCATATCCAAAACATTTGGTTTCAAAAGATCTATAGGGCAAAATCCATCAACTTCAAAATGGTACTTGGATTGAGTAAGCATCTGAACTGAAATGTAGTTGCATAAACCACATTCTCTTCAAAGGTGAAGTGTGTAACTTCTGTGCTAATAGCCAAACCAAACAGAATTAAAATAGGCAGAGGCTATTTGTAATAAAAAGCAATAGATTATATTTACATTAAGTAAAAATAGTAGCGTATTTTCTTTGCACTAAGAATAGTTGTCAGATGCTATTAGTGTAAATAGTGGTAAATGCTATTTATACTTGGTGAAAAACGTAGCAGATTATATGCAATAATAACAACATATTTAGTGTATATGTTTATATATATTATAATCATAATGTTGACTTCTTGGATCTTATTTGTCCCTATCCCTAAAGCTCACCCCTACACCTACCCCTAACCATACTGAATCTGCTGAACAGTAAAGTGTGGTAACAAGTTGCAGATGATATGCCAGCCTGTCCAATCAATTTGAGGACACCATAGCAAATTTCAATAGCTATCACATACTTTATACTTTATTTTCACTTTTCTAATATTTTCTTAATTTTTTTATTTAAAATAAAAAAATCTCAGAGCTGATATATGATGGGAATGGGGAGAGGAATGGCATTGAAAAACAAACAAACAAAAAAACATTCAAACTCAGGTCAGTCGTGTCCAAACCTAAATACACTATCCTTAGCCTCCACGCCACTGTTGCCTGTTACACCAGATGGGTTTCTTTTCATATTTTGTCTGGTTTAACCAGACAATGATGGACGAAGCTAGTATAAATAGCCTTTGCCAACAAGATGACCTATTTTTACATTTTTTGAAGAAAATGTGGGTGGTGTTTTCATTATGCAAAACTTGATGGTGATGCAAGTGTGTTGCCAGTTGGCTTATCTGTGATAGCAAAGGTGTTCTGAATGAATATGAGCATGTTGCTGTGCAGTTGCTAGGGGTATTCTGGGTGGTTCCTATGACATTGCTGAGTGGTTGCTTATTGGCCCAAGTAGAATGAGGCTAAAACTTTGTCTCTATGGCTATGTTCACACTGTCAACCCAAATCTGATTATTTGTGTATCCGATTGGAATCTGATCTAAAATTATTGACTGTCCACATTGTGTTTCGCAACTGTTCAGATCCGATTTGTGTGTCCATGCTGCTCTTTCGTTTTCTGGAATATCTGCATTGGTTTCTATGGCAATGGCGTTGTATTGCTAGGTACTGCAAAAAACAACAACAGCAACCACAACATGGAGGGGTTTGCAATAGAGATGTTGTCTTATTTACAACATGACAATTTGTAGTCGCTGTTTTACTATCCGAGGCTGTTAATCAATAGTCTATCGCTATGCGTTTGTTAAACTCATCAATTTGCATTATTTCAACTTATTTTTAAAGAATACTTATATTTTTATTATACTTACATTTATTCTTATAATAAATGAATTATTTTATTTATAATAGGCTACTCATATTTATTATATTAGCCTATAGGCCTACTTATTTTTAATTCTTAATAAAAAAAACACTTCTGGCATACATTTAAATTGACACCCGTCATGTTGTTTATTTGTTGTCTCTGGTTTAGATATGTGTCTTCAGCCAATGCGTCATACCGTGGGTGAAGCATATAGTTTCTGCGACATTAGTGCCACCTAGCAAAATTACAGCATAAATGAACAAAAATACAGCATATTTTACAAACGGCCCTTTCGCGCGTCTCGCCTGACTCAACTCAAACCCAAAACAACCGCTTTTACAGCTAAATGTAGGCTATTTTTAATAAAAGGTCAAACAAGGAATATTTTCAGCTTTGTTGCTATGTGTCATGACATGGGAGTAAGCAACTGAGCAGCTATAACATTCTGTCCATGAAACGTATCTGCACCAGATGCATTTTTGACGTAACGCGCCACCCAGCAGACCCGGTTAAAAAAGGTCAGTCACTGCTAGCCACTGGTGTATGCTATTGTTCTTTGTGTTTACTAAAGACTATTATCATTTATTCTGTGTCACGCATCATATTTGGATTATCTACACAGCCTGCCCGTGACAGCTGTAACCAGAGAGAAATGACAATGGAAATTAACCTGTTATTAAAGGACAGGCATGCTAAATTCTCAGCATAAATTCAAAGCATGTTCAATTTAGAATGGGTCAGTTTATTTGAGGCCCTGAGGGTTCATATCTCTTGGCAACTCGGAGAAACTTGAGCGGTTGGGTGGCACGCAGGCCTCTTCCAGCTGTGCAGCTGGGCTGAAGTGTTGGCCTCTGGGTCACAGTTCACACTGTTTCTCATGAGGGGCGTAAGACCTGGAAAAACCCTGGTGGAAAGAATTGGCATGCATCGTAATTTGATACTGTATAGAAGTATTTATGAGCAGCCCTTATATAGGGTAACTGGAAGATTGGATTAGTTTTATATTTGGATACTGCCATTAACATGATTGATGTTGAATATTGCATAAAGTATGTAAGTTATGTATAAAAAATGTAATATGGTTGTGGCACAATCAAAACTTTGGATGGTTATTTCTATACATATAATTATGTGTTTAGTTCATGTCCAATGCATTTTTCTGTGCAAACAGGAAAAACATGTTTATGCTTGTTTTCTTAAAACCATGAACAGAAGGGTTCATTCCTTTCTCATCCTAAAATAAAAATGTGGTGAAAAAACTTCAAAAGTGAACTATTTCAGATAAAACTTTTGTACAAGATAAGAGTAACTGGAAGAATATTTAGGTCTTTTTTTGTTTTGTTTTGTTTTTTTTGTTTTTGAACTGCTCAGATTAATGTGATTCATGGCTTCCTGTGTGAATGTTCTCCCTTGATCTGTATCTCAGTTAGGGCAAGTGGATGCAACTCCAAAGAGCAGTTATTTTCAGAGTTTATTTTATGTCTACATTCTCCAGGGGGGACCTGCACTTTTAATAAAACGTAAATTTGACCTGACGTTTTATTCTTATCCAAAATGAAGCGATGTAAGCATTATGGAACGCTATGAGCATATTGGTATGAAACTCTTATCTCATTAAAAACAGAAAACCTGAAGGCCATCCTGTAATTTTTGATACAGGTAAAGTGGAAGATAATGAGTGCGACAGGCTAAGAAAAGCACATTTTCCCCTCAAGCTGATTAGAGCACTAACCCATAATTACAGAACATCTGCAGCCTGTGGCTTCTGTCTGCACTGTCCCTCTCTCCAGCTGAACTTCCAACAGAGGTAAGGACTACTTTCAATCATTTAAGGGTGTGTTCTTATCAAGTCACACATCTGAGGTCCAAACTATTTCAGATATACACATACCAGGGGATTACACAGGCACATGCTTGGCCTGACATGTCCAAGCGAGGAAAAATATACAAGAAGTTAGGTTACAGAAACAATAGACATGTCTCTACTCTGTATGCCAGCTCTGGGAAAAGGACATGGTCATTACTCCTAGAATGTTTCAACATTGTAGATGGAATATGGCAGGTGACAGCTGTAATTCCTCCCTGTTAAGCTTATATGTACTATTAACACCTGTTGTCCTCCATCACAATGTCTAATGAAAAACTTTTATGTGCTGGAGTCATATGTCTGGACAAGCAAGAAGATTTCAGGCTGATATATACAGTATATGTATGTTTGTATGTGTTGTGACTTGTAACAGTACAAAATACATGTTGAAATAAAAATAATGTGGTGTTTTATATATAAAAAAAATGTTGATTGATTTTGCCATGTTGTACAGTATTATTAAGATTAAAGTATTACGTTTTGAAATACTTTCCCCCCTCTTAACTGTAGCTTATTGCTTTTTGCTACAATGCATTTGCATTTTTTTGTCCTTCAAGGATATATTTTCATTCTTATAATGGTTAAGGTAATCCAAATGCTTACAGTACATTTTATACAAGACACTATGTCTGTTCAACAGATTTGATGAAAATGTATGTGACTTACGTACACTGTTAGGAACCTTTTACACATGAAAAATTTACCATTAAGACCTATATCTCTATAATGGCCTTTCAGTTTTAGCCACATTAGCAACCAGTGTCTTACATCTTAGTTAATTATATATATATATATATATATATATATATATATAGTGGTCAGCATTTTATTAGGAGAGTTAACTTAATGCACATGAAAATGAGTGATGGTGTTTGATGGTCCCATTAAAAGGGACTGTCCTTTTCATTAACAACACACTACTTCTGTGTCATAATGCTGGGAGGTTAAGCTTTTTTGACCTCAATGGGCCAACAAATCATCCATACCCTCCACCTCTGCGTCCTTCATCTGACAATGGCTTATTAGTGTTGAGGGTATCAAAGCCTCTTTCACTAATGGCTCAGGCAGAGGCTGATGAAATGCACAGCTGTGGCCCACGTGTCCTAAAGCCAACCCTAGTTATTCTCTCATTCACTTTCTGACACAGATCAACAAATCCACTGTATTACTATAATACACTACGCACTTAACCCCACTTACCAGAGTAAGTGCATTAGCATCTGATCAGTGCCCGTCTGTGCTTGTTAGCACATCACCTCTCCTCACTGGCATGCATGGGCTCAGTGCAGTCACCCATCGAAGCATGCATGCACCGCATGCATGTAGTAGAAATATACAGTACAGCTCATGTATTCAAAATCCTAATTATGCCTGCTAGATCAAATTAATGAACCATGATGGACTGTAACCACTCAAACATTAACATAATTATTTTTTGTCCATTAGGTTGTCAATCTATAAAGTAGAAAGCGGAAAAGTGAATAAATGCATTCATGCATATGCATTCTGATAGTAGCTGCTTGGGCCTGCTGAATTGTATACGTCATAAACAGTGAATGTAAATGTGAATTATATGATGTATGAATGCACCACATTCTTTGAAAGACTATGTAGAGACGAACAGACACCGGAATAAGAAATGTACTTATATTACTTTATATATATTACAAAAAAATAAAAAATAAAATAATAATAATAATAATAATATTTATTACTATTCATTACAACTTTGAATATTTATTAGATTTTTTTTTTTTTTTTTGATATTTATTAGATAAGAATTTCTCATTTTATTTAGTCAATATCTATTTTAATTGCTAATGTAATATTGTTTTGTCATCAACTTTATATTTCAACCATATTTATTAGACAGTCAAACAGTGATGGTTAAAGGAATCTAACAATCTGGTCATCGTTTACTCACTCTCATGTTATTTCTTCTGTGGAACACAAGTAGAAATTTTTGAAGAATTGGAATGCAGCTCCATAAAATTACAATCATACAACTCTGTAAACGCTATATTCCAAGGGCCTACGCTTAAATCTACACCAACGCTCATATTTATAAAAACGGTCTTTGACGTGGAAAAGTGCTTAGCGCCACGTCAGGGTCTGAGCAGACGTACGCACTTTTCCTGGTCAGACTACTGCAGGTTTTTGGAAATCTAAGCTATTCTTGCAGCTCGCTAAGGTTTTGGACGATGAGTGGTGATCTTTTATATATAAATGACATTAATTCAGCTGCGCGCAAGTTCAAGATCATTTGCGAAAAAAATAGTATGTTAAATCGTGCGCACAATCTACTAATTTGTTCCCTCAATTTGCTAAATCATGCGCACGATTTATAAATCGAGGGAACAAATTAGTAAATCAAGAGCACGATTTACTTATTTTTCCTGCGTGTCATGTGTGGGTCTCAGTAGTTTTTGCATGCATAGTAAAAAACGCAGCTTGAGCTTGACAGAAGCTTGACATTTTATATATTTGGACACACACACACAAAGAAAAATGTGATGTATTCTCAACCAGCAAGTGGGTACAGCCATGGACAAAAGTATTGTGAGATAAATTTTGTGTTTCGCACGGTGTGCTGCTTCCGTTGTTGTGGTGTTGATTCACATTGTTTCTAGCTTAATGGGCAGAGTGATCAGAAGCATTTTAAATAATTACAAAAAGCTTCATTGGCCAAATCTAATATCCAGCATGCCAGAGCAAATGGCAGAGGTTATGAAGAAGAAGGGTCAACACTGTAAATATTGACTCTTTACATATAATAAATGTTTTTGCCAATAAAAGCCTTTAAAACTTATGAAATGCTTATCATTGTTTTCCAGTATACCAAAGAAATATGTGAAAAAGAATCTACAAATACTGAAGCAGCAAACTTTGTGAAACACAAAATTTATGTCACTACTAATATTTTTGGCCACGGCTGTACATGTAGTACCCAGTGTTGCAGCAGTAAAATGACTCATGTAGGCACATTGTCTGAAACCTAACCTGTTGGTCAAGTTGAGACATTATCCTTAATTTTCAATATATCTGGAAATAGCCTTCTGCTTTTGTGATGTGTGGTAAAAGGTAATGGAAAAATTAAAAATGAAATGTGTCCATAATACTGTGTAGCACAATCATTTAGAGAAATCACCCTGACTTTTGCTTCTTGATCTTCCATTGAAAGTGTAAAGTTAAGGCCATAAAGTGGTGTATGGAGGATTAGTACATTTTCCAGCAGACATACTGTAGTACTTTGACCCCAGTATTACATATACACATTTTTATGAACTGAGCTCTAAATCTGAGTGACCTCTTTCTGTCCTATACTTTACAGTAATCCAGGACAGCAGCCTCAATCAGGGCTAATCCACTCCGGGCAGCGGCAGGAGATATCACTGCCTGGGAAGGCTTGGGTAGGCATTGGATTGGCAGTGCTCGCTCTCACCACTTGACATTCTGTGACTCTTATGCAAGACATACCAGCTGTGGCCAGCGCATGTTGGGATTGGCTTTACATAACAGTCCCTGGGATGCTTTCCTTTCTCCTAAACACAGACCAGAGCGCAAAGAATAACAGAGGTATTGAAAAAGACAACAAGTGGTTGCAAATGGACAAAAGAAGCATTAATTTTCTATATACAGGTCCATGGTTATTATATCGCACAGTCACTTTAAGAGGAATGTTGGACTGGCTTCTTGTCATTCTGGAAAAAAATATGCAACAAGCAGCTAAAGTCACACTTTTTATGGAGAGTTACCGGATATGAAAGTTGGAGAATGACAGGGTGGCCGTGGGTCCTTAAAAAGTCTTAAAATGTCTTAAATAAAGCTTTCCTAATAAAAGGCCTTAAAAAGTATTAAATTGTCTTAAATTCTGATTCGATAGGTCTTAAATATTTTTGGTCACATCACCGCAAAAAAAAAATCTCCAGTCTGATGAACCCAAAGGCTGTTTACAATCATTGAACAGACTGAAGAATATGTTTTTCCCACTATGGTTACTGCATCATCAAAGGGAATTGAGGTAGCAGAATACAGGTGAAATTGCAAGCACAATAAACCTCACAAGAATCGAAAATGGGCTACTTTCCCATAGACTGGAGTGAGATCATAGACATCACGTCTCTGTCGCGATCTTTCCTGGCGTTCTGTGGCACGTGACAGTGCCATCAGTTCAAGCAGAGCGCACGAACCGATCATCTCTTCCACTTTACTAGTTACAACATGAAATACGTGAATGAACCTCTGAAGGTATGTTGAAAGATACAGTACAACTTAACCAATACGTATCATGTCTCATGTAATTGCTCAACCGCGGAAAGACGTCAATAAAACAGATTGTAAAAAATGTCACATTTACCTCAGAAAAGCCTTTTAGTGTCCAAAAACTAGCTACAAAAATGAACTTAGAGAGGAGCATTTTGCTAAATATATGCACTATAGGCTATTGCATATCCCTTGCATTTGTACTTAACATGTGCTTCAATATTTAATGTAAGTTTTAATAAATCCGTTTTATGACAGCCACCATTTAAATGTTTATATAGCCTAAAAAACGAGTAGAAACATAATTATGTCATTAAAAATGTATTATAACGTTATTTTAAAAACTTCTTTATGGGTAATTTATATGTAAGTAGCTTACAAATCGATTAATTTTAACCTTTAATAATACAATGATGTACAAACTGTTGCTCCCTGAATAGTTTACAGCATTAGTTGAGATTTTTTTCTTTGAGGAAATTTGCCATGTACTTAACCTTATAGGCCCCAAATTAATCAAATCAAATCAAATTGCAAGCTCCTGAATCAAAATCAGATCCAATTGTGAAATTTGTGTCAATGCCCAGCCTTAGTGTTAATTTTTTTTTTAATTTTTTTTTTACTTGAAGCGAATGTTGTTTTTTTCATTTAGTTTCTTGTCAGAGTGCACCAAAACGCTTCGTTTACATGTTAAAATCACAAAAATTTATAAAACAATGAAGTACTTATAAGTAAATTGTTGAATTATTCATTGAAAGCATTTTTTAGTATTTCATTCAGATTCATTAAGCATTTTAAATAGACTGCAGTAATTAACATTTTGTCAGAACCTCTAGTAAATTACATGTTGTTTTGTTTAGTAGTCAGTTCAGAATTGTGGGAGAATTGTGATCTCTGTTTGAAACCAAAAAAATCGTGATTCTTAATTTATCCAGAATCGTGCAGGTCTAATATATAGGCTAATATATATGTACAGAATGTTGTGTTATAATACAATGAATTTTATAACTTATAGCAACTAAGTTCATTTGGCAGCCATCTTGGTTACATCTCCTATATTCTTGTCATTTAGCTCTTATCTACTTGAATGGGGATGAACCAATATCTGCAAAACCCGGAAAAGGCATAAGGTCTGTATATATTTGTTTACTGTTAGTTGTAACAAGTGTTTTTGTGTAATTCGCTGTGTATGTTGATGATAATGCAAGGGAGTGAAGAGTTTATGGATAAGACTTTAATGCGCACTTCTTGTACTGCATTTTATTCAGCTCTTACGGTGATTTTCTGGAGTGAAACCAGATGCTTCATCTTTTGTGTGATGTACAATAAACTTCAAAAAACTCATCAGTAAAGTTTTGACCATCATTCGGATGGGGTCCGCTACAACAGGCTTGTATTAATAGTGGATAAAAGCAAGATGACAACATAATTTATAACTGTAGTTAAACTAAGCTATACCTGTTCTATCTCCATGCAGCATATATTCTCTTGCTCTGTAGGCATCATTGTCCAAATCCGGTTTGACCACCACTGCCGACAGTTTCAGACATTATAAGTGCATGAGATTGTCCTGTTTGTTTGTTGCATGAGCTCTTGAAGCCCCGCTCTCTACTTGAAAGGAAGGGAGCAGCAGCTCATGTGCATTTTTTAAAAAAAGGGAGCAGCAGCTCATTTGCATTTAAAGGGACACACACAAAAACGGCATGTTTTTGCTCACCCCCAAAAAGTGTCAATTTGCTATAAATATTTTGAGCTAAAACATCACATACACACTCTAGGGACATCTAGTAAAAAGGGGCATAATAGGTGCCCTGAACTGAATGTAATGTATTAGGGACATTTATCTGCATTTAATTGCAATTAAATAAAAATGTATTATAGTTAAATTAATATTAAATGTAGTTAATTCAACTTAAGAGTGCTTTGTTGACTTAATTCTCTTTATATGCAATTTCATAATGTATTGTATTGTAAAATATGGTTAAAGTGTACATCCTAATGTGCTGACAACCATTTATGGTAAATGGTGATTTTCCCTCTCTACTTCCTGTGATGTATCGATGTATTCATAATGCCTTTTGAACTAAACATGTCCGCTCCCTTCAGATTGGTGGAATACCCTGTGAAGTCCACTCTGCAGTCCACTTACAGTTGAATGGAATGCACATAGTAATAAAAGTGTACTATCTTTAATAACACGAAGGTGCCTCTTTATTTCACTAATATTACATTATCTGCAAATACAGTTTTTTTTTTTTAAAAAACATACTTTTAAGTTTTGAAGTACACTACAAGTGCACATTCAATATAATTAAGTGTACTTTTTCTGAAGGGAACATGGTGGATGCAACATCTGGATTGTATTACTACACACACACATATATACAGTATATGTTATATGTTTTTGACAGTTGTAAAGAACTTTGGATTTAGCAAATGTATCAAATCAACAATAATATCTTAACACAGTGGTATCATAAATCTCTACACTCTTGAACATTAATATAATTATACAATATATCATGAGATTAGTACAGTCTTGTTCTGTACCTTTGTCTCTTTGTCTGACTTCTGACTTCATTAATTGCGCTATATTCCAGCTCTATATTCATTACACAAAATGAGTAGACCGAGAAAACCAGAGGTAACTTATGATCTTATCAAAGCATTCACCGCGCTCTCCCAGCTAATTAAGTGCTGAGACCTATATATCAATATAAGAATACAAAAAAGGTCTGCACTCTGAAGCACTTTAATCATGGTACATAGGAGATAAGTTGACAAACGTTTCGGCTCTTCGCCTTCGTCAGTGTAACAATGTCACTCACTCTCAATAATAATATAGAAAATGCACTACAAATCCCCAGGTGATCATGATCATAATTAAAGCAATCAGATAATCAGTCCACAGACTCCTATTTAAGTCCATCTGAAACAATAAATTACAATTAAGAACAATACACATCTAGCAAAAAAAAAAAACCACAACAACAACAGCGACCACATGAAAGGTATAACTCTGAAAAACAGACAAACTTGTGATCTTGAAATGGTTTAAAACTGAAGTCTTTGTAAATAATCACTAATAATTTATTCACTCAATCCTGTTCAAATAATATTATCTCTGAAATCTGTGGTGAGGGAACTCTCTTGTGTCATCTTCCTCTCCTCCGACCCTGCTTTAGCCTTACTAATCACTTCTTTGGCAGTGACCTTAATATCCCACCGGGTGACTCCTCTGTCATGGTCATGTAATTGCATACAGAATGCTGCCCTGATCTGTGCTAAGCCTCAGGCCTCAATCCTCATCAATCTGCCTATATATACTTGCTGTGGGCCCACAATGGACGCTTGGCGCTCCACTAGGCTAAAGGTCTTGGCCTAGTGTCTGAGAGGGGATTTCCACTCCTTCTTCCTTTCCTGAGCTATTCTTCTCTCTATTTTACCTTAATGATTATTCTGGCACTGGTCTCATTTCTGATTTGAATAATATATAATGAATTAAATTTTCATCTTTCCCTCACACAAAGATATTGTATTGCTTCAAAAGACATGGTGAATGAGTGATACGGACTACTTTTTCTTTTGTCTTTTTTGGAGCTTGACAGCTCCTGCATGCTTGCATTGTATGGAAAAGAGCAGCATGAACATTATTCAAAATATTTTAGTTTGCATTCAACAAAAGAAATAAGTCATACAGGTTTGATACAACATGAGAGTGAGTACAGATTTTTTAGTTTTGGGTGAACTGTTCCTTTATATCCACATAAGTTCTGCATGCAATTGTTCCCAAACCCAGATTGTAAAAAAGAAACTTAAGCAGCAATTATCACAAGCTTCACAACTCAAAAACCTTTAATTAACATAATAATGAGCAGACTCCTATGCCTGTTGAAAAAAAAAACAAAAAAAACAGCATATGCTGGTTAGGTATGTTTTGAAGCATGGCAGCTGGTTTGAGCTGGTTTATGCTAGTCCTTAGTTGGTCATGAGTTGGTTTAAGCTGGCCCTGAGCTGGTTTAAAGCAGGTCCCGGGCTGGAGCTAGTTGCTTAGGACCAGCGTAAACCAGCTCATGACCAACTAAAGACCAACTTAAACCAGCTCAAACCAGCTGCCATCCTTCAAAACATACCTAACCAGCATATGCTGTTTTTTTCAACAGGAATATCATTACAAAACTGAATGTTATAATGATAAAATGAGGACTGACATTAGCACAGAGCAACTGTTTCATTAAAATGTCAAGAAAATAGAAACAAAAAGTTGTTTCGAAATAACTCTGAAAACTCTGCTTATTAGTAGTTTAGGAGCCAAGCAGTATTTTGAAATGAAAAGTTCTGAGTTGGTTTTGGGTTTGTAAAGCTTTGCCCACACTGTTCAGGCCAAACACTCATACCACAGTTTCATTAAATTTCCTCTGCTTCCCAGGACAGAGCTGGTCATTGGCAGGTCAATGCATGGCTTCCAAGGCTTAGATAAACAGCCATTATTATTGTTATATCTGGCCCTTACAGCGAGACCCTGAAGAAGACTATGTGTACAGCTGCACCAGAGGTACAATATAGGCCTAAGAAGATGTGGATTATTTTATTTATTTTTGTCTCAAATAAGTAGTCATTTAGTTGCTTCAAATCAATACTGTGTTTAAAATAGCATCACTATTACACTTGATCACACATAGGATTATTATTATTATTTTTTTCCTATAGGGATCAGACAGTCAGTGAGTTAGTACTGTAAGTTAACAACCACTGAGAACCAGGGATATTATAGTTCTGAATTAGTTTTTATTTTAAAAAAGAAAGTCTATTTACAATTTTAAAAAAGAAAGTCTATTTTTCAGTTAGTCTTTTTGGGTAAGTTTTGAATCTGTTGTTGTTAGTTTTAGTTTAGTTTTCTAGTCTCAGTTTATTTAGTTTTCATTTTTGTTTTAGGATTTTAGGCTGCCAAAGATATCTGGCATCAATTAAAAATGTTTACACTGTAAACCCTAATAAGTTACCAGAGGTAACCGAGTAATCGGTTAATCCACTTTAGACATTGTACTAACTATAAGTAACTTTGCAACTAAATGTCCACTAACTCTCATTAATTTGCAACTACATGTCAACATGTTAGTAGACTGTTAGGTTAGGTTCAGGGTTAGGGTTAGCGGAATAAGGCAACATGTTTTTGCAAAGTTACTTATAATCAGTAGAATGTCTGTTGAGAGACCATTAAAATGAAGTGTTAGCAAATATTAGGCAGGCAGTCTACTAATACTCTAACCCCCGGCTTAAGCTAGTCCTAGACTAAAATGCATGTTTGAGCTGTTTTAATTGAAAGCAACTTGCACAGAGCTATCTTAGTGCTATCTTATGTCAGTGCTATTGTTTTGTCTCAAGATACACATCAATAACATATTTTTCTAAGGTATGTGTATAAAAGCTTCTTAAATGTCCTAATTGAACTAAAGCCTAATCCTGGCTTAATCTAAGCCCTGTCTGTGAAACCAGGCCTAAGACTGGTAGTTGATGCATGCAGATGCAAAGTTACTTATAGTTAGTAGAATGTCTAAAGTGGACTATTGAATTAAAAGTATTACCATCTGTTACATAAAAAAAAAAAAAATGTTAATAAATTTAAAGTTTAAGTTTAGAACTTTACATTTTGATTTTGTATTAAACAAGCATGTTATTTGCAAATAAATTGAAATATTGACAAAGCTAACTTTACTCAAATCTTTAGCGGTTAACTGCTAGCTAGCTATAGCACACTTGCATTTGCTATTGCAGCTAGCAAATAGACTATTACTATTACTTGCATGTAAGCAAGTGTATAGTTAAGCAACATGCAGCATAGACTTGCAGCCCATCCCCGACCTAACCACAGGCTCTACTCTTCATCACAATGTTAATCCTGCAAAAATGGCAACACAACTGTTAGAATTATGTTTTGTTTTCTGTGTTTTTGTGCATGTTTTCTTTGTTCCAGTTTTCCGCTTGTTTGATAACCCTGTTTGTTGTCATGGTTGTTCATTTTTTGTTATCCTTTTAGCTTTGTACTGTTACCAGTTCAGTTTCCTTTGTCTCTGTTCATCTGTTGCCATAGTGTTTGATTTGTCCTTATGTATTACACCTGTTTCTAGTCAATTATATTATTTAGTCCCTAGTGTTTCTCTATATATAGACTAAAAACACATCTCTTTAACCTGGCATACACATAACACATTATCACATTTCTATAATTCACATCTGTTGAAGGATTGTACAAATTAAGTCAATCGGTACCGGGAACACTTCCATAACACCTGATGTACTTATTACATCATAAGAAGAATGGCATCTTTGCTAATATTAGTCTCCCTGTTCATTCCAGGGTTACCGTAGTCAGTCATATCTGGTCCGTATTCATATCAGATGGTGAACCTTCACCTAGACACGACCACAATGCAGCCCTGAAGGTCAGTAGAAATCCTGTCAACTAGACTATCCCCTGTGAAGGCCTCATCGACACGACAGCCATCAGCACAGATCCTCAGAAAAGACAGCAAAAGGAACTGGATGAATATTTTAATCTGATTTCTGACTTGTGATGCAGTCTAAATCATAATCACACTGTGTTCGTTCTTTGGCCAGAGGAGAACTGCCAAGGTTTTTTCCATTTTGTCACCTGATGGAGTTTGGGTTCCTTGCCACTGTCGCCTCTGGCTTGCTTAGCTGGGTACACTTAATATTCAATAATATTATTGATTTGATTGAACTGAACAAGAACACAATTTTCTTTAGAGCTGCTGTACAGCCGAAATGAACTGTTTGCATCATTGAATAATTAGGGCCCGAGCACCGACGGTGTGAGGACCCTATTGTAATTGCTCAGCCAATTCTCCTTCTCCGAAATGAATCGCATTTTTGAGGGCCTAAACGTGCTCGAAAACTCATGAAACTTTGCACACGCGTCAGAAGTGGTGAAAATTTACATCTGATATGGGTTTCAGAATTAGGTGTGGCAAAATGGCTTGATAGTGCCACCTACAAAATTTCAATTAAGTGCTATGTTTCACGTACAGTTATGAAATTCGGTAGACAGATGTAACAGCCCAGTACCTACAAAAAAGCCCCTGGGGTGCAAAATCTGAAAACCCAACAGGAAGTGAGATATTTTGAATTTTCTCTGCAAAATTTTGCCAGTTTTTGCCATTTCCACACGTTGTACTTTAATGAACTCCTCCTAGAGCTTTAATCAGATCAACATCATATTTGGTCAGTCGAATCTAAAGGCCTTTGAGACGTTAAATTGCGAAGATCTAGAGTTTTCGCTGAAGGGCGTGTCCGCGGCGGCCTGACAAATTTCGATGTTTCGCCATGAAACAGGAAGTTGTTGTAACTCATGCATACAATGTCCGATCTGCCCCAAACTTCACATGTTTTATTAGAATCCTGACCTGAAGACATCTTCATGCCAATATTCAGTTACAGTCATAGTGCCACCTGTGGGTAACAGGAAATGGTATGCTTTACACTTTAATTAACTCCCAGAAACACATTTCAATATGCCACGAAGTACCAAACATACTAGAAACACGTTAAATCATGCAACACTTGGCTAAGTGCTAAAGTATGCAAATAACGCCACGAAACAGGAAGTTATAGTAACTCAGGTGTACAATGTTTGATCTGCTCCAAACTTCACATGTTTGATAATAGTCCTGGTCTGAAGACATCTACATGGCAATATTCAGTTACGGTCAAGGCACCACCTGTTGGCAGCAGGAAATGTGGCACTTTAAAATGACTTGGCCATAATTCTCCTGTATTCGCTTGCTTACATGCATGTAGCCCACTGTTCACTGTTTTCTTGATGCCAATGGGTGGCGGTGAGCCCGGGTGCGAGGGCCCTTTCATCGCTGCTTGCAGCTTTTTTTCACTGTATTTGTATAATTATCACTGTAAAGCTGCATTGAAACGATCTGTATTGTATAAAACACTACATAAATAAAGGTTCCCTTTCAGTCGGTCACGTTCGACGTACATCAGTAGTGACCGACGAATTGGGATATCGCTAGAGAGCCCTATCAGCTTCGAGTGAAACTAAAACAAGCCAATAGAATTGGCCTGTGATATTTGCATAATGTGCACCGCCCCTGCAAGGCGGATATAAATACGGAAGCGGATGCAATCGCACTCTGTCTTTCGCTTTGGAGCCAACCTGTTGTGTTCCTGCTATTGACTGAGAGTAAACTTCTCAAGCCTTGAAGAGCCTTTGTTTCGTCGTGCTGGTGTTAAGGCACCCTACAGCGAAGTCACGAGCTTTCACAAAGTGAGCTTCACAAGATATTTATACAGCTCTCAACTGCTGTTTTCAAGATGTCATTTTGTCTGTGCGTTACTGGATGCGGTCCCTGGTCCCCACTGATGGTCACAATCGCTGTGTCACATGCCTGGGTGTTCAGCATGCTGAGGCAGCTTTTGTAGATAGTTCATGTTCTCACTGCGGGAACATGACTATCTCAGTGTTAAGGTCTAGACTCTCGTTCCTTGGTTCTCAGGGAGTGGGGGTCCCCTCCCCTATGCCCCATTCGGCCGTTTTCTCTGGCTCTGGTCGGGGAGTGGTGCGTCGGCGTATAGGAAGGGTGACCTGAGGATCATGGTTAGGGCTCCACGGGCCCCGATCCCCTCAACAACACTGCAGCCTGTGGTGTTGCCGGAGGATCATGCTGGTCCCTCTATGAAGACTCGGCTGCGCTACCTCTCAGGTCGGCCTATTCGGCGGCGCGGTCGAGAGCTTTGCCCAGCAGTTCTTGGCTGCACAGAAGCAGACTGAGGCTATCAAGCATATCTTGCCCCGCCGGTCTGCTGCTGCCTCCACCCCACCGCCAGCTGCCCACTCTCAGCCCCCTCTCACCTTGCTAGCAGGTCCCAGTGTGTATGTCGAGGCCGCCTCCCTTGCGCCGTCTCCCATACACACTGCCACCTCGCAGAGTCCGACCCCACTTCGGGCCGCTATGCCGTCCGAGTTGGGTCCCAGTACTCTGCCTCGCTGCCCCACACCGGGTACGTCTGTGGTGCCTTTGGTCCCGCTGGCTCAGAGTCTGGGAGCCTGGTTAGCGCTTCCCAGCCTGTCCCGCTGGCTCATTCGTACCATCAGACTCGGCTATGCGATTCAGTTCGCCCGGTGTCCCCCGGTGTTCAGGAGTGTCCACTACACTCGCGTGTCCCTGGACAATGCACCTGTTCTCTGGGCAGAGATTGCCGTCCTCCTGGTGAAGGATGCAATCGAGCCTGTCCCTCCAGCCGATATGAAGTCAGGGTTTTACAGCCCCTACTTCATTGTACCCAAGGGTTATGGCCAATCCTGGATCTGCGTGTCCTGAATCGGTCCCTTTACAGGCTGCCGTTCAAGATGCTTACGCAGAAACGCATTTTCGAATGCATCCGTCCCCAGGATTGGTTCGCAGCGATCGACCTGAAGGACGCATACTTTCATGTCTCGATTCAGCCTCGACACAGACCCTTCTTACGGTTTGCTTTCAAGGGTTGGCATATCAGTACAAAGTCCTACCCTTCGGGCTGGCCCTGTCGCCCCGCGTCTTTACCAAGGTAAAGGCATCTCTACCTCGACGACTGGCTCATTCCGAACACAGGGACATGGTATTAGCTCACCTCAGCCGATTGGGTCTTCGGGTCAACTGGGACAAGAGCAAACTCACCCCCGGGCAGAGGATCTCTTATCTTGGTATGGAACTGGACTAGGTCGCCTGGACAGCGCGCCTCACTGAGGAGCGCGTCCAGTCGGTGTTGAACTGCCTGAGTTCACTCAAGCGCAGGACAGCAGCCCCACTGAAACTTTTTCAAAGGCTCCTGGAGCATATGGCATCTGCAGCCACAGTCATGCCACTCAGATTGCTTCATATGAGGCCGCTTCAGCACTGGCTTCACGGCCGGGTCCCGAGATGGGCGTGGCAACGCGGTACGTTCCGTTTCCCAGTGACACCGAACTGCCGTCGTACCCTCACTCAGTGGTCGGACCCTTCATTCCTGCAGGCAGGAGTTCCCCTCAAACAAGTGTCCAGGCATGCTGTGGTCTCCACAGATGCCTCTGCCACCGGGTGGGGAACCACGTACAACAGGCATGCAGTATCGGGTCTGTGGACGGGGCCCCAACTGCATTGGCATATCAATTGCCTCGAGTTGCTAGCAGTACGTCTTGCACTTGCACGTCTACGCTCCTGTCCCATGTCGCAACTCGCCCACCATCTCTTGCTATGGAGTCAGAAGCATCTGAGGTCGCTTCGTGCCATTCACGTCCCAGGCGTGCTCAACCATGCAGCCGACGAGCTCTCACGGTAGTCTCCGCTTCCGGGCAAATGGAGACTCCACTCGCAGGGGGTCCAGCTGATCTGGCAGTGTTTCGGGGCCACACAGATAGATCTGTTTGCCTCTCCGGACACAGCCCATTGCCAGTTGTTTTATTCCCTGACCGAGGGCACTCTCGGCACGGATGCTCTGGCACACAACTGGCCCCGGGGCCTATGCAAATATACATTTCCCCCAGTGAGCCTTCTCGCACAGCTCCTGTGCAAAGTCAGGGAGGACGAGGAGCAGGTCTTGCTAGTGGCTCCGTATTGGCCCACTCGGACCTGGTTTTCGGAACTGACGCTCCTCACGACAGCACCTCCTTGGCCCATTCCTCTGAGGAAGGACCTTCTGACTCAGAGATGGGGCACACTCTCCGCGTCCGGACCTCTGGAAACTCCATGTCTGGGCGGGACGTGGAGGTTCTAAGTGATCTCTCCCAGACACTATCACTTCTGCTAGAGCTCCTTCTACGAGGAACCTCTATGCCCTGAAGTGGAACCTGTTTGTCGAATGGTGCTCCTCTCACCGAGAGGACCCCCGATCATGTTCGGTCAGGTCAGTGCTTTCCTTCCTGCAAGACGGCTTGGAGCGAAGGCTGTCTCCCTCCACCCTCAAGGTGTATGTTGCCGCTATTGCAGCACATCACGATGCAGTTGATGGTAAGTCTTTGGGGAAGCATGACCTGATCGTCAGGTTCCTGAGGGAGACGAGGAGACTGAATCCGCCTCGCCCTCCCTCTATACCCTCTTGGGATCTCTCCCTGGTACTTACATCTCTCCGGGGTCATCCCTTCGAGCCTTTGCAGTCAGTGGAGTTAAAAGTACTGTCCCTTAAGACCGTCCTCCTGGTTGCATTGGCCTCGGTCAAGAGGGTAGGGGACCTGCATGCATTTTCGGTCGACGAATCGTTCCTGGAATTCGGGCCCGGTGACTCTCACGTTATCTTGAGACCCCGGCCTGGATATGTGCCCAAGGTTCCAACCACTTCCTTCAGAGATCAGGTAGTGAATCTGCAACCGCTGCCTTCGGAGGAGGCAGACCCAGCCCTGGCTTTGCTCTTGTCCGTCCGCGCTCTGCGCCTGTACGTGGATAGAACGTGAAGCTTTAGGACCTCAGATCAACTCTTTGTCTGTTACGGAGGCCAGCAGAAGGGAAAGGCTGTCTCCAAGCAGAGGATGGCCCACTGGATAGTGGACGCCATCGCCTTGGCTTATCAGTCCCAAGGCGTGCCTTGCCCGCTCAGGTTAAGAGTTCACTCCACTAGAGGAGTTGCCTCTTCCTGGGCGCTGGCGCACGGCGCCTCGCTGACAGATATCTGTAGAGCTGCGGGCTGGGCAACACCCAACACGTTCGCTAGATTCTATAGCCTTCATGTGGAACCGGTATCTTCCCGTGTACTCGCTTCCAGTAGCTGGTAATGCAAAAAACCTGTTCTAGTGTCGGCTTGCTATGCCACTTCCGCCGCCTGGGCCGGATACTTACATCCATTGCTCCAGTAGAGTTCTCCGCTTGGCGAACCATCTCGAGTTCCTCCGCCTCCCCTTGCGGCTTGGACATTGCGGAGTGTCTGATGCCAGGCCAAACGTCCATCTCTGACGTTGATGTTTGGCTGGGTGCCATATGTTGTGACCCCTCCACGTGAGTGGTCCCATATGTGTATTGTCCACGATCAAACTCCCTACGATGAGCCCGTGTCTTTCCCTTAGCAGAGTCAGCTCTGCTGTCACCTGTCAGATGAGTCTCCCCCTGTCTCTAGGCTGGAGCCATCCCAGGGACTCCATATGCGCACTGCCCACAGCCAGTCCATATGTGTATTTCCATGTAATTCCTCCCCTGCAGGGTAGGTTGTGGCTTCCGCAGCGTCCCCTACAGGTTCGCTTTCCCAGTGTTGTCTAAGTCTTACTGAGTGGGTCTTGCGGAACAGCAGTAGACTCTCTCGGTGTAAGCTCGCCCCCTTCTCTGCCCCAAGGTGCGCCAGGTTGCTGGAGCTTACGCTGGGCGCTGGAAGGGGTCAGTAACTGTGGCGCTTTATTTGGGATCCCAATTCGTTACATACGTTACCAATTCGTTACATATGTAACCAATACGTTCCCTGAAGGAGGGAACGGAGACGTACGTCCCACCGCCACAGTTCCTGTGCTTTCGCTGTAGTGCAGACTCAGGTTGTCTCCTCAGCGAAAAACAGAGTGCGATTGCATCCGCTTCCGTATTTATACCCGCCTTGCGGGGGTGATGCGCATTATGCAAATATCGCACGTCAATTCCATTGGCTTGTTTTAGTTTTCTGTATTAATCTTGTGCAAACACACACAAAACAACCCTCAATTTCAACATATATTCTCCATATACAGTCTGACAGCATCTTAGGCATGCAATTTAAGCAATTTGCTATCACTGCTCAAACCACACCTCAGGGATAAATGGGATGACCTATTGTGAGCCCAGTTCACACTATATGCTGTATTTCGACTTTCTTGATAGACAGCCAAATGATATGATGAAACATATGCGTGTTATCCGCCACCTGGTCTGAAAGATCACAGATGAAACATATCCCAGTGGCCATGGAACCCTATGAATTCAAACACTCTGAATGAAATATAAGCCACAACAACCACTTTGATCTCTTTATAAACATGATGACAAGCCCTTTCTCAGAGCCATGATGAAGGTTTTGCTCAACAAAGAAAAAAACTGTTCCACTTACGTTATTCTTATCAGTACAACATAGCCTTGGGCGACAGGTTGCATAACCTCATTGAAAGCAGAAGGTATTTTCCTAAATAGGCTATATAGAGAACAAAATAGAGACCAGGAAGATATGAGAGAAGAAAGAATTTGGTAAAATACCATTTGTCCCAAAGGTAAATTCCAAATGTTTGTATTAGAAACTGGTAGCGAGAAGTGACAATCTTTGGCTCGTGCACATCTTGGTCATGGTGTTACTTTTCAAAACAAACTCTTCAGATGTTGTCGCTTGGACTGTTTTTCAAATTGCAATGTCCACACATAGTGTAATATATCCTCTGTGTGGCAGTTGTCATATTGTTAAGCAACATCCATCATGTTTTATAAAAGATGTAACTGTAGTTGTGTAATTCGTTTTTATCTTATAAACACATTAAAATGTGTTACATGACATTATTATGACTAATCTATTTTTATTGGCAACTCTATAGAGGCATGGTTTATTTGTACATATGTTATCAAATGAAAGTCTCATTTTAGAAACACATTAATATATTTGAAGAATAAACAACTGGTTGTAAACTAAATTATAAACATCTGAATCTTTAGACAAACTCTAAATAATTTGTATATGTTTTTGTTGAGTATTGATACATCACACTTTTGGCTCATATAGTACAATAAAGGAGAATATGGAGCTCATATTCATAAACATTTAAACACTCCTATGTAATTATATACCATGTTCCATATGTAAAATGCATATGTTTTACACACTGTATGTTTTAGTGTCTATGCAAACATGCAAAATTTATGTGTGCTGGAACCACATATAGTACACTACGAATACCTACAATCTTTACAGAGATCACATTTGACCAGCTTGCAACAACCCAGCAATTCCCTTAAAAAACTCAGAACACCTTAGCAACCGAATCTTGGCAATCATCCACCATCCATCACGGCAATGATTTGCATTAGCAAGTATCACATTTTCTTCAGAAAAAGTAAAAATATAGTCTATTTCAATTGTAATTAACCATAACAGGCAATTTTTGTCATTTATTCATAAAATTTGCATTATTTCATCAGGTCACTGATTGCTTGAAACAATTAGTGTTCAGTTAAATTTGAAACATATAATAAGTTGGATTGGGAGCTGGCAGACATCCCAAGAGTAAACAGTAGAAGAATGGCTGCAAGCTCTTCCCCATATGCATCTGGAATGTTTTCTGTTTTTCCTGCACATTGCTGTTCCTGATGTTAACATTGCAATGTGTTTTTCTTTCGAAACTCTGGTGAAACAAATTATCTCTGATTGATACGTTTATTCTTGTCTTTTTGTATGAGTAACCAGTGTTTCCATTTTTAAGACTGGAACTTTGACTGTTAATTGCAACATGGGACTGTTGGACTGAAGCTTGGCTTGCTCCCAATTCACAAAATGTTCTTGAACTAATTCCATCTGAAGTTAATACAGGCAGAGGATTTATCTGTCTCCCGGATTGCTGTGTATACAACCGGTCTGTGCCGAGGTTAAGCGCTGCCATACTCTGTTACCAAATGTCCTGCATTTTAAAAACGCTTGTATACATAATCATAATATTTATTTAACCATTGGCAGGGAGACAGGGAAGTGAGAGTTTCTTTAGACCACTTCATCCCATGAAAAAACAAGTTGTTCCAAAACTTGCCTAGATGCCTACTAACACTATTTATATACATACATATAAATAGAAAATACAGAGAAACTGTTAATTTTCCAGTGGTCTTTTTCCAGAGCTGTATATGGTTTTAGAACAATATAATGTTCAACAAATGATGACGTTTCATTGTTCAACTCTCCCTTTAAAAATAAAGAGCTTTAAATGCTTAGCATACGGTGCTCAAAAATGGCTGTGTATTGAAGTTATCTTTCTTGTACTGGTAATGGTTGCAAGGGCAATGTCAGAATTTACATATCACTGAATAGCCATTGTAACCTGCAGCACAATGCAACAAAGGCAAATATTGTTGTCTTGATAATAAGGCCACTGTGCTAAGTCTCACAAGTGTTCTTTTCCACAACAGTAACTTGCTTGATTGCTATTGATTAAATAAATGTGCAGTTTTGCTCAGCATTTATGCTTTGCCAATGGACATCTGCTGTGTATCACGCGTTTGCGTCGACAGATTACATAAAGTCAACCATTTGAAACAAACCTGGGTAAGTTTACTTAGAGTAAGCGGATAACCTCAACGTTTAGTCACAAAACCTGAGGTAACTTTCAGGGTAGGCCTATGTAATTAGCTATAGCCTTATCGATGAGGCTCTAGTGGGCTTGACCAATTTTGCACAATATATATATGTGTGTGTGTGTGTGTGTGTGTGTGTGTGTGATTATAAAGTACTGTTATAACAAAGAAATGTTTTTTACTCTAATTTATTTATTTTATTTATTCTCATCTCACATTGTGGATTTGTACTCAAAGAGTTTTCTATATAATGTATTTCTATAATAAAAATACATATGCAATACATCTCACCTTGCAAGAAATGTGGAAGCAAAACGGCTAAACAAAAAATCTTTGCAAGCACAGATTTTTTTTTTTTCCCACTCAAGTTCACTCAATCTTTCTTTTTTAATTTATAATTAATTTGCATCAAACAAACACTATAGGCCTAATTCTTGTTCACAGTAATACAAAAACTGATTAAACATTTAGGGCTAGATTTACTAACAGCTTGCGCCAGCGCAAACCCTCTTTTGGCGTTAAACAACTACTGTCAGGATTTACTAAAGTCATGCAGTGAAAAATTAGCGCTGAAAAGGCGTGGACACAGTTATTTTGGGGCTGACCTTATTGCATAGCATTTGTAGGAGTTTCCCTTTAAGACGCAAAATTTATGGGAGGAGAGTATTTCAATGAACCAATCAAGGTGATTTACTAAGGTTTGCGTTCATCAATTTATTGGTATTTGGGCCATTATTTACTGGCTAAAAAAAAAAAAAAAGCGAATTCACGTCTTAAACCAGATGCTAATTTGCGCTGCTCTTGGTAGATTGCGTTGGTCATTATGGAAATGTCGTAGTTGGTATTACACGCAGAACTTTCTACTCCCAGAACTGTGCTCTCACGCTAATTTGCCCTGTTTGGGTAATTCTGGCCATAAAAGATACAATTAAAAAATGATTGCACAACTGCCCCGTAAGTGGAGATATGCACTAAAAATGTAAATAGCCATTAAAAAAAAAAAAGAAGAAGAAGAAAGAAGTATGGCATGCTTCTTAATGTCCATTCCATGGTGAATCCTGGATTAGGTGCTCGGTAGAGAATATCTTTGTGCGGTCACCATTAACTCTGAGTTTCATTCTCCGGGTTGACTGAACCTTCTCCAGGCCGTGGTTTCAGAACCCCCAGAACTTGAGTAAGCAAGGTTTGGGTTAACCAACCAAGAGTTCAGGGTAGCTACATGTTATGGTAAATTAACCTGTCTGGAATACCCTGCCTGTGATTTTTAAGTGATCCTGATGAGCTTGATTAGCTGGTTCAGGTGTATGACAGAGGTCTTCAACCCTGCTCCTGGGGACTCACTGTCCTGCAAAATTTATTTCCAACCTGCTTCAGCACACCTGCCTGTAATTTTCAAGTGATCTGAAGAGCTTGATTAGCTGGTTCAGGTGTGTTTGATTAGGATTGTAGCTAAACTCTGCAGGACAATGGGTCCGCAGGAGCAGGGTTGAAGACCTCTGGTGTATGAGATTAGGATTAAGCTAAACTCTGCAGGATAGTGGGTCCCCAGGAGTAGGGTTGAGGACCTCTGCAATAGAATTGAAGCCAAGGGTGCAAAAATCAGTTCCTGGAAGGGCCACAGCCCTGCAGAGTTCAGTTCCAACCCTGCTCTAACAGACATACCTGTAGTTTTCAAATAAGCCTGAAGGACTTGATGAGCTGGATCAGGTGTGTTTAATTAGGGTTGGAGCTAAACTCTGCAGGGCTGTGGTCCTCAGGAAATGAGTTTTGCACCCCTGCTCTATGCTGAACGTTGCATGAACAAACAAGAAAACCGGTCTCATTGCATCCGCTTGTCAAAAAAAAAAAGTTTTAACTGACTCCGATATCTTTGGACTTTTAAGGTAATCAGCTAACCTAGCTAGTTATTTTATTGTTGCCATTTATTCCATTTTAATATCTGAATATTAGTGAGAAGAAAATAATTTTTTTTAGATATCAATCTGCATATGCGATGGACATCGGAAGACGTCTTGAGTAAAACAGCTCAATATTTAACAAAGCACATAAAAAGACCTGAACTGGAAGTGAAGCAACCTGTTTATGTAATACGTACGTTTGTTGTGCATAACCCGTGCTGGAGATAGGAAGTGTTCAGGGAATTGCTTCTCAGATTTTTTCTTAAGTAAAAAAGACCATATTAAATCCCACGTCTTTAAAGTTTCAGAAGAGAACTCAACAGTCTCAAATCTGCCAAGATACCAATGTCTGCAATTGAATTACAGTATATGAACTAATTTCTCATCAAAATCTTCCAAGACCAAGCAATCTGAGTCTCTTATATGCCCACAGACTGCCTACAATCAGTTTATTGACTGCCTGATGCATTTTTTTTTTCCCACACAAAAAGGGAAAGTACTTTTTTGATCTTGCAAGCTCTAAACTGATTGGCTGGTTTTACACAACTTCTGGGAGTAGCACACAGGGTTCTTTATCAGTCCACCTGGTAACAAAGTTGTATTTACAAGGTACAGAGCTGATATAGTGAGCACGTTTGAGGATGACATAATCACTGGATTGGAGTTTATCAGGCTAGTGGCATGACATATTTAAAAGACATTCAGGGTTTTGTTTGAGGCAATTAGTAGCAAGTATATATCTAAAAACGAAACTTATGTTGGAATAGACACTTTTGCATAGGCAGAAATTCTGAGCACATTGTTTATGCACATTTTATGCTATTTTACTGGCATTTTCTGTATAATCACAGTGTTTCCACACCCGTCTACTGGTATCATCTATTTAATTTAAATCTGCCCTAAATGGCATGCAAAACAAAACAAAACAAAACAAAACAAAAAACAAACTATGACTGATTGCTTTACATGTCGGTCAGATGGTCTCTTCCTGTATAAGTGGGTTGTTTTTGGTCAGAATAAACTGCAGTGTGGATCAGACCTTATGCTGTTTAGCCACATTTTCTAGTTATTAGGGCATTTGGGGAGAAAGCTTTGAGACAAAGTTCATTATTTATCCATAATTTAATACATAATTCTTTTTTTACTAAATAGATGTAACAGGACACATTAAATAAAGTTTTATCCAAAGTTGATACTTACTGTAAATTAAACATAACCAAGAATACTGTTAAGTCTTCTGCACTACTTTATGAAAGGGCAAATTGTGAATAGAAACGTTTTTCTCTGGGAAGACAAAACAGTCTGATATGCAGAGTGACTTTTTATTTATCTATTTTTTATCAGGATAACTCATAAGGAGAACTTTCTAAAAACACAGAGCTTAGACAATGCATTTTTTGGTAACACTTTATTTTGATAGTCCCCCTTAGACATTCTTTTGACTATAAGTAACCTTGCACCTACATGTCATCTAACTCTTAGAGTATTTATTGAGTATTAGTAGACTGTCTGCTTAAAGGGATAGTTCACCCAAAAATGAAAATTATCCCATGATTTACCTACACTCAAGCCATCCTAGATGTATCTTCTTTCAGATGAACACAATTGGATATATATTAAAAATATCCTTGCTCCTCCTTTAGCTTAATGCGGGCCCACATTTTGAAAAAATAAAATGCATCCATCCATAATAAAAGTAATCCATGCGGCTCCAGTGGGTTAATAAAGGCCTTTTGAAGAGAAGCGATGCATTTTTGTAAGAAAAATATCCATATTTAAAACTTTAGAAATTTGAATAACTACAGGTGCTGGTCATATAATTAGAATATCATCAAAAGTTTGATTTATTTCACTAATTCCATTCTAAAAGTGAAACTTGTATATTATATTCATTCATTACACACAGACTGATATATTTCAAATGTTTATTTCTTTAAATTTTGATGATTATAACTGACAACTAAGGAAAATCCCAAATTCAGTATCTCAGAAAATTAGAATACTGTGAAAAGGTTTAATATTGAAGACACCTGTTGCCACACTCTAATCAGCTAATTAACTCAAAACACCTGCAAAGGTCTTTAAATGGTCTCTCAGTCTAGTTCTGTAGGCTACACAATCATGGGGAAGACTGCTGACTTGACAGTTGTCCAAAAGACAACCATTGACACCTTGCACAAGGAGGGCAAGACACAAAAGGTCATTGCAAAAGAGGCTGGCTGTTCACAGAGCTCTGTGTCCAAGCACATTAATAGAGAGGCGAAGGGAAGGAAAAGATGTGGTAGAAAAAAGTGTACAAGCAATAGGGATAACCGTATTGTGAAGAGGAAGATGCGATATGCCAGACCCAACAATGCAGAAGAGCTGAAGGCCACTATCAGAGCAACCTGGGCTCTTATAACCCCTGAGCAGTGCCACAGACTGATCGACTCCATGCTACGCCGCAGTAATTCAGGCAAAAGGAGCCCCAACTAAGTATTGAGTGCTGTACATGCTCATACTTTTCATGTTCATACTTTTCAGTTGGCCAAGATTTCTAAAAATCCTTTCATTGTATTGGTCTTAAGTAATATTCTAATTTTCTGAGATACTGAATTTGGGATTTTCCTTAGTTGTCAGTTATAATCATCAAAATTAAAAAAAATAAACATTTGAAATATATCAGTCTGTGTGTAAGGAATAAATATATTATACAAGTTTCACTTTTTGAATGGAATTAGTGAAATAAATCAACTTTTTGATGATATTCTAATTATATGACCAGCACCTGTATAGCTTCCAGTGGATGACCGTACGCAAGTCAGCTTGCGCCAAATAAGTAACTCCCTGATGCAATATATGACGTAGGATGTAGGAGTAGCGTAAGCTTACATGCCCCTCGCGGTTCAAACAAATAGGGCTGTGCAACAAACTCAAGCTCCTCTTCTCTTAGATCAATATCCTCCAACATTTCTCTTCAAAATTTCTCGTTTTTGGCTTCTAATTCATAACCAGCGTTTTGTTTTGCTCTATCCTCTGCGCCTCCACATTCATCATTGCGTCAGGTCAGAGATTGCTCTTCCGCCCCAAATTGAGGCGTACGGCCATCTGTCTGAAGCTAGTTATTATAGTTAATAAAGTTTTAAATATGGATATTTTTCTTACAAAAACCCATCGCTTCGCTTCAAAAGGCCTTTATTAACCCACTGGAGCCGTATGGATTACTTTTATAATGGATGGATGCAGTTTATTTTTGCTTGAACCCCCATTCACAACCATTATAAAGCTTTGAGGAGTCATGTACACCTAGGATTGATTGAGGGTGAATAAATCATGGGATAATTTTCATTTTTGGGTGAACTAACCCTTTAATACTGTATCTGATAACACTTTATTTTAATGGTCCCCCAACAGACATTCTACTTAAATTTGCAAGTGCATGTCAACTTATTCTACTAACTCTACCCCTACCCCTACCAGTCTACTAATACTCTAATGAGAGTTGGTGGACATGTAGGTATAACCTTATAGTCAACAATGTCTAAAGGGGACCATCAAATTAAAGTGTAACCCTTTTTTTTTCTTCTTTTTTGTATTTATTTCAAAACTTCCAATTTCTGATTCTTAAATATCCAACATCTGACTACAGTGAATAACTTGTATAACAGAAATGAAATGCATTTTCCCCTAGAAGCTTTGGCCTGCTTAAAAAAAAAAAAAAGAATCCCACGCACTCTTCATACACCTCATTTGTTTGTATTTCTTAAGCAGCCTTCAAGATCGTGAGTTCCAAGGAAAGCTTCTTTAAGGCTATGGGAAAGATTTTCTTCCCAGAAATCACATTATAGGCCTAGAGTGCAGCATATGGTTGCAAACGATTATAATTACAGTTTTTCATTGATCGATGTTATCTTCTGCAATCACCTTGATTGATTTACGTAAGTGCATGTGTTTTGAGAACGGTGGAGTGTTGCGTAAAATACAACATGAACAGTGAATAAAAGGTGAAACAGAGGAGTGGACACCTCTTTCTTCCTGTATTCACTTCTGATGAGGGGGCTGTCAGAGTGATTTCAGTATAGTCGGGTGGGATTAAGGGTTACTCATTGATGTCTAATTTAGCGATTTGGGTCAGAAGAGGCCTGCTGTCTGCTCTTTGTGCGCCGCTCCACTCGTACGAGACATCTGATTCATGTAGCTATGACAGTTGCCACAATTGTCCTAAATACCCAGTGCCGTTTTCTGCCCCATTTCATTGAAGCTCACTTTGAGAGGGAGGGAGAGCAGGGGGCATTAAAGTCTGTAAGAGGATTATGGTCTGGGAGGAAGGATTTTTTTTCTGCTTAGTAATATCTGCGAGTGGGCACAAGTACATCTGCAGTATCACGACTGAGAACAGCTGATGTGGGTGGTGGGCGGAATAGGCCCTCCAGTAATTTTGTTTCTGTGTCACGATGTGGGGGTGTGATTTCAGCATGCAGCCATGGCAGATTTTCTCTATTTCTAATCCTTTATTACTGGCAGCATTAATTCAAGAATTAAAAAGGGGGAGTGACAAGTGTATTAAATGTGCAATATAATGACTTGGAGCAAATTGCAGCTTCGTCCACCAGAACAAAAAGACAAAAGGTTTGATGTGCATTTAATACCACACACGCTAATGTTAAAGTGTTTGAGAAGAAAAATGCACGAGAAAAGAATTTTTTTTAAAAAAGAAGGAAAAACTCATTTCACAGTTACATGCAAACTGTGCTGTGGTTGTAGGACTGTATTTATTAATGGTTCTCAATGGTTTTTTGTTCATAACTCAAATTATTTTTTAATAGTACAAGTACAAATATGTATTTTGTAGCACAATCTACATGACTGTCTTGAACTGTAATAATAATAATATAATCAATTTCCCACATTTACTAGACCACATAATGTTTTCTGCCTTTGGGAATTTTATAAGACATTTTTTTTTTTTTTTTCCTGGCCATGAGAAAACAAAATGAATTTCACCATGCGGCTACACTGTAAAAAAATATTTTCATGATTTGTTATCATAACAATTTCTCTTTTGTCAAATCTACTTAGATATTTAATGTGGTTCAGATAACATAATATTTTGAATTTCTGTTGATTAAACCAATCACCTTCATTGTATTAACTCACATTTTTAATTTCAATGAACTCAAAATTTTAAGGCAACCAGGTAACTTACTTTTTAAGTTAAACCAACAGTTCAGTGTACAGATTCCGTCAAAACGTTACAGTTAATTCACTGAGTACTGCTGAACAGTCTCCAAACTGTGTACAGCACATTGCTGTCAGAATGTTTTTATCATTTTGTTTAATTTCTTTGAAGGACAGTTGAAAGACAACTATGGAATTTCCATTAATTTGTTGGAAATTATGGCTATATTTGTTACTCATGATGTTTTATACACACATGCCTGGTAAAAACCCATTTTCCCTAGTATTTGAAATCAGTTGAAATGACACTAAACAAAAGTTTCTTGGGGAAATTTTCAAAATTATTACTTTTGCTGAAACCCTGCCATGTGTATTGCCATGTGTTTCTGAGTCAAATGTCATAATGCAGATGATCATCGGTGCGTCCTTTTCACGGTTCCCTTTTTTTTAGCTTCCTTCCTTATAGTAACTGTGACATCTGACACGTTCAAGCTTTACTTTTACAATGACTATCCACAATATTTAACAATCTTACAAATTCAACCTACAGTAAACCTTTTGTAAAAGAGTAATGAGATGAAAAATATATTCAGAAAAATTAGCAATTATATAAATTAGATATGTGAAGATTACCCATAAAGACATGAAATGTGTCAAATACATTATAATTATATAATGCATATATCAATACAAATCCATTAAACCAATTGGTAGTCCACCCTACAGGAAGTCATTAAATCCTGTCTAGTGTATTAACATTTGGATTTGAAAACACAGTAATCCTCTGGCTCCACTGAGACACTATAATCTGAAAAAAGATTTATTTCTATTTATATGTACATTATAATGAGTGTCGTCTTTATCTCTCAATTGGATGTAAGGGTTGCGTAACTGCCAACATCACATTTTTTTCACCCTATTACAGAGGAAAGCAAAGACAGCAAAATAACGCCCCCTACTGGAAGGTTGTTTCTATTGCAAGGCTTCATGACATGAGGGACTTTGGATTGACCATGTTTTCAGTGCAAACATGATGCCACAAGTCAGTGCCCAGTTCAGAAGTTAAAAAAACATGTATTTATACAATTATATAGGTCTAATAATATATAAAGCCTAATATTATATGTACCTATGTTTAAATAGGCATGATTTCGCCTCTGTTTTATAAAATGGACACTTTTTATGCACAACTTGTTTGCTTTTACAACTTTGTTGGTAAAAAAAATTGTTACTTTAGAAATATCATTGCTATATTGTAGCATTGACAAGTTTATGCGACCCTCAATGTTTCTGTGTGTTTAGAATTGTCTCAGTGTGTGTGAGAGTTAAGGAGGTGCATTAATTCAGAACAGCGATTAAACTGACGTGAACTGTTTATTCAACAGTTTGAACGCACACCTTCCAGCCAAATATAAAGGCACACCCTCTTCTACTTTGATCAGGTCATAAATACCACACAATGGTCTCACTACCTCTATAATTAGTCATGTCCAGCAAGATAAACTTAAAATGAAATTATTTACCATAGATCAGTGGTGACATTAATATGTGACAGTGTTGTAGTAGTAGTGGTGGTGAAAGTGGTTTTGTGACATTATAATATTAATTAAAACAAACAAACAAAAAAAAACAAAAAAAAAAACAATTCAATTTGTTTTATCTGGTGTATTTGCAGTTTGCAGACCCATAGTGTAGGAACCACCTTTTACCTTTGGCCTTTCAGTATGCTTAAAGGGATAGTTCACCCAAAAATGAAAATTCTATCATAATTTCCTCACCTTTAAGTTGTCCCACTTTTCTGAATCAAATTTGAACCTAAATATTTGAGGGTACAATGTGGACATTTGCCATAAATAAACAAATGTTGTTATGGATGTGCTAAATGGACCCATACTGGCTGTTCTAGTTACATTCTGAGATAACCGTACTACTGTTTAGGGCAAGGGAAACAACCCATTTTCCTCTAATCATACAGAAAACCATTGTTGGGATGGGAAGTTTTTGCTGAATATAGGAAGTTACTGAAGAGAAGTTACTGCTTTTAAATAGTTCCTCTATTTTATCTATATATTTGAATGAAGAGGAGACATTGTTCTCTTCTGTCCTGTAAACTATGGAGAGGCATTTTGTTTTTTACATGTTATGTTACACTATTCTGTTTCACTTTTTAACCCATAATGAAGCAACACCATGGGCTAAGAGACAATGTCAACAGGTAAATTTATGGTTGTTTATGTTGCATGATTTTCAACATGATGGACAAAAGTGAACCATGAATATACTGTTAATGTGAAGTTTTATCTTATGTTGTACTGTTCAATTTAGCATTTATAATTGTTTTTTTTTTTGTTTTTTTTTAGATAGCTAATGGCTATGATTGTAGTGATATGGACCTACAATTCATTCCAGATGAGGTACCAAATTCTGTCCAAATTTTTAAATTTAGCTTCAACTACTTGCCGGCCCTATACAACTTCACTTTTCAGAGGCTAAATAACTTGCATTCGTTAGACCTGACAAGGTGAGCACAGCTAGTTTTCTTTGAAGTTGAATTGAAACAGTGTATCAGAGAATGTAATGTTTCTTCTTCTGTTTCTTACACTCAAACCTTATAACTTACAGATGTGGCATCACTTTCATGTATGAAGACATTTTTATACATCAGCCTGACTTGGAGGTCCTAATCCTAATTGGAAACCCACTCGTGTTCATCGCAGGTAGAGCTTTTTCTGGACCACTAGCATTGAAATATCTCAGCCTAACTCAGTCAAAAATCAAAAGCCTATCAGACATCCCATCAGAAAATCTTGCATATTTGGAGGTTCTGGAGCTTGGGGGAAGTGGCATTCGCTCATTAGATGGACTAAGCAATTTCCACTGGCAAAACTTGAAGAGCCTGCAGCTGGAAATGAACTCTATAGACCGGATAAATCTGACTGACTTACAACCAATTCACAATGTGGTCGGAATGAGCATCAGCTTCAAAGGAAACGATTTTGTCAATATAGAACCAGGTGCTTTTAAGTCACTGAACTTGAGTAGTCTTGACTTCAGTGGCTGCTTCAGCAAAATGACTTTCTCCTCCGTACTGAGAGGGCTTGAAGGCATTAAAACCAACAAACTGAAGCTGGGATTGTATGAAACCGATTCAAATGTGCACATACCATCAGCTGCTCTACAATCTTTTTGCAAGATCACCGTTACTGACCTAGATTTCCAGCTTCAGCATTTCTTAGACCTAAATAATTCTACATTTCATTGCCTTGAAGGGCTTAAAAAGCTTGACCTTACCAGAGCCCACCTGGATTCATTGCCCTTTAACATGACTGGCCTGTCCACCTTGTCCCATCTGGTGCTAGATGAGAATAGATTTTCAGATGTCTGCCACATCAACACCGGAATCTTTTCTGTGCTTACGCACTTGTCCGTGAGCGGGAACGCGAAGCAACTCGGATTCAGCAATGGATGCTTGGAGAGTCTCAGAGTCCTAGAGGAGCTGGATCTCAGTCTTAGTTTAGTAAAACCAATAGGACCCTGTTGTAATGACCAGCTGTTTGGTTTGGGTGAGCTGAAGCTCCTCAATCTCAGCTATAGCTCACCAATGATCTGGAGTTCACAGCCTTTCAGTGCGACTCCACAGCTGGAGCACTTGGACTTCAGCTATTCACTCTACACTCTGAACGACAGCTCACCATTCAGCAATCTACAAAGTCTCCGAACTCTAAATCTTTCCTGGTCAAATACAAATCTGACAAATATACACATCTTCAATGGCTTGAAAACCTTACAACTCCTCAATTTGAAGGGAAACCCCATTCAAGGAGGGGTTCTTACAGAGACAGAGCTCTTTAAATCTGTCCCTCTTTTGGAAACCCTCATTCTATCTTCATGTAAAATAACTGCCTTTGAAGAGAACTTGTTTAAAGGCCTCACACATCTCAGGCAAGTAGATCTGAGTGAAAACAAGCTTGTCAAATTGAGCACTTCAGGATTTTACTCCCTGGAGTTTCTCCAACTTAACTTTGCCAGTAATGCCATTGTGATAGTGGATGTTGGAAGTGTCATGAATTTGGGAAAAGAAAGTACTGTTGATCTGAGCTACAATCCCCTAGCATGCAACTGTAGCAACATTCAGTTCATCAACTGGGTTAAGAAAAACACAATCAAAGTAAAACACTTAATGGAGACAGTTTGTAATGCTACAAGAACAAGGATTATTGATGCTAAACTTCAGTGTGGATTCCCTGTTGGTGTACTTGCATTTGTTATAATTCTAATTGTGATTGTAATTGCATCTGCCATTTTTTGCCTTGTGAGGAGAATTAGAAGTTATTCAAGATACACACAGCTGTAAATTCAGACGTTTGTTTGGGCTCCCTTCTAATGTGGGCTACTCAAATATAACATTAATGTTTGCTTTAAGTTGGAGATAAAAGTTGGCTACTGACAGCATTAAAGCCTTTAAAAAAATTTGAAATTCAGAGTTTTTAAATAACAGATATAGGTCTAATGTCACTTTTCAATCTTGTTAACTACCTTGATTATTTTGTTTGAGATGTTTAAAGTAATTTAGAAGCAAAAGGACAATAAAATACAATAAAAGGTAATTTTGACATGCCTTTTTATTTTCAGTATTATACAACTTTAGAAGTATAAATATTTCTATAGTATACAACATCTATGACATCCATAGAGCTTTCTGTGGGTGATGTACAAAACTCAAAACCACATCTTTTATTGCACAGATCCTAAAAGACAATGATAAGCAGAGTCATCTACATAAACACTGTTTTCACACATAGAGAGAGGAAAGAAAACCCCAGGAAACAAGCAAGAACATACTGAACTGGAAAGACAACAAACAATTAGGCTACCACACCGACGGTCTTCAACAGCAAGTGTCCGCTAAGAGGAACTCACACACGCACGGCGATCACAGCATAACTGTCTGTGACGTAGCACATTAATTTGGCAAATAACACAAATGTACAAAATATACATCCATGAAGAGGTTGTAAACAAGCATTTAATGTGCTTCTTTAAGGATTCAAACATTAATTGTCAGAAAAGGAAGGGGGGTAAAAAAAAGAAATAAACAAAATAAATGTCTGGGTTTAATTCATGGCAATATTATTGATATTTGAGAACAGACAATGCATATGTGTCCTATAAAACATTCACATTTTATCATTATCATTAAAGTTAATATTATGTTAGCCTCAAAATCCCAATAAGTGTTGTGTTTTTAATCTTAAGGTGCCTTATATCTCTTCAGACCTCCTACACTACATTTGTAAAGTCTATAAAGAACAGAAACTACAGTGTGCTAATATGGTTTAAAATCTCTACAATCAACTTCGAATCGGCTAATTTATTAGCCTCTTTACATGGTGTATTCTGTTATTTAGGTAATTATGCACATGTGTGTGTCCAGCTCATATATATATATATATATATATATATATATGCTCTGTTTACATAAAACATTAATTGTGAATACTTCAATATCATACTGTATTATAGCCTAGATAAGTATACTGAAATGGACCTAAATATACAGTTGTTTTGCTTTAAGTTGGTACGTGATGTATACATACCAGTAGAGCTATAGCAGGTTTAAAGTTAAGATCAAATATCAAAAGACATAACGATTCACCCACTCCTCTGTTCTGATGCTAACCTTCAGTGGTCACTATGCAACTGCCTAAAGATCAAATCAAGCGTAACTAATGACAAATATGCTTTTAAACGTTTGGGAACGAGGAAAAAGGAAAAAGAGCTTTGAAAGGTCTCGAAGGTAAAAAGTGCAGGAAAAGCACTTATCAGTCCTACTGCATGACTAGAGATGTTAATAGCACAAATGCATTTAGTAAAGTATTACACAATTCCCATTTTTAAGTGTCGTACTTTGCATATGAATGTGTTAGAAACTGATTGGACATGAAGAACGAGCATGCTCTGAAACTCCTGACTTTTACCACAAGCCCTGACATACCATAATGCCATGTTGCTAAAGCACATTTGATTATCCTTGTATAAGCCCTTTTAACCAAACCAGGGGAAGTACATCGTGTTCTTGTACACCAAATGGGAAATGTTAGCCCTAAAAGCTTGACATATTTCTGTTTTTCAAAAACATTGTATATAATCTACATAGTGACAAACCTTAATCATGGGGTAATCCTTTAGTTTCTGAAACTTGCCTTTTATATAACGTTCTACATCTGCTTTGTCCCTGTTTTAATGTAAATGCATGATTTCAAGCGGCATCAAGTACGAACATTCAGAAAACAACTCTGCTGCGTCACTTAAAATACATATCTCAAAATGCATGTGGTTAACCCCTACATACCTCAGTGAAACTTCAAGTACACTTTATTTCAGAGTTAGACTATGATTATTCTGCTAGTTTAGACTCTATATCAGCGCAATTACTGAGCAGATGACATCACTAGCGACTAACATTGAGTACAGTATACAAACATATGACATAGCAAAATATATACATATAAAACATACAACACTCATTTTCAACTAACCCCTCTGTACAATTAATGCTGCTGTATTTACAATATATTGCATAAAAATTAATCTGTAGAAATGCATGGGAAAGGAATGTGAATTTCGCCATGACCTGCTAAGAACAGCAAGTCATATTCCCCCAAAAAACTCTAAGGCCCCTTCCACTACGATTCCAGAACCATAAGATGATTCCAATATAAAATAGTTCCAGGTGAGAAGCACAGGACAAAGTGCATTCCCTCTGTGCACCACTACCCAAAACAAAACTTTGCTGATAAGGTCAAAAACAAAACACAAAACAAAAAAAAAAAAAGTTCACACAAAAAATAGAAAAGAAATTGTAGTGATCTGTTCTACTTGCAGAGTGTAAGCCATATTAATAGCACCATTGCTACATATACTTTCCTAGTGGTTTTTAAATACATCAAAAACCAATAAAATGCATGATAACGCTAGCTTGAATGAGCGTGAAGCCTTTTTTTTTCTTTTTTTTTCTTTCTAACACAGTCAGTTAACATGCACCTTCAGTTCTAAATTTGAGGTGCTTTTTGTTTGGTATAATTATACTCCAGGATTGGCACAGTTCATTTAAGCCTTAAAAAAGGCATCTACACTCTGTCTCCACAGTTATTGCACACGCCACTTGTTACATCACACCGCAACACAATACAATGTCTACTTTTGGCGCTTTTGCAAGATCTAAAACGTGACCACAAATCAGCAGCAAAACATGTCAACATTCAGACTACACTTTTTTTTTTTTGACATAATATTAACAAAGCTTTATAGATCACAACACAAACAAACAAATTCATTTCTCTGGTTTCTCATGAAAACCCAAAGTAACAGCTTTACCGGTCCTTAGATAGGAAGGCTTAAAGATATTACATATAGACAAAAATGAAGTTTACATCCTTAGTCCTTTTAAAATATTATACGCTTGGCAACTACAATACAATACATCACTTTTTACAAGTTGAACCACGTGGCGGATCCTTTGTTTGTTTAGAACGGACTGAATCTTTTTCAAAAGTAGTATTATCCTTTGCCAAAGGCATGCCTCTTGATGAGTCTTTACGGTTATTTTTGGGTGCTGGCGATGCATCTTGAGTGGGTTCCTTTCTCTTCTTTTCTACTTGCTCTTTTCGGTTGGATGAAATCGGTTTGTCAGACACCTTTGACTCACTGGTGACATGTTTAGGGTCAGGACTGGATATAGTAGTTGTAGTCGTCCCTACAGGATCACTTGTGCTGGAGCCCTTGAGAGACTCTGGTCTTGGAACGTCAATTCTGGACTTTACTGGTTCCTTTGAGGAAAGTCCAAGTGTTTCAACTACAGCAGCATTGCCCTTACCAGGAGGAAGCCCACTAGATACATGGATTTTAACAGCTGGTACTGGCAACACTGGCACAGACTCACCTTGAGAAGCAGCGCGGGTCTCTTTCTGAGGCTGGGATTTAGTCGTAGACAAGACTGACTCTCTTAGCTCCTTTGGATTTACTATGTTGTCCTTGACAATGGGCTGTAACTGTGCTCTGTTTTCCTGCTTTCCCTTATCTTCAACAGCCTTCCCAATTGATTGCGTAACAAGTGGAGAGTCTACTCTGGGCTTGTTTTTAGAACTCAAAGGTGTTTGTTTCAATATGGCACTAGACTGTTGCGTCTGCTTTATTGCAGTCTGTGCTGGACTTGTCCCTGTCATGGACGTGTCCATAGCCTTCTGGGTGTTTATGTCAGAAACACTCTTGAATTTCTGCTTTTCCTCTGTTTTCATTGTGGATTGCACATGCACAGTGTCTTTTGTTGAAGTGTCACAACTTCTAGTCTTTGGTGAGCTTGCACCTGTGTCCTTTGATGTGATATTCATGTTTACTTGGCTTCTGAAGATGGCTTCTTGCTTTTCACAGTTTTTTGAAACTTCAGCTTTGCCTGAAGAGTTAGGGTTAGGGGCACAGGCAATCTTTTCAGCCACACTGCATTTGAAGTCCTTTTTAGGGGCTATTTTATCTCTCGAGTCCATTTTGTCTCCACATGCTGGCAGGGTTTTAAGATCCTTTACCATTAAATTTAATTGGCTACTTGCCTCCACCGGATTTACCTTTTCTGCTTGTTGATTTTTGTTTAAGGCCAGTTGAGATTGATGGGCTTGCACAATGAATTCTCTGCTACCACTTGACACATTGGAATTTTGTGTTCTGTCTGAGATTTGTTTGTTTGAGAGTTGAGCTGAAATACTTGCTGTCTGTCCATTTGCCAAGCCAACAGAGCTTGAAATTTTGGCACATGTCTGATCAGACTGTGGAGGTTGGATGGTGGTCATTTTTACTTCAGCCAACCCAGAAAATTGTGGAGTGGTGCTTGTAGAGGCCTGGGATTTTGAATCAGTAGCAGGCATGGTCTTCAGTGGGGCAGAAATGGTGGATGGAGTGACTTTTCCTTGAAGGGTAGGCTTGGGAGACAATGAGCTTTTAATAATAGGGGCATCTGCTAGTGCTGAGACAGAAGACACAATGGATGTTGTGACTGAAGAAGCTAAAGATAGACATGGGGTGGGTGCTGTTTCTTTGATCTCTGGTTTAGCCTGCCCTGAGTCAGCGGCTGAGGTACAATCAGTTCTGTCTCCGACTGCAGACTCTACATTTTTGTCTGAACTTTTTACTCTGGTAGATGATTTGCTTTCCTTCAAATCTTGAAGACGCTCTGGATTGAGGTCAGAAAAGTCTTTGGTGCTACCAGCCCTATTCTTTCTATCTATCAGAGTCTTAGTTGCAGCCAAGGTTGGGCTTGATGTCGCGACTGCGTTGTCAACATCTTTCGATGACTGTATCGGCTTTATCACTGAGGTGTATGCATTGGCTGGTTTGTCTTTATTTATGCTATCCTTCTCAGTAGACAATGCTGAACTGGGAAAACTGGTCAGTGTCTCACTCAGCCTACTATTATTTTTGCCAGAATTTGCTTCTTGGGTTTGCTGGACAAAGTTGAGTTGGGCAATAACAGCAGAAGACACTATGGACTTGTCAGGTTCATTGACTTTAGTAAGGACTGGTTGTATCTGTTGTATCTGCTTTGGAGATATCTCCTCTACATTTTCCATGTCGTCTTCCTGGTCTTCATTGCTGACTTCCCTGATGGAGGGCGTTTTTCCACATGCAAAGTGAGCGCTATGTCGTGCAGCCCTCATCTCCTGAGCTGTCTTTAGCCTACTCTCAGATTTCACACTTGTGTCTATGGACTCTAGTTTACTGGTTGTAATCTGTAACTTCATGCCATCATTATTTTTATTTCTATCGTGCAGGGCCTCATTGCAAGCTGGATTTATTGTAGAGTCCTTTTTGGAAATGGGCTCTTCTTTTGTAATGGTTTTACTGCTCAAATACACATTGTCTTTATGGTTAAGTGTCCCAGTCATCCCTGCCTGTGGACCTTTCTGTTTTTCTGTGGTTTTCTGTTGAATTGGCTGTTTTACACATAGATCCTCTGCTAATATAGCACTTTCACCGTGGCTTTCTGCCATTTTGGAAAGACATGTGTCAGTCTTGGATACACGAGGTCCAGAAAGCAGACCAATGTCCAAGGTGCCCTCTAGTGGCTTTAAAGAGGAAACAAGCCGCCCCTCCAATTTGTACTCAGAGGAGGTCTTCCTGATAGGGCCATCAGAAGCAATCATCTGAAGTTTTTCTACTGCACTCTCTCCTCTCCCACTAAAAAGCTTAGGGGCCAAAGTTTCAGAAGTGCCATGGATGTTGCACATGCCCCCTTTAACATGTTCTAAAGCCAAGGCAGAATCCAGCTGAAGACTTTTGGACCTGGTGGTGCTGAAATGAATGCTTTCATGAACACCAGAGGATATTCGGCACAAGGAGTCCTCCCTCTCCTCAAAGGACTGCCTCTTCCTGGCAAACTCCATGTTGGAGGCTTTGAAATCTAACCTCTCTGGTTTATTACCTTCCTTCATTGACCAAGACATTTGTCGCTCTGATTGACATGAAGGTGACCTCACATTCTCACTTAAAAGTGATACACAGTCCCCAGTGGTGACAGACTCTGCTATGCTCTCACAGACTCTTGGGTTTAGTTTTTTGTAGAGGACATCCTTTAAAGTAGCATTTGTAGACTTGTCCAAGGATCCAGATTCGGAAACCTGGGTTCTTGCACTGGGACGTGTTAGGACACCCCACTCCTTTTCCTCAGCAGCAGCAGCACCTTCCACATCTTGCATGGTGTCTTGTTTTTGCATAGACTCCCGTCTCTCAGCCCAGTCCTGCCTCTTCACAACCACTTTGGCTTTCAGCTTCTCCCTATCTAGCTCCTCTACCGACTCCTGTCGGCCAACTTTGCGAGTGACAGCCCGCTTTAGGCAACCCTGCTCAGCAGGCCTCACCCGAGTAATGGTGGGTGGCTCACAAGGAGTGCTTTCTTCTATGCATGGTGGAGTATACTCCCCTCCAGATGAGGTCTCCCCCTGAGACTCCTCTTGGGTGACCTCCAAACTGTGCTTTCGGGTGCATAAATGTTTTTTGTCACCAGCGTAAGAAGGGGAGAGCTTCTCCTCAGATTGGACTCGCTTCAGGAGTGGGGACCGAGGAGGTTCTGCGCTTTTTGGTCGCACCATATGGCGTACAATAGTGGGGGGTGAGTGCATTTTGGTAGGGAAGGCCTGAGAAGTTTTGGAGCTTCCAACAGTGTGAGTCAGCAAGGGAGATGGGGAGCGCTGAGGAGAAGTTGGCTGAGGCTGAGGAGTAGGGGAGGGTGTGCGAGCTAATGGTGAGAGGGGAATGCTCCCTGCTGATTTACGTCGGCCCTGACGGAGCCGTCCAGGTAGTTTGGGACCCAGGCCATGCAGAGTGCTGGGTCGGATGTGGCCAGAGCCTGCAGGTGAGTTAGGTGCACTGGAACTGGGGGAGCTACTCTGTGATGAAGTTCCACCTAGAACAAAGAGTGGAAAACTAACATATGAAGATAATATTCAGGGCCAACATTCTTTTTTTTTTTCAATTTCAGATTTTATAATTTCACATTGAACTGAACAGAAAATGCACAGAGCACGAAAATAGCAAATATTTACCTCCCTTGACACGTGACATGTAACATGATTAAAATATGTTCTTTGATCAGAAAGACTGTCTGGGTAATGTAAGACACAAACCTGACTGGCTGAAGTCAGGTGTTGGGCGGAAGGCAGCTGTGGGGGAGCGTGGTGAGAGGCTGTGTGTGGGAGATCCAGGCAGACTCTCTCCTGAAGACAGAGAGCGGTTCAGCGAGGAGAAACTGCGACTGGTGTGTAAAAGTGGAGAGGGCTGCATGGCAAAGCGTTTGAATACCGAACGCCGCCTGGAGAGGAAAAAAGCGTGACTGACAAAACAATTGGAATATTCAGAATGACATAGTACCATACTACTTATATTACTTTTGCAGTATATATTATGCATAGATTTGCAAGAATGTACAGTATATATTGAAAGCACACTCAATGGAATACTATATTTCTTAATGCAATGCACTAAGAAATATCAAAAATGGTTGTTGTTTTTTTTTATTTAACAAAGAACAAATAAAGAAGAATGCTACAGAATTACACTTACCAATATTAAGGTCATATGACAATATATTTTTTAACAACATCTGATAAACAACTGAAATGGTTATAATTACATAATTACAAAAAAAAAAAAAAACTTAAAAATATTAGGCAATATACAGTATATACTGCATTGTATGCAGTAGTAAGTACACTAATTTTCCATTCTAAGCACAATGCGTGTACATTACAAAAATATGACAACAACAGCTACATCTAGTGGCAGTGGGGGGAACTTGCTACTGAGGTGTAGGTAGCTTATCCAAATTTATGTGGTTACGTAAACAGACAATTGTAAAACCTAAAATAGACAAGAATAGTGATATTCCTGTTTTCTTACCTTTCTTGTGTTTTCTCTTTCTTGGGTTTCTTGGTTCTTCTCACCATTTTGCTTCTGTAACTATTTCTTCGAGCTGGACCAGTTTTGATAGAAGTGTTTTCAAAAGGGGTAGTGGATATAGCAACTTTACTTCCGCTCTGCAAAACAACAGGTAAGTGTCACTTACAGAAATACTGTAACACAAAATGAAAAATAAGCAGTGAAAATAGTGTTGTGGTTGTAACATCAATTGGTTTTTGCACCTTCAGCAGTAGTTCCACCACCTCAGTGTGAAGCAGCCCGTGAACCGTTTCACCGTTCACATGAGTGATCAGGTCTCCAGCCTTAAGACCAGCCTTGTGAGCAGGACCACCATCCTCAACATTCTATTCCCAAAAAAAAAAAAAAAAAAAATCTTACATAGTTCCAAAGCTTTCATCAATGTCTTAACTATATGTAATGCAGCAAAATGAGAAATGAAAAATCTACTCCATGCTAAATTTTTTTTTTTTTCTTTCTCCCTAACCAGCCATGACAAAAGTAAGAATACATTTTGTTGGCTGTTTGATTTTTATTGTGATGTGCTTGCCCACACTTACCCAGACCATGTGATAAACCGTATAAACATCACTGTCACAGGCATAGACCCGAATCGCTCTTAGAGTGAAGCCAAACTTCTTCCCTGAGCTGTGGATGATGATTGGCTGACGACTACTGACACCGCTAAGTGAGGAATCTCGGCTGGGGGAGGAGTCTCTAGAGGATGGGTCTGATGACAGTGAGTATGGAGAAATAGGGCTTGCTAAGGGTGACACACCAAAAACATCTGTGGGAACAAGAAGAGAGGCATATCATATATTAATAAATCAATAGACTGGCACTATGCATAAGCAAGTAATCACTTTACTTTTATTGAACACTGAACAGTGGATTTGTTTACTTAACTTTACTATACATTAGATTAGCATAATGTGCAGCACATAGATTAAATTATTTGTATTCAATAACAAGATATTACAGGTAACATTTTCACTACTGTTTGGAGTTGGTAAGATTTTATTAAATATTTATTTGATCAAAAATAAAAACAATAATTTGGTGAAATATTATTCCAATTTAAAATAACTTTTCTATTTTAATACATTTTAAAATGTAATTTATTCCTGTGATGGCAACACTGAATTATCAGTAGCCATTAGTCCAGTCTTCAGTGTCACATGATCCTCCAGAAATAATTTTAATATGCTGATTTAGTGCTCAAGAAACATTCTTATTATTATAAGATTTGAAAACAATCAAACACATTTTTCCTTTTTCAGAATTCAAAAGAACCTTTTATTTGAAATATACATTTTTTGTAACAGTGTAAAATTCTTTAAGGTCATTTTTGATCAATTTAATGAATCCTTGATAAATAAAAGTATTAATTTCTTAGAAAAAAAATCTTACTAACTCTTAACTTACTAACTTTTGAAATATTTATGCAGTATGAATGTGTAGGAGAAAGTGTGCTTTTCAAATTCTGTAAGGTCATCACTTTTTTCAGTTCATTTAAATTGTTTAGTTAAATTGTTAAAAATGGAAAAAAAAAAAAAAAAATGAAAACGAAAAAAAAAAAGAAATGCAAAATGTAATATAAATGTGTGTGTGTGTGTGTGTGTGTGTGTGTGTGTGTGTGTGTGTGTGTGTGTGTGTGTGTATATATATATATATATATATATATATATATATATATATATATATATATATATATATATATATATATATATATATATATATATATATAAATAAATTTAAAATAAATAAAAACTATATCATAAATAATCTAATTGAAAGGTTAAAACATTACTTTCTCATGTAGTACTTGTAACAAAAAGATGACAAAAAGGTTGGGAACCCCTGACATGAACAACACTTGGTCACACATGCAAAGACACCCCAACACACTCGATCACATACACCAACACAACATGTTCTTCCAGCATGCACATACACTTACCTCCAGGAATCATGAGTGACAGGGCACTGGTAGATACTGATTTTGGCACTTTACTGACTGCACACTGTTTGTCCATGGCCTCAGGTTTAGGAGCAGTCAGGAAAGAGCCTGTGTCTGAGGAGGGCTTACAGGAGCTATCCAGACTTTCCCCTCCATCTCCCCGTGATGGCACCTGATCTAGGTGCTCGGAGAAACTGCCTACTCAAAAAAAAAACAAAAAAAAAATTGATTAAGTAGAGAAATGCACTAAACAGACCAGACACTATTTCCAGAGCATTCCCATTGAGTTTGCACAATTTGTTAATGAAATAAAATATAATACGTAAAAGTAGGCCTGCACTGAATCTGCTCTCAAATTCATTTACACGACAACGGCATCTTGGGGGCCTGAAGACGCAAACTTTTGAAAACCGGTTTAAAAGTGCACTCTTTTGAAAACGAAACCATTATTGTCTCCGTGTAAAGTACAAAAACGTGAATTAGTGAAGTTCGTGTATGCGTATTAAACGGTTAGTCTAAAGGCGTGTAATGTTTTTTTTTTTTAAATGACATCACAAACTACTGGCCTGGCATTGTTCCAGGTCAAATGGGGGTCAATTGCACCACAGCAAAAACTCAATGTAGAAAATAACAAATCAACATAAAATACAGTAAATACATTGCAGAAGTCCACTGCCTATAGTATGTACAGCAATCAAGTGTCTTCGGTGAAAATTAATTGTATTTATTTTTTTCTCCTGAAGTCTCTTGTGACCCTGGACAAAACTGAACATTTGGTAATATTTAATTTTGATGTGTATCTGTGCAAGCGCTCGGTGAAGAGCGTCATTGATGACTTTTTACTACGTTTTTACAGCGTTGATGATTGAAGCCAATCACAAATATATCCAATGAGTGCATCAACACAATGGCCAATCAGAGGTGTTTACGAATCCACTCAACAGCGCTCAAAGCATCACATTTTTAAAATTTCAGTACCGATAGGTACCGAAGTCGGTACTTTTGACAACTCTACTTACCGAAACCCAAACACCTAACCTAACAGAGTTAACTAACATGTAGTTGCAAAGTTACTTATAGTTAGTAGAATGTCTAAAGTGGACCAATGAAATAAAGTGTAACTGAACATTTTTGTGGTGCAAGTTTGATGCAAGTCCCATCTCCAGTAAATCACCCCTGTACCTGAGAGGGTGGAGTTACTGATGGTGCTACAGGGTGTGGAGGGATCAGGCTCATCCTGAGGCAACTCCCCAATACTGAAGGTCACTTTACTGGGGTCTTCCAGAGACAGGGAGCCCTCACCATCCTCCACTTCTGCTGAGATAGCAAACTTAGGGAGAAGACCAGAGCATCTGCTTAAGCTGGTGCTCTCAGTGTCAGAAGAATGAGAGAGAGAGGGACTGGAGAAGAGAAACAAGGAAAAATTATTTGATCTACCTGGGGGAAAAAATCAGGTTCTATAAACTTGCATGTTGCATGTTAAATGCTAATGTCAAAATAAATAATTTATTGAAAAATAAGATAAGTGGCATGCAAGTATAGAGGTGCATTTATTTAATGACGAGGTCTAAATTTCAGATTTTTCACATTTAGTTCAGATCAGAGACTTTTTATGGAGAGGGTTTGTGGGTAACTTACATCTCAGCGAAGTCTGGAGTCCAGCTCAGTGAGTCAACAGTGAGAGGACTGTCTGTTGTCTTCTCTGTCTGTTCTCCTTTCTCCTCCAGCTGTCCTCGAGACAGATCCAGACTACTGTACACCTACCACACAAACAAATAGCATATAAATGCATATCTCTGAGTAATCATAGGCATATGCTGAAGCACAGAAATGTGAAATGTAACTTGAAATATTTCTGTTGGTTTCTAGGTTACTGCTATGTTGTTCCTAGGGTGTTCTGGGTCATTGCTAGCTGGACTACTTTCCCAAGCCAAATTGGTGGCAAATTCATATGAACCATGCCCCACTGAGGGTTATGTTTGAGTTGAGGTGAAAGATGCAGCTTCATGCTTACTTTTTTATACAAATCATATGTTTCCATATGAATCACAATGATTGAATTTAGTACAAAACAGTAAATTTAAAAAAAAGGCAATAATCACCAATCACCGCTAATTATCAGATGCCTAAAAGGTAACACTTTACAATAAGGTTCATTAGTTAAACATTAGTTAATGTATTAACTAACATGAACTAACCATGAACAATACATTTGTTACTGTATTTACTAATCTTCGTTAATGTTAGTTAATGAAAATACAGTTGTTTATTGTTTGTTCATGTTAGTTCACAGTGCATTAACTAATTTTACTAACAAGATTTTAATAATGTATTCGTAAATGTTGAAATTAACATTAACAAAGATTAATAAATGCTGGATAAGTGCAGTTCATTATTAGTTCATGTTAACTAATGTAGTTAACTAATGTTAACTAATGAACCTTATTGTAAAGCGTTACCTTAAAATCTGTCTAATACAGTGGTTCTTAATGAGGGGGCCGGGACCCACTAGGAGGCCTCAGCAAACTTCAGAGGGAGGATGACTTAAAATTATTCAAATTAATAGATCAAGTAATCATTTTCCTTTTTTTTTTTTTTTTTTATAACTTTTGAGAACCACTGGTACTATACTAATACTATAAAACACAGCCTTCACCAGATATCTTCACTGCAAGCATTGTAGTTTCTGGAAGCAACTCATACTGCAATGCACCAAAGCTCTGCATGCCTGAGAACAAGAATGTGCACGAGTATTTGTGTTGTGTGATGTTCCCTGACCTACAAAAATATATTCCTATATCAAAAGCAAATGCATGTAAATCTATGAGCTGAGCTTTATCCCAGAGACAGTGTTGGCCGTAGTGTTAGATGTCTTCATTAAAACTTGCAAAATACAAACACATAATGCATCCACTGAACAGGACTCTTCTCAACTGAGTCATTCTGCACTGCATGAATTAAACAAGTGTATGTGAGGAAAAAGAGAGAGACAACTCACTTTGGAGAATCGGTGTGAGGATGAAGAAAACTGCCGCAGTTCCACATTGAAATCTTCATCATTGGTATCCTCCTCCTCCTCAGTTTCTAAGTGATGGTACCTATCAGATCGTGCTGTGATTGAAAGAAAATGTGTCACATTGCGCTGTGATGTCAAGATGCTCTCATATCAGTTATTTTAAATTTTAAAGTGAAAATCACTAAAGAATAAACATTCTGTCATCTAGCTTGAATGATACAATACACATAACTTCTGAAGGAGAAGAAACAGCATTTTTACCTAAATCTATATTCATTTTACAATGAGGTGTCCAAAGCACTAAGCTAGAGCAAATTATTGAAATTTCTCCAAACAAATGACCAAGAATCATATCATCAACCAACTGTGCTTTACTAATATGTGAGTAATCTATCAGGCTGGGAACATCTGATCCGCCCTTAAGACATAAAAAAACGGACATGGACACTGGCTCTCAGCCCTGCTTTGCCTGCATGGACCATGAAGGACAATGACTTCACTCCTGCTGTCACTCACTGTCAAAGTAGCTAGTGTCATCCTCAGACTCCAGCTGGGGGATGAACTCTGCCTTCTGCCTCAGCAGGCTGTTCCAGTCCAGACTGTGAAAGAACTGGTGGTGCTTGACCTCATATGCCCCACCTGCTTAAAGATACACAATCCAATCAAATTTCAGAAAAACCCAACAGCCTTATCATGTCCTAAACAGGCATGTTGCAATGAAGCTACAGCCAATACATTTGATTACTATGTCTACTTTGGGTATTAAATATAAAAAATGTTTTAATTAGTTGTGATTTTGTTGCATTTCACAGCAACAGATTCACTTCCAGTGATGCAAGAAACATGCCGCTGGAATCTTGTTTTTTTTTTTTTTTTTTTTTTGAAAAATTGTTAAAAGAAATGGAATTGAAGGCCATTTAAAACTGTCTGACTACTAAATGGGGGGAAAAGTGCTGAACTTTGCCTTTTGATATGGGTGGGTGGGTGCACATACTGTAAGTAATATCAAAGAGATTATGGAGTTGCAATTTCCTGTGAGTGAACTATAAGTGAGAATGGACATCAGTTTTAATGGCTAAATGGATAGTGAGGATAGAGGATTTTTTTTTTTACATGGAATATTTATTTATTTTGTATGTATGCATTTATGTTTTTACATTGCATTTTAACCATGCATCCATGCATTACTAAAATACCCTAATGGCCAAGTAGACTGTTTTTTTTTGCCAAAAGCCAGTTTTACTTACTTTTGGTGCTTAGCAATTATTTTTGCAAGTATTTTGGACCCTTACCAGTGCCGAGGCGCTCCAGAGGGTTCTGTCTGAGCAGTAGGGTGATCAGCTCCTGAGCATCAGCTGGTGGAGCTTCCTCTCCCTCCGGCCAGTTTATTTCATCTAAGACAAGAAGCAAACAGTTTCATCCTCATTAACTAAATGGAACAAAACCAAAAATCATTACTTTTTATTCAACATGAAAGCTCCTTTCTGGTTTTTTGGGCCTCCACTGTAACACAGCACCTTTCACTCATGCACAGCACCAGACTAATGAATACAGAGAATATATTTACATATTAAAATGCATACAAATGCCTACTACACATAAACAGGCATACATAAAACATCATAATATCCATTTTCACATGCATCAATTCTAGGAACGTGCATGAATTAACAGTATTCATTGGCTATCTCGGATTTTTCACTAATCAAAGACTAGGCCCTTGACACAATCTTAATTCAAACAAGTGTATAAAATAAATAAATAAATAAATAAATTCTGAGCTTAAAGGCCAGGGGGGTGAAATAAATGAAGAGCTGTACTTTGCTCATTTTGTAACTTTCTCTACAGCAACATGATGTCCCCTCACTTTTGATTCACATTAAGGAGGATGAATATGTATCCAAGCCCAGGGCAATAGCAGCTAGCTGTGCTCATTAATTAAGCCTCACAACCATGATAACCCCATAACAGAAAACTAACACTAATGGTATCAGAAACATACAGTATGTGGGCTGTTTCAAGTTATGTGGCTTAAATGGATAATGAAAGAATCCACATAAGTATTTTGGAAGTTTAAATTTTTAGCTCCAATTTAAGGACAGAGCAAATATACTGGATTGAAATAAATCTTAGTTGCAAATGACTGAAACTGTATTATAATAATATGTTCTTCAAATGGCTTTTTTAATACAGATAAAATCTTCATAAATCTCCTGGAAACAAGACAATATAAACACCTATACACTACCAGTCAAAAGTTGGATGGAATTAAGATTTGTGGTAACACTTTACCTTGATGGTCCAAATTTTGTATTGTTTTTAAAAAAAAAAAAAACACTGTAATTTTCATCCAATAAATGCAGCCTTGGTAAAATAGCCAAAAATATACAGTGGGTATGGAAAGTATTCAGACCCCCTTAAATTTTTCACTTTTTGTTATTTTGCAGCCATTTGCTAAAATCATTTAAGTTCATTTTTTTTCCTCATTAATGTACACACAGCACCCCATATTGACAGAAAAACACAGAATTGTTGACATTTTTGCAGATTTATTAAAAAAGAAAAACTGAAATATCACATGGTCCTAAGTATTCAGACCCTTTGCTGTGACACTCATATTTAACTCAGGTGCTGTCCATTTCTTCTGATCATCCTTGAGATGGTTCTACACCTTCATTTGAGTCCAGCTGTGTTTGATTATACTGATTGGACTTGATTAGGAAAGCCACACACCTGTCTATATAAGACCTTACAGCTCACAGTGCATGTCAGAGCAAATGAGAATCATGAGGTCAAAGGAACTGCCTGAAGAGCTCAGAGACAGAATTGTGGCAAGGCACAGATCTGGCCAAGGTTACAAAAACATTTCTGCTGCACTTAAGGTTCCTAAGAGCACAGTGGCCTCCATAATCCTTAAATGGAAGACGTTTGGGACGACCAGAACCCTTCCTAGAGCTGGCCGTCCGGCCAAACTGAGCTATCGGGGGAGAAGAGCCTTGGTGAGAGAGGTAAAGAAGAACCCAAAGATCACTGTGGCTGAGCTCCAGAGATGCAGTCGGGAGATGGGAGAAAGTTGTAGAAAGTTACCCATCACTGCAGCCCTCCACCAGTCGGGGCTTTATGGCAGAGTGGCCCGACGGAAGCCTGTCCTCAGTGCAAGACACATGAAAAAACACCTGAAGGACTCCAAGATGGCGAGAAATAAGATTCTCTGGTCTGATGAGACCAAGATAGAACTTTTTGGCCTTAATTCTAAGTGGTATGTGTGGAGAAAACCAGGCACTGCTCATCACCTGTCCAATACAGTCCCAACAGTGAAGCATGGTGGTGGCAGCATCATGCTGTGGGGGTGTTTTTCAGCTGCAGGAACAGGACGACTGGTTGCAATCGAGGGAAAGATGAATGCGGCCAAGTACAGGGATATCCTGGACGAAGACCTTCTCCAGAGTGCTCAGGACCTCAGACTGGGCCGAAGGTTTACATTCCTACAAGACAATGACCCTAAGCACACAGCTAAAATAACGAAGGAGTGGCTTCACAACAACTTCGTGACTGTTCTTGAATGGCCCAGCCAGAGCCCTGACTTAAACCCAATTGAGCATCTCTGGAGAGACCTAAAAATGGCTGTCCACCAACGTTTACCATCCAACCTGACAGAACTGGAGAGGTTCTGCAAGGAGGAATGGCAGAGGATCCCCAAATCCAGGTGTGAAAAACTTGTTGCATCTTTCCCAAAAAGACTCATGGCTGTATTAGATCAAAAGGGTGCTTCTACTAAATACTGAGCAAAGGGTCTGTCAACAATTCTGTGTTTTTCTGTCAATATGGGGTGCTGGGTGTACATTAATGAGGAAAAAAAATGAACTTAAATGATTTTATTAAATGGCTGCAATATAACAAAGAGTGAAAAATTTAAGGGGGTCTGAATACTTTCCGTACCCACTGTATATTTTTGGCTATTTTACCAAGGCTGCATTTATTTGATGAAAATTACAGTAAAATTATTCATTAGTGTTGTCAAAAGTACTGACCACGATACGAAGTTGGTACTGCAATTTTATAAATGACTCTTTGAGACTATTTGAGCACTGTTTAGCGGATTTGTAAACTGATTGGCCTTTGTGTTCACACGCTTATCAGATTTGTCTGTGATTGGATACAATGATCAACGCATGGGAGCGTTTGAAAGCACACGGAAGTGTTTCGATTTGAAAGCGTTTTGAAAACAGGAGTGTTTTAAAGCAGGCATCTGACACCTGCTTTCAAACGCTCCTGTGTGTATCGGTGAAGAGCGTCACTGATGTCTATTTACAACAAGTTTTTGAAGTGCTGATCATAGTAGCCAATCACAGACATATCTGATGAGCGTGTGAACACAATTTCCAATCAGAGGTGTTTACAAATCCACTCAACGTGCTCAAAGCGTCACATTTTTAAAATTTCAGTATTGACTTGGTAATCGCAGTCGGTACTTTTGACAACACTATTATTAATATACTAAAATATTATTATCATTTAAAATAACTATTTTTTAGTTTAATATATTTTAAAATATAATTCATTCCAGTGATGGTGAAGCTGATTTTTCAGCAGCAATTACTCCAGTCATCAGTGTCACATGATCCTTTAGAAATCATTCTAATATGCTGATTAGATCTTACTTAGCCTGGTCTGATGAGTTTTGATTTCTGCTGTGACATTCAGATCGTAGGGTCAGAATTCGGTGTAAACAACATGAAAGCATGGATCCGCCCTGCCTTGTATCAACAGTTCAGGCTGCTGGTGGTGTAATAATTCTTGGCACACTTTGGGCCCCTTAGTATCAACTGAGCATTGTTTAAACACCACAGCCTAAAAAAAGACTTAAGGCAGTTCTGAAAGCAAAAGGAGGTCCAACCCGTTACTAGTAAGTTGTACCTAAGAAGTGGCCGGTGAGTGTATATACTGAACTATAATGGGGTGGACTGGAAGAACATTTTGGCAGAGTCATGAGGACAAATTATTTTGATATTTCAAAGGGGACACATATTTGTCATTTTACTTGGCTTAACTATACTGTATGTAACTCTGCTAAAACAAGTGGCTGTGTTCTATAATTGCAGTCTGTAGGACAGAGCAACTCACTTGTTAGATTTATTTTGTGTCATGGTACACTTCATTTATGTTTAATACTTACATTAAATTAACATTTTTTTTTTTTTTTTTAATGTAAAATAGAATCACATTGTGATTTCATTTGCATAAGACAGCAATGAACAAATCCAGAGATATCCAGGTTTGCAGAATGACAGGTGGAGGATAAGAACAGGACACTGTCATGCCTGTGGGGTCTTTTGCTGATCCTATGAGATACTGATACGCATTAATGAGAAGCAGAGTTGAGATTACGCAAACACAATCTGCACCTGCTGAAGCTCTTACTGCATGAAGCATGAATGTATTACATAACAGGAATTCAGAATGTGACTGACCGCTGATGACCTGGCCGAACAGCTCTTCTGGAGTGTCTCCAAAGAATGGTACACAGCCCACTAGAAACTCATAGAGGATGATGCCCATTGCCCACCAATCCACAGGCTTCCCATAGCCTTGCCTCAGGATCACTTCTGGAGCAATGTATTCAGGAGTCCCACACACCTGTAGAGAGAAATGTTTGCAGATGTTACAACCTTAAAGACCAACATAACTGGTGATAGAATAGATTTGGATGCTGGCGTCTAGCTTAACCAAACCAGAATGAAAAAGCCTAGGCCAGCATGGAAATTCATGTTTCTCTAAAGACCAGTGGCCGATTGCACAAACTGCTTAGACTAATCTTACAAGTAAGTCATCTATTTTTTTCTTTGAGATCAGACTAGTTCTTAAGACACAGTCTTAACATAGCAACTGGTCCCAGATCTTTAAATCAGATATCAATCATAGAGGTTATGACAATGACTATGCAATTTCAAATGAAATAAGTTCTCAGGACTTTCATAAAGAATTGGATTTGTACCTGTTTATCAGAGAACTCTCTAGCATCCTTCTCGATGTGACCCTCATAGAGGTTAGTGGTCATGTTCATCAGACCAACTTTTGATAGGCCAAAGTCTGTCAGCTTGATGTGTCCCATTGAAGTGACCAACAAACTGTGGTAATGTAATAACACAGGGCAGACAATAAAAAAAAAATAATTAGTCATGTATTAGCATTATCAGAGCTGGAAAAATCCGTTCATATCAGCTTAGGATGCCAAGAACTTGGTAGCTGATTTGTTGTCAGTCCAAAGTGGCCACCACACTCTAACTAGCTTAAAGATACCAGGTCCACTGGCTGCTTATACCAGCTAACAGGATGTGACCAACTAGAAAGCATGTTAAATCAGATTCTGGTTTTAGTTGGATTTTTCAACAGGGAATGGGGCATGTTTCATTTTTGAGCAGCTTACTTGTCTGGTTTGAGATCTCGATGGACGATTCCATAGTTGTGGAGATATTCCAGGGCTAACACAGTCTCGGCAAAGTACATTCTGGCCATGTCCACAGGGAGAGGACCCATGTTCTTAAGCAACGTAGCACAATCCCCTCCTGTCAGGATGGGAAGTGTACAAATGAATGCTGCATACAACTCTGGCTTTTTGGCTCCTTCAAACTGTGCATATTAAAAGACATTTTAGATCAATGTGAGTGCTAAGGGCAGTTTACATAGAGTGCATGTTGCATAAATAGATTACATTTTTTGCTCTTTTGAAAGTCTAATTTATTTGTTGATTCATCTGAAAGCACTTTGTACAATGCTTTTTTTTTTTTTTTTTTAACTTTTGATTCTGCTTGTATAAAAAGAATCCTACTTATTGAATTAACCATAATGCTGGAGTTACTTCTTGAAAAATGTGAATTACTTTTCTATTTAATTTATTTACTGTCCAGTAGTTGGTCGACAGCGTGTGTAAATATTTGAACAAATTAGATTAAATGTCAGGCTGGTCTAAGACGTAGCTGGTGGTTACCAAATGTTAAATATAGTTTTATTACTATTACCAGGTTATTTTATTTATTGGACCCTGGTCACCCTGCATCCCGGTCAACATGTTATGCCCATAAAACATAACTTTGTAATGTACTTTTTAACTTTTATTAGGAGTAACAGAATATTGAAACTATTCTCAAAAGTAACATTCTCCAGCACTGCAAATGATGTACATGTGTTACAGCTTACCTTCAACATACTCCATAACCATGCATAGATGTCTGCGAGTCTCAAAGGAGCAGTACATGCTGACCACAAAAGGGTTTTCAGCAAAAGTCAGGATGTCTCTCTCCACAAAGGCCTGCTGGATCTGGTTCCTCAGCATCAGGTTCTGCTTGTTGATCTTCTTCATGGCAAAGCGTTGTTTTGTCTCTTTGTGTCTCACTAAATACACCGCACTATGAAGAAGAAAAAAAAGTTCTTGGATTAAATTAACAGACAAATGTATGATAATTTAACACATAGTAACAAGTATAACAGAGAAAAATAATTTAAAGGACTATGCTTTAAAAAGGATTATTAGGAATTAGCTTACTTGTTAAAAATAGAATGTGAAACAATATGCAGTACACAATGCTAAACATTTACCTAATAATTCGCTTCAATAATGTCACTTACCCATAAGCCCCATTACTGATCAGTTTGATCATCTCAAAGTCGAGCTCACATGGTTTGCGCCGGGACCGTAGTGCTGCGCTCAAACTGTGGGACTAGATATATATGTGTTATGGAGACTTCTTTTAATAGCAAATTAATAAAAATTCTCGTACTGTAATAATATTTGTATATTTCTTCCTTACATTCAATTTAATTCTAGAAAATGAGGTAACACTTTATTTTACAGTGTCCTTGTTACACGTTACATGTAACTATAAATTATGTACAATTTCATGCAAACCAAAACTAAACCCTAATCTGTGCATGTAGTTAATTAATATTACTCAGAAGTACTTAAATGTATAATTACACTGTAACAAGGACACCTTAAAATTAAGTGTAACCGAAAATGAAACATTTTCTTGTTTAATAACTAAATGTTTTCTCTTACATCATAGTTGTTATCTGTTTCATATTCCATGCATTTCTGAACAATAGTTGTGATTACAGAAGTTTACTAGTTTGCTGTCTGGGGTAATGTGTTTAGTTAAAAGTACTTACACTGACAGACTCATCCGTCTCAGGAGTTTCTGCAATCCCACTGTCGTAGCTAGTTAACTGGGCAATTTCTGCAAGACAATGACAATTACATGCTAGATAACAACAGATAATTTAAAGACATAAAAAAACTATTGTGGTCCAGATATTACAAAAAGGTACTTTAGGGTTCAATATATCGTTATTTTTTCCCAAATCATTGAACATACTGTTTTGACCACAGTTGAGCTCTGATTCAAGAAAGCTTTTTTTTCACTATATATTTGTGAGACAGTCTTCTGTGCAGTATGTTTTTCCATTATTGCAGGAACAACATTAGTGCATAATTTAGAGGGAACATTGCCGACCCAGAATGACTACAAAAAAGTCAAAACAAAAGTCACTTTTTCCAAAAGAGTAACTTTGTAGAGCTGACTGCTGTAGTTTCTAAATGAGTTAAATGGTGTGGAAATCAACAGTAAAATCTACACACATCATGAAACATTTATGCTGAAAAACTGCCACTCCAAACAAATCCCAGTGAAGCAGTTCTCAGGAGGCTCCAAAAGTAACTGATGAACAGCAGGAGGTAATGAACTGGAGGGTCGTTCAGCTGTCTCTAAAGAGAACTAAGCCCATCAGAAAGCCCTCACAACAGCTGCCTATCTCCATTTCCAATCATCACACCAACTGATTTGGATGTTCTCCGAGGATTAGAAAGCCTTGGAGGGCATTGTAACCAACACTGCTTTGGCAGAGATGGCAAGACAGAGGCATCAAGGTCTACGGGCGTATTCTGTTCTCATTACCGATAATGATAGTCTTGAGTACAAATTCAGAGCTTCGTAACAGAATGTTGTGTCTGAACAAGGCTTTAAGCTAAAATTACGAGAAATAAAGCCCAAAAGAAAGAATACAAATCATATTTTCTGCAAGTAGGCTCCTGACATTGAACATATAAAATGCACTGATGCACCACTTAAGATCGTGACCTGTAAATTTAAAGCCTCCTAATGTGACCTGGTGTGAAGTTCAGGGGCAAATAAATGTGAAACAATAAATGTGAAACATTCAGCCTGATAGCCTGCGAATAAAACTTTATTTCCTGATGGACTGTTAAAAAAAACAGTCTGACGGCTAGACTACTGAAACCCATAGATTATGGTTCTCTCACCCTCAAGTGGGTCCCTTGTCAGACCAAGCTGGCTGATAATGTATCGTGGGATGTCGGTCTTGATGCCTTGGCCCTCTTTGGCATGACCCTCGGCTGCCTCCAGGAGATGATAGAACTCTTCAGGGTCAAACTCCTACAAGACAGAAAGTATTTATCTTTAACACAAGACTTTGACCAGACTGTACTAACAGATTCTCACTTCTTGCATAATGTAAAGCATTTGGTCATATTGATGTAAGTTTTAACAGATGTTTGGTAAATATCTGAAAATTGACTGGAGCAACAGTATTCTAATGCACATCACAGCAGAAGTCACAAGGCTGATTGAGCCAGACCATCTCATTGTTGAGGAACTCTTGTAGACAACCTACCAGACATTCAAGGAGCCGCGCAGGCCTGGCAATGACGATGAGAATCTTCTTTACCAGCTCCTTGATGAAGGTCACCTCTGCACTCTCTGATCGCTCAGTCGACTGCATTACAATAACAGAACACATCACAAGTGGCCATCAATATGCATGCATCAATGAACGCATTGATCAAAAACACATTCTGCATAGAATAATAAACAGGGGACAATGTATTTTAAATATAGAAAGTTAGTCTTAGCTCAGAAGAATGAAGAAAACAATGTCTCTGAAGGCATAATTTACCTCCTGAAAGAGCCTTTCCAGTTTATCTGTGAGCTCACAGAAGTATCGTGAGGTAATGAGACCAAGACGGGACTTTTCCAGGCAGTCTCTGGCCAGCTCAATGATCTGGTGGTGGGCGAAGCTGAGGACGCCATCAGCCAGAGGCAAGACGTTCTCAGGGGAGTTGCTTTGAATGATCTCCTTGATGCGCTCCTCCATCTGAGCTGTGGCCTGAAGGGTGGAGAATGCAAACCAACAATGAATTCCCCTTTAAAGATACAATCATTTGAGACTGAAGAGGACTGAAGAAAGTAGGTTACACTTACCTTGGGAAATCTTTCTTTGTACACATGATTCATCATGATAATCTCATGGTCACAGCATGATGGGGATCTTCCAGGACTATCAATGCAATTTAAGAAAAACAGATTTTTCAATATACTCAATATCATGTAATAATTATTTCTAAAAAAATGTAATATTAATATTGTGAGAAAGACATGGGATGTGTCTCAGTTTGCATACTTGCATACATATTTTTAGCGCATAGTAGTTCCATGTACCATAGTAAGTACCACTGTAAAGCACGTACCATCTTTGGCATACTACTTTGAATGTACATTGATTTCAGATTCTTGTGTACTATTCAGGGCAGATGGTATGTGAATTAAGATGCAGAAAAAGACAGATCTCAGATAAGTGTAAAAGACATCTAAGCTTAAAAGACATCTAAGCTTCCTGTACCTGAGACTGCGGGAGCGTGGCCGCATAGGTGTGGCTCTTCTGCGGTCGTCTCCAGTGATGCTCTCTGTGTAGAAATGCTTGGACAGGAAGTGGAGCTCGTCTGGTGTGGGCTGGAAAGGCAGCTGATGGAGCTTCTCCTGTGATGAACAGGACGACTGGAAATGAAACGAAAATACATTGAAAAAGAAAAGAAAAGAAGAGAAATGAAATGAAAACAAAATAAGAAAGAAAAGATGCCCACTGATGTGTTACATTACACATCATTAGGTGGATAATGCAGGTGATGGATAAAAACTAAAACACAGCAATGGATTTTACTATTTCTTGATGATGATGTAATCCAACAAGGATGAAAACTATGAAACAATTTATTTATTTTTTTTTTTTAACTGACAATATATTGTGGTGGATTATGGAAAAAAAAAAAAAAAAAAAAGGCTAATTTTGGACATTATGTACTGTATTAACCCCTTAGCGCATCCCCCAGTTTGGCAAGTGGGGCATAAATAACATACCCAAAATAAAAAGGTTGCTGCTCATAAGTCATTCTGAATAGACACATAACCAACGTATATTTAGAAAGCCAACACTTAAGAGTTTACAGTTCAAGACTGTTATTAATATTGAGATATTGATATATATTGAGAAATGACCAATTCATGTTTTTATTGTTCTCACTCGACAAACCTTTCACACCTCTGACCTAATCTTCATTATTATTTTATCATTATTCTTTTGTTTGTATTCAGCCATTATTAGCCTTTATTCTGGCATTACATGGCTTTCCCATCATTACCACTTTGATCCCTATATACTGTACATTAATCCACCTACTATCTGAAAGGGTTAGCTCACCCAAAAATGAAAATTCTGTCATTAATCACTCACCCTCATGTCGTTCAACACTCGTAAGACCTTCGTTCATCTTCGGAACACAAATTAAGATATTTTTGATAAAATCCGATGGCTCAGTGAGGCCTCCATTGCCAGCAAGATAATTAACACTTTCAGATGCCCAGAAAGCTACTAAAGACATATTTAAAACAGTTCATGTGACTACAGTGGTTCAACCTTAATGTTACGAAGCGACGAGAATACTTCTTTTGTTTTGAATCAGTGGTTCGAAGCGTGTATCAAACTGCCAAAGTCACGCCCCCCCAGTGACATAACAAAGCCTCGTTTACTGAAATCACGTGACTTTGGCAGTTTGATACATGCTCCGAACCACTGATTCGAAACAAAAGATTTGTAAAGCTTCATGAAGCAGTGTTTTGAAATCGCCCATCACTAGATTTTGCTGAATAAAGTTATTTTGTTTTTTTGGTGCACAAAAAGTATTCTCGTCGCTTCATAACATTAAGGTTGAACCACTGTAGTCACATGAACTGTTTTAAATATGTCTTTAGTAGCTTTCTGGGCATCTGAAAGTGTTAATTATCTTGCTGGCAATGGAGGCCTCACTGAGCAATCGGATTTTATCAAAAATATCTTAATTTGTGTTCCGAAAATTAACGAAGGTCTTACGGGTGTGGAAACAAATGAGGGTGAGTAATTAATGACAGAATTTTCATTTTTGGGTGAACTAACCCTTTATCTGAAGTCTTTCTAGAAAAAGAAAGGAAGAAAGAAAACTATGCTCTCATGCTTTCAAAGCCAGCTTGCTGTTGCTAGCCTCTCCGAAATTGCCTACCCTACCTTTAAACATCAAATATACAGTCCCGGTCAAAAGTTTGGGGTTGGTAAGACTTGTTTTATGTTTTTTATGTCTCTTATGATGCATTTATTTGATTAATATTGAGAAATATTATTACAATTTAAATTTAAACTATTTAAACTAACAGTTTTCTATTTCATTATATTTTTACATCACACAGTTGTAAAATTTTTACATCATACAGTTATTTTCAGCATCACTACTCCAGTCTTTAGTGTAATAATATGCTGATATGGTGCTCAAGAAACATTTCTTATTATTATTGTCAATGCTGAAAACAGTTGTGCTGCTTAACATTTTTGTGGAAATGGTGATACTTTTTTTTTCAAGATTCTTTGGTGAATAGAAAAAGTTTAAAAGAACAACATGTATTGAAAATATATTTACTTGTACATGTAAATAGGACATTTTCTGTAAACTGAACATTGGTTGGCTGGTGTGCCAGAATCAAACCACTTGCCATTTCCTGTAAGGATGGGCAGCTGCAGCAACTGTGTCACTAAACAACAATAACCAGAGAGTGAGTGAGTGAGTGGATGGGCAGTCTGGCACAGATTCAGGGACATATTTACCAGCAAACAAATCTGGCTCTGCTCAGAGGCACATGAATCAGACTGGGAGACAGTCATGGCAGCATCTGTTGCCTGTGGCAGACAGCCTCAGCCAAGTATCAGTTCAGTTGTGCATATAAGTGCAAGGACACAGACACAAACTAAATGCTTCAAAGCAAATACAGCAATGAAGCTTGCAATGTCAACAACATACAAAGTAAATTTTGGTGTCATTCAGTAGCAATGTTTCCATCCACCTATTTTTATGCACACTTTGGGATAATGCATATAAAAAAAATAAATAAATAAATAAAAATAAAAATCGCTTAAAGGATTAGTTGACTTTCAAATGAAAATTACCCCAAGCTTTACTCACCCTCAAGTCATCCTAGGTGTATATGACTTTTTTGTTTCTGACAATCGGAGAAATATTAATAAATATCCTGATGCATCCAAGCTTTATAATGGCAGTAATGCCACCAAATCTTTTGCTGTCGGTTGCAAGTTGGTTTTCTTACTATACTCAAGTATCTAACTGCTTCACATGGTGGAATTCTACACAGAATGTACCAAAGGTGGCCATTACTACTCGTATCTCTTCAAAAGCCACTGAAAACGAATGACTTAAGAGTCACTTTGTTGCTTCAAAATCGCTTCCAGTGAATGCACACATACCTCTACAGTCTGAAAAACATACAGTACTTACAGAAACAGTGGAGCTGGGTGTGTTTGTTCCATAGCCAGAGGAGGGAAGGGATGCCAAGGACCAGCGTCGCCCGTCAGTTCTACAAACACAGACAATCCTTCAGTCCATATATCCTCAAATAATTACAAGTACTGTATAGAATCATCATCAGTAAATGGCATATACTAGATTGCATTGCATTGGCTCCAAGACATGAGAGGCGAGTGTGACTCTAGATAAAAGGAAAATGCTGAGTGAGTCATTTATTTTCAAAGTAGATCAGATGAAAGACAGTGGCAGTGTAATCCATGAGCTAGGGCTGCTATCATTTCGAGCAGTACTCTGTGTGCAATTTCCTAAGGGCCTGGCTGATTGAATGGTCTGATGATAATCACAGGAAGACAAATGCCACAAACACTGGGAGGAGAGATATATGGGCAGAGTAAATACAGAAAAATCCCAAAAATGATTGTGCAGGCACTTGATGTCAATATCCACAGTGAATAGTTCAATGTACATGGGAACATTTGTGATGCATTATGGTTGATTACTGGGACAAATGAACAACAAGGATAATAGAGTTAATCTCATGAATCTCATATCCAGGTCACATTTCACCCCAAAATTGGAAGAAAGAATATATAATAATTATATATGGGTGTCTAATGTCACATTGGAAAAAAAATGTATGGTCCTAAAAAAAGCTTCAATTGTCTTGAAAGAAAATGCAAAATCTGACCTGAACATGTTTATGACAGGTATCATGAGATTTGCTCAATAAGCTTCATTTGAATTACCTGTCTGCTCTTAGTCCATGACTAGAGGATTATAAATAGCAAAGAAATAAATAAATAATAGTAATAAGAATTTTGAAACAAAAGACCCATTTTTCACCCCATCCTGTCTGATCGAACGGAGTTTGACTTGACAGGTTTAAATCTGAACTTCTGAACCATGGTTTTAAATTTGTTTCAATCTAAAACTGTAGAAAGCCTGTCAGCTCCTGAGGTTTTCAAAAGCAGAAACCAAAAGCTTTCATCAGCCACATGCTCCTCACATCAAAGATCATTGTTTACTTGAACACTGTACTGATATCCTGATATTCCTGACAGATCTGGACCACCTATTCTAATAATACAGCCATTTATCTCTCAGATTATGCATTTTGAGTGCTGGCTTATACAGTACGTTCATCTTTCCACACTTTCATTTTCTGGTAATCACACCACCACAATATCCTAAGGTGTTGTGGGTGTTTGCTTGTCCTCCCAAGTAAAAAGAGCCCAGTCCAAGTCTCTATGATACTCTCTCCCTAGATATGACTTGGGCCCCTTTTTTTGCTTATTCTCAAGGTAACATTTTTGGTAGCTTAGAAATATAGAAAATTGAGGTGTGCCATAGGTATAGATATCATTCATGTCTGTGTTCATGTCATTACCTGCGTGTGAAGGAGAAATGAGCTGAAGCACTGGGGGAGAAGTTTCTAGGGCTGTCTTGTGGACTGGTGCCTAAAAAAAAAAAAAAAAAAAAAAAAAAAAAAAAAAAAAAAAAATCACACTTTTTACTGTTCCAGCAATACTCTTTGCTCAGCATTAAATCTTTTAACTATATTATTAACATCATCATCTTCTGCAGTTCCAATATATGGCCGGTCCAGCTCTACCATCTTTCTTCTTAAAGAGATATGGACAGTTTTAACAGTATTTTTATGATTCCTTTTTGACAAACAGAAATACCAAACAACATGAGGGTGAGTTAAACATAGAGATGGGCCAGAAACGCCCCACACCATTGTCACCATATGTGCGCTCTTATTAGCTGAACCCCACTGTTTCTGGGGATTGCTTTTGGCAATATGGGCACATTTGAGGATCTGGGAGATCCCAAATCATGGCCATTAGAGCCAGTGTCCCACTTCCACCAACAGAAAAACAGCCTTTTGCCCTGCAATAATTACAGATAATTAACCTGATTGAATAGGGGAAGGAGTTAATAGTTAATTAACAGACATGTCTATGGCCCCACCGGTGTTGATAAAGAGAGGCCCCTGAGCTTTGCTGATGGTGGCTGCTCATTAGTGGTGACTCATTTACTGATATTCACATACAACTGATAAACACAGACAAATAATTAAAAATAATGCAAATAAGAAACTAATAATGATGTGGAATTTGCATGTTATCAACTGATATGAGGTTTTCAACAGCTGATTCTAATATCTAATGGCTGATATAGTGCCATTAATACAATATATAACAATACATAATACATACAGTATATATATTTTTTAATACAATCCATTTTTATATGTATATAAAATGCTTGTTCACAAGTTTGGAGTCAGAAGATTTTTTTATTTTTTTATTTAAAGAAATTATTTTATTCAGCAAGTTGTATTTAATTAATCAATATCGACAGTAAAGATTTTTTACGAAAAAAAAAAAAAAACTACTTTCTATGCATTTTCAATAATGGGAAAATAATAAATGTTTATTAAGCACCAAATCAACATATTAGAAAGATTTCTGGAGGATCATGTGACACTGAAGACTGGAGTAATGGCTGCTGAAAATTTAACGTTGCAATCACAGGAATAAATTACATTTTAAAATACATTCAAAGAGAAAATAGTTATTTTATATTGTAATAATATTTAACAATATTACTGTTTTTACTGTATTTTTAATCAAATAAATGCAGCCTTGTTGAAGAAACTTTTAAAAACTTTTTAAAAAAAATCTTACAGACCCCCAAATTTTGAAAAGGAGTGAAAATCAATTTATAAATGTACTACACTTTATCCTCACATAATTCATAACTCAAGTCTATAAATGCTAAATGGCATCTGAGAGCACACACTGTTATGAGCCAGCTGACTGCATCTAGATTTCATGACTATAAAACTAAAGTGACGTTTAATCAGATTAATATACTGTAATTAAATCAACAGTAATGCTGAATGTTCTTTAAAGGTTTCCAGTAGAGAACAGGGGCAGTGTGTGCGTAGTCGGCAGAATGAGAAAGACAAAGAGCAGCTCATGAAGATCACTGCTCAAACACACTATTATGTGTTGTGGGACTGGCCCACTTGTGACAGATTGCTCTCTGTAACATAGGTATGTATTACACTGTGCCCTAATCAAGTGAGAAGCAAGAAATTTTCAAGAAAGGAGCCAATCCAAAAGTTGATGTTTAATATAAAGCTGTATACATTATATTAGAGGGTTTTTTGGATCAATGAGATTTCACTATGGGCATAACTATGCTGTGAAATCAGAATCCAAGTGTCACTTGGACAGACATCAAAACCATCAGTATGTGCACATACACAAACAAACAAATACACTGAACCAGTTACCTGTGTGTGATGACAGAGGTGAGTGAGGTCGAGGAAGGGCTGATGACTGTCCACTCCCTATTAGACTTTTTCTGTTGCTTGTTCTGCAGCTAGAAAAACAAACCAATTAATGCATTTTGTGAACAGACCACTGCAATATTACCTCTGTGTTACAGAAAAATGATAACAGCATTAAGACAGGTGAGTCACAAAACAAGACTATTTGAGCGGCATTAATACTGTATTTGTGCATCTGTCATTACATAAAGTATCACTGAAGCAAATGTAAATCCTGACAGATGTATCAATATAGATAAATTAATTTATATTAGAACTGCATAGGTAAATAGCAAATACATTACTGTAATAATACTGTACAAACGGTATATTCTATATTCTATCCCTAAACCTACCCCTAAACAGAAAACCGTTTTTACATTTTCAAATAACAACTCTGTATGATTTATAAGCCGTTTTCCTTATGGGGGCCAAAAAAATTACTGGTATTACAATCTTTGTGGGGACATTCCCCAAATGTGGGGTTTACCGGGACCACACACACACACGCACATTCTCACACACACAAACACAGTGGGTTTTCCCAAGACATAATTTCACATTCCATAGAAATAATGATTTTTATACTGTACAAACTGTATATTTTACCCCCTAACCCTAAACCCACCCATCACAGAAAACTTTCTGCTTTTTTAGATTTTCAAAAAACATCACTTAGTAGGATTTATAAGCTGTTTTCCTCATGGGGACCAAACATGTCCCCACGAGGACAAGGATTTCGGATATTGCCGTCTTTGTGGAGATATTTTGTTGCCATAACATATGGTTTTACTAGTAATGTCCTTATAAGTCACCCTCTCCTTGTAATATCCATGTCATTATACAAATTTGTGTCCTGATGTGTCACAAAAATGCACAAACACACACACACACACACACACACACACACACGTTTTGCTATCTTAGTGAGGACATTGCATAGACTTCCATTGATTTTATATCAGACATTTTCTATCACCTAACCCAACCCCTACTCCTAAACCTACCCATCACAGAAACGTGCAAAACACTACATTTAAATAAAAACATCTTTTGGCTGATTTATAAGCCTTTTTAACTAGTGAGGAGCAGTCAAATGTCCTCACTAGTGGGTTGTCAAAGTATTTCACAATATAAGTGAGGACATTTGGTCCTCACAAGTATAGCCAAAACAAGAACTCTCTCTCTCTCTCTCTCTCTCTCTCTCTCTCTCTCTCTCTCTCTCTCTCTCTCTCTCTCTCTCTCTCTCTCTCTCTCTCTCTCTCTCTCTCTCTCTCTCTCTCTCTCTCTCTCTCTCTCTCTCTCTCTCTCTCACACACACACACACACACACACACACACACACTCACAAAATACATCTGGTAAGACATTTTTCTCACATTTTTCACTGAAAACTGATATTGATTTTTTTTTTTAAATGATAACAAAAATAGCACATCTGTCCTCAACAAATCCCTAACCCCAAGTACGGGCAACTGGAATAGTGATGCTTTAGCAGCACAATAGTGGAGGACAGAGTGAAATCCTAGAGGGGAAATGAACATGTGACTGTGGCCTCTTCTCTAGCCATTGATCCCAAAGCTGGTGTCTAAACGGCAGCCTGGCAGACATCACAGATGACATTGCAAAGCCCTTGTGATCATCACCTCAGCAAAGAGATTGTGAAGAGCAGCTGCTAGTGAATCTATCACATTCATGGAGGTGTCAAAGGAATAGTTTGCCCAAAAACAAAAATTCTATTATACTCACTTTCAACACGTTTTTTTCTTTTTTCTTTTGAGGAACCCAAAAGTAGATATTTAACACAATGTCCATGCTGCCCTTTTGAATACATTTGATGTGAACTATGACTTTAGCCATCTCTACAATTCCTTATTTATCCTTTCCCACTTGAAAGCATGAATAATGTACTAAAGAAAAGGCCATGAGAAATAAGTGTTCGCCACAGCTTATTATGGGCATGAAGGTTAAGACAGTTGAGTATTCCTCTCTGAGTTAGATAGGTCAGCACACTGGCTGAAAATGTGCATGATTTTAGGAAAACAAGAAACACTTTCCAGCTTTTAGTGAACTAAGATGACTTAGGCAACAATTTGAGCGAGACCTACTACCAGTGCAGACAAATATGATTCATAAAACGTCTAGAAACATTACTACAAACCACTAAATAATATGACATTTGGCTACATATGCAAGAAAATCAAAAACTATTTAAATAATTTTACTGAATCCAAGTGGAGCAGCAGATGACTCTATGACTCTTAGATGACTCTACAAAAAAAATGAAATGTCAAGTAAGAAAAATGGCGATTCTTTAAAGGGGCCATATTCTACATTTGTGTACCATTTTTGTTTTAATATTTTCTCCTTAAGCCCACTTATGTTGGTCAAGATTTCTTGCACCAAATACAGTCTTTAGTCTTACATGACCATTTTTCACCTTCAATCTGACCCTTCGACTTCAGATATGTAAAATTATGTAATTTTGGATATGTACAGTATTCTAGTGAGCTCATGGTTATGATGTTAAGATTTCGTGACAAGCTGTTTTTGCAATAAATGGCGTTTTGGACCTGTGACAGGATTTTGAGATGTGAAATTTACTTTAAAAGTGCAAGAAAAGACCGCTTTAAATATGAGGCATGGTTTAGAATAATATCTGGTTCATGAACGCTCAGTTAAAGAGGATCAGATTTTGCTATTTATACAGCTCCTACACACAGGCAGATTAGGAATGGACAGTGCTCAACTCCATACTTCTTACTGTAGCTATAATGACAATTAAATAACTCATACTAGATCTGGAAGAAACTCACACAGAAATGACTGTAAGGAACGTAATGACTGAATCATAAAGTATCAGTCAATATTGTTACTTGACAACAGACATTTTGCTTCCGTCACTGACTTTAGTCATTCAGGCATTTACACACACTTTACAAAAGCTAATTGTGAAGCTGTCTCTTTAATGGTCTTGGCGTGTCCACAGTGAGTCCTTTGTTTAATTTAAAAAGAGTTAAATCCATCATTATTCATTGCATATAAACAGAGTCTGTGTTAAATTATATGACAATGTGGTTGATGCATGTGCTTTGCACACACTTGAGCTGTGGTACCCCTGGGAATGTATTGTTTGAATCCATTCATATCTTTTTTCCCCATTCCCCTTTCTCTTTCACATTACTTTCTGGCTCTATTCCTTCCAAATCATAAAATTAATGCTTTGAGTTAATTTCAAAGCTAATAATAATAAATGCCAACTATATGATGCTCAGTTTATCAAGCACCAGAGAAACATCCAGTAACTTCACTTCTAAACATTGCCCTAAAGTACAGTACGATCTACAGAGCATCCGCCCATGCCATTCAAAACAGAAATAATTCAAAAGAAACATCTGATTCCTAAATTAATTTACAAGTGGCACTAATCTATATCTTGTTAACAAAACAAATTATTTCTTCATGGTCAGCATGTCAAGACTCAACAGAAGGTCAACTATTGTCAGATGAAAACTTCTGTGCTACAAAAATGTAATTGGATACAAGGACACATTTGAGGAACTAAGAGCCTAAAATCAAGGTCAGTTTTATGAATTAAGACAACATATACAATAATACACAAAATTTGTATATACACAATATAAAATGTAGTTATATTATTTTACCAAGGAACTTTAACTTTGTTATTGGTGTCATATTGAGTGCCACTTTCACAGTTATTACGAATAAAGACATTACTGAAATCTCCACCCAGTACAAACCAATGAACACAGCATTGTGAAGAAAGCACAATGTGCAATTCTGTCCTCCTTGCATGTTCTCCACAACTAATTCACTTCAAACAAATGACAGATTTATTCAGATTTACTCATCCTGAGATACTAATCGGATCATCTGTATCATCAATGGTAAAATGGGTCATTCCCAGGATTAAAATGTGTGCAAGAAGGAAAAGGACACGCAGAAATGCACATGACTGTTTGATAGCAAAGATATCTATGGCTGGTTGGCCTTTTAGTGAAGGTTTGGTCTTGTCACATGAGAGGTGAAAAGGATACGGCGCAACTTCAGCATTAACTGAAAAAGCAGTGTACCTGACTGTATCCGTCAAATAACATGGAAGAATTGAGCTCTGCTCAAGAGGATTTACAGAACAATTCATTTTCCTCACATTCAACATGCATATTTAGACAAATGCACAGGTAATTACTCCCGTACGTAAACATCTTTTGTGCCTGCTGCATGCAATGAACAATAACACCCTGATTACAATCAGGAGGTACTCCAGTTCAGCATTCACAAAGGAAATTTAACACAATAGAAAACACAGCACCTACATTACCATATTGTTCTTGTCTATAACCTCAACTCACTTAATTCTTGATAAAGTTGTAAGACTTAAAAACCAAACCCACAAAACTTTGAAGTGGCGACAATCAATCAACCTGACCAACTTGATTACCTTTTGGAGCGCCGTAGACTTGTTCCACTGATAAAGTGTGGCATAGAAAAGTTGGAGAGTATAGTCCATAAGCTGGAGTCAGACATTGTCCCAAAGTCATGTCCCCAGAGTGCTCTGAGCTGTCTCGAAAAAGAGAGTGAGGAGAAATGCCTGGCTTCCAAGAGAAGTAGGCACCCAGCGCAAGAGTCCTGGGAAGTCCTCCCAGCACAACGCTCTGCCACTACAGAGTTTCGTCCAGGCACATCTGCTGCTCGCTGCAGCATACACAGGCTGTCAAGGGGACGGTGTGTCCTTTGAAGTGTCCTAAATCGAATAGTCTGAAAGCTCCTCTGAGCTGTTTCCTATTCAGGTCATATCCATTCCTGCTCAAATGCTGGATGCCTCTGGGACAGAGGGACAGGACTACTTCCAGCAGGATGACGTTTTTGTTTTGATGTGAAAGTTGCACGGCTTTGCCGCTCTCCTGTAGACTCATTGAGACTCAAGAATGCTCCATATCATGTAACAGGCACCTACCGTACCACATCCTGAGGCAGGGAGGGGAGAGGAAAGGAAGGGAGGGGGCTGTGAGTCAGAGCAGCAATGCATCATCAGCAGACGACGCAGTGAGTGCAATCACGGCTCTCCCTGTCTGGCCCCGCTCCAAAACCCATCGGGCCATTTGAAATGGAAATGCACAGCTTTTCAACGTAACCACGTGCAAGTCCTGCACCCTGTAACCAAGCCTTTTTTCCCCTTCTTTTCCCCCCCCCTCGCTGGACCTGCCATATGAGGAAAACCACCCTCTCTCTTCCACTTCAGCACCTTTGATCTGCTCCTGTTCTGTTCTTCAATCTGCTCTTTTGGCAGGCAGGGACATGAAGAGGCCCAACCTCCCTGACACATGACAGATGAACTTGGTGGGGTGGAATGGGGCTGCTTGGTCTTGACAATTAGCTGTTGAATGCAGAGGGGCAGCTAGCCACTAAGGTGTAAGGCAAAGGACGTCATAACGAGGAGACAAGTTAGGACAGGCCTGAGAGAACATATGAGCCAGGCACACAGACAACTGATCAAACCCTCAAATATTGCTTCAGATATGGACATAATCATGAGGACCCTTGTCACACATGAAGTGAGCAAAGTCTAGCTCAATCATCTTACAACTTTAGTCTCATGACTTCTTATCTCTTCCTGCAAGACTAGTGACCTATAGAAACAAATCTGGGAACAATCCAAGCCCACTCTCTTCTGTGTCAGCCCGTGCTCTATATACGTATGCACCGGTGTTCTCATTTGGAAAGGACGAACCAGAAACAATACCAGTGGTCTGATTCAACGAAGTACAAGGTTGCATGCTTAGTATGCTCAGAATAAAGCTGACAGTATACCTCACTTGTCTGCACAGACAACAGCACACGTGTGAGTGATTTAAGTGAAAAGAAAGATCCACTAGATCCAGCATTCATAGTCAATGGGGTATACTTAGAAAGAATTGTGTGCCAAACTGTGCACAAGACTGAGCAAAACATGGAAAAATAAGTATACCAGGGCACACTACTGAAAGATAACGGCACTCAAGTAATGACCTACCAGTACAGCAGCATTTCCGAACTAAAATTGTAAACATTATACCTAACTGTAAATTTTAAGCAAAATAAAATATTAGTCTCTCTATAGTACTTTGGACATTAGTGATATCTGAAGAAGCAAACACCATTTAGTTATGCCTGAGAAAGTTAATGAAAATGTTATTTTTACCAATCAGTATGCCCAGGCGGAATCTAAATAGTTTCTTTTTTTAAATTATTAAAATTTTGGGGGAAACTAGGCTGATAGTACTACACTCATATTGGTAACTGGAATGAATTTTACAAAATATTCAATAAAAACTTGAAGAGTGGGGGATGTATAGAGCTTCATGAATGACAGCCATTACAATTCTACAGACATCTTCATCTCCATTTGAGCCTGCCACTCATCAAGGGATGGGATTATTATTAACCTCAAATACTTATCAAAGCTTCAGTCGACTCAAGCTGTATTATTACTTTTAGAAATCAAGCAAATGTTCTGTAATGTAGTCACAACCTTCTTTCCATCTAAACAGTTCCACCGTTTACTGGTATCAGACGATTGTGTGTAAACACCAACTAATCAAACTAGTTCAAACAGCTCAATGACCCACTTCATCAGCAATCCCAAAAGACTTACTTGATGACAGACAAAAACAGATTGACTGTGCCTTTCACAGATCTGGCTTCATCATTAGGGCTTTGAGTGGAGAATTCCAGAATATGCTACAAAGTACAGTATAACAATGCTATAGGAAGCAAAGCTTGTGAAACAAAAGGTAGCTTCAAAAAAACGTGATGATTGTCAGATTTGTTCCAAAGGAATGAGGGTAGATTCAAGCAATCAATGGTCCTGTTTATATAAAATCTGTCCTGAGTGATCCGATTACAAGAGGGTGAGCTGAGGCACTTTAGATTAGGGTCCAATTCCAACTATTAACTAACTATTAACTACGACTTTTGCCTCAATAAACTCCTAATTACTGCTTATTAATAGTTAGTAAGGTAGTTGTTCAGTTTAGGTATTGGGTGGGAATTGGGTAGGATTAAGGGATGTAGAATATGGTCATGCAGAATGAGGCATTAATATGTGCTTTATAAGTACTAATAAACAGCCAATATCCTATATGTAATAAACATGCTAATAAGCAACTAGTTAGAAGTCAGCATTGGAGTGTTACCAATAATTTTATATAATTATATAATATTATATTATAATAAATTATTAGATTTTTTAAAGGCACATTAACGTTTTGTGGAAATGCTTCATGAAATGCATTCTAATTTTTAAAACCAGTCTTCCAATTGGTTTGTGCTGTCAAGCCTGCAAAGACCAATTATTAGTACTATTCAAAAATGTATTTTTCGAAAATTGAGAGCATGCGTCCTATGTCTTTGTGCTAAAAAGAATTCACTTCCACAGTTCTTCATTTTCAGAATTTGAAATGACCTGGTTTCCCCCAAAATGGTGCAGAGCTCTTTCCACCAAAATGTTCAATGGCCAAAGCAAATCCTATTTATCACATAAAAGAGGGTGAATGAGACTCACCAAAAAGGCTGGGGGAAGGGGGTGACTCTAAGAATGTTATATAAGCACAAGAAATAATGCTATTCCCCACAGTTTTAGAAAATGAAATCACAATCAAAGGCATTGAATGTAAACACAATAAAACTCAAAAGAGATAAATGAATGGAGACCCTGTGCCGTTTCGATCACTGAACTCCATGCTTTCATTTTCAGTGGCGGAACACAGAGCCTTGAACATATTAAGCCTCAAAACAAAATGGCTATATGAAAGAAGCAAGCGCTTACCTCCAAAAATGAAATGCGTGCAGCGGGCTGCATGGGCTGCAAGGGCTTGTGGGAGTTGGGCTCAAGCTTCGTGGAGTGAGGCTGGAAGTCAAATTGAGTTTTGTGAAGAACAGTCTCTCTCAGGATGCAGCCTTTGAAGTTGAGTGCTTATGTATGCAGAGACATACACGAGCTGGCATGCATTAACCACAGAGCAACGTCATGCACGACCATTAAAGGTTTTTTCAGTAAAACGCTGCGTTGCAAAAGAGTTGCCACAACAATGGTCCTTTAAATTCCATTGCCTAAGCATGAAATGGTTTTGGATTGTACACTTGTTGATATATAGTCTGATCACGTGCAAATTTAATTTAACAAAGATAAACATAAAAATAATCATTGTTAATCTACGAGCATCATGCTTCTATCAAGTATTACGAAGGTTCTTTCACTGAGAAACAAAACATGTCAGGCAAAATTGCTGAGCTGACATGTCCAGGAGATACGCATGTATCTGTATCCTTAGCAACAGCAGCCATGATGCAACACCTGATCACAGCCACAAACATGCATCTGATGCGACCCCTGTAAACAAAAACAAAGGCGCCTCATCTTACCGAAACATCAATGGCCAATGTAATATGACGAGATATTAACTGTTTATGTTGCTGCATCAAACGCAGTACGCTGGCGTCTTTGACCTGCTAACAGGTTGACAACAATCAGGCCTTCTGTAGGGCTAATTTAGCCACATGATTCAATAAGTGACGGTGATCAAAAACTATAAAATGCGCCAAGACGAAATGTCAGCATAGCTAAACAGAAAGGCAGCTGCTGCGCAAGTCCTTCTGGCTCTAGTCTGACAAGCCGTGACTAGAAGATGATCCGTTATTGATCTAGCATCATCGTCCTTTATCCAAACATGAGCCTGTGCTATCAAAAACACATGCAAAGCAGTCGCAAAGGGACACTAGCTGGATCTACACAAGCTAGCAAACCTATATTTACCCTTCAACACATGCTGCAGACGCTGCTACTGTGGTAATGCTGCACTGCTCAGCTCAGATGTGCTGTCACCGCTACAGCGACAGACACACTGCAGATAAACAGTCTTCTGTCATCACAGCCAGAAAAGACGTGAGAGAGAAGGGAAAATACTCACTCCAATGTCAACCCTGGAATCCTCAGCCTCTCCCGCTGGGCTTTCATGGTCGCACTGCACTTGTTCACTCTATTGTGTACATGATATATTCACGTCGTCTGTCTGCCCGCACCCCCATGCGCTGACAAAGAGCCAATGCCAGGCTCTGGTGCGGAGAACCCGGCTGAGAGCTTCTCACAGGGGAGGAGTAGATACAGGAGACCCAGTGCTCTGAGCCGTTCAACTTCCACCCGAGCTGTCAGATGTGATCATTCAACTGCCTGTGGAGGGCAGGGAGGCTGGGCGACAATCCTTTTCCCCTCCCCTGTTGTTCACGCACCAGCACTAAACAGACCTACACGCCCCTCCTCCACCAAGGAAGCAGCCTTACGTCAGCAAAGCACAGTCAGAGGAGTCTACATGCAGCACTTCCTATCTGCAGCAGGGCTGCTGACCATCATTCAAGTTGTTGATGTTTTTTCCCCCCCAATTACACTGCAGCACAAACTGTGAATGTTCTTTTATAAAATAAGCCACAGATGTCTCAAAAGGACAAGTCTTCAAAGATAAACCAAGTGCAAGACATGGCAACACTTCATTAATGTTTGCTAAGGCAAACACAATCATTTCTCATAGTTAGGGTTATGGAATTGTACAAACCCTTAACCCAGAGTATTAAGCTTTGGTGTGTAACTCATCCAGCACAGTTGCTACAAATGTGAATAACAACACAAATCATGTGGCTTATTGAGAAGAGGGGTGGAGAAGGTTATTTTTCCAAGTAATCAGACTTATGGTTTTACCTGTCGGACGATAAAATGGGCAAATGGGCAAATCCCACAGACTTCAAAGGAAGGAAGGACATGAACTATATTTAGAGAATATAATACACAGACTTGGAGGTGAGAGTTTTTAGCTTGGACTAGTAAGCAACAACCTAGCAACTGCAAAGCCGTGCACTAAAACCAGTGTTGTTATAGTTAACCTAAAACTGCTAAAAATGACAGTTTTCATTAATTGAATTAAAGGCGAACAAAGCTGACATAGCAACCACGCAGAACATTTGCAACTGCATAGTGAGGACACTTCAGCAACACCAGCAAAAAAACTGAGAACACCCTGACAACCACATAGTAACATGCTAAAACCACTCAGAACCCCCTTAACCTCATACAAATGCCCTGTCAACCACCTTTAAACACCTTAGTAACCGCATATCAAGCATCCTCACATCATTGTGGTGGTGAGTTTTGCACAGGCACGGATCATTCAAAACAAGTTAAAAAGTTAAAACCTTTAAGGGATACACCTGCTCATGACAAAACCACACGGTAGCATAAATTTACTAGAACGCCTTGAACAGAATCTTGTGATTATGATACATGAAGAATATTGCACTAATCTGTACCAGGCACTGAGGTTCACTGGGGACAAAGGTGCTTGGAGACCGTTGCTATAATGAGCTCAGGCTTTAACAAGCAATTTAACCCGAGTTCCGCTAAATACCTGCTAATGAAACTCATAAAGCCGAGAAAGACATCAGACCTGAAACAACATGTGTCCTTCTTAGAAACATCAATATGCGGACAATAAATGAGAGATATATTATTCAAAGCCGTAGCAGATATGTATGGAATGGCTGAAAAGATGTAGACATGTTGTTAAATTAACACTTGCTTTATGATAAATGGGATGATAAATACAAACATAAAAACATTACTAGTCAGGCATTGCATGTATATCATATTTTAATAAATCACATTACTTTGAAATGTACTTTCAATTAGGAGGGCACCAACAAAAGTAATAGGATCATTAATAAATCTGCAAAAGTTGTATTCCATATCACAAGTCCCATTGATTAACAGGGACATAAACCTATTCACTTACACCAAAGACTGCAGATACAGAAATAAAGTTCACTCCTATTAGTTATGAATGAAAGAAACTGCAACGCGCATTATGGCAGAATACATCCCGCCTTCTAAGTAAAAGAGCCAATCGCTGACTGATAAAGTCATTGCATCACTGCAGCTGCCGTTAGAGGCTCCGGTTCCCATAGAAACCTGAAACTCACGCTTAGGACTGCACATGCGCATTGGCTCGTCTAGCCTGAAAAAGAAGCTTTTCTAATGCTATTTGAGCATAAGAAACAACAATTATAGGACAGTTCATGTCAGATTTTGTTGCTGATTTGAAATATGTTATTTAATTGTGAGTTCACCCAGCAGTTTGTGAGATTTCAGGATTCCCCCATTCAAATAGAAATAGCTGCCCGGAGGCATTGCAAATATGGCCGCCAAGTGAACAGACTTTCCTTGAAAGGGACTTTGCTTACACTCTCATGGCTGCATATTAATGAATCTGCATGTGTATTTGTACTTTCTGCAATACGTGCTTCAGTACAATATTGAGTTTACTGTAACCATAGATGCTACAATCAGCATAATAATCTTTTTTTTTTTTTTTTAATTATGCATAATACTAAATTTCTCAGCCAATATCAATAGCTGAGAATGATATCTGCAGTTTGATATTCTTAAGGAAGAATATCTCTCCCTACTAAAGCTATAGTGGAAACCCTCTCATTTAGTACAATACTGTAATACTCGAGGTTAAAATTAACAACAATGCCCAAACTACTATATTCAACTGCTTTATTTCCAGATAAAAACTGTTTTTCAAATAAAAACTGTTTGTATACAACTCAGTTGCACATAAGGTAGTTTTCATAAACTATCGTCTTTTGACCAATATATAACTAACAGTAAATAAGCTCCTCTCTAGTGCTTTTACAGCTAACTAATGAACTGTAAACATTGGATAACTTTCCTGAGGTAAATGCAAGGTTAAGTGATATAGTTCACAAGCACTATTATTGACGTCTTTCCGTGGTTGAAACACTGATTGAGCGATTACATGAGACATGATACATTTCGGTTAGTTGTAATGTATCTTTCAACATACCTTTTGATGTTCATGCATGTTTTTTCTGCTATAACTTTTATAAAACTATGCTATAACTATACTATAAGACATATGCTCTGCTGCTTAAACTGAGGTGCTACATCGATCTGTCATGTCACATTTAAGAGCATCAAAATATTTATGTCTATTTTTTATTGTTATTGTCGCATTAACTTGGCCTAAATTCAACACATTAAATTTTCTTCACACACAGTATGAGTTTGAGCTGACATGTTTTTCCACCCCCTTTGACAGGATATTCGACTGTTTTTAAACAGTCGGCTGATGGATGATAGTAAAAATAATTGCTTTTATCAGATGATACCGATTACTGGCCGATGCATCGGTGCTCTTAGAAGTGCGCATAGCTGGAACTACAAAACATCAACAAATAACAGGATGAAGATGCAACGGCGAAACTGATTAAACAACAAAAAAGTCGACAGGGCAGTTTTTCAGGGCAAGTAAGTTATCGACCACAGTTGGCAGGCTCATGAGAATACCCAATTGCAGATGACAGTGTACATCACATCAAAGATCAAGCAGAAGCAGCAGGGAACCGGGAAGTGGGGCGTAAGGACAGAACCCAGTTAAACACCTGCTGCGGTTCTACTTAATTAGGCCAAACTCATTCATGTTAAGAAACTGGATTAGTAAAACTTATTTATCTGAAGCAAACATGCATATACTTGTATTAAAAATAGTTTTAATATTTTAGATTTAAATGAATGTGAAAGGCTCATTGTGTGCATGTGTGTGAAGGGAATGAAGCAATCAGCTGAGGCCGCTGGGACTGCTTCATTGGGATTTAACAGGTCACACTTCACTTATTACCCTCTATTTACATTCATTAATTGCTGTAACCCTTTCTTTTCCACACTGCCATCATACATCCAACAATAACACACGTTATGTATGCTAGAAGGATATCTAAAGGAATTAAAAGCCTCAGTTTAAAGGAGGTCATTTTTTTTTCCTCCATCAAATTTTAAATATATTATTTATGGTAGTTGAAATAAAGCTGAAAACAAAAAACAAACAAAAAAAAAAACAAATAGTACATGTAAAACACATTAGCAACTGCATAAACACCACCCACAACATCACAACATTGTGGTGGTGAATTAAAAAAAAAAAAAAAAAACAGCACATAAAATTACTAAAACGTAAACTAGAATTAAAATGAAACTACAAATCAAAATATTAATTAATTACAATAATAGCATATAAAATGATACTAAATAACACTGTCAGTAATACAGTTTCACAAGACCCTATAAGTCCCTTATAATAACAGGCCATGTTTTTGCAACATTTTTTTTTGTTTTGTTTTTTTTGTTTAGCATTTGATAACAGCAATAATTTAATGAATTAAAGTTTATTTAATTTAATATTTTTAAACATTTATAAGTTAGTATAGAATGTAGTATAAAATCAAATTTTTTAAAAAAAATCCCAGAGCCATTGACCTGCTGCCACCAATGCTGCTGTATAAACGGGTGACTCACCTCTCATTAACATTCAGTAAACACATTTGGAGAGCATGACCTGAGTGTCCATAACCTCTCCATCCACCACTTCACTCCACCCCACTGTTGATCGAGCCCAGTCACATGACCACAGCATTGACTCACTCCCTCTCAGAAACAAACAGACAACCGTAACAGCACATTCATCACATAATGCCCGTGCTGCCGTCATAACAGACAGGCCATAAATCACAAACGCAAAAGGCCGATAAAATTCATTGACATGTTTTTTTCTTCTAATTTGTTTCTGACAGGTTGACACATTGAGGATCTATCATATACATCCAACCGTGTGAGCGTAACTGACGCAAAACGGGTACGATTAGCATGCATTGTCAGAGACATTGCACTAGCACTCAGTTTTTTTCTAATATGAATAGATGTTTTGAAAACAGCAGTGAACATATAATGCAAGTGCTGTGGAGTACAGAAAAGTGTGATAAGCCTAAAACATGTCGAAACAGGATATGTAAACCACCAAATGGAGCAAAAAAATACAGATGATAGTGCATTGCTGTATGAATAAATTAAGCAATTGCTTTGTTTTACTTTTTGGTGGCTTTTTTTTGTTGCCATTTTTATTTGCTGTGTTAGTAGCACAATAAAGACAGCAAATAAAATTGTTTTGAAATGGTCAGAGTCTTATCAAAATTAAAAGTTTTGCATGCTGAATGTTGATGTCTGTGTGTGACTCAAGCAAGGTCAAATGCAAGACATTGTCACAAATACAGGGTGATTACGTCACCCCAATTAAAGTTTGATGATTCACAATAGTAAGGTATGTATGATATAAGTGTTGACAATGCCATTTTAATAGATCATAATTCTATATAAAAAGTAGTTAATGATCTAGTTATAAGTTAGATCACCTTTTAAAAGCAACCTATTTATTAACCTCTTCTTTTGCTTTTGAAACCACAAATAATGGATTTCTTGATGCACCACTGAATCAATAGGAAGTGAATTATAGTAATATAAATTAAGTCCCAAGTGTTCAACCACAGGGAACACTAATCACCATAATGGTGACTTACAAACTAAACCATTTTAGGAAACCATTAAGAATGTATGAACTTATGTGATGTTCTCTCAAAATTATCAGTTCTATTGACAATTCAACATTCAAGATAACTTGGGAAAATGAGTAAGTTATACTAAGAAGAAAGATAACTGCAGAAGTGGAGGAAATGAGTGAAAATTCTATTAAGAATTGCCCTGCCTCAAAAAACATTTTTTCAAAGTGGTACTCAACCCAATCAAGTAATCTTATCCTGGCATACTATGTGAATAGTACAGATTACTAGATTTTTACAATTAAGTTCAACAAATAGGTGCACATTAAGTAAATTTAAATAAAAAGTGTTAGTTAGAACAACCGTTAGGTACACGCGCACACACACCACGCACACACGCCGCGCACACACACCGCACACACACCCGCACACACACACCGCACACACACACCGCACACACACACAGCACACACACACCGCACACACACACCGCAACCTGGGATATCCAGATCTTGGTAAAGTACAGATTTGTATCTTCACATATATCTCTCAGGTCAACTGACACCAGACAGAGTCATCATAAAAACTGCCAACTGTTATGGTTTCTAAATATAGAAAATCAAATCTCTGACCTATTACAAACACAGTCAAAACAGACACCAACACCAAATACCCTTTTAAACATATTACAGCCAGATGCTACATGAACTATTATCATCTTGACTCCAAACTTTACTGATAAAAGTATAAAACAGTTTGAAATGCATAATGAACATGTTCAGGAGACATTTAAAGGGTTTAATTCTAGTGTCTATAGGCCTTACCATGGGTCTGATCTATAATCAGGGCTGTCAGGCCTAATATTAGGGCTATAAATCTTAATAGAATTATTACATGATATTCAATTAACTCATTGAAAACATTTTAATTGTATAGATTTTTAATAATTAAATATTAAAGTCCCCCTGTGGTGAAAATCAAGTTTTTAATGTTGTTTATATGCCTATGTGGTGTTTTTAATATGTTTTAAGACAAACCATCTAAAGACAGTTTCAAAAACGTGGTTTGAAATCGCTGGTGTTTCTTACGTGACAAACTACCTTGTAACCAATCACATCAACGTGCTGGTGGGCTTTAGCATATCATTAATTATGACCGATCTGAAGCAGGGGGTCTCAAGAGAGAAGCCAGGTTATCCCGGTATATTTTTCTGTTGATATGAGAAATCAGGTAGATTATTGAGGGTGTATGTTGTATATTACGATGTTATGATGAACTATATGCTGATATAGTAAGGATGCTGAGTTTTAGAAGGGAGCTGTCTGACTCTGAGATGGTGAACAGGAACACGGTTTGTGTAACATTAGCAACACATTATTAGCTGTTTGATAACGTAGTCAAGCAAAACGCTAATCATTAATTACCGTTATGTGTCCGACATTGTAAAAAGTGATACTAGTGTACAGCAAGTGGATCTCTGAGCTTGTGCGAGTGAGAGGTAAATTCATAGATCTGTGCATACTAAATGAAGCAAGGGTGAAAAGTTAAATTCAAGTTATTTTAAGGCATGAAGAATTTTTTTTTTTTTTTTTTTTTTTTTTCACAGAAAAAAAAAAAGTTTAAATTTAATTTTGGTGATCAAAAATGACTTTTAAGGGATAAAATTATTGATTACAAGGGGACTTTAAATAAATTATAGTGCTAAATTAGAGGTGCCCAAACATTTAACTACAATGGGCCAAAAATCAAACTTGACTGGGGCCATGGAACAAAAGTAAATGTTGTATTATATCCAACTAAATATATTAACATTTTTTCTACCAGATTATTAGAAAATGAAGATATGCTTAAATGGCATGACTTTCCCCTCCCCCCTATTGTGATATGGCATAGCAGGCAAATCAAAGGTCATCACGGGCCAACTTTGGCCCACAGACCATAGTTTGGGCATCTCTGATATAAACCAGGAAAATATGCCATTATGCCCTTAAAGACCAGAAAGAAAATATGCCCTTATAACCTACATTTTCTAATAATTCAATAAAACCAGTAATTTTATCTATGCTAATATTAGTCGCTCTCTGTTTATCCCTAGGTTTACCGTAGTCTGCCAGATTTAGGCCGTATCCAGATAAGAGGAAGGAACTGTGCCTAGACACGATGACAACACAGCCCTGAAGTGTCAACTAAACTATCCACTGTGAAGGCCTCCTTCCCTTTCCTTTCTTTATGTATAGATAAAACGTTATCAAAATGATTCCAGTTCGCATAGATCCACAGAAACGACTAATAATTCTGCATTATGCGGGCCAGACAAATAATTTGGCGATGCCTCTTTGTAAAGAAAGACTAAGCGTTTGCGCACATACACATTCAAACACGCATACCTATAGACTAAACACGTAAACGAACGGCAAGAACACGTTAAAAGTGCACACTTCAAGTTTTCAAAGGTGAAAAAAAGGTGTAATTTAAGCGGCCCCTAAGTTAATAATGAATGATTTTTACAATGGAAGTGATTCAATCAAAAACTTTAGCTCAATAATTACTTTTTCCTAGAGCTGCTGTAAAACCAAAACAATCTCTGTCCATTAAATTTTCCTATTATCACTGAGAAGCTGCTGTGAAACAATCTGTATTGTAAAAAGCGCTATATAAATGAAGATGACTTGACTTGACTAATGTGTCTGAACAGGTGTGGCACTGCATGGCACCCTGCAGCAGTTAGATTGTGTGCTGTGAAATAGGGATGCTCAGATCAGGATTTTTGCAGCAGATACGGACTATCAATTTTCTGTCATCATGATCAGCCGATACTGATCCTGATCATTCAAACTTTATATAAGTGATATATGTAAGCTCTCTGTTGACGGTCACTGTTAACCCCTTACACCCTAAAGGCATTTTTAATGATTTCACATGATTTCAAGTGCCAAAGAAAACTAAAAACTAATGGCTTACAACTCTAAACAAGGTATCATCACATACATTGCCTTATTTGATAGAAAACCTTTTAAATAGACTTTAATAATGTTTGGAGGTTCTTGGTTGGGGGGTTTGGGGGTGGTCCCCCTTGGTTAAAATCACGTGGGGGTATGCGATGCGAGCAGTCAGAGTACTGGCAACGTGTGAGATGTGCTGGTACGCAAGACAATGTGAGGGTACGCTACAGATTAAAATATAGAAGTGCGCACTGGCCCACTTCGAGCCCTGGTAATATTATCTGTGTGTTTACAGACACCAGAGAAAGTTGTGAGTGAAGATACAGTAACATGACATTCAGAAAGAATGCAAGGGTTGATGGCCCTGGGTGATTACTTCTCAAGCTGTGTTTATGTTTCAAAACATAATGAATACATTATTTAATATTTTGTGAGGAAACATTTTAACCAGTGGCATGTTAAAAATATATAATAAATCACCAGTAAGATACCTTAAATATGTTAACTGTTTCTCCTGGACATTAATGAGATTAAATGAAGATCAAATGGAGATTTTTGGCACAGTCTGTTTCTCATATTTTCGCAAAGATCCCAGTTATCTTACATGTACCACCTATAAAGTTTCAAAAGAGATCAACGATTTCACAAGCTATGCTCAAATACCAAAGCCTGCAATCAAATATCAGATTTCAATATAAGCATTCTTATCACATTTGTCCCAAATCTGAGCTTTACTATCCACATTCAATTTATAGCTCTATACACTTACATTCTGCCAGTCAACAATAGTCTCTATAGTTTCTCTGTTTTGTGTTTATATATTTATTATGTTTCTCCAAAAAGTTCTAAGAAAGTTTAGGAGAAACATCATAGACAAATCTGTTTCTCTAGGAAATGCTAACAAATACAGTTAAAAACAAAACAAAACAAACTGTAATTGGTACAAATTTTGTACTAATGTGTAGCGTAGATCACAATTTTTTGAGGGCCCCATGCAGATGACAGTCAAAGATCTAACTTTTCAAATTTCTGACCCTTATTCACGGGCTGGGGTCATGTGGAGCACTTCGAAGCTGCCTAAATATGGATTTTTGGACCATCAAAAACGGTCTACACTGGAATGTTTTTCTCTACGACCTTAATTTATCCTTGGCTGAGGAAAGAAAGTCATATACATACTGTATTG